>NC_135233.1:794146674-795396674 GCF_051348905.1 Ranitomeya variabilis | reverse complement strand
AATATAAATAGATGTTAATGTCTCGCAAAACAACCAAAACAAAAAAAAAGGTGGCATACTTAGGTACAGGGGTGGGCTCATCTACTGAGTTTCTGACATAGTAATTTGGCAGTAACTATTTAATGGTGCCAATATAGGACACAGACACAGACTACTTTAAGTTGCATCATAGATGTCTACAAATTTGTATTGTCAGTGCCAGACATTGAATGATGTCAGCGAATAGACTAAAGATTGGTGGAGCTGTGCGACATAATTTTGCACGTGGTAGAGCACATTTTGAGCTGGGGTAGGGGGGAACTCTCTTGAGGCCGGCGGGACCGCCCCAGGGCCCCTCATGTTACAACGGTGTGTCTGACGTTGGGTGCGCACCACCACCGCCAGAGACACTACATTGTACTATGAGGGACCCAGTAGCAATGCCGTCAACCAAAAGCGAGCACACCCACCTCTTCAGACAAACAGCAGTCTCACGGGTGCTTGCGCCAAGTCGCGATACCACGGCCCCGTGTGGGGAGTTTTGCCATTTAGGGAGGTGTAAACATGTCGTATGCTGTACAATCAGCTGTAGCAAATTAGACATTAGAAAAGTAATTCACAGGCAAGAGCTTTTCATAGGAAAGCTAGGTGTCGGCCGGGCAAGGTGGGGCAAAAGATTTCGAAATCCAGTTGTGGTTCATTTTAATGAATGTTAGATCGTCAACATTTTGGGTAGCCAGACGAGTCCTTTTTTCGGTTAATATTGAACCTGCAGCACTGAATACTCTTTCTGATAGGACACTTGCTGCCGGGCAAGCAAGCTCCTGCAATGCATATTCTGCCAATTCTGGCCAGGTGTCTAATTTGGAGGCCCAGTAATCAAATGGGAATGACGGTTGAGGGAGAACATCGATAAGGGATGAAAAATAGTTAGTAACCATACTGGACAAATGTTGTCTCCTGTCACTTTCAATTGATGCAGCAGTACCTGTCCTGTCTGCGGTCATAGCAAAATCACTCCACAACCTGGTCAGAAAACCCCTCTGTCCAACGCCACTTCTGATGTGTGCACCCCTAACACTCCTAGTCTGCTGCCCCCTGGAGCTCGTGTGAGAACGATCACGTGCGCTGTGTGCTGGGAATGCCTGAAGCAAACGGTCAACAAGAGTTGATTGTTTGGTTGCTAATATTAGTTCCAAGTTCTCATGTGGCATAATATTTTGCAATTTGCCTTTATAGCGTGGATCAAGGAGGCAGGCCAACCAGTAATCGTCATCGTTCATCATTTTCGTAATGCGTGTGTCCCTTTTTAGGATACGTAAGGCATAATCCGCCATGTGGGCCAAAGTTCCAGTTGTCAAATCTCCGGTTGTGATTGGTTGAGGGGCAGTTGCAGGCAAATCTACGTCACTTGTGTCCCTCAAAAAACCAGAACCCGGCCGTGACACGCAACCAATTTCCTGTGCCCCCGGGAAAGGTTCGGCATTAAAAATATACTCATCCCCATCATCCTCCTCGTCCTCCACCTCCTCTTCGCCCGCTACCTCGTCCTGTACACTGCCCTGACCAGACAATGGCTGACTGTCATCAAGGCTTTCCTCTTCCTCTGGTGCAGACGCCTGCTCCTTTATGTGCGTCAAACTTTGCATCAGCAGACGCATTAGGGGGATGCTCATGCTTATTACGGCGTTGTCTGCACTAACCAGCCGTGTGCATTCCTCAAAACACTGAAGGACTTGACACATGTCTTGTATCTTACACCACTGCACACCTGACAACTCCATGTCTGCCATCCTACTGCCTGCCCGTGTATCCTCCCACAAATAAATAACAGCACGCCTCTGTTCGCACAGTCTCTGAAGCATGTGCAGTGTTGAGTTCCACCTTGTTGCAACGTCTATGATTAGGCGATGCTGGGGAAGGTTCAAAGACCGCTGATAGGTCTGCATACGGCTGGCGTGTACAGGCGAACGTCGGATATGTGAGCAAAGTGCACGCACTTTGAGGAGCAGGTCGGAGAACCCAGGATAAGTTTTCAATAAGCACTGCACCACCAGGTTTAAGGTGTGAGCCAGGCAAGGAATGTGTTTCAGTTGGGAAAGGGAGATGGCAGCCATGAAATTCCTTCCGTTATCACTCACTACCTTGCCTGCCTCAAGATCTACTGTGCCCAGCCACGACTGCGTTTCTTGTTGCAAGAACTCGGATAGAACTTCCGCGGTGTGTCTGTTGTCGCCCAAACACTTCATAGCCAATACAGCCTGCTGACGCTTGGCAGTAGCTGGCCCATAATGGGACAACTGGTGTGCAACAGTGTCATCTGCCGATGGAGTGGTTGGCAGACTGCGTTCTGTGGAAGAGCTGTAGCTTCTGCAGGAGGACGAGGAGGAGGAGGGGGTGCGAACGCCTACAGCCAACTGTTTCCTAGACCGTGGGCTAGGCACAACTGTCCCTAAATTGATGTCGCCTGTGGACCCTGCATCCACCACATTCACCCAGTGTGCCGTGATGGACACATAACATCCCTGGCCATGCCTACTGGTCCATGCATCTGTAGTCAGGTGCACCTTTGTACTCACAGATTGCCTGAGTGCATGGACGATGCGCTGTTTAACATGCTGGTGCAGGGCTGGGATGGCTTTTCTGGAAAAAAAGTGTCGACTGGGTAGCTCGTATCGTGGTTCAGCGTACTCCATCAGGGCTTTGAAAGCTTCGCTTTCAACTAACCGGTAGGGCATCATCTCTAACGAGATTAGTCTAGCTATGTGGGCGTTAAAACCCTGTGTACGCGGATGCGAGGATAAGTACTTCCTTTTTCTAACCAGAGTCTCATGTAGGGTGAGCTGGACTGGAGAGCTGGAGATCGTGGAACTTTCGGGTGTGCCGGTGTACATGGCAGACTGAGAGACGGTTGGAGACGGTATTGTTTCCGCCGGTGCCCTAGATGCAATATTTCCTCCTACAAAACTGGTGGTTCCCTGACCCTGACTGCTTTTGGCTGGCAAAGAAACCTGCACAGATACTGCCGGTGGTGCGGAAAATGGTGGCCTTACAGTGACGGAAGGGATGTTGCGTTGCTGACTAGCTTCATTGGCCGAGGGTGCTACAACCTTAAGGGACGTTTGGTAGTTAGTCCAGGCTTGAAAATGCATGGTGGTTAAGTGTCTATGCATGCAACTAGTATTTAGACTTTTCAGATTCTGACCTCTGCTTAAGCTAGTTGAACATTTTTGACAGATGACTTTGCGCTGATCAGTTGGATGTTGTTTAAAAAAATGCTAGACTGCACTCTTCCTAGACTCGGATCCCTTTTCAGGGATTGCAGACTGAGCTTTAACCGGATGGCCACGCTGTCCTCCAACAGGTTTTGGCTTTGACACGCGTTTTGGGCCAGATACGGGCCCGGCAGATGGAACCTGTTGCGATGTTGATGCCTGCTGCGGCCCCTCCTCCACCTCCGCTTCTGAACTACTGCCGCCTGCACCCTGTTCCCCCAATGGCTGCCAATCGGGGTCAATAACTGGGTCATCTATTACCTCCTCTTCGAGCTCGTGTGCAACTTCGTCTGTGTCACTGTGTCGGTCGGTGGTATAGCGTTCGTGGCGGGGCAACATAGTCTCATCAGGGTCTGATTGTGGATCTGTACCCTGAGAGGGCAATGTGGTGGTCTGAGTCAAAGGAGCAGCATAGTACTCTGGCTGTGGCTGTGCATCAGTGCACTCCATGTCAGAATATACTTGTAATGGGCATGGCCTGTTAAATGTTTCACTTTCTAAGCCAGGGACGGTATGTGTAAAGAGCTCCATGGAGTGACCCGTTGTGTCGCCTGCTGCATCCTTCTCTCTTGTTGTAGTTTTTGCTGAGGAGGACAAGGAAGCGACTTGTCCCTGACCGTAAACATCCACAAGCGACGCGCTGCTTTTACATTTACCAGTTTCGGAAGAGGAGGCAAAAGAGCTAGAGGCTGAGTCTGCAATGTAAGCCAAAACTTGCTGTTGCTGCTCCGCCTTTAAAAGCGGTTTTCCTACTCCCAGAAAAGAGAGCGTTCGAGGCCTTGTGTAGCCTGACGACGAAACTGGCTCCACAGCTCCAGACTTAGGTGGAATATTTTTATCCCCACGACCACCTGATGCTCCACTACCACTACCATCATTACCAGCTGACAATGAACGCCCACGACGACCTCTTGCACCAGACTTCCTCATTGTTTTAAAATCTTAACCAAAGTAACTTTATTTGTTGCTGTCAAACAACTTACACGGTGAGCTTTAACTTCAGTATGATTTCAATATCCCTTAACAGGTTGGTGAGACCACAAGGAAAATCAGGCACAATGTTACACACTCTGTTTTCTGTGGCACAAAATCACAGAGATGACACACACGCAGGACTGTCACTCAAGCACTAATGTCAATATTAATCTCCCACCTAATTTATTTATTTTTTTTTTTCAGGGAGACTTTAGAAACCAAATAATATTAAAAAAACCAAAAAAATAAATAGCCTTTCTATGGCCCACTGAATGAGAGAGAGAGGTGGCACACCCAGGAGTCAAGACTGGCACACAAGCTGAAAGGGCAATATTACTCTCCCACTGTTTTTTTAAGTTTTTTTTTTTTTATTTTCAGGGAGACTTTAGAAACCAAATAATATTAAAAAAACCAAAAAAATAAATAGCCTTTCTATGGCCCACTGAATGAGAGAGAGAGGTGGCACACCCAGGAGTCAAGACTGGCACACAAGCTGAAAGGGCAATATTACTCTCCCACTGTTTTTTTATGTATTTTTTTTTTTAAGGGAGACTTTAGAAACCCAATAATATTAAAAAAAAAAAAAAAAAAAGGCTTTCTATGGCCCACTGAATGAGAGAGAGAGGTGGCACACCCAGGAGTCAAGACTGGCACACAAGCTGAAAGGGCAATATTACTCTCCCACTGTTTTTTTATGTATTTTTTGTTTTTTAAGGGAGACTTTAGAAACCCAATAATATTTAAAAAAAAAAAAAAAGGCTTTCTATGGCCCACTGAATGAGAGAGAGAGGTGGCACACCCAGGAGTCAAGACTGGCACACAAGCTGAAAGGGCAATATTACTCTCCCACTGTTCTTTTATGCATTTTTTGTTTTTTAAGGGAGACTTTAGAAACCAAATAATATTAAAAAAAAAACAAAAAAAAAAAGGCTTCCTATGGCCCACAATTAGAGAGAGAGAGGTGGCACACCCAGGAGTCAAGACTGGCGCACAAGCTGAAAGGGCAATATTACTCTCCCACTGTTTTTTTATGTTTGTTGTTTTTTTTCAGGGAGACTTTAGAAACCAA
Source organism: Ranitomeya variabilis (assembly GCF_051348905.1). NCBI lineage: Eukaryota > Metazoa > Chordata > Amphibia > Anura > Dendrobatidae > Ranitomeya > Ranitomeya variabilis. Next base: position 795,391,376 of record NC_135233.1, on the reverse strand, counting down.
ATAATAAGAAAAAAAATAAATAAATAAATAGGCTTTCTATAGCCCACTGAATGAGAGATAGCACACACAGCAGTGGCACACAAGCCCTGACTGAGGCCAATATTTTTCTCCCACTGATTGATGTAGTGTTTTTGTGTTGAGGTAGATTTTAGAACACAAATCAAGGAAAAAAAAAAAAATGCTTTCTATGGCCCACTGAATGAGAGAGGTGGCACACCCAGGAGTCAAGACTGGCACACAAGCTGAAAGGGCAATATTACTCTCCCACTGTTTTTTTAGGTATTTTTTGTTTTTTAAGGGAGACTTTAGAAACCCAATAATATTTAAAAAAAAAAATAAATAGGCTTTCTATGGCCCACTGAATGAGAGAGGTGGCACACCCAGGAGTCAAGACTGGCACACAAGCTGAAAGGGCAATATTACTCTCCCACTGTTTTTTTATGTATTTTTTGTTTTTTAAGGGAGACTTTAGAAACCCAATAATATTTAAAAAAAAAAAAAAAAAAGGCTTTCTATGGCCCACTGAATGAGAGAGAGAGGTGGCACACCCAGGAGTCAAGACTGGCACACAAGCTGAAAGGGCAATATTACTCTCCCACTGTTTTTTTATGTATTTTTTGTTTTTTAAGGGAGACTTTAGAAACCAAATAATATTAAAAAAAAAACAAAAAAAAAAAGGCTTCCTATGGCCCACAATTAGAGAGAGAGAGGTGGCACACCCAGGAGTCAAGACTGGCGCACAAGCTGAAAGGGCAATATTACTCTCCCACTGTTTTTTTATGTTTTTTTTTTTTTTCAGGGAGACTTTAGAAACCAAATAATAAGAAAAAAAATAAATAAATAAATAGGCTTTCTATAGCCCACTGAATGAGAGATAGCACACACAGCAGTGGCACACAAGCCCTGACTGAGGCCAATATTTTTCTCCCACTGATTGATGTAGTGTTTTTGTGTTGAGGTAGATTTTAGAACACAAATCAAGGAAAAAAAAAAAATGCTTTCTATGGCCCACTGAATGAGAGAGGTGGCACACCCAGGAGTCAAGACTGGCACACAAGCTGAAAGGGCAATATTACTCTCCCACTGTTTTTTTAGGTATTTTTTGTTTTTTAAGGGAGACTTTAGAAACCCAATAATATTTAAAAAAAAAAATAAATAGGCTTTCTATGGCCCACTGAATGAGAGAGGTGGCACACCCAGGAGTCAAGACTGGCACACAAGCTGAAAGGGCAATATTACTCTCCCACTGTTTTTTTATGTTTTTTTTTTTTCAGGGAGACTTTAGAAACCAAATAATATTAAAAAAACCAAAAAAATAAATAGCCTTTCTATGGCCCACTGAATGAGAGAGAGAGGTGGCACACCCAGGAGTCAAGACTGGCACACAAGCTGAAAGGGCAATATTACTCTCCCACTGTTTTTTTAAGTTTTTTTTTTTTTATTTTCAGGGAGACTTTAGAAACCAAATAATATTAAAATAACCAAAAAAATAAATAGCCTTTCTATGGCCCACTGAATGAGAGAGAGAGGTGGCACACCCAGGAGTCAAGACTGGCACACAAGCTGAAAGGGCAATATTACTCTCCCACTGTTTTTTTATGTATTTTTTTTTTTAAGGGAGACTTTAGAAACCCAATAATATTAAAAAAAAAAAAAAAAAAAGGCTTTCTATGGCCCACTGAATGAGAGAGAGAGGTGGCACACCCAGGAGTCAAGACTGGCACACAAGCTGAAAGGGCAATATTACTCTCCCACTGTTTTTTTATGTATTTTTTGTTTTTTAAGGGAGACTTTAGAAACCCAATAATATTTAAAAAAAAAAAAAAAGGCTTTCTATGGCCCACTGAATGAGAGAGAGAGGTGGCACACCCAGGAGTCAAGACTGGCACACAAGCTGAAAGGGCAATATTACTCTCCCACTGTTCTTTTATGCATTTTTTGTTTTTTAAGGGAGACTTTAGAAACCAAATAATATTAAAAAAAAAAACAAAAAAAAAAAGGCTTCCTATGGCCCACAATTAGAGAGAGAGAGGTGGCACACCCAGGAGTCAAGACTGGCGCACAAGCTGAAAGGGCAATATTACTCTCCCACTGTTTTTTTATGTTTGTTGTTTTTTTTCAGGGAGACTTTAGAAACCAAATAATAAGAAAAAAAATAAATAAATAAATAGGCTTTCTATAGCCCACTGAATGAGAGATAGCACACACAGCAGTGGCACACAAGCCCTGACTGAGGCCAATATTTTTCTCCCACTGATTGATGTAGTGTTTTTGTGTTGAGGTAGATTTTAGAACACAAATCAAGGAAAAAAAAAAAAATGCTTTCTATGGCCCACTGAATGAGAGAGGTGGCACACCCAGGAGTCAAGACTGGCACACAAGCTGAAAGGGCAATATTACTCTCCCACTGTTTTTTTAGGTATTTTTTGTTTTTTAAGGGAGACTTTAGAAACCCAATAATATTTAAAAAAAAAAATAAATAGGCTTTCTATGGCCCACTGAATGAGAGAGGTGGCACACCCAGGAGTCAAGACTGGCACACAAGCTGAAAGGGCAATATTACTCTCCCACTGTTTTTTTATGTATTTTTTGTTTTTTAAGGGAGACTTTAGAAACCCAATAATATTTAAAAAAAAAAAAAAAAAAAAGGCTTTCTATGGCCCACTGAATGAGAGAGAGAGGTGGCACACCCAGGAGTCAAGACTGGCACACAAGCTGAAAGGGCAATATTACTCTCCCACTGTTTTTTTATGTATTTTTTGTTTTTTAAGGGAGACTTTAGAAACCAAATAATATTAAAAAAAAAACAAAAAAAAAAAGGCTTCCTATGGCCCACAATTAGAGAGAGAGAGGTGGCACACCCAGGAGTCAAGACTGGCGCACAAGCTGAAAGGGCAATATTACTCTCCCACTGTTTTTTTATGTTTTTTTTTTTTTTCAGGGAGACTTTAGAAACCAAATAATAAGAAAAAAAATAAATAAATAAATAGGCTTTCTATAGCCCACTGAATGAGAGATAGCACACACAGCAGTGGCACACAAGCCCTGACTGAGGCCAATATTTTTCTCCCACTGATTGATGTAGTGTTTTTGTGTTGAGGTAGATTTTAGAACACAAATCAAGGAAAAAAAAAAAATGCTTTCTATGGCCCACTGAATGAGAGAGGTGGCACACCCAGGAGTCAAGACTGGCACACAAGCTGAAAGGGCAATATTACTCTCCCACTGTTTTTTTAGGTATTTTTTGTTTTTTAAGGGAGACTTTAGAAACCCAATAATATTTAAAAAAAAAAATAAATAGGCTTTCTATGGCCCACTGAATGAGAGAGGTGGCACACCCAGGAGTCAAGACTGGCACACAAGCTGAAAGGGCAATATTACTCTCCCACTGTTTTTTTATGTTTTTTTTTTTTCAGGGAGACTTTAGAAACCAAATAATATTAAAAAAACCAAAAAAATAAATAGGCTTTCTATGGCCCACTGAATGAGAGAGAGGTGGCACACCCAGGAGTCAAGACTGGCACACAAGCTGAAAGGGCAATATTACTCTCCCACTGTTTTTTTATTTTTTATTTTTTTTCAGGGAGACTTTAGAAACCAAATAATAAGAAAAAAAATAAATATATAAATAGGCTTTCTATAGCCCACTGAATGAGAGATAGCACACACAGCAGTGGCACACAAGCCCTGACTGAGGCCAATATTTTTCTACCACTGATTGATGTAGTGTTTTTGTGTTGAGGTAGAATTTAGAACACAAATCACGGAAAAAATAAATAGGCTTTCTATGGCCCACTCAGTGAGAGATGGCACACACAGGGATGGCACTGTAGCAGAAATGCCAATCTTAATCTCCCACAAAAAAAAAAAAAAACAGGGACTGTCCTACAATTACTATCTCCCTGCAGTAATCTAAGCCAGGTATGGCAGGCAGCAATAGGAGTGGACTGATGCACAAATTAAATAAAAAGTGTGGACAAACAAAAAAGATAGCTGTGCAGAAAGGAAGGAACAAGAGGATATGTGCTTTGAAAAAAGCAGTTGGTTTCCACAGTGGCGTACACACAGCAATACAGCTATCACGGAGCCTTCTAGGGCAGCCCAATGAGCTACAGCGCTGAGGAAAAAAAAAAAAAAAAAATAGCTTCCACTGTTCCTGCACACCGAAGGTGGTGTTGGACAGTGGAAATCGCTACAGCACAAGCGGTTTGGTGGTTAGTGGACCCTGCCTAACGCTCTCCCTGCTTCTGACGAAGCGGCAGCAACTTCTCCCTAAGCTCAGATCAGCAGCAGTAAGATGGCGGTCGGCGGGAACGCCCCTTTATAGCCCCTGTGACGCCGCAGACAGCAAGCCAATCACTGCAATGCCCTTCTCTAAGATGGTGGGGACCAGGATCTATGTCATCACGCTGCCCACACTCTGCGTTCACCTTCATTGGCTGAGAAATGGCGCTTTTCGCGTCATTGAAACGCGACTTTGGCGCGAAAGTCGCGTACCGCATGGCCGACAAGCACAGGGGTCGGATCGGGTTTCATGAGACGCCGACTTAGCCAAAAGTCGGCGACTTTTGAAAATGATCGACCCGTTTCGCTCAACCCTAGCTAAGAGGGATGGCTCCTTGAGACCCTGTATTGATTATCGCCTCTTGAATAAGATCACGGTCAAGTTTCAATACCCTTTACCTTTGCTTTCCGATTTGTTTGCCAGGATTAAGGGGGCTAGTTGGTTTACTAAAATTGACCTTCGGGGGGCATATAATCTTGTTCGTATTAAGCAGGGTGACAAATGGAAAACTGCGTTTAATACGCCCGAAGGCCATTTTGAAAACTTTGTGATGCCATTCGGGCTCTCTAATGCTCCATCTGTTTTTCAGTCCTTCATGCATGATATCTTCCGGAATTATCTTGATAAATTCATGATTGTATATTTGGATGACATCTTAATTTTTTCCGATGATTGGGAGTCTCATGTGAAACAGGTCAGGATGGTATTTCAGATCCTTCGTGATAATACTTTGTTTGTGAAGGGGTCTAAGTGTCTCTTTGGAGTGCAGAAGGTTTCTTTTTTGGGCTTTATTTTTTCTCCCTCATCTATAGAGATGGATCCGGTTAAGGTTCAGGCCATTCATGATTGGATTCAACCCACATCTGTGAAGAGCCTTCAGAAATTTTTGGGCTTTGCTAATTTTTATCGCCGTTTCATTGCTAACTTCTCCAGTGTGGTTAAACCCCTGACCGATTTGACGAAGAAAGGCGCTGATGTAACGAATTGGTCCCCTGTGGCTGTCTCTGCCTTTCAGGAGCTTAAACGCCGATTTATTTCTGCCCCTGTGTTGCGTCAGCCAGATGTTTCTCTTCCATTTCAGGTTGAGGTTGACGCTTCTGAGATTGGGGCAGGGGCCGTTTTGTCTCAGAGGAATTCTGATGGTTCCTTGATGAAACCGTGTGCCTTCTTTTCCCATAAGTTTTCGCCTGCTGAACGCAATTATGATGTCGGCAATCGGGAGTTGTTGGCTATGACGTGGGCATTTGAGGAATGGCGACATTGGCTTGAGGGAGCCAAGCACCGTATTGTGGTCTTGACCGATCATAAAAATCTGATTTACCTCAAATCTGCCAAGCGGCTGAATCCTAGACAGGCTCGATGGTCCCTGTTTTTCTCCCATTTTGATTTTGTGGTCTTGTATCTTCCGGGTTCTAAGAATGTTAAGGCTGATGCCCTCTCTAGGAGTTTTTTGCCTGATTCTCCTGAGGTATTTGAGCCGGTCGGCATTCTGAAGGAAGGGGTGGTCCTTTCTGCCATTTCCCCTGATTTGCGACGGGTTCTGCAGGAATTTCAGGCTGACAAACCTGACCGCTGTCCTGTGGGGAAACTGTTTGTTCCTGATAGATGGACTAGTAGAGTGATTTCTGAGGTTCACTGTTCTGTGTTGGCTGGTCATCCTGGTATTTTTGCTACCAGAGATTTGGTTGGTAGGTCCTTTTGGTGGCATTCTTTGTCGCGTGATGTGCGTTCTTTTGTGCAGTCCTGTGGGACTTGTGCACGGGCCAAGCCTTGTTGTTCCCATGCTAGTGGGTTGCTTTTGCCTTTGCCGGTCCCTGAGAGGCCCTGGACGCATATTTCTATGGATTTTATTTCAGATCTTCCGGTTTCCCAAAGGATGTCGGTTATCTGGGTGGTTTGTGACCGGTTTTCTAAGATGGTTCATTTGGTGCCTTTGCCTAAATTGCCTTCCTCTTCTGATTTGGTTCCGTTGTTTTTTCAGCATGTGGTTCGTTTGCATGGTATTCCGGAGAATATTGTGTCCGACAGAGGTTCCCAGTTTGTTTCTAGGTTTTGGCGGGCCTTTTGTGCTAGGCTGGGCATTGATTTGTCTTTTTCTTCCGCATTTCATCCTCAGACAAATGGCCAGACCGAACGAACTAATCAGACTTTGGAAACTTATTTGAGATGCTTTGTGTCTGCCGATCAGGATGATTGGGTCGCTTTCTTGCCATTGGCCGAGTTTGCCCTTAATAATCGGGCTAGTTCTGCTACCTTGGTTTCGCCCTTCTTTTGTAATTTTGGTTTTCATCCTCGTTTTTCTTTGGGGCAAGTTGAACCTTCTGATTGTCCTGGTGTGGATTCTGTGGTTGACAGGTTGCAGCAGATTTGGGCTCATGTGGTGGACAATTTGGTGTTGTCTCAGGAAGAGGCTCAGCGTTTTGCTAACCGTCATCGGTGTGTTGGTTCCCGGCTTCGGGTTGGGGATTTGGTCTGGTTGTCTTCCCGTCATGTTCCTGTGAAGGTTTCTTCCCCTAAGTTTAAGCCTCGGTTTATTGGTCCTTATAGGATTTCTGAGATTATCAATCCGGTGTCTTTTCGTTTGGCCCTTCCGGCCTCTTTTGCCATCTATAATGTTTTCCATAGACCTTTATTGCGGAAATATGTGGTGCCCGTTGTTCCCTCGGTTGATCCTCCTGCTCCTGTGTTGGTTGATGGGGAGTTGGAGTATGTGGTTGAGAAGATTTTGGATTCTCGCTTTTCGAGGCGGAGGCTTCAGTACCTTGTCAAATGGAAGGGTTATGGCCAGGAGGATAATTCTTGGGTTTTTGCTTCTGATGTCCATGCTGCTGATTTGGTCCGTGCCTTTCATCTGGCTTGTCCTGATCGGCCTGGGGGCTCTGGTGAGGGTTCGGTGACCCCTCTTCAAGGGGGGGTACTGTTGTGAATTCTGCTCTTGGGCTCCCTCCGGTGGTTGTTGGTGGTAGTGCAGTTGTCCTCACTCAGGACGAGTGGTGGATGCCGCGTCCGCATAGCACAGCACCGGCACCAAGTGTAGCCTGCTATTTATAGCTGTACCAGCCACAAGCAGAGGGATTAATCTCCTATTAGAACGTCAATCTGTGAAATACTCTGAGAGGTACATTGATAAAGGTCTAATCTGAGACCGAAACGTCAATATTGTATGTACTCTCTTTCAATTAAATCTCACTTTCATTTGACCACGTGTGTGCCAAGTTTATCCACATCATCATGCCATATCTCACGTTGTTATTTAGTGGTGGTGAAATTCCACAGTACGCATAGCTCATGCACATTAAAACATATATAATTTTTTTCTGTTGCTTAATGTGATACAGCTCGCCGTATTCCATGTTTTCATTTTGTGGTGGTGATATGAAACTCTGCAGATCTAACGCACATTAACAAAAAATTATAATTTTTCTGTTGCAAAACGTGATACAGCCGACTGTATTCCACGTTGTCATTTTGTTGGGTTGAAATTAAGCTGTCTGCAGACCTCACACACATAACAAAAAAAGTTTCTGTTGCTAACTTTGATACAGGCCGCCATATCCCACATTGTAATTTTGTGGCAGTTAAATTGTTGCCTGGTGGTGGCCTTGCGATGAGGCAAGCTCACACATGTGCCTTGCATGGCTCGCGTCCTCAACCTGGTGGTACAGCTTTTTCTCCACCACTTTCCTGGCCTTGGTCAGCTGCTACAGAAAGCACGGAAGCTGTGTGCTCACTTCCACCATTTGCACCCCTCAGGTCATCTATTTCCCTGAGATTTTCCTCAATACTGAGGTCTTTGTCCATGCCAGTTAACAGGTTGATATGCAATGTGCCGACACTGTGGAATTCCACTTTGCACATGTTGCAGCAACTGCTGCGACTGTGACAGCAGCAATGAGCCCTGACACAGTATGCCATGTCATATAGCCTGAGCCAATGCAGTACAGACGTGGTGCATATCACGTTTATGGAGTGGGCACAGATTAAGGACTTGCACAGTTTTGAAATGGCTACTAAGATGTTTAGCACTGACGCCGCCATCATTAGCATCTCTATTCCGGTCATATATGCTGGAGCAGACTTTGAATAGCCTGTGGGCGTAGATGTGGTCCCAGAAGAAGAGGAGGAAGCAGAGGAGGATACAGAAGAGATAACATTGTCTCAAAGTACCAGACTGTCGTAACACAGGTGGGTGCCAAGGAAGGGTGGATTACTGCGATTGAGGGGGATTGGTGATAACAGACAAACTTTAGTGAAGTTGCAAGATCTGAGGGACAAATGGAGTAGGAAGAGTTGATGGGCAAGCAACTGTCAGGAGATGAAGAGGATAATCCTCCCCTCTTGGTTGTTCATGGTTGGCGGGAGGAGACAGCGGAAAAAAGCATCAGTGTTACCCAGCCATCAACACAGCATGGGCTTGGACCTCATGGTAGAGCCCAACATACAGTGGGGAAAAAAGTATTTAGTCATCCACCAATTGTGCAAGTTCTCCCACTAAAAAGATGAGAGATGCCAGTAATTGACATCATAGGTAGACCACAACTATGAGAGTCAAAATGAGAAAACAAATACAGAAAATCACCTTGTCTGATTTGGCAAGATTTATTTTGCAAATTATGGTGGAAAATAAGTATTTGGTCACCTAAAAACATGCAAGATTTCTTGCTCTCACAGACGTGTAACTTCTTATTTAAGAGGCTCCTATGTCCCCCACTCACTACCTATAGTAATGGCACCTGTTTGAACTTATGTGTATAAAAGACACCTGTTCACAATGTTAAACAGTCACACTCCAAACTCCACTATGGTGAAGACCAAAGAGCTGTCGAAGGACACCAGAAACAAAATTGTAGCCCTGCACCAGGCTGGGAAGACTGAATCTGCAATAGGCAAGCAGCTTGGTGTGATGAAATCAACTGTGGGAGCAATAATAAGAAAATGTAAGACATACAAGACCATTGATAATCTCCCTCGATCTGGGGCACAGCGCAAGATCTCACACCGTGGGGTCAAAATGATCAGAAGAATGGTGTGCAAAAATTCCAGAACCACACGGGGGGACCTAGTGAATGACCTGCATAGAGTTGGGACCACCGTAACAAAGGCTACCATCAGTAACACACTACGCCGCCAGGGACTCAGATACTGCAGTGCCAGATGTGTCCCACAGGTTAAGCCAGTACATGTCCGGGCCCATCTGAAGTTTGCTAGAGAGCACTTGGATTATCCAGAAGAGTATTGGGAGAATGTCATATGGTCTGATGAAACCAAAGTAGAATTGTTTGGTAGAAACAAAACTCGTCGTGTTTGGAGGAGACAGAATGCTGAGTTGCATCCAAAGAACACTATACCAACTGTGAAGCATGGGGGAGGCAACATCATGCTTTCAGGCTGTTTCTCTGCAAAGGGACTGATCCGTGTTCATGAAAGAATGAATGGAGCCATGTGTCGTGAGATTTTGAGTGCAAACCTCCTTCCATCAGCAAGGGCATTGAAGATGAAATGTGGATGGATCTTTTAGCATGATAATGATCGCAAGCACACCACCAGGGCAAAGAAGGAGTGGCTTTGTAAGAAGCATATGAAGGTTCTGGAGTGGCCTAACCAGTCTCCAGATCTCAACGCCATAGAAAACCTTTGGAGGGAGTTGAAAGTCCTTGTTGCCCAGTGACAGGCCAAAAACATCACTGCTCAAGAGGAGATCTGCATGGAGAAATGGACCAACATACCACCAACAGTGTGTGCCAACCTTGTGAAGACTTACAGAAAACATTTGACCTCTGTCATTGCCAACAATGGATATATAGCAAAATATTGAGATGAACTTTTGTTAATGACCAAATACTTATTTTCCACCATAATTTTCAAATTATATCTTGCCAAATCAGGCAAGGTGATTTTCTGGATTTGTTTTCTCATTATGACTCTCATAGTCGTGGTATATCCTATGATGTCAATTACAGGCCTCTCTAATCTTAATCTTTTAAGTGGGAGAACTTGCACAATTGATAGCTGACTAAATACTTTTTTTATGAGTGCCTTCTTGCTGCACTATCAGCAACATTATTCCCATATAGTTATGATTAGAAATAGTGCTGACTGCTGGGTTGCCACTCTGAAAGATCCACGTTATAAAACTAAATTTTGCCAGATGCTTCCCACCCTGGAAAGGGACCCTCATATGCTGGAGTATTGAAACACACTTTTACACAACCTTAAGAGAGTTTTCTGCAAGACAGCAGTGAAGCACACAGTTTGCATGGATGGTGCAAGAGTATCTAGAACTGAATATCAATACCATACCATCAGGGAGGGTTTGGATGCTTTCATATTTTGGTCTTCAAAAATGGATGAGTGGCCTGAGCTCGCCTCACACGTCTTGGAGGTTTTATCCTCCAGCAGGCGTTCTCTCAGAACGTGTCTTCAGCACTGCTGGTGGTATCCTAATGAATAAGCGCAGCCAGCTGTCCCCTGAAATGTAGACTGCCTAACTTTCATCAAGATGAACAAGTCATGGATCTCAAAGGACTTTTGCACCCCAATCGCATTATAGCAATTTTTAGTATGCTGCATTAATGTCGTGTAACTGCACTCTATGATATCTTTAGTGTGGCTTCTATGCCTGCTGTTGCTGCTGCAGATGTTAACACAAATCTGTGGAAATGTGAAGAGTCATGGTTGATCTACATCTGCTGGGTTGGCTGTAGTGGAATATGTTTTGGTCCCAATTATACTATTTCTACTCTTTTGTGAAATTGATCCAACTTCTGTGGTGTCAGGACTAGTGTTGAGCATTCCGATACCGCAAGTATCGGGTATCAGCTGATATTTGCTGTATCGGAATTCCGATACCGAGTTCCGATATTTTTGTGATATCGGAAATCGGAATCGGAAGTTCCCAGTGTATGGTTCCCAGGGTCTGGAGGAGAGGAGACTCTCCTTCATGCCCTGGGATCCATATTCATGTAAAAAATAAAGAATTAAAATAAAAAATATGGATATACTCACCCGTCCGGCAGCCCCTGGACCTTACCGATGTAGCCGGCAGCCTCCGTTCCTAAGAATGAGGAGTTTAGGACCTGCGATGACGTCGCGGCTTGTGATTGGTCGCATGAGCGGTCACATGAGCGGTTGCGCGACCAATCACAAGCCGCGACATCATTGAAGGTCCTAAACTCCTCATTCTTAGGAACGGAGGCTGCTGGTTACATCGGTAAGGTCCAGGGGCCGCCGGACGGGTGAGTATATCCATATTTTTTATTTTAATTCTTTATTTTTTACATGAATATGGATCCCATGGCCTGAAGGAGAGTTTCCTCTCCTTCAGACCCTGGGAACCATCCAGGATACCTTCCGATACTTGTGTCCCATTGACTTGCATTGGTATCGGGTATCGGTATCGGCGATATCCGATATTTTTGGGATATCGGCCGATACCATCCAATACCGATACCTTTGAGTATCGGAAGGTATCGCTCAACACTAGTCAGGACCTAATTTTTTTAGATGTGAAAACTCCTGGTGTGGTGTCCATCTGCTTGGATGGGTGTAGTGGAAGACCTGTTGGTCTAAATTATACTATTTCTACTGAGGTGAAATTGATGCCACTTTGGTAGTGTCTGTCAATAAAATTTTGAAATGTGAACACCACTGGTTGGGTGACCATCTGCTGGATTGGGTGCAGTGGAAGACCTGTCAGTCCCTATTATACTATTTCTACTCTTGGGAAATTTAAGCCATTTCTGTGGTGTCAGGCTCTCATTTTTTTAAATTTCTACTGAGGTGAAATTGATGCCACTTTGGTAGTGTCTGTCAATAAAATTTGGAAATGTGAACACGTGTAGACTCCTGGATGGATCTCCTTCATGTGTGTTGCCTGTAGCAGTACACCCCAAAGACCTTCAGTCCTCCACTTCATTGGAGTCAACTACCCGTGTTACTACTATCCTTTGATTTTTCTGACTATGGTAGCCTACGAAACTGATATTTGTGCCACCTGAGTGTGGCTCAGCATGAAAGCAGGTTGAGCTGTTGAATGTGGTATCATGGCTCACAGCACAGCAGGCCTACACTGATCTCTCACCCACCTTGTCTTACTTTGACGTTCAATTGAAAGCTGTAAATGCTGGCCCAGACCAAAATACCTCATGCATGGCTGATTGCTGGAGTGCCATGCTACAGTTTGCACTTTGCATGAATTGAGACCACTTTCCTGGTATCGGTCCCTCAAGTGATGCGTTATGGCAGCTTTTGGGACCGTTAGAAGGTGTTGTGCATGCGTTCGTTTTTTCCTCCTATTGACTTGAACGGCGTTCGGTTATGTTCAGAAAATATTCAACGAATAGATCGATGAATATTGCAAAATCATAATCTGAACCAAACATTGAAATATTCGCTCATCTCTACTTACAGTTACTCATTTTGCCTTTCTATCCAGTAAATTCTTCTGTTTTCTCTGCTCTATGTACAAACAGGACATCTCTTGTCCCTGCTCATATATTATGTTTGTGTCTCTGTGGTTGCAGGATTTTTGGCTGCATGGAGGGATTGCCTGTTTGTTAGGGAACACGTGCTGTAGCTGTCTAACAGCCGCAAATCATGCAGCCGCCGTGACTCGAACACAATATTCGAGCACATCCAAGATACTCGGATAACACCCGAGCATGCTCGGATAAGATGTTATCCGAGTACATTCGCTCATCACTAATTAAAAGGATACAAGCTTTGATGGGAGTGCCTCTTTAATGACATTGCAAACATTTGCAGATATTTTAGTATGAAACTTTAACACACTGGTATAAATCCTTTTTAACTTAGCAATGTTAAGAATTTGTGAAATGTCTGGAATATCATCAAAATATTTAGAATTGAGAGTCGTCTGTGGTTGATACCTTTTAATGGCTAACTGAAAAGATGGTAACAAATTGCAAGCTTTCAAGACTACACAGGTCTCTTCATCAGGCAAAGACTAAAAGAAACGCTAAATATCATCAGCATGGATGTCATAAGAACAGAATATTTGGGAATTGCTATCCACATCTTATGTCTGCATTGAATATTGAATGACTGCAAAGTCAATAAAGTTGTAGTACATTTAGTTTTAAAATTAAGACAGGCACCATCGATTTATTATAGATTAAACGTCCATGCTGCTGTAAACTGCCCAGCAGCAGAGTTGTTTAGTATGACAGCTAGTTCCCAGATAGTATAGTGATGTGTAGATGATCTTGCACTTATTGCTTGCTATTTCATAACCTCAGTACAAGGCGACGCTATTTGCTGATTCTAGGCACACACATAGGAGCAGAAACATGTTCCAATCTTAAATCCATTGACTTCAATTCTCTCCTCTCTTGTCAATCTTGTGTTAATCTCATGATGTTGAAAGAGTAATTACATTTTCCACTTTATATTTCATTTGGAACTTTATACATTTCAATAAAATTCTTCCTTCTCGTTGGGCTTTCATTTATCTTGGGCTTTTAATTGACATATTTCAAGGTCTTACTCTTGAGAAGGCATTTACTAACGTCGCCGTCATGTCGCACATTGCTTTTAATACAAAGTAGCTCTTATTTATGTACCTTCATCTAGTTCATTTGGGTAACAATCCAAGGAGGAAATTTATATAGCAACTCAACAACGATCAACCTGAGGGTGAAGGATAGAAATGAGCCATTTATTGACCTGTTTCTCTGTTTGTCCAGGTCTTTTCTGCCATGTCAATATTATACAATGCTATAAAAATAGTAGTTAGACAAATGCACTTATTTATCCCCTTTATGACTCCTGCTGCAGCTTGGCAATCTGACATAGTGAAAAACACACTGAAGCCATATGGACATCTTTGTAAATCTCTCACTACAATAAACTGCAAACTGATAATGTACCACAAAGCAAATGAATGCAGGATTGCATATTGACTGTTTCAATGCTTTTGTATTTCCAGATGGCTAAAATGTAACCATCAACAGTTTATACAAAAACTGTTCTCCACATGCAAATATAACATCAGTGTTACTAAGTCTAGAGATATCAACTAGAGACAACATGGGAAGTGATAATAACGCAATTTACTTTTTATTGTGTTGTTTTTTTTTAATACCATGGCACCCTTCTCTCAACCTGTTAAAGAGATAGAATTCTATTTTCCAGTATATTTTCTAAAATTCTTGCACTTTTCAACATCTCTGCTTGCAGTCTTTCAACACTTTATTTTTTCCCTCGAAAGAGCTTCAGTGAGGGCTTGTTTTTACAGAATTTGCTTACTTTCATTAGTACCATATTGAGGTACATACAGTATGTCTTTAGGATCCCTTTTTATTCTGTGCATTGCAGGTAAATAATGTGACCGTTTTATAGCTGTGGTCATTATAGACACAAAAATACCAATTATGTGTAAATAGCTTTTTACATAAAAGGGGAAATAATATTAAACATTTAGTTAGTGGGTTGTTCAAAAGTTCTCAAATTGCTTTAGTTAGACAGCATGAAAATAAGCAAGTGGGCAACTGACTTTTTTTCCTACCTGCTGTAATTTTTTTGCAATGAAAGCTTTTGTCTTCTATCGTACAGAGCTTGTTTCCATGGAGCCCTGCCTTTTAGAGCCTTGCTGAGTTTGTGCAGTAGCTAAATTCAAGATGAAGGGTTACATGGAATCTGTTAACAGGTTTTTGCTACCTCATCTGAGAGCAGCTTGATGTAGGCAAAGATAAGCTGAATTCAATGATGTATCACTTAGATTACTGGGTGCAGCCGTTCTGACACAATAGGCTTAGAACAAACTATTAATAACTGAATATGTTACATCAAAAGCTATTCTGAGATTTATAGTTCTACTAATACTGTAGGTTTACTGTTCAGAATAGCTGTCACTCAAGGAGAGCCCGCCCTGCTAAAAAACACGAATTAAGAAAATTGCACTGCACTAAGCGCAAAAGACATCTTGAGAAAACCCCTTTTATCTTCTTTCAAGTCTACCCCTTTAAATGTAATCATTTCAGGACCCCAACATAAATAAAAACAGTGAATACTCACCTTCTGCAGCAGTGCTATTCCTGGGATGTCGGTGTCGCTGTCCCTGGAAAGTGACGAGCCTTGTTGTGTAACTTGCTGGCTGCAGCCAATGAGTGGCATCTTATCAGCTGCAGCCTTTACTTTTTCATCAGAGTGGACATCTGTCATGAAGTAATATTAAAGGCTATAGTTGATGAGTGGCCTCTCATAGCCTTCAGCCAGCACATGACTTTTCAGGAAAGTAGCACCGACACCTTTGGAACAGCGCCACTTTCGGTAGAGAGCATAGGTTTTTTCTATTTTAAATAGGGTCCTGAATTGATTAAACTGCTGTTTTCTAATATTGGACAACTAACACACATCCTGATTGCTCAAATAATACATTGCAATACTTCTGCATTACAGTGCACAATATACAGGTATCTAGATCTAACAGTTCCTAACAACATACCTCCCACACACAGCATGAAGCCACCACAGTCCCCTCAATAGAGAATGTTGGCTCACAGCTGGCCACACAGAGTATGATGAGTGCAAAATATCCCACAGTGGTCTCCACACACGATATGATGCCCCCACATGTCCCCACACAGTAAGATAACAACCCAGTACATTCTTCCAAACACAGTATTATTTCCCAAAAGTACCTTCTCTCCTATACATTATGATTACCCACATGTCCACCATATAGGAAAGTGTAACAAGTAGTTAAAAATCCAGCACCAAGAGTTTGTACTCCAATAAGCTTTATTCCAAAATCTTCATATAAAAGTATAGACAACCAGCAATAGAAAAAATGGCAGAAATAGCAGGGGTCCCAGACACGGGTTTACGCGTTTCAGGGCCAAATATGCCCCTTAGTCATAACCTAGGAATAAGCTTATTGGAGTGCAACCTCTTGGTGCTGGATTTTTTACTACTTGTTGGATTTTCTTGGGATGTCAGCCATGCACAGAGTGGACAGGTGAGCTGAAAAAGACCTTTCTATTTACTCATATAGGAAAGCGTCTCTCATTGCCCCCATGCACATATCCAACTTTTCTGCTACGCTGGTTTCTGCTATCACTGACCTGAGATTGTCATATGACATGAAGGTCTTTGCAGAATCTTTAGTCTCTACCAAGATTGAATGGTTGAGTAGGGATCTAATACCTCCCTCCCCTCTCATTATATTCAACTGTATGAAGATACAGTTGTAATTAAGACATATCCCCAACCTCTTGGGGCAACTCAAATTTGGGAGAGTCCCGCTGAATCTGGGATGCTTGGGAGGTATGCCTAACAGATGTACTAACTTAGCATACCTGTAGGTCATTACTAAGTCTTCACTGTCGAATCAGCTCATAGCCATCTCATAAAAGGACATAGGGTTGACAGAGGGAATCTTCTCATTTTGTTTAACCACTTAGATACCTTGGTTGCTATTGAATACAGCATATGAAAGATTAAAATGCCAATATGGGAGTTATCGTCAATCCTGAATGTTGTACCAAAGTATCAGCTGTAATGTATGAAGGAAAACTGATATTAACTACTTAGTGGCAGTTCCATGTCACGAAGGGGTAATAGAAATTTTCATTGATTATTTACAGTTTACTTCCGTCTTGATCAAGGGAAAGTCCCTCAATTGGCTAAATGCCCAAAGCTTTCTATAGAGTCAATACCTGATCTATGAGATTCCAGTTCTTGATCCCAACTGGACCTGCAATTAGAAATAGGTTTCTCCTAATATAAATTTTCATTTAACAAATAAAGCGACTGCCTTAGCTTCTAAGTTTTATCTAACTCTGCATAATTTTTATGATTATACTTATAGCTACTTTTCACAAAAAAAGTTACCCCTAATTTTAATAGCCATTGTTTCCAAATTATACAAATGCTTCTTTCTCAAGGTAGAAAGACTTATGAATTGGATTTATTCCTAGATGGGTAAAGAGGACCTTTAATACATTTTGACCTTATAAACTGTATATTCCTGCAATGTGGGTAAAAATGTTTTTATCTTCATTTTTTCTTTTTCTTCTCAGTTGTGGAGATACAGGGCACCAGAATTACTGGCATCAAATATGCTAATTTTCTGATAATTAAAAATGGTGTTCTAGTTTGTTTAGCTTTGTGGGTGTGTACTTTCAACCCACTATGAGGCTGCAAAATCATAAGGAGGAAAAGGTAGATGTCCAGCCTTCCAACATGACTACACAAGCATTTTCGGTCTTAAGTGGCCACGCTAACAATGCCTTCCTTCGGGCACTTTGGCAAATACTAACAGTAATGCTTAAAGCGTAACTGTTTTAATTTCTATTTTATAAATCAACAGTAGACATGAAAATAAGCAACTCTGTAATATATCTTATCAGAGAAATCTACTTCTTTCTCCATCAGAACTGATCATTCATTTTCAAAATTCTCAATATCTGGGTAAAATCTGTATTCAGTGAATACAGATTATTACATTACTGAAGTAGAAGATGGCAGTTGTGACTGATGAGAGTCTATGTAGATGGGCAGCAGAAGGGAGGAACTAGAGACTCCTCCCCCACCCTCTAACATAGAATCCCGTCAGTAGTAACTGCCATCTCAGTAATCTAATAATCTGTAATGACTGAACACAGATTTTACCTGTGAATTGAGAATATTGAGAAAGAATGATTTGATAAGCACTTTATGAACAGGCAGGGCTGGGAGAAAGGCGTTGTCAGTGTGGCCAAATGTCACAGTCAAAATCTAATGTGCCCTGTTGAATGATGAGAAAATTAGCATATTTGACACCAGTAATTTCAGTATCCTGTAGCTCCGCAATTGAGTGGAGAAAAAAAAGGGAAAAAAAAGTTTTTTTATCTGTATTCCAGCTCTTACGTGTGGAAATATACAGTCAAAATTTACTACTTTAAGTAGAAATTTAAGGTTTGCCATATTAGAAAAAATAGTGGTACTATTTTACAATGCTTAAAGCCCCTGTGTGCTACAGACTGAATAAGGAAATACGGCTTTGTCACACAATGGAACTGCTGGCTTATTACCAATACAGTTCTATGGGGCAGGATTTCTAATCACAGCAAAAATACTGTAATTGCTGAACAAATTTAGGCAAAATAAAGAGACAACAATAGACTGCCTAAAGTCTGGATTTATAGATTATTTTATAGCAAATTAAATAGGGAAGAGATTGTGTAATGGCCATTAAAAGAAATTGTCAGATAAAAGCTACCATTAAAAGCTTACTTCAATCAGATATCAGGGTTGGTTATTTGGTTCCCATTTTTCTACATTTTAAATAATTGTCATGTAGCAGAGGATCTCTAGCTAAAATCTTCCAAATAAAATAACATACTATTTGAAATTGGCATTTATAAGCTTTCACCTCTGCTCCTTATCAGAAGCTGGCTTTCTTTGCTCTATATTTCATAATTCCCAGTCTAACCGAATGATTGTGCAGCCTGACTTATGACATTAGCCAACTCTCATGATTTTGGGAAAAAGCAGTTTTTGCAATCAAAGTACTGAAAATAGGCCCATTTTAACTCAACACTATCAGCAGCAGATAACTGATTTCCTCATTTATAAGCTATTTCCAATAAGAGAATTTCGGATATTGAAGTCTGTATGATTGGAAGTTAGAAGCTGTAACATCCAACTCTGCTAATATCGAGAATTTCATGGTGTAATCTCCAGAATATTTACTACCAAATATGTAAATAACAAGTCTTTCAGGAAAAAAATGATACGAGAAAAAGGCAAGAAAACAACCTTTTTTATACTGAAGAAGAAAGCTAAAGTGAATATGAAAAGTCTACACGTGTGATAAAATGGCAGGCTTTCGTCATGTAAAAAAAATCATTCTAAGAAGAATCATATCGGGAACTTTTTCCATCTTTAATGTCATCCAGAATCTGTTCAATTCAATTGAAATATGCACACTCTTAAACTAATTCTTTGTTGAAGTATCCTTTGAGTGTCCAGTCACCTTTTGGATCCGGCTATATATACTTTACCCCTGCTGGTATTTCATGTTGGTGATATTCTCATTACATGTCCAGTCATACTTTCATTTTTTGCGCCAGTTAGTGAAAGACCAGCAAGGGTTTATGTCTCTGATAATTATGCTTTTTACCCTGCACCTTTTGTTTCTTGTTTAGGAAGTAGGTGGCATATTCTCTAACAGTATGTACTTTATCTTTTCATTTTGTATTTCATGGTTTGTTTAAATTCACTCTGCGGTCTATTTCTCTATCTGCACTCCTTCCCTTCTGTAGATAAATTGGACTCTGCCCTCCAGTTCCTTAGGAGGAATGTGAAGCACACGACAGCCTTTCAGGTAGTATTGGTCCAAGCTGCCATCGTTTAGTCTGTTGTTAGGGCTATTCTAGCCCATGTAGGAACCATTAAGGACTCTGGGGTCAAAATCTCTAGGCTGCATAGGAATCGTCTGAGTCAGTTGCAGTTTTTTTTGTGTTTCACATATTTTCCCATGTGAGTTGTTACACAATCATAACAGGATGATTTTTTGTAAGTAAAGGATTCCATTTTGCTAGCCTACCCCACAGCACAGACATATGAAGAATATGGGATAATGTTGTCACACAGTGCACAACCAGTACTTGCCAGAAATTCATGCAGCTCCTTCAATACATAATTTAAGCCACTTCTTGATGATCTTCACAGTCTTCCATAGTAAATCTAACGCCTTCAGATTTTTTTGTATTCTTTCCCTGACTAATAACCTTTAACCCCTTCACCCCCAAGGGTGGTTTGCACGTTAATGACCAGGCCAATTTTTACAATTCTGACCACTGTCACTTTATGAGGTTATAACTCTGGAACGCTTCAATGGATCTTGGCAATTCTGACATTGTTTTCTCATGACATATTGTACTTCATGATAGTGGTAACAGTTCTTCGATATAACTTGCGTTTATTTGTGAAAAAAATGAATATTTGGCGAAAATTTTGAAAATTTTGCAATTTTCCAACTTTGAATTTTTATGCCCTTAAATCACAGACATATTTCACGCAAAATACTTAATAAGTAACATTTCCCACATGTCTACTTTACATCAGCACAATTTTGGAACCAACATTTTTTTTTGTTAGGGAGTTATAAGGGTTAAAAGTTGACCAGAAATTTCTCATTTTTACAACACCATTTTTTTTAGGGACCACATCTCATTTGAAGTCATTTTGAGGGGTCTATGTGATAGAAAATACCCAAGTGTGACACCATTCTAAAAACTGCACCCCTCGAGATACTCAAAACCACCTTCAAGAAGTTTATTAACCCTTCAGGTGTTTCACAGGAATTTTTGGAATGTTTAAATAAAAATGAACATTTAACTTTTTTTCACACAAAATTTAATTCAGCTCCAATTTGTTTTATTTTACCAAAGGTAACAGGAGAAAGTGGACCCTATAAGTTGTTGTACAATTTGTCCTGAGTATGCTGATACCCCATTTGTGGGGGTAAACCACTGTTTGGGCGCATGGCAGAGCTTGGAAGGAAAGGAGCGCCATTTGACTTTTCAATGCAAAATTGACTGGAATTAAGATGGGACGCCATGGTGCATTTGGAGAGCCCCTGATGTGCCTAAACATTGAAACCCCCCACAAGTGACACCATTTTGTAAAGTAGACCCCCTAAGGAACTTATCTAGAGGTGTGGTGAGCACTTTGACCCAAAAAGTGCTTCACAGAAGTTTATAATGCAGAGCCGTAAAAATAAAAAATCATATTTTTTCACAAAAATGATCTTTTCGCCCCCAATTTTTTATTTCCCCAAGGGTAAGAGAAGAAATTAGACCACAAAAGTTGTTGTGCAATTTGTCCTGAGTACGATGATACCCCATATGTGGGGTAAACCACTGTTTGGGAGCATAGCAGAGCTCGGAAGGGAAGGAGCGCTATTTTACTTTTCAATGCAAAATTGACTGGAATTAAGATGGGACGCCATGTTGCGTTTGGAGAGCCCCTGATGTGCCTAAACATTAAAACCCCCCACAAGTGACACCATATTGGAAACTAGACCCCCCAAGGAACTTATCTAGATGTGTTGTGAGAACTTTGAACCCCCAAGTGTTTCACTACAGTTTACAACGCAGAGCCGTGAAAATAAAAAATCCTTTTTTTTCCCACAAAACTTATTTTTTAGCCCCCAGTTTTGTATTTTCCCAAGGGTAACAGGAGAAATTGGACCCCAAAAGATGTTGTCCAATTTGTCCTGAGTACGCCGATACCCCATATGTTGGGGTAAACCCCTGTTTGGGCACACGGGAGAGCTCTGAAGGGAGGGAGCACTGTTTTACTTTTTCAGTGCAGAATTGGCTGGAATTGAGATCGGATGCCATGTCCCGTTTGGAGAGCCCCTGATGTGCCTAAACAGTGGAAACCCCCAATTATAACTGATACCCTAATCCAAACACACCCCTTACCCTAATCCCAACAGTAACCCTAACCACACCTCTAACCCAGACACACCCAACCCTATTCCCAACCGTAAATGTAATCCAAACCCTAACCCTAACTTTAGCCCCAACCCCAACTGTAGCCTTAACCCTAGCCCCAACCCTAGCCCTAACCCTAGCCCTAACCCTAGCAATAACCCTAGCCCTAACCCTAGCCTTAACCCTAGCCCTAACCCTAGCCCCAACCCTAGCCCCAACCCTAGCCCTAACCCTAGCCCTAACCCTAGCAATAACCCTAGCCCTAACCCTAGCCCTAACCCTAACCCTAGCCCTAACCCTAGCCCCAACCCTAGCCCGTTCTGCGTTTGGTAAAATTGATAAAGCAGTTTTATTCATCGGGTCAGTACGATTACAGCAATATCTCATTTATATAATTTTTTTATGTTTTGGCGCTTTTATACGATAAAAACTATTTTATAGAAAAAATAATTATTTTGGTATCGCTTTATTCTCAGGACTATAACTTTTTTATTTTTTCGCTGATGATGCTATATGGCGGCTTGTTTTTTGCGGGACAAGATGACATTTTCAGCGGTATCATGGTTATTTATATCTGTCTTTTTGATCGCGTGTTATTCCACTTTTTGTTCCGCAGTATGGTAATAAAGCGTTGTTTTTTGCCTCGTTTTTTTTTTTTTTCTTACGGTGTTTACTGAAGGGGTTAACTAGTGGGGCAGTTTGATAGGTTGGGTCGTTACGGACGCGACGATACTAAACATGTGTACTTTTATTGTTTTTTTTAATTTATTTAGATAAAGAAATGCATTTATGGGAATAATATATATATATTTTTTTCTTTATTTAGGATTTTTTTTTTTTTTTTTTACACAAGTGGAAAATTTTTTTTTTCCTTTTTTACTTTGTCCCAGGGGGGGACATTACAGATCGGTGATCTGACAGTGTGCACAGCACTCTGTCAGATCACCGATCTGCCTCACAGCACTGCAGGCTTATCAAGCGCTTGCTCTGAGCAGGCACTTGGTAAGCCACCTCCCTCCCTGCAGGACCCGGATGCCGCGGCCATCTTGGATCCGGGACCTGCAGTGAGGAAGGAGGTAGGAGACCCTCGGAGCAATGCGATCACATCGCGTTGCTCGGGGGTCTCAGGGAAGCCCGCAGGGAGCCCCCTCCCTGCGCGATGCTTCCCTATACCGCTGGCACACCGCGATCATGTTTGATCGCGGTGTGCCGGGGGTTAATGTGCCGGGGGCGGTCCGTGACAGCTCCTGGCACATAGTGCCAGATGTCAGCTGCAATATGTAGCTGACACCCGGCCGCGATCGGCCGCGCTCCCCCCGTGAGCGCGGCCGATCGCATATGACGTACTATCCCGTCGGTGGTCATACGGGCCCACCCCACCTCGACGGGATAGTACGTCATATGTCAGAAAGGGGTTAACAATTAGATCCCTTTGTTGTGTTGTAACCTTTTTATGGTCTGTGGCTTTTGCTATAAAATGCAGCCAAAATAATGTCCAGAAAATCTTACTAGAACAACTACACATTATATGAGGTTAATTATAATGACTTTAAATTATGTCAGCTGTGTACTGACTACTATTTACCATGAGTTCAAATGTGATTGGCTAATTCTGAACACAACCACATCCCCAATTATAAGAGGGTTCTCACACTTATGCAAACACACTATTCTAATTTTGTTATTTGTCACCTCAAAATTATTTAAGTTTGTTTCTCCATGGATTTATACAATTTATGGCTGACATTTTTTTTAAATGACAAAAATCTGACATTTTAACAGGGGTCTGTCGACTTTAATGTCTGCTGCTTAGCTTATTCATCATAATTATTAAGACTTCAATATCTCAGATTGGATTCATGTTCGATTCCTGTTAATGAAATGTAAAAGAAGCTGCTTTATGTAGATTATGTCTAACTTTAAGAATTGAAGCATTATCATTGCATTTCAATGTCAAGCCTAAATGACATTTAACGGTTTAGCTATGTGCAGATAAAATACCATGTAATATGAAAGTTAGCAAATTATTTCCAGGTTTCTTAAAAGAGGTGGGCACTATATTTTAATTTTACTAAATGTGTTAGGGGATATAATTTTGTCCAGTTACTAATATATAAGTATTGCAGGTTCTCCTCCTGAGCTTCTTAGTGCAGCTTTCCTCACAGACTGCAGAGCTCTGGAGAAAACTACAGAGGAAGGTTTCAGTGTGAGGAGGAAAGGAAAAGTCCATAAGACTTTGTACCCACAATCCCCTGTACATAATCTTTGCCAAGTTATCATTCAGTAAAGACTCTATATATTTAAAAGACGTACTCATTTATTGAACTGTGGAACCTATGGTCCTGGCCAGCCTACACCACCGGCTACATGCAGCCTGTGTGGACATGATGCCCTCACAGCACAAGTCCACATGCCCAGCTAGGATCCACACTTTCATGTAGTGTACTGGGGCATAAAGGGAGACAAGTGCCTCGCCTGTGGCTTCCGCCCATTTGCGCACTGCACTTCCATAAGATTTCTATTGGATTCAAATCAGGTGATTGGCTGGACCATTCTAGCAGCTTCATATTCTTTCTCTGAAACCAATTGAGAATTTCCTTGGCTTTGTGTTTGGGATTATTGTCTTTCTGAAATATCCACCCTCGTTTCATCTTCAACACCTTGTTAGATGGCAGCAGATATTCTTTTTATCAAGAATGCCTTGATACATTTGACAATTCATCCTTACTTCAGTCCCATGAAGTTTGTGTAACGACTCCCTGCACAACCTACCACAGGGGGCTGCACACTGAAATAGGAGAAGTAACTCAGGAATGTAGACTAGAGTGTGCACGGGACCTGTCTCACTTGACTCTGGGAGAGTGCCCATGGTGCGGCGGTGAACTCACTAGTCTGTGAACAGGACCTGTCCCATGTGACTCTGGGGGAGTGGCTGGGGAAAGCAGAGAACTTCACTAGACTGTGCACAGGACCTGTCCCACGTGACTGCGGAGAAAGTGGATGGGGCAGAGCCAGGCACTGATGGCCAGTGGGGACCAAGAAAAACAGAGACAAGTCAATGCATGCCGAGGTCAGAACTGAGAGATCCGGGAGGTACCGTGGACTGAGACATAGGGGTAGTCAAGTCGAAACCAGAAGTCAAAAAGCCAGAACGAGCAGTGCGGTACAATAGGGACAAACTGTAATGGAGAAACAATAGCCAAGCCAGAGGGTCAGAACTGAAGAAGACGATAGTACCAAAACATGAGACAGAACAGAGTAAGCGGACAGACCAGGACATACACAGGAGGCAATCAAGCAATGCAGTATACATGTGCAATAGGGGGTCAGACACACAGTCAGAACGAAAGTATAACTGACAGAGAATCTTAGCCAGGGAGGGGTATATATGTCCCTTCCAGATCCAAAAAGAGGCACACAAAATTAGCCCCATGATGGCAGGTGTGGAACCCCATCCGTAACCATGACAGTTTGCCAGTTTCATATGCTGAAAAACAGCCCCACATCATGATGTTCCCACCTCCAAACTTCACTGTTGGTATGGTGTTTTTGGGATGATATGCAGTGAATTTTGGCTTCCAAACATGGTGTGCATTATGACATCCAAAGAGTTCTATTTTGGTCTCGTCTGACCAGACTATATTCTCCCAATATTTTACAGGCCTATCTAAACGCTGTTAAGCAAACTGTAAACACGCTTGAACATGCTTTTGTTCAGCAATGGGGGTCTTGCATGGTGAGAGTACATACAAGCCATGGAGGTTGAGTGCATTACTTATAGTTTTATTTGAAACAATTGTACCTGCAGATTACGGTCTTTCTGTAGCAGTCCACAAATAGTCTTTTGACTCTTGGACAACTCTTCTGATAATTCTTTTAACTCCCCTGTCTGAAATCAGGGGAGCACTTGGTCTCACTTCTGGATTATCGCCTCCACAGTGATCACCGCAATCTTCAGTAGTTCAAAAGTTCTGTAACTAATGCCATTGGTATGTTTTGCAACAATAAGGTTGTGAAGGTCTTGAGACTACTCACTGGTTTAAAGGGAATCTGTCACCGCAAAAATCTTATATGAGATAAGGCCACCGGCATCATGGGATTATCTATAGCATTCTGTAATGGTGAGACAGGGATATATAAGCCCCCGATGTAACCTGAAAGGTAAGAAAAACAGGTTATATTATACTCACCCAGGGGTAGTCCCGCTGTGGTCCGGTCCAATGGGCATCGCAGTCCGGGTCCGACACCTCCTATCTTCATATGATGATGTCCTCTTCTTGTCTTCCTGCCACGGCTCCGGCGCAGGTGTACTTTGTCTGCCCTGTTGAGGGCAGCGTAAAGAACTGCAGTGCACAGGCACCGGGCCTCTCTGACCTTTCCCGGTGCCTGTGCACTGCAGTACTTTGCGGCAGGAAGACAAGAAGAGGACGTCATTGTATAAAGATAGGAGGCACTGGACCCGGACAGCGATGCCCATCGGACCCGAACCGAGCCTGTTTTTCTTACCTTTCAGGTTACATCGGGGGCTTATCTACAGCATTACAGAATGCTGTAGATAAACCCCTGATGCCGGTGGCCTTATCTCATATATGATTTTTGGGGTGACAGATTCCCTTTAACCCATCATAAGAGTTTTCTTGTGTGGCTCCTAGGTAATGAGATACTTTTTTGTAGGCCATCAGCTGAACCAGCTGATATTATTTTTCACTTAGTGACAAGATTACTTTCTGATTACTGATAGATTTTATCTAGTGTCATGACCTTCCATATCTTTCTGCACCTCTCTTTCTTCATTTGTTAAATACTTTCCCCTGTGTTATTTCTCATTATTACACAGAACTTAATTTATGGAAATCTACGGTTTGATTTCTTTGCCTGTGTGGATTGGATGGGTTGTTACTGACATCCAGTGAGAATTTCATGTCAATATCACATTTAGAAATATATTTACTTGGTGGCGTGTGCAATACATATTTCACTCAATATATGTGTGTTTTTCATCTCTTAATTTTTAATGGGGGAAAGGAGTAAATTCGAACTTTTAAACTTTTTTTATTTTTTTAAAAACAGTTTTTTCTCTTTTCACTGTATTTCTTATTCCCCTTAGGAGACTTGAAGCTTCGATTGTCAGATAGCTTGTACTATTCATAGCAGTGCATCAGAACTGCTATGAATAGTATGAATAGAGAAAATCATGTTCTCGTATGAACACCAGCCACTGGCTGGTTTTCACAGTAATACTGTGATGATAGGCACAGAGGTTTTCATCAGACCACTAGCCTGGCTGTCATGGCAACCCATCGACGTCCGTGATCACATGAAATGACATGGCGGATGATAAATATTGCTGTCAGTGATTGACAGTGTCATTTAACATGCTAACAGCCATGGATGGAGCTTCTTTTTACTCGCTGCTATTAGAGGCAGATGATGACTGAATAACATAGCCATCATCTGCCAGGAAAGATATGGATTCTGTGTGTGAGTCCAAATCAAAGTCAGGGAGCTGACATATGAAGTACCAGTAAGTCATATTTCGATAAGGAATTAAAACAAATAGTAGTGATGAGCAATCAATAAAATGCTCGGGTGCTCGTTGCTCGGGTCGAGCAAATTGGAATACTCGAGCAACGAGCCCAATGTAAGTCTATGGGAAACCCGAGTATTTTTATCGCGATCCCCCCCTGGGGGTCCTTTTAAGGTCTAAAAATATCTGAAAATGATGGAAACACTTCTCAAATGACATGGGAAAATCATGGGGGTCGCCCCTGGAAGCATTTCTGACTCCAAGGTCACAGCTGTAAGCAATGTTGCCAGAGTTTCACGCCATTTTTACAGGTGCACAAAAAAACATACAAAAACGAAATCAAAATGGATTTTGCTGGGAAATATGTTAAGGTACATCCTTTCCAGGGTAATGACTTGTATATAAGGCAAAATAATTAATCCCAGACCAAAATGTTTCTCCACCACTTGGGCTATGTTCACACACAGCGTTTTTGATGCTTTTTTAAATTTTACATTGCTTTCAATCAATACAAAAGCATTCACTGGGAAATGTCATTGTAACATTTAACAACCCTAGGTGGCCATGTGGTGTGTGACACATAAGGAGACACATCTTGTTTCATTCATGAAAGAGGGACTCAGTCTTAAAGTCTCAAAGCCTATTTTTAGAGGGGAATCAGGCAGCATTAATATTCTTAAAGGGCCATTATTAAACAGTGGGTCTCCTATGCTGTTATTGCCTATGCAGTGAGTGGCTTGGCTGCCAACAATTACAACGCACCCCAATACCCCTTTCACGAGAGGTACAGAAGGGCTTCCTGAAAAAAAGTTGCATTGAATGCAAGGCCTGCCCTGCTATCAAGTTATATGAACCCCAATAAGCCTTTGAACCCAGGTACTGGATGGCCATAGGAAAACCCACTTCACATTCTTCAATTGGTCCTGCCATACTGTTTTCTTATGCACTGAATGCAAGGGCCGCCTTGACCCAAATTTACATGCACCTCAATTCCCCTTGGAAGAAACATGGAGGAGGGCCTCATAAAAAAACTGTCCCATTACAAAGGAACAGGTCTCCTAGACTCGTAATGCCCATACACTAAGTGAATGGGATAACAAACATTTTCCCATGGGGGTAAATTTTTTAAAAACATTTAATGGGGACACCCTTGCCAAAAAATTGACTGTCTGTAGCAGCACGGAACACGTGAACTCTGGTGATCTAGTGGTGGAAAATGATGAGAGGTGAAGGAAAGCTTCCTTAAAAACTAGGCCCAATTTAAAGGAGCTGGTCTCCTAGACTTGTAATGCCAATACACTAAGTGTATGAGTTGACAAACATTTCCCCAAGGGGGATACATTTTTAAAAAATATACTATGGGCATCATAGACACCCTTGCCAAATATTGGACTGCCTATAGCAGCACAGAACATGTTAAGTGTGGTGAATGGTGATCTAGTGGTGGAGAATGAGGAGACATTGCTGAAGGCCTCATTAAAAACTAGGCCCAATGTAATGGAGTGTGTCTCCTAGACTTTTAATGCCCATACACGCAGTGCATGGGCTGACAAACATTTCCCCAAGGGGGATACATTTTTTTTAAATATACTATGGGCATCATAGACACCATTGCCAAAAATTGGACTGCCTGTAGCGGCACAGAATACATTAAGCCTGGTGACCTAGTGGTGGAGAATGAGGAGACATAAAGATAAATCATGCTGAAATAAAAAAAAGCATGTGAATCCACCGACGAAAGTAAATAACAAAAGGGAGGAGCGAACACAGGTTCATATACATGATGCCAGATTGTGTCCAACGAGATATGTTTGTTCCTAGCAACAGCTCAGAGACAGGGATATATAAAAAATAGAATAGTATTTCAATATTTTCATATTGTAGAGGTATACACTGGGTCATAAAAGGACGGTGCAGGAAAATTAAAACTGGAATATATAAGAATAAATGGGAAAAATATATGTACATCTCATTTTGATGACAGTTCCCCCTGGGGGAGTTTATTTTGGTTTCTTATTAGTAATGGCCATCTGAAAAGCACCCTTGCACAAAAATTGAGTGACTTTTGCATCACAGAATACGTTCACCCTGGTTTTGTACTGGTTGTGGATGATGAGGATGAGAATAAGGAGGAGGATAATGCCAAACAGACGAAATCAGGAAGCGGATAGCCATGTGTGGTTGGGGAGAGGTGCATGACAATACACCTCCACAAAAAAGACAATGTATTACAGGTTATGTTTCGCTGTTTTCACTTGATGGTGTGCAGAAATCTTGCCCAATCCAGCCCTTGTTCATTTTTATAAGAGTCAGCCTGTCAGCATTTTCAGTTGACAGGCGGATGCGCTTATCTGTTATAATTCCACTAGCGGCACTAAAAACCCACTCTGACAGAACGCTAGCACCAGGGTAGGCCAGTACCTCCAAGGCGTAGAGAGCCAGTTCATGCCATGTGTCCAGCTTGGATACCCTATAATTTAAAGGCACAGAGGAATCACGGCTGACATTTGTATGATCTGCAAGGTACAACCTGAGCATCTTCCCAAACATTGCACTTCATGTGACAGCGCCCCTTGCCTCTGTGCCAGCGTTGATAGGAGGGTCTGAGAAAACTGTCCAATAACTTTGCCATTGTTCCCCTGCCTGAGCTGGATTGTACTTCTGTCTCTCTCGCTTGGACTCCTTGGTTGTACAACAAACTCTGATGTCTGCTGCCAGCGTTCTCACATGGGAATTTTCTAAGTAATTCCACTACAAGGGCCCACTGGTACTGTAACATTTTAGTACACCTCTCTGCCTCTGGCAGAAGAGATTGAAAGTTCTCCTTGTAGTGTGGGTCTAGAAGTGTCACCAACCAGTAATGAGTGTACCCAAAGATTTTTATAATGCGATGGTCACATGAAATGCAGTGCAACATAAAGTCAGTCATGCATGCCAGACTGCCAACAGGCCAGACTTCTGTGTCCTCACCAACAGGATGACTGACCAAGCTGTCCTCCTCCTTCTCCTCCTTCTCCTCTTCCCTGTCCTCAGGCCATCCCCGCTGAACAGACGGTATGACAGCTGTGCTTGTAGTACCGTCTATAGTGCATGAAAGTAGCTCCTGTTCTCCCTCCTCCTCATTGCCTACCAATCCACGTTGGGAAGACATGAGGCTGGGCTGAGTGTAATCCCCCTCTATGGTTCCTTGGTCCATGTCCTTGTGCTGTAATGCCACTGTCCCGTCTGCCTGTAATGCATCCTCTTTAATTGTGAGCAGAGAGGTTTTCAGAATGCTGAGAAGTGGGATGGTGATGCTAATTATGGCTTCATTGCCGCTCACCATCTTGACTAAAACCAAAACAATTCAGTAGGGGTCAAAAAGAACCAAATGAGATATCAAGACGTGGATATATCGAAATAAACTTTTATTATAAATGTGTGTGACTGTGATTACAAAATATATTAGAATTACATAGATCCACAAATATAAAACCATATATAAACATTAAAAACATAACATGCGCTGCACCAGGAAGATCAGGATGAAAGAGTGAAATATCACTCTTGACCACAGCCCCACTATAATACCAGGATGTCTTAAATTATGCTGGCACCGTATAATTAAAATTATCTCTGCCAAATCCAACACAAAAAACAATAAAAATTATATATATTTAAAAAAGTGCTCCAATGCCAAGTCAACTTTAAAACAGCATTGCTAAATTTAACTCAGTAACACAATTGAAAAGTGCATCAGTGCCAAATCAAATAAAAATAACCACTCATGATTATAATGGATACAAATCACTGCATAAAGTGACAGTGCAAAAATGTGAATAACACAAGAATTACACCCACAAAAAGTGTCTAGTGTGGTGTTGGGAGTAGCAATTTATGAGACAGTGGTGTCAGCAATTATATATTAATTTATACCTGCGGGGGCTGGATCCTGGACCTGCGCTTCTCCCGACGCGCGTTTCGGATTAAATATATATCCTTCTTCCCTGAAGAAGGATATATATTTAATCCGAAACGCGCGTCGGGAGAAGCGCAGGTCCAGGATCCAGCCCCCGCAGGTATAAATTAATATATAATTGCTGACACCACTGTCTCATAAATTGCTACTCCCAACACCACACTAGACACTTTTTGTGGGTGTAATTCTTGTGTTATTCACATTTTTGCACTGTCACTTTATGCAGTGATTTGTATCCATTATAATCATGAGTGGTTATTTTTATTTGATTTGGCACTGATGCACTTTTCAATTGTGTTACTGAGTTAAATTTAGCAATGCTGTTTTAAAGTTGACTTGGCATTGGAGCACTTTTTTAAATATATATAATTTTTATTGTTTTTTGTGTTGGATTTGGCAGAGATAATTTTAATTATACGGTGCCAGCATAATTTAAGACATCCTGGTATTATAGTGGGGCTGTGGTCAAGAGTGATATTTCACTCTTTCATCCTGATCTACCTGGTGCAGCGCATGTTATGTTTTTAATGTTTATATATGGTTTTATATTTGTGGATCTATGTAATTCTAATATATTTTGTAATCACAGTCACACACATTTATAATAAAAGTTTATTTCGATATATCCACGTCTTGATATCTCATTTGGTTCTTTTTGACCCCTACTGAATTGTTTTGGTTTTAGTTTGGCTACTGCTGTGGTTTCCACAGCGAACTGTTACACAGTGCACTGGGGTGATGTATATGAAATTTCTTTCTTCACAGATATATGAATAGGAATGTGAGTTATTTTGAAATTTATTCTATGTGTACTGTGTGACTTACATTATCTATAGCTCACCATCTTGGTGCAGTCCTCAAAGTTTTGTAGGATGGAACATATGTCTGGCATCCATGTCCACTCCTGAGGTCTTATGTGTGGAGTCTTAACTGAATATCGATGGCATTGTTGATGTTTGTAGTCAACAACTGCCCTCTTCTGCTCACAAATCCTTTCCAACATATGCAGCTTAGAGTTCCAACGCGTGGGGACATCAAACACCAGTCGGTGAGCTGGAAGCTGCAAACGCTGCTGAAGCACGGCAAGGGCGGTTGAAGCTGTAGCTGACTTTCTAAAATGGGCAGACAGATGGCGTACATTCACAAGCAGATCTGGCAGCACCGGGTAGCTTTTCAAAAAATGTTGAACCATGAGGTAAAGCACATGGTCCAGGCAAGGTACGTGTGTGAGCTCACCTTGTCTCAGAGTGGCCACCAGGTTCCGGCCATTGTCACACACGACCATGCCTGGCTGCAGGTTCAGCGGTGTCATCCAAATATCTGACTGCTCCTTCAGCACTGTCCACAACTCTTCTGCATTGTGCGGTTTGTCACCTATGCAGATTAGCTTCAGCACAGCCTGTTGCCGCTTGGCTGAGACAGTGCTGCAGTTCTTCCTGCTTCTGACTGATGTGTTGATTTCAGAGATGAATGCTGAAGAGGAGGAGGAGGTGCAGGAGCTGTAGACTGTGGGGGCAACCCTGATTGACGTAGGGCCCACAATCCTCGGTGTGGGGATGATGTGTTCCATCCCAAGGTCTGACTGGGTCCCGGCTTCCACTATGTTAACCCAGTGTGCCGTCAGTGAGATGTACCATCCCTGCCCAAAAGAACTTGTCCACGTGTCCGTGGTTAGGTGGACTTTCCTAGTAACAGCATTGTTGAGGGCACAGGTAATGTTGTGGGACACATGCTGCTGTAATGCCAGTAGTGGCGACTGGGGACCACCTTGGGACGGCTGCCGCCATCAGGTTGCAGAAAGCTTCCATCTCACTGAGCCTAAAAGGCAACATTTGGAGTGCAAGCAGAAGAGAAATGTTAGAATTTAGTACTGTGGCATGTGGGACGTTGGCTGGGTATTTCCGCTTGCGTTCCAATGACTGGGGTATAGACAACTGAATGCTGTGCTGGGACAAGGACGTGGACGGGCTTGATGATGGTGCTGCTTGACTGTGGGCAACAACAGGTGCAGGGCTAGAGGCATCTTCACATGCATGGTGGACTGGGGATTGGCTTCTATGCAAAGCAGTGGAAGAAGCAGTGGTGTCACCTGAGGACAGTGTTCCTGGAGCCTGGCTTTCGGCCCACAAAGTCGGGTGCTTTGCTGCCATGTGCCTAATCATGCTGGTAGTTTTGCTACCCCTGCTGATGCAAGCATGGCAGGTGCTGCAAATGGCCTGTTTGGGGTTATCGGCAGAGTCTTTAAAAAATAACCAGACTTGGGAAGATCTAACAGTTGGAATGGCAACTTCCCTCATGTTGGTGTTACAGGGAATGGATGCACGCCTTCTGTCTGTGGCCACCACACTGCTTCTTCCTGCCTGTTGGGGTGATATGCCTCCTTCCCCATGTGTGCTGCTGTCCTCGCTCTACATGTCCTCCTGCCAGGTTGGGTCAGTCACTATATCATCCACCACCTCGCCTTCCACATCCGCACCCTGCTCCTCCTCCTGACTTTCTGGCAATTGTGTCTCATCATCGTCCACCTCTTGTGACACTTTCCTACCATCACCTTTGTGTGACTGTGGCTGGTCAAAGCTTTGGGAATTGCTACATGCGATCTCATCTGGCCCCACTTCAAGTTGACCGGCCGAGAGTATGGAATCTTGAAAGAGAAAACTGAACAGCTCTTCGGAGTGTCCAAGTGTGGGATCAGTTGTCTCAGGGCACTTGGCATGGTGGGAGAAAGGAGGATCAGGGTGAGTAATATCCAGTCCACACTTACGGCTACTCAGACTTGACCGTGTGGAAGACATGATGGTGGTGGTGGTAACTAAGTGACTGGAAGCATTATCCGGTATCCAACCAACAACCGTTTCACACTACTTTGGCTTCAATAGTGATGTGATGCGATCCCCTAGAAACTGGGACAGGAAAGTCGAGCGAGAAGATGTGGGCCTTTGTTGTGGCCCTCTTTCAGCTTGGCCACGGCCTCGTCCTCTGCATGCACCATCAGCATCACGTCCACTTCCCCATCCCTTGCACCTTGCCTTGCCCATTTTAAATGGACTACTGAACTATTTCAAAAGCTCAACACAAATGAATTTATTTGGAGCAAAATTATATCTGATCAGTATGCCTTCAAAGATACAATTTTTCCACCACAGATACAACAGGCCTCAGCCTGACATAACAGTCTGTATAAATTTTTTGGGGGGTTTTGGAGAATTAAAAAAAAAAAAAAAAAAGTGGAACAAGGCTAGCAGACAGAACTATGAAACATATGCCTGTGAAGCTACAATTTTTCCACCATAGATACAACAGGTCTCAGCCTGACATAACAGACTGTATAAACAAGTCCAGCAGACACAACTATGCAACTTATGCCTGCGAAGCTATGATTTTTCCACCACAGATACAACAGGCCTCAGCCTGACATAACAG
This sequence comes from Ranitomeya variabilis, assembly GCF_051348905.1. Lineage (NCBI taxonomy): Eukaryota > Metazoa > Chordata > Amphibia > Anura > Dendrobatidae > Ranitomeya > Ranitomeya variabilis. The sequence goes on along the minus strand of NC_135233.1, from coordinate 795,356,736 downwards.
ACTGTATACATTTTTTTTTGGGTATTTGGAGAATTTTTTTTTTTTTTAAAGATTGGAACAAGGCTAGCAGACAGAACTATGAAACTTATGCCTGCGAAGCTACGATTTTTCCACCACAGATACATGAGGCCTCAGCCTGACATAACAGACTGTATTAAATACTTTTTTTTCGGGGGTGAATTATTGAAAAAAAAAAGGAGAACAAGGCTAGCACACATAACTATGATACGTATGCCTGCGAAACTACTGACATACCAGACTTTACACATTTTTTTTGTTTTTTGGAGAATTAAAAAAAAAAAAGAGCGGAACAAGGCTAGCAGACAGAACTATGAAACTTATGCCTGCGAATCTGCGATTTTTCCACCACAGATACAACAGGCCTCAGCCTGACATAACAGACTGTACACATTATTTTTGTTTTTTGGAGTATTTAAAAAAAAAAAAAAAGGGCGGAACAAGGCTAGCAGACAGAACTATGGAACTTATGCCTGCGAAGCTACGATTTTTCAAACACAGATACACCAGGCCCCAGCCTGACATAACAGACTGTATAAAATATATATGTTTTTTGTGTGAATTTTTGAAAAAAAAAAAAAGGAGAACAAGGCTAGCACACAGAACTATGATATGTATGCCTGCAACACTACGATTTTTCCACCACCGATACACCAGCCATCAGCCTCAGATAACAGACTGATCTAATTGTGGCCTTGATGTTTTGGGGCACAACTAAATTTTGTCAACAACTTGGCTATGACACACACAAAAAAAAATGGTTTTTTGGTGCACTCACATCTGGTGTCTGAGACACAAACATAAAAAAGGTAGATTTGCACGTTCTTAGATTTCAATAACCTGGCTGTGGTAGGCAGCGTGAACAAGCAAATAAATGTTAAAATAAGGGGGCTATGGATTGCTTTAGAATAAAAGGAGCAGGTATCAGGTGAAGAAAAAAAAAAGGCACAGAAAACTGCAGTTAGATATATATTAAATAAGCAGCAGCAGCAGACAGTAATGGAGCTTTTGGAGGTATGCAGTGGGAGCTATGTACTCACATACAGTGCCTGCAGGCCTTGCACTGATGTGGATATGTGCACATAAACTCCCCTGCCTACCTAGCGCTGCAATCTATGTACCCCCGAGTTAGCCCTAAAAAGGTCTGTTGGTTTATCAGGATTTGTGAACTGAACAGTTGCAGACCTACACTAGCTATTAAAAGCACGATTCTGACCCTATCTCTGCAGCAGCTCTACCTACACTTGCTAAGTCCGGAGCAGAATGCGGCGAGCAGGGCGGCGCCACGTCTCTTATAGACCCAATGACACTGGCAGCCAGCCAATCACTGTAATACCACAACAAAGATGGCTGCGGAAATACAGTGCATGGCTGACAATCCCTGCACTGTCATTGGCGCTCTAAAAAGCGCCAGAATTGCAGGGCGGAGACCCGAGCTCCCTCTGAATAATCCCGGAAATACTCGGTGCTCGCCGAGTACACCGATCATAGTGATACTCGGGCGAGTAACGAGTAGTGGCGAGCATGTTCGCTCATCACTAATAAATAGTTAATAATAATATTACCCATAATAGTAAAATTAAAGAACATCTTTCCTTAGAACTTTGTGTTGTACAGTTCCTCTATTATTCCTAATAAAAATGTATGAATAAATTATCAACTGGGTGTCTCTGCACAATATTCAATCAGTGCTGCTATTATCAGACTATGTAAGGACAAACCTTCTTGATAAGAAAAGTAGTAACAAATAAGTGTTCAACTTTTCATACATTTCTAGGAAGAATAACAGTAAAACGGTACACGCGGTGTTCTAAGAAAAATGCCTTAGAATTATTATTTCTTGAAAAATTTACTAAAACAGAGCCAAGAGGCTAACAAGTCCTTTTAAATGCACAATGTAGTGTTCTCACATTGCTATTTGGCAATGGTGTTACTGATTCTTAGCAACCAAGTGATAAATAAGAAATGAACATGGTTCTGTACAAGTGAGATATCAATTTGAATCCCAACCAGCAGAAAACAAGGTAAAATGTGTATTTCCAAAGAAAACAGGGCCTGCTGTGCGAAGCCACGTGAAACCAAGGTAATTGCATGTGCATGCTTGCTAATCCAGGGAGATGTTCCGAGGGTTATTAACTGTGGAGATGTTGCACTAAGTCAGAAAATAACTAAGAAATAACTGACATATACTGTACAGTTTCTGAGCATTGCCTATTACACTGTCAACACTGATGAGTACAACCTAGGGATTGGTCCTTGTTCCCAGTAGAGATTTACTTTCTCTTTTTTTTTCTTTTACTTAAACCAAAACCAGGCACTGAATCTCAGGAGGCAGACAGAGGTAAACTTCAGTAGGAATATTTTTCCATTTTTAGGAAATTAGAAAATTCAATGAGAAAACAGACCTGATAGCATAAAACATGTTTTGAAACATTTATTTAATAAAATTAGCATCTTAAAAATGTGTTAATTCTTTTTCTACTTTTGGGACTGTTCATTTAGTGTAAATGTTTTTTTTAGCCAGTTAGACCTGTTAATTACTTAAACAATAATTTTGTGGAATATATGCACTTTTCTGTATATTGTTATCTGCTGAGGAATCTCAATAATTGCATATATAATGGTGAATGTTTGGGCATGGCATCATACTCAAATGTTTGTATTAAGGCTGACACTGCAGCCCCCCTTTTGTTTAAATTGATATAAGTATTGGTTACAGAATTCAAGAGGTTGATTAACCAAGACAAGATAGGAATTAGTATGACAATAGCACAAAAGTGAGTGTGACAATGGGACAGGAATGAGTGTGATAATAGGACAGGAATTAGTATGACAATAGCACAGAAGTGAGTGTGACAATGGGACAGGAATGAGTGTGATAATAGGGCAGGAATTAATTGACAATAGAACAGGGATGAGTGTGACAATAGAACTGGAAAAAATTGACAATAGGACAGGAATGATTGTTGCAAAATAACAGGAATAAGTGTGATAATAGGACAGAAATTACTGTGACAATAGGACAGGCACAAGTGTGTAAATAGGACAAGAATAAGTGTGTCAATAGGATAGAAATTAGGTTGACAACATGACAGGAGTAAGTGTGACAATAGGACAGGAGTAAAAGTGTGATAATAGGACAGAAATGAGTGTGACAATAGGACAGGAGTAAGTGTGACAATAGGACAGGAATGAGTGTGACAACAGGACAGGAGTAAGTGTGACAATAGCACAGGAGCAAGTATGACAATAGGACTGGAATAAGTGTGGAAATAGAACAGAAATAAGTGTGACAACAGGACAGGAGTAAGGGTGACAGTAGGACAGAAATGAGTGTAACAATAGGACAGGAGTAAGTGTGACAATAGGACAGGAGTGTGACAATAGGACAGAAATAAGTGTGACAATATGACAGGAATAAGTGTGATAATAGGACAGGAATAAGTGTGACAACACGACAGGAATAAGTGTGACAATAGGACAGGAATAAGTGTGACAATAGCTCATGAGTAGTGTTGAGCATTCCGATACCGCAAGTATCGGGTATCGGCCGATACTTGCGGTATCGGAATTCCGATACCGGGATTCCGATACTTGCCGCGTATCGGATACCGGAATCGGAAGTTCCCAGATTCAAAATGCACAAATTCATCCAATGAGAATGATTCCAAGTGTGGGCACATCCTGTTCAGCATGGAGGGCATGAAACTACTGGCAAGGCTGTGATTGGCTGCTGAAATTATGCCATGATGCAGTTTAAAAGTCGCTGGCGCCATTTTGCGATCACTCTGCTGTGAATTCAGTTAGTGACAGGACGCTGTTTGCTGACTGAGGGCCAGTTTAGAGATAGCGATTTGCTTCTTTGTGCTTTCCAAAGGCTAATTTAGCAACCGCTGTGTTCACCTACTATTCACCTTGCTTTTGCCTTGTAGCGCTGTTTTCACAGCGATCTGCAAGGTCTGTGTGTGTGTGTGTGTGTGAGTGCAGCCCACTCTCTAGTCTGAGTGCAGCCACATAGGCCATCCATAGCTGGTTGTATTCAGTTCAGGGAGGGTGGTTCATTGCCTCATACTGTCCTTTTTTTTTTTTTTTCCAAGTAGTGTAGTCTGCTGCTAATTTATTCAAAAAAATCCTATTAGTGTCTTTCCACCCGTCTCCAGCTAATTTGTGGAAAAACACTAGATAGGATAACGTAGAGGAGGGTTTTTGGGCCTTGCAGCGCTGTTTACGGCTGTCTGCACGGTCTCCGTGTGACTGCAGCTCGCCCTGTAGTCTGTGAGCAGCCATAGCCTGGTTGTCTCCAGCTCAGGGTTCTTCACTGCGTCATACCGCAAAATCAATTTTCATTTTGTTTTAAGTAGTGCAGGCTGCTGCACATTTTTTCAAAAAATTCCTATTAGTGTCTTTCCACCCGTCTCCAGCTAACTTGTGGAAAAACACTACATAGGATAACGTAGAGGAGGGTTTTTGGGCCTTGCAGCGCCGTTTACGGCTGTGGTCACGGTCTCCATGTGACTGCAGCTCTATCTGTTGTCAGTTCAGCCCCCAAAAAATAAATAAATAGTAAAGTTCACCAAACACACCAGTGACACCACTTTACATTTGTGTAGGCCACATTAGCTCATATTAATGTCTAGTCCACACTTTAGAAAATTAGTGTTTCTTATACCTGTTAGGAGGAGTTGTTCAGGAATAAGCACACAAAGCCGTTAGTACTTTTCTGCTTATCTTTATCAGTCAACCAAGATGAAGAAGGCAGTGAGTAAGGCACGTGGGCGTGGGCGTGGGCGCGGAGCAGGGAGGGGACGTGGGGATTCTGTGCCTGCTGCGGGCACCGGTGACTCGTCATCAGCACCCACTTTCACAAGGGAACAGTCATTCATGCGCAGCTTTGTCGCAGAGCGCCGTGCACCGCTGCTGCGTGAAGACCAAATTGAAGCCATTGTCGGATGGATGGCAGCTAATGCATCAACTTCAATTAGTGCCACATCCTCTCAGACACAGAGCACTGGAGAGCAGCCATCTGTCTCTTCACCACCTGCCAAATTGCCCAGGCAGACAGAGAGCCCAGGACAGGAGCCGTCTCTACTTCTGTTCTCTGAATCTCTTGGCTTGGAAACAGGGGGCCAGCCAAGCAGCATTGGAGAAATGGAAGAAGAGGCAGGGTGCAGTGATGCCCAACAGCTTTTTCTCTCTTCCTCTGAAGAGGCGGGTGGGCCAGTGGCTCCGTTCACCACATCGCAGGCCGCATCAGCTGATGATGACACTCAGGTGCCACTTACTGGTGTGTGCTCTGCTGCTGAGACTACCCAGGAGGAGCAGTTGGGGGCAGAGGGTAGTGTAGATGATGAGGTCCTTGACCCATCTTGGCGTGAGGGACAGGAAGGTGGTGGGAGCAGCTCTGAGGAAGAGATTCCCCGTACGGCCCAAAGAGGGAGAGGGAGGGGGAAGACTGCGGATCCTGCAGCCTCCGCTTTGGCAGCCGTTAGGAGCATGTCTCTACCAAAAGCCAAAAAGGGCGCTCCAAAGACTTGCAGTGCCTGGTCCTTTTTTGACACAGTTGCAGATGACATTTGCTATGTCAAATGCAAGGTGTGTCATCACAAAGTCAATAGAGGGAAAAATGTCAGCAACCTCAATACCTCCAACATGTGGAAACATGTGCGCACCAGGCACCCGGCGGAGTTAGAAAAACACACTGAAGAGCTAGGCCAACCAACAGCGGCAGCTACCACCTCTTCAGCTCGTGTTGCCTCTTCCTCCAGCTCACACGCAGCTGGTTCGGCTTCCTCCCAGGATCGCCGTGGAAGAACCTCTGGCCCTGTTGTCCAGAGACCCGCTGTAATTCCACCCGCAGCACCACTTTCCCAGTCATCCACACACTCCCAGCCCAGTCTACAGCCATCGGTAGTACAGGCATGGGAGAAAAGGCGGCCTTTCTCATCAAACCACCCACGAGCACAGGCTCTGACTGCAGGCATTGCCAAACTTCTGTCACTGGAAATGCTGTCATTCACGCTGGTGGAGACTGACAGCTTCCGTGACTTGATGTCATTGGCAGTCCCACAGTACAATGTGCCCAGCCGCTTTTACTTCAGCAGGCAAGCCGTCCCTGCCCTGCACAAGCATGTGGAGGGACACATAAAACACGCGCTACTGAACGCCGTCAGTAGCAAGGTCCACCTCACCACCGATGCGTGGACCAGTCAACATGGACAGGGGCGATACCTTTCCCTCACTGCCCATTGGGTTAATGTCGTTGAGCCGGGTACAGACCGTGCGAGTGGCGCAGGATGTGTCCTGCCCACTCCAAGGATTGCAGGAATCCATTCTGTATGCATTGACTCCTCCTCTTACACCAGTTCCTCAGAATCATCGCTGCAGGAGCCGTCACAGTCCACCTCCACATGGACCCGTGATGAACGTGTACCTGTTACGACCGACATGAGCACAGCCGTGGCCAAACGTCAACAGGCCGTCTTGAAATTAATTTTTTTGGGGAATCGTAGCCACACAGCGCAGGAGCTCTGGAATGCCATCAAGCAGGAGAGCGATGTGTGGTTTGTGCCAGCGAATCTCCAGCCAGGCATGGTAGTGTGTGATAATGGCCGAAATCTGGTGGCAGCTCTGGGCCTCGGCAACCTCACTCACATCCCATGTCTGGCACATGTGCTCAATTTGGTCGTGCAGAGTTTCTTGAGGGACTATCCGGATCTTGATGCACTGCTGCACAAGGTCCGCCTAGAGTGTGCTCACTTGCGGCGTTCCAGCACGGCAAAAGCGCGCATTGCGGCTCTGCAGCGCCGACACCGCCTGCCGGAACATCGCATCATATGTGACCTACCTACCAGGTGGAATTCCACGTTACATATGTTGGAGCGGTTGTGTGAGCAGCAGCAAGCTGTAATGGAGTACCAGCTGCTTCAGGCGCAAAGAAGTCGCACTCAGCGCCGTACAGACTTCACAACCACAGAGTGGGCCACTATGAATGACGTCTGCCAGGTTTTGCGTCCCTTTGATTATTCCACGCGGATGGCGAGTGCAGATGATGCACTAGTCAGCATGACTGTCCCCCTTATCTGCCTGCTTGAAAAATCACTGCAAGCGCTAAGGGATGATGTTGTGGAAGAGGTGGAGGATGAGGATTCAGCATTTCCATCATCTTCTGGACAGTCAGCGCCACGTGGTTCCTCACAAACGCGTAGGCAGGGGACAGTTTGTGAGGAGGATGAGGAGGAGTCAATGGAGGAGGAAGACATCCGTCCAGAGGAGGGAGTTACAGAATTGTCCAGTACTCAGTGTGTACAGCGAGGGTGGGGTGATGACGAGCGGGCAGAGATCACGCCTCCAGCAGGGGACAGCGTTTCTTGGGCAGTTGGCAGTCTGCAGCACATGGTGGATTACATGCTGCAGTGCCTGAGAAACGACCGCCGCATCGCCCACATTCTCAACATGTCTGATTATTGGGTGTTCACCCTCCTCGATCCTCGCTACCGGGACAACGTAGAAAGCCTCATCACACCGTTGAACCGGGAGCGAAAAATGCGGGAGTACCAAGACACACTGGTGAATTCCATCATCTTCTCCATTCCAACTGAGAGAAGTGCTGCTAGTGCATTCCAAAGCAGCTCAGTGCGTCCAGGCAGTGGTGGAGGCTCTGCACAAAGAGGGAGCAGAAGCAGTGCCTCTGCCCAAGGCAAGACCAGTATGGCCCAACTGTGGCACAGTTTTCTGTGCCCGCCACAAAAGTCTACACCATCACAGACCGCTCCAGTCAGCAGGAGGCAACGGTTCCGTCAGATGGTGACAGACTACATGTCTTGCCCTCTTGCTGTACTCCCAGACGGCTCTTCCCCTTTCAAGTTTTGGGTCTCTAAGCTGGATACATGGCCAGAGCTAAGCCAGTATGCATTGGAGGTGCTGTCTTGCCCTGCGGCCAGTGTATTATCGGAACGTGTCTTTAGTGCTGCAGGTGGTGTACTAACTGACCGTCGCATGCGACTATCCTCCGATAACGTTGACCGGCTTACTTTCCTGAAAATGAACAAGGCCTGGATCTCGCAGGAATTTGCCACTCCTCTTCCTGATTAAATAATTAGGTCACTGTCTACGTTATCCAGGTCTCCTGTTGTGTTCATCTTTCTACCACCTGAACTTAAATTCCTGGGCTCCAACACCGCCAGTTGAGGCTCAGAAGTGTCGTCTGCACAGTCAAAACATACGACCCAGTGTTATTGGGTTTCAGTAACGTCAGCTGATCCCCAGCTGTGTAGCCGGCAATGTGTCCTGCGACCGCCACGCTGACACAACAACTGAAATGTAAGGGAATCTGTCCCCCCCCCCCAAGGCGTTTGTTACTGAAAGAGCCACCTTGTGCAGCAGTAATGCTGCACAAGGAATAGGTAGCTATTTTTGTTTAGCTCCTTGCACACGCAGAACTTAACACTTATAAAATGTGTCCACTGATACCGTAAAACCGTCACGGAGGTGGGACTTTCCTTCGTAATATGACGCAGCACAGCCGTCATTCCTACCCCCTTGGCGCCGTGCCCCGGCTCCTCAGCGTTGTTTGATTCCGTCCCGGAGCCTGCGCTGTTATGTTATCCCGTGGCCAGGCACACTTAGCGCTGCCCGTCTTCTGGCATCATTTGGTGTCAGGATGGCTGCGCCTGTGCGGCCGCGCTGGCCGAGAGCCCGCCTCACAGTGTCTTCTGATTTAATCCCACTGGGGGCCTGAGATCCATGGACATGCGCAGTGCATATCTGAACCTCCACCTCTCACTCATCTCCCTACGGCTTCTTCAGACTGTTCGGTGTCAGCTGGTCCCTAATAGCATGCCACGGCCGTGACACCGCACAGTCTTAAGAAGCCGTAGGGAGGGGAGTGAGAGGCGAGGATATGCACTGCGCATGGCCACGGATCCCAGGCCCGTGGTGGGATTACATTAGACGACACTGCGAGGCGGGCTCTCGGCCAGCGCAGCCGCACAGGCACAGCCAGCCTGACACCAAATGATGTCAGAAGATGGGCAGCACTAAGTGTGCCTGGCCAAGGGATAACATAGCAGCGCAGGCTCCGGGACGGAATCAAACAACGCTGAGGAGCCGGGGCACGGCGCCGGGGGGGTAAGAATGACGGCTGTGCTGCGTCATATTACGAAGGAAAGTCCCACCTCCGGGACGGTCTCACGGTTTCAGGGGACACATTATATAAGTGTTTAGTTCTGTGTTTGCAATGAGCATAATGAAAAGAGCCACCTTTTCCTTTTGCATCTTTTGTGCTGCACAAGCTGGCTCTTTCAGCTACAAGCGCCTTGGGGGGGGGGGGGTTAAAGGTTCCCTTTCGACTTTCTCCAATCAGGCTTCGGCCTACATTGTGTTCCTCTGCTTTTCCACCTGTCCCTGGGCTCCAACACCGCTAGTTGCTGTCCAGAAGTGCTGTCCGCACAGTCCCAACAGTCGCTCCTCTGTTATTGGGGTTCAGTAACGTCAGCTGTTCCCCTGCTGTGTGTGTGGCAATCCCTCCTATCTCCTCCACCTCCTCCTCCTCCACCTGTCCCTGGGCTCCAACACCGCTAGTTGCCATCCAGTAGTGCTGTACGCACAGTCAACAGTCCCTCCTCTGTTATTGGGGTTCAGTAACGTCAGCTGTTCCCCTGCTGTGTGTGTGGCAATCCCTCCTACCTCCTCCACCTCCACCTCCCCCTCCTTTCCCTGGGCTCCAACACCGCTAGTTGTTGCCTGGTAGTGGTGTACGCACAGTCAACAGTCCCTCCTCTGTTATTGGGGTTCAGTAACGTCAGCTGTTCCCCTGCTGTGTGTGTGGCAATCCCTCCTACCTCCTCCACCTCCCCCTCCCCCTCCTTTCCCTGGGCTCCAACACCGCTAGTTGTTGCCTGGTAGTGCTGTACGCACAGTCAACAGTCCCTCCTCTGTTATTGGGGTTCAGTAACGTCAGCTGTTTCCCTGCTGTGTGTGTGGCAATCCCTCCTACCTCCTCCACCTCCACCTCCCCCTCCTTTCCCTGGGCTCCAACACCGCTAGTTGTTGCCTGGTAGTGCTGTACGCACAGTCAACAGTCCCTCCTCTGTTATTGGGGTTCAGTAACGTCAGCTGTTCCCCTGCTGTGTGTGTGGCAATCCCTCCTACCTCCTCCACCTCCACCTCCCCCTCCTTTCCCTGGGCTCCAACACCGCTAGTTGCCGTCCAGTAGTGCTGTACGCACAGTCAACAGTCGCTCCTCTGTTATTGGGGTTCAGTAACGTCAGCTGTTCCCCTGCTGTGTGTGTGGCAATCCCTCCTACCTCCTCCTACCTCCTCCACCTCCTCCTCCTCCACCTGTCCCTGGGCTCCAACACCGCTAGTTGTTGCCTGGTAGTGCTGTACGCACAGTCAACAGTCGCTCCTCTGTTATTGGGGTTCAGTAACGTCAGCTGTTCCCCTGCTGTGTGTGTGGCAATCCCTCCTACCTCCTCCACCTCCACCTGCCCCTCCTTTCCCTGGGCTCCAACACCGCTAGTTGTTGCCTGGTAGTGCTGTACGCACAGTCAACAGTCCCTCCTCTGTTATTGGGGTTCAGTAACGTCAGCTGTTCCCCTGCTGTGTGTGTGGCAATCCCTCCTACCTCCTCCTACCTCCTCCACCTCCTCCTCCCCCTCCGTTCCCTGGGCTCCAACACCGCTAGTTGTTGCCTGGTAGTGCTGTCCGCACAGTCAGCAGTCCCTCCTCTGTTATTGGGGTTCAGTAACGTCAGCTGTTCCCCTGCTGTGTGTGTGGCAATCCCTCCTACCTCCTCCACCTCCACCTCCCCCTCCTTTCCCTGGGCTCCAACACCGCTAGTTGTTGCCTGGTAGTGGTGTACGCACAGTCAACAGTCCCTCCTCTGTTATTGGGGTTCAGTAACGTCAGCTGTTCCCCTGCTGTGTGTGTGGCAATCCCTCCTACCTCCTCCACCTCCACCTCCCCCTCCTTTCCCTGGGCTCCAACACTGCTAGTTGTTGCCTGGTAGTGCTGTACGCACAGTCAACAGTCCCTCCTCTGTTATTGGGGTTCAGTAACGTCAGCTGTTCCCCTGCTGTGTGTGTGGCAATCCCTCCTACCTCCTCCACCTCCACCTCCCCCTCCTTTCCCTGGGCTCCAACACCGCTAGTTGCCGTCCAGTAGTGCTGTACGCACAGTCAACAGTCCCTCCTCTGTTATAGGGGTTCAGTAACGTCAGCTGTTCCCCTGCTGTGTGTGTGGCAATCCCTCCTACCTCCTCCTACCTCCTCCACCTCCTCCACCTGTCCCTGGGCTCCAACACCGCTAGTTGCCGTCCAGAAGTGCTGTCCGCACAGAGCCAAACACCTCGCCAATGTGTTAGTGGGGTTCAGCACCGCCAGCTGTTCCCCTGCTGTGTATACGGCAACGTGTACTGCGACCGCCACGCAGGCACAACAAGTTAAATTTAAGGGAACCTGTCCCCCCCCAGGCGTTTGTTACTGAAGGAGCCACCTTGTGCAGCAGTAATGATGCAAAGTGAAAAAGTGCCTCTTTTCGTGGTGCTCCTTGCACATGCTGAACCTAACACTTATGAAAAGTGTCCCCTCCTACCGTGATACCGTCCGGTTGGTGGAACTTTCCTTTGTGATGTGACGCAGCACAGCCGTCATTCTTACCCCCTTGGCGCCGTGTGCCGCCTCCTCAGTGTTGTTTGAATCAGTCCCGGAGCCTGCGCTGTTAGGTTAGCCCTTGGCCATGCACACATTTTGCGCTGCCCGTCTTCTGACATCATTTGGTGTCAGGCTGGCTGCGCCTGTGCGGCCGCGCTGGCCGAGATCCCGCCTCGTACTGTCTTCTGATTTAATCCCACTGGGGGCCTGAGATCCATGGACATGCGCAGTGCATATCTGAACCTCCACCTCTCACTCATCTCCCTACGGCTTCTTCAAACTGTGCGGTGTCAGCTGGTCCCTAATAGCATGCCACGGCCGTGACACCGCACAGTCTGAAGAAGCCGTAGGGAGGGGAGTGAGAGGCGAGGATATGCACTGCGCATGGCCACGGATCTCAGGCCCCCAGTGGGATTAAATCAGAAGACAGTACGAGGCGGGATCTCGGCCAGCGCGGCCGCACAGGCGCAGCCAGCCTGACACCAAATGATGTCAGAAGACGGGCAGCGCAAAATGTGTGCATGGCCAAGGGCTAACCTAACAGCGCAGGCTCCGGGACTGATTCAAACAACGCTGAGGAGGTGGCGCACGGCGCCAAGGGGGTAAGAATGACGGCTGTGCTGCGTCACATCACAAAGGAAAGTTCCACCTACCGGACGGTATCACGGTAGGAGGGGACACTTTTCATAAGTGTTAGGTTCAGCATGTGCAAGGACCATAATTAAAAGAGCTAAGTTTACCTTTTCCAGCATTAGTGCTGTACACGATGGCTCTTTCAGCTACAAACGCCTGGGGGGGGGGGGTTAAAGTTTCCCTTTCAACTTGCTCCAGTGCAGGCTTCGGCCTACACTCTGCTCCCTCTCCTCCTCCTGCTGACCCTGGGCTCTAACACCGCCAGTTGGGGCCCAGATGTGCTAGCTGCACAGAGCCAAACACCAGCCAATGTGTCAGTGGGGTTCAGCACCGCCAGCTGTGCCCCTGCTGTGTAGCCGGCAATGTGTCCTGCAACAGCCACGCAGACACAAGAACTGAAATTGAAGGAAACCTGTCCCCCCTCCCCCAGGCGTTTTTACGTTTTACAGCCACCTTGTACGACAGTAATGCTGCATGTGTGCAAGGTGGCTCAGAAACTTATTCTCCTTGCCCATGTTGAAGTGAACACGTCTAAAAATGAGTCCTCTGCGACCATTAAAATGTCCCTCAGGTGTGATTTTCCTTTGTATTGACACGCAACAAGCTCCTTGGTAGCGCTGCCCGTCTTCTGGCATCATTGTTTGGCTGCCTGCGCCTCTGCGGCCGCCTTGCCCCACACAACGCCCCTCGGTGTCTTATTTATTGGGACTGCGAGGGTGTGATTGATGGGCATGAATGGTGCATTTCTTCGCCTGTCCCTCATCTCCTTCCGCCTTCTTCGGACTGTGCGTCTTCATGGCCGTGGCATGCGATAAGGGATCAGCTGACGCCGCACAGTCTGAAGCGGGTGTAAGGACCCGAGTGTGAGAGGCGAACATATGTGCTGCGCCAGGCCATGAATCCCAGCCCCGCAGTGTTTTAACAATGTTAAGACACCGCGGGGCTAGGATTCATGGTCATCGCGAACCGCACCGGCCGACATTAAATGATGTCAGAAGATGGGCAGCGCTAACAGCGCTAGGCCAGGGGATAACACGACAGCGCAGACTCCTGTACAGCAAATAACAACGCTCAGGAGGCTGCACCCAGCACCAAGGTGGGATTCTTGACATCTGTGCTGCGTCTCATTACAAAGGGAACTCGCGCCTCCAACACAGTTTGACTGTATAAAGGGCTAAATGTTATACGTGTTTCATTCAGCGTGTGCAAGGAGCAAAATTAAAAGAGCAACCTTTCACTTGTGCAGCACTACTGCTGCATAAGCTGTGGCTCTTCGAGTTTGTAACCCCTGAGGGGGGGTTAAAGGTTACCTTTGAAATTGGTTCAATTAGGCTTCGGCCTACACTCTGCTCCCCCTGCAGAGCCCGGGCTCCAACACCACCAGTTGGGGCCCGGTACTGCTAGCTGCACAGAGAAAAACACCAGCCAATGTGTCAGTGGGGTTCAGCACCGCCAGCTGTTCCCCTGCTGTGCAGCCGGCAACGTGTCCTGCAACTGCCACGCAGGCACAACAGACCCAAAGCTGCCGCCAGTGCAGGCTTCGGCCTACACTCTGCTCCCTCTACTCCTCCTGCTGACCCCGGGCTCTAACAACGCCAGTTGGGGCCCGGTACTGCTAGCTGCACAGAGAAAAACACCAGCCAATGTGTCAGTGGGGTTCAGCACCGCCAGCTGTTCCCCTGCTGTGCAGCCGGCATCATGTCCTGCAAAAGCCACGCAGACACAAGAACTGAAATTGAAGGGAACCTGTCCCCCCTCCCCCAGGCGTTTGTACGTTTTACAGCCACCTTGTACAGCGGTAATGCTGCATGTGTGCAAGGTGGCTCATAAACGTATTCTCCTCGCACATGTGGAACTGAAAACACGTCTAAAATGTGTCCTCTGTGTGACCATTTAACCATCCCGGAGGTGTGACTTTCCTTTGTAATGACACGCTGCAACCCCCTTGGTAGCGCTGCCCGTCTTCTGGCATCATTGTTTGGCTGCCTGCGCCTCTGCGGCCGCCCTGACCCACACAACGCCCCTCGGTGTCTTATTTATTGGGACTGCGAGGGTGTGATTGATGGGCATGAGCAGTGCATCAGTTCGCCTGTCCCTCATCTCCTTCCGCCTTCTTCAGACTGTGCGGCTTCATGGCCGTGGCATGCGATAAGGGATCAGCTGACGCCGCACAGTCTGAAGCGGGTGTAAGGACCCGAGTGTGAGAGGCGAACATATGTGCTGCGCCAGGCCATGAATCCCAGCCCTGCAGTGTTTTAACAATGTTAAGACACCGCGGGGCTGGGATTCATGGTCATCGCGAACCGCACCGGCCGACATTAAATGATGTCAGAAGATGGGCAGCGCTAACAGCGCTAGGCCAGGGGATAACACGACAGCGCAGACTCCTGTACAGCAAATAACAACGCTCAGGAGGCTGCACCCAGCACCAAGGTGGGATTCTTGACATCTGTGCTGCGTCTCATTACAAAGGGAACTCGCGCCTCCAACACAGTTTGACTGTATAAAGGGCTAAATGTTATACGTGTTTCATTCAGCGTGTGCAAGGAGCAAAATTAAAAGAGCAACCTTTCACTTGTGCAGCACTACTGCTGCATAAGCTGTGGCTCTTCGAGTTTGTAACCCCTGAGGGGGGGTTAAAGGTTACCTTTGAAATTGGTTCAATTAGGCTTCGGCCTACACTCTGCTCCCCCTGCAGAGCCCGGGCTCCAACACCGCCAGTTGGGGCCCGGTACTGCTAGCTGCACAGAGAAAAACACCAGCCAATGTGTCAGTGGGGTTCAGCACCGCCAGCTGTTCCCCTGCTGTGCAGCCGGCAACGTGTCCTGCAACTGCCACGCAGGCACAACAGACCCAAAGCTGCCGCCAGTGCAGGCTTCGGCCTACACTCTGCTCCCTCTACTCCTCCTGCTGACCCCGGGCTCTAACAATGCCAGTTGGGGCCCGGTACTGCTAGCTGCACAGAGAAAAACACCAGCCAATGTGTCAGTGGGGTTCAGCACCGCCAGCTGTTCCCCTGCTGTGCAGCCGGCATCGTGTCCTGCAAAAGCCACGCAGACACAAGAACTGAAATTGAAGGGAACCTGTCCCCCCTCCCCCAGGCGTTTGTACGTTTTACAGCCACCTTGTACAGCGGTAATGCTGCATGTGTGCAAGGTGGCTCATAAACGTATTCTCCTCGCACATGTGGAACTGAAAACACGTCTAAAATGTGTCCTCTGTGTGACCATTTAACCGTCCCGGAGGTGTGACTTTCCTTTGTAATGACACGCTGCAACCCCCTTGGTAGCGCTGCCCGTCTTCTGGCATCATTGTTTGGCTGCCTGCGCCTCTGCGGCCGCCCTGACCCACACAACGCCCCTCGGTGTCTTATTTATTGGGACTGCGAGGGTGTGATTGATGGGCATGAGCAGTGCATCAGTTCGCCTGTCCCTCATCTCCTTCCGCCTTCTTCAGACTGTGCGGCTTCATGGCCGTGGCATGCGATAAGGGATCAGCTGACGCCGCACAGTCTGAAGCGGGTGTAAGGACCCGAGTGTGAGAGGCGAACATATGTGCTGCGCCAGGCCATGAATCCCAGCCCCGCAGTGTTTTAACAATGTTAAGACACCGCGGGGCTGGGATTCATGGTCATCGCGAACCGCACCGGCCGACATTAAATGATGTCAGAAGATGGGCAGCGCTAACAGCGCTAGGCCAGGGGATAACACGACAGCGCAGACTCCTGTACAGCAAATAACAACGCTCAGGAGGCTGCACCCAGCACCAAGGTGGGATTCTTGACATCTGTGCTGCGTCTCATTACAAAGGGAACTCGTGCCTCCAACACAGTTTGACTGTATAAAGGGCTAAATGTTATACGTGTTTCATTCAGCGTGTGCAAGGAGCAAAATTAAAAGAGCAACCTTTCACTTGTGCAGCACTACTGCTGCATAAGCTGTGGCTCTTCGAGTTTTTAACCCCTGAGGGGGGGTTAAAGGTTACCTTTGAAATTGGTTCAATTAGGCTTCGGCCTACACTCTGCTCCCCCTGCAGAGCCCGGGCTCCAACACCGCCAGTTGGGGCCCGGTACTGCTAGCTGCACAGAGAAAAACACCAGCCAATGTGTCAGTGGGGTTCAGCACCGCCAGCTGTTCCCCTGCTGTGCAGCCGGCAACGTGTCCTGCAACTGCCACGCAGGCACAACAGACCCAAAGCTGCCGCCAGTGCAGGCTTCGGCCTACACTCTGCTCCCTCTACTCCTCCTGCTGACCCCGGGCTCTAACAACGCCAGTTGGGGCCCGGTACTGCTAGCTGCACAGAGAAAAACACCAGCCAATGTGTCAGTGGGGTTCAGCACCGCCAGCTGTTCCCCTGCTGTGCAGCCGGCATCGTGTCCTGCAAAAGCCACGCAGACACAAGAACTGAAATTGAAGGGAACCTGTCCCCCCTCCCCCAGGCGTTTGTACGTTTTACAGCCACCTTGTACAGCGGTAATGCTGCATGTGTGCAAGGTGGCTCATAAACGTATTCTCCTCGCACATGTGGAACTGAAAACACGTCTAAAATGTGTCCTCTGTGTGACCATTTAACCGTCCCGGAGGTGTGACTTTCCTTTGTAATGACACGCTGCAACCCCCTTGGTAGTGCTGCCCGTCTTCTGGCATCATTGTTTGGCTGCCTGCGCCTCTGCGGCCGCCCTGACCCACACAACGCCCCTCGGTGTCTTATTTATTGGGACTGCGAGGGTGTGATTGATGGGCATGAGCAGTGCATCAGTTCGCCTGTCCCTCATCTCCTTCCGCCTTCTTCAGACTGTGCGGCTTCATGGCCGTGGCATGCGATAAGGGATCAGCTGACGCCGCACAGTCTGAAGCGGGTGTAAGGACCCGAGTGTGAGAGGCGAACATATGTGCTGCGCCAGGCCATGAATCCCAGCCCCGCAGTGTTTTAACAATGTTAAGACACCGCGGGGCTGGGATTCATGGTCATCGCGAACCGCACCGGCCGACATTAAATGATGTCAGAAGATGGGCAGCGCTAACAGCGCTAGGCCAGGGGATAACACGACAGCGCAGACTCCTGTACAGCAAATAACAACGCTCAGGAGGCTGCACCCAGCACCAAGGTGGGATTCTTGACATCTGTGCTGCGTCTCATTACAAAGGGAACTCGTGCCTCCAACACAGTTTGACTGTATAAAGGGCTAAATGTTATACGTGTTTCATTCAGCGTGTGCAAGGAGCAAAATTAAAAGAGCAACCTTTCACTTGTGCAGCACTACTGCTGCATAAGCTGTGGCTCTTCGAGTTTGTAACCCCTGAGGGGGGGTTAAAGGTTACCTTTGAAATTGGTTCAATTAGGCTTCGGCCTACACTCTGCTCCCCCTGCAGAGCCCGGGCTCCAACACCTCCAGTTGGGGCCCGGTACTGCTAGCTGCACAGAGAAAAACACCAGCCAATGTGTCAGTGGGGTTCAGCACCGCCAGCTGTTCCCCTGCTGTGCAGCCGGCAACGTGTCCTGCAACTGCCACGCAGGCACAACAGACCCAAAGCTGCCACCAGTGCAGGCTTCGGCCTACACTCTGCTCCCTCTACTCCTCCTGCTGACCCCGGGCTATAACAACGCCAGTTGGGGCCCGGTACTGCTAGCTGCACAGAGAAAAACACCAGCCAATGTGTCAGTGGGGTTCAGCACCGCCAGCTGTTCCCCTGCTGTGCAGCCGGCATCGTGTCCTGCAAAAGCCATGCAGACACTTGCTCTTGTACCTTCTGCTCCCCATCCTGGTTCCAGTACCGTCAGCTGGTTCCGGGCAGAGCCTTTGGCTTAGGTGCCTCCCTCTGGGTATCCGAGTTCCACCAACGTCAGGTGAACCTTGGTAGTGCTTTCAGGCACGGGTACCTCCTGCTTAGTAACCGGGTTCCAGTAACGTCAGCTGGTCCTCGGTAGTTCCATTGGCTCTTGGACCTTCGGCTACCCATCCGGGTTCCAGCACCGTCAGCTGGTTCTCGGCAGTGTCTTTTGCTCTTGTACCTTCTGCTCCCCATCCTGGTTCCAGTACCGTCAGCTGGTTCCGGGCAGAGCCTTTGGCTTAGGTGCCTCCCTCTGGGTATCCGAGTTCCACCAACGTCAGGTGGTCCTTGGTAGTGCTTTCAGGCACGGGTACCTCCTGCTTAGTAACCGGGTTCCAGTAACGTCAGCTGGTCCTCGGTAGTTCCATTGGCTCTTGGACCTTCGGCTACCCATCCGGGTTCCAGCACCGTCAGCTGGTTCTCGGCAGTGTCTTTTGCTCTTGTACCTTCTGCTCCCCATCCTGGTTCCAGTACCGTCAGCTGGTTCTGGGCAGAGCCTTTGGCTTAGGTACCTCCCTCTGGGTATCCGAGTTCCACCAATGTCAGGTGGTCCTTGGTAGTGCTTTCAGGCACGGGTACCTCCTGCTTAGTAACCGGGTTCCAGTAACGTCAGCTGGTCCTCGGTAGTTCCATTGGCTCTTGGACCTTCGGGTAGCCATCCGAGTTCCAGTTCCATCAGCTGGTTCTCGGCATTTTCTCAGCCTTCTTGTACCTTCTGCTACATTTCCAAGTTCAAGAGACTAAACACGATGACCCGGAAGACCACCCCTAAGATGACGACGACACCAGAGACGACAACCACCGTGATGACGACGACCCTGGAGACGATGACCCTGAAGACCACCCCGATGATGACGACCCCGGAGACGACGACCCTGAAGACCACCCCGATGACGACGACCCCGGAGACGACGACCCTGGAGACGACGACGACCTGGAAGACCGAGAAGCAGAAGAACAAGAGGCTGCAGAACAAAGAGCAGAAGAACATTAAGCATAAGACTAAATATCAGAGCAAAAGATATTATCTAAATTATAAGCAGAAGAAGACTAAGCAGTGTATGGGGGTGAGTCCGTTCCTCCTCGTGGTGCCCCTGGATAAAGCCTGATGCTGCAGGCCAAACTGAACGCGGACAAATGTAACTGTTTTGTGACAGGCAGAACGGAAGGTGTAATCTTCAAACTTTTATAGATAACAACTACGGGAATGCCTGTCACAAATAAGAATATGATGAAGAAGTAGAATATGATGAAGATAATAGTAAAATAAAAAGAATATGAACAATGTAGCCAAAAAAATAATAGGTAGAAGATGAAGAAGAAGATGAATAAGGTGAAGAAGTTGATGTCAAAGAAGCTGATGATGAGGATAATGAAGAAGAAAGTGTGGGAGAAGTAAAAAAGAAGGTGAAGGGCGTGGAAGTAGTGAAACATCAATATCTGACAAAATAAAAAAAAAATTAACATAGTCAAAATCTTTCTAACGCCGAACGTCATAAAAAACAAAACAAAATCCTGCTATTCTATTAGATTGGGCTAAACCTCTGTGCCTTTAATGTCTCCGCCACGTCCCCCAATACATCCTACATTATTCTTAGTTGTTTTCCTTCATGTAGAATGAACCTACAAGTTAAGAAAGGGTTTATTTTAATTCCGATATTTTTGTCCCATTGACTTGCATTGGGATCGGGTATCGGTATCGGATTAGATCCGATACTTTGACGGTATCGGCCGATACTTTCCGATACCGATACTTTCCGATATCGGAAGGTATCGCTCAACACTACTCATGAGTAAGCGTGACAATAGGAAAGGAATAAGTGCGACATGGGGACAGAAATAAGTGTGACAATAGGACAGGAGTGTGACAATAGGACAGGAGTGTGACAATAGGACAGAAATAAGTGTGAGAATAGGACAGGAATAAGTATGATAATAGGACAGGAGTGGGTGTGACAACAGGACTGACAATAGGACGAATTAGTGTGATAATAGGACAGGAATGGGTGTGACAATAAGACAGGAATAAGTGTGACAATAGCACAGGAGTAAGCGTGACAATAGGACAGGAATAAGTGCGACAATGGGAACAGAAATAAGTATAGGACAGAGAACAATTAAGAGTGACAGTAGGACAGGAATGAGTATGACAACAGGACAGAAATGAGTGTGACAATAGGACAGGAGTAAGTGTGATAATTGGACCAGACTAAGTGTAGCAACAGAACCAGAATAAGTGCGACAATAGGACAGGAATAAGTGTGACAATAGGACAGGATTAAGTGCGACAATTGGACAAGAGTAAGTGTGATAATAGGACAGAAGTAAGTGTGACAATAGGACAGGAATGAGTAAGGGTACTGTCACACAGTGCAATTTTGATCGCTACGACTGCACGATTCGTGACGTTCTAGCGATATCGTTACGATCTCGCAGTGTCTGACACGCTACTGCGATCAGGGACCCTGCTGAGAATCGTACGTTGTAGCAGATCGTTTGAAACTTTCTTTCGTCGCTGGATCTCCCGCTGTCATCGCTGGATCGTTGTGTGTGACAGCGATCCAGCGATGCGTTCGCTGGTAACCAGGGTAAACATCGGGTAACTAAGCGCAGGGCCGCGCTTAGTAACCCGATGTTTACCGTGGTTACCAGCGTAAAAGTAAAAAAAACCAAACCGTACATGCTCACCATCTGATGTCCGTCAGGTCCCTTGCCGTCCGCTTCCCGCTCTGACTGTCTGCCGGCCGGAAAGTGAGAGCAGATCACAGCGGTGACGTCACTGCTGCGCTCTGCTCTCACTGTACGGCCGGATCTCAGTCAGAGCAGGAAGCGGACGGCAAGGGACCTGACGGACATCAGATGGTGAGCATGTACGGTTTGTTTTTTTTTTACTTTTACGCTGGTAACCACGGTAAACATCGGGTTACTAAGCGCGGCCCTGCGCTTAGTAACCCGATGTTTACCCTGGTTACCCGGGGACTTTGGCATCGCTCCAGCACCGTGATTGCAACGTGTGACCGCAGTCTACGACTCTGGAGCGATAATCATACGACGCTGCGACGTCACGAATCGTGCCGTCGTAGCGATCAAAATTGCACTGTGTGACAGTACCCTAACAATAGGACAGGAATGAGTGTAACAATAGGACAGGCGTAAGTGTGACAATAGGACAGGAATGAGTGTGACAACAGGACTGCAATGAGTGTGATATAGGACAGGAGTAAGTGTGACAAGTTAAGTAAGTTAGTGATATTATTGATAAGATCACTTTGCACGATTTATATGAAAGGAGTCACGGAATAACGAAATAATTTTTATGAATCTTATTATAAGAGATGGAAATCTTGGACTAGATGTATTTCTGGAATAGGTTATTTTCATTGTTCCTCTCCTAATTTTCATTACTCATTTATAATATAAAACATTAACCAATGTTAAACTTTTATAAACATTACTGTTAACACTGTTCTTAAATCATTTGTTATTTTGTACCCTTTTCCCTTTTTTCTTTGATTTTCATTTTCCTTTTATGTTTTGTTCCCCATTAAAAACAAGAAAGTAATCCACCTTATCTATTTTCCTTATTTTCCTTACCCTCCTTTCCCTGCTAAGTTCTGTATGTTAAAAATTTGAAAAGTTAATAAAAATTTTGTGTCGCAAAAGGACAGGAATAAGTTTGACAATAGGACAGGAATAAGTGTGAGAATAGGACAGGAGTAAGTCTGACAATAGGACAGGAATGAGTGTGACAATGGGACAGGAATGAGTCTGACAATAGGACAGGAGTAAGTGTGACAATAGGACAGGAGTAAGTATGACAATAGGACAGGAGTAAGTGTGACAACAGGACAGGAATGAGTGTCATGGTTCCCAATGGCAAGGGAACGCAAGAAACATATAAATAACGAACGAGCTCTCGAGTGATGGAAACTCGAGTTGACCGTGAGCTAAATCTACCACACAACTAATAGTAGCCAGGGAGCATACCTACGGCTTCCTAAATGCCACGCGCCAGCCGGAGAACTAACTACGCCTGGTAGAGGAAGAAACAGACCTGGCTTACCTCTAGGGAAATACCCAAAAAGATGATAGCAGCCCCCCACATGTAATAACGGTGAATTAAGAGGAAAAGACATACACAGTATGAAAGTAGATTTAGCAAAGAGAGGTCCACTTACTAGATAGCAGAAGGATACAAAGAGGACTTCACGGTCAACTGAAAACCCTTTCAAAAACCATCCTGAAATTACTTTAAGACTCCTGTGTAAACTCATGACACAGGAGTGGCAATTTCAGCCCGCAAGAGCTTCCAGCTACAGAGAAATACAAAAACTGCAAACTGGACAAAAGATACAAAGCAAAAGGACAAAGTCCACTTAGCTGATCAGCAGACTAGTAGCAGGAACATGCAACCGAAGGCTCTGGTTACAATGATGACCGGCAAGGAAATGACTGGAGAGCAAGGCTAAATAGGAAACTTCCAAACGCTGATGGAAGCAGGTGAACAGAAGCAGCAAAGTGCAAACAAGTCACCAATACCACCAGCAACCACCAGGGGAGCCCAAAAAGCGGATACACAACAGTACCCTCCCCTTAAGGAGGGGGCACCGAACCCTCACAAGAACCGCCAGGGCGATCTGGATGAGCCCTATGAAAGGCACGAACCAAATCCGAGGCATGAACATCAGAGGCAGTTACCCAAGAATTATCTTCCTGACCATAGCCCTTCCATTTAACCAGATATTGAAGTCTCCGTCTGGAAATACGGGAGTCCAAGATCTTTTCTACCACGTACTCCAATTCACCCTCCACCAGCACAGGAGCAGGAGGTTCAGTAGAAGGAACCACCGGTACCTCATATCTCCGCAACAGCGACCGATGGAACACATTATGGATAGCGAAAGATGCCGGGAGGTCCAAACGAAAGGAGACAGGGTTAAGAATCTCCAAAATCCTATAAGGACCGATGAACCGAGGCTTAAATTTAGGAGAAGAAACCCTCATAGGGACAAAACGGGAAGACAACCACACCAAGTCCCCAACACGAAGGTGGGGGCCAACACGACGACGGCGGTTAGCAAACTGCTGAGTCCTCTCCTGGGACAATTCCAAATTATCCACCACTTGTCCCCAAATCTGATGCAACCGATCCACTACCGCATCCACTCCAGGACAATCCGAAGATTCAACCTGACCAGAAGAAAAACGCGGATGAAACCCTGAATTGCAAAAGAAAGGAGAAACCAAAGTGGCAGAACTAGCCCGATTATTAAGAGCAAACTCCGCCAACGGCAGAAAGGCAACCCAATCATCCTGATCCGCAGACACAAAACACCTCAAATAAGTCTCCAAAGTTTGATTAGTTCGTTCCATCTGGCCATTGGTCTGAGGATGGAATGCGGACGAAAAAGACAAATCAATGCCCAACCTGGCACAGACTGCCCGCCAAAATCTAGACACGAACTGGGTACCCCTGTCAGAAACGATGTTTTCCGGAATACCATGCAAGCGAACCACATTTTGAAAAAACAGAGGGACCAACTCAGATGAGGAAGGCAACTTAGGCAATGGCACCAAATGAACCATTTTAGAAAAACGGTCACACACCACCCAGATGACAGACATCTTCTGAGAAACAGGGAGGTCCGAGATAAAGTCCATAGAGATGTGCGTCCAAGGCCTCTTCGGAATAGGCAAGGGCAACAACAACCCACTAGCCCTAGAACAACAAGGCTTGGCCCGAGCACACACATCGCAAGACTGCACAAAAACACGCACATCTCGAGACAGGGAAGGCCACCAGAAGGATCTAGCCACCAAATCTCTGGTGCCAAAAATTCCTTGATGACCTGCCAGAGTAGAAGAATGACCTTCCGAGATGACTCTAGTGGTCCACTCGTCAGGAACAAACAATCTACCAGACGGACAACGATCAGGTCTATCCGCCTGAAATTCTTGCAAAGCACGTCGCAAATCTGGAGAGACAGCAGACAAAACCACTCCATCCTTAAGGACACCAGCAGGTTCCGAATTCCCAGGAGAGTCAGGCTCAAAACTCCTAGAAAGAGCATCTGCCTTCACATTCCTAGAACTGTTGTGAATTTGCTTTTTGGCTCCCTCTAGTGGTTACTAGTGATTTGACTCTGGGTATGTCAGTCATCCCTTGTATTCTCACCTGGGCCGTTAGTTCAGGGGTGTTGCTATATAAGCTCCCTGGACCTTCAGTTCAATGCCTGGCAACGTTGTAATCAGAGCTAATCTGTTGTGCTCTTGTCTACTGATCCTGGTTCCTGCTAGATTAAGCTAAGTCTGCTTTCTTGCTTTTTGCTATTTGTTTTTGTTTGCTTTTTTGTCCAGCTTGTACTTAATCTGTATCCTGTCCTTGCTGGAAGCTCTAGGGAGCTGGTGTTCTCCCCCCGGGCCGTTAGACGGTTCGGGGGTTCTTGAATTTCCAGCGTGGATGTTTGATAGGGTTTTCGTTGACCATATAAGTTATCTTACTACATTCTGCTATTAGTAAGCGGGCCTCTCTTTGCTAAACCTAGTTCATTTCTATGTTTGTCATTTCCTCTTACCTCACCGTTATTATTTGTGGGGGGCTTGTATCCTACTTTTGGGGTCCTTTCTCTGGAGGCAAGAGAGGTCTTTGTTTTCCTCTTCTAGGGGTAGTTAGTTCTCCGGCTGGCGCGAGACATCTAGCGACCAACGTAGGCATGTTCCCCGGCTACTTCTAGTGTTGGCGTTAGGAGTAGATATATGGTCAACCCAGTTACCACTGCCCTATGAGCTGGATTTTTGTACTTCGCAGACTTACCTATTTCTCTGAGACCCTCGCCATTGGGGTCATAACAGTTTGCCAGGCCAGTATTAAATGTTAAATGCATTGCAGAAGCGGGATTATAAGAAAGAAAATTCTGAGTTTTTTTTTTTCCTCTCTCTCATTTTTTTTTTTCTTTTCCCCTTTACCTCTGAGTGGCTCAAGCTTGCTGTAGACATGAATGTCCAGACCTTGATTACAAGTGTGGACCAGCTTGCTGCTCGTGTGCAGGGCATACAAGATTATGTTACCAGAAATCCTATGTCAGAACCTAAGATACCGATTCCTGAATTGTTTTTCGGAGACCGATTTAAGTTTAGAAATTTCAGGAATAATTGTAAATTATTTTTGTCCCTGAGACCCTGTTCATCTGGAGACTCCGCTCAGCAAGTGAAAATTGTTATTTCTTTTTTACGGGGCGACCCTCAGGATTGGGCCTTCTCGCTGGCGCCAGGAGATCCGGCATTGGCGGATATTGATGCGTTTTTTCTGGTGCTCGGTTTACTTTATGAGGAACCCAATCTTGAGATTCAGGCAGAAAAAGCCTTGCTGGCTATGTCTCAGGGCCAGGACGAGGCTGAAGTGTATTGCCAAAAATTTCGGAAATGGTCCGTGCTGACTCAGTGGAAAGAGTGTGCACTGGCCGCAAATTTTAGAAATGGCCTTTCTGAAGCCATTAAGAATGTGATGGTGGGTTTCCCTATTCCCACAGGTCTAAATGATTCCATGGCCCTGGCTATTCAAATTGACCGGCGGTTGCGGGAGCGCAAAACCGCAAATTCCCTTATGGTGTTGTCTGAACAGGCACCTGATTTAAGGCAATGTGATAGAAAAACCGCAAATTCACCTATGGTGCTGTCTGAACAAACACCTGATTTAATGCAATGTGATAGAATCCTGACTAGAAATGAGCGGAAAATTCATAGACGCCAGAATGGCTTGTGTTACTACTGTGGTGATTCTACACATGTTATCTCAGCATGCTCTAAACGTCTAACTAAGGTTGTTAGTCCTGTCACCGTTGGTAATTTGCAACCTAAATTTATTCTATCTGTAACTTTGATTTGTTCACTGTCATCTTATCCTGCCATGGCGTTTGTAGATTCAGGTGCTGCCCTGAGTCTTATGGATCTGTCATTTGCCAAGCGCTGTGGTTTTGTTCTTGAGCCATTAGAAAATCCTATCCCTCTTAGGGGGATTGATGCTACGCCGTTGGCAGAAAATAAACCGCAGTTTTGGACACAGGTTACCATGTGTATGACTCCTGAACATCGGGAGGTTATACGTTTTCTTGTTTTGCATAAAATGCATGATTTGGTTGTTTTGGGGTTGCCATGGTTGCAGACCCATAATCCAGTCTTGGATTGGAAGGCCATGTCAGTGTCAAGTTGGGGATGCCGTGGAAATCATGGGGATTCCCTGCCCGTGTCTATTGCTTCTTCTACGCCTTCGGAAGTTCCGGAGTATTTGTCTGATTATCAGGATGTTTTCAGCGAGTCCAGGTCCAGTGCACTGCCTCCTCATAGGGAGTGTGACTGCGCAATAGAGTTGATTCCAGGCAGTAAGTTTCCTAAGGGAAGATTATTTAACCTGTCGGTACCTGAACATACCGCTATGCGTTCATATATTAGAGAGTCTCTGGAGAAGGGGCATATCCGTCCTTCTTCTTCCCCTCTTGGTGCGGGATTCTTTTTTGTGGCCAAAAAGGACGGATCTTTGAGGCCTTGTATTGACTATCGGCTCTTAAATAAGATCACTGTCAAATTTCAGTATCCTTTGCCGCTGTTGTCAGACTTGTTTGCCCGGATTAAAGGTGCCAAGTGGTTCACCAAGATAGATCTTCGTGGTGCGTATAACCTTGTGCGCATTAAGCAAGGAGATGAATGGAAAACCACATTCAATACGCCCGAAGGTCATTTTGAGTACTTGGTGATGCCTTTTGGGCTCTCTAATGCGCCTTCAGTTTTTCAGTCCTTTATGCATGACATTTTCCGGAAGTATCTGGATAAATTTTTGATCGTTTATCTGGACGATATTCTGGTTTTTTCTGATGATTGGGACTCGCATGTAGAACAGGTCAGGATGGTTTTCAAGATTTTGCGTGAAAATTCTTTGTTTGTTAAAGGCTCAAAGTGTCTCTTTGGTGTACAGAAGGTTCCCTTTTTAGGGTTCATTTTTTCCCCTTCTGCTGTGGAGATGGACCCAGTCAAGGTCCGAGCTATTCATGATTGGACTCAGCCCTCGTCAGTTAAGAGTCTTCAGAAGTTCTTGGGTTTTGCTAACTTTTACCGTCGTTTTATCGCTAATTTTTCTAGCGTTGTTAAACCTTTGACGGATATGACCAAGAAAGGCTCTGATGTAGCTAACTGGGCTCCTGCTGCCGTGGAGGCTTTCCAGGAGTTGAAATGCCGGTTTACTTTGGCGCCTGTTTTGTGCCAGCCTGATGTCTCACTGCCCTTTCAGGTTGAGGTGGATGCTTTGGAGATTGGGGCAGGGGCCGTTTTGTCTCAGAGAGGTCCTGGTTGCTCTACTATGAGACCTTGTGCCTTTTTCTCTAGGAAGTTTTCGCCTGCAGAGCGAAATTATGATGTGGGCAATCGGGAGTTGTTAGCCATGAAGTGGGCATTTGAGGAGTGGCGTCATTGGCTCGAGGGTGCTAAGCATCGTGTGGTGGTTTTGACTGATCACAAAAATCTGATGTATCTCGAGTCTGCTAAACGCCTGAATCCTAGACAGGCCCGCTGGTCATTGTTTTTCTCCCGTTTTGACTTTGTGGTCTCGTATTTACCAGGTTCGAAGAATGTGAAGGCCGATGCTCTGTCTAGGAGCTTTGTGCCTGATGCTCCTGGAGTCGCTGAACCTGTGGGTATTCTTAAGGAAGGAGTTATCTTGTCAGCTATTTCTCCGGATCTGCGACGTGTGTTGCAGAGATTTCAGGCTGGTAGGCCTGACTCTTGTCCACCTGACAGATTGTTTGTGCCTGCTAGGTGGACCAGTAGAGTCATTTCCGAGGTTCATTCCTCGGTGTTGGCAGGGCACCCGGGAATTTTTGGCACCAGGGATCTGGTGGTCAGGTCCTTTTGGTGGCCGTCCTTGTCAAGGGATGTGCGGTCTTTTGTGCAGTCCTGTGGGACTTGTGCTCGAGCTAAGCCTTGCTGTTCTCGTGCCAGCGGGTTGCTCTTGCCCTTGCCTGTCCCGAAGAGACCTTGGACACACATCTCTATGGATTTCATTTCTGATCTTCCGGTGTCTCGGGGCATGTCTGTCATCTGGGTGATATGTGATCGTTTCTCCAAGATGGTCCATTTGGTTCCTTTGCCTAAGCTGCCTTCCTCTTCCGATCTGGTTCCTGTGTTCCTCCAGAACGTGGTCCGTTTACACGGCATTCCTGAGAATATTGTGTCGGACAGAGGATCCCAGTTTGTTTCCAGGTTCTGGCGATCCTTTTGTGGTAGGATGGGCATTGATTTGTCGTTTTCGTCCGCTTTTCATCCACAGACTAATGGACAAACGGAGCGAACTAATCAGACTCTGGAGGCTTATTTGAGGTGTTTTGTCTCTTCTGATCAGGATGATTGGGTGACCTTCTTGCCGTTGGCTGAATTTGCCCTTAATAATCGGGCTAGTTCCACCACCTTGGTTTCGCCATTTTTCTGCAACTCTGGTTTCCATCCTCGTTTTTCCTCGGGACATGTGGAGCCTTCTGACTGTCCTGGGGTGGATTCTGTGGTAGATAGGTTGCAGCAGATCTGGAATCATGTGGTGGACAACTTGAAGTTGTCACAGGAGAAGGCTCAGCGTTTTGCCAACCGCCGCCGCGGTGTGGGTCCCCGACTTCGTGTTGGGGATTTGGTATGGCTGTCTTCTCGATTTGTTCCTATGAAGGTCTCCTCTCCCAAATTTAAGCCTCGCTTCATTGGTCCGTACAAGATATTGGAAATCCTTAATCCTGTGTCCTTTCGCCTGGATCTTCCGGTGTCGTTTGCCATTCACAACGTATTTCATAGGTCCTTGTTGCGGCGGTACGTTGTGCCTGTGGTTCCTTCTGCTGAGCCTCCTGCTCCGGTGTTGGTTGAGGGCGAGTTGGAGTACGTGGTGGAGAAGATCTTAGATTCTCGTCTCTCCAGGCGGAGGCTTCAGTACCTGGTCAAGTGGAAGGGCTATGGTCAGGAGGATAATTCCTGGGTGGTCGCCTCTGATGTGCATGCGGCCGATTTAGTTCGGGCCTTTCACGCCGCTCATCCTGATCGCCCTGGTGGTCTTGGTGAGGGTTCGGTGACCCCTCACTAAGGGGGGGGTACTGTTGTGAATTTGCTTTTTGGCTCCCTCTAGTGGTTACTAGTGATTTGACTCTGGGTATGTCAGTCATCCCTTGTATTCTCACCTGGGCCGTTAGTTCAGGGTTGTTGCTATATAAGCTCCCTGGACCTTCAGTTCAATGCCTGGCAACGTTGTAATCAGAGCTAATCTGTTGTGCTCTTGTCTACTGATCCTGGTTCCTGCTAGATTAAGCTAAGTCTGCTTTCTTGCTTTTTGCTATTTGTTTTTGTTTGCTTTTTTGTCCAGCTTGCACTTAATCTGTATCCTGTCCTTGCTGGAAGCTCTAGTGAGCTGGTGTTCTCCCCCCGGGCCGTTAGACGGTTCGGGGGTTCTTGAATTTCCAGCGTGGATGTTTGATAGGGTTTTCGTTGACCATATAAGTTATCTTACTACATTCTGCTATTAGTAAGCGGGCCTCTCTTTGCTAAACCTAGTTCATTTCTATGTTTGTCATTTCCTCTTACCTCACCGTTATTATTTGTGGGGGGCTTGTATCCTACTTTTGGGGTCCTTTCTCTGGAGGCAAGAGAGGTCTTTGTTTTCCTCTTCTAGGGGTAGTTAGTTCTCCGGCTGGCGCGAGACATCTAGCGACCAACGTAGGCATGTTCCCCGGCTACTTCTAGTGTTGGCGTTAGGAGTAGATATATGGTCAACCCAGTTACCACTGCCCTATGAGCTGGATTTTTGTACTTCGCAGACTTACCTATTTCTCTGAGACCCTCGCCATTGGGGTCATAACATAGAACCCGGTAAGTACGAGACCACCAAATTAAACCGGGAAAAGAACAACGACCAACGTGCCTGTCTAGGATTCAGGCGCCTGGCAGACTCCAAATAAATTAAATTCTTGTGATCAGTCAAAACTACCACCTGATGTTTGGCACCCTCAAGCCAATGACGCCACTCCTCAAATGCCCACTTCATGGCCAAAAGCTCCCGATTACCAACATCATAGTTTCGCTCGGCGGCCGAAAATTTTCGCGAAAAGAACGCACAAGGTCTCATCACTGAGCAGTCGGAACTTTTCTGCGACAAAACCGCCCCCGCTCCGATCTCGGAAGCATCGACCTCAACCTGAAAGGGAAGAGAAACATCAGGCTGGCGCAACACAGGGGCAGACAAAAAGCGGCGCTTAAGCTCCCGAAAGGCCTCCACGGCAGCAGGGGACCAATTGGCAACATCAGCACCCTTTTTAGTCAAATCCGTCAGAGGTTTAGCAACGCCAGAAAAACCAGCTATAAATCGACGATAAAAATTAGCAAAGCCCAAGAATTTCTGGAGACTCTTCAGAGAAGTAGGCTGCGTCCAGTCGTAAATAGCCCGAACCTTGACAGGGTCCATCTCAATAGAAGAAGGGGAAAAAATGTACCCCAAAAAGGAAATTTTTTGAACCCCAAAAACACACTTTGAACCCTTTACACACAAAGAATTCTCCTGCAAAACCTGAAAAACCCTCCTGACCTGCTGAACATGAGACTCCCAGTCATCAGAAAAAATCAAAATATCATCCAAGTACACTATCATAAATTTATCCAAATATTCACGGAAAATATCATGCATTAAGGACTGAAAGACAGAAGGTGCATTAGAAAGGCCGAAAGGCATTACCAAATACTCAAAATGGCCCTCAGGCGTATTAAATGCGGTTTTCCACTCATCCCCCTGCTTAATTCGCACCAAATTATACGCCCCACGAAGATCAATCTTAGAGAACCACTTAGCCCCCCTTATGCGAGCAAACAAATCAGTCAGCAAAGGCAACGGATACTGATATTTGACTGTAATTTTATTCAGGAGTTGATAATCAATACAAGGCCTCAGAGAGCCATCCTTTTTAGAGACAAAGAAAAAACCGGCTCCTAAAGGTGATGAAGAAGGACGAATATGTCCCTTTTCCAGGGACTCCTTAATATACTCGCGCATAGCAGCATGTTCAGGTACAGATAGGTTAAACAAACGACCCTTTGGAAATTTACTGCCAGGAATCAGATCTATGGCGCAATCACAATCCCTATGAGGAGGGAGTGAACCAATTTTAGGCTCTTCAAAAATATCACGATAATCAGACAAAAATGCCGGAATCTCAGATGGAATAGATGACGAAATGGACACCAAAGGAGTGTCCCCATGAGCCCCCCGACATCCCCAGCTTAACACAGACATAGCTTTCCAGTCAAGGACTGGGTTATGAGACTGTAACCATGGTAATCCAAGCACCAAAACATCATGTAAATTGTACAACACAAGGAAGCGAATCACCTCCTGATGGTCTGGAGTCATACGCATAGTCACTTGCGTCCAGAACTGTGGTTTATTACAAGCCAAAGGTGTAGAATCAATACCTTTCAGAGGTATAGGGACTTCCAGAGGCTCTAAATCAAACCCACAGCGCCTGGCAAAGGACCAGTCCATAAGACTCAGAGCGGCGCCAGAGTCCACATAGGCATCCACGGTAATAACTGATAATGAACAAATCAAGGTTACAGACAAAATAAATTTGGACTGTAAAGTGCCAATTGAAATAGACTTGTCAGCCTTCCTAGTACGTTTAGAGCATGCCGATATAACATGAGCAGAATCACTACAATAGAAGCATAACCCATTTTTACGCCTATAATTCTGCCGCTCGCTTCTGGACATAATTCTGTCACATTGCATTTTCTCTGGTGTCTCTTCAGAAGATACCGCCAAATGGTGCACGGGTTTGCGCTCCCGCAACCGCCGATCAATCTGAATTGCCATTGTCATGGACTCATTCAGACCTGTAGGCGCAGGGAACTCGACCATAACATCTTTAACGGCATCAGAAAGGCCCTCTCTGAAATTTGCCGCTAAGGCGCACTCATTCCACTGAGTAAGCACAGACCATTTACGAAATTTTTGGCAGTATATCTCAACTTCATCTTGCCCTTGAGATAGGGCTATCAAAGCTTTTTCAGCTTGAATCTCCAAATTAGGTTCCTCATAAAGCAACCCTAAAGCCAGAAAAAACGCATCCACATTGAGCAACGCAGGATCCCCTGGTGCCAATGAAAATGCCTAATTTTGAGGGTCACCTCGCAGCAAAGAAATTACAATCTTCACCTGCTGGACAGGATCTCCTGAGGAGTGAGGTCTGAGAGAAAGGAACAATTTACAATTATATTTGAAATTCAGAAACCGAGATCTATCTCCGGAAAATACCTCTGGTGTAGGGATTTTAGGTTCAGAAATAGGAGTATGCATAACAAAATCTTGTAAATTTTGAACCTTCGTAGCAAGATTATTTAAACCTGCAGCCAAACTCTGAGGATCCATCTTTAAACAGGTGAGCTCAGAGCCATTCAAGGATTATAAGGAGAGAAAGGCAAAGGCAGTAATTAGAGCTGAAATACAACTGATCCAACTATGGAGCAATCATAGGGAAAAATAAAAAAAAATAAAAAATTTACAGACTTCTTTTTTCTCTCCTTTCTTCTGCCAATAAGTTTAACACTGGCCGGTCATACTGTCATGGTTCCCAATGGCAAGGGAACGTAAGAAACATATAAATAACGAACGAGCTCTCGGGTGATGGAAACTCGAGTTGACCGTGAGCTAAATCTACCACACAACTAATAGTAGCCAGGGAGCATACCTACGGCTTCCTAAATGCCACGCGCCAGCCGGAGAACTAACTACGCCTGGTAGAGGAAGAAACAGACCTGGCTTACCTCTAGGGAAATACCCAAAAAGATGATAGCAGCCCCCCACATGTAATAACGGTGAATTAAGAGGAAAAGACATACACAGTATGAAAGTAGATTTAGCAAAGAGAGGTCCACTTACTAGATAGCAGAAGGATACAAAAGAGGACTTCACGGTCAACTGAAAACCCTTTCAAAAACCATCCTGAAATTACTTTAAGACTCCTGTGTCAACTCATGACACAGGAGTGGCAATTTCAGCCCGCAAGAGCTTCCAGCTACAGAGAAATACAAAAACTGCAAACTGGACAAAAGATACAAAGCAAAAGGACAAAGTCCACTTAGCTGATCAGCAGACTAGTAGCAGGAACATGCAACCGAAGGCTCTGGTTACAATGATGACCGGCAAGGAAATGACTGGAGATCAAGGCTAAATAGGAAACTCCCAAACGCTGATGGAAGCAGGTGAACAGAAGCAGCAAAGTGCAAACAAGTCACCAATACCACCAGCAACCACCAGGGGAGCCCAAAAAGCGGATACACAACAAATGAGTGTAACAATAGGACCGGAGTAAGTGTGACAATAGAACAGGAATGAGTGTGACAACAGGACAGGAATGAATGTGACAATAGAACAGGAGTAAGTGTGACAAAAGGACAGGAGTGTGACAATAGGACAGGAATGAGTGTGATGACAGGACAGGAATGAATGTGACAATGGGACAGTAATGAGTGCGACAACAGGACAGGAATGAGTGTGACAATAGGACAGAAATGAGTGTGACAACAGGACAGGAATGAGTGTGATAATTGGACCAGAGTAAGTGTGACAATAGGACAGGAATGAGTGTGACAATGGGACAGTAATGAGTGTGACAACAGGATAGGAATGAGTGTAACAAGAGGACAGGAGTAAGTGTGACAATAGGACAGGAGTAAGTGTGACAATAGGACAGGAGTGTGACAATAGGACAGGAATGAGTGTGACAACAGGACAGGAATGAGTGTGACAATATGACAGGAATAAGTGTGAAAATGGGACAGGAGTAAGTGTAGCAATAGAACCAAAGAACAGAATCCAGAATAATTGTGATAATATGATGGGGCAGTAAGTGTGATTTTAAATACTTGCTGATAACCATAACTCTACCAGCTAAATTTTGAAGCAGAAGATTCTTGAAGAATGTGTTGGAAGTTTTTTAATGGAAGCTGCCTGAAGACTAGTAGTAAGGTTACTTCTTTTTTTACTTTCTTTTAGCTGCCTAACAGCTTTTGAAGCCTGAGAAGCTAACCATATTGGCACTCTACACACTTCACTCTAAACCAGGACCTTGTCTTGAACAATAAAATCCTCCTTATATAACAGCTAGATTAGCAGCTGTAATGCAGAACAATCAGAATATGCTGCATTCCTGCAAACTGAAGGCATAAATGCTAAATACTTTATCAACCAACCATGTGTTTCCCCTTCTTTCTATGATATTTTATGGAATCATCTATATTTTATCTGTAAAGTTAGATCTTATTGCTACCTTTGGTTTTATGTAGAGGAGAGAATGCTCCTTATAAGCACAGTGAATACCTGGCGCATTAGCCAGTTTACATCCAAGGCTTCCAATGTTTTGTGACATCTTTTCACTTGAGCAGATTTTTCCATCCAAGCTTGCATACCCCTGACAGATCAGACTGTCAGACACAAAATACAGTCTGTCAGTTTCTATCTTGCTTACAGGTTTGATGAATGTAATAAAACCAATCATTTCCTTCAACATGCTATAGAAGCCTGCATCGCATATGCTCATTTAATTCTGGAGTCAGATAAGATTGTTTTGCTATGCATTTCTCATGCAGGTAAATGTGACCGGTCTTATGGCAAGGAGAACATTACTACAGCTTGTTCACTCTGGCTGCTCTTGCACAAAATGAATTCTCTAAATCTATGTTAAATCAAAAGTATTAAAGGGAACCTGCCACATCCAAAAATGCTATATTTGCTGCATATAAAGTGGTAATTTGCAGGTAAATGATGTACTTGGATTACTGGAGCAGCAGCTATAGGGAGAAAAATAACTTTTGTTTTCCCTGCAACTACTCACTTCCAGTTATTGGAGAGGTTACAGTCACACCGCTCACTATACTGTGCACTGACCCTGGAAAATCCTCACAGCACACAGTGCGTGCACTGGGAGGATTCACTGCAGACTTGTCATTTTAGACTGGACAAACCCTTTAAATCCTATGAAGCATGCTTACAGGAGCAGTGGCTACAGAGAGAAAGTGAATTTTTATCATCTGTGCAGTGGCTCCCTTCCAGTTATTGTGTCTGTGCAGGGAGAGATTACAGTCAACTCTCACTATACAATGAGTAAGCTGTAATCTCTCTCTGGAATATTGATTGACAGCCTGCTCTGCAGCGTATGTATGCTGTGTCTGTACAAAGCAGGCTGTCCATCAATGTGCCAAGCAGTGATTACAGTGCACTCACTGTATAGTGAGAGTTGACTGTATCCTCTCCGTGCACAGTCCCTGTGATTCTCTCTAGCTACTGTAAGCTGGCTTCACTCTATGTAGCTGCAAACTTATGAATCCTACCAGTGCATACAACATGTGTGCATATCACTAGTGATGAGCGAATACATTCGGCACTATTTGTTACTCACACGAATAGTACGCTATTCAGGCTATTCATTACTCGGCAAGTAATTTGAGATTTGCCGCGGTATATTCAAGTGACCAGCCCAGCATGTTTGGCGCTTTATTTGCAGCCAAAGAACATGTTGGGATGGCTTGCTAGTCACAGTAATGCCAGTGCCATCTTTGTTGTGGCATTACTGTGATTGGCTGGCCTTACAGCGTCATAAGGGATATGTAATGGCTGCTGGCACCATCTTTCGCACATTGCAGCCGGAAACAGCGTGGGGAAAGCATAGTATGAGCGTAGGGAGAGTGAGATGAGCGTATATGGAAAGTTATTCATTCCAAAAAGCTCTTTTAAGAGTTGAAGATTGTGAAGATTAGTTCTTATTTAGGTGGAGATAGCATAGGGAGAGATTTAATAGGAGGGAGAGTAAAAGGCAAGCACCTGGGTGTTATCAACATTGCAAGTACATGCTGCAGATCTCTGCTATTTTCCATTGTGTTGTATAGTTAAGTATTAGAAGCAGACTGTGGGATTAGGAGTAAAAAGGGAGGGTTTCATCCACTACCATAATATACAAATCAGCTCTTTTTAGAGGCAAGTAATATTAGGCAGTACCAGCATAAACAAAAACATTATTTGGAGCTACATAATATTCCTGCGAAGCAGCCTATAAAAAATATTTTTTACAGCTAAATAATATTCCTCAGTGCCAGCATATAGTAACATGCATATTAAAAGTTAATTGCTAAATAATATTCCTCATCTATTGCTTAAAAACTAATATTTATCTAGCAGTTGTACGACTGGCGCAAAACCTGTTGAGCTACAGAAACATCACTATTTTCCAGTAATTTCCATGAGTGTGCTGTTGGCGTGTCTCATAAAGGCAATCTAAAATATCCAAAAAAAATTCTATTGGTTACATAAATAGCATTTTTTTTTATCTAGCAGTTGTGCGACTGGTGCAATCCGTGCAGAGATAAGGAAACATCACAATTTACCAGTGCCAATAATTTTCATTAGTCCACTGTAGCAGTGTGTCAGCAAGGCAATATAAAAAAATTATTTTCTATTGGTTTATTAAATAATGTATCTTTAGCAGTTGTGCAACTAGCGCAATCTGGGCAGAGATAAACAAACGTCACAATTTAGCAGTGGCAATAATTTTCATTAGTCCACTGTTGCAGTTTGTCAGCAAGTCATTATAAAAATATTGGTTTAATAAAACGCGTATATTATCTAGCAGTTAAGCGACTGGTGCAAAGCATGCCCAGATACGCAAACATGACTATTTACCTCTAATTTTTGTTAGTCTGCTGTTGGAGTGTGTAATAAAGCTGATCTTAAAAAAAATTGCCACACATTGCAAGATACAGCGAATTTGTACATAACACCTCTGTGAGGGAACTTGTGAAAAATAAAGCCAGGAATTTTTTTTTCATCAGCATAATGCTTTCAATATGAGAAAAGGTGACATTAAGGGACATGGATGTGGTGGTGACCACCAAGGCTGTGTTACAGATCAGAAGGTGACTGGATCTCGTTCTAGCTTCCTGTCAAAATTTGGTCAGCGCACTACACCACTGATGAACCCAGACAAGTGCAAGGATGTTGTGGGTTGGATGGCAGACAAAGGCTCCAGTGTGTTGAAAAGCAGCACCACAAAGTCTTCCACTTGGTCCAGTCTCTGAAGCCAAGAGGCTGGGCCTGTGAATCATCAACTTGGTCCTCCTTCCTCACACCATCAAGAGTCCCAGGAGACATATGACCCCAATGCTGGCCACTCTGAGGAACTGTTTTGCATTCCCTTGTAATTTGTCAGGCCTCTCAATGTGCACCATTAAAGAGGGTCATGAAGAGTTGGAGTGCAGTGATGCCCAAACATTTGAGCACTCACGGCCAGGAAAAAGCCACTTTGGGGAAGGTCAATTCTTGTCTGAAGAGGTGGAGAATAATCATGACGCAGAGTTGCCATAAGGTTAGCCTAAAATCGCAACTCGGAAGGAGGATCAGATTGATGAATTGGAAGACGATGTGGTTGATGATGAGGCCACTGATCCAACCTGGCATGGTGGTACGCCTAGCAAGCACAGCAGTGCAGAGAGAGATGGATCCGTAGCACGAAAATAGGCAATAAGAGGTTGTGGTTTGACAAGAGGGAGAACTTGGTCAACTGTTCCACACAGCTCCCCGCACTCAGCTAGATAACAGGCCAAGGGTGCGTTGCTCCCCTGTATTGCATTTTTTTCTGAAATTCCTTCAGACAAATCAACTGTAATATGCAGAATCTGCCAAACAAAGATAAGAAGAGGCAAAAACACTGCCAACCTGAGCACCACCAGCATGCAAAAGCACATGGCAGCCAAAGCACCTCAGTAGGTGGGCAGAAAGCCTGGGTACAAAATCTGTTTCTAATGGTCAAACAACTTAGCCTTCCGCTGTGTTACGGCCTTCCCAATCTGCTGTCCATGAAGCAGGTGCTGATACCTTCTGCCCATAACTTGCAATTGCACAGACAACAGTCAGCAACCACATCCAGTTCATTGTCCCAGCGCAGTGTTCAGTCGTCCCTGCCCCAGACGTTTAACAGAAAGCAGAAATATCCACTCACAGGCCCAAACGCTAACCACCCACATTGCCAGATTGCTAGCCCTGAAAAATGTTGCCGTTTGACTTGTGGGAACTGTCTTTCCGTGACTTCTTGGCAGTGGCAACCTCACGGTACTCGATTCCCAGCCGCCACTATTTTTCCCGGTGTGCCATCCCCACATTACATAAATGTCATGAAGTGACTGTCCAAGCGTGACACGACCCAGTGGGTGGTTGGTCACAAAGCGGCGAGACTCACAAGGGAACACCGGGGACACAATAACAACGATGGGCCCTGCGATAGGGAATGGGAAAATGGACCTTCTACACTCTCCTAAGGATGTGCCCTAATCTTCCTGACATCCCTATACAGGTTCTTTCAACCTGTCAACGAGCAGGATACCTTAGCCCTTGCTCGCCCTGCACCTATCCCTGGGTAGGGAATTGGCTAGTAAGATCACTGGTCCCACCTCTGCACTAATAAAACACAAAGTGAAAGTTTAGACAAATAAGGTATAAACAAACATCACTTACAGTAGCTTTCTCTGCTGCAATGCACAGTAGAGCAGAGTAGTGCACCAGGTATGAATATTCAGCAGAAGAACCACTGCACTCAGAAAACTCCTTCCACCTGCTTTGTTGATCTTCAGAAGGACCTGTATAGCCAACAGTCAACTGGTGCATCAGGTGACCTTAGGAAGGATGATGGGAGTGGTCACCACCAACATCAGCTGACCCAGCAGCAATTCAATGCAATGCAATAACACCAGCGGCCACCGGGGGGAAAACTGCATTAACCCCTGATGACCCGAAAGGAAAAAAAGGTTTTAATCAGCGGAAAACCAGATCTGCCACATATCCAAACATGGATTGTGCTACACAATATCAGCCGTGCTCTGGCCAACACAGTCACAGGGAAGGTCCACCTAACCACAGACACATGGACAAGTTCTTGTGAACAAGGATGCTACATTTCCCTGATGGCACACTGGATTAACCTGGTGGAGTCTGGGACAGAGTCAGAGGATGGGACATCACACATCTTACCCACACCAAGAATAGTGGGCCCAACTTCCATCAGGATTTCAGTCTCCTCATATTCCACTTCCTGTGTCTCCTCCTCCTCCTCTTCATCCTCAGCAGAACTAGCCTCCCCGTCACTCCCCAGCTGGAAAGTCTGCAGCACTGCCTTGGCAAAGCGGCAGCACGCTCTGCTGAAACTCATCTGTTTAGGTGATAAAGCTCACAACACAGCCGAGCTGTTGAAAGGAATAAAAGAACACACCGATCAGTGGCTCTCCCCACTGAACCTCCAACCAGGTCTGGTTGTGTGCGATAATGGGTGGAACTTGGTGATGGCTTTAAAGCTCGGCAAGCTGGTACACGCTCTATGTATAGCCCGTGTGGCACCCCAGGGTCCTAGTCGTCACAGTAGCATTGCTTTCTTCACGGGGAAAGTGATGCTACGTTTGAAAGCGATGAAGGATATCTTTTATCAGGTAACCAACATACACACAACATGTTCACACTCCAGGCCACAAGGGGGAGCTTTTGATCCTATTTCTAGGTGACTCCCATTCGTATGCATATATATTGTGGTTTTGGTGGGAAAGTCAGTCAAAAAGTGCCAGGAAGCAGACTGGAGCAGTCTGAGGCAGGAAGAACGTACAAAGGGGCCATGTAGTCTGAAGTACTACAGCTCCTAAAGAAAGAGACATACATTGTTCAGTGAGCATGCAGGAGAGCAAAGCACAGGAGAGTGACACCAGGGGGAGGACAGCAGCGAGCAGAATGTCTCCCTGGCAAAGCGCAGATAACCGGTAGCCGGACCTCCGAGGTTGTAAGGGACTCTAAGACTTACATCAGAAACTGGCAGGACAGCTGAGCTGCTAGTTACCTGTCCGCCACACACACCTGAGACACAGTGACAAATAGAGCCCGGGGTGTGATAGAGTCCCTGTAAAAAGGCTCGAGTTACGTGTCATGCAGGTATTGTCCTATCCTATATGGGGGACAGAGAGAAGAACTGTGAGGACCTTATCTGAAGCCATAGGCAGGGGACTCTGGATTCGCTTCCAAGCCAGCCGGACCCTACATGCCCTGTGATCTGGTACCCTGGACTGTGGCTGCCTGAAGTCTTCAGTAAACCAGGTAAAGAGACTGCAAACCTGTGTCCTCGTTCTTTAGTGCACCATTCACCATCTTCCATCTACACACCGGGAGACCTGGGGATACACTTCACCTGTGGGAAGTTATACCATCTAGCTGCCATAACATCACCCCAGAGGACTAGGGTTGAGCGACTTTCATTTTTTTAAGATCGAGTCGGGTTTTGTGAAACCCGACTTTGTCCAGAGTCGAGTCGAGTGCAGTCGGCCGATTATCGCTAAAAGTCGGGGATCGACCGAAACGCGAAACCCAATGCAAGTCAATGGGGAAGCATAGTCGGCAGTGAGTGGAGGCCAGGAAAACACCTACAGTGCCCATTTTAATGCCAAAAACATCCATTCTTGTTTCTGAAGCTTGTCAATCTTAATTAACTTTATAATAATAGTTGGGCATAGGAAATTGGAGGTCATTTGGCAAAAGTTGTGGGGGGAGTAGGGCTGGCTCAAGTTTTTCGTGGGCCCAGGAAATGCGGACTACGTCACGGCGGTGTTGCAGGGAGAGGTAAGTATTTCAACGTTGCAAGTGCTGTGATCCTGAGCAAGCAGGGGGGGCCCACTCGTTCGCATTGGCACTGGCACAGGGCCCCTCAAAGTACGGCGGTGTGTTTGCATGGCGGGGGCGCCTCCCACCAGCAGCGACACTTTTGCGTACTCTGAGGGGCCCTGTGCCAGTGACGTCGCCAACGAGTATGCCCCCCCACCTGATGAAGGAACCTGC
This sequence comes from Ranitomeya variabilis, assembly GCF_051348905.1. Lineage (NCBI taxonomy): Eukaryota > Metazoa > Chordata > Amphibia > Anura > Dendrobatidae > Ranitomeya > Ranitomeya variabilis. The sequence continues at coordinate 795,315,685 of NC_135233.1, read as the reverse complement.
ACTTTCATCTGCACCTTCCTCTTTGTCCCTGTGTAAGGTGGTATAACATGCGGGAAGGGGAACCTTACTTTCAGTAGGGTCAGATTCTGGCTGTGTAGAGTACAAGGGGAATGTAGTGGTCTAGGTCAATGTACCAGCAGACTCATCTAGCAGTGGCTGGGCAATGGGCAGGATGAGGAGGAAACAGATATAGGGCCAAAGAATAAAGTAGGCTAAATGCAGTTCAAAATTGGTAACAGGACTAAACAGGCGGCATTGCTTTGTTCAGTGGAGTAGCAAACCCAAGAGCAGCAGACACTGTTTCAAGGGCCTAACCACACTAGTAGGCCAAATGCAGTTTAATATCTGATAGTATAGGCCGAAAGCCAGAATGTGGAAGCTCAGCTTTGTTCAGTTGAGGACAACACCAGGCAGGGGCAGACACCTTTAGTAGGCCGGAACAGCCAATTTTTTTTAAAAAACAGCAGTTAATAAGAGGCAGAAGGTAGAAGCTCAGCTTTATTCAGTTGAGGACAACAACAGGCAGGGGCAGACACCTTTAGTAGGCCGGAACAGCCAATTTCATTTTTAAAAATCGTAATTTGGAACAGAAGGTTGAAGCACAGCTTTATTCAGTTGAGGACAACACCAGGCAGGGGCAGACACCTTTAGTAGGCCGGAACAGCCAATTTCATTTTTAACAATCGTAATTTGGAACAGAAGGTTGAAGCACAGCTTTATTCAGTTGAGGACAACACCAGGCAGGGGCAGACACCTTTAGTAGTCCGGAACAGCCAATTTCATTTTTAAAAATCGTAATTTGGAACAGAAGGTTGAAGCACAGCTTTATTCAGTTGAGGACAACACCAGGCAGGGGCAGACACCTTTAGTAGGCCGGAACAGCCAATTTCATTTTTAAAAATCGTAATTTGGAACAGAAGGTTGAAGCACAGCTTTATTCAGTTGAGGACAACACCAGGCAGGGGCAGACACCTTTAGTAGGCCGGAACAGCCAATTTTTTAAAAAAACAGCAGTTAATAAGAGGCCGAAGGTAGAAGCTCAGCTTTATTCAGTTGAGGACAACACCAGGCAGGGGCAGACACCTTTAGTAGGCCGGAACAGCCAATTTCATTTTTAACAATCGTAATTTGGAACAGAAGGTTGAAGCACAGCTTTATTCAGTTGAGGACAACACCAGGCAGGGGCAGACACCTTTAGTAGTCCGGAACAGCCAATTTCATTTTTAAAAATCGTAATTTGGAACAGAAGGTTGAAGCACAGCTTTATTCAGTTGAGGACAACACCAGGCAGGGGCAGACACCTTTAGTAGGCCGGAACAGCCAATTTCATTTTTAACAATCGTAATTTGGAACAGAAGGTTGAAGCACAGCTTTATTCAGTTGAGGACAACACCAGGCAGGGGCAGACAACTTTAGTAGGCCGGAACAGCCAATTTTTAAAAAAACAGCAGTTAATAAGAGGCAGAAGGTAGAAGCTCAGCTTTATTCAGTTGAGGACAACACCAGGCAGGGGCAGACACCTTTAGTAGGCCGGAACAGCCAATTTTTAAAAAAAACAGCAGTTAATAAGAGGCCGAAGGTAGAAGCTCAGCTTTATTCAGTTGCAGCTTCTTGGCAATAATATAAAGAAGACGCGACAGGACAACACTCGGTGGATGCCATATCTGTGTTTTCAATGGAAAAAAACCTTTCAGTTAACTACTTGCAGGAGAAAGTTTTTGTAGCTGGTGGCCTATTTTTTTTAAAAAAAGCAGTTAATAAGAGGCAGAAGGTAGAAGCTCAGCTTTATTCAGTTGCAGCTTCTTGGCAATAATATAAAGAAGACGCGACAGGACAACACTCGGTGGATGCCATATCTGTGTTTTCAATGGAAAAAAACCTTTCAGTTAACTACTTGCAGGAGAAAGTTTTTGTAGCTGGTGGCCAATTTTTGTACTGTACCATTTTTTTGTTGTATGTGTTTTTGTTTTTAAAATGTCTGCATTTGATATCTCTCCAGTATTTTCTTTTTTATAAGCAAAATACTGCAGTTTTACATCGGTTACATGGATACACAGGAAGCTTGGTGGTCAGTGGAGGAGTATTTAAAGTAGGGACCGCAGACAGGCTATCAAAGGCCTAAAATAACAAACAATAGGCTCATGGCAGTTTTACATCGGTTACATGGATACACGGGCAGGCAGCTTGGTGGTCAGTGGAGGAGTATTTAAAGTAGGGACCGCAGACAGGCTATCAAAGGCCTAAAATAACAAACAATAGGCTCATGGCAGTTTTACATCGGTTACATGGATACACAGGCAGCTTGGTGGTCAGTGGAGGAGTATTTAAAGTAGGGACCGCAGACAGGCTATCAAAGGCCTAAAATAACAAACAATAGGCTCATGGCAGTTTTACATCGGTTACATGGATACACAGGCAGCTTGGTGGTCAGTGGAGGAGTATTTAAAGTAGGGACCGCAGACAGGCTATCAAAGGCCTAAAATAACAAACAATAGGCTCATGGCAGTTTTACATCGGTTACATGGATACACGGGCAGCTTGGTGGTCAGTGGAGGAGTATTTAAAGTAGGGACCGCAGACAGGCTATCCAAGGCCTAAAATAACAAACAATAGGCTCATGGCAGTTTTACATCGGTTACATGGATACACAGGCAGCTTGGTGGTCAGTGGAGGAGTATTTAAAGTAGGGACCGCAGACAGGCTATCAAAGGCCTAAAATAACAAACAATAGGCTCATGGCAGTTTTACATCGGTTACATGGATACACGGGCAGGCAGCTTGGTGGTCAGTGGAGGAGTATTTAAAGTAGGGACCGCAGACAGGCTATCAAAGGCCTAAAATAACAAACAATAGGCTCATGGCAGTTTTACATCGGTTACATGGATACACGGGCAGCTTGGTGGTCAGTGGAGGAGTATTTAAAGTAGGGACCGCAGACAGGCTATCAAAGGCCTAAAATAACAAACAATAGGCTCATGGCAGTTTTACATCGGTTACATGGATACACGGGCAGGCAGCTTGGTGGTCAGTGGAGGAGTATTTAAAGTAGGGACCGCAAAAAGGCTATCAAAGGCCTAAAATAACAAACAATAGGCTCATGGCAGTTTTACATCGGTTACATGGATACACAGGCAGCTTGGTGGTCAGTGGAGGAGTATTTAAAGTAGGGACCGCAGACAGGCTATCAAAGGCCTAAAATAACAAACAATAGGCTCATGGCAGTTTTACATCGGTTACATGGATACACAGGCAGCATTGTGGTCAGTGGAGGAGTATTGCAAGGAGTGTCTGTCCCAGTACTCCCAAAATATAAATAGATGTTAATGTCTCGCAAAACAACCAAAAAAAAAAAAAGGTGGCATACTTAGGTACAGGGGTGGGCTCATCTGCTGAGTTTCTGACATAGTAATTTGGCAGTAACTATTTAATGGTGCCAATATAGGACACAGACACAGACTACTTTAAGTTGCATCATAGATGTCTACAAATTTGTATTGTCAGTGCCAGACATTGAATGATGTCAGCGAATAGACTAAAGATTGGTGGAGCTGTGCGACATAATTTTGCACGTGGTAGAGCACAGTTTGAGCTGGGGGAGGGGGGAACTCTCTTGAGGCCGGTGGGACCGCCCCAGGGCCCCTCATGTTACAACGGTGTGTCTGACGTTGGGTGCGCACCACCACCGCCAGAGACACTACATTGTACTATGAGGGACCCAGTAGCAATGCCGTCAACCAAAAGCGAGCACACCCACCTCTTCAGACAAACAGCAGTCTCACGGGTGCTTGCGCCAAGTCGCGATACCACGGCCCCGTGTGGGGAGTTTGGCCATTTAGGGAGGTGTAAACATGTCGTATGCTGTACAATCAGCTGCAGCAAATTAGACATTAGAAAAGTAATTCACAGGCAAGAGCTTTTCATAGGAAAGCTAGGTGTCGGCCGGGCAAGGTGGGGCAAAAGATTTTGAAATCCAGTTGTGGTTCATTTTAATGAATGTTAGATCGTCAACATTTTGGGTAGCCAGACGAGTCCTTTTTTCGGTTAATATTGAACCTGCAGCACTGAATACTCTTTCTGATAGGACACTTGCTGCCGGGCAAGCAAGCTCCTGCAATGCATATTCTGCCAATTCTGGCCAGGTGTCTAATTTTGATGCCCAGTAATCAAATGGGAATGACGGTTGAGGGAGAACATCGATAAGGGATGAAAAATAGTTAGTAACCATACTGGACAAATGTTGTCTCCTGTCACTTTCAATTGATGCAGCAGTACCTGTCCTGTCTGCGGTCATAGCAAAATCACTCCACAACCTGGTCAGAAAACCCCTCTGTCCAACGCCACTTCTGATGTGTGCACCCCTAACACTCCTAGTCTGCTGCCCCCTGGAGCTCGTGTGAGAACGATCACGTGCGCTGTGTGCTGGGAATGCGTGAAGCAAACGGTCAACAAGAGTTGATTGTTTGGTTGCTAATATTAGTTCCAAGTTCTCATGTGGCATAATATTTTGCAATTTGCCTTTATAGCGTGGATCAAGGAGGCAGGCCAACCAGTAATCGTCATCGTTCATCATTTTCGTAATGCGTGTGTCCCTTTTTAGGATACGTAAGGCATAATCCGCCATGTGGGCCAAAGTTCCAGTTGTCAAATCTCCGGTTGTGATTGGTTGAGGGGCAGTTTCAGGCAAATCTACGTCACTTGTGTCCCTCAAAAAACCAGAACCCGGCCTTGCCACGCAACCAATTTCCAGTGCCCCCGGGAAAGCTTCCGCATTAAAAATATACTCATCCCCATCATCCTCCTCGTCCTCCACCTCCTCTTCGCCCGCTACCTCGTCCTGTACACTGCCCTGACCAGACAATGGCTGACTGTCATCAAGGCTTTCCTCTTCCTCTGGTGCAGACGCCTGCTCCTTTATGTGCGTCAAACTTTGCATCAGCAGACGCATTAGGGGGATGCTCATGCTTATTACGGCGTTGTCTGCACTAACCAGCCGTGTGCATTCCTCAAAACATTGAAGGACTTGACACATGTCTTGTATCTTGGAACACTGCACACCTGACAACTCCATGTCTGCCATCCTACTGCCTGCCCGTGTATGTGTATCCTCCCACAAAAACATAACAGCCCGCCTCTGTTGGCACAGTCTCTGAAGCATGTGCAGTGTTGAGTTCCACCTTGTTGCAACGTCTATGATTAGGCGATGCTGGGGAAGGTTCAAAGACCGCTGGTAGGTCTGCATACGGCTGGCGTGTACAGGCGAACGTCGGATATGTGAGCAAAGTCCACGCACTTTGAGGAGCAGGTCGGAGAACCCAGGATAAGTTTTCAATAAGCACTGCACCACCAGGTTTAAGGTGTGAGCCAGGCAAGGAATGTGTTTCAGTTGGGAAAGGGAGATGGCAGCCATGAAATTTCTTCCGTTATCACTCACTACCTTGCCTGCCTCAAGATCTACTGTGCCCAGCCACGACTGCGTTTCTTGTTGCAAGAACTCGGACAGAACTTCCGCGGTGTGTCTGTTGTAGCCCAAACACTTCATAGCCAATACAGCCTGCTGACGCTTGCCAGTAGCTGGCCCATAATGGGACAACTGGTGTGCAACAGTGTCATCTGCCGATGGAGTGGTTGGCCGACTGCGGTCTGTGGAAGAGCTGTAGCTTCTGCAGGAGGACGAGGACGAGGAGGAGGAGGAGGGGGTGCGAACGCCTACAGCCAACTGTTTCCTAGACCGTGGGCTAGGCACAACTGTCCCGAAATTGATGTCCCCTGTGGACCCTGCATCCACCACATTCACCCAGTGTGCCGTGATGGACACATAACGTCCCTGGCCATGCCTACTGGTCCATGCATCTGTAGTCAGGTGCACCTTTGTACTCACAGATTGCCTGAGTGCATGGACGATGCGCTGTTTAACGTGCTGGTGCAGGGCTGGGATGGCTTTTCTGGAAAAAAAGTGTTGACTAGGTAGCTCGTATCGTGGTTCAGCATACTCCATCAGGGCTTTGAAAGCTTCGCTTTCAACTAACCGGTAGGGCATCATCTCTAACGAGATTAGTCTAGCTATGTGGGCATTAAAACCCTGTGTACGCGGATGCGAGGATAAGTACTTCCTTTTTCTAACCAGAGTCTCATGTAGTGTGAGCTGAACTGGAGAGATGGAGATCGTGGAACTTGCGGGTGTGCCGGTGGACCTGGCAGACTGAGAGACGGTTGGAGACGGTATTGTTTCCACCGGTGCCCTAGATGCAATATTTCCTCCTACAAAACTGGAGATTCCCTGACCCTGACTGCTTTTGGCTGTCAAAGAAACCTGCACAGATACTGCCGGTGGTGCGGAAAATGGTGGCCTTACAGTGCCGGAAGGGATGTTGCGTTGCTGACTAGCTTCATTGGCCGAGGGTGCTACAACCTTAAGGGACGTTTGGTAGTTAGTCCAGGCTTGAAAATGCATGGTGGTTAAGTGTCTATGCATGCAACTAGTATTGAGACTTTTCAGATTCTGACCTCTGCTTAAGCTAGTTGAACATTTTTGACAGATGACTTTGCGCTGATCAATTGGATGTTGTTTAAAAAAATGCCAGACTGCACTCTTCCTAGCATCGGATCCCTTTTCAGGGATTGCAGACTGAGCTTTAACCGGATGGCCACGCTGTCCTCCAACAGGTTTTGGCTTTGACACGCGTTTTGGGCCAGATACGGGCCCGGCTGATGGAACCTGTTGCGATGTTGATGCCTGCTGCGGCCCCTCCTCCACCTCCGCTTCTGAACTACTGCCGCCTGCACCCTGTTCCCCCAATGGCTGCCAATCGGGGTCAACAACTGGGTCATCTATTACCTCCTCTTCGAGCTCGTGTGCAACTTCGTCTGTGTCACTGTGTCGGTCGGTGGTATAGCGTTCGTGGCGGGGCAACATAGTCTCATCAGGGTCTGATTGCGGATCAGTACCCTGAGAGGGCAATGTTGTGGTCTCAGTCAAAGGAGCAGCATAGTACTCTGGCTGTGGCTGTGCATCAGTGCACTCCATGTCAGAATCTACTTGTAATGGGCATGGCCTGTTAAGTGTTTCACTTTCTAAGCCAGGGACGGTATGTGTAAAGAGCTCCATGGAGTAACCCGTTGTGTCGCCTGCTGCATCCTTCTCTCTTGTTGTTGTTTTTGCTGAGGAGGACAAGGAAGCGACTTGTCCCTGACCGTGAACATCCACAAGCGACGCGCTGCTTTTACATTTACCAGTTTCAGAAGAGGAGGCAAAAGAGCTAGAGGCTGAGTCTGCAATGTAAGCCAAAACTTGCTGTTGCTGCTCCGGCTTTAAAAGCGGTTTTCCTACTCCCAGAAAAGAAAGCTTTTGAGGCCTTGTGTAGCCAGACGACGAAACAGCCTCCACAGCTCCAGACTTAGGTGGAATATTTTTATCCCCACGACCACCTGATGCTCCACTACCACTACCATCATTACCAGCTGACAATGAACGCCCACGGCCACGACCTCTTGCACCAGACTTCCTCATTGTTTGAAAAACTTAACCAAATTAACTTTATTTGTTGCTGTCAAACAACTTACACGTTGAGCTATAACTTCAGTATGATTTCAATATCCCTTAACAGGTTGGTGAGACCACAAGGAAAATCAGGCACAATGTTACACACTCTGTTTTCTGTGGCACCAAATCACAGAGATGACACACACGCAGGACTGTCACTCAAGCACAAATGTCAATATTAATCTCCCACCTATTTTTTATTTTCTTTTTCCTCAGGGAGACTTTAGAAACCAAATAAGATAAAATGTTTTTTTCAGGGAGACTTTAGAAACCAAATAATAAAAAAAAAAAAAAAAAAAAAGGCTTTCTATGGCCCACTGAATGAGAGATGGCACACACAGGAGTGGCACACAAGCCCTGACTGAGGCCAATATTTTTCTCACACTGATTGATGTAGTGTTTTTTTTAAAGGTAGATTTTAGAACCCAAATCAAGCAAAAAATAAATAGGCTTTCTATGGCCCACTGAGTGAGAGATGGCACACACAGGAGTCAGGTGTGGCACACAAGCCCTGACTGAGGCCAATATTTTTCTCCCACTGATTGATGTAGTGATTTTTTTAAAGGTAGATTTTAGAACCCAAATCAAGCAAAAAATAAATAGGCTTTCTATGGCCCACTGAGTGAGAGATGGCACACACAGGAGTGGCACACAAGCCCTGACTGAGGCCAATATTTTTCTACCACTGATTGATGTAGTGTTTTTTTTTCAGGTAGATTTTCGAACCCAAATCAAGGAAAAAAATAAATAGGCTTTCTATGGCCCACTGAGTGAGAGATGGCACACACAGGAGTGGCACACAAGCCCTGACTGAGGCCAATATTTTTCTCCCACTGATTGATGTAGTGTTTTTTTTTTAAGGTAGATTTTCGAACCCAAATCAAGGAAAAAAATAAATAGGCTTTCTATGGCCCACAATTTGAGAGAGAGAGGTGGCACACCCAGGAGTCAAGACTGGCACACAAGCTGAAAGGGCAATATTAATCTCCCACTGTTTTTTTTTTATTTTATTTTTTTTCAGGGAGACTTTAGAAACCAAATAATAATAATAAAAAAAAAGGGCTTTCTATGGCCCACTGAATGAGAGATGGCACACACAGGAATGGCACACAAGCCCTGACTGAGGCCAATATTTTTCTACCACTGATTGATGTAGTGTTTTTTTTCAGGTAGATTTTTGAACCCAAATCAAGGAAAAAAATAAATAGGCTTTCTATGGCCCACTGAGTGAGAGATGGCACACACAGGAGTGGCACACAAGCCCTGACTGAGGCCAATATTTTTCTACCACTGATTGATGTAGTGTTTTTTTTTCAGGTAGATTTTCGAACCCAAATCAAGGAAAAAAATAAATAGGCTTTCTATGGCCCACTGAGTGAGAGATGGCACACACAGGAGTGGCACACAAGCCCTGACTGAGGCCAATATTTTTCTCCCACTGATTGATGTAGTGTTTTTTTGTTAAGGTAGATTTTCGAACCCAAATCAAGGAAAAAAATAAATAAGCTTTCTATGGCCCACAATTTGAGAGAGAGAGGTGGCACACCCAGGAGTCAAGACTGGCACACAAGCTGAAAGGGCAATATTAATCTCCCACTGTTTTTTTTTTATTTATTTTTTTTTCAGGGAGACTTTAGAAACCAAATAATAAAATAAAAAAATAAAAAAGGCTTTCTATGGCCCACTGAATGAGAGATGGCACACACGGGAGTGGCACACAAGCCCTGACTGAGGCCAATATTTTTCTACCACTGATTGATGTAGTGTTTTTTTTTCAGGTAGATTTTCGAACCCAAATCAAGGAAAAAAATAAATAGGCTTTCTATGGCCCACTGAGTGAGAGATGGCACACACAGGAGTGGCACACAAGCCCTGACTGAGGCCAATATTTTTCTACCACTGATTGATGTAGTGTTTTTTTTTCAGGTAGATTTTCGAACCCAAATCAAGGAAAAAAATAAATAGGCTTTCTATGGCCCACTGAGTGAGAGATGGCACACACAGGAGTGGCACACAAGCCCTGACTGAGGCCAATATTTTTCTCCCACTGATTGATGTAGTGTTTTTTTGTTAAGGTAGATTTTCGAACCCAAATCAAGGAAAAAAATAAATAGGCTTTCTATGGCCCACTGAGTGAGAGATGGCACACACAGGAGTGGCACACAAGCCCTGACTGAGGCCAATATTTTTCTCCCACTGATTGATGTAGTGTTTTTTTGTTAAAGTAGATTTTCGAACCCAAATCAAGGAAAAAAATAAATAGGCTTTCTATGGCCCACTGAGTGAGAGATGGCACACACAGGAGTGACACACAAGCCCTGACTGAGGCCAATATTTTTCTCCCACTGATTGATGTAGTGTTTTTTTTTAAGGTAGATTTTCGAACCCAAATCAAGGAAAAAAATAAATAGGCTTTCTATGGCCCACAATTTGAGAGAGAGAGGTGGCACACCCAGGAGTCAAGACTGGCACACAAGCTGAAAGGGCAATATTAATCTCCCACTGTTTTTTTTTTTATTTTATTTTTTTTCAGGGAGACTTTAGAAACCAAATAATAAAATAAAAAATAAAAAAAGGCTTTCTATGGCCCACTGAATGAGAGATGGCACACACAGGAGTGGCACACAAGCCCTGACTGAGGCCAATATTTTTCTACCACTGATTGATGTAGTGTTTTTTTTTCAGGTAGATTTTCGAACCCAAATCAAGGAAAAAAATAAATAGGCTTTCTATGGCCCACTGAGTGAGAGATGGCACACACAGGAGTGGCACGCAAGCCCTGACTGAGGCCAATATTTTTCTCCCACTGATTGATGTAGTGTTTTTTTGTTAAGGTAGATTTTCGAACCCAAATCAAGGAAAAAAATAAATAGGCTTTCTATGGCCCACTGAGTGAGAGATGGCACACACAGGAGTGACACACAAGCCCTGACTGAGGCCAATATTTTTCTCCCACTGATTGATGGAGTTTTTTTTTTTAAGGTAGATTTTCGAACCCAAATCAAGGAAAAAAATAAATAGGCTTTCAATGTCCCACAATTTGAGAGAGAGAGGTGGCACACCCAGGAGTCAAGACTGGCACACAAGCTGAAAGGGCAATATTAATCTCCCACTGTTTTTTTATTTTTTTTATTTTTTTTCATGGAGACTTTAGAAACCAAATAATAATAATAATAAAAAAAAGGCTTTCTATGGCCCACTGAGTGAGAGATGGCACACACAGGAGTCAGGAGTGGCACACAAGCCCTGACTGAGGCCAATATTTTTCTACCACTGATTGATGTAGTGATTTTTTTAAAGGTAGATTTTAGAACCCAAATCAAGCAAAAAATAAATAGGCTTTCTATGGCCCACTGAGTGAGAGATGGCACACACAGGAGTGGCACACAAGCCCTGACTGAGGCCAATATTTTTCTCCCACTGATTGATGTAGTGTTTTTTGTTAAGGTAGATTTTCGAACCCAAATCAAGGAAAAAAATAAATAGGCTTTCTATGGCCCACAATTTGAGAGAGAGAGGTGGCACACCCAGGAGTCAAGACTGGCACACAAGCTGAAAGGGCAATATTAATCTCCCACTGTTTTTTTTTTATTTTATTTTTTTTCAGGGAGACTTTAGAAACCAAATAATAAAATAAAAAAATAAAAAAGGCTTTCTATGGCCCACTGAATGAGAGATGGCACACACAGGAGTGGCACACAAGCCCTGACTGAGGCCAATATTTTTCTACCACTGATTGATGTAGTGTTTTTTTTTCAGGTAGATTTTCGAACCCAAATCAAGGAAAAAAATAAATAGGCTTTCTATGGCCCACTGAGTGAGAGATGGCACACACAGGAGTGGCACACAAGCCCTGACTGAGGCCAATATTTTTCTACCACTGATTGATGTAGTGTTTTTTTTTCAGGTAGATTTTCGAACCCAAATCAAGGAAAAAAATAAATAGGCTTTCTATGGCCCACTGAGTGAGAGATGGCACACACAGGAGTGGCACACAAGCCCTGACTGAGGCCAATATTTTTCTCCCACTGATTGATGTAGTGTTTTTTTGTTAAGGTAGATTTTCGAACCCAAATCAAGGAAAAAAATAAATAGGCTTTCTATGGCCCACTGAGTGAGAGATGGCACACACAGGAGTGGCACACAAGCCCTGACTGAGGCCAATATTTTTCTCCCACTGATTGATGTAGTGTTTTTTTGTTAAAGTAGATTTTCGAACCCAAATCAAGGAAAAAAATAAATAGGCTTTCTATGGCCCACTGAGTGAGAGATGGCACACACAGGAGTGACACACAAGCCCTGACTGAGGCCAATATTTTTCTCCCACTGATTGATGGAGTGTTTTTTTTTAAGGTAGATTTTCGAACCCAAATCAAGGAAAAAAATAAATAGGCTTTCTATGGCCCACAATTTGAGAGAGAGAGGTGGCACACCCAGGAGTCAAGACTGGCACACAAGCTGAAAGGGCAATATTAATCTCCCACTGTTTTTTTTTTATTTTATTTTTTTTCAGGGAGACTTTAGAAACCAAATAATAAAAAAAAAAAAAAAAAAAGGCTTTCTATGGCCCACTGAATGAGAGATGGCACACACAGGAGTGGCACACAAGCCCTGACTGAGGCCAATATTTTTCTACCACTGATTGATGTAGTGTTTTTTTTTCAGGTAGATTTTCGAACCCAAATCAAGGAAAAAAATAAATAGGCTTTCTATGGCCCACTGAGTGAGAGATGGCACACACAGGAGTGGCACGCAAGCCCTGACTGAGGCCAATATTTTTCTCCCACTGATTGATGTAGTGTTTTTTTGTTAAGGTAGATTTTCGAACCCAAATCAAGGAAAAAAATAAATAGGCTTTCTATGGCCCACTGAGTGAGAGATGGCACACACAGGAGTGACACACAAGCCCTGACTGAGGCCAATATTTTTCTCCCACTGATTGATGGAGTTTTTTTTTTTTAAGGTAGATTTTCGAACCCAAATCAAGGAAAAAAATAAATAGGCTTTCAATGTCCCACAATTTGAGAGAGAGAGGTGGCACACCCAGGAGTCAAGACTGGCACACAAGCTGAAAGGGCAATATTAATCTCTCACTGTTTTTTTATTTTTTTTATTTTTTTTCATGGAGACTTTAGAAACCAAATAATAAAAAAAAAAAAAAAAAGGCTTTCTATGGCCCACTGAGTGAGAGATGGCACACACAGGAGTCAGGAGTGGCACACAAGCCCTGACTGAGGCCAATATTTTTCTACCACTGATTGATGTAGTGATTTTTTTAAAGGTAGATTTTAGAACCCAAATCAAGCAAAAAATAAATAGGCTTTCTATGGCCCACTGAGTGAGAGATGGCACACACAGGAGTGGCACACAAGCCCTGACTGAGGCCAATATGTTTCTCCCACTGATTGATGTAGTGTTTTTTTTTAAGGTAGATTTTAGAACCCAAATCAAGCAAAAAAATAAATAGGCTTTCTATGGCCCACTGAGTGAGAGATGGCACACACAGGAGTGACACACAAGCCCTGACTGAGGCCAATATTTTTCTCCCACTGATTGATGGAGTGTTTTTTTTTTAAGGTAGATTTTCGAACCCAAATCAAGGAAAAAAATAAATAGGCTTTCTATGGCCCACAATTTGAGAGAGAGAGGTGGCACACCCAGGAGTCAAGACTGGCACACAAGCTGAAAGGGCAATATTAATCTCCCACTGTTTTTTTTTTAATTTTTTTTTTTTCAGGGAGACTTTAGAAACCAAATAATAAAATAAAATAAAAAAAAGGCTTTCTATGGCCCACTGAATGAGAGATGGCACACACAGGAGTGGCACACAAGCCTTGACTGAGGCCAATATTTTTCTACCACTGATTGATGTAGTGTTTTTTTTTCAGGTAGATTTTCGAACCCAAATCAAGGAAAAAAATAAATAGGCTTTCTATGGCCCACTGAGTGAGAGATGGCACACACAGGGATGGCACTCTAGCAGAAATGCCAATCTTAATCTCCCACAAAAAAAAAAAAAAAAAACCAGGGACTGTCCTACAATTACTATCTCCCTGCAGTAATCTCAGCCAGGTATGGCAGGCAGCAATAGGAGTGGACTGATGCACAAATTAAATAAAAAGTGTGGACAAACAAAAAAGATAGCTGTGCAGAAAGGAAGGAACAAGAGGATATGTGCTTTGAAAGAAGCAGTTGGTTTCCACAGTGGCGTACACACAGCAATACAGCTATCATGGAGCCTTCTAGGGCAGCCCAATGAGCTACAGCGCTGAGAGAAAAAAAAAATAATTTAGCTTCCACTGTCCCTGCACACCGAAGGTGGTGTTGGACAGTGGAAATCGCTACAGCACAAGCGGTTTGGTGGTTTATGGACCCTGCCTAACGCTCTCCCTGCTTGTGACGAAGCGGCAGCAACCTCTCCCTAAGCTCAGATCAGCAGCAGTGAGATGGCGGTCGGCGGGAACGCCCCTTTATAGCCCCTGTGACGCCGCAGACAGCAAGCCAATCACTGCAATGCCCTTCTCTAAGATGGTGGGGACCAGGACCTATGTCATCACTCTGCCCACACTCTGCGTTCACCTTCATTGGCTGAGAAATGGCGCTTTTCGCGTCATTGAAACGCGACTTTGGCGCGAAAGTCGCGTACCGCATGGCCGACAAGCACAGGGGTCGGATCGGGTTTCATGAGACGCCGACTTAGCCAAAAGTCGGCGACTTTTGAAAATGAACGACCCGTTTCGCTCAACCCTACAGAGGACCCCTTAAAGCAGCGTCGGTCCCCACTGACCGAATATCACAGGTGGCATCACAAACATAAACTTTATTCAATTTCCCCTTTTACATGGGCGCCCATGCTTTGTGAGGAGGAGAGGATGGTTTGTGTTCTTCCTGGTGATGACACTGAACATTTGACTCTTTATAGCCTGCCACACATGGCAGAGTTCATGTCCAGATGCCTTTCACAAGACCCTCGCATGAAAGACATTTTGTCCAACATGAAATACTGGCTGTGCACCTTTCTTGACCCACAGTACAAGGAGAAATTTGCTTCCCTCATGTCGGAGGCAGACTTGCCATTTTCAGTGCATGCATGCCAGAGGGCCATTGTGGAAGGCTTGCTAAAAAGATTACTCTCAAACAATGCTGTTGGCGGAGGTACCAGCTCTTTTCACCCACAATGATTACAGGGGAGAGCCACACACACCAGTTGCAACTCGGGGGAAATGTCCACCAAATGGGCCATTTTCATGAAACCATCACATCAGCAAAGGCTATCTGTGGGTTTAACTATGACGCGGAGGGAGAAGTTTACCAAGATGGTGAAGGACTACTTAAGTGACCATGCCAGCATCCTTCCTGATTCTTCAGTGCCCTTTAACTATTGGTTGTCCAAGCTGCATGCTTGGTCCGACCTCTCCTTGTATGTTTTGGAGGTGCTGCCATGCTCTGATGCAAGTGTGTTGTCTGAACGGGGTTTTAGTTCGGCTGGTGCAATCATAAAGGATAGGCACACACGGCTGTCAATGGAAAATGCAGACGGGCTGACTCTTCTAAAATTTAACAAGGGCTGGATTTCCCCTGACTTTTTAAGCCCTACAGATGACAGCAATGTAATGTAAATGCAGCCCAAATTTTTTTTTTGGGGGGGAATTTGTCTTAAAGTCCATTCCTTACCGTCCAAACCCATTTTGTTCAGGAAATCACCTCCTCCTCCTGCTTCTGCAACAAGTACTTAGTGGTCATCTATGTATACTTGGGTAATGTTTTGTACTTTTTGAAAACTTTGCACATTGTGCAATGGTGAAACTTGTACTCCCAATCTCTACCTCTTATAATAACTGCAAAGTGTATTGTGATGTCCCCATCACAGCGTCTTTCAGCTGGTTTGACAAAGACCCCTTGGGTAAATTTTTGAAAACTTTGCACATTGTGCAATGGTGAAACTTTTGCTTCTTATTTCTACCTCTTGTAATAACTGCAAAATGTACTGTGTTGTCCCCATCTGGGCATTTTTCAGCTGGTCTGATACAGACCCCTTAGGTAATTTTTTGAAAAGTTTTTATATTGTGCAATGGTGAAACTCCCTATCTCTACCTCTTGTAATACCTGCAAAATGTATTGTGATGTCCCCATCATGGCGTCTTCCAGCTTGTATGATATAGACCCCTTGGGGTAATTTTTGGAAACCTTTGTGCATTGTACCAGGAAAACATGAAATGTTGGTGGCTCTTGAGGACTGGAGTTGGGGAACACTGGTGTAGATGAATGTTTGTCTGAGATTTTTTAACTGAAAATCTAAAGTGTTTTCTATTGAAAAGTAGTCATCAGCATTGTTGCATAGCTATGGACAGATAGATGAGACAGATTTTTTGGCCAACAGTCACTTAATACACATGCATGCTTGGTTTGGCTGACAACTATTCCTTCCACCCATAATAACTAATAATTTGTTTCAGGACATGTGCAGACAAAACATCAGATTGCACTAAGACCAATGCTATTCTATGTGCCAGTGCACATGTCTGATTTTTTCTTTGGACAGAATCTATCCGTGGAAAAATTTGCTATGGGCCAAAGTTTGAACTGATATTCGGATTTCACTCAACCATGTAAGTGAATGAGTCCATGGAAACCATTGGACTGCACTCGTATGTCATCTGAGTTCAGTCCAGTTTCCACAGATTGACAGAAGGGAGAAGATAGAGACTTTGTTCATTTTCTACTTATCCACAAAAATTTGATCACACTATACTCACATTCTAATCAAATTGTGATCAAGTTTGATGACAGTTTGCATAATCAACCCGATTCTCTCAGCTGGGAGGAATACATGGTCATCTGCACCAGTCCCAAAGAGAAATAGCATTATTAGGTACATTTGATAAAGTAATGGAAAATAGCAAACATTTTTCAAATACATATGATTAGAAAAGCAAAATAAAATCTTCTATTGATAAAAGTTCTGGTCCTTTAAGAATTGAGCTGGATCATGTAGAGCCATACTTGAAATGCCGCATTGGGCTGTATAGTCATCTTGGAGCATTAAGAGCTAAGCGTGGAAAACATGCTTCCTTTTAGCTTTATCCTTTTCTATAGAGTAAGTATCTGTAAATGTATTTGCTTGAGGTCGTAAGGTTCAATTCACACATGCGTGGCTCTCGTTTATGACAAAGAACATCAGCAGCATCTGAAAGATCGCATTCACTTACAAATCAGATAATGGCTCTATTATTCTAAGCAAATTGACTAATTCTCTAACAGTTTCCTAAGATTCTTTCCTACGCAGCTATGAATAGAGCTTAGATACAACGAAACATACCAGTGAGCATACAAAAGAAGCTCTCCCGTATTTCAGAAACATAAAAAGTTGATAAAGTAGAAAAAGACCATGATAGAATCGATTCTGTCCTTAAATTATTTACAGATTTCATGGAGAGGATATAGTATAAAACATTAAAGACTGTACAGATAACTGGGAGATATACTGACACACAGTAATGATGGTGACCCCAGAGGAAGGCTAAACATGACGTATTCCTATACTTTTTAGGCAAACTAGCAAAGGTGAGGTACAGTTAACAGGAGCTTAGTTGTTCTAGTTAAAGGCGATTGCCTTCATTCTATCATGAAAAAAAAAAGAAAGTAGCCTATACCATGGAATTTAAGGCTTTTAGTTATGCTCAGTACTTAGAGACGGTAGCAACATCTATTGCTAATCCAGTGCAGAAGCCATAGATAGTACAGCTTAACTTCATCTTCATAGCCCAAAAGTTTCTACCGTGAGAAATTCTAACAATGTGTGGATGATCCATCATCTACATAACACGCGAGGCGTGCCATGATAAGAAAAAAGTTCTCGGCCTATAAATATGGTACTGTGAAGGAAAATGTATGCAGAAGTACTTGTAGAGTCAGGGCAAGGTAACTGCAGCGAAGTTAGTAAAAAGTATAGTACTGCGAAGACATTAATAACAATAACAACAATAATCAATTCCTGATCAGTGGCGATCTGGGCAACACACCCATGACTAGAGGAAAGATTTCAGAATTTATTTATCTCTATTGGCCATTAACCAATTACCGGCATTCATCGTACATATATGGCGCAAATTATTAGCGGATGTAAGGAGTGAGCTCACAGGATGAGTCCGACCAATTCCCGGTAGATAATGGCTGTGGCACACAGCGAGCACCTGCAACTAACAGCTGTGGTAGAGCAGATTTCTCCTTGCGACTGTTAACCTGTTAAATGCTACTGTAATCCTCTGACATCAGCATTTACAGCTGGCATGGGGGCATATAATTCTATGTGGCCATTGGCTCCCTTGTGATGCAATCACAGCGCACTGAGGGGTTGCTATAATAGCTGGGGGTCTGTTGAAGACCTCCGAGCCTGTCATCACAGAGCTATTTTGAAGCCCAAGCTGTGGGTATTGCTGTATACAGCTGAAGTGCTGTACACAGCTCAAGTGATCAGACAATCGCAGGTTCAAGTCCCCTATGAGGACTAAGAAATACAGTAAAAAGGTTAAAAAAAAGTTTAAAAAAATAGGAAAAAATAAAAGAAACATAAAAGTTCAAATCACATTCCTTTACTCCCATTAAAAGCAAAGATAATAAAAAAGTAAAATAAAATACATGAATGTGGTAATGCAGCATCCAAAAAAGTCCGATCTAATGTATATAATATATAAAATAATTAACCTAATTAGTAAACACAGTAAACATAAAAAATTAAAATAGCCAAAACTGCATTTTTTGGTTATAGGTAAACGCAAAAATGCTGTAATAAGCAATGAAAATTTCATATCTATCCCAAAATGGCATCATTCATAAGGATCTTTCCCATAAATAATAAGTCCTCCCATTGCTTTATGAACGCAAATATGAAAATGTTGCGTGTCTTGAAAAATGGAGACAATAAAATAATATTTTTTTGCAGATTTCTCATTTTTTCACTGATAAAATAACTGGAAACTTTTTTTTATCAATGCAATCGTACTAATGAACAGAATCATATTTTCAGGCCATTTCTACCACACAATGTACATCGTAAAATTAATTCCCAAAAAACAATGTCGGAATTGTGTTGTCTTTTTGCAATTTCATCGCATTTGGAATTTATTTCCCGTTTTCCAGTATACTATGCGCTAATGAGTCGCCTGCCAGGGCAGTGAGGTACTCGGTACTGGGTCCGGTCTTAATGTCACGATGGCTACAACCTGGTCCGTGGCTCTGGGCTCCCAATTAAAGGGGGGAAAGGTCTTCGTGACACCACTTGTGGTTCTCGGTCAGTAGGAGGGACCGACGTCGTGTAAAGGGGTCCTCTGGGATGATGGTATGGCAGCTGGATGGTGATGCTTCCCACAGGTGAAGCGGGGTCCCCAGGGCTCCCAAGGTGTGTGGCAAGGATGTTGTATGCTGATGAACAAGTGGAGGACACAAGTTGTAAAGTCTTTACCTGGTTTACTGGTGGTAGTAGTCCATAGTCCAGGGTACCAGGCACAGGTGGTGATGTGGTCTGGCCGACTTGGAGGCAAAGGTAACCCCTCTCGCAGGTGAGGTCCATAAGCCTTTCCTACTTGCGCTAAGATGGTGAGGCCCCTGCTGCTTGTAGCTTACTGGCAAGATATCCTCTCTCTCCTGTCCTGGAACAGCTGCCTGCATGGCAGGCAATTTGAGCCTTTTTATAGGGTCTCTACCACGACCCAGGCTCTTAGAGTACTGCTATACCTCAGGCTTGGTGTGGGCAGTTAACATGTAGTTTAGTGCCCTCCGGTCCTGCTATGTGTCTTAGAGTCCCACAAAAGCCTCGGGCTCCTGGTATCCGGTTTCTGCGCTTCGGCTCTGAGGGTACCCGGTCACAGTTCCCCTCTGAGCCCTTTTTCCTCTCCTGTGCTCCTTTCCTCAATGCTCCACTGCATACAACAACCCTTGAGGTTCTCTTCCTTCCCAGGAGCTGCAGCTCGGACCTGGCAGTTCGGCTCTGCTGTCTTCCTCACAGACTTCTTTCTGTCTCAGTCTCTCTTTGACTGCTCGCCTTGGTCTCCCTGGAACAGCTAACTAACTCCTCTTCCAGTACAGGATA
Organism: Ranitomeya variabilis; assembly: GCF_051348905.1. NCBI lineage: Eukaryota > Metazoa > Chordata > Amphibia > Anura > Dendrobatidae > Ranitomeya > Ranitomeya variabilis. The sequence continues at coordinate 795,296,057 of NC_135233.1, read as the reverse complement.
CTTAAAGCTGGGGAGGCTCCCCTGAATCCGGGTTCTGAGCTCCCCCTCCTGGTCTGGATTCAGAATGTGTTGCATGTGTGTGCTTACCTGGTAAAGAGAATCCTATGCATGATATCACCCTCCCCGAAAGGAAGGTAACATCACTGTAACAACCAGTTACCTGGGGTGTTACACTAAAGCGAATGGTGTCTTTTAAAAGTACAAGTCGTTCTGCGAAAAAAAAAACAAGCCCTCATGTCTATGTATATGGCAAATAAAAAAGTCATGGCTCTTGGGAAAAGGAAAGAAACAAATGATGATGTAAAAATGGAAATTGTCCATGCAGGGAGGTATTAATATACATCAATCTAGATTAATATTGGTCTGATTGGACAAAAATTGTTTTCATATCTGCAAGTGTAAAGCCCCCGTCACACTAAGCGAGGTCGCTAGCGAGATCGCTGCTGAGTCACAAGTTTTGTGACGCAACAGCGACCTCAGTAGCGATCTCGCTATGTTTGACACGTAGCAGCGACCAGGCCCCTGCTGTGAGATCGCTGGTCATGTCGGAATGGCCTGGACCTTTTTTTGATCATTGAGGTCCCGCTGGGTAGCACACATCGCTGTGTTTGACACCTTACCAACGACCTCGTTGACTACAACGTCACACAGGACGTCCCTCATCGAGGTCTGAATTGTCATAATAGCTGCCATGTGACAGGGTCACAACGACCAACGACATTGTTGTACAGGTTGCTACAGGTCGCCGCATCGCTGCTGCGTTGTTGGGAAGATCTCACTGTTTGACATCTCACCAGCGACCACATAGCGACGCAGCAATGATCCCTGATAGGTCGTATCGTTGTCGGGATCGCTTTTGCGTCGCTAAGTGTGACGGGGCCTTAAGAGCACCTAAAGATAATAGATTGGGGAATGTTCTTAGGTAATGTCTTTGGGCACCTTTTGGGTGATTGCAGAGGCTGGATCTTGCAGTATTGGCCCAAATGTGTGGCTATTAAGAAACACAATGTACATGGTTTCAGATGGATGCACCAATGTTCAGCATCTGCAATCACCCTTAGATTTTTACTGTCTCCATGTTAGTAAATTTGCCATTATTGAATTGTATAATGTCCTTCTTTAGCAATGGTCACCGAGACTCCGCTGAGACTCGCCAATGCAAGCCTATGGGCGCGAGAGAAAAATCGCACAGCACTCGGACCATGTGAGTGCTGTCCGATTTTTACGCACCGATGTCCTTTGAAAAGCCGGCAATTCATGTGTGCGTACAGTAAAATCACTCACACTGACAGGTTAGAATAGAATAGATAGAATAGAAATATACACATAGAATACATATTTACAGCTCTGGCAAAAATTAAGAGACCACTGCAAAATGTCTCCGAATTTCCAAGCAATAAATTTTGCATTTTTTTTCTGAGAAGGAGAAGTGGTAAAAAATTTTTAAAAAAGCCCAGTGCTTTCAGACCTCAAATAATGCAAAGAAAACAAGTGCATAATCATTTAGAAACAACAATACTACTGTTTTAATTCAGGAAGAGTTCAGAAATTAATATTTTGTGGAATATCCATGATTTTTAATCACAGCTTTTATGCGTCTTGGCATGCTTTCCACCAGTCTTTCACACTGCTTCTGGCGCAAAAATGTAAGCAGTTCTTATTTGTTTGATGGCTTGTAACTATCCATCATCCTCTTGATTACATTCCAGAGGTTTTCATTGGGGTTCAGGTCTGGAGATTGGGCTGGCCATGGGAGAGTTTCGATGTGGTGGTCTCTTAATTACAGAGCTGTATATATATATATATATATATATATATATATATATATATATATATATATATATATATATGTATGTGTGATGACTATTTCCTTTGAAAACAATGTTTAAATGACATAGAGAATTGTTGTATGTAATAATAATAATAATAGTTTTTATTTATATAGCGCCAACATATTCCGCAGCACTTTGCATTACAGAGGGGACTTGTACAGACAATAGATATTACAGCATAACAATAAACACAGATCAAAACAGATACCAAGAGAAATGAGGGCCCTGCTCGCAAGCTTACAAACTATGAGGAAAAAGGGGAGACACGAGAGGTGGATGGTAACAATTGCTTTCGTTGTTCGGACCAGCCATAGTGTAAGAATCGGGTGTTCATGTAAAGCTGCGTGAACCAGTTAACAGCCTAAATATGTAACGGTACAGACACAGAGGGCTATTAAATGCATAAAGCGTATGAGAGCATGATGCGAGGAACCTTGTTATGGTTTAAGTTTTTTGAATGGGCCACAGAGGGATAGTTAGTAGTGATGAGCGAATATACTCGTTACTCGAGATTTCTCGAGCATGCTCGGGGGTCCTCCGAGTATTTTTTAGCGCTTGGAGATTTTGTTTTTCTTGCCGCAGCTGAATGATTTACATCTGTTAGCCAGCATAAGTACATGTGGGGGTTGCCTGGATTTTAGGGAATCCCCACATGTACTTATGCTGGCTAACAGATGTAAATCATTCAGCTGCGGCAAGAAAAAGTAAATCACCGAGCACTAAAAAATACTCGGAGGACCCCCGAGCATGATCGAGAAATCTGGAGTAACAAGTATATTCGCTCATCACTAATAGTTAGATTAATGCATTGAGACGGTAGGCCAGTGCGAATAAATGCATTTTTAGGGCATGCCTAAAACTGTGGGGATTGGGGATTAATCGTATTAACCTGGGTAGTGCATTCCAAAGAATTGGCGCAGCACGTGAAAAGTCTTGGAGTGGGAGGTTCTGATTATCGAGGATGCTAACCTCAGGTCATTAGCAGAACGGAGAGCACATGTAGGGTGGTGGGCTGAGACCAGGGATGAGATGTAGGGTGGTGCTGAGCCATGCAGCATTTTTTGGAAAAGGGTAATAAGTTTGTACTAGATTCTGAATTGGATGGGTAACCAGTGTAATGATGGCACACAGTAGAGGCATCGGAATTACGGTTGGTGAGGAATATGATCCTGGCTGCAGCATTCAGGACAGATTGGAGTGGGGAGAGTTTGGTAAGAGGGAGGCCAATTAGTAGAGAGTTACAATAGTCCAGATGAGAATGAATAAGAGAAACAGTAAGAGTTTTTGCAGAGTCAAAAGTAAGAAAAGGTTGAATTCTAGAAATGTTTTTGAGGTGCAGATAACAAGAGCGAGCCAGTGATCGGATGTGGGTCGTGAATGAAAGCTCGGAATCAAGTATGACCCCAAGGTAACGGGCATGTTGCTTGGGAGTAATGGTGGAACCACACACGAAGATGGCAATGTCAGGCAAAGGTAGGTTAGTAGAGGGAGAAAACATGAGGAGTTCAGTTTTTGACAGGTTCAGTTTAAGATAGAGGGAGGAAATGATGTTAGAGACAGATGGTCACTGGTGTTTTCTAAAAAAGCAGGCGTGATATCAGGAGCAGCTCATGCTAAAATCGCATTGCAATCAGATAGCAATCGCACTGCACTCCAATGTAAATTGGATGCTAGGTGTGAAAAATTGGATGACACTCGCATGACACTTGCATTACACTCATGCGAATCATGGCAGTAAGACTCGGACCGATTTTCATAAGTGTGACCCCAGCTTGAAGCTCAAACTCATTATCGGGATGCCAGACAAATTAGAGCATACATTTGGCATTGCTTATCTCAAATTGTTTGCACATTTTACTAATCCATAGGCTTTGATATCTAATAACATACCATAGTGAGTTTATATTTCAAATTAGAAAATCATGACTGAAATTCCTATTGAAGCACAAGATATGTAATATTTGTAATAAAAATAAAATCTGTTGCTGCCTGAACCGATGGGATGGCGGATTTAACGTTACAACATAATAAATAGAAGCAAAGCTTCTCTCATAGAGCAGTGAAATGCAATTTTCAATTCAGTGACAGTAACATGAAATAAATATGAACCACAGATATCTAGTCGTAGCTGCAGCTGTCCTTATAATCAGGAACTCCTCGAGGCCTCAAACTGTACATATTGTTCCATCATATCTGTAGATATCTACTGCCTGTTTACCTTTTTATGCTCATCCACAAATTACATCCAGACTAATCCATCACTGTCATTGGTGCTCTGTAAATAATTATTTCACTATCTGTAGGGTCTTTGTAGGGTTCAGAAACAGGAGATTATATGTTTTCTAACAGGCAAGGAGCATAAGTAATTTTGTTAATCTTTACTAAAGCTGTGATGTGAAACATAAACACTAAAAGGTAAAAATCTAAAAATAAATCTTTACATTAACCACAAATGTAGTTAGTTTTTAGTCTTCAGTATTTTCTGCAAGATCCTGAAACAATCAGAAATCCTGTAGAGAACGAAGGGCTTACAGTGGGTATAGAAAGTATTCAGACCCTTTAAATTTTTCACTCTTTGTTTCATTGCAGCCATTTGGTAAATTCAAAAAAGTTCATTTTTTCTCATTAATGTACATTCTGCACCCCATCTTGACTGAACAAAATCAGAAATGTAGACATTTTTGCAAATTTCTTATAAAAGAAAAACTGAAATATCACATGGTCATAAGTATTCAGACCCTTTGCTCAGACACTCATATTTAAATCACATGCTGTCCATTTCCTTGTGATCCTCCTTAAGATGGTTCTGATATGACTTGATTTGGAAAGGCACACACCTGTCTCAAAGGCCTCAAAGCTCACAGTGCATGTCAGACCAAATGAGAATCATGAGGTCAAAGGAACTGGCCCAGGAACTCAGACACAGAATTGTGGCAAGGCACATATCTGGCAAAGGTTACAAAAGAATTTCTGCAGTACTCAAGGTTACTAAGAGCACAGTGGCCTCCATTATCCTTAAATGGAAGAAGTTTGAGACCACCAGAAGTCTTCCTAGACTTGGCCGTCCAGCCAAACTGAACAATCATGGGAGAAGAGCCTTGGTGAGAAAGGTAAAGAAGAACCCTAAGATCACTGTGGCTGAGCTCCAGAGATGCAGTAGGGAGATGGGAGAAAGTTTCACAAAGTCAACTATCAGTACAGCCCTCCATCAGTCGGGCCTTTATGGCAGAGTGGCCGAGCGGAAGCTTCACCTCAGTGCAAGACATATGAAAGTCCGCATAGAGTTTGCTAAAAAACGCATGAAGGACTCCCAGACTATGAGAAATCAGATTCTCTGGTCTGATGAGACAAAGATATACCTTTTTTGTGATAATTCTAAGGGGTATGTGTGAAGAAAACCAGGCACTGCTCATCACCTGCCCAATACAATCTCAACAGTCAAACATAGTGTTGGCAGCATCATGCTATGGGGGTGTTTTTCAGCTGCAGTGACAGGATGGCTGGTTGCCATTGAAGGAAACATGAATGCGGCCAAGTACAGAGATATCCTGGATGAAAACCGCTTCCAGAGTGCTCTGGACCTCAGACTTGGCCAAAGGTTCACCTTCCAACAAGACAATGACCCTAAGCACACAGCTAAAATAACAAAGCAGTGGCTTCAGAACAACTCTGTGACCATTCTTGACTGGCCCAGCCAGAGCCCTGACCTAAACCCAATTGAGCATCTCTGGAGAGACCTGAAAATGGCTGTCCACCAACGTTCACCATCCAACCTGATGGAACTGGAGAGGATCTGCAAGGACGAATAGCAGAGGATCCCCAAATCCAGGTGTGATAAACTTGTTGCATCATTCCCAAGAAGACTCATGGCTGTACTAGCTCAAAAGGTGCTTCTACTCAATAGTGAGCAAAGTGTTATGATCCGGTGACCTTGGAGCTGCATGAAACTTTCTCTGGAGTAGGTGGAAACTATACTGACCGCAGATCCTGAACTAACACCGCAACTAGAAGTGGCCGTGGGGTGTGCCTAACAAACCCTAGACACCTCGACACAGCCGGAGGACTAAATACCCCTATAGATGGAAATAGGAATACTACCTTGCCTCAGAGCAGAACCCCAAAGGATAGGCAGCCCCCACGAATATTGACTGTGAGTAGGAGAAGAAATGACACACGCAGGCAGAAAACAAGATTTAGCAAAAGAGGCCACTCTAGCTAAAAAGGAAAGGATAGGACAGAATACTAGGCGGTCAGTATTAAAACCCTTCAAAAAATATCCACAGCAGATAATACAAAAAATTCCACAATCTAACTAATGACGTGGAATGAATATCTGCAACCTCTGAGAATCCAACAAGACTGAGAAAATACTGACACAATCTAAGCTGGACTAGAAAACACAAAAGAATAGCACTGAATCATGAAGCACACAGCATGTGTGCCACAGAAAAAAAACAGACACTTATCTTTGCTGATTTGGCAGAAAGTCAGGAGGAACCAGGCAGAGGTCCAACACCTCCCAACAACAATTGACAACTGGCAAGGACTAATGAATCCTGCACACCTAAATACCCCAGTCAGAACTGCAATCAGCAGAAACACCTGACCAGGACTGAAACCCAGGGACAACTGCATTACCACCTACCACCACCGGAGGGAGCCCAAAAGCAGAATTCACAACAGTACCCCCCCCTTGAGGAGGGGTCACCGAACCCTCACCAGCGCCCCCAGGCCGGTCAGGACGAGCCAGATGAAAGGCACGGACCAAATCAGCAGCATGGACATCAGAAGCAAAAACCCAAGAATTATCCTCCTGGCCATAACTCTTCCATTTGACAAGGTACTGAAGCCTCCGCCTCGAAAAACGAGAATCCAAAATCTTCTCAACCACATACTCCAACTCCCCATCAACCAACACAGGGGCCGGAGGATCAACAGAGGGAACAACGGGCACCACATATTTCCGCAATAAAGATCTATGGAAGACATTATGGATAGCAAAAGAGGCCGGAAGCACCAATCGAAAAGACACCGGATTAATAATCCCAGAAATCCTATAAGGACCAATAAACCGAGGCTTAAACTTAGGGGAAGAAACCTTCATAGGAACATGACGGGAAGACAACCAAACCAGATCCCCAACCCGAAGCCGGGAACCAACACACCGACGACGGTTAGCAAAACGTTGAGCCTCCTCCTGAGACAACACCAAATTGTCCACCACATGAGCCCAAATCTGCTGCAACCTGTCAACCACAGAATCCACACCAGGACAGTCAGAAGGCTCAACCTGCCCAGAAGAAAAACAAGGATGAAAACCAAAATTAGAAAAGAAAGGCGAAACCAAAGTAGCTGAACTAGCCCGATTATTAAGGGCAAACTCGGCCAATGGCAAAAAGGCCACCCAATCATCCTGATCAGCAGACACAAAGCATCTCAAATAGGTCTCCAAGGTCTGATTAGTTCGCTCGGTCTGGCCATTTGTCTGAGGATGAAATGCAGAAGAAAAAGACAAATCAATGCCCAGCCTAGCAAAAAAGGCCTGCCAAAACCTAGAAACAAACTGGGAACCTCTGTCGGACACAATATTCTCCGGAATACCATGCAAACGAACCACATGCTGAAAGAACAACAAAACCAATTCTGAAGAGGAAGGCAATTTAGGCAAAGGCACCAAATGAACCATCTTAGAAAACCGGTCACAAACAACCCAGATAACCGACATCCTCTGGGAAACCGGAAGATCAGAAATAAAATCCATAGAAATATGCGTCCAGGGCCTCTCAGGGACCGGCAATGGCAAAAGTAACCCACTAGCACGGGAACAACAAGGCTTGGCCTGCGCACAAGTCCCACAGGACTGCACAAAAGAACGCACATCACGTGACAAGGAAGGCTACCAAAAGGACCTACCAACCAAATCTCTGGTACCAAAAATTCCAGGATGACCAGCCAACACGGAACAGTGAACCTCAGAAATCACTCTACTAGTCCATCTGTCAGGAACAAACAGTTTCCCCACAGGACAGCGGTCAGGTCTGTCAGCCTGAAATTCCTGAAGAACCCGCCGTAAATCAGGGAAAATGGCAGAAAGGACCACCCCTTCTTTCAGAATGCCGACCGGTTCAAGGACCTCAGGAGAATCAGGCAAAAAACTCATAGAAAGGGCATCAGCCTTAATATTCTTAGAACCCGGAAGATACGAAACCACGAAATCAAAATGGGAAAAAAACAAGGACCATTGAGCCTGTCTAGGACTCAGCCGTTTGGCAGACTCGAGGTAAATCAGATTCTTATGATCAGTCAGGACCACAATACGGTGCTTAGCTCTCTCAAGCCAATGTCGCCACTCCTCAAATGCCCACTTCATAGCCAACAACTCCCAATTGCCGACATCATAATTGCGTTCAGCAGGCGAAAACTTGCGGGAGAAGAAGGCACACGGTTTCATCAAGGAACCAACAGAATCCCTCTGAGACAAAACGGCCCCTGCCCCAATCTCAGAGGCGTCAATCTCAACCTGAAACGGAAGGGAAACATCCGGTTGGCGCAACACCGGAGCAGAAGTAAATCGGTGTTTAAGCTCCTGAAAGGCAGAGACAGCCACAGAGGACCAATTCGCCACATCATCGCCTTTCTTCGTCAAATCGGTCAAGGGTTTAACCACGCTGGAGAAATTAGCAATGAAACGGCGATAAAAATTTGCAAAACCCAAAAATTTCTGAAGGCTCTTCACGGATGTGGGTTGAATCCAATCATAAATGGCCTGAACCTTAACCGGATCCATCTCCTTAGATGAGGGAGAAAAAATGAAGCCCAAAAAAGAAACCTTCTGCACCCCAAAGAGGCACTTAGACCCCTTCACATACAAAGCATTGTCCCGAAGGATCTGAAATACCATCCTGACCTGTTCCACATGAGACTCCCAATCATCGGAAAAAATCGAAATATCGTCCAAATATACAATCAAGAATTTATCAATATAAGTCCGGAAGATATCATGCATGAAGGATTGAAAAACCGATGGAGCATTAGTGAGCCCGAATGGCATCACAAGGTATTCAAAATGGCCTTCGGGCGTATTAAACGCAGTTTTCCATTCATCACCCTGTTTAATACGAACAAGATTATATGCCCCCCGAAGGTCAATCTTAGTAAACCAACTAGCCCCCTTAATCCTAGCAAACAAATCAGAAAGCAAAGGTAAAGGGTATTGAAACTTGACCGTGATCTTATTCAAGAGGCGATAATCAATACAAGGTCTCAAGGAGCCATCCTTTTTAGCAACAAAAAAAATCCCGCTCCCAACGGTGAAGAAGATGGCCTGATATGCCCTTTCTCCAAAGACTCCTTAACATAACTCCGCATGGCGGTATGTTCAGGCACAGACAGGTTGAAAAGTCGGCCCTTAGGAAGCTTACTGCCTGGAATCAAGTCAATCGCACAATCACAGTCCCTGTGCGGTGGAAGGGAACTGGACTTGGGCTCATCGAATACATCCTGAAAATCAGACAAAAACTCTGGAATTTCAGAAGAGGAAGAAGAGGAGATTGACATCAAAGGAACATCATTATGAACCCCCTGACAACCCCAACTAGTCACAGACATAGACTTCCAATCCAACACAGGATTATGTACCTGCAACCACGGAAAACCCAGCACGATAACATCATGCAAATTATGCAACACCAGAAATCGACAATCTTCCTGATGGGCTGGCGCCATGTGCATGGTCACTTGTGTCCAAAACTGAGGCTTATTTTTAGCCAAAGGTTTAGCATCAATCCCCCTTAAAGGAATAGGGTTCTGCAAAGGCTGCAAGGGAAAACCACAACGCCTGGCAAACTCAAAATCCATTAAGTTCAAGGCGGTGCCTGAATCCACAAACGCCATGACAGAAAATGATGACAATGAGCAGATCAAGGACACCGATAACAGAAATTTAGGTTGTACAGTACTGATGGTAAATGAACTAGCGATCCTTTTTGTCCGCTTAGGGCAGACTGAAATGACATGAGAAGCGTCGCCACAATAATAACACAACCTATTCTGACGTCTGAATCCTTGTCGTTCCGTTCTAGACAAAATCCTATCACACTGCATTGGCTCAGGAATTGGCTCTGAGGACGACACCACAGCGCGCACAGTTCTACGCTCCCGCAAGCGCCGATCAATCTGAATGGCCAGAGACATGGAATCACTCAGACCACAAGGCGTGGGAAACCCCACCATAACATCTTTAACGGATTCAGAAAGACCCTTTCTGAAAATTGCCGCCAAAGCATCATCATTCCATTTAGTCAACACAGACCATTTTCTAAATTTCTGACAATACAATTCTGCCGCCTCTTGACCCTGAGACAGGGCCAACAAGGTCTTCTCCGCTTGATCCACAGAATTCGGTTCATCATATAATAATCCTAAAGCCTGAAAAAAGGAGTCTACATTAAGCAAAGCAGGATTCCCAGATTCTAGGGAAAATGCCCAATCCTGTGGATCACCACGCAGCAGGGAGATGACGATTTTAACCTGCTGAATGGAATCACCGGAGGATCGAGGTCTCAAAGCAAAAAACAGTTTACAATTGTTTTTAAAACTCCAAAATTTGGACCTGTCACCAAAAAACAAATCAGGAGTAGGAATCTTCGGTTCTAAAACAGGAGTCTGAACAATATAATCAGAAATACCCTGTACCCTAGCAGCAAGCTGGTCTACACGAAAAGCTAATTCCTGAACATCCATGCTAGCACAAGACTCCTCAGCCACCCATAGATAAAGAGGGAAGAAAAGACAAAACAGACTATAGAAAAAAAAATGGCTCAACACCTTTCTTCCCTTCTTCTGAGATGCATTTAGCTCATTATTGGCCAGTTGTACTGTTATGATCCGGTGACCTTGGAGCCGCATGAAACTTTCTCTGGAGTAGGTGGAAACTATACTGACCGCAGATCCTGAATTAACACCCCAACTAGAAGTAGCCGTGGGGTGTGCCTAACAAACCCTAGACACCTCGACACAGCCGGAGGACTAAATACCCTATAGATGGAAATAGGAATACTACCTTGCCTCAGAGCAGAACTCCAAAGGATAGGCAGCCCCCACAACTATTGACTGTGAGTAGGAGAAGAAAAGACACACGCAGGCAGAAAACAAGATTTAGCAAAAGAGGCCACTCTAGCTAAATAGGAAAGGATAGGACAGAATACTAGGCGTTCAGTATTAAAACCCTTCAAAAAATATCCACAGCAGATAATACAAAAAATTCCACAATCTAACTAAAGACGTGGAATGAATATCTGCAACCCCAGAGAATCCAACAAGACTGAGAAAATACTGACACAATCTAAGCTGGACTAGAAAACACAAAAGAATAGCACTGAATCATGAAGCACACAGCATGTGTGCCACAGAAAACAAAACCAGACACTTATCTTTGCTGATTTGGCAGAAAGTCAGGAGGAACCAGGCAGAGGTCCAACACCTCCCAACAACAATTGACAACTGGCAAGGACTAATGAATCCTGCACACCTAAATACCCCAGTCAGAACTGCAATCAGCAGAAACACCTGACCTGGACTGAAACCCAGGGACAACTGCATTACCACCTACCACCACCGGAGGGAACCCAATAGCAGAATTCACAACAGCAAAGGGTCTGAATACTTATGACCATGTGATATTTCAGTTTTTCTTTTTTAAGAAATTTGCAAACATTTCTACATTTCTGTTTTTTCCAGTCAAGATGGGGTGCAGAGTGTACATTAATGAGAAAAAAATGAACTTTTTTGAATTTACCAAATGGCTGCAATGAAACAAAGTGAAAAGGGGTCTGAATACTTTCCGTACCCACTGTTTCTTCTGCTGATCAGTTCCATCATTAGTAGCAGGTGACTGGCAGAAGTTCCACCACTGAGAGGTGGAGCTTAGCAATCTACTATAGGCTGGATAAAGAAAATTCTGCTATAGCTAGTTGTCTTACTGCCACACAAAAGACCATGAGGATCAGGAGAGCTCCTGATGGTTGAACCTATAAAATGTACTGAGAGCATTCACAATAATATACAGGTCCTTCTCAAAAAATTAGCATATAGTGTAAAATTTCATTATTTACCATAATGTAATGATTACAATTAAACTTTCATATATTATAGATTCATTATCCACCAACTGAAATTTGTCAGGTCTTTTATTGTTTTAATACTGATGATTTTGGCATACAACTCCTAATAACCCAAAAAACCTGTCTCAATAAATTAGCATATTTCACCCGTCCAATCAAATAAAAGTGTTTTTTAATAACAAACAAAAAAAAACATCAAATAATAATGTTCAGTTATGCACTCAATACTTGGTCGGGAATCCTTTGGCAGAAATGACTGCTTCAATGTGGCGTGGCATGGAGGCAATCAGCCTGTGACACTGCTGAGATGTTATGGAGGCCCAGGATGCTTCAATAGCGGCCTTAAGCTCATCCAGAGTGTTGGGTCTTGCGTTTCTCAACTTTCTCTTCACAATATCCCACAGATTCTCTATGGGGTTCAGGTCAGGAGAGTTGGCAGGCCAATTGAGCACAGTAATACCATGGTCAGTAAACCATTTACCAGTGGTTTTGGCACTGTGAGCAGGTGCCAGGTCGTGCTGAAAAATGAAATCTTCATCTCCATAAAGCATTTCAGCATTTCCCCAGGTCAAGCCACTTTTGAACCATAAACAGCGGCAGAAGCGCCTGACCTGGGCTACAGAGAAGCAGCACTGGACTGTTGCTAAGTGGTCCCAAGTTCTTTTTTCTGATGAAAGCAAATTTTGCATGTCATTCGGAAATCAAGGTGCCAGAGTCTGGAGGAAGACTGGGGAGAAGGAAATGCCAAAATGCCTGAAGTCCAGTGTCAAGTACCCACAGTCAGTGATGGTGTGGGGTGCCATGTCAGCTGCTGGTGTTGGTCCACTGTGTTTCATCAAGGGCAGGGTCAATGCAGCTAGCTATCAGGAGATTTTGGAGCACTTCATGCTTCCATCGGCTGAAATGCTTTATGGAGATGAAGATTTCATTTTTCAGCACGACCTGGCACCTGCTCACAGTGCCAAAACCACTGGTAAATGGTTTACTGACCATGGTATTACTGTGCTCAATTGGCCTGCCAACTCTCCTGACCTGAACCCCATAGAGAATCTGTGGGATATTTTGAAGAGAAAGTTGAGAGACGCAAGACCCAACACTCTGGATGAGCTTAAGGCCGCTATTGAAGCATCCTGGGCCTCCATAACATCTCAGCAGTGTCACAGGCTGATTGCCTCCATGCCACGCCGCATTGAAGCAGTCATTTCTGCCAAAGGATTCCCGACCAAGTATTGAGTGCATAACTGAACATTATTATTTGATGGTTTTTTTGTTTGTTATTAAAAAACACTTTTATTTGATTGGATGGGTGAAATATGCTAATTTATTGAGACAGGTTTTTTGGGTTATCAGGAGTTGTATGCCAAAATCATCAGTATTAAAACAATAAAAGACCTGACAAATTTCAGTTGGTGGATAATGAATCTATAATATATGAAAGTTTAATTGTAATCATTACATTATGGTAAATAATGAAATTTTACACTATATGCTAATTTTTTGAGAAGGACCTGTATATACTTCTTTATATTTGTGAATTTTTTATGCTATATGCTTAAAGGGGTTGTCAAGGTTTGGGGCTCAAGTCTGGAGTCACTCTATGTGAATCCTTACAAGCGCGCACAGCATGTGCTGTCAGGATTCACAGGTGCCAATGCAGGAGCGGATGAGCATGTGACTACAATTATGCGATTTTCACACTTCCGGCCACATTACGACTATACATGTCTGGCCTCACTCAATTCGCTTGTAATGAGTGAGGTTGTGCACATCTAGTTGGCATGTGACCACATATAATATGAAAGTTGCATACTTGTAGTAACACACCCAGCACTGAAGAATCCTAATAACATGCAGTGTACGTGCTGTGTGGATTCAAAGACTGCAGTCACATAAAGTGACTGCAGACTTGAGCCCCAAGTGTGTAGCTAGTCACTACTCATGGTCAAGCCGTGAGGCTGGAAAGTCAAGAGGTCCAGGGTCAGATACCACAAGAACTCATCATAAACAAATGGGTAACACAAAGGTTTAGTCAGGTCATGGTCCGAGGTCAGGATTCCAGGAAAGTAGGAGATCCAGGCAGAGCAGCTAGGCAAACGGATGGTAAGAAGTAAGGAACAAGGTCATATAAAAATAGATCGGAAACTGAGCACAGGGATACAAGGCATACAGACACCACCAAGCATAAGCTACAATTAGCAGTAATCGGAGGTAGAGAGCCTGCTAACAGCCAGGTAATCACTCTGAACAGATGACGCAACACATCGCGGAAACTTCGCACATCCTGGCACTGAATAGGTGGCTGGACTGTTACTCAACACACTGACAGCTCAGCATGGCCCAGCCTCTGATTGGATGGCTGAGCTGTCCATCACCATACTGACAGCTCAGCATGCCCCAGCTTATCACTCAATGTGTCCAGACACACAGATAGATGGAATCATAACACCAAGCCCCAACAACCCCTTTTATATTCCTCTAACGCGACGTTTATCTTCCTATGGTTACGCAATCAATATTTTCACTTTGTATATAGTACATCTAGTCAAAATGTGCCCTTTTTCAAACTTTTTTAACAAACCAAGTTTTTGTTGTGTTGAATTATTTTGTTTCCGTATACTGGAAAAATATATGGTGCTGTCAAATGTTGCATGGTTTATTGTTATTTATTCAGATGAAAGGATACATGCTGAGTAGGTAACGAAAGCTTTATAATTGTCCCAATACATTTAAAATTAAAAATAATGGAAATATCCTTTTATATTCTTTTTATAGCTCTGTGGTAGACCCATGCATCGCCAAAGCAAAACACATCAAACAAAGTCTGTGTAATCTGTAGTCTGCTCTTATTCCCAACTTCTTGCCTACCTCCCAAATGTATGTCAGAATAAAGTAGTAGACGAGACAGATGAAAAAAAGTTTGATGGCAGACTGCAGAAATTTTGCTGTTTGTTACTAAAAAAGATGCGTGAGTTTAGAAAGAAGATATGCTTTTTTGTTTCTTTTAACTCTACTTGTCCTGCAATTTTGTTGTGAAGACAACACAACATTTCTAGGGAACACAAATGTAAACAGCATGTGACTATCTCTTGTGATAAGTCTGGGTTAAGACCCCATCTGGAATCTCCAGCTACTGTGCCCGCATACTATAAGTAGAAGACGTCTATTGGCAAAGTAACCATATGCAACTCTGATAGACTCTATCATATGAATATCTGGATCTTACTAAGACCATTATAGAGTTCTAACAACATTATACTATTACAAGTGCTTCACCCTTGTCACGCAGCTGCGGTGCAGCACAGCGCAACCTCTACCAGGGAGAGCTTGATAGGGAAGCAAGACTGCAGACACTGAGCAGCAGAACAGACACCACCAAGTGGCGAGAGAGTGTTCAGAAAAGCTGAGTCAGAGCACGAGATAGCACAACAGTACAAAAGGATTTAGACAGAATGGATAGTTAGGACATAGCAAGAGATCAGTTAACCAGGACGGGCAAAATACGGTACAATAGGAACAAACCGAAATGGAATAAATAGCCAAGCCAGGAGGTCAGAACCGGAGAATCAAGCAGATCAACAGACAAACAGAGAAACACTGGGAAAGGATAGGCAGAAGGAGATAACAGACACAGGACAAGTCGGGGTTCACAGCAGGACAAATCAAGGGCTTCCAGAGTCAGGTTCGCATGCCGAAGGCAGAACTATGGCTGACACCACCCTCAGGATACCTGGGAACTAAATAGCAAACCTGAGCCCAGAATGAGGCAGAGCAAAGTTAACCCTTGACATGATCCGCCCGGAGAAAGAGCAGACAGGACTAAACTCAGGAATAATACATGACAACCCTAAATTAGAATATCATAAAAAAGTTAATTTATTTCAGTTCTTCAATACAAAAAGTGAAATTTATTTTATATAAAGTCATTACAAATAGAGTTATCTATTTCAAGTGTTTATTTCTGTTAATGTTGATGATTAGGGCTTACAGCCAATGAAAACACAAAAGTCATTATCTCAGTAAATTATAATACTTTATAACACCAGCTTGAAAAATGATTTTAAATTCCACAATCTTGGTCTACTAAAATGTATGTTCAGTGAATGCACTCAATACTTGGTTGGGTCTCGTTTTGCATCAATTACTGCATCAATGCAGCGTGGCATGGAGACGATCAGCCTGTGGCACTGCTGAGGTGTTATGGAAGCCCAGGTTGCTATGATAGCAGCCTTCAGCTCATCTGCATTGTTGGGTCTGGTGTCTCTCATCTTCCTCTTGACAATACCCCATAGATTCTGCTGGCCAATCAAGCACAGTGATACTGTTGCTTTTAAATCAGGTATTGGTACTTTTGGCAGTGTGGACAGGTGCCAAGTCCTGCAGGAGAATTACATTTCCATCTACAAAAAACTTGTCGGCAGAGGGAAGCATGAAGTGCTCTAAAATTTCCTGGTAGATCGCTACGCTGACTTTGGTCTTGATAAAACACAGTGGACCTACACCAGCAGATGACATGGCTCCCCAAACCATCACTGATTGTGGAAACTTCACACTAGACCTCAAGCAGTTTGGATTGTGTGCTTCTCCACTCTTCCTTCAGATTCTGGGACTTTGATTTCCAAATAAAATGCAAAATTTACTTTCATCTGAAAACAACACTTCAGAACACTGAGCAACAGTCCTGTTCTTTTTCTCTTTGGCCCAGGTAAAACGCTTCTGGCGTTGTCTCTTGGTCTTGAGGGGCCTGACACAAGGAATGTGACACTTGCAGCCCATGTCATGGATATGTCTGTGTGTGGTGGCTCTTGAAGCAATGACTCCAGCAGCAGTCCACTCCTTGTGAATTTGCCACACATTTTTGAATGACCTTTTCTTAACAATCTTTTCAAGGCTGCGGTTATCCCGGTTGCTTGTGCACCTTTTTCTACCACACTTTTTCCTTCCACTCAACTTTCCCTTAATATGCTTGCATACAGCACTCTGTGAACAGCCAGTTTCTTTAGCAATTACTTTTTGTGACTTACCCTCCTTGTGGAGTGTGTCAATGACTGACTTCTGGACATCTGTCAAGTCAGCAGTCTTCCCCATGATTGTGGAGCCTACTGAAACAGAGTAAGGAACCTTTTTAAATGCTTAGGAAGCCTTTGCAGGTGTTTTTGTTAATTATTCAAATTCACTGAGATAATTACTGTGAGGAGATGGCCACTTACTAAAGACTATAAGATGAATGGACGTAGAGCAGAGTCCACAGCTCTAAGAGTTAGAGAATTTTTTCCAGCACGGAGCACCAGTTATATCAATATTATTCTAATTTAATTGATATTTACTTACATTTACTTACCGTGTTTTATTAGTGATTTGCTTGCTCATCAGTTCATCCTCAGAAATCAATGTTTCCATTCAGTGACAGCAAGCAGATGAGGACATGCAGGCTGGATCTTATGTATACTTAATGCCAGACATGAGATTACTAAAGGTAAATGTAAAGCAATTATTCTATCAATTCCCTCTGTATCTCAAGGTTTTAATCCATTGTCCTTCCAGCTTAGGCCCTTTGTGGATGGGGATTGTAGACCTGGGGAGCCATCACCACAGATGGTCTCACATGCAGCCCCTGGTGAGAAAATATGCTTCATTCTGTGAGCTAAAGGAAAATGTTTAAGGGGGAGGAAGAAAAAGACCCAAGGGTTGAATCAGGCAGTTGTGGGAGTGACTTTGACGGGAGAGGACCAAGCTGGGATGGATGGATGGTCTATGGAGTTTTTGGAGATCGGTTGCCAGCTGGGCTGGATCCTTGTGCTCCGTTTGAGGGATCTGTTGTCTGGATTTAACAAATTTTCTTAAGGATTGTTGATCCTGGATACATGGACGTCGGTTGTGATATTTGTTGTTTGGAGGAGCCTGGACTGTGACTACAGACTATACTGGTGGGAAATATGAAATCTGTGGGCCAACCAAAAGTTGTGAGACATTGAGTATCGCCTAATACCTGGACAGTGGGACTATTGCACCCAGGGAAAAGATATTGTGTATTGAGGACATTGTATTTTGGCCATCTACCTGGATTTGTTGTACTACCATGGAAGTATGGGAAAAAAAAGAATTGCATTGTTAATCTGCCTAGGTGATTTTTATGACCCACAACATCAGATCCTCACTATCACTTTTGGGTTTTCATTGGCTGTGAGCCATAATCATCAACATTAACAAAAATAAACACATGAAATAGATCACTCTGTAATGACTCTATATAATATATGAGTTTCCATTTTTTTGTATTGAAGAACTGAAATAAATTAACTTTTTGATGATATTCTGATTTAGTGAGAAGCACTTGTACCTGAATTATCATAGATGCCTTTATGATTGCTTAGTAGACTTTACAAGAAACACATTGAAATATCAACTACACATTTTAGCTCTTTTTCTTATAGCCATTTATTGCTTGTGGCCAGAATTATAGAGATATGTTAGCCATAAAGCAGGACATACTAGAGAGAGTATTACCTCCTTCTTATTGATTTACCCCTTATATGTCACAGCCCTTATTATATGAAAAGGAGAAATGCAGATGGCAGAAAAACTGTTCTTTATTCATTTATCTGAGAAATTCAAAGTTATAACAGTGACCTATTAATGCATATTATCTGCAGTGAAGGTATTAGTTCAAAAAATATACTTATCAGCATCAACATCCTCTGATGTGGGTTGTTCCTGCTGTTATTTAAAGACCAATTTAGTCCTATAATTTTTTATATACATATGAGCCTAGTATGCCCGGATAGAAATTCAGAAGCACGATAATCTGTATAACTTCAAAGTACATTTTCTTTCGCATGCTAGGACACCATTAGTAACTGTAAATGTCATTTTAGTCCAGTTATACTCCAAAGCTGTCAAATAATAGCTGTCGTATGTAAATATGAATCAGCCCTTTCATATATTTCAAGATGAACACTGAATTGTACATTTTGCTATGTTTTAGTGAAAAAGAGAAATGGTTCTGAACAGGGCAGTTTCTAGCCCAAAAATGACACAGGGCGAGAGTAGGAAATTTCTCCCCCCCCCCCCCCCCCCCCGGCACCGAAAATAAGGCTACGTTCACATTTGCGTTGTGCGCCGCAGCGTCGGCGCCGCAGCGCACAACGCAAACAAAAAACGCGGCAAAACGCACGCTAAAACGCTGCGTTTTGCGCCGCATGCGTCGTTTTTGCCCGCAAGTTGGACGCAAAAAAAATGCAACTTGAAGCGTTTCTTGCGTCCAACGCTTGCGGCCATGCGGCGCAAAACGCAGCACAACGCATGTCCATGCGCCCCCATGTTAAGTATAGGGGCGCATGACGCATGCGGCGCCGCTGCGGCGCCCGACGCTGCGGCGCTGACCGCAAATGTGAACGTAGCCTAATACTATCAGTGTGGGAGTGGCCGAGCTGCCTCATCCTGGCTGTTCATTCTCGCTGTTCATCCAGCGCGGAGCGGAGGTGAGTGGCGGCGCCGAGGTGGCCGCAACCATTATGTGCGGTGCGGGGGGGGGGGCGCGGCGACGCGAGGCGATGATCTGACCGCTCAGCTGTCAGATTTGCAGCTGAGTTCGGGCAGGGCGCGCCCGCGCTCAGCACTGAGCGCGGCATCCGCGCCCCTGACAGCCCTTAAACAGCAGCAGCGGGCAGGGGACCACCGGGGCCCGAGGCCTCTCCTGCGCCCCCCGGCCCCACGGCGCCCCGTGTGGCCGCCCTGCCCGCCCTGTTGAAGAAACGGCCCTGGTTCTGAATTAATCTATAATAATGCTTGTTTAACATCCAGTTTATGCTCACATTGATTATATATTACCTTTGAGTTACTTTGTGATGTGACTTGCCATGCCGATTTTTAAGTTCTTTTTGACTTGTATATTTGTCCTTTTTTCCTTTTTCATCTTTTTGTGCCTATCTGAAGAATTGTATTTTAAAAATCTCATACCTAGCTCCTAAGAGGTTTGATGCACTGTACTTATTGTAAGAGTTGAGGTGACCATCAAAGACACCTTTTGACTCTGATAACATAATTCAAAGCAGTATTTGCTATCAACCTCTGCACTCCAGGGAAAGTGGAGGTCATGCTCAGTATTTCTCGTACAATCCATTTGTTTGGAACACTTTAATGTCAAAAGGTTTTTTTTCGTTATGAACTGTGCATGAAAGAGGTTGCTTCCCTTGACTCTTCACATCTTCTGCCCTTTCTTTTCACCTAGAGGATAGTTATGCATTATGCTGCTAGCTGTAATGAAATTTTATGTGGTCCATTTGCGACCTTCTCTGTTCACAGCTAAATGGTTAACACTTTAAAACAAAAGTGTTTGTATTGTGACTATTTTTTAATAACTGTATGTAAAATATCAGACATGTCTGCCTTACAGTAACCATATAAGAATAGTTCTTATAGATGTGCAAATAAATTTGAGTTGAACTGAAATGTACTTGAAATTTACAAAAATCTGCATTCATCAAAATATACAAATATAAATTTTTTATAATTCGCTTGTACGCAGATCCAGAAAAATGGTTGCCCCCGGATACCATTTTTCTAATTCAGAAAGAACCATAAAAAAGTTAAAAAAATAAAATATTTGCTCACCTCACCATTCCCTTTTTTAGCCCCATCACCCGTCCGTAATTTGCTGCATCACTGCAACTCGTGCGGAAATCTTCTATTCATGCATATGTAAATAACCATCGAAACCTTCCACGTAAGCAAAACCCTTTCAGGCCTCATCAGAGCTGAAAGTCCTGGCCTACGTAAGACTTCAGCATGAGCAGTGGTGATCAGAAGATGTGGCAAGGACCAGGAGGGTGACTGTGAGGGGCAAAGGTGCTGGAACGGTGAGAAGTAAGTTGAGTATAAGATTTTTTTATGTTTAACCCCTTACTGACATCGGACGGGATAGTACGTCTGATCTCAGCTCCCCTGCTTTGATGCAGGGCTCCGCGGTGAGCCCGCATCAAAGCCGGGACATGTCAGCTGTTTTGAACAGCTGACATGTGCCCGCAATAGCGGCGGGTGAAATCGCGATTCACCCGCTGCTATTAACTAGTTAAATGCCGCTGTCAAACACAGACAGCGGCATTTAACTACCGCATCCGGCCGGGCGGCCGGAAATGACGACATCGCCGACCCCCGTCACATGATCGGAGGTCGGCGATGCTTCTCCATTGTAACCATAGAGGTCCTTGAGACCTCTATGGTTACTGATCGCCGGTAGCTGTGAGCGCCACCCTGTGGTCGGCGCTCACAGCACACCTGATTTTCTACTACATAGCAGCGAACAGCAGATCGCTGCTATGTAGCAGAGGCGATCATGCTGTGCCTGCTTCTAGCCTCCCATGGAGGCTATTGAAGCATGGCAAAAGTTAAAAAAAAGTTAAAAAAATGTGAAAAAAATAAAAAAAATATAAAAGTTTAAATCACCCCCCTTTCGCCCCAATCAAAATAAATCAATAAAAAAAATCAAATCTACACATATTTGGTATCGCCACGTTCAGAATGGCCCGATCTATCAATAAAAAAAAGCATTAACCTGATCGCTAAATGGCGTAACGAGAAAAAAAATCAAAACGCCAGAATTAAGTTTTTTTGGTCGCCACGACATTGCATTAAAATGCAATAACAAGCGATCAAAAGAACGTATCTGCACTGAATTGGAATCATTAAAAACGCCAGCTCAGCACGCAAAAAATAAGCCCTCAACCGATCCCAGATCATGAAAAATGGAGACGCTACGAGTATCGGAAAATGGCGCAATTTTTTTTTTTTTTAGCAAAGTTTGGAATTTTTTTTCACCACTTAGGTAAAAACTAACCTAGTCATGTTAGGTGTCTATGAACTCGTACCTGTTCAGTCAGTTTTCTTATATTTACTATGAACTCGTAATGACCTGGAGAATCATAATGGCAGGTCAGTTTTAGCATTTAGTGAAGCTAGCAAAAAAGCCAAGCAAAAAACAAGTGTGGGATTGCACTTTTTTTGCAATTTCACCGCACTTGGAATTTTTTTCCCGTTTTCTAGTACACGACATGGGAAAACCAATAATGTCGTTCAAAAGTACAACTCGTCCCGCAAAAAATAAGCCCTCACATGGCCAAATTGACAGAAAAATAAAAAAGTTATGGCTCTGGGAAGGAGGGGAGTGAAAAACGAACACGGAAAAATGAAAAATCCCACGGTCATGAAGGGGTTAAAGGGAACCTGTCCCCAGGTCAGGCCATTATGAGATGCGGCCATCACCTTTCCTGGCTAATATACTGCATTCTATAATGCTGTATATCTGCCCCCAACCTGACCTGGAAAAACTGAAAAATGACTTTTATTATACTCATCTGGGGGACAATCTGGTCTTCTAGCGATGCCTTCCTCCTTGGTTCGTGTGGATGACGTGTCCCTGCATCATCCACACAGTCTGCTCGGCATTGCGCTCCTGCGCAGGCATACTCCTCTGCCCTGTTGAAGGCAGAGCAAAGTACTGCAGTGAGCAAGCATTAGGAAAGGTCAGAGAGGCCCAGCGCCTGCGCACTGCGTCATCCACGCGAACAAAGATAGAGGATGGCGATCATAAGAAAATGGGAGATGCCGGACCAAGAAGAGCGACACCCCTTGGACCAGACCACCCTGCATGTGAGCATAATAAAAGCTATTTTTCTTCTCTTACAGGTCAGGTTGATGGCAGATATACAGCATTATAGAATGCTGTAGATCAGCCCTGACAGGTCGTGGTCGTCGTAACTCCTATCAGCCAAAACTGGTGACAGGTTCCCTTTCACATCTTACATATAATACGCTCTAGAACCTGGAAAGCCCCCAGACCATAATAAGGTACATTAAGAGAACGATATCTCTGCAAATCAAAAATCTCTGAGAATAGACAAATTTGAATTTTGCTTGATCTGTTCATCTCTAGTAGTTCTTAACATAGAGACCATTTACACGTTATAGACAGTCTATACAAGCATCATCTTTTCCTTAAGCAATCTGGGAGGATAAATAATATAAGGCACAGATTACTTCACTTTTACATTAAACAGAATAAAGGAACAGAAAAGAATAAAATTAGCTTTTGGGTATTTTGCTTGCAAATAACTTAAGCGGTGAATCTCAATGTCAAGAAACTGCAACCATTAATTTTAGGGTGTATAGAAATGTATTTAAAATGTGTCCAAATGTCCTACTGTCCATCTATAAATCTCTCACAAGACCAAATGTGAATATAGAATTCAGTTGTGGTGGTAAAATTCAGATGGCCAGATTATTAATTGCATCGGTGGTATATTTTACAATAAGAGGCTTAAAAAATTAGGTTTATTCACCTTGTTAAAAAATACACCTAAAGTCTAATCTTATTAATAGATATAAATATGTCAGGTTAAAATTAAGAAATTACATGAATTATTTATTCTATGAACTGTACAGATGCATTCTGTACATGTCAAGGAAAGGTAAAGGGTAACATTAATATAAAAAGGGTTCTTTCTAGTGATGAGCGAGTATATTCGTTGCTCGGGTTTTCCCGAGCATGCTCGGGTGGTCTCCGAGTATTTGTGACTGCTCGGAGATTTAGTTTTTGTTCACTCAGCTGCATGATTTACAGCTACTAGACAGCTTGAATAGATGTGAGATTCCCTGGCAACCAGTCAACCCCCACATGTACTCAGGCTGGCTAGCAGCCGTAAATCATGCAGCGAGTATACTCGCTCATTACTAGTTCTTTCCAGTTAGAGTAGTGATAGTACGATGGAATACCCTTCCACAAAAGGTCAGTAATAATATAGAACAAATATTCTTCTGAGAAAGGTTAAACTTGATTCACATGCATTTAAAGGGAAGTGATTCTGTATAATTGTGGAAAGCCGATGATCCAGTGACCTGAAGATTGTGATGAATAAGTCAAAAACACATCTGACATGTTTAATTCTGTGTAGAAAACGGACCGAGCACTAAAATAGAATTGCCAGAGCATAGAAAAAAATGTGACATGTTTGTTGTTTAAATGAATTAGTTACTTTTCTAAATTTGATTCAAATTTTAACTTTTGAAAGTGCATTATTAGGAATCCTGGCAACAAAGCTACCTAAGAATCGCTGATTCACTAAAATGTCAAGTATTTCTTCTCTGTAACTTATTAGCCACATTAAATCTAAAGGTCTGCACCAAACTATATATAATCTCATGAGCAATCACAATAAAAGTACTATGATTGCAGGTGATGAGGTACTCCTACCACTAAATGTTTAATAACCTTCATATTGGTTTCTAGAATTTACTTTGTAATCTATTTAAGATGACATGTTGTTAATAGCGTCTAATTCCTTTTAACTCTCTCATCTATCATTTACATGTGAGCGCTGTGTTGTGCATTCCACAGACGTGCACAGGGTTGATGGAAACAGCAGAACATTTCAGATTTACTTGCTATTTGGAACAATCAACCAGATGCACAACACCAAAAACAGTATGTCAGCTGAATGCAATAAAAGTCAGCGAGCGTGTAGAGAATCTTAAAAAGGAAGACAAATACATCTTTTTACATTGTGTCCTTAACCCCTTCTAGAAGAATATAGTTTATGTTATCAAAACAATATTTAAAATTTAATAAATAATTACTAAACAAGAATGTTACAGGAATATAAGGACTATAAGGCTTCATTGAAGCTAAAATAAGTCAGATTTTTAGTAAAAATGCTGATTAAAGGTGGACTAATCGAAAAAAGGGAGAATCATTTGTAATAAGATTGTAGGAAAAAAAATCAGGAATTAATTTGGGAAACCTAGAAGCAATGCATTGCTTGTTCTGGGTTTTTTTGGTAGCAATGCATTGCTTGTTCTGGGGTTTTTTGGTATTGTTGAGGCATCTCTTCAAACTTTGGGGATGATTATTTAATCTTTATCTTTAAAAATGTGTTGAGGACATGATTTTGTGGCACGTGATAAATTGTAAGTATTAGGCTGGAGTCACACTTACCGTATAAAAAATCGGTCCGATTTTGACAGCCGAGAATCGCACAAATGTTCCCTGAACAGTGATCCGTATGTAATCCATTTGCAATGCGAGGATGCGATTTCCTCGCATCTAGTAACAGTGTGACATCCATATGGCATTCGTATGCAACTGCTGTAAGCTTTTACATACAGCAGTTCTCTCTATGTAAAAGCTCATGTTAAAATTGCATTGTAATACACAGCTGTACACATAGTTTTAAAACCAAATATTCTTCAAAACATCTATCTATCTATCTATCTATCTATCTATCTATCTATCTATCTATCTATCTATATATATATATATATATACAGTCATGGCCAAAAGTATTCACACCCCTGCAATTCTGTCAGATAATACTCAGTTTCTTCCTGAAAATGATTTCAAACACAAATTCTTTGGTATTATTATCTTCATTTAATTTGTCTTAAATGAAAAAAACACAAAAAGAATTGTCCTAAAGCCAAATTGGATATAATTCCACACCAAACATAAAAAAGGGGGTGGACAAAAGTATTGGCACTGTTCGAAAAATCATGTGATGCTTCTCTAATTTGTGTAATTAACAGCACCTGTAACTTACCTGTGGCACCTATCAGGTGTTGGCAATAATTAAATCACACTTGCAGCCAGTTGACATGGATTAAAGTTGACTCAACCTCTGTCTTGTGTCCTTGTGTGTACCACATTGAGCATGGATAAAAGAAAGAAGACCAAAGAACTCTCTGAGGCATTGAGAAACCAAATTGTTAGGAAGCATGAGCAATCTCAAGGCTACAAGTCCATCTCCAAAGACCTGAATGTTCCTGTGTCTACCGCGCGCAGTGTCATCAAGAACTTTAAAGCCATGTTCACACGCTGCGGTTTTTACCGCGGAACCGCCGCGATTTTGATGCTGCAGGTCCGCAGCAGTTTCCAAAGCGTTTACATTAACATGTAAACCCTATGGAAACCGCAAACCGCAGTGCACATGCTGCGGGAAAAACCGCGCAGAAACGCAGCGGTTTACAACCCGCAGCATGTCACTTCTTTGTGCAGAATCGCTGCGATTCTGCACCCATAGGAATGCATTGAACCGCTTACTTCCCGCATGGGGCTGTGCCCACGTTGCGGGAAGTAAGCGGATAATGTGCGGGTGGTACCCGGGGTGGAGGAGAGGAGACTCTCCTCCAGGCCCTGGGAACCATAAAATAGTGTAAAAAAAAGAATTAAAATAAAAAATGAAGCTATACTCACCTCTCAGCGCTGCCCGCGGCGTCCGGTCTCAGTTGCTGTGCCGAACAGGACCTGTGGTGACGTCGCGGTCACATGACCGTGATGACGCCGCGGTCACATGACCATGACGTCACGAAAGTCCTTGTCGGCACAGCCGCTTGCAGCGCCGGGGAGATCGCGACGTCAGAGGGTGAGTATAGCCAATTTTTATTATTTTTTACATTACTATTGATGCTGCATATTGCTGCATATGCAGCATCAATAGTACAGCAGTAATCCCGCAGCGGAAACCGCGGAACAAACCGCGATAAATCTGCAGGGATAACTGCAGCGGTTTTGCCCTGCAGATTTTCAATTCCGCTGCGGGATTAACCCGCAGAGGAACCCGCAGCGTGTGAACATGGCCTTAAGCCCATGGCACTGTGGCTAACCTCCCTATATGTGGACGGAAAAGAAAAATTGACAAGAGATTTCAACGCAAGATTGTGCGGATGTTGGATAAAGAACCTCGACTAACATCCAAACAAGTTCAAGCTGCCCTGCAGTCCGAGGGTACAACAGTGTCAACCCATACTATCTGTCAGCGTCTGAATGAAAAGGGACTGTATGGTAGGAGACCCAGGAAGACCCCACTTCTTACCCCGAGACAAAAAAAAGCCAGGCTGGAGTTTGCCAAAACTTACCTGAAAAAGCCTAAAACATTTTGGAAGAATGTTCTCTGGTCAGATGAGACAAAAGTAGAGCTTTTTGGGCAAAGGCATCAACATAGAGTTTACAGGAGAGAAAAAGAGGCATTCAAAGAAAAGAACACGGTCCCTACAGTCAAACATGGCGGAGGTTCCCTGATGATTTGGGGTTGCTTTGCTGCCTCTGGCACTGGACTGCTTGACTGTGTGCATGGCATTATGAAGTCTGAAGACTACCAACAAATTTTGCAGCATAATGTAGGGCTCAGTGTGAGAAAGCTGGGTCTCCCTCAGAGGTCATGGGTCTTCCAGCAGGACAATGACCCAAAACACACTTCAAAAAGCACTTTACAATCGTTTGAGAGAAAGCACTGGAGACTTCTAAGGTGACCAGCAATGAGTCCAGACCTGAATCCCATAGAACACCTGTGGAGAGATCTAAAAACGGCAGTTTGGAGAAGGCACCCTTCAAATATCAGGGACCTGGAGCAGTTTGCCAAAGAAGAATGGTCTAACATTCCAGCAGAGCATTTTAAGAAACTCATTGATGGTTACCGGAAGTGGTTGGTCGCAGTTATTTTGGCTAAAGGTTGTGCAACCAAGTATTAGGCTGAGGGTGCCAATACTTTTATCTCGCCCATTTTTGGAGTTTTGTGTGAAATGATCAATGTTTTGCTTTTTGCTTCATTCTCTTTTGTGTTTTTTTCATTTAGGACAAATTAAATGAAGATTATAATACCAAAGAATTTGTGTTTGCAAACATTTTCAGGAAGAAACTGAGTATTATCTGACAGAATTGCAGGGGTGTGAATACTTTTGGCCATGACTGTATATACAGTATATACACTGCTCAAAAAAATAAAGGGAACACTAAAATACCACATCCTAGATATCACTGTATGAAATATTCCAGTTGTAAATCTTTATTCATTACATAGTGGAGTGTGCTGAAAATAATAAAACCTAAAAATTATCAACGTAAATCACAACCAATATCCCACGGACATCTGGAGTTGGAATGATGCTCAAAATCAAAGTGGAAAATGAAGTTACAGGCTGATCCAACTTCAGTGGAAATGCCTCAAGACAAGGAAATGCTGCTCAGTAGTGTGTGTGGCCTCCACGTTCCTGTATGATCTCCCTACAATGCCTGGGCATGCTCCTGATGAGGCGGCGGATGGTCTTCTGAGGGATCTCCTCCCAGACCTGGACTAAAGCATCTGCCAACTCCTGGACAGTCTGTGGTGCAACGTGACGTTGGTGGATGGTGCAAGACATGATGTCCCAGATGTGTTCAATCGGATTCAGGTCTGGGGAACGGGCGGGCCAACCCATAGCTTCAATGCCTTCATCTTGCAGGAACTGCTGACACACTTCAGCCACATGAGGTCTGGCATTGTCCTGCATTAGGAGCAACACAGAGCCATCCGCACCAGCATATGGTCTCACAAGGGGTCTGAGGATCTCATCTCGGTACCTAATGGCAGTCAGGCTACCTCTAACAAGCACATGGAGGGCTGTGCGACCCTCCAAAGAAATGCCACCCCACACCATTGCCGACCCACTGTCAAACCGGTCATGCTGAAAGAAGTTGCAGGCAGCAGATTGCTCTCCATGGTGTCTCCAGACTCTGTCACGTCTGTCACATGTGCTCAGTGTGAACCTGCTTTCATCTGTGAAGAGCACAGGGCACCAGTGGCAAATTTGCCCATCCTAGTGTTCTGTTGCAAATGTCAAGCGTCTTGCATGGTGTTGGGCTGTGAGCATAACCCCCATCTGTGGACGTCGGGCACTCAGATCATCCTCATGGAGTTGGTTTTTAACCGTTTGTGCAGACACATGCACATTTGTGGCCTGCTGAAGGTCATTTTGCAGGGCTTTGGCAGTGCTCCTCCTGTTCCTCCTTGCACAAAGTCTGAGGTAGTGGTCCTGCTGCTGGGTTCTTGCCCTCCTCCGGCCCCCTCCACATCTCCTAGTGTACTGGCCTGTCTCCTGGTAGCGCCAGACACAGCAAACCTTCTTGCCACAGCTCGCATTGATGTGCCATCCTGGATGAGCTGCACTACCTAAGCCACTTGTGTGGGTTGTATTGTCCGTTTCATGCTACCATGAGTGTGAAAGCACAACCAACATTCAAAAGTGACCAAAACATCAGCCAGAAAGCATTGGTACTGAGATGTGGTCTGTGCTCCCCACCTGCAGAACCACTCCTTTATTGAGTGTGTCTTGATAATTGCCAATAATTTCCATCTGTTGTCTATTCCATTTGTACAACAGCATGTGAAATTTCATGTGAAATTGATTGTCAAACAGTGTTGCTTCCTAAGTGGACAGTTTGATTTCACAGAAGTTTGATTTACTTGGAGTTCTATTCTGTTGTTTAAGTGTTCCCTTTTAGTTTTTTGAGCAGTGTGCATATATATATACTAGATGGTGGCCCGATTCTAACCCATCAGGTATTCTAGAATATGTATGTAGTTTATTTATGAAGTTTTCAGAATAATGCAATTTATACACAGGATTCGGCCGGTTGGCCGCGACCAATTAGCGAAGCGTGGTTCAAGCTCTGCGCCAATTCGCGGGCAGACTGCGCCTGTCACTGATTGTTCGCGGCCGGGTGTGACCAATCAGTGAAGCCAGGGCCAGCTCCAAGTTTTTGAGGGCCCTGGGCGAAAGAGCCTCAGTGGGCCCTCCTCTTTAACACATACCATGATTCATGATGCACAGATACAGCAGAGAAATATAGCACAGCCAAGTAGCGTATAACACAGCCCACGTAGTATTTAACACAGCCCATGTAATATATAGCACTGCCATGTAGTATATAGTACAGCCACATAGTATATAACACAGTCACGTATATTGCCCAGCCACGTAGTACAGTGGGGCAAAAAAGTATTTAGTCAGTCAGCAATAGTGCAAGTTCCACCACTTAAAAAGATGAGAGGGGTCTGTAATTTACATCACAGGTAGACCTCAACTATGGGAGACAAACTGAGAAAAAAAAATCCAGAAAATCACATTGTCTGTTTTTTTATCATTTTATTTGCATATTCTGGTGGAAAATAAGTATTTGGTCAGAAACAAACGATCAAGATTTCTGGCTCTCACAGACCTGTAACTTCTTCTTTAAGAGTCTCCTCTTTCCTCCACTCATTACCTGTAGTAATGGCACCTGTTTAAACTTGTTATCAGTATAAAAAGACACCTGTGCACACCCTCAAACAGTCTGACTCCAAACTCCACTATGGTGAAGACCAAAGAGCTGTCAAAGGACACCAGAAAGAAAATTGTAGCCCTGCACCAGGCTGGGAAGACTGAATCTGCAATAGCCAACCAGCTTGGAGTGAAGAAATCAACAGTGGGAGCAAAAATTAGAAAATGGAAGACATTCAAGACCACTGATAATCTCCCTCGATCTGGGGCTCCATGCAAAATCCCACCCAGTGGGGTCAGAATGATCACAAGAACGGTGAGCAAAAATCCCAGAACCACGCGGGGGGACCTAGTGAATGAACTGCAGAGAGCTGGGACCAATGTAACAAGGCCTACCATAAGTAACACACTATGCCACCATGGACTCAGATCCTGCAGTGCCAGACGTGTCCCACTGCTTAAGCCAGTACTGTTGTGGATTCTGTTGGTGGGCTCCCTCTGGTGGTTACTGCTGGTACTGGGTGACTTTGGTGGGTTGCGGCCTTTGGTTTCCACCTGTCCATCAGAGGCTGGGTGTTTCCTATTTTACCTGGCCTTTCTGTCATTTCCCTTGCCGGCTATCAATGTGTTCAGATGTGCTCTGTTTGGTTCCTGCCTACCTGCTCCCAGATCTTTCAGGATAAGCTAAGTGCTGATTTTCAGTTGTTTGGTTTTTGGTCCAGCTTGCTTAGAATGTCTCTATGCTAGCTGGTTGCTCTAGTGGACTGAGGTTCTCCCCATGTGCCATGAGTTGGCACATGGGTTCTTGTAATCTCAGGATGGTTTTTTTGATTAGGGTTTTTTGCTGACCGCTCAGTCCCCTTTTGTATCATTCTGCTTTCTAGTTTTCAGCGGGCCTCTATTTGCTAAAGCTATATACATCATCTCTATGTGTGTGCCTTCCTCTCATTTCACCGTCAATACATGTGGGGGGCAACTATACCTTTGGGGTTAATTCCTCTGGAGGCAAGTGAGGTCTTGTTTTCTCTGCAGTACTAGTTAGCTCTTAGGCTGGTGCGTGGCGTCTAGAACCAACGTAGGAACGCTCCCTGGCTATCTCTAGTTGCGTTTGTCAGGCGTAGGGCTGCGGTCAGCCCAGGTTCCATCACCCTAGAGCTCGTCCGATATTTGTTATACTTTGCTTGTCCTGTGCTATCCCTAGCCATTGGGGATTCATGACAGTATAGCCGGCCCACAAAGTGTTAATTGTTTGGGCTGAAGCAGGAGGAAAAGAAGTGTTCAAGGAAAATTTTATTTTTTTTTTCTTCAGAGTTTTGCTGCCTAGCCCTTAATTGCTGTCTAGCTGCTTCCTACCTCCTCTTAACCCTTGAATGGCTCTGATCTTAGCTGTTTATCATGGATGTCCAGAGTTTGGCTTCCAGCCTGAGTAATCTCGCGGCAAAGGTTCAAAACATACAGGATTTCGTTGTTCACACTCCCATGTCTGAACCTAGAATTCC
Source organism: Ranitomeya variabilis (assembly GCF_051348905.1). Lineage (NCBI taxonomy): Eukaryota > Metazoa > Chordata > Amphibia > Anura > Dendrobatidae > Ranitomeya > Ranitomeya variabilis. The sequence continues at coordinate 795,264,545 of NC_135233.1, read as the reverse complement.
TATTCCAGAGTTTTTTTTCTGGAGATAGATCTACCTTCCTGAATTTCAGGAACAATTGTAAATTGTTTCTCTCTTTGAAATCTCGCTCCTCTGGAGACCCTGCTCAACAGGTCAAGATTGTTATATCGTTCCTACGGGGCGACCCTCAGAATTGGGCATTTGCATTGGCACCAGGGGATCCTGCGTTGCTCAGTGTGGATGCGTTTTTTCTGGCATTGGGATTGCTCTATGAGGAACCTAACCTAGAGATTCAGGCTGAAAAGGCTTTATTAGCCCTCTCTCAGGGGCATGATGAAGCGGAAATATATTGTCAGAAATTTCGGAAATGGTCGGTGCTTACTCAGTGGAATGAGTGCGCCCTGGCTGCAAACTTCAGAAATGGTCTTTCTGAGGCCATTAAGGATGTTATGGTGGGGTTCCCTGCGCCTACAGGTCTGAATGAGTCTATGGCTATGGCCATTCAGATTGATCGGCGTTTACGGGAGCGCAAACCCGTGCACCAGTTGGCGGTGTCTTCTGAACAGGCACCTGAGACTATGCAATGTGATAGAATTCAGTCCAGAAGTGAACGGCAAAATTATAGGCGGAAAAATGGTTTGTGTTTTTATTGTGGTGATTCAGCTCATGTTATATCAGCATGCTCTAAACGCACAAAAAGGGTTGATAAATCTTTTGCCATTGATACTCTGCAGTCTAAGTTCATTTTGTCTGTGACTCTGATTTTTTCACTGTCTTCCATTTCCGTCGATGCCTATGTGGATTCAGGCGCTGCCCTGAGTCTTATGGATTGGTCATTTGCTAAACGCTGCGGTTTTAGTCTAGAGCCTCTGGAAGTTCCTATTCCTCTGAAGGGAATTGATTCTACACCATTGGCTATGAATAAACCGCAGTATTGGACACAAGTGACCATGCGCATGACTCCCGTTCATCAGGAGGTGATTCGCTTCCTTGTACTGTATAATTTACATGATGTACTAGTGCTTGGTCTGCCATGGTTACAAACTCATAATCCTGTCCTGGACTGGAAAACAATGTCTGTGCTAAGCTGGGGATGTCAGGGGGTTCATGATGATGCACCTCCGATTTCTATCGCTTCATCGACTCCTTCGGAGATCCCTGCGTTTTTGTCAGATTATAAGGATGTTTTTGAGGAGCCTAAGCTCAATTCGCTCCCTCCTCATAGAGAGTGTGACTGTGCTATAGAATTGATTCCTGGCAGTAAGTTCCCTAAGGGTCGTTTATTTAATCTGTCACTGCCAGAGCATACTGCTATGCGGAATTATATTAAGGAGTCCTTGGAAAAGGGACATATTCGTCCATCTTCGTCCCCTCTGGGAACAGGTTTTTTTTTCGTGGCAAAAAAAAGATGGTTCCCTGAGGCCTTGTATAGATTATCGCCTTCTGAATAAGATTACAGTCAAATACCAGTATCCATTGCCATTATTTACTGATTTGTTTGCTCGCATTAAGGGGGCTAGGTGGTTCACTAAAATAGATCTTCGTGGTGCGTATAATCTGGTGCGGATAAAACAGGGTGATGAGTGGAAAACCGCATTTAATACGCCTGAGGGCCATTTTGAGTATTTGGTAATGCCTTTTGGACTCTCCAATGCTCCGTCAGTCTTTCAGTCCTTTATGCACAATATTTTCCGTGAATATCTGGATAAGTTTATGATTGTGTATTTGGATGATATTTTGGTGTTTTCTGATGACTGGGAGTCTCATGTTCTACAGGTCAGGAAGGTGTTTCAGGTTTTGCGGGCCAATTCTCTGTTTGTGAAGGGCTCAAAGTGTCTCTTCGGAGTCCAGAAGATTTCTTTTTTGGGGTACATTTTTTCTCCTTCTACTATTGAGATGGATCCCGTTAAGGTTCAGGCTATTTGTGACTGGACACAACCTACATCTGTTAAGAGCCTTCAGAAGTTCTTGGGGTTTGCTAATTTTTATCGTCGGTTCATTGCTAATTTTTCCAGTATTGTTAAACCTTTGACTGATTTGACTAAAAAGGGTGCTGATGTTGCTGATTGGTCTCCTGCGGCCGTGGAGGCCTTTCGGGAACTTAAGCGCCGGTTTTCTTCTGCTCCTGTGTTGTGTCAACCAGATGTTTCACTTCCTTTTCAGGTGGAGGTTGATGCTTCCGAGATTGGAGCGGGGGCGGTTTTGTCACAGAGAAGTTCTAATGGCTCGGTGACGAAGCCATGTGCTTTCTTCTCTAGAAAATTCTCGCCCGCCGAGCGCAATTATGATGTGGGTAATCGGGAGCTTTTGGCCATGAAGTGGGCATTTGAGGAGTGGCGTCATTGGCTTGAGGGTGCTAAACATCGCGTGGTGGTCTTGACTGATCACAAGAATCTCATTTACCTTGAGTCTGCCAGGCGTTTGAATCCTAGACAGGCTCGTTGGTCATTATTTTTTTCTCGTTTCAATTTCGTGGTTTCATACCTGCCAGGTTCAAAGAATGTGAAGGCAGATGCTCTTTCCAGGAGTTTTGTGCCTGATTCTCCTGGAGACACTGGGCCTGCTGGTATCCTTAGGGATGGGGTAATATTGTCCGCCGTATCCCCAGACTTGCGACGTGCATTGCAGGAGTTTCAGGTGGATAAACCGGATCGATGTCCACCAGAAAGACTGTTTGTTCCGGATAATTGGACCAGTAGAGTCATCTCCGAGGTCCATTCTTCTGTGTTGGCTGGTCATCCTGGAATATTTGGTACAAGAGATTTGGTGGCCAGGTCTTTTTGGTGGCCTTCCTTGTCTAGGGATGTGCGTACCTTTGTGCAGTCTTGTGAAGTGTGTGCTCGAGCTAAGCCTTGCTGTTCACGGGCTAGTGGGTTGTTGTTATCCTTGCCCATCCCGAAGAGGCCTTGGACGCACATTTCCATGGATTTTATTTCTGATCTCCCGGTTTCACAGAAAATGTCCGTTATCTGGGTTGTGTGTGACCGCTTTTCTAAGATGGTTCATTTGGTGCCCTTGCCTAAGTTACCCTCCTCCTCTGAGTTGGTTCCTTTGTTTTTTCAGAACGTGGTTCGTTTGCATGGGATTCCGGAGAATATCGTTTCTGACAGGGGATCCCAGTTTGTGTCTAGATTTTGGCGGACGTTTTGTGCCAAGATGGGCATTGATTTGTCTTTCTCGTCTGCATTCCATCCTCAGACGAATGGCCAGACGGAGCAAACTAATCAGACCTTGGAAACTTATTTGAGGTGTTTTGTTTCTGCTGATCAGGATGACTGGGTTGCTTTTTTGCCACTGGCCGAATTTGCTCTTAATAATCGGGCTAGTTCTGCCACGTTGGTCTCTCCTTTTTTTTGTAATTCGGGGTTTCATCCTTGTTTTTCCTCTGGTCAGGGGGAATCTTCGGATTGTCCTGGAGTGGACGTGGTGGTGGACAGGCTACATCAGATTTGGAATCAGGTGGTGGACAATTTGAAGTTATCTCAGGAGAAGACTCAGCAGTTTGCTAATCGCCGTCGCCGCGTGGGTCCCCGACTTCTTGTTGGGGACTTGGTGTGGTTGTCTTCTCGTTTTGTCCCTATGAAGGTCTCTTCTCCTAAGTTCAAGCCTCGGTTCATCGGTCCTTATAGGATCTCGGAGATTCTTAACCCTGTATCTTTTCGTTTGGATCTCCCAGCATCGTTTGCTATTCATAATGTGTTCCATCGGTCGTTGTTGCGGAGGTATGAGGTGCCCGTTGTTCCTTCGGTCGAGCCTCCTGCTCCGGTGCTGGTGGAGGGAGAATTGGAGTATGTTGTTGAAAAGATCTTGGATTCTCGTGTTTCCAGACGCAAACTCCAGTATTTGGTTAAGTGGAAGTGTTATGGTCAGGAGGATAATTCCTGGGTGGTCGCCTCCGATGTTCACGCGACTGATTTGGTCCGCGCCTTCCATAGAGCTCACCCTGATCGCCCTGGGGGTCCTCGTGAGGGTTCGGTGACCCCTCCTCAAGGGGGGGGTACTGTTGTGGATTCTGTTGGTGGGCTCCCTCTGGTGGTTACTGCTGGTACTGGGTGACTTTGGTGGGTTGCGGCCTTTGGTTTCCACCTGTCCATCAGAGGCTGGGTGTTTCCTATTTTACCTGGCCTTTCTGTCATTTCCCTTGCCGGCTATCAATGTGTTCAGATGTGCTCTGTTTGGTTCCTGCCTACCTGCTCCCAGATCTTTCAGGATAAGCTAAGTGCTGATTTTCAGTTGTTTGGTTTTTGGTCCAGCTTGCTTAGAATGTCTCTATGCTAGCTGGTTGCTCTAGTGGACTGAGGTTCTCCCCATGTGCCATGAGTTGGCACATGGGTTCTTGTAATCTCAGGATGGTTTTTTTGATTAGGGTTTTTTGCTGACCGCTCAGTCCCCTTTTGTATCATTCTGCTTTCTAGTTTTCAGCGGGCCTCTATTTGCTAAAGCTATATACATCATCTCTATGTGTGTGCCTTCCTCTCATTTCACCGTCAATACATGTGGGGGGCAACTATACCTTTGGGGTTAATTCCTCTGGAGGCAAGTGAGGTCTTGTTTTCTCTGCAGTACTAGTTAGCTCTTAGGCTGGTGCGTGGCGTCTAGAACCAACGTAGGAACGCTCCCTGGCTATCTCTAGTTGCGTTTGTCAGGCGTAGGGCTGCGGTCAGCCCAGGTTCCATCACCCTAGAGCTCGTCCGATATTTGTTATACTTTGCTTGTCCTGTGCTATCCCTAGCCATTGGGGATTCATGACACAGTACATGTCCGGGCCCGTCTGAAGTTTGCTAGAGAGCATTTGGATGATCCAGAGGAGTTTTGGGAGAATGTCCTATGGTATGATGAAACCAAACTGGAACTGTTTGGTAGAAACACAACTTGTCGTGTTTGGAGGAAAAAGAATACTGAGTTGCATCCATCAAACACCATACCTACTGTAAAGCATGGTGGTGGAAACATCATGCTTTGGGGCTGTTTCTCTGCAAAGGGGCCAGGACGACTGATCCGGGTACATGAAAGAATGAATAGGGCCATGTATCGTGAGATTTTGAGTGCAAACCTCCTTCCATCAGCAAGGGCATTGAAGATGAAACGTGGCTGGGTCTTTCAACATGACAATGATCCAAAGCACACCGCCAGGGCAACAAAGGAGTGGCTTCGGAAGAAGCATTTCAAGGTCCTGGAGTGGCCTAGCCAGTCTCCAGATCTCAACCCTATAGAAAACCTTTGGAGGGAGTTGAAAGTCCGTGTTGCCAAGCGAAAAGCCAAAAACATCACTTTTCTAGAGGAGATCTGCATGGAGGAATGGGCCAACATACCAACAACAGTGTGTGGCAACCTTGTGAAGACTTACAGAAAACGTTTGACCTCTGTCATTGCCAACAAAGGATGTATTACAAAGTATTGAGATGAAATTTTGTTTCTGACCAAATACTTATTTTCCACCAAAATATGCAAATAAAATGATAAAAAAACAGACAATGTGATTTTCTGGATTTTTTTTTCTCAGTTTGTCTCCCATAGTTGAGGTCTACCTATGATGTAAATTACAGACGCCTCTCATCTTTTTAAGTGGTGGAACTTGCACTATTGCTGACTGACTAAATACTTTTTTGCCCCACTGTATATAGCACAGCCCACATAGTAAATAGCACAGCCACATAGTATATTGCCCAGCAATGTAGTATATTGCCCAGCCACATAGTATATTGCTCAGCCACGTAGTATATTGCCCAGCCACGTAGTATATAGCACAGACACGTAGCATATAGCACAGACACATAGTATATAACACTGCCCATGCAATATATAACACAGGCCACGTAGTGTAGAGCACAGCGATGTAGTATATTGCCCAGCCACATAATATATACCACAGCCACGTAGTATATAGCACAGAGATGTAGTATATAACACAGCCCACTCAGTATCTAACAGCCACATAGTATATAGCAATGTGGGCACCATATCCAGGTTAAAAAAATAATTAAAATAAAAATAGTTATATACTCACCCTCCGTCGGCTCCCTGGATCCAGCTCAGGCATTTACCGATGCTCCTTGCAACGCTCCAGTCCCAAGAGTGCATTGCGGTCTTGCGAGATGATGATGTAGCGGTCTAGAGAGACCGCTACGTCATCATCTCGCGAGACCGCAATGCAAGGACCGGTTGCTGGAGCATCGTGAGGAGCGGGAAAGGCTTGGGCTGGATCCGGGGGGCCGACAGAGGGTGAGTATATAATGATTTTTTATTTTTTATATTATTTTTAACATTAGATCTTTCTACTATTGATGCTGCAGAGGGGAGTAGGGAGCGGCCATTTCGCTGCCGGACTGTGCCCGTCGCTGATTGGTCGTGGCTGTTTTGCCACGACCAATCAGCGACTTGGGATTTCCGTGACAGACAGACGGAAGTGACCCTAAGACAATTATATAGTAGATATGTATATATACAGTATATATATAGATATATATAGTATAGTATTTATATGGATACATCTAAATAAAATGGGAGTGGTTGGTGATATCAACTTCCTGTTTGTGGCACATTAGTATATGGGAGGGGGACAACTTTTCAAGATGGGTGGTGATTATGGTGGCCATTTTGAAGTCAGCCATTTTGGATCCAACTTTATTTTTTTCAATGGGAAGAGGGTCATGTGACACCGTGACGACCTTTCATTGGTGGTCGGAGGTCACATGCTCAGGTCCTCAAGCTGCTCATAAAATTTGGGACCTGTATGTTTTTAATAAAAGAATGTTTTTACTGAAAAAACTGGTGTGGACTCCCATGCAATTTTCTGCACCAGAGAGAGAAAGTCAGTAACTGAGGACAGATATTAATAGCCTAGAGTGGGTCCATGGTTATTGTCCCCCCGGCTAAAAACATCTGCCCCCAGCCACCCCAGAAAAGGCGCATCTGTAAGATGCACCAATTCTGGCACTCACAGTGCCTTGCGAAAGTATTCGGTCCCCTGGAACTTTTCAACCTTTTCCCACATATCATGCTTCAAACATAAAGATACCAAATGTAAATTTTTGGTGAAGAATCAACAGCAACTGGAACACAATTGTGAAGTTGAGCGAAATTTATTGGTTATTTAAAATTTTTGTGGAAATTCAAAAACTGAAAAGTGGGGCATGCAATATTATTCGGCCCCTTTAACTTAATACTTTGTTGCGCCACCTTTTGCTGCGATTAGAGCTGCAAGTCGCTTGGGGTATGTCTCTATCAGTTTTGTACATCGAGAGACTGAAATTCTTGCCCATTCTTCCTCGGCAAACAGCTCGAGCTCAGTGACGTTTGATGGAGATCATTTGTGAACAGCAGTTTTCAGCTCTTTCTACAGATTCTCGAGTGGATTGAGGTCTGGACTTTGACGTGGCCATTCTAACACCTGGATACATTTTTTTGTGAACCATTCCATTGTAGATTTCAATTTAAATGTAGCCTCTCTCTTCCCACTGCCATGTATTGGTGGCATATGGGGTAATAAGGGGTTAACATCACCTTTGTATTGTAAGGTGACATTAAGCCTGGCTTAGTAATGCATAGGTGTCAATAACACACCTATCCATTACTAATCCTAAAGTTTGTAAAGGGTTAAATAAACACACACATGCAGAATAAAGTATTTTAAAGGGAACCTGTCACCCCCAAAATCGATGATGAGGTAAGCCCACTGTCATCAGGGGCTTATCTACAGCATTCTGTAATGCTGTAGATAAGCCCCTGATGTTACCTGAAAGAGGAGAAAAAGAGGTTAGATTATACTCACCCAGGGGCGGTCCCGCTGCGGTCCGGTCCGATGGGTGTCTCAGGTCTGCTCTGGCGCCTCCCATCTTTATTCCATGATGTCCTCTTCTGGTCTTAACGCCGCGGCTCCGGCGCAGTCGTACTTTGTCTGCCCTGTTGAGGGCAGAGCAAAGTACTGTAGTGCGCATGCACCGAGCCTCTCTGACCTTTCTGGCACCTGCGCACTGCAGTACTGTGATCTGCCCTCAACAGGGCAGACAAAGTATGCCTGTGCCAGAGCCGCGGCGTGAAGACCAGAAGAGGACGTCATGGAATGAAGATGGGAGGCACCGGAGCGGACCTGAGACACCCATCGGAACGGGACCTCCCCTGAGTGAGTATAATCTAATGTCTTTTTCTCCTCTTTCAGGTAACATCGGCGGCTTATCCACAGCATTACAGAATGCTGTAGATAAGCCCTTGATGACGGTGAGCTTACCTCACCATCGATTTTGGGGGTGACAGGTTCCCTTAAATGAAATGAAAGAACACACAGTTTTGCCATCTTTATTCTTCTACCAATCCAAATGATGCCCTCAATCTCCTGTAATAAGTAAAAAATAAAAAGCCAAAAATATACCATACCTGTCCGGCGTACAGTCAGTCCCACAGCATAATCCATATCTGGGGGATATCTAGTTTACAACCGGGAGCGGTGCTAATGCGACTCACCCGGCTGTAAACCACTGAGAAATGAATGAGAAGCTGCCGGCGTCAGCGTCAATGACGTCAGCGCAGCCTTCCAGCCTGACCCGAGGTAAACTCTTGAGAGTGGGAAAGTGACAGTTCATTTTCCCACCCTGCCGAGTTATATAAATATTCATGTATACACACACATTACTATGCCACAAAATTATTTCCTAAACTATCAACTTGTACATGTAATTTCTGTTAAAACCATGACACTCCAGATGGGATCATGCTCCAGTAGGGGCTCTGACCTTCTATACTGTAAATCCAAAGACCTAGCTGCTCATATAGATATAAGATAGCAGGAAATTATTTGCAATACAAATGTTAGTGTATAACATCTTGGTCATCCTGCGTTTCTCAAATAGCATTTTATTACAGCTTCATCTATGGGTCTCTACAAAAAAATATTTATGAACCTGATGAAGTTCAAAGTCAATGACCGAAAAGTTGTGCACTCACTTTTTGAACTGCAAATGAATCTCATACTATCTCATATCTATATGAATGCCAAATTTAAAATGTTACCCAATCTGTGGACAGTATGACATGAAAAGGAGAGGCTGGAAAAGATTCAGTATACAGTAACTCCTGCTGTTTGTATGCAAGGTGCAGTGGGTTATCCTGCTAAATGCTGACTGTTATCTCTGCATGCACCATCTCACAGGTAAGACCATCAATCAATGAGTAGGACCTCCCACTCGACTCGTATGCATATACACATCAGAGTTTTTAATGAATAAATGCCAGTTTTACTAAAACTTCTCGTTCAACAATGTATATCAATCTGATCAGCTACTCCTGCCCCATAGCATCTGGCCTGCAGATCTGATACCATTTTTCAACATGACTCTTTCCTGTTAAATTAAAGATAACTTAAGTTGTTTTATAGGTGAGAGATATATCAATCACAAGCAGATTTTCAAACTCTTCAGACCATTGTCAATATCTGAGGAGTAATTCGAAGATGGTCATTTACACACTCATTAACTTTCATAGAGCCAATATTTTCTTTATCTTTGTACAATAAAACCATTAATTGCTATAATGGAGTTGTCTTTCAGATATTCTGTACAATTATGCTGCAATTATGGCCATAATAGGTATTGTTGGACAAACATATCTTATCAGGTTTATTCAGTTGTCAGACAACTGTGAGAGTTCAATCCCATAACTTATCCCAGCAAAATATTAGTTTGATTTAATGAAAATAAGTCTAAAATCTTACTTTCAGAAGTAATACTACACAAAAAAAATATTTTATTATCTTACTGAAAACAAGACTTAAACCCAATGTCTCACCAGGAGATGTTTGACATGTCCATGTTTGCAGTACATGTGGCATCTGTTTCTTCACATGTACCCATTGTAACCTACCCTGCTGTGCACATGTCTGTGTTTTTACATGGGCCATGTGTCCTTGTAACTCATATGGAGACTTATCTGTCTTTTTACCAGCAGCACAGATGACCAGGGCCACGGATGACAAGTCTATTGGTCTGTGTAAAACACATACAGCACACTGATGGCATTTGTCTGCCATCCGTGTGCCACCCATGTACTGTACGTGTTTAATATTGCAAAGTGTAGGAGAAGATTTGTAGTTTATTTTTCTTTTGCCACATCGAAACAACACTGATGGCATACTGATGGCCAACTGATGACAGATTGACGACACACTGATTCAAAACACTGATCCAAAACACTGATGACACCCGTACTGTTTTTTTGCGGTACCAGCTTTATATGGACGTGTGAGGAGGCCGAAAGGTGATTCCTGCTCTGGTGGACCCAGTATATCCATCCATCATGTGAATGATCTTGCGTTAAAATGGATAGTATGAGGTCATAACTCTGAAAAGCTTCAACGGATCCTGGTGATTCTGACATTGTTTTCTCGTGACATATTGTACTTTATGGTAGTGGTAAAACTTCTTCGATATGACTTGCATTTATTTGTGAAAATAACAGAAATTTGCCGAAAATTATGAAAATTTTGCAATTTTCAAATTTTTCGTTTTTATGCCCTTAAATTAGAGAGTTATATCACATAATATAGTTAATAAACAACATTTCCCACATGTCTGCTTTACATCAGCACAATTTTGGAAACATAATTTTTTTTTGTTAGGGAGTTATAAGGGTTAAAAGTTGACCAGCGATTTCTCATTTTTGCAACAAAATTTGCAAAACCATTTTTTTTACAGACCATCTCACACTTGAAGTGACTTTGAGGGGTCTATATGACAGAAAATACCCAAAAGTGACACCATTCTAAAAACTGCACCCCTCAAGGTACTCAAAACCACATTCAAAATTTTTATTAACCCTTCAGGTGCTTCACAGGAATTTTTGGAATGTTTAAAAAAAATTGAACATTTAACTTTTTTTTCACAAAATTTTTACTTCAGATCCAATTTGTTTTATCTTACCAAGGGTAACAGGAGAAATTGGACCACAAAAGTCATTGTACAATTTGTCCTGAGTACGCAGATACCCTACATGTTGGGGTATACCAATGTTTTGGCACATGGCAGCGCTCGGAAGGGAAGGAACGCCATTTGACTTTTCAATGCAAAATTTGCTGGAATTGAGATCGGAACCCATGTCGCGATTGGAGAGCCCCTGACGTGCCTAAACAGTGGAAACCCCCACAAGTGACACCATTTTGGAAAGTAGACCCCCTAAGGAACTTATCTAGATGTGTGGTGAGCACTTTGAACCTCCAAGTGCTTCACAGAAGTTTATATTGTAGAGCCGTAAAAAAAAAATTTCATATTAATTTTCACAAAAAATGATCTTTTCACCCCAAATTTTTTATTTTCCCAAGGGTAACAGGATAAATTGGACCCCAAAAGTTGTTGTGCAATTTGATCTGAGTACGCTGATACTTCATATATGGGGATAAACCACTGTTTGAGCGCATGGCAGAGCTCGGAAGGGAAGGAGCACCGTTTGACTTTTCAATGCAAAATTGGCTGGAATTGAGATCGGAACCATGTCGCATTTGGAGAGCCCCTGACGTGCCTAAACAGTAGAAACCCCCCACACTTGACCCCATTTTGGAAAGAAGACCCCCTAAGGAACTTATCTAGATGTGTGGTGAGCACTTTTAACCCCCAATTGTTTCACTAAAGTTTAGAATGTAGCGCCGTGAAAATTAAAAAATCATTTTTTCTTTCCACAAAATGATGTTTTAGCCCTCAATTTTTTTTCCCAAGGGTAACAGGAGAAATTGGACCACAAAAGTTATTGTCCAATTTGTGCTGAGTACGCTGATACCCCATATATGGGGGGGAACCACTGTTTGGGTGCACGGCAGAGCTTGGAAGGGAAGGAGCGCCGTTTGAAATGCAGACTTAGATGGATTGGTCTGAAGGCGTCATGTTGCATATGCAGAGTCCCTGATGTACCTAAACAGTAGAAACCCCCCACAAGTGACCCCATGTTGGAAACTAGACCCCCCAAGGAACTTATCTAGATGTGTTGTGAGAACTTTGAACCAACAAGTGTTTCACTACAGTTTATAGCGCAGAGCCGTGAAAATAAAACATTTTTTTTTCCACAAAAATGATATTTTAACCCCCACATTTTTATTTTCCCAAGGGTAACAGGAGAAATTGGACTACAAAAGTTGTTGTCCAATTTGTGCTGAGTACGCTGATACCCCGTATATGGGGGGAACTACTGTTTCGGCGCACGGCAGAGCTTGGAAGGGAAGGAGCACTGTTTCACTTGTTCAAAGCAGAATTGGCTGGAATTGAGATTGGACGCCATGTCGCGTTTGGAGAGCCCCTTATGTGCCTAAACAGTGGAACCCCCCAATTCTAACTGAAACCCTAACCCCAACCCTAACCCCAGCCCTAACCCTAGCCCTAACCCCAACCCTAACCCTAGCCCTAACCCCAACCTTAACCCTAGCCCTAACCCTAACCCTAATGGGAAACTGGAAATAAATACATTTTTTTAAATTATATTATTTTTCCCTAACTAAGGGGGTGATGAAGGGGGGTTTGATTTACTTTTATAGCTTTTTTTGGGTGGATTTTTATGATTGTCAGCCGTCACACACTAAAAGATGCCCAGAGAGTCATGTGAGATCTTGTTTTTTGCGGGACGAGTTGACGTTTTTATTGGTACTATTTTCGGGCACATGACATTTTTTGATCGCTTTTTATTCCGATTTTTGGGAGGCAGAATGAACAAAAAACAGCAATTCCTGAAATTCTTTTAGGGGGGGCGTTTATAGCGTTCCACGTGTGGTAAAATTGATAAAGCAGCTTTATTCTTCAGGTCAGTACGATTACAGCGATACCTCATTTATATAATTTTTTTATGTTTTGGTGCTTTTACACAATAAAAACTATTTTATATAAAAAAAATAATTGTTTTTGCACCACTTTATTCTGAGAGCTATAACATTTTTATTTTTCTGCTGATGATGCTGTATGGTGGCTTTTTTTTTGCGGGACAAGATGACATTTTCAGCGGTACCATGGTTATTTATATCCGTCTTTTTGATCGCGTGCTATTCTACTTTTTGTTCGCCCGTATGATAATAAAGCGTTGTTTTTTGTCTTGTTTTTTTTTTTTTTTTGCGGTGTTCACTGAAGGGGTTAACTAGTGGGATACTTTTATAGAGCGGGTCGTTACGGACGCGGTGATACCAAATATGCGTACTTTTATTGTTTTTTTTTAAATTTACATAAATAAATGGATTTACTGGGAAATGTTTTATTTTTCCTTTATTTGGGGATTTTTTTTTTTTTTACTTTCTACTATTTTCCCAGGGTGGGACATCACTGTATTAGATCAGATCGTTGATCTGACAGTGTGCATAGCACTCTGTCAGATCAACGATCTGACAGGAAGGTTAGGAGGCTTTCCGGGTCCAAGATGGCCGCGGGACTCCTTCCGGGTCATGGAATGACCTGGCTAGCCGGCACCTGCTGAGAGCTGCTGAGAGCAGGCGCTGGGGAGCCCCCGTCCCTGCGCGATCCCCCTCTATGCCACTGTCACTACTGACAGCGGCATCAGAGGGGTTAAATGCCCTCGATCGGCGCTAGCGCCGATCGTGGGCATTGCTGCGGGGTGTCAGCTGTAATATAAAGCTGACACCCGCACCCGAGCACCGCGGTGCTCAGCGTGAGACCGTGGTGATCGGTGTGCCGTACTAGTACTGCTGCTGGCACAAATGCAGTGCCGGCAGCGCAGTACTAGTACGGCGCATGTCGCGAAGGGGTTAAGTTAATGAAATATGACATACTGTACAGTGGTACTTAAAAGTTTGAGCACCCCTGGTCAAAATTACTGTTATTGTGAACATTTAAGTAAGTTGAAGATTAAATGATCTCTAAAAGGCCTAAAATTAAAATTACACATTTTCTTTGTATTTTAGACTATATACAATATATATATATATATATATATATATATATATATATATATATATATATATAGTCATCTTTACATTTTAAAAATTTCAAAAAGGAAAATGGACCAATGCAAAAGTTTGGGCACTCTGCATGGCTGGTATCTAATAGCACCCACTTTTGAAAGTATCAAACAAAGCAAATTAGGATTAACAGGCAACCAGGTCTGGCTCTGCTCAGCTCAAAAATGAGGCAGAGAATATATAATTTAATGAAGATAGAAACAATTGAAAGGAGCAGCACTAACCACTGGTACGTGAAAAAAAGAATAAAGTGCTGTTTTTTCACATACCAGTGGCGAGTTCCGCTCCTTTCAATTGTTTCTATCTTCACTAAATCATTAATTCTTATAGATAGCCTTACACTTTTTTCTGTATATGTTAAATATCTAAGAAAAACAAAGAGTGTTTTTTTTATTTATCATAGAAGTGTTTTTAAAGCTGATTATTAATTTTCATGTTTACATTGTTATCATATTAAATTAATCTTCTTCATAGCGCAAACATTTCCCACAATTAAATTAAGTGCCATGTTAGAGAGTAATAAGATACTGCATACCTCTCTCTAGAAGACCTTCTGTATAGTTTGGTAGTGTAGACACTTGGGAATCTTCAAACGTTTCCAGGATGTGCTCACTTGGTGGTCCCATAGTCACAGCAACCTTCTCAATGGCAACATGACCTTCGTCGTCCCCTGACATCTCTGTGAGATTTTCTGTTTTGAATGTGTCCATAATGGTAGTATGTACAAATGCATTGGTAGTTGCTAGACTCTCTTCATTCCGTTTGAGGAGATCATCTATCACTGGAACAACTGCATCAGGTGTAATAGTAGAGAAGGGTAGAATAAGATTACTTGTCTCCGCAGATGGGGGCAATAATTCAACCCTTGTATCAGGTGTTTTTTCGGTGTCTATGACATTATTTTCGAGCATTGCTTCTAGTTCATCTTGACTTTCTTTAGCATTAGCATGTGGTGTATTGAAAGGCACGGTAAAACCTCCATTGACTTTATTGCTAATGTCTTGAATGAATTCTTCCAATTTTTGTGTTTGAATTTCGGCATTCATTTCAACTTGATATAAAGTAGGCGAAGATTCATATTTGTCTAAATAAGATGCGGTCATATATGTAGTTTGTGTAGGTTCAGTTGGAACGTCTGGAATTAAAATGTTATCCTTAGAAAAGACAAAAAGACTATTAAATATATTGTCAACATTAAAAATAATGTATCATTCACAATATATAATTCTTACGTTTAAACAGTATAAATGTGCAGATATAAGGTTACCTTAAAGCTTGGAATATCGAAGATTTATATTGTGATTTTAGGTAATTTAATTTCTTTTCAATAATCAAATGTCCCTGAGGCTTTAAAAATAATCTATATTTAAAGATGATTTTAGCTTTAGGATACAACTGGCTTAAAATAGTTTCTGATTATTTTAAAATATAGTTCTTTCAGACTAAGATATTCACGTAGAGAATGATTGCTCGACAGGAGTTTTGCTAGCTGGAGGTTAATGGACTCAAAGAAGTGGATAAATCTTCATCTAAGACTGTATGAAGATGAGGGATGGACTTGGGTGACCAAGGGAAATAAATTCCTTTGTCCCGGAACTTCCTTTCAAATGTTAACATCATTCTCAATAACACGATACAATTTCGTGGCTATAGGCCACGTTCAGTATTTGGTAAGTATTTTACCTTAGTATTTGTAATTAAAAAAACAGGAGTGGGTGAAAAATGTAGAAGTGGTGCATATGTTTCTATTATACTTTTCCTCTGATTGTTCCACTCCTGTTTTTGACTAACAGATACTGAGGTAAAATACTGACCAAACCCTGAACATGTGCACGTGGCTATACTGTGGC
Source organism: Ranitomeya variabilis (assembly GCF_051348905.1). Classification (NCBI taxonomy): domain Eukaryota; kingdom Metazoa; phylum Chordata; class Amphibia; order Anura; family Dendrobatidae; genus Ranitomeya; species Ranitomeya variabilis. The sequence continues at coordinate 795,248,804 of NC_135233.1, read as the reverse complement.
TCCGAATGGTATCCAATTCATGTCCCACACCCAGGAAAATCATGCATGATGTGATTTTTTCACATGTAGATTCAGTCAGTGAAAAAAAATAGTTCATCTGCACTGCCCCATTGAATAACATTGGTCCAAGGGCTGTCCATTTTTTTTAATGGATAGCACTTGGACTGTAAATATTGTTGTGTGCATGAACCCCGAGGCCACATTCAGTATTTGGTGAGTAGTTTACATCACTATATGTAAGCCAAAACTTGGAGTTGGTGATAAATACAGAAGTGGTGATGTGTTTCTATTATATTTTTACTCTGAGTGTTCCTCCTGATTTGGGTTTACAAATACTGAACGTGTGAACATGGCTTCAGTCAGACTGGGTGTACACAGACGGATTACTAGGACAATCAGACTATTGAATAAATCTGAATAGTTTTGGGTTGGTCATTTACACATGTAATTTTTGTTAGGTGAGAATTGGTTCTACTTCCTTCTTCCTCATATATAATTTTACTGATCTAGTAAAATAAAAATTTCCAGTTGGCTATAATGGAGTTGTGTGTAAGTTATTTTTTATGTGGTATAATTTTTTTTGTGAAAGCCTTAGCGCAGTCCTGGAAATGGAGTCACTGTTGCTGCTTGGACTTAATTCAATTCAAATGAATGACTGAGCATGCAAAACAGAGTGGAGGACACTGGTTCTACACTCTTGCTAACAGAGGAGACTCCAGCATGGTAACTACACATATGATGTTCACATGTCTTAAGAGAACATACAAACAAGCACAGGAGTTGACTCAAGAGGTTTGGTTAAAATATGGCCTTATTTTAGCCTTAAAGGAGCACTCCCATCAAAGTTTTTATCCTCTTAATATATTTCAATCATCATATTACATAGCACTGTGTACTTACAATTGCTCATTTTGCCTTTCTACTCAGCAAATTCTTCTCTTTTCTCTGCTCTATGTAGAAACAGGAAGTCTCTTGTGCTTTCATTTATCATTTACCTCTTTAACTCCTGACCCGGCTGCTCTCTCCTCCCCCTGCCAGGGATTTTTGTAGTGACTTATGACTCATACAAAGAAAATTGGCCTCCTGTTTCTCCTTAGGCTTAGAAGGATTCATCTATTTCATTTTTAGTCACATTTTTTATGACTACCAATGCACATTCACACAGGTGATGTACAGACAGGGAGACAAATATCTGAACCTAACCGGTCCAGACTAGGTAAAACCCTTTTCTGACCCTGGTCTGCTCCTGCCTGACCGCGGAGGATAGCACCTTAAAATAATGCAATGGTGAAATCACTTGATGGCGGCTTACCCTGAATGTCCTTAGCAGCTCCTAGGATTGCTAAAGTAGTAGTTCTCTAAGGAATAAAGGAATCACACACAAAACAACTGCAACAAGCACAATCTACAGCCAAATGAATGAATCCAGCGAAGTTTATCACCAGAAGGAAACACCAGTGGGGGAACATATTTAAAGCTGCACCTGAAAAGTGATAGGACAGACAGAGTAAATTAAGAACACCCATGTTAAACTAGACAGACTGCAGCCAGAATAGCAGGACCCAAACTCCCAGAGAACAGGTATATCTCCTGTGGCTCGACAGAAAGAGAAGCCGACCACAAGCTCAAGGGATCAAATCCAGGAGCATGACACATGTGATGTCATAGACCTAATGGAAAAGAGAAGAAATAGCTTTGCAGAAAGGCAAAATTAGCAATTGTAAGTGCACAGTGCAATATACTGCAATTTGATGTCTGCAATAAATTAAGAGGATAACAATTTTGATGGGAGTGCTTCTTTAAATCTAACCTATCAGAATGCTTTTACATATGGCAGTACTGGTGTTGCTACATAGGCACTTGCCTCCCACCAATAAAAATTATACCGTTTTTTATTATAAATTCAATGGGCCAGTCATGAGAACTCTAGCACCTTACCCATATAGGCACATGTGTAAATCAAAGTGGAGATGCGCTGGAAACAAGGCATTGCACTTGAAGTTCTTTAACATGTGTACTCCCAGCCTGATTTGCATATAACTTTTACACCATATCTCTCATGACTGGCACATCTCTGCAAAAAAGATATTCATTTTAATGGGAGACAAGCGCCTATACAGCCATACCAGTTTTTCCATTATGTAAAAACAAGTAGCAGATTCTTTTTAAGGTTCAGGACACGTACATAACTTTTTATTATTATTATTATTATTATTATGTATTCTTTGATCATGGAATTACCAGATCAGTCTTCATCTTGGAAGTTACAGCCATGATTGGAGGATGAGTGTCACTTTCAACTTGATCAAAAGGCATATCAGGGTCTATAAAAAAAAACGTTTAAAATGTAAAAAACATTTTATTAAACATTTGAACCCAACTACTCAAATTTTTCAATGACACTTCAGAGAGCTTTTGGCACTGCGCAGGCACAAGACTTCGGGCACTACGTGGATGACGGAGAGACGTCATCATCTTACATGCAGTTGGAAAAGGTGGCGCTTGAAGGGAACAAAGTGGCGCCGATCACAATCTAAAAGCACCCATATGACAGGATTGTGCAATTTACATGCAGCACAAGACAAGTATAATATACTTTTTCTGAGGTATGCAGGGGAACGTCTGAGGACATAAATGGTTGCAGGAACTCCATTCTTATGATTTTAAAGGTGATGGGCATAGTTTAAAAGCCAAAAAAAGGGTGACAGGTTCCCTTTAAGTTAAAGCTTGAAGGTCACATTGCTATTTTTCCTGTTGGAGCCATCACCCACCGAGCTCTGTCGTTATGTTGAGATTTTGGGGTAATTGAGGAAGCCTGCTACAATTGCGTTTCGTGTGAGCCTAGTTTTAGTTTATGTAGAATGGTGATCTAGCCTACACATTACTTTTGCTCTTATCTTCTTTGATATTATAAAGTTTGGAATTTTTAATAAAGTCAAAATGGCCAGGACCTCAGCATTCTTGTGCCATTTTTGCCGAGGTTAGTGACTGGCTGAAACAGTCACTCTTTTTTTAACTAAAAACATAGCATTGTTTTGCTTTTTCCATTGCAGACAGGTAGGCGAATGCATTCATTTATGTGCTGAATTTTCTCTGTTTTCATTTGCTATTTACATTACTCTTTGTGCAGAAAGAGTCATAAAATATATAGCACTAGTACTTCATGCATAGAAACAAAGACAATCCTGTGATCTATGAACATTTTATCTACTAATAAATTCTGACTGAAATATCATTTGAAGGGCTTCAAGTCGTTTGTCTGTTCAACAGACTAAAGATCAACAAAATCCTCTTTATACAATATGATAACTGTTTAGATGTGAAAAACAAATGGATAACTTCCAGCAGTCAACCTCTTTCAAATAAATAGTTTCCTTAAATTTGGATATACCCACTCATTCACCCTTCTAATTTACCCTCCTTAATAAAATTTGCCGTTGTCCTTCTTGCCCTTCCCCTGCCTATTTCTCCAATTACACTAAATAATATGTCTTAAATATAGTCAAATATTGAGAGAAGATACACTTAAAAGATAGAAGTGATATGCCACATACACAGCTATTTATTGTTAAAAAAAAAGATTTTGATATTTCTCTTTTTGGAAAAATAAATAAAAATCTATAGAAATAGAATTTTTTTACATAATCATTATTTTTAGAGATGATTAAACTTTTGAAATTCAAATTTGACAAATTTTTCTCAAAACTTCAATATGCAAAAAAATGCAATACTGCAAAGCCTCCAAATGCTTTGAAACGAGATGTGTAACACTCAGGTCTCCTAGTACTGTATCCAACCGCGTTCAAGCTTAATACAAACATAACGTAATGTCAAAGTGACCTCGTCATAGGAAAAGATGGTACACCAGTAGTAACCAACAGCCCATTTAAAAACACTATTCATTGACAGACTTTCTATATTCATTAAAATGTACAAATTGAGCAAATCTTAAGACTCTTAGTCATTTATGATCAGACAGACCATTCTATGCAGGCAGCTCGTAGCTTGGCTTTTACGGGTACCTTCATCCTAACGTGACTGACATGAGTAATGTGCCATATATTTCATTACATCTTGCACATTCTCTCCACTAATATAATTGATGGAGGCAAATGAGGCTAATTGTGGTCTGCGCTTAGTAGTTTTCTTACCCAGATGGCTGGTGCTAGTGGTGGTGCTTCTGCTAGCAGCTCCCACATTCTTAGCCCTGCCATGTTTCCTTTATTTTATACTAACTCATCCATTGCCATTTTTTCTTTTACCATACATTTTGTTCAACACTATAATTAACTTTTGACAATCATTTCACCTCCAATTATTCAACTCTAGCCAAAAAGGACACCACAAAAAATGCTAGAAAGGTAGATGAACAGAAAGCAAAATGTGGCAACAGGCTACAGTATGGGTGGGGAATTTACGATTTTCAAATTGGTCTAGTACAACAGTTGCGCAAAAATAGATATACACAGTTAAATGTCTAGGTTTTTTAAACTATTTATTTTCTATTCCCTTAAATAAAAATCAACCGCCTTCTCAAAAATTACATGCTAACAAATACGCACACCAAAAACAAAGGATGATACTTGAGTCAATATTTAATTAGAAAAATACAAAAACTTTATTGTTAAAAATACAATAGACAACTGGTGAGGGGGAAAGAGGGATATACAAAAAATGTCACACAGAAAATGTATGCTGTGAAAATGGATGCGCAAACACCTGGACACTTGGCAATGGGAAACATGTGTAATAGACCCTTGCTCAGTCTCTCTGTTACTCAGTATAAAGTCACAATATTTCATCAAGGGTAAACCTAAGCTATATACTGTAATACTGTTTTTGATCAAAAATAGCATAAAAGCCATCCCACCATCGTCAAAGTAACTCTGATCGGGATGGTCCTATGCTGTCTAATATTAAAAACCTTGCCATGTGTCAAAGTTGACCTCAGTGAGTGAATAAGAACAGACAAAAGGACCAAGTCCCAACCAGTAGACACCAGTCTGGGGTATCCTTCAAATGTAATTTCCTGCTCAAGAAAGGGAGGCCACACCCCGAGTTGCACAGAATACAAAAATACAAAGAAAAAACACAAAAATTGAGCTTAGTTTGAGTTGATATACATGCAACAAGCTCAATTTTTGTGTTTTTCTTTGTATTTTTGCATTAACTTTATTCCCCATGGCAGCATTCCGGTTTCAGTCACGGGGGCGATGTCGATGCCGAATCCGTCACTGCTCCAAGTATACAGAATGGCTGCTGTAACCGTGTCCACAGCCCTGACGACTGACACTGGCACAGCATTAGGACGTGCTGTCAGTCAGTACGGGGGGCGCGGGTGAAGTTAATTTTCTCTCCAAAGCGTTCAGCTAAGTGCGGGTACTGGGCAGGTTAACAATGCTATTAACCTGCAGATTAACTCCATATCTGCAGGTTAATAGGTGTTTTTTCGGGTGACAGGTTCCCTTTAAGACCCTATAAATCCCAGTAACACATGAGTTCATTTGGATCAAGAAATATAAGAATCTTTCTGTGTTGAGATGACATGATGTGAGGGTATATGTTTTAACATTGAAGTTTTCAGTTTTGTACCTATTCATGATATTTCACATTACAGCATTATTAATTTTGATCTGTACTTATCATTTTGATTTGAATGTCGGCCATTGGTGCGTTATGATTGGCAGCGTTGCTATTGTTTGTCATCCTCTTAAAGTACATAAAAGTGAAGATGTGGAATTATGTTTCAATGCTAAAGCTCCCCACAAAGATGGTATAAAACATATGCAGTGGTCACATGAATTCTTTATAGTGGTCTATTAAAATAATGGGAGCGATAGTTATGGACAATTTATAGCTCTTAATTGCTTGCCATTGAAAACCTATTTGCAATAAATGTCACATATTCATTTCATAAGCAATGGATAATGACTAAAATCTGTCATGTTTTCATCATGCTAACTACTTTCAGACAACCATGCTGGTTTATTGCACAAGGGCTAATAATGGACATATTTATTTAAAGAAAAATCATTCTTGAAAGTGAGTAATTGTAAAGTAATTATAAAATAATATAACAATCTATGTAATTTCTGCATATTTAAGGCCATGCAAATGTACAATGAATATGTACATGCTTACCAGTAAACTAAATGCTCACACAAATTTGAGATTGAAAGTTTATAAATAGGAACGTATTTTTAAAGGTATAAAGCAAATATTTATGACCTGTAAAACACAAAATTGTACCCAGTTATATAATTTAGCCTCAAGCACTTAACTCTTTGCCACCAAAAGAAGTGGTCTTGCATTAGATTGCTACATATATTTATATTGTTCTAAAATTACTCTTATAGTGTGCGAAAAATAATACATAAATGTCAATAGTAGAGTAAATATTAGCATATGATTGGTAGATGGCAGAGCACCACCTATATTTTAGAGAGGATCTTTTAAGATCTACTATCTTAAGTTAAATGTAAATCTGTATTCCAAGCAAAAGATCTGATTCTAACAGGTGATTTGAATTAATGTATTTAGAATAAAATTATAATTAGTGTTGAGCATTCCGATACCGCAAGTATCGGGTATCGGCCGATACTTAGCGGTATCGGAATTCCGATACCGAGATCCGATACTTGCCGCGTATCGGATACCGGAATCGGAAGTTCCCAGATTCAAACTGCACAAATTCAGCCAATGAGAATGATTCCAAGTGTGGGCACATCCTGTTCAGCATGGAGGGCATGAAACTACTGGCATGGCTGTGATTGGCTGCTGAAATGATGTCATGATGCATTTTAAAAGTCGCTGGCGCCATTTTGCGCTCACTCTGCTGTGAATTCAGTTAGTGACAGGATGCTGTTTGCTGACTGAGGGCCAGTTTAGAGATAGCGATTTGCTTCTTTGTGCTTTTCAAAGGCTAATTTAGCAACCGCTGTGTTCACCTACTATTCACCTTGCTTTTGCCTTGTAGCGCTGTTTTCACAGCGATCTGCAAGGTCTGTGTGTGTGTGTGTGTGTGTGTGAGTGCAGCCCACTCTCTAGTCTGAGTGCAGCCATAGGCCATCCATAGCTGGTTGTATTCAGTTCAGGGAGGGTGGTTCATTGCCTCATACAGTTTTTTTTTTTTTTTTTTTTTTTTTTTTACAAATAGTGTAGTCTGCTGCTCATTTTTTCCAAAATTAGTGTCTTTCCACCCGTCTCCAGCTAACTTGTGGAAAAACACTACATAGGATAAAGTAGAGGAGGGTTTTTGGGCCTTGCAGCGCCGTTTACGGCTGTCTGCACGGTCTCCGTGTGACTGCAGCTCGCCCTGTAGTCTGTGAGCAGCCATAGCCTGGTTGTCTCCAGCTCAGGGTTCTTCACTGCGTCATACCGTAAAATCAATTTTCCTTTTGTTTTAAGTAGTGCAGGCTGCTGCACATTTTTTCAAAAAATTCCTATTAGTGTCTTTCCACCCGTCTCCAGCTAACTTGTGGAAAAACACTACATAGGATAACGTAGAGGAGGGTTTTTGGGCCTTGCAGCGCCGTTTACGGCTGTCTGCACGGTCTCCGTGTGACTGCAGCTCGCCCTGTAGTCTGGAGCAGTCATAGCCTGGTTGTCTCCAGCTCAGGGTTCTTCACTGCGTCATACCGTAAAATCAATTTTCCTTTTGTTTTAAGTAGTGCAGGCTGCTGCACATTTTTTCAAAAAATTCCTATTAGTGTCTTTCCACCCGTCTCCAGCTAACTTGTGGAAAAACACTACATAGGATAACGTAGAGGAGGGTTTTTGGGTCTTGCAGCGCCGTTTACGGCTGTCTGCACGGTCTCTGTGTGACTGCAGCTCTCTCTGTTGTCAGTTCAGTCCCCAAAAAATAAATAAATAATAAAGTTCACCAAACACACCAGTGACACCACTTAACATTTGTGTAGGCCACATTAGCTCATATTAAAGTCTAGTCCACACTTTATAAAATTAGTGTTTCTTATACCTGTTAGGAGTTGTTCAGGAATAAGCACACAAAGCCGTTAGTACTTTTCTGCTTATCTTTATCAGTCAACCAAGATGAAGAAGGCAGTGAGTAAGGCACGTGGGCATGGGCGTGGAGCAGGGAGAGGACGTGGGGATTCTGTGCCTGCTGCGGGCACCGGTGACTCATCAGCACCCACTTTCACCAGGGAACAGTCCTTCATGCGCAGCTTTGTCGCAGAGCGCCGTACACCGCTGCTGCGTGAAGAACAAATTGAAGCCGTTGTCGGATGGATGGCAGCTAATGCATCAACTTCAATTAGTGCCACATCCTCTCAGACACAGAGCACTGGAGAGCAGCCATCTGTCTCTTCACCACCTGCCAAATTGCCCAGGCAGACAGAGAGCCCAGGACAGGAGCCGTCTCTACTTCTGTTCTCTGAATCTCTTGGCTTGGAAACAGGGGGCCAGCCAAGCAGCATTGGAGAAATGGAAGAAGAGGCAGGGTGCAGTGATGCCCAACAGCTTTTTCTCTCTTCCTCTGAAGAGGTGGGTGGGCCAGTGCTTCCGGTCACCACATCGCAGGCCGCATCCGCTGATGATGACACTCAGGTGCCACTTTCTGGTGCGTGCTCTGCTGCTGAGACTACCCAGGAGGAGCAGTTGGGGGCAGAGGGTAGTGTAGATGATGAGGTCCTTGACCCATCTTGGCGTGAGGTACAGGAAGGTGGTGGGAGCAGCTCTGAGGAAGAGATTCCCCATACGGCCCAAAGAGGGAGAGGGAGGGGGAAGACTGCGGATCCTGCAGCCTCCGCTTTGGCACCCGTTAGGAGCATGTCTCTTCCAAAAGCCAAAAAGGGCGCTCCCAAGACTTGCAGTGCCTGGGCCTTTTTTGACACAGTTGCAGATGACATTTGCTATGTCAAATGCAAGGTGTGTCATCACAAAGTCAAAAGAGGTCGAAATGTCAGCAGCCTCAATACCTCCAACATGTGGAAACATGTGCGGACCAGGCACGCGGCGTTGTTAGAAAAACACACTGAAGAGCTAGGCCAACCAACAGCGGCAGCTACCACCTCTTCAGCTCGTGTTGCCTCTTCCTCCAGCTCACACGCAGCTGGTTCGGCTTCCTCCCAGGATCGCCGTGGAAGAACCTCTGGCCCTGTTGTCCAGAGACCCGCTGTAATTCCACCCACAGCACCACTTTCCCAGTCATCCACACACTCCCAGCCCAGTCTACAGCCATCGGTAGTACAGGCATGGGAGAAAAGGCGGCCTTTCTCGTCAAACCACCCACGAGCACAGGCTCTGACTGCAGGCATTGCCAAACTTCTGTCACTGGAAATGCTGTCATTCAGGCTGGTGGAGACTGACAGCTTCCGTGACTTGATGTCATTGGCAGTCCCACAGTACAATGTGCCCAGCCGCTTTTACTTTAGCAGGCAAGCCGTCCCTGCCCTGCACAAGCATGTGGAGGGACACATAAAACACACGCTACTGAATGCCGTCAGTAGCAAGGTCCACCTCACCACCGATGCGTGGACCAGTCAACATGGACAGGGGCGATACCTTTCCCTCACTGCCCATTGGGTTAATGTCGTTGAGCCGGGTACAGACCGTGCGAGTGGCGCAGGACGTGTCCTGCCCACTCCAAGGATTGCAGGAATCCATTCTGTACGCATTGACTCCTCCTCTTACACCAGTTCCTCAGAATCATCGCTGCAGGAGCCGTCACAGTCCACCTCCACATGGACCCGTGATGAACGTTTACCTGTTACGACCGACATGAGCACAGCCGTGGCCAAACGTCAACAGGCCGTCTTGAAATTAATTTCTTTGGGGAATCGAAGCCACACAGCGCAGGAGCTCTGGAATGCCATCAAGCAGGAGAGCAATGTGTGGTTTGTGCCAGCGAATCTCCAGCCAGGCATGGTAGTGTGTGATAATGGCCGAAATCTGGTGGCAGCTCTGGGCCTCGGCAACCTCACTCACATCCCATGTCTGGCACATGTGCTCAATTTGGTCGTGCAGAGTTTTTTGAGGGACTATCTGGATCTTGATGCACTGCTGCACAAGGTCCACCTAGAGTGTGCTCACTTGCGGCGTTCCAGCACGGCAAAAGCGCGCATTGCGGCTCTGCAGCGCCGACACCACCACCTGCCGGAACATCGCATCATATGTGACCTACCTACCAGGTGGAATTCCACGTTACATATGTTGGAGCGGTTGTGTGAGCAGCAGCAAGCTGTAATGGAGTACCAGCTGCATCAGGCGCAAAGAAGTCGCACTCCGTGCCATTCAGACTTCACAACCACAGAGTGGGCCACTATGAATGACGTCTGCCAGGTTTTGCGTCCCTTCGATTATTCCACGCGGATGGCGAGTGCAGATGATGCACTAGTCAGCATGACTGTCCCCCTTATCTGCCTGCTTGAAAAATCACTGCAAGCGCTAAGGGATGATGTTGTGGAAGAGGTGGAGGATGAGTATTCAACATTTCCATCATCTTCTGGACAGTCAGCGCCACGTGGTTCCTCACAAACGCGTAGGCAGGGGACAGTTTGTGAGGAGGATGAGGAGGAGTCAATGGAGGAGGAAGACATCCATCCAGAGGAGGGAGTTACACAATTGTCCAGTACTCAGTGTGTACAGCGAGGGTGGGGTGATGACGAGCGGGCAGAGATCACGCCTCCAGCAGGGGACCGCGTTTCTTGGGCAGTTGGCAGTCTGCAGCACATGGTGGATTACATGCTGCAGTGCCTGAGAAACGACCACCGCATCGCCCACATTCTCAACATGTCTGAATATTGGGTGTTCACCCTCCTCGATCCTCGCTACCGGGACAACGTAGAAAGCCTCATCACACCGTTGAACCGGGAGCGAAAAATGCGGGAGTACCAAGACACACTGGTGAATTCCATCATCTTCTCCATTCCAAGTGAGAGAAGTGCTGCTAGTGCATTACAAAGCAGCTCAGTGCGTCCAGGCAGTGGTGGAGGCTCTGCACAAAGAGGGAGCAGAAGCAGTGCCTCTGCCCAAGGCAAGAGCAGTATGGCCCAACTGTGGCACAGTTTTCTGTGCCCGCCACAAAAGTCAACACCATCACAGAGGGCTCCAGTCAGCAGGAGGCAACAGTTCCGTCAGATGGTGACAGACTACATGTCTTGCCCTCTTGCTGTACTCCCAGACGGCTCTTCACCTTTCAAGTTTTGGGTCTCAAAGCTGGATACATGGCCAGAGCTAAGCCAGTATGCATTGGAGGTGCTGGCTTGCCCTGCGGCTAGTGTATTATCGGAACGCGTCTTTAGTGCTGCAGGTGGTGTACTAACTGACCGTCGCATGCGACTATCCTCCGATAACATTGACCGGCTTACTTTCCTGAAAATGAACAAGGCCTGGATCTCGGAGGAATTTGCCACTCCTCTTCCTGATTAAATAATTAGGTGACTGTCTACGTTATCCAGGTCTCCTGTTGTGTTCATCTTTCTACCACCTGAACTTAAATTCCTGGGCTCCAACACCGCCAGTTGAGGCTCAGAAGTGCCGTCTGCACAGTCAAAACATACGACCCAGTGTTATTGGGTTTCAGTAACGTCAGCTGATCCCCAGCTGTGCAGCCGGCAATGTGTCCTGCGACCGCCACGCTGACACAACAACTGAAATGTAAGGGAACCTGTCCCCCCCCAAGGCGTTTGTTACTGAAAGAGCCACCTTGTGCAGCAGTAATGCTGCACAAGGAAAAGGTAGCTATTTTTGTTTAGCTCCTTGCACACGCAGAACTTAACACTTATAAAATGTGTCCACTGATACCGTAAAACCGTCCCGGAGGTGGGACTTTCCTTCGTAATATGACGCAGCACAGCTGTCATTCCTACCCCCTTGGCGCCGTGCCCTGGCTCCTCAGCGTTGTTTAAATCTGTCCCGGAGCCTGCGCTGTTATGTTATCCCTTGGCCAGGCACCTCTCACTCATCTCCCTACGGCTTCTTCAGACTGTGCGCCGTCAGCTGATCCCTAATAGCATGCCACGGCTGTGACGCCGCACAGTCTGAAGAAGCCGTAGGGAGGGGAGTGAGAGGCGAGGATATGCACTGTGCATGGCCACGGATCCCAGGCCCGCGGTGGGATTACATTAGACGACACTGCAAGGCGGGATCTCGTCCAGCGCGGCCGCACAGGCGCAGCCAGCCTGACACCAAATGATGTCAGAAGATGGGCAGCGCTAAGTGTGCCTGGCCAAGGGATAACATAACAGCGCAGGCTCCGTGACAGATTCAAACAAAGCTGAGGAGCCGGGGCACGGCGCCAAGGGGGTAGGAATGACAGCTGTGCTGCGTCATATTACGAAGGAAAGCCCCACCTCCGGGACGGTCTCACGGTTTCAGGGGACACATTTTATAAGTGTTTAGTTCTGTGTTTGCAAGGAGCATAATGAAAAGAGCCACCTTTTCCTTTTGCATCTTTTGTGCTGCACAAGCTGGCTCTTTCAGCTACAAACGCCTTGGGGGGGGGGTTAAAGGTTCCCTTTCGACTTTCTCCAATCAGGCTTCGGCCTACATTGTGTTCCTCTGCTTCTCCTGCTGTCCCTGGGCTCCAACACCGCTAGTTGTTGCCTGGTAGTGCTGTACGCACAGTCCCAACAGTCCCTCCTCTGTTATTGGGGTTCAGTAACGTCAGCTGTTCCCCAGCTGTGTGTGTGGCAATCCCTCCTATCTCCTCCACCTCCTCCTCCTCCTCCTGTCCCTGGGCTCCAACACCGCTAGTTGCTGTCCAGAAGTGCTGTACGCACAGTCAACAGTCACTCCTCTGTTATTGGGGTTCAGTAATGTCAGCTGTTCCCCAGCTGTGTGTGTGGCAATCCCTCCTATCTCCCCCACCTCCTCCTCCTCCTGTCCCTGGGCTCCAACACCGCTAGTTGCTGTCCAGAAGTGCTGTCCGCACAGAGCCAAACACCTCGCCAATGTGTTAGTGGGGTTCAGCACCGCCAGCTGTTCCCCTGCTGTGTATACGGCAACGTGTACTGCGACCGCCACGCAGGCACAACAAGTTAAATTTAAGGGAACCTGTCCCCCCCCAGGCGTTTGTTACTGAAGGAGCCACCTTGTGCAGCAGTAATGATGCAAAGTAAAAAAAGTGCCTCTTTTCGTGGTGCTCCTTGCATGCTGAACCTAACACTTATGAAATGTGTCCCCTCCTACCGTGATACCGTCCGGTAGGTGGAACTTTCCTTTGTGATGCGACGCAGCACAGCCGTCATTCTTACCCCCTTAGCGCCGTGCGCCGCCTCCTCAGCGTTGTTTGAATCAGTCCCGGAGCCTGCGCTGTTAGGTTAGTCCTTGGCCATGCACACATTTTGCGCTGCCCGTCTTCTGACATCAGTTGGTGTCAGGCTGGCTGAGCCTGTGCGGCCGCGCTGGACGAGATCCCGCCTCGTAGTGTCTTCTGATTTAATCCCACTGGGGGCCTGAGATCCATGGACATGCGCATTGCATATCTGAACCTCCACCTCTCACTCATCTCCCTACGGCTTCTTCAGACTGTGCGGTGTCAGCTTATCCCTAATAGCATGCCACGGCCGTGACACCGCACAGTCTGAAGAAGCCGTAGGGAGGGGAGTGAGAGGTGAGGATATGCACTGCGCATGGCCACGGATCCCAGGCCCACGGTGGGATTACATTAGACGACACTGCGAGGCGGGATCTCGGCCAGCGCAGCCGCACAGGCGCAGCCACTCTGACACCAAATGATGTCAGAAGACGGGCAGCGCAAAATGTGTGCATGGCCAAGGGCTAACCTAACAGCGCAGGCTCCGGGACTGATTCTAACAACGCTGAGGAGGCGGCGCACGGCGCCAAGGGGGTAAGAATGACGGCTGTGCTGCGTCACATCACAAAGGAAAGTTCCACCTACCGGACGGTATCACGGTAGGAGGGGACACATTTCATAAGTGTTAGGTTCAGCATGTGCAAGGACCATAATTAAAAGAGCTAAGTTTACCTTTTCCAGCATTAGTGCTGTACACGATGGCTCTTTCAGCTACAAACGCCTGGGGGGTTAAAGGTTCCCTTTCAACTTGCTCCAGTGCAGGCTTCGGCCTACACTCTGCTCCCTCTCCTCCTCCTGCTGACCCTGGGCTCTAACACCGCCAGTTGGGGCCCAGATGTGCTAGCTGCACAGAGAAAAACACCAGCCAATGTGTCAGTGGGGTTCAGCACCGCCAGCTGTTCCCCTGCTGTGCAGCCAGCAACGTGTCCTGCAACAGCCACGCAGACACAAGAACTGAAATTGAAGGGAACCTGTCCCCCCTCCCCCAGGTGTTTCTACGTTTTACAGCCACCTTGTATGACAGTAATGCTGCATGTGTGCAAGGTGGCTCAGAAACTTATTCTCCTTGCCCATGTTGAACTGAACACGTCTAAAATGAGTCCTCTGCGACCATTAAAACGTCCCTCAGGTGTGATTTTCCTTTGTATTGACACGCAACAAGCTCCTTGGTAGCGCTGCCCGTCTTCTGGCATCATTGTTTGGCTGCCTGCGCCTCTGCGGCCGCCTTGCCCCACACAACGCCCCTCGGTGTCTTATTTATTTGGACTGCGAGGGTGTGATTGATGGGCATGAACGGTGCATTTCTTCGCCTGTCCCTCATCTCCTTCCGCCTTCTTCGGACTGTGCGGCTTCATGGCCGTGGCATGCGATAAGGGATCAGCTGACGCCGCATAGTCTGAAGCGGGTGTAAGAACCCAAGCGAGAGGCGAACATATGTACTGCGCCAGGCCATGAATCCCAGCCCCGCAGTGTTTTAACAATGTTAAGACACTGCGGGGCTGGGATTCATGGTCATCGCAAACCGCAACGGCCGACATTACATGATGTCAGAGGATGGGCAGCGCTAACAGCGCAAGGCCAAGGGATAACACGACAGCGCAGACTCCTGTGCAACAAATAACGATGCTCAGGAGGCCGCGCCAAGCACCAAGGTGGCATTTTTGCCAGCTGTATTGCGTCTCTTTACGAAGGGAACTCACGCCTCAAAATCAGTTTGACTGTGTAAGGGCCTAAATGTTATACGTGTTCCTTTCAGCGTGTGCAAGGAGAAAAATTAAAAGAGCAACCTTTGACTTGTGCAGCACTACTGCTGCATAAGCTATGGCTCTTCTAGTTTGGAACACCTGAGGGGGGGGTTAAGGTTACCTTTGAAATTGGTTCAATTAGGCTTCGGCCTACACTCTGCTCCCTCTCCTCCTGCTGACCCTGGGCTCTAACACCGCCAGTTGGTGCCCGGTACTGCTAGCTGCACAGAGAAAAACACCAGCCAAAGTGTCAGTGGGGTTCAGCAACGCCAGCTGTTCCCCTGCTGTGCAGCCGGCAACGTGTCCTGCAACAGCCACGCAGGCACAACAGACCCAAAGCTGCCGCCAGTGCAGGCTTCGGCCTACACTCTGCTCCCTCTCCTCCTCCTGCTGACCCTGGGCTCTAACACCGCCAGTTGGGGCCCAGATGTGCTAGCTGCACAGAGAAAAACACCAGCCAATGTGTCAGTGGGGTTCAGCACCGCCAGCTGTTCCCCTGCTGTGCAGCCAGCAACGTGTCCTGCAACAGCCACGCAGACACAAGAACTGAAATTGAAGGGAACCTGTCCCCCCTCCCCCAGGTGTTTCTACGTTTTACAGCCACCTTGTATGACAGTAATGCTGCATGTGTGCAAGGTGGCTCAGAAACTTATTCTCCTTGCCCATGTTGAACTGAACACGTCTAAAATGAGTCCTCTGCGACTATTAAAACGTCCCTCAGGTGTGATTTTCCTTTGTATTGACACGCAACAAGCTCCTTGGTAGCGCTGCCCGTCTTCTGGCATCATTGTTTGGCTGCCTGCGCCTCTGCGGCCGCCCTGACCCACACAACGCCCCTCAGTGTCTTATTTATTTGGACTGCGAGGGTGTGATTGATGGGCATGAGCAGTGCATAAGTTCGCCTGTCCCTCATCTCCTTCCGCCTTCTTCAGACTGTGCGGCTTCATGGCCGTGGCATGCGATAAGGGATCAGCTGACGCCGCACAGTCTGAAGCGGGTGTAAGGACCCGAGTGTGAGAGGCGAACATATGTACTGCGCCAGGCCATGAATCCCAGCCCCGCAGTGTTTTAACTATGTAAAGACACTGCGGGGCTGGGATTCATGGTCATCGCAAACCGCAACGGCCGACATGAAATGATGTCAGAAGATGGGCAGCGCTAACAGCGCAAGGCCAAGGGATAACACGACAGCGCAGACTCCTGTACAGCAAATAACAACGCTCAGGAGGCTGTGCCCAGCACCAAGGTGGGATTCTTGACATCTGTGCTGCGTCTCATTACCAAGGGAACTCTCGCCTCCAACACAGTTTGACTGTATAAAGGGCTAAATGTTATACGTGTTTCATTCAGCGTGTGCAAGGATAAAAATTAAAAGAGCAACCTTTGACTTGTGCAGCACTACTGCTGCATAAGCTGTGGCTCTTCTAGTTTGGAACACCTGAGGGGGGGTTTAAGGTTACCTTTGAAATTGGTTCAATTAGGCTTCGGCCTACACTCCGCTCCCTCTCCTCCTCCTGCTGACCCTGGGCTCTAACACCGCCAGTTGGGGCCCAGATGTGCTAGCTGCACAGAGAAAAACACCAGCCAAAGTGTCAGTGGGGTTCAGCAACGCCAGCTGTTCCCCTGCTGTGCAGCCGACAACGTGTCCTGCAACTGCCACGCAGGCACAACAGACCCAAAGCTGCCGCCAGTGCAGGCTTCGGCCTACACTCTGCTCCCTCTCCTCCTCCTGCTGACCCTGGGCTCTAACACCACCAGTTGGGGCCCAGATGTGCTAGCTGCACAGAGAAAAACACCAGCCAATGTGTCAGTGGGGTTCAGCACCGCCAGCTGTTCCCCTGCTGTGTAGCCGGCATCGTGTCCTGCAAAAGCCATGCAGACACAAGAACTGAAATTGAAGGGAACCTGTCCCCCCTCCCCCAGGCGTTTGTATGTTTTCCAGCCACCTTGTACAGCAGTAATGCTGCATGTGTGCAAGGTGGCTCATAAACTTATTCTCCTCGCACATGTGGAACTGAAAACACGTCTAAAATGTGTCCTCTGTGTGACCATTTAACCGTCCCAGAGGTGTGACTTTCCTTTGTAATGACACGCTGCAACCCCCTTGATAGCGCTGCCCGTCTTCTGGCATCATTGTTTGGCTGCCTGCGCCTCTGCGGCCGCCCTGACCCACACAACGCCCCTCGGTGTCTTATTTATTTGGACTGCGAGGGTGAGATTGATGGGAATGAGCAGTGCATAAGTTCGCCTGTCCCTCATCTCCTTCTGCCTTCTTCAGACTGTGCGGCTTCATGGCCGTGGCATGCGATAAGGGATCAGCTGACGCCGCACAGTCTGTAGCAGGTGTAAGGACACGAGCGAGAGGCGAACATATGTACTGCGCCAGGCCATGAATCCCAGCCCCGCAGTGTGAAACACTGTAAAGACACTGCGGGGCTGGGATTCATGGACATCGCGAACCGCACCAGCCGACATGAAATGATGTCAGAAGACGGGCAGCGCATGGCCAAGGGATAACGCAACAACGCAGACTCCTGTACTTCAAAATGCGATGCTCAGGAGGCCGCACCAAGGTGGTATTTTTGCCAGTTGTGCTGCGTCTCATTACGATGGGAACTCCCGCCTCCAAGACAGATTGACTGTATAAGGGCCAAAATGTTGTACGTGTTTCCTTCAGCTTGTGCAAGGAACAAAATTAAAAGAGCAACCTTTGACTTGTGCAGCACTACTGCTGCATAAGGCGTGGCTCTTCTAGTTTGTAACACCTGAGGGGGGGGTTAAAGGTTACCTTTAAAATTGGTTCAATTAGGCTTCGGCCTACACTCTGCTCCCCCTGCAGAGCCTGGGCTCCAACACCGCCAGTTGGTGCCCCGAAGTGCTGGCTGCACAGAGAAAAACACCTCGCCAATGTGTCAGTGGGGTTCAGCACCGCCAGCTGTTCCCCTGCTGTGTAGCCGGCAACGTGTCCTGCAACAGCCACGCAGACACAAAGCTGCCGCCAGTGCAGGCTTCGGCCTACACTCTGCTCCCCCTGCTGACCCTTTGCTCCAACACCTCTAGTTGGGGCTCTAGGAAGATAAGCTTGAATAGGTCCCCATCCTGGTTCCAGCACCGTCAGCTGGTTCCGGGCAGAGGCTTAGGTGCCTCCTTCTGGGTATCCGAGTTCCACCAACGTCAGGTGGTCCTTGGTAGTGCTTTCAGGCACGGGTACCTCCTGCTTAGTAACCGGGTTCCAGTAACGTCAGCTGGTCCTCGGTAGTTCCATTGGCTCTTGGACCTTCGGCTACCCATCCGGGTTCCAGTACCGTCAGCTGGTTCTCGGCAGTGTCTTTTGCTCTTGTACCTTCTGCTCCCCATCCTGGTTCCAGCACCGTCAGCTGTTTCCGGGCAGAGCCTTTGGCTTAGGTGCCTCCCTCTGGGTATCCGAGTTCCACCAACGTCAGGTGGTCCTTGGTAGTGCTTTCAGGCACGGGTACCTCCTGCTTAGTAACTGGGTTCCAGTAACGTCAGCTGGTCCTTGGTAGTTCCATTGGCTCTTGGACCTTCGGCTACCCATCCGGGTTCCAGTACCGTCAGCTGGTTCTCGGCAGTGTCTTTTGCTCTTGTACCTTTTGCTCCCCATCCTGGTTCCAGTACCGTCAGCTGGTTCCGGGCAGAGCCTTTGGCTTAGGTGCCTCCTTCTGGGTATCCGAGTTCCACCAACGTCAGGTGGTCCTTGGTAGTGCTTTCAGGCACGGGTACCTCCTGCTTAGTAACCGGGTTCCAGTAACGTCAGCTGGTCCTCGGTAGTTCCATTGGCTCTTGGACCTTCGGGTAGCCATCCGAGTTCCAGTTCCATCAGCTGTTTCTCGGCATTTTCTCAGCCTTCTTGTACCTTCTGCTACATTTCCAAGTTCAAAACCCTAAAGACGACGACCCGGAAGACCACCCCTAAGATGACGACGACACCAGAGACGACGACCACTGAGATGACGACGACCCTGGAGACGATGACCCTGAAGACCACCCCGATGACGACGACCCCGGAGACGACGACCCTGGAGACGACGACCCTGGAGACGACGACGACATGGGAGACCGAGAAGCAGAAGAACAAGAGGCTGCAGAACAAAGAGCAGAAGAACATTAAGCATAACACTAAATATCAGAGCAAAAGATATCTAAATTATAAGCAGAAGAAGACTAAGCAGTGTATGGGGGTGAGTCCGTTCCTCCTCGTGGTGCCCCTGGATAAAGCCTGATGCTGCAGGCCAAACTGAACGCGGACAAATGTAACTCTTTTGTGACAGGCAGAACGGAAGGTGTAATCTTCAAACTTTTATAGATAACAACTACGGGAATGCCTGTCACAAATAAGAATATGATGAAGAAGTTGAATATGAAGAAGATGATAGTTAAAAAGAATATGAACAATGTAAAAAAAAAAAATTAGAGGTAGAAGAAGAAGAAGATGAATAAGGTGAAGATAGTTGATGTCAAAGAAGCTGATGATGAGGATAATGAAGAAGAAAGTGTGGGAGAAGTAAAAAAGAAGGTGAAGGGCGTGGAAGTAGTGAAACATCAATATCTGACAAAATAAAAATAAAAAATAACATAGTCCAAATCTTTCTAACGCCGAACGTCATAAAAAAAACAAACAAAAAAACCTGCTATTCTATTTGTTTGGGCTAAACCTCTGTGCCTTTAATGTCTCCGCCACCTCCCCCAATACATCCTACATTATTCTTAGTTGTTTTCCTTCATGTAGACTTAACCTACAAGGAAAGAAAGGGTTTATTTTAATTCCGATATTTTCGTCCCATTGACTTGCATTGGGATCGGGTATCCATATCGGATTAGATCCGATACTTTGACGGTATCGGCCGATACTTTCCGATACCGATACTTTCCGATATCGGAAGGTATCGCTCAACACTAATTATAATAGAAAGATATAAAAACAGGACATAAAAGGCGAGAGAGGAGCCCAGTTTCAAAAGAGAGCAGTATTGAAAGGGAATCTGCCAGTAAGATCAACCCTTCAAATCCATCTATATGGGCATGCAGGTCATAAGAAGGTGAATAAATGATACCTTAATATCTGTAATTTGATGCTTATTCCAAAGATAGCCATGTTTTCTTATATGTAAATGTGATGTTCCAGGCTATGGAATGTACACTAATCTGCATCAGAATCTGCCTCCGGAGCAGTGTTCCCCAACTCCGGTCCTCAACAGCCACCAACAGTTTATGTTTTCAGGATTTCCTTAGTATTGCACAGGTGATTGAATGCTTGCATGTCCAGGTGATGCAGTTATCACCTGTGTAATACTAAGGAAATCCGGAAAACATGACCTGTTGGTGGCTGTTGAGGACCGGAGTTGGGGAACACTGCTCCAGAGCTTATTTTAAATGAGAGGAGGAGTTACCAGTATGAGACATACCTTATACAGAACAATAGAACTGAACCTTGTCTCATAACAACCATGTCAAAAGCTACAGCTCTCACAGCTCTGTTGTATTGCAACAAAATTGCAACACTCACTACCTTTAAGATGGAATCTGAAGCCCTGAGAGGAACTTGAAGATGTGTCACTTATAGGGATGAGTGGACCCGTGGAAGTTAGGGTTCTGGTATCCAACCCAAACTTTACTCCAAAGTTCGGTTCAGAGCTGTACCCAAACTTGAGTCAGAAATCGATCCCCTTTGAAAACGATGGAACCCCAAACTTTTTATCTGGAAAATTTTCTTTCTCTCACCAGACTTCCCCCACAATTCTGAACACTGCATCAAACGTCCAGTAGAAGTCTGTGTTTGGTGTTTAGCACTGGACACTAACTGTCCGGTACGAACCCTGAACTTTATGTGTGGATTCGCTCATCTCTAGTTTCTTATATTCATAAACACCTCTGCAGTGAGATCAGGAGAGCAGAGAGCGGTCATTATACATCACACTGGTAACTCCCCTTTCATTAAATATAATCTCTGGAGGCAGATTCTCAGGGAGATCTGTGTCCAGCCCATAGTCTTTAACAGATCACTTACATATAAGAAAATGTGGATTTGTTTGGATACACACATCGGATACCAGATATCAAGGTGTTATTTTATTCAGCTTCCTATGACCTACATATTCATATAGATTGCTTAGAAGGCTTGATCCTACTGACAGATTCTCTTTAAATGAAAATTCTGTCTCACAGCCAAGGAATTATTAGTTTTCAAGAATAAGTCTGGTGTAAGAAGCCTCTGGGCACCTGGTTTCTGTGAGAATATGTTTTCCATAGAGCAATGTCTTACAGAACATTCTAACAATATCTGCAGGCCTGGGCTTGGTTTCATTCAGGTGAAATGAAACATGATTTTATAAAGCTGGTACATAGCTGGCATATGACAAATAATAAAATATATTGGCAAACTATGCAGAGTGATTCACTCACTACTTTACTCAGAAAAATTGCAGTAATTTGTAAAAGAGACCATATATCAAACTGAAATTTGGACTGTACATACCTTGGTTCATGAGAAACTGATATTTTAAAGCAGGTTTTGAAAAAGTCCAACGTTCACATCCAAGCACACCTGGACGTGCCATTCCATATTGATGAATGTACTGCGCAGGACACCTGGGGTTATAGGCTGAATTTATCACTGCATGTTCTCTCAGAGTGTCTACAATGTGCCTTGTTACTGTAAACCCGACCTTTCAAATGGCCCCACAGGAAAAAATCTGGCATTGTTAAATCAGGCGATATTTTTGGCCACAGTCCCTTGGAGATTATTCTGTCATCAAAGAAGGCTTCAATACACGGTTTGGAAGGTGGATTTAGACCTCCAAACTTCCTTAGTAAATCACCTTGACACCTTTTTAAGGAATCAGTTTTCCAATAATTTTCCCAATGAAAGCATGCTTTTCAAAACTGTATCTGTATATTGTTTACAAACGAAGAAGGAATTCAGGAGGAGTGAAATGCAAGCACCACACGTAATTACCGATGTGCAGAAAGGAGTGCAGCAAGTCTCATAGAAGAGACGACCGACTGGGCGACAAATTGGCGGGACCACTCTGTGCAAGGATGTTTCTGGCCACTGAAGCGGAAGTTCATTGCACTCTCACTTCTCAAAAACTAAAGAATGTACATTACAAATTTCAGTACGGTCGGCCGTCTCTTTTAAAAGTTACAGCAATTTTTCTCTATAAAGTAGCAAGTGATTCATTCTGTAATAGATGTATTGATTATTTTCTTTTTCATTAGTAAGCCAAACTGTGAGAGTGGGACTTGAATACCTTAAAGAAAAACATCACCAGGAAAATGCAATCTAATCTGCAGACATCATATTATAGAGAAAGGGGGAACTGAGCAGATTGATACTTACTTTTGTGATAAAAGATTCAGTATAACTTACATTCTCATCTTTTATACTTCTGCTCTTTCTCTGCTTTTCAGTCACTGATAGGACCGCCCACTGGACCCAAAAGCCGAGAAACAGTAGAGGATTAAATGATGAAAACACAAGTTATACCGAATCTTTACTCTCAAAACTATGTATCAATCTTATCATCTCCCCCTGCTCTATAACATACTGCCTGCAGATTGGACTGCATTTTCCTAGTGAGAGGTTCTCTTTAATACTCAACACCTTGTCAAGAATTGTTAACAGCTTACTTAATTGAATTTTAGAACTATACAATCTGGACATTAAAGGGATTTTCTTCTTGATGTGACTGAAGACTTCTGAATCATGACAGCCAGTGGTGGCACATTACTATAAATCACCGATATTGCCAGTGCATTCGAGCAGTCATATGACTACTAGTCTAATCTCTCAATAGAAGTGAATTGAGAGAAACTGCCTAGTTGGCATGTGACCACATGTACAGTATGAAAATGGCATACGTACGACCATGTCAGCCTTCAAAATTGACTTATGATGAAAATGAGCCAATGCAAAAAATTCATATTAGTCATTTAAAACTGGGTTGTCCTGGTTTGAGAGTAAAGTCTGCACTCACTCATTATAACTACTGATAAATTATTGCGGTGCACACATTATTATGGTTCTCAGTAATGCTGGTGCAAAGAAGCAGTTACATGACACAGGTCTACAAAGATGGAATTGCTGTAAATGGATGATTTTGGGCCAAAAGTTTGAAGCATTAATGACATTGGTATAATTTTCATTTATAAAAATACATTTTCAAACAAATAGTAGCTTGCTTTCAGTGATTACAAATGCTTGTATAATAGTTGAATGACATTTGCAATAAAGTTATTATTCAAATGCACAGACTGCTGGATCATCTGTTTAATTTGTGGATTTTGCTTTTAACCCCTTTACCCCAAAGGCTATTTGCACCTTCATGGAAACATTTAACAATTCTGATCACTTTATGAGGTAAAAACTCTGGAATGCTTCAAAGGATCCCCCTGATTCTGAGAATGTTTTTTCATGACGTATCGTACTTCACGATACTGGTAAAATGTATTCAATATGACTTGCGTTTATTTGTGAAAATAATGGAAATTTGGCAAAGATTTTGTAATTTTCAAACTTTTAATTTTTATGCATTTAAATTAGAGAGTTATATTGCATAAAATAGTTAATAAATAACATTTCCCACATGTCGACTTTACATCTGAACAATTTTTGAAGCAGAATTTTTTTTGTAGGAAGTTATAAGGGTTAACATTTGACCAGTAATTTCTTGTTTTTTCAACAAACTTTACAAAACCATTTTTTTAGGGACCACATTACATTTGTATTGACTTTGAGGGGTCTATATCACAGAAAATATTGAAAAGTGACATCATTCTAAAAATTGCATCCTTCAAGGTGCTCATAACCACATTCAAGAAGTTTAAAAACCCTTCAGGTGCTTCACATGAATTTTGTGTATGTGTATTGAAAAAATAACATTTTTTTTTCACAAAAATTTTACTTTAGACCCAATTTTTTTAAATTTCGGAAGGGTAACTGTCATGGAGTTACCGCGACAGAGCAGTACTAGAAGACCGCAGCATCTGATGGCTCCTGCTTCACCGCTGAGAAGAAGCACTTCTCCAGTATATTAAGTGTGTTTGTTTTCTTTCAGCAGGACAGGGGTTAATCGGCCATGTGGTAATCCCTGCATTCAGCTGTGCTTGGTTAGCCACTTCCCTCTCCTATAAAAGCTAGGCCTTCAGGCCAGATCCTTGTCTGAGATAGCACTTGCTAGATAGACCTGAAGAGTGAAGAGCTGGTGTCTAGAGAGTTGGAGGAGTTTATTGTGCGATTGTTGCTTGGTTTGTACGCTTGGAAATTCCTCATCCTTACCTGCTTTATTTTCTTCCCCTGTTATTCACACCCTGGTGAATACCTCTGTTATTTGTGAGAGTATGTTTGTGTGAGTGGAATTTTATTTCACCCTTGTCTTTTGTTCCCCTGTCTGTCGGGTTGGTGTACTGCAGTACACGATAGTGCCTCTCTACCCTGGGTGGGGGAATGGGACAGATGCTGGGCTGCAGTTAGGAGACAGGGCAAGGGCGGAGGCCCCAGCATCCTCGCCATCTGAGGTATCCCAGGGGAAAGGGTGAGTTAGGGCGCCCCTAGTGCTAGGGCTAGCAAAGGTGCCCCTGGTCCCAGTTTATTTGCCAGTTCTATATTGACAGTACCATGAAAAAAGGACCCTAAACTGTGGTGTGCACTTTCTACTGAGCATATTAATACTTTATATTTGCTTAAAAACTACTTTTGAGGCACAGTGCAAAGCTTAGATGGGAAAAGGTGCCATATTGGAAGTCGGATCCTGCTTGACTGGTCTGTATTAAGAAATGGGGTATGCAAACCTTTGATCAGGGTCATTTGGATGTTTTGGGTTGTCATTATGATTTAAAAAGGGAAAACTCAGTAGTTTGACAATAAATGGCTTCACCCAACCACTAACCATGAGTGGAGGAAAAGTTTTGGTATTATAATTCATATTCTCTGAAAAAAGGCCAAGAAAGCAACAATTCTGCCGGGTATGTAAACTTTTGAGAACAACTGTATATGACTTAATGATGTTATTTCTACTTTCATATTATGGCCCCAACAGTGCTCACTGGAATCTTAAGTAGAATAGAAATTCTTCTGTAATCAACACCATCAGTATGTTTTGCAATAATATGTTTGGGAAGATCTGGAGACAGCTCACTGGTTTTTACCTGCTGCGCCCCAGGGTCCTGGTCGTTGTAGTAATGTCATTCTTCCACCAGGGGAGTGATGTTATGTCTGAAGGCAATAAAGGAGATCTTCTTCCCAGGTATCACAAACCACACAACACATTTCACACTCGAGTCCACCAGGGAGAGCTACACTCCTATTACTAGAGCACTCCTCACAATTAAGTAAAACTGGTGGTCTGGATAGGAAGTTAGACAGAAGCGAGCTGGGCTTCTCCCAGTAAGCTGCTATCTGAGCTCCACTCAGGTAGTGGGTCCCTGACAGGGGTGGGATCCTGTCAGAGACCTAGACAGAAGGCCACGGAGCTGCGCCTGCCCGACGTGCGACAGCATCCTAAGAAAGAGACATTAGAAGAGAATTGTATTGCGGAGGGTGAGAAATGAAGTCATAGCAAAAGGAGAGGAAACCAGAAGGAGTTCTGCCCTGCAAAAGGCTGCCTCCTTTCTGAGGCGCAGGATCTGGTAGCCAGAATACAGAGGGAGTAAGGATCTCTATGCTTTACTCCAGAGACCAGCAGGACAGCTAATTCCATATTAGTTGCCCGACCCATACCCAGGAGGCACGGTGGCAACTTGTGGGGGCCGGGGCATGATAGAGTCCCTGTAAAAAGTCTCAGGCCACCAGTCATACAGGTTTGTCCTATCCATTCCATCAGGGGGACAGAGAGAAAGAGAAATAACATCTAGAACACCAACATCAGTTGTGAGGACCTTACCGAGAAGCTTAGCAGGGAGGTACTACAACACACAGGTGCTAGAGGAAGGCTACTGATTTCCACCTGGATAAGGGGACTCTGGATTTGCCTTCAGACCAGCCGGACTCTGCCTGCCCTGTGGTCTGTATCCAGGACTGTGGATGCTGAAGCCTTTAATAAAGGTAAAGAGACTGTAACCTTGTGTCCTCGTTCTTCACTGCGCCTCACACCATCCATCATCTACACTCTGGGAAGCCCTGGGGATACACTTCACCTGTGGGAAGGTATATCATCTAGCTGCCATCACATCACCCCCAGTGGACCCCTAAACAGCGTCGGTCACCCTGACCGAATACCACAGGTGGCGTCACGAACATTATCCCTTTAAAGACCTTTCCCCCATTTACAACGGATGTCCCTAGGTCCACGGACAGGGTCAGCCGCTGTGACATCCCCGCCGAGAACCGAAGGACCCGGTACCGAGTACCCCACTGCCCTATACGGGGGCGCTCCATACCCATCATGAGTTGTTTCCTGTGTGGTACCTTGGTAATGAGACACTTTTTATAGGCCATCAGTTGAAATAGCTGATGCTATTTTTCAGTAAGTGTTAGGATTAGGATTGCTTTCTAATTACTGATGGATTTCAGCTGGCATCATGACTATCCATGGCTTTTTGCATCTCTTTTTCTTCATGTTTTTCCCTGTGTTATTTCCCAATATTACACATAACTTAATTAATGGCCATTTATAGTTTGATTTCTTTGCCTGTGTGGATTGGATGGATTGTTTCCAACATCTGGGGAGAATATCATGTCAGTTGCAGGAATTTATTTACTTAGATAATTGGTGATGTTGTGTTCAACACTTATTTCACCCACTGTATACTTGTGGAAGAATAAGTAATGTTATTATTTTTGTCCAGATGCAAAAAGGGAAATATAACAAAACAGGCTATAAATAATGGAAAAACACATGTCAATATTGTACATATATCTACAAGGAATATTCTGGGAAGTTGGTTTTGTTTATTTTTACTTAAAGATCCCATTACGTATTCCACAGACAGGAAAAATCCCAGACTGTTTGTTTACTCACCATCTGAAAACATGAGCGTTTGTAGGTCCACGGCCAGAGATCGATCATCCTGCAGTGCCATGGCAACCATCTGCTGTAGTTCTAGCACAGTGTATGACATTTCTTTTGCCTCTTCATTGTTAACTTTTTCAACTTTGCTAGATCCGATAGTAGGTGTCTCATCAATTTTATTTTTAGATCCAGAGCTGCCTTTTTCAAAGACCACAGCATAGCGCACTACAATGCTATCAGATCTGCAGCATGAAAAAAAGCAAGTACATTGAGTATATTGACTGAGCCTTACATTCAATTGATTTTATCTCTCGTCCCAAAATGTTCTACTGTAACCAGTAATAAAAAGAATGGACAAAAATGTAGATATTACACAAACTAAATATCAACCGTTGCAAAACAGTTATATCAGTTTAATACAAATTCTTAAAAAAATAAATAAAAATAGTGAATAATAAGTTCATAGAATTGCAGGAATAAATAAAAAAATTCATTTCACTCAGCAATCTATAGCAACAAGATCTTGCAAAGTTTAACAGGTTTATCGAAGACTTTTTATTTTTACTATGGGTTAAAAACGAACAGGCCGGTTGTTGCGAAGTATCTGCCTGTTCTACCCGCTGCCAGAACAGGGCAGCCGCTCATCACTCCTGCAGATATTCAGCAGGTCAATGTCAACAGAGCAGCTATTCTTCTTTGGCTGCTCTGTTGACGGAGTATGACTGTTCACGTCATGCTGATTGGTAGCCGACTCCTCGCAGTTGGGCAGCGGGGAGACAGTTGTCAATCAGCATGATGTCAGCAGTCACACCCTGTCAACAGGGCCAACTAAAAAAGAAGACGCTGCTCTGTTCACCTGACATTAGTGGAAGCCGTCTAATCACAGACCTCTCTATGCCAGCAGATATTGGCGTAGGGCACAGTTTTTCAGCCCATAGTAAAAAAAAAAAGCAAACAAAAAAAATCTTGATAAACCCCTTAAGCCTGACATAACCAATATCAATGTGCTCACTGTCTGAATTAAAAGAGAATCTTCTTAGTGTATTTCTATGTATAAATACATATTGGACATTTTTTAAAATGTTGCTGCAGCTATTTTTACAAAGGGACAATGGAAAGTGTGATCATGTTGGAAATTTTTGAATTATCTTCTCAGAAAAAGCAAGTCCATTTACAAACATAACACATTTGACACTGTGTAGTTGAAAATCTAAGTCAAAGATAACAACTAAAATGTCTCAATTCCAAAAACAGAAGTACCGTATGCCATCTTGTGTTGTCATTATCTTAAGAAGTTTTTAACTTTCAGTAAATCATTTTGGAGAATCAATGGGGAAGAGGAATCACTTGTTTCTGCTAATAAAGTAAAGTGATGCAAAAACACTAGTATACAAATTTCTTCAACTATGAAATTCCTTTCCAAAACACAATATGCTCATGCAGTGTACAGATAAAGTTAATTTTTCAAGTTTATGTAAAACTATATTACCTATCTTTCTCCTTCTTCTGCCTTGAGTTTTCAGCATGAAAAAGAAGTGAAAACAAATTTGTAAAATTAATAGCTGGAAGTAAATGTAACTTTTTATTTGAGAGACAAAAAAGTATTAAGACCAAAATCTGGGACCTTAACCACCTTAATCTTTATGTTTTGAGCGCATCACATGGGTGAAATTTTACCTTTCATGCCCCCAAAAGTAAGGGGTGTATGTCAATGATTTTCCCTGCACCTCTGTCCATATTACCATACACCAAGACTTTCTCCACATTTCACTGGGCCCTTGCAGCATCTGGATACTACCATTTAAAGCAGCAACAGAGGCTATTAATAGTTTACCCTACGCCAAGTGCAACAAAATATTGCAGCTTTTTAAGAGTTATTTTGAGTGATTTCATAGTGATCTACATTATGTAATGAATATCTCTGATCTA
Organism: Ranitomeya variabilis; assembly: GCF_051348905.1. Taxonomy (NCBI): domain Eukaryota; kingdom Metazoa; phylum Chordata; class Amphibia; order Anura; family Dendrobatidae; genus Ranitomeya; species Ranitomeya variabilis. The sequence goes on along the minus strand of NC_135233.1, from coordinate 795,219,885 downwards.
CAGCCAGTTAAACTAGAGGTGCAGCTAAGGCAAGATGATTGCCCCTGGAATAATATACAGATAATAGAATAATCTAAAGTATGAAAATATATGTTCCTGTATCTGGTTCAAATAAGTTCACAAATTTGGATAAAAACATTACCTTTAACATCTAATATCCTGATGACACCAAATATTTGAACCTGATATGGTTTTCTGACAATGGTCAGAAAAATTAAAGGAACACTTAGGCATCACAGTAAAATCCCAAGTCAAATAAACTTCAAGGAAGTCAATATGTCAAAGCCAATGTAAATCAATTTAATCTACTTTTGGGACAAATTAAAAAGACAACAGGCGCACTGGTGAGGAAACAGCAAGCTAATGTCAACATTTTGTAGGTGGCGGCAACAAACCATTACATTCTCCTTATCCTTTCAAACTGATTCTTCTCTAGATTTGCTTTTTGCTAGTTTCTTTGTTACTCCTGGTAGCATGAAGTGATACCTGCAGCCTTATCAGGTTGCACAGGTAGTACAGATTCACCACAGTGGCAGATTCATTTGTGCCTCCTGGCATAGTTTCAAAAGCATGGAGAAGATACTGTACAAGGACACTGGTCATTGCAAGAGGAGAGCTTGACAGGACTCAGCAACCCAGCAACAGCACCGGTATCTGCTCCTTTGAGAGAGTAGGAGTTTTACATTTCCTGGCTTAAGATCAAGTCAATATTACGCTGAGAAGCCCTCTATTATTTATTTTGATTACTTTTCACTGTGTTTAATTTTTGTAATTTGTCAAAAAGACTTGTCATGATGCTGTTCTCTTAAGGGTTCCTTTCTTATTGGACTAGTGGGATGACTGTGGGCATCAGATTCTGCTTCCCTAACAAACTTCGGGTCCTTCTCCATCGGTAGAAGAGCCAATCTAGACTGAGGTCTTAGAGCCCCTGATATGGCGGCCCATCAATAAACTGAAATAAATAATTTTCTTGAATTGTTCATAAGAACTTACAGCTTTTAGAACAACCAAAATACTTTATGTCCCATTGAATGGTTAGTTAAAATTCCCCATGAAAATATCCTGTGACTGTAGTTTCATATCCCGGGGCTACGGGCGCCTTCCCTATCCCTAAAGCTAGGAGTGCCTTAGCTATCCCTGCTACCAATATTACTTCTAATCGTGAAGATGCCGGAGCCACATACCTTACCAAGCTCCTGAATCTGCCCTTGTCTGTCCCCTCCCCCAAACAGGGAAGTGAGGAGTAGCTATATAAGAATACATAAACCAGACAAACGAGGGAAGGCATACAGAGATAAATGAAAATACCAATCATAAAAATATGCACTCACAAGCAACAGAGTGGAACATAGGGAAGTAAAAGGAAGAAACAACAAAATAGGAGAGAATGAGGATATGCACACAGACAAATCACCAAGCAGCAGTTTTTAGAACAACACTCCAAACACCCTCTCAAACACCTGCAACTTCACATCGGGAAGTATAAAACTGACGCTGGCAATTCTTATTGCCAAAAGCGAGGATATATAGCAGAGGGGAGTGTCCAACACTGAACAGTTGAGATCATCAAAGCAGGAAAGCTTCAGAGACTCTCAACTGAACAGATTTAACCCCTGAACTGCGAGCAGAAACCTGCACCGTTTAACATGATGTAGTGCTTCTAATCAGTGCAGGAGTATGTGGAATGAGACTCAGCAGTCTTCTGGCCCTTCTCTGTCAGGGAAAACCCGTGACAGAAAGGGACCCATTTATTATTTGCTATCTTTCCATCTGTTGCAGCATTACATCCTCTAGCTGACCTTAATTAGCCTGTTAAGGTTATGGCTTGTTTACCATCATCATTAGGAAAGGTCAGGTAGCGCAAATTTCCCAGCCTTATAAAAACCCAGCCTCCTCTAACCTTGTGTCAAAAACAGCAGCCACGGGTTCTTCTAAGCAGCTGCCTAGCACTCTGAAAATGAAAATGGTGGAGGCTCACAAAGCAGGAGAAGGCTATAAGAAGGTAATAAAGCATTTTCAAGTTGCCCTTTCTTCAATTTCAAATGTAATGAAGATATTGCAGTTTACAGGAACAGTGGAGATCAAGATAAGGTCTGGAAGACCAAGCAAAATTTCAGTAAATGCTGCTCATAGGATTGCTAGAGAGATAAATCAGAACCCATGCTTGCCTGCAAAAGACTTCCAGAAAGATTTAGCAGACTTTGAAGTTGTGGTACATTGTTCTACTGTTCAGAGACACCTGCTTAAATACAGCCTTCAGGGAAGAGTTATCAGAAGAAAGCCTCTCCTGCTTCCTCATCATGAAATCCAGCTTCAGCAGTATGCAAAAGAATATCTAAACAAGCCTGATGCAATTTGGAAACAAGTCCCGTGGTCCAATGAGCTAAAAATAAAACTCTTTGGCTACAATGATAAAAGGTATGTATGGAGAAAAAAGGGAACAGAATTTCAGGAATCGAACATCTCGACAACCATTAAGCATTAGGGTGGATCAATCAGGCTTTGAGTTTGTGTTGTAGCCAATGGCATGGGGAACATTTCACGGGTAGAGGGAAAAATTGAGTCAATGAAATTTCAAGAAATTCTTAATGCAAACAACACCATCTGAAAAAAAAGCTGAAGTTGAAAAGAGGTTTCTACAAATGGATAATGATCCGAAACACATGTCAAAATCTAAAATAGACTACCTTAAAAGGAGCAAGCTGAAGGTACAACGGCCCTCACAGTCCCCTGATCTGAACATCATTGAAAATGATTGCTGAAAGTCAATCATCATTAAAATCTGTAGTTAGATCTCAAAAGATCAGTGCATGCAAGAAAACCCAGGAATCTCACAGAACTGGAAGTTTTTCTAGAAAGAATGGATGAAAATCCCTCAAACAGAAATTGAAAGACTCCTGGCTGGCTTAAAAAAGCAGTTACAAGTAGAGATTGGAGAACCGAACAGTAAAGTTTGGTGTCCATACCGAACATCTATTGTCCAGGCACGGACACCAAAAACAGACTTAATCAGTAAGTTCATGTTGCTGTTAGGGTGTGGCCCATGGAACACTGGGTGTTTGTCGCTCTATCATGTGCATGACAACACGGCAAACACTGCTTCTGATTGGCAGTAAAGTTATTACCGCCAGTCAGACAGCACATTCCCACGCTGTTAAATGACAGCTTGAGCTCGCAGCTGTGATCAGAAGCATTACATTTTCCTCCAGTCGCTGGCGTGGGCTGATGGGACTACTGCTTCTATCAGTCTACATCTGCTACCGCAAATAAATAGTTAAATAAATAATTAAGCATGGAGTTCCCTGTATTTTTGATAACCAACCAGGCAAAACTGACAGCTGGAGGCTGCAACTAGTGATGAGCGAGTGTACTCATTGCTTGGGTATTTGTAACTGCTCGGAGATTCAGTTTTTGTTGATGCAGCTGCATGATTTACGACTGCTAGTCAGCCTGAGTACATGTGGGGGTTGCCTGGTTGCTAGGGAATCCCCACATGTATTCAAGCTGTCTATCAGCTGTAAATCATGCAGCTGAGGCAAGGAAAACTAAATCTCCGAGCAGTTACAAATATTCAGAGACCACCCGATCGTGCTCGGGAAAACCTGAGCAACGAGTACACTCGCTCATCACTAGCTGCAACCCTAAGCTGCAGCGTTAGGAAGGTTGGTTTTCAAGAATATAGTGGTCCTTACGCTGTTTTTTTTAAATTATTGAAATAAATCATTTTTAAAAATGATGTGGGGACCCGATTTTTGACAACTAGCCTTTCTAAAGCAGACATCTGGCACTTTGCCCGGCTCTTCCCACTTCCCACATGAAGTGCTCTAAAATTTCCTGAGAGACGGCTGCGCTGACTTTGGTTCTGATGAAACACAGTGGACCTACACCAGAAGATGACATGGCTTTCAAAACCATCATTGATTGTGGATACGTCACACTAAACCTTGGAAATCAAGGTCCCAGAGTCTGGAGGAAGAATGGAGAGACAGAAAATCCAAACTGCTTGAGGTCTAGTGTGAAGTTTCCACAATCAGTGATGGTTTGGGGAGCTATGTCATCTGCTGGTATAGGTAAACTCACCTGACCTTAACCCCATAGAGAATCTATGGGGTATTGTAAAGAGGAAGATGAGAGACACCAGACCCCACAATGCAGACCAGCTGAATGCTGCTATAAAAGCAACCTGGGCTTCCATAACACCTCAACAGTGCCATAGGCTGATCTCCCTCCATGCCACGCCACATTGATGCAGTAATTGATGCCAAAGGAGCCCTGACCAAGTATTGAGTGCATTTACTGAATATACATTTCACTAGGCCAACATTTCGGATTTTAACCCCTTCCCGCTGCGGCCCTTTTTCGTTTTTGTGTTTTCGTTTTTCGCTCCCCTCCTTCCCAGAGCCATAACTTTTTTTATTTTTCTGTCAATATGGTCATGTGAAGGCTTATTTTTTGCTGGACGAGTTGTACTTTTGAAAGACACCATTGGTTTTACCATGTCTTGTACTAGAAAATGGGGAAAAAATTCCAAGTGCGGTGAAATTACAAAAAAAGTGCAATCCCACACTTGTTTTTTGATTGGCTTTTTTGCTAGCTTCACTAAATGCTAAACCTGACCTGCCATTTTGATTCTCCAGGTCATTACGAGTTCATAGACACCAAATATGAATCGCGATTTCACCCGCCGCTATTGCGCACACATGTCTGCTGTACAAAACAGCTGACATGTCGCTACTTTGATGTGGGCTGAACGCCGGAGCCCACATCAAAGCAGGGGACCCAACATGCGCCGTACTAGTACGGCGCATGTCGGGAAGGGGTTAAAATCATTTTCTCAAGCTGGTGTTATAAAGTATTCTAATTTACAGAGATAATGACGTTTGGGTTTTCATTGGCTGTAAGCCATAATTATCAACATTAACAGAAATAAACACTTGAAATAGATCACTCTGTTTGTAATGACTCTATATAATATATGAGTTTCACTTTTTGTATTGAAGAACTGAAATAAATTAACTTTTTGATGATATTCTAATTTACTGTGAAGCCCTTGTAATAGTATAATGTTGTTAGAACTCCATTAGGAAGATCCAGATATTCGTATGATAAAGTCTATCAGAGTTGCATATGGTTACTTTGCCAATGGCCTATCGTATGTGGGCACAGTAGCTGGAGATCCTAGATGGGTTCATCAGTCTTAACTCAGACTTCTCACAAGAGAGAGTCACATGCTATTTACATTTGTGTTCCCTAGAAATGTTATGTTGTCTTCACAACAAAATTGCAGGACAAGTAGATGCATAACTGGAATAAGGACAGATAAATGTAGATTATAATGCCCACAGTATCCATCACCAAAAAAGTCAATGCATACTACAGGGCTCTTTTAGGCATAGACAGACTCAAGTACTATGGTTTGCCAGCAGGAATGCTCCAGTGAAAACAATAATCACAACTAGAGGCTGGCCATCCAGGGGGCAACATCTTCATCCATTAAAAGGAACTAAAGGAGTTAATAATTTTAATGAAAAAACATCCCTGAGGATTGTGAAAATTTTGCGACAAGTGACACCAGCCCAGAATTTTTTTTTTTTAAACATATCCAATTGTGAAGTTTATTATTGTTCAAAGATAACCTGCCTAGGTGATTTTTATGACCACAACACCACATCCTCGCTATCATTTTTGGGTTTTCATCGTCTATAAGCCATAATAGTCAACATTAACAGAAATAAACACTTGAATTATATCACTCTGTTTGTATTGAAGAACTGATACAAATTAACTTTTTGATGATATTCTAATGTGCGATGCACCTGTATACTGTATGGGTGATTATAAGAAAATATGCAGATACTGTAGTTGGGTGATAAATAAACAAAGAAAGAAAGAATTATCAAAGAAAAAGAATTGTGCTGGTTTTTAACACATCTTCTGTACAGTATATTACAATTAGTTAAGTTTGTTCAGGATATCAGGATAGCCCTGGGGCTGCAGTGTCAGAAATGGCTTTTAATACTATATATATCTACTATATAATTGTCTAAGGGGTATCTTTCTGTCTGTCTGTCTTTCTGTCTGTCTGTCTGTCACGGATATTCATTGATCGCGGCCTCTGTCTGTCATGGAATCCAAGTCGCTGATTGGTCTCGCCAGCTGCCTGTCATGGCTGCCGCAACCAATCAGCGACGGCCACAGTCCGATTAGTCCCTCCCTACTCCCCTGCAGTCAGTGCCCGGCGCCCGCTCCATACTCCCCGCAGTCACCGCTCACACAGGGTTAATGCCAGCGGTAACGGACCGCGTTATGCCGCGGGTAACTCACTCCGTTACCGCCGCTATTACCCTGTGTGACCAAGTTTTTACTATTGACGCTGCCTATGCAGCGTCAATAGTAAAAACATCTCATGTTAAAAATAATAATAATTAAAAAAAATCATTATATACTCACCTTCCGCCACCTTTCCGGCTCCTCTCGACGCTCAGGTGACCGCTCCATGCAAGCGGCAGGCTCCGGTGGCAAGCATGGTATGCGAGAAGGATCTGCCGTGATGTCACGGTCATGTGACCATGACGTCATCACAGGTCATGCGCGCCTGGGCGAGAAGGACCTGCCATGACGTCATGGTCACGTGACTGCGACGTCATCACTCCCTGGGACCGGAAGCTGCCGCCTGCACCCCACACAGGCGACATAACTACAACGCGCCTTCGGAAGGTGAGTATATGTTTATTTTTTATTTTTTTAACCTGTGACATACGTGGCTGGGCAATATACTACATAGCTGGGCAATATACTACGTGACTGCCCAATATACTACGTGGCTGGGCAATATACTACGTGGCTCTGTGCTGTATACTATGTCGCTGTGCAATATACTACGTGGCTCTGTGCTGTATACTACGTCACTGGGCAATATACTACGTAACTGGGCAATATACTACGTCACTGGGCAATATACTACATGGCTGGGCAATATACGTCACTGGGCAATATACTACGTGGCTGGGCAATATACTATGTGGCTGGGCAAAATACTACGTCACTGGGCAATATACTACGTGGCTGGGCAATATACGTCACTGGGCAATATACTACATCACTGGGCAATATACTACGTGGCTGGTCAATATACGTCACTGGGCAATATACTACGTGCCTGGGCAATATACTGCGTCACTGGGTAATATACTATGTGGCTGGGCAATATACTACGTGGCTGGGCAATATACTATGTGGGCTGTGCAATATACTACGTGGACATGCATATTCTAGAATACCCGATGCGTTAGAATCGGGCCACCATCTAGTATATATATATATATATATATATATATATATATACAGTACATATACAGTATATATACAGTATATATATATATATATCTATATATATAATTGTCTAAGGGTTTTTCCGTCTGTCTGTCTGTCTGTCTGTTTTTCTGTCTGTCTGTCTGTCTTTCTGTCTGTCTGTCTGTCCTGGAAATCCCGCGTCTCTGACTGGTCGAGGCCGCCAGGCCTCGACCAATCAGCGACGGGCACAGTATCGACGTAGATGTCATAATGGTTGCCATGGCGACGATGATGTTATAAAGGTTGCCTCGACCAATCAGCGACGGGCACACTCTGCCGCGAATTCTGGAATCATCATCGTCCATATACTACGGGGACATGCATATTCTAGAATACCCGATGCGTTAGAATCAGGCCACAATCTAGTATATGTATATATATCCTTGCATATTAATATTTCCTTCTATTTAAGTTGCCAAAATGGAAAATAATGCGCCATCCATAAGAGGAAGAGAGAGTTCAGTTCACCTGAAGAAAAGTTGTAACATTTCGGAGAACACTGCATGATATACAGTATTACACTGTCACAAATTAATTGACCTGATCAGCAGGGTGGATTTATACAGTGGCTTGCAAAAGCATTCACTCTGTTAGGCGTCAGGATTCTCCCACTGAATGGGATAGATCCCAAGCCTTATGTGCCTCTGTGGTCTCCCATTCAGGTTCGGCCGCTGCAGGTGCTGCTGAACATAGATGTCAGTCCCAGTGTCTTGCTCAAGTTCATAGTGTTCCTTTGGTTACTGCTGGCTCTCCAGCTAAGTCTATGTTAACCAGCAATAGGCAGCGGCAACCTGACACTCTGAAGTCTAAGTCCAGAAATTACGTTACTGAGCATGTCTGTGATGTGGCGTCTTCCTATTGGTGGTGGGACGTCTCCGACTCTGGTGATGTGGAATCTCTGGATTGGTACACGGACGATGTCTTCTCCGGCTGGGCGTGAGTGTTTGGGGTGGAACCTTTTGTATAAAAGACCCCCAATAGCACCCACGGGTGCGCTAGTATAATTTGTGTGTGGCTATGTGAGTGAAAACCCTACCACTCTGTCTGCAAGCGTCGTATGTCTTTTTTATTCACAATGAGGTGCCCAAAATAACAACACTCTTCAACATTGAGGGTAATGTACTACTGTATAACTGTAATGGTGATCAAGCATCAAAAAGGAATGATCTCCAAAGTAGTACTTTTCATTAAAATATTATACTTTATTAATAAACATTATAAAACCAAGATATACATTATCATAAGGGTTCTAGATCCTTTAAAGAGGGACTCCATTACCATAGGGTATTTCAAAACATTGGTCACATAGACAATAAAATAAATATCTCTTTGAAATTAAGAGTACAGTTCAGCCTCTAATAATTACCCTTAATGGAGTGTAAGTTAGTTTCCCACTATGTGAGGGTTAATAGAATTCCTTATGCATATAGGATATGTATGAGAACAAAAAAACACTATTAGTACATTCCCATTTTCTTGGGTAAATCTATGTTTGTTCCCCTGTGCCTATGTGCACAATGTTATTAAGTGATTGTGCTCTCAGATGCTAAATGTTAGATGGTTATATTACCTGATGTGCAGCCATGTGGAAATCCCTTGGCGTCCTTCTGCCCCAACGTGCGTTTCGCACTGCTTCTTCGGGAGGCGTGTTTTTTTGTTCTAATACATATCCTATGTGCATAAGGAATTCTATTAACCCTCACACAGTGGGAAACCAACTTACACTCCACTAAGGGTAATTATTAGAGGCTGAACTGTACTCTTAATTACAAAAAGATATTTATTTTATTGTCTATGTGGCCAATGCTTTGAAATATCCTATGGTAATGGAGTCCCTCTTTAACCCCTTCACCCCAAAGCCTGTTTTCACCTAAGTGACACGGCCAATTTTTACAATTCTGACCACTGTCACTTTATGAGGTCATAACTCTGAAACGCTTCAACGGATCCTGGTGATTCTGAGATTGTTTTCTCGTGGCATATTGTACTTTATGATAGTGGTAAAACTTCTTCGATATGACTTGCATTTATTTGTGAAAAAAACAGAAAATTGTCGAAAATTATGAAAATTTAGCAATTTTCAAATTTTTCGTTTTTATGCCCTTAAATTAGAGAGTTATATCACATAATATAGTTAATAATCAACATTTCCCACATGTCTGCTTTACATCAGCACAATTTTGGAAACATAATTTTTTTTTGTTAGGGAGTTATAAGGGTTAAAAGTTGACCAGCGATTTCTCATTTTTGCAACAAAATTTGCAAAACCATTTTTTTTAAGGACCACCTCACACTTGAAGTGACTTTGAGGGGTCTATATGACAGAAAATGTCCAAAAGTGACACCATTCTAAAAACTGCACCCCTCAAGGTACTCTAAACCACATTCAAAAAGTTTATTAACCCTTCAGGTGCTTCACAGGAATTTTTGGAATGTTTAAAAAAAATTGAACATTTAACTTTTTTTTCACAAAATTTTTACTTCAGATCCAATTTGTTTTATTTTACCAAGGGTAACAGGAGAAATTGGACCAAAAAAGTCGTTGTACAATTTGTCCTGAGTATGCCAATACTCCACATGTTGGGGTAAACCATTGATTGGGCACATGGCAGAGCTCGGAAGGGAAGGAGCGCCATTTGACTTTTCAATGCAAAATTGGCTGGAATTGAGATCGGAACCCATGTCGTGTTTGAAGAGCCCCTGACGTGCCTAAACAGTGGAAACCCCCACAAGTGACACCATTTTGGAAAGTAGACCCTCTAAGGAACTAATCTAGATGTGTGGTGAGCACTTTGAACCTCCAAGTGCTTCACAGAAGTTTATAATGTAGAGCCGTAAAAAAAATTAATATTAATTTTCACAAAAAATTATCTTTTTGCCCCAAATTTTTTATTTTCCCAAGGGTAGCAGGATAAATTGGACCCCAAAAGTTGTTGTGCAATTTGTCCTGAGTACGCTGATACTTCATATATGGGGATAAACCACTGTTTGGGCACATGGCAGAGCTCGGAAGGGAAGGAGTGCCATTTGACTTTTCAATGCAAAATTGGCTGGAATTGAGATCGGAACCCATGTCGTGTTTGGAGAGCCCCTGACTGTTGTGGATTCTGTTTGTGGGCTCCCTCTGGTGGTTACTGCTGGTACTGGGTGACTTTGGTGGGTTGCGGCCTTTGGTTTCCACCTGTCCATCAGAGGCTGGGTGTTTCCTATTTTACCTGGCCTTTCTGTCATTCCCTTGCCGGCTATCAATATATTCTGATGTGCTCTGTTTGGTTCCTGCCTACCTGCTCCCAGATCTTTCAGGATAAGCTAAGTGCTGATTTTCAGTTGTTGGTTTTTTTGTCCAGCTTGCTTATTATGTCTCTATGCTAGCTGGTAGCTCTAGTGGACTGAGGTTCTCCCCATGTGCCATGAGTTGGCACATGGGTTCTTGTAATCTCAGGATGGTTTTTTGATTAGGGTTTTTTGCTGACCGCTCAGACCCCTTTTGTATCGTTCTGCTTTCTAGTTTACAGCGGGCCTCAATTTGCTGAACCTATATATATCATCTCTATGTGTGTGCCTTCCTCTCATTTCACCATCAATACATGTGGGGGGCAACTATACCTTTTGGGGTTCATTCCTCTGGAGGCAAGTGAGGTCTTTATTTTCTCTGCAGTACTAGTTAGCTCTTAGGCTGGTGCGTGGCGTCTAGAACCAACGTAGGCACGCTCCCTGGCTATCTCTAGTTGCGTTTGTCAGGCGTAGGGCAGCGGTCAGCCCAGGTTCCATCACCCTAGAGCTCGTCCGTAATATATTTGTACTTTGCTTGTCCTGTGCTATCCCTAGCCATTGGGATTCATGACAGTATAGCCGGCCCACAAAGTGTTAATTGTTTGGGCTGAAGCAGGAGAAAAAGAAGTGTTTAAGGGAAATTTATTTATTTATTTATTTTTTCCTTCAGAGTTTTGCTGCCTAGCCCTTAATTGCTGTCTAGCTGCTTCTTACCTCCTCTTAACCCTTGAATGGCTCTGATATTAGCTGTTTAACATGGATGTCCAGAGTTTGGCTTCCAGCCTGAGTAATCTCACGGCAAAAGTTCAAAACATACAGGATTTTGTTGTTCACACTCCCATGTCTGAACCTAGAATTCCTATTCCAGAGTTCTTTTCTGGAGATAGATCTACCTTCCTGAATTTCAGGAACAATTGTAAATTGTTTCTTTCTTTAAAATCTCGCTCCTCTGGAGACCCTGCTCAACAGGTCAAGATTGTAATATCTTTCCTGCGAGGCGACCCTCAGAATTGGGCATTTGCATTGGCACCAGGGGATCCTGCATTGCTCAATGTGGATGCGTTTTTTCTGGCATTGGGATTGCTCTATGAGGAACCCAACCTGGAGATTCAGGCTGAAAAGGCTTTATTAGCCCTCTCTCAGGGGTATGATGAAGCGGAAATATATTGTCAAAAATTTCGGAAATGGTCAGTGCTTACTCAGTGGAATGAGTGCGCCCTGGCTGCAAACTTCAGAAATGGTCTTTCCGAGGCCATTAAGGATATTATGGTGGGGTTCCCTACGCCTACAGGTCTGAATGAGTCGATGGCTATGGCCATTCAGATTGATCGGCGTTTACGGGAGCGCAAACCCGTGCACCAGTTGGCGGTGTCTTTTGAACAGGCACCTGAGACTATGCAATGTGATAGAATTCAGTCCAGAAGTGAACGGCAAAATTATAGGCGGAAAAATGGATTGTGTTTTTATTGTGGTGATTCAGCTCATGTTATATCAGCATGCTCTAAACGCACAAAAAGGGTTGATAAATCTTTTGCCATTGGTACTCTGCAGCCTAAGTTCATTTTGTCTGTGACTCTGATTTTTTCACTGTCTTCCATTTCCGTCGATGCCTATGTGGATTCGGGCGCTGCCCTGAGTCTTATGGATTGGTCATTTGCTAAACGCTGCGGTTTTAGTCTGGAACCTCTGGAAGTTCCTATTCCTCTGAAGGGAATTGACTCTACACCATTGGCTATGAATAAACCGCAGTATTGGACACAAGTGACCATGCGCATGACTCCCGTTCATCAGGAGGTGATTCGCTTCCTTGTACTGTATAATTTACATGATGTACTAGTGCTTGGTCTGCCATGGTTACAAACTCTGTTGTGAAATTGGATTTTGGGCTCCCCCGGTGGCCACTGGTGGAATTGAACTGGTGTGCATCATCCCCTCTGTTCACCTGTTTCCATCAGGATGTGGGAGTCGCTATTTAACCTTGCTCCTCTGTCACTTCCATGCCGGTCAACATTGTAATCAGAAGCCTTTCTGTGCATGTTCCTGCTGCTAGACAACTCCCAGCTAAGTTGGACTTTAGTCCTCGTTTGTTTTTGCATTTTGTTCCAGTTCACAGCTGTAGTTTCGTTTCTGTGTCTGGAAAGCTCTTGTGATCTGAAATTGCCACTCTGATGTTATGAGTTAATACTAGAGTCTTAAAGTAATTTCAGGATGGTATTTTGATAGGGTTTTCAGCTGACCATGAAAGTGCCCTTTCTGTCTTCCTGCTATCTAGTAAGCGGACCTCAATTTTGCTAAACCTATTTTCATACTACGTTTGTCATTTCATCTAAAATCACCGCCAATATATGTGGGGGCCTCTGTCTGCCTATCGGGGAAATTTCTCTAGAGGTGAGCCAGGACTATATTTTCCTCTGCCAGGATTAGTTAGTCCTCCGGCCGGCGCTGGGCGTCTAGGGATAAAAACGTAGGCAACGCTACCCGGCTACTGTTAGTTGTGCGGCAGGTTTAGTTCATGGTCAGTTTAGTTTCCATCCTTCCAAGAGCTAGTACTTATGTTTGCTGGGCTATGTTCTCTTGCCATTGAGAACCATAACAAAACTCATAATCCTGTCCTGGACTGGAAAACAATGTCTGTGTTAAGCTGGGGATGTCAGGGGGTTCATGATTATGCACCTCCGATTTCAATCGCTTCATCTACTCCTTCTGAGATCCCTGCGTTTTTGTCTGACTATAGGGATGTTTTTGAGGAGCCTAAGCTCAATTCGCTCCCTCCGCATAGAGATTGTGACTGTGCTATAGAATTGATTCCTGGCAGTAAGTTCCCTAAGGGTCGTTTATTTAATCTGTCACTGCCAGAGCATACTGCTATGCGGAATTATATTAAGGAGTCCTTGGAAAAGGGACATATTCGTCCATCTTCGTCCCCTCTGGGAGCAGGTTTTTTTTTCGTGGCAAAAAAAGATGGTTCCCTGAGGCCTTGTATAGATTATCGCCTTCTGAATAAGATTACAGTCAAGTATCAGTATCCATTGCCATTATTGACTGATTTGTTTGCTCGCATTAAGGGGGCTAGGTGGTTCACTAAGATAGATCTTCGCGGTGCGTATAATCTGGTGCGGATAAAACAGGGTGATGAGTGGAAAACCGCATTTAATACGCCTGAGGGCCATTTTGAGTATTTGGTAATGCCTTTTGGACTCTCCAATGCTCCGTCAGTCTTTCAGTCCTTTATGCACAATATTTTCCGTGAATATCTGGATAAGTTTATGATTGTGTATTTGGATGATATTTTGGTGTTTTCTGATGACTGGGAGTCTCATGTTCTACAGGTCAGGAAGGTGTTTCAGGTTCTGCGGGCCAATTCTCTGTTTGTGAAGGGCTCAAAGTGTCGCTTCGGAGTCCAGAAGATTTCTTTTTTGGGGTACATTTTTTCTCCTTCTACTATTGAGATGGATCCCGTCAAGGTTCAGGCGATTTGTGACTGGACACAACCTACATCTGTTAAGAGCCTTCAGAAGTTCTTGGGGTTTGCTAATTTTTATCGTCGGTTCATTGCTAATTTTTCCAGTATTGTTAAACCTTTGACTGATTTGACTAAAAAGGGTGCTGATGTTGCTGATTGGTCTCCTGCGGCCGTGGAGGCCTTTCAGGAACTTAAGCGCCGGTTTTCTTCTGCTCCTGTGTTGTGTCAACCAGATGTTTCACTTCCTTTTCAGGTTGAGGTTGATGCTTCCGAGATTGGAGCGGGGGCGGTTTTGTCACAGAGAAGTTCTAATGGCTCGGTGATGAAGCCATGTGCATTCTTCTCTAGAAAATTCTCGCCCGCCGAGCGCAATTATGATGTGGGTAATCGGGAGCTTTTGGCCATGAAGTGGGCATTTGAGGAGTGGCGTCATTGGCTTGAGGGTGCTAAACATCGTGTGGTGGTCTTGACTGATCACAAGAATCTCATTTACCTTGAGTCTGCCAGGCGTTTGAATCCTAGACAGGCTCGTTGGTCGTTGTTTTTTTCTCGTTTCAATTTCGTGGTTTCATACCTGCCAGGTTCAAAGAATGTGAAGGCAGATGCTCTTTCCAGGAGTTTTGTGCCTGACTCTCCTGGAGACTCTGGGCCTACTGGTATCCTTAGGGATGGGGTAATATTGTCCGCCGTATCCCCAGACTTGCGACGTGCATTGCAGGAGTTTCAGGTGGATAAACCGGATCGTTGTCCACCAGAAAGACTGTTTGTTCCAGATGATTGGACCAGTAGAGTCATCTCCGAGGTCCATTCTTCTGTGTTGGCTGGTCATCCTGGAATATTTGGTACTAGAGACTTGGTGGCCAGGTCTTTTTGGTGGTCTTCCTTGTCTAGGGATGTGCGTACCTTTGTGCAGTCTTGTGAAGTGTGTGCTCGAGCTAAGCCTTGCTGTTCTCGGGCCAGTGGGTTGTTGTTATCCTTGCCCATCCCGAAGAGGCCTTGGACGCACATTTCCATGGATTTTATTTCTGATCTCCCGGTTTCACAGAAAATGTCTGTTATCTGGGTTGTGTGTGACCGCTTTTCTAAGATGGTTCATTTGGTGCCCTTGCCTAAGTTGCCTTCCTCCTCTGAGTTGGTCCCTTTATTTTTTCAGAACGTGGTTCGTTTGCATGGGATTCCGGAGAATATCGTTTCTGACAGGGGATCCCAGTTTGTGTCTAGATTTTGGCGGACGTTTTGTGCCAAGATGGGCATTGATTTGTCTTTCTCGTCTGCATTCCATCCTCAGACGAATGGCCAGACGGAGCGAACTAATCAGACCTTGGAAACTTATTTGAGGTGTTTTGTTTCTGCTGATCAAGATGACTGGGTTGCTTTTTTGCCACTGGCCGAATTTGCTCTTAATAATCGGGCTAGTTCTGCCACGTTGGTCTCTCCTTTTTTTTGTAATTCGGGGTTTCATCCTCGTTTTTCCTCTGGTCAGGTGGAGTCTTCGGATTGTCCTGGAGTGGACGTGGTGGTGGACAGGCTGCATCAGATTTGGAACCAGGTGGTGGACAATTTGAAGTTATCTCAGGAGAAGACTCAGCAGTTTGCTAATCGCCGTCGCCGCGTGGGTCCCCGACTTCTTGTTGGGGATTTGGTGTGGTTGTCTTCTCGTTTTGTCCCTATGAAGGTCTCTTCTCCTAAGTTCAAGCCTCGGTTCATCGGTCCTTATAGGATCTCGGAGATTCTTAACCCTGTATCTTTTCGTTTGGATCTCCCAGCATAGTTTGCTATTCATAATGTGTTCCATCAGTCGTTGTTGCGGAGGTATGAGGTGCCCGTTGTTCCTTCGGTTGAGCCTCCTGCTCCGGTGCTGGTGGAGGGAGAATTGGAGTATGTTGTTGAGAAGATCTTGGATTCTCGTGTTTCCAGACGCAAACTCCAGTATTTGGTTAAGTGGAAGGGTTATGGTCAGGAGGATAATTCCTGGGTGGTCGCCTCCTATGTTCATGCGACTGATTTGGTCCGCACCTTCCATAGAGCTCACCCTGATCGCCCTGGGGGTTCTCGTGAGGGTTCGGTGACCCCTCCTCAAGGGGGGGGTACTGTTGTGGATTCTGTTTGTGGGCTCCCTCTGGTGGTTACTGCTGGTACTGGGTGACTTTGGTGGGTTGCGGCCTTTGGTTTCCACCTGTCCATCAGAGGCTGGGTGTTTCCTATTTTACCTGGCCTTTCTGTCATTCCCTTGCCGGCTATCAATGTATTCTGATGTGCTCTGTTTGGTTCCTGCCTACCTGCTCCCAGATCTTTCAGGATAAGCTAAGTGCTGATTTTCAGTTGTTGGTTTTTTTGTCCAGCTTGCTTATTATGTCTCTATGCTAGCTGGTAGCTCTAGTGGACTGAGGTTCTCCCCATGTGCCATGAGTTGGCACATGG
The DNA here is from genome assembly GCF_051348905.1 of Ranitomeya variabilis. Lineage (NCBI taxonomy): Eukaryota > Metazoa > Chordata > Amphibia > Anura > Dendrobatidae > Ranitomeya > Ranitomeya variabilis. The sequence continues at coordinate 795,203,375 of NC_135233.1, read as the reverse complement.
GTTCTTGTAATCTCAGGATGGTTTTTTGATTAGGGTTTTTTGCTGACCGCTCAGACCCCTTTTGTATCGTTCTGCTTTCTAGTTTACAGCGGGCCTCAATTTGCTGAACCTATATATATCATCTCTATGTGTGTGCCTTCCTCTCATTTCACCGTCAATACATGTGGGGGGCAACTATACCTTTTGGGGTTCATTCCTCTGCAGGCAAGTGAGGTCTTTATTTTCTCTGCAGTACTAGTTAGCTCTTAGGCTGGTGCGTGGCGTCTAGAACCAACGTAGGCACGCTCCCTGGCTATCTCTAGTTGCGTTTGTCAGGCGTAGGGCAGCGGTCAGCCCAGGTTCCATCACCCTAGAGCTCGTCCGATATTTTGTATTACTTTGCTTGTCCCTTGCTATCCCTAGCCATTGGGATTCATGACACCTGACGTGCCTAAACAGTGGAAACCCCCACAAGTGACACCATTTTGGAAAGAAGACCCCCTAAGGAACTTATTTAGATGTGTGGTGAGCACTTTTAACCCCCAGTTGTTTCACTAAAGTTTAGAATGTAGCGCTGTGAAAATTAAAAAATCATTTTTTCTTTCCACAAAATGATGTTTTAGCCCGCAATTTTTTCCCCCCAAGGGTAACAGGAGAAATTGGACCACAAAAGTTATTGTCCAATTTGTCCTGAGTACGCTGATACCCCATACATTGGGGGGAACCACTGTTTGGGCGCACGGCAGAGCTCGGAAAGGAAGGAGCGCCGTTTGAAATGCAGACTTAGATGGATTGGTCTGCAGGTGTCATATTGCATTTGCAGAGCCCCTGATGTACCTAAACAGTAGAAACCCCCCACAAGTGACCCCATATTGGAAACTAGACCCCCCACGGAACTTATCTAGATGTGTTGTGAGAACTTTGAACCAACAAGTGTTTCACTACAGTTTATCACACAGAGCCGTGAAAATAAAAAATATTTTTTTTTCCACGAAAATTATATTTTAGCCCCCACATTTTTATTTTCCCAAGGGTAACAGGAGAAACTTGACAACAAAAGTTGTTGTCCAATTTGTCCTGAGTATGCTGATACCCCATATATGGGGGGAACCACTGTTTGGGCGCACGGCAGAGCTCGGAAGGGAAGGAGCGCCGTTTGAAATGCAGACTTAGATGGATTGGTCTGCAGGTGTCATGTTGCATTTGCAGAGCCCCTGATGTACCTAAACAGTAGAAACCTCCCACAAGTGACCCCATATTGGAAACTAGACCCCCCACGGAACTTATCTAGATGTGTTGTGAGAACTTTGAACCCCCAAGTGCTTCACTACAGTTTATCACGCAGAGCCGTGAAAATAAAAAATATATTTTTTTCCACGAAAATTATATTTTAGCCCCCATGTTTTTATTTTCCCAAGGGTAAGGCTGGTTTCACACTTGCGTTTTTATCTGCATGCGTTTTTTAAAAAACGCATGTGTGAAAAAACGCATGTAAACGCGGTAAAACGCATGCGTTTTTTAGACGCATGCGTTTTTATAGAAAAACACAAGAAAACAAGAAAAAACCAAAAAACCCTAACCCTACCCCTAACCCTACCCCTACCCCTAATCCTAACCTGAAATACGTGGCACTGAAATACGTGGCACTGAAATACGTTTATATACGTATATATGTATATACGTATATAAGTGCCACGATATTTCAGTGGCCACGTATATAAGTGCCACGTATATAAGTGCCACGTATATAAGTGCCACGTATATAAGTGCCACGTATATAAGTGCCACGTATTTAAGTGCCACGTATTTAAGTGCCACGTATTTAAGTGCCACGTATTTAAGTGCCACGTATTTCACGTAAATGCCACGATATTTCAGTGCCACGTATTTCACTGAAATATCGTGGCACTTAAATACGTGGCACTGAAATATCGTGGCACTGAAATATCGTGGCACTGAAAGACGTGGCACTGAAAGACGTAGCACTGAAAGACGTGGCACTGAAATACGTGGCACTGAAATACGTGGCACTGAAATACGTGGCACTGAAATACGTGGCACTATGACTGTCAGAAAATGTTCATTAAACGGTTAGGGATGAGTTTAGGGGTAGGGTTAGGGTTAGGGTTTGGATCCCTTTATCACCTTGATGGTGGTGAGTGACTTTTCAGTGTGTGTTCTGTTTTTTTTCTATAAAAACGCATGCGTTTTTAACGCAAACGCGTTGAGATCGGACGCCATGTCGCGTTTGGAGAGCCCCTGATGTGCCTAAACAGTGAAAACTCCCCAATTCTAACTGAAACCCTAACCCCAACCCCAACCCTAACCCTAGTCCTAACCCTAGCGCTACTTTCACACTAGCATTTTTTGCATACGTCGCAATGCGTCGTTTTGGTGAAAAAACGCATCCTGCAAAGTCATCTGCAGGATGCGTTTTTTCCCCATAGACTAACATTAGCGACGTATTGACACACGTCGCAAGCGTCGTGCGACGGTTGCGTCGTGTTGTGGCGGACCGCCGGCAGCAAAAAACGTTACATGTAACTTTTTTTGTGCCGACGGTCCACCATTTCCGACCGCGCATGCGCGGCTGGAACTCCGCCCCCACCTCCCCGCACCTCACAATGGGGCAGCGGATGCGTGGAAAAACAGCATCCGCTGCCACCGTTGTGCGGCGCTTGCACAGCAAGCGTCGGTACGTCGGTCCGACGCAGCGCGACGGCCCCGTACCGACGCTAGTGTGAAAGTAGCCTAACGGGAAAATGGAAATAAATATATTTTTTAAAATTTTATTATTTTTCCTAACTAAGGGGGTGATGAAGGGGGATTTGATTTACTTATATAGCGTTTTTTGGGCGGATTTTTATGGTTGGCAGCCATCACACACTAAAAGATGCTTTTTATTGCAAAAAATAGTTTTTGCATCACCACATTTTGAGAGCTATAATTTTTCCATATTTTGGTCCACAGAGTCATGTGAGATCTTGTTTTTTGCAGGACGAGTTGACGTTTTTACTGGTACCATTTTCGGGTACATGACATTTTTTGATCGCTTTTAATTCCAATTTTTGGGAGGCGGAATGAACAAAAACCAGCAATTCCTGAAATTCTTTTAGGGGGGGCGTTTATACCGTTCCGCGTTTGGTAAAAAGGATAAAGCAGTTTTATTCTTCGGGTCAGTATGATTACAGCGATACCTCATTTATGTAAGTTTTTTATGTTTTGGCGCTTTTACACAATAAAAACTATTTTATATAAAAAAATAATTGTTTTTGCATAACTTTATTCTGAGAGCTATAACTTTTTTATTTTTCTGCTGATGATGCTGTATGGTGGCTATTTTTTTGCAGGACAAGATGACGTTTTCAGCGGTACCATGGTTATTTATATCCGTCTTTTTGATCGCGTGTTATTCCACTTTTTGTTTGGCGGTATGAGAATAAAGCGTTGTTTTTTGGCTCGTTTTTTTTTTTTTTTTTTTACGGTGTTTACTGAAGGGGTTAACTAGTGATATACTTTTATAGGTGGGGTCATTACGGACGCGGTGATACTAAATATGTGTACTTTTATTGTGTGGTGTTTTTTTTATTTAGATAAAGAAATGTATTTATGGGAATATATTTATTTTTTTTTTCTTTATTTTGGAATTTTTTTTTTTTTACACATGTGGAAATTTTTTTTTTTTTTACTTTTTTACTTTGTCCCGGGGGGGACATCACAGATCGGTGATCTGATAGTGTGCACAGCACTCTTGCACATTTCAGAGGCTTGCCGGCGCCTGCTATGAGGAATTCTCAGCAGACGCCGGCAAGCAGGGTCATCTTATGACCCGGAAGGAGTCCCGCGGCCATCTTGGATCCGGGGACTCCTTCCAGGTCACCGGAGCAGCGCTGCTCCGGTGGGAGAGCGCAGGGAGCCCCCGTCCCTGCGCGATCCCCCTCTATGCCGCTGTCACTATTGACAGCGGCATCAGAGGGGTTAAATGCCCGCGATCGGCGACAGCGCCGATCGTGGGCATTGCTGCGGGGTGTCAGCTGTCATATACAGCTGACACCCGCACCCGATCACCGCGGCGCTCAGCGTGAGACCGCGGTGATCGGGGCGCCGTACTAGTACTGCGGCTGGCACTAATGCAGTGCCGGCAGCGCCGTACTAGTACGGCGCATGGCACGAATGGGTTAAAGGATCTAGTACCCTTCTGATAATGTATATCTTGGTTTTAAAATGTTTATTAATAAAGTAATATTTTAATGAAAAGTAATACTTTGGAGATCATTCCTTATTGATGCTTGGTCACCATTACAGGGATATATAAGTGTTGTATGTCTGTCTAGCTTTGGGACTGTACACGTAGGCCGGCACCTAGTGTCAGTGGAGGCAATTAGCCATTTGGCCTAGCATCTGTTATCTACATGTGTGCGGTTGGCACAGTACAGTTTCAGAGCAAGCTCGACCCTAGTCAGGGTATTATGCTCAGCATCTGTTTTGTTTCTGTGTGCAATTAACACAGCTCAGTTGCGGAGCATCTGATTCGTTTTGTTATGGAAATATTTGGGTTGGATAAATTTATCCCTCTGTGTGTGCTGCGGCCGCTCCCAATTAGACTGAGTATTTTGAGCGCTCATCAAGAATGGACTGTACACAACTGTGACAGAACAACATTCCATCAATACTGGTACTTTATTGTACATACATAGTTTTATATTTTCACATAGAAAGGAGTGGTTAGGGGTTGTCAGGGGTGGTTAGTTAATTACCATATTGTCTAGCTCCTCTGTCATTGGTTATCTAAACATATATGGAATATTGTGATTAATGCTCATATGACAGCGGATTAGGCAACTAAACTTGAGTTCTGTATCTAGGACAAAGTGGAGACATCTGATCAGCAGTCACCAAACATCTGACACTGTTCTGCTTTTGGGGTGGAAAACCCCATATGATCTGTCTGGGTTATATCAGTTCGTGTCAGCCATTTTATGATCTGTCTGGGTTATATCAGTTCGTGTCAGCCATTTTAAACCATTGATTATAATGTATATATTAGCTGTGAGAATATGAGTATATATATGATTATAGAGGAGTATACATGCAAGTGAGATCTACATGATATATATATTTCTATCACAAGCCCCCCTTAGATATCACTTGCCCTAATCCTAGCCTCCTGTCCCAAAGCGCTGCAACTCTTTTGTGCTGTTGGCGAACTGACACAAGCCTAACGCCTGTGCCCCACTCCGTACAGACTTTTCGCAAATGGGCGGTCAGGAGATCTGTCCCTAATGGGGGTTCATTGCAATCAGTCTCTTAGTCAATAGCATGTGTAGTGAGCGATGTGTAGTCTTTATCAGGTAGGTCATCTTTTCGGTCAGGCAGGGCATCCACAACATCATTCTGGCTTGGGTGTCATCTTCTGGTAGGGGAGCTTTCTTGCCATGCGATGAGTGGATCCAAGTGGGTCTTCCCTCCAGTTTCACAGAGTTTGCTGTCATCAGCAGCACTTGAGCAGGACCATCAAATCTGGGATCGAGTGGTGTTCTCCTTACAAATTTTATCACCAACACCCAGTCTCCTGGCTTCTAGGAGTGCATACCGGACACTGAATCTGGATCTGGCAATGAAGAAAAAAACTCGAGAATGGATGTTAGCAAGTTTCTTGGTGATTTCGATTACATAAGCAGACAAAGTATCATATTACATAGTCAGCTGCTGAGGGAAAGGATACCCCTAACCTGGGACTAGACACAAACAAAATTTCATATGGTAACAGCTTTGCTGGGCCTCTGGAAGTATGCCTTACACTAAGTAGTGTGATTGGGAGTGTGTAGGCCTAAGTCTGACCCTACTGCTGACTAGATCTCTCGTGTGAGGTTTGCTATGAATGCGGGTCCCTGGTCACTCTCTATCACTTCTGGGACCCCATAGCTGCATATCTCGTCTCTGAGAGTAGCTTCTTTGCTGTAGTCTTTGCTGACTGATTCCTCACTGGGAAAGCTTCTGGCCACCATCCTGAGAACATGTCCACGGCCACAAGGGCATATTTGAAACCTCCACTTGGCGGCATCTGGATGTGGTCTATCTGGATCCTCTGGAAGGGGTACAGTGGTCTGGCAAGACGATGTGTGGGAACTTTCTTCATTCTTCCAGGGTTGCATTTGCCACAGGTCAGACAGCTGTTTATGAACTTGGCTGTTACGGTGGAGATTACTGGAGCGAACCAGTAAGCACCAATCAGATCATTCATCTGTGTCTTTAATCTGTTTGTGGGCCCATGTGCCCACTGGACCACCATTGGGTACACGCTTTGGGGTAAACAGGGTTTGTAGTCTATTGCGTATAACCTTCCTTCTTCATGTGCGCATCCAGCATTCCTTCTTGTCCTTTGGGGCTTGCTCTTGCAGCTTTTTGAGCAGATCACAGGACGTCATTTGGTCAGGTTTCTTGTCTTCAGTCGTCATGTAGTAGCCGTCCGGCTCTACGACCTCTCCCACTTCTCCATATTGTCTTCCTTTGACTGCTTATTTGACTGCCATATCCGCCATGTTGTTGCCTCGTGCCTCTACTGTGTTTAGTTTTCCATGCGCTTTGACTTTCAGTACTGCCACCACTTTTGGAAGTTGAAGTGCGTTCAGCAGGTCCTTAATGGCTCCATGATGCTTCACGGTTCTTCTGCTTGCTGTGATGAAGTCACTTGCAGCCCAGATGGGTCCGAAGTCGTGTGCTATGCCATGCGAGTACCTCGAATCGGTATACATTTTCTCAGTCTTGTCTTTTGCCATCTGGTAGGCCTTCATCAGTGCTATCAGTTCTGCTTCCTGGGCTGACAGACTGGGCAGCAGACTTCTGGACCACAGGATCTCTTGATTGCTGGTCACTGCACATCCCGTGTGGAATCTTCCTTCATCATCTGCAAATCTGGAGCCACCTTGGCTCTTGGCTCTTCTGCCACCTTGGGTAGTCCTGCTCTTTCCTGTCCGGAAGGTATCATGCAGATTTTTATCAGAATTTTTATCTGAGGATCCATATCTGTATCCCCCCTTGGGAGTGGGAGTAGAGTGGACGGGTTGAGGACTGTGCATCTGGAGATTATGACATTGATGGTGAGTAGAGAGCACTGGAGGCGAAGATGCCTGGTGGTGGAGAGATGTTTTGGCTGGGTTTGGTTGAGGATTGCTGAGATGCCAATGTTGTCAGTAGTCCTGTCCAGGAGGGCGTGTGCTGCAACTGCTGCTCTCATGCGGGAAGAAGAGGCTACCCTTGCATCTGGATCCAGGCGAGCTGAAAAGTTGTCCGAAAGTCTCTGCTTTCCCCCCTGAAGCTGCATCAGGACTCCAGTAGCAAGGCCTTCTTTTCTCATCAAGTAGAGACGGAATGGCTTCTCGTAGTCAGATAGGCCTAGTGCTGGCGGTGAGACTACAGAGTCTTCCAACTTTTTGAATGAGCTGAAGGCTGCATCTGTCAGGAGGAACGGGGTCACGCTGACGTATTCACACAAAGGCTGCATTAGAACGGAAGCATCAGGGATCCAGGCTCTGCAATACTATACCAAGGAAGGCCTGTAGCACCTTTGGAGTTGTTGGAGGGACCATCTTCCCACTGTGGTCTTCCGGTCATCTGTCAGGCGTTTCGCCTGGTGAGCAATACAGTGTCTCTGGAACGTAACTTGCTTCAGACACCACTGGACTTTGTTCTTTGAGATCTTGCAGTGCTGCTCCGCCAGGTAGAGTAGGAGATACACGGAAATGGGCTTTATACGTGTCAAAGTCAATTGCACAAAGGAGTAGATCGTCCATGTATTGTAGCAGGGTTACTTCTGCATGTTCTGTGACCCAGTTGGTGAGGACTGTGGACATTGCTTTGGTGAACTGTGAAGGGCTGTTCTGGGCCCACTGTGGCATCACTGTCCATGTGTGGTGTCCCCCCTGGTGCATTAAGGCAAACAGTAACTGGTCTTCCGGATGAAGGGGAACACTGGAGAAAACATTAGCCAGGTTGTTCACTGTGAACACTTTTGCTGTGGCAGGCACATTTGAGAGCAGAGTGTGCGGATTTGGCATAATTGCAGTTTCAAACACCGTGACGTCATTCACAGCTCTCAGGTCATATTCCATTCTGAACTTGGCTGGCTCTCCTTTTACAGTCTTTTTCTTGATGGGGAAAAGCGGGGTATTGCAAGGTGATGTGCGAGGAACAATGATTCCTATTTCCAGGTAGACCTCCAGTTGGTCAGAGGCAGCTTGATTCTAGGCCTGGCCTGGGCCTTACGAGGGTACGGGGTACATGGCTTGAGTGACACCCGTACTGGGGCAACTTGAGGTTTTCTCACGTGCTGGGGTCCCTTAGACCATAGACTTTCTGGTACTACATCCAGTACCTCCTTGGGTAGGCCTCATCGATTGTTTAATGTTCTTGTAGGGCCCCCAGCATGACTCTTCTCGGGTCAGGGATGAAGAAAGTGTCACTGTCCCATCTTCCTGGAACACTGTGGTTGCCTTCAGCTCCTGCAATAGGTTCGCTCCCAGCAGGTTGAGTGGAAGTTCCTTGACACCACAAACTGGGACAGGATAGAGTGTCCTGGCTGAGTGCACACGCTCAGAGGCTTTGTAAGCTGAGAATGTCTGACTTGACCATCAATGCCCATGCGAGGCACAGAGGATTCTGATAGGCAGCTGGGATCAGGGAGTTCCACAGGTCTCATCACATTTCTGGCTGCACCAGTGTGCAGAAGTAAAGATCTGACAACGCCATCCACTTTCAGGGTAATTTGAGGTATTGGTCTTGCAGAAGAAGTTTTACATGTCAGGAGTGTAGTGTCTTGTGGACCTGGCTTGCTTGCCCCTGTCCTTTGGACGGGGTACTTCACTGCTTTCTGCACTTCTTCCTTGACCTGTTTCTCTGGACCAACTCTTGGGTTGCATGGGTCCAGTCTCTTCACTGGTTCCGGAAATGGCCAAACTTGCCACAGTTGCAACACCTGACACTTCTTCTGTTTTCGTAGGGTGGTTGCGCTTCCAGGTTAGTAGTCACCATGAGAGGGGCCGTCCTCTGCACTCCTGGTTGGGACTCAATCCCTTTGGCTACTGTGGACAACATGATGGGTACTGTAGCGGCAGATTCCGGCCTGCTGATTGAAGCTGCGGTGGTAAGATGGGGCCTGCAGGTGCATCAGTGATGAGGCCCGGGGGTGCCATGAGACCGGCGGCTGCATCCAACCCAAGGTCTTGGGGCATTACAGGGGCTGCGGCTGCATCTGCCGTCACTTCTTCCCCCCCCCCAAGCAATCTGCTTGGTTCTGTCCCGGATCTCTTCTCTGGAGTCTGCAGCGGTTCTTCCGGTGTGTTGATCGGCACTTTGCAGCGTCTTCACCTCTGGCTCCCCTTCCGGCGTCTCAGCAGCACGGCACCCGTTTCCTTCTTCGCGCTCTTTGTGGTGCTATAATGGCAGCAGTTTTGGTGACAATCAGCAATAAACAGTCTCCTAGGTGCACATAAAACATTTTGCTGGGTTAATCCATTGCCATTGACCTGTTCTCAGGCCTAGCCACTATCAGTGGTTTCCTAATTGGCTGTCTCAGTCCATGCACAAAGGCCTGTGCCAACATTTGCCTGTGTATCTGGTCATGAATGGTGAAGCCCAAGTCTTGGAATACTTGCATTACTCTGCCATGAAACTTCTTTACAGACTCTGTCTTATCTTGGCTCATGTCATGGCTTGTCCTGCCAATCTGCCTTTGGCCCACTCTCTGAGCTGTTCAATTAGCTGTGGCCCTGACTCCCAAGCGTGTACGTCTGATTCTGCTGGAAGTTTGAATTGTTCCTTCATGATTGGCCAGAGTGCATCACCTGCTTCTATTTCCCTTTATGGCCCAGAGATCATTCCAGGTGGCTGCATATGTTTGCTGGTTCTGCTACATCCTTTGGTAAAATGGCATGGGATGCATCCCTGGGTCTGGAAGATTGTCACCTGATTTGAAGTGCAGTGCAGATAGTGTTATGGTGGTGCCCCTGCATTCTTGGTGCCTGTGGGTTTCTTTTTCTAGTACTGGACAGCATGCATGATGTTCCCTCTTCATCTTCATCAGAGGAATAGCTGTGATAGCTTGTACTGGGGTCATACACTGGCTGATTTTGGACTTAGAAGTTGCTTTTTTTTTCTTTTCTCTTATGTGAGGATGTCTTCCCCCCTTGCTGAAGCTATGATGGATTAGGCTTATAGTTCTATGTTGGTGTGAATGTAGGCAGCTCTGACTGGTGCTGAAGTTGTACATTATCAGCAGATGATGATGATCATATCAGTCCTCCCCCCTCTGCACCCAGGGCTGAGCTGTCTGCTACCTGATGTGTCTGGAGGCTGCCCAGTGTGGGGGGGGGATTATCACCTTCTTTCCCCGATATCACAACTGGCAATGGCTGGACTGTGCCAGGGGCATAGAAGATAAACCTTGTGCTGTAAGCACCACATTGTTTGAATTGGGCGTTAGCCCAGCCGGCAACGAAGAGGAAGAAAGAGGAAGAAGAAGAAGGAGGGGTTGATGAGTGAGAAAAAGGAATAGACGGACGGAGGGGAGAGAGAAATGTGGAGATGAGTGAAAAAGGAGGAAAGAGGTGTGGAGAAGGAGAATGAGGAGATAGAGGGAGACAGAAAGGTGTGGTGAAGAGAAACGGGGAGAATCAGGGTGTGCAGAAGTAGGTGGAGACGGGAGGCGTGGAAGAGAGAGAGAAGGAGGAGAAGAGAGGAGTGGAGATGGGTGTGGACAAGGAAGAGAAGGAGGAGATAGGTGTGGTGGGGGAGTGGAGAAGGAGGAGAAAGAGAGAGAGAGGGTGAGGAGAAGAGGGAGGAGAAGATGGAAGGTGTGGAGGAGAGAGATAGAGAGAGGGAGAGAGAAGAGAAAAAGTGTGGAGAAAGAGGAGAGGAGAGGAAAGGACAGAGAGAGAAGAATGAGGAGAGAAAGAGTGACAGAGAAAAAAGGAGGATAGAGAACAGAAGAACAACAAGAATAATAGAGAGGAGCAATGATGCCTTCTCCCTGTAGGGAGGGACGGGGTGCACCACATACTGTGCAAAAATAACTACCTATACCATGGATTCTGCTAAAAGCAGACTGCGCAGATCCAATATTTCCCGTCTTATATGCACAAAAATCACTTCCTGGTTTGCTCACATAACTTTCTGTACCACCTAAACGATGTAAGCTCTGCTGCTATTTCATACCATGTATTGGCATTCAGCAATCTAACATCAGCTAACTTCCCTTATTTTCCTTTCTACGTCATGCCATTCCGCAGCTTGAAGTCTGCCATTCTAATGAATTTATACCTTCCAAAAATCTTCACATACTTAACACCTTCGTGTTCTGCCACTATCTAGGGGCTGTTTGCTCATCAGGAAATAAAAGACTGTCCTGTTGCTTGGCCACTTTATTTCCCATTACAAAAATAAAAATAAAAACCACAATAAAGAAGACACCTCAATGAGGTGCGTTTATAAAAAACACGAAAAATAAAAGAAAAAACACAATTTCAAAAAAAATTGATGTAAGAAGTTGAGACCAGAATTAAAGAAAACCATCAGAAAAAACTCAAAATCTATATACAAAAAGGAAGATATAAAAAAACTATTCCTTTTTAAACAGAAAAAAGGTACAGAGGCAGAGGAGAAAAACTTTGGAAAAATTTGGAGAAAAAACTAAATAATAACAAAAACTTTACTTTAATAAAAACTTAGAAGGAAAACCTTCAAATGGCTAAAAAGAAAACTATATATTTTCTCTCCTTCTCTCTGCGCTCAAAGCACTCAGACACATACTTCCCCTTTTTATATGCTGCTGTATCCAATGTCACTAAAATCACGTATCTGAAAACACGTATGTCGCACCAAAAATGATAGATACAATTTGTTTCACTTCTTCACAAAAAAACTACACATAGCCAGCATTGCAGCTGAAAACAGTCAGGAAAAAAACCAGATGTGACAGTGTGATTTACAATGCATCTCTGCTTCATCAGCTGAAAAAGAGGAAGTTCAAGAGAGAAGGAAAAAAAACCCCCAAAACTTTCTTTTACTATTTCATGCTTCTTAAAGAAGCAACACTTGACAGACAGAAACAGATAGACAATCCGAGAGATGCCCTTTTAAATTTTGTGACACGTGCAGGTTGCGCTGGGAACAGACTACTGCCAATCGCACTGGACGCACCTGCGCCCGGGCCGCCTGAGTGCCTGAGTGAGAAGCACAACAAGCGGGAAACCTACCACCCCGGTCCGGTTGTCCTAACTGGATCGCCGGCACTACGGGAATCTGCAGTAGCCCTATAAGTAGTGTTGAGCGATACCGTCCGATACTTGAAAGTATCAGTATCGGAAAGTATCGGCCGATACCGGCAAAATATCGGATCCAATCCGATACCGATACCCGATACCAATACAAGTCAATGGGACTCAAGTATCGGACGGTATTCCTGATGGTTCCCAGGGTCTGAAGGAGAGGAAACTCTCCTTCAGGCCCTGGGAACCATATAAATGTGTAAAAGAAAGAATTAAAATAAAAAATATCGCTATACTCACCTGTCCGACGCAGCCGGGACTTCAGCGAGGGAACCGGCAGCGTTGTTTGTTTAAAATTCGCGCTATTACTTGGTTACGTGAATTCCCGGCTTGTGATTGGTCAGGTCGGCCATGTTGCCGGGACGCGGACCAATCACAGCAAGCCGTGACGAAATTACGTCACGGCTTGCTGTGATTGGTCCGCGTCCCGGCAATATGGCCGCCCTGACCAATCACAAGCCGTGACGTCACGGGAGGCTGGACACGCGCTCATTTTAAAATGGGCGCGTGTCCAGCCTCCCGTGACGTCACGGCTTGTGATTGGTTGCGCCGCGGTCAACCAATCACAAGCCGGGAGGCTGGACGCGCTCATTTTAAAATGGGCGCGTGTCCAGCCTCCCGTGATGTCACGGCTTGTGATTGGTTGCGCCGCGGTCAACCAATCACAAGCCGGGAGGCTGGACGCGCTCATTTTAAAATGGGCGCGTGTCCAGTCTCCCGTGACGTCACGGCTTGTGATTGGTTGCGCCGCGGTCAACCAATCACAAGCCGGGAGGCTGGACGCGCTCATTTTAAAATGGGCGCGTGTCCAGCCTCCCGTGACGTCACGGCTTGTGATTGGTCAGGGCGGCCATATTGCCGGGACGCGGACCAATCACAGCAAGCCGTGACGTAATTTCGTCACGGCTTGCTGTGATTGGTCCGCGTCCCGGCAACGTGGCCGACCTGACCAATCACAAGCCGGGAATTCACGTAACCAAGTAATAGCGCAAATTTTAAACAAACAACGCTGCCGGTTCCCTCGCTGAAGTCCCGGCTGCGTCGGACAGGTGAGTATAGCGATATTTTTTATTTTAATTCTCTCTTTTACACATTTTAACATTAATGTTGTTGCGATACCCGATACCCGATACCACAAGAGTATCGGAATCCCGGTATCGGAATTCCGATACAGCAAGTATCGGCCGATACCCGATACTTGCAGCATCGGAATGCTCAACACTACCTATAAGTTATCACTACCCGTGCCTGGAACATGGGACTACCTGCCCCAGGACTACCTGTCCTTCCTATGCACAGGAATCCTGCAATAACTTATCGAGCGATTTGACCTCCTGCGGTCTGTTACCCAGCCACCAAAAACAAAAGTCACTTTTTCCTTCCTCTCCCGGATTTTACACAAACACAGAACACATACACAGCACTTAGCAGACACCTCCCAGGGTTAGGATTCAGGCTTCGGACTTTTTACACTACCTGGGAATTGGTGACCACACCTGACCGGCAAGAGGCATAGACCCGGACTGGGCACAGGGGACTTTCAGGTAAGATGATAACATTTTCTTACCTTACTTATGGAGCTGCGCAGTCTCCATCCCGTGAACCAAGGCCATGGCTACACCTCCGTCTCTCCGGTCAGTAGTGGGTCCCATGCGTTTCATCCATGCCCCACGTTGGGTGCCATTATGTTATGGAAATATTTGGGTTGGATAAATTTATCCCTCTGTGTGTGCTGCGGCCGCTCCCAATTAGACTGAGTATTTTGAGCGCTCATCAAGAATGGACTGTACACAACTGTGACAGAACAACATTCCATCAATACTGGTACTTTATTGTACATACATAGTTTTATATTTTCACATAGAAAGGAGTGGTTAGGGGTTGTCAGGGGTGGTTAGTTAATTACCATATAGCCTAGCTCCTCTGTCATTGGTTATCTAAACATATATGGAATATTGTGATTAATGCTCATATGACAGCGGATTAGGCAACTAAACTTGAGTTCTGTATCTAGGACAAAGTGGAGACATCTGATCAGCAGTCACCAAACATCTGACACTGTTCTGCTTTTGGGGTGGAAAACCCCATATGATCTGTCTGGGTTATATCAGTTCGTGTCAGCCATTTTATGATCTGTCTGGGTTATATCAGTTCGTGTCAGCCATTTTAAACCATTGATTATAATGTATATATTAGCTGTGAGCATATGAGTATATATATGATTATAGAGGAGTATACATGCAAGTGAGATCTACATGATATATATATTTCTATCACAGTTTCTGTGTGCGAATGACATAGCTTAGTTGCAGAGAATCTGTTTACTTTCCATGTGCGAGTTCAGCTCACGTGCTTGTCCTGTGACATTTAACAGGACAGAGCACTTAGTACTCATTTTTTACTATTACTTCCTGTGGAGTAACAGAGCTTGGAACTCGGCATCCTGTTCCCACTGAGTGGCGTTAACCCAGTGTGTTCAAGTAATCTCTCACCGTGTGTTCCGTTATTGTTCACTAGCAGCAGTTTTCCATCTCTGGCAGGTGGACCCCGGGTTGCGATTGCACTTTATTATTTATTTTATTTAGCGCAATCTGCCAACCCTAACACACTCCCCTTGGCATTTTTCACATTTTGCTACCTTACAACCTGGAGTTCACTGTTTTCTTTGAGGTTTGCATCAGTAAAGAACATGCCTACAACTGTAAACATTTGGTTTTCTTTTTATTATGAAGCAAACAACAAATCGACAAAATAACTGAAAACTTCAGTGCCCTTAACTATTCACCCCTCCCTATCGTCAATACTTTGTAGAACCTCCTTTTGGGCAATCACAGCGGCAAGTCACTTAGAATACGTCTATATGAGCTTTAATAATAATAATAATAATTATTTTATTTATATAGCGCCAACATATTCCGCAGCGCTTTACAACTTATAGAGGGGACTTCTACAGACAACAGACATTACAGCATAACAGAAATCACAGTTCAAAACAGATACCAGGAGGAATGAGGGCCCTGCTGCTCGCAAGCTTACAATCTATGAGGAAAAGGGGAGACACAAGAGGTGGATGGTAACAATTGCTTTAGTTATTTGGACCAGCCATAGTGTAAGGCTCGGGTTACCGTGGACACTCACCCTAAGGCTCGGGTGTTCATGTAAAGCTGCATGAACCAGTTAACTGCCTAAGTATGTAACAGTACAGACACAGAGGCTATTAACTGCATAAAGTGTATGAGAACATGATGGAGGAACGTGATTATGTTGTTGTTTTTTATTAATAGGCCACACAGGGATAATTAGGTTAATGCGTTGAGGCGGTAGGCCAATCTGAACAAATGAGTTTTTAGTGCACGCTTAAAACTGTGGGGATTGGGGATTAATTGTATTAACCTAGGTAGTGCATTCCAAAGAATCGGCGCCGCACGTGTAAAGTCTTGGAGACGGGAGTGGGAGGTTCTGATTATTGAGGATGCTAACCTGAGGTCATTAGCAGAGCGGAGGGCACGGGTAGGTTGGTAGACTGAGACCAGAGAGGAGATGTAGGGTGGTGCTGAGCCATGGAGTGCTTTGTGGATGAGGGTAGTAGTTTTGTACTGGATTCTGGATTGGATGGGTAGCCAGTGTAATGACTGGCACAAGGTAGAGGCATCGGTGTAACGGTTGGCGAGGAATATGATCCTGGCAGCAGCATTCAGGACAGATTGGAGCGGGGAGAGTCTGGTAAAAGGTAGGCCAATTAGTAGAGAGTTACAATAGTCCAGACGAGAATGAATAAGTGAGACAGTAAGAGTTTTTGCAGAGTCGAAAGTAAGAAAAGGGCGAATTCTGGAAATGTTTTTGAGATGCAGATAAGAAGAGCGAGCCAGTGATCGGATGTGGGGGGTGAATGAAAGCTCGGAATCAAGGATGACTCCAAGGCAGCGGGCATGTTGCTTTGGAGTAATGGTGGAACCGCACACAGAGATGGCAATGTTGGGCAAAGGTAGGTTTGTAGAGGGAGAGAACACGAGGAGTTCAGTTTTTGACAGGTTCAGTTTCAGATAGAGGGAGGACATGATGTTAGAGACAGCGGTAAGACAATCACTGGTGTTTTCTAAAAAGGTCGGCGTGATAACAGGAGAAGAGGTATATAATTGGGTGTCGTCAGCATAGAGATGGTACTGGAAACCAAATCTACTGATTGTTTGTCCAATAGGGGCAGTATACAAAGAGAAGAGGAGGGGGCCTAGGACTGATCCTTGAGGAACCCCAACAGTAAGGGGAAGGTGAGAGGAGGAGGAACCAGCAAAACAAACAGTGAAGGATCGGCCAGAGAGATAGGAGGAGAACCAAGAGAGAACGGTGTCCTTGAGGCCGATGGAGCGGAGCATAGTGAGGAGGAGCTGATGATCCACAGTGTCGAATGCTGCGGAGAGATCCAAGAGAATTAGCATGGAATAGTGACCATTAGATTTAGCTGTTAGTAGGTCATTAGAGACTTTAGTGAGGGCAGTTTCAGTAGAGTGTACAGAGCGGAAACCAGATTGAAGAGGGTCGAGAAGAGAATTATCTGAGAGATAGCGGGTAAGACGGGAGTGGACCAGGCGTTCCAGGAGTTTAGAGATGAAGGGAAGATTAGAGACAGGTCTATAATTAGCGGCACAATTTTGATCGAGGGAGGGCTTTTTAAGTAGTGGATGTATGATGGCATGCTTAAATGAGGAGGGAAAAATACCGGAAGTGAGGGAAAGGTTGAATATTTTTGTTAGGTGAGAGGTGACAGCCGGGGAAAGGGACTGGAGGAGATGCGACGGAATGGGGTCGCTGGTGCAAGTGGTCGGGCGAGAAGATGCAAGGAGCCTGCTTACTTCTTCTTCTGTAACTGGTTCAAAGTCAGAGAGTGAACTAGATGCAGTGGGGGAGGGAGGACAGTGCTTGGTATGAAGAGATTGGGAAATGATTTCCTGTCGAATGTGGTCAATTTTTTCTTTGAAGTAATTGGCCAGATCATCAGCGTGGAGATCTGTGGTTGGGGCCTGCTCTCTTGGGTTGAGTAGGGACCGGAAAGTGTCAAAGAGACGTTTAGGGTTATTGGACAGCGAGGTGATGAGGGTGTTGAAATAGGTTTGTTTGGAGAGGTGAAGGGCAGAGTTGTATGTTTTTAGCATGAACTTATAATGGATGAAATCTTCGGGCAGATTAGATTTTCTCCACAGACGTTCGGCGCACCTGGAGCACCGCTGCAGGAAACGTGTTTGCAGCGTGTGCCACGGTTGTCGCCGTCTGTGCCGAGTTGTTCTATGTATAGG
Source organism: Ranitomeya variabilis (assembly GCF_051348905.1). Lineage (NCBI taxonomy): Eukaryota > Metazoa > Chordata > Amphibia > Anura > Dendrobatidae > Ranitomeya > Ranitomeya variabilis. Next base: position 795,185,782 of record NC_135233.1, on the reverse strand, counting down.
AGGTGCAGCTTCTTCCAGGGCACTTTGCAGGGTTTCATTGTAATGCTTCAGAGCAGAATCAGGACAAGAGATGGAGGAGATTGGGGCCAATGAAGACTGCAAGTTCTTCATAAGTTTCTGGGTGTTAATGGCCTGTATGTTTCTATAAGTGTGGAAAGTGGGGATGACCTGAGCGGGATGGCAGTTCTTGATAGAGAATGAAAGAAGGTTGTGGTCAGAGAGCGGGAGAGGGGAGTTTGTGAAATCATCCAGTGAGCAAAGCCGGGAGAAGACCAAATCAAGGGAGTTTCCATCATCATGTGTTGGAGAGTTAGTATGCTGCGAGAGGCCGAAAGAGGAGGTTAGAGATAAAAGGTGAGAAGCAGATGGGGAGAGGGGAGAAGCAATTGGGATATTGAAATCACCCATGATGAGGGTGGGGGTGTCATAAGAGAGAAAGTGTGGAAGCCAGGTGGCAAAATGATCCAGGAACTGGTGAGAGGGGCCGGGAGGACGATACACCACCGCCACTCGCATGGAGAAGGGGACGTAGAATCTGACAGCATGGACCTCAAAGGAAGGGAATACAAGTGAGGGTACTTGGGGGATAACTTGGAAGGTACATTTGGGTGAAAGGAGCAGACCAACGCCTCCACCTGCTCTGTTGTCTGATCTTGGGGTATGAGAAAAGTGTAGTCCACCAAATGAGAGAGCAGCAGCAGCGGTGGTGTCTGACTGCTGGATCCAGGTTTCAGTAAGAGCCAGGAGATTAAGAGAGTTAGAAAGGAAGAAGTCATGAATGAAGGAGAGTTTATTACACACAGAGCGAGAATTCCAAAGAGCACAATTGAAAGAGACAGAAGGCATGCATGGAATATTAATAAGGTTAGAGGGGTTTCTGGGTGTAGCAGTTGGGAGGTTTGACTGGCTATAACATGGGGGGCCGGGGTTCGGAGAGATGTCTCCAGCAACTAGGAGAAGGAGGATAGAAAGAGTGAGCAGATGGTTAAGTGATTTGTGAGAGCGTCTCTTGTGTTGGATGGTGGGACTGAATGGATCTGTACTGTTAAGCAATGTGAACAGAGCATGAGTGCTATACATAGGAGAGGCCAGGACAGAGGGGCCAATATGGATGGAGTGTAAAGAGTTGATGCAAGGGCGGTGATTGTGTGTGAAAGCAGCAGCCATGATATAGATTATACAAATACATATGGTGAGTATTTGCTGTCTGCCAACTGAATAGGGAATAGATTTTGATTGTCTTACCTGTCTCCTGCCCTGTCTAACTGCCATGGTATAACTGCTGAATACTTAGAAAAAAAAGTACTTTGAAAAAAAATTGTACACGAATAATAGTGCACGAATGCCCCCTGCATGAATGCTTCCCCAAGCTATGTCTACATTTATAGAAGGCGAGCTCTTAGATCTCACTTTTTTTTTTTTTTGGTCTTCCCCCCTCTCGTTACCAATCAATCTAACTCAATTGAGACAGCAGGGCACAATAAATGTAGTGATCAGATAAACAAATGTCCAGCTTTCCACATCTTACCACTGGGATTTTTGCCCATTCCTCAAGGGAAAACTGCTCTAGCTCCTTCCAGTTAGTTTTTTCCCTCTGGTGAACAGCAATCTTCAAGTCTGACTACAGATTCTCAATTGGAATAAGGTTTGAGCTTTGACTAGGCCACTCCAAAATATTTTCATGTTTTCCCTAAGACCACACGAGTATTGCTTTAGCAGTATGCTTTATGTCATTGTATTGTTGGAAGGTGAATCTCCATCCCAGTCTCAAATCACTGTCAGACTGAAACAGGTTTTACTCAAGAATATACTTGAATTTCACACCATCCATCTCTCTCCCTACTCTGACCATTTTCCCTGCCCCTAAAGCTGAAAAACATCCCCACAGAATGATACTGTCACCATTATGTTTCACTGTGGGAATGGTGTTCTTGGGGTGATGAGATGTGTTGGCTTGGCGCCAGACATGGTGTTTACCTTGGTGGCCAAAAAGTTCAATTTTGGTCGCATAGGACCACAGCACCTTTCTCTATACATTTGGGGAGTCTCCACATGTCTTTGGGTGAACTCAAAATGAGCCTTACAACTTTTTCGTGTGGATAAAGGCTTTTTCCTGCCCACTCTTTCATAAAAGCCACCTCTATTGAGGGTACAGCTTATTGTGTTCGTATGGACAGATACTTCAGTGTCTGTTTGGGAAATCTGCAGCTCCTTCAGGGTTACCATTGCTCTTTTTGCAGCCTCTATGATCAATGCCCCCCTTGCCAAGACTAAGAGGTTTGGTGGGCAGCCCTTACTTGGCAGTTTTATTGTGGCACCTTGTTCTTTATATATGATGATAATGGATTAGATGGTGCTCTGGCGATCATCAGAGATTGGGATTTTTTATAATACAACCCTTTCTTGTACTTCTCAAAAGTTTGTCCCTGTCTTTTTTGGAGCGCTCCTTGGTCTTTATGGTGTTGTTTGGTTAGTGGTGCCTCTTGCTTAAAGGTGTTACTGCCTCTGTGGCTTTTCAGAAAAGATGTGTACATACTGACAAACCATGTGACTCTTCGATACTTTGATCGTACACAGGTGGACTTCCTTTCACTATGCGTGTGATATATGAAGGTAATTGCTTGCAGCAGAAATTTTTACGGGCTTCATAGCAAAAGGGGTGAATACATATGCACATGCCAATTTTAGCTCCGATCCCATAAATTTAATCTATGCTTGTGTTTTTCTCACTTCACTTCACCAACTTAGACTATTCAGTGCTGAATTGATGCATCATACACAAATCAGATTACAAAAATATTTAAATACATTTTCTAATGTAACAAAAGAAGTAAAGAGCCAAGGGGAGAATGCTTTCACAAGCCACTGTTTATATATTGCTACCAGTCCTCCACTGCACCTTTTATCTATTCCCATAAGGAGCTTTCCTGTTCATAAAAAAAATTCCCAGTCTATAATTACTGACTGCATCTGAGTTGTGTAAAGGGTGCATTTCCTGAATGCTCCTATTTGTCTCTGCCCTCCATGATCCACCCAAAAATATAAGTTATACTCTTTACAACAATCCTGACATCATGAGTAATGGACTGAGAAAGTGGCGCTGTGCAACCTTTTGTATTACTTCCCCAGTCCATTACTTTTCACTGCATCTGGGCACTGACACAATGTTGCTTCAACTCCTCTCTCATAAAATTTGAAGCAAAGCTGGCACTCAAAAAGAATTTTCTGCATTATCAGTGCAGTCTCCATGGTGCATAAAAAGAAAGAACCTGTGGCGACATCATAGTTATATGACCACAGGTCATGCACTTACAGGTAGGGTTGAGCGAAACGGGTCGTTCATTTTCAAAAGTCGCCGACTTTTGGCTAAGTCGGCGTCTCATGAAACCCGATCCGACCCCTGTGCTTGTCGGCCATGCGGTACGCGACTTTCGCGCCAAAGTCGCGTTTCAATGACGCGAAAAGCGCCATTTCTCAGCCAATGAAGGTGAACGCAGAGTGTGGGCAGCGTGATGACATAGGTCCTGGTCCCCACCATCTTAGAGAAGGGCATTGCAGTGATTGGCTTGCTGTCTGCGGCGTCACAGGGGCTATAAAGGGGCGTTCCCGCCGACCGCCATGTTACTGCTGCTGCTCTGAGCTTAGGGAGAGGTTGCTGCCGCTTCGTCAGAAGCAGGGAGAGCGTTAGGCAGGGTCCACTAACCACCAAACCGCTTGTGCTGTAGCGATTTCCACTGTCCAACACCACCTTCGGTGTGCAGGGACAGTGAAAGCAATTTTATTTTTTTTTCCCTCAGCGCTGTAGCTCATTGGGCTGCCCTAGAAGGCTCCCTGATAGCTGTATTGCTGTGTGTACGCCACTGTGGAAACCAACTGCTTTTTTCAAAGCACATATCCTCTTGTTCCTTCCTTTCTGCACAGCTATCTTTTTTGTTTGTCCACACTTTTTATTTAATTTGTGCATCAGTCCACTCCTATTGCTGCCTGCCATACCTGGCTGAGATTACTGCAGGGAGATAGTAATTGTAGGACAGTCCCTGTTTTTTTGTTTTTTTTTGTGGGAGATTAAGATTGGCATTTCTGCTACAGTGCCATCCCTGTGTGTGCCATCTCTCACTGAGTGGGCCATAGAAAGCCTATTTATTTTTGTCCTTGATTTGTGTTCTAAAATCTACCTCAACACAAAAACACTACATCAATCAGTGGGAGAAAAATATTGGCCTCAGTCAGGGCTTGTGTGCCACTCCTGTGCGTGCCATCTCTCATTCAGTGGGCCATAGAAAGCCTTTTTTTTTGTTTTTTTTTTTATATTATTTGGTTTCTAAAGTCTCCCTGAAAATAAAAAAAAAAAACTTAAAAAAACAGTGGGAGAGTAATATTGCCCTTTCAGCTTGTGCGCCAGTCTTGACTCCTGGGTGTGCCACCTCTCTCTCTGTAATTGTGGGCCATAGAAAGCCTATTTATTTTTTTCCTTCATTTGTGTTTTAAAATCTACCTCAACACAAAAACACTACATCAATCAGTGGGAGAAAAATATTGGCCTCAGTCAGGGCTTGTGTGCCACTCCTGTGCGTGTCATCTCTCATTCAGTGGGCCATAGAAAGCCTTTTTTTTTTGTTTTTTTTTAATATTATTTGGTTTCTAAAGTCTCCCTGAAAATAAAAAAAAAAAAACTTAAAAAAACAGTGGGAGAGTAATATTGCCCTTTCAGCTTGTGCGCCAGTCTTGACTCCTGGGTGTGCCACCTCTCTCTCTCTAATTGTGGGCCATAGAAAGCCTATTTATTTTTTTCCTTGATTTGGGTTTTAAAATCTACCTTAATAAAAAAACACTACATCAGTCAGTGGGAGAAAAATATTGGCCTCAGTCAGGGCTTGTGTGCCACTCCTGTGCGTGTCATCTCTCATTCAGTGGGCCATAGAAAGCCTTTTTTTTATTTTATTTAATTATTTAGTTTCTAAAGTCTCCCTGAAAAAATAAAACATAAAAAAAAACCAGTGGGAGATTAATATTGCCCTTTCAGCTTGTGCGCCAGTCTTGACTCCTGGGTGTGCCACCTCTCTCTCTCTAATTGTGGGCCATAGAAAGCCTATTTATTTTTTTCCTTGATTTGGGTTTTAAAATCTACCTTAATAAAAAAACACTACATCAATCAGTGGGAGAAAAATATTGGCCTCAGTCAGGGCTTGTGTGCCACTCCTGTGCGTGTCATCTCTCATTCAGTGGGCCATAGAAAGCCTTTTTTTTTATTTTATTTAATTATTTGGTTTCTAAAGTCTCCCTGAAAAAATAAAACATAAAAAAAAAACAGTGGGAGATTAATATTGCCCTTTCAGCTTGTGCGCCAGTCTTGACTCCTGGGTGTGCCACCTCTCTCTCTCTAATTGTGGGCCATAGAAAGCCTATTTATTTTTTTCCTTGATTTGGGTTTTAAAATCTACCTTAATAAAAAAACACTACATCAGTCAGTGGGAGAAAAATATTGGCCTCAGTCAGGGCTTGTGTGCCACTCCTGTGCGTGTCATCTCTCATTCAGTGGGCCATAGAAAGCCTTTTTTTTTGTTTTTTTTTAATATTATTTGGTTTCTAAAGTCTCCCTGAAAAAAAAAAAAAAAAAAACATAAAAAAACAGTGGGAGAGTAATATTGCCCTTTCAGCTTGTGCGCCAGTCTTGACTCCTGGGTGTGCCACCTCTCTCTCTGTAATTGTGGGCCATAGAAAGCCTATTTATTTTTTTCCTTCATTTGTGTTTTAAAATCTACATCAACACAAAAACACTACATCAATCAGTGGGAGAAAAATATTGGCCTCAGTCAGGGCTTGTGTGCCACTCCTGTGCGTGTCATCTCTCATTCAGTGGGCCATAGGGTATGTCTCCACTTTCAGGATTGCATCAGTCTTTGGTCAGGATTTTATGCAAGTAAAATCCTGACCAAAACTGCACCTGAGGTCACTGGCAGGTCACCTGTGGTGTACCTGCGTGTTTTGCTCATAGTAGCAACATGCAGCGTTTTGAAAAAACGCACAACGCATGCGTTTTCGCGGCAAAAACGCATGCGTTTTTAAACGCATAGTGGAGTCTGGATTTCATAAAATCCCATCCACTATGCTGTAACATCTGGACGCTGCGTTTTTGACGCAGCAGAAAAACGCAGCGTCAAAAACGCAGCGTTTCCTGAACGTGGAAACATACCCTTAGAAGGCTTTTTTTGTTTGTTTTTTTTTAATATTATTTGGTTTCTAAAGTCTCCCTGAAAATAAAAAAAAAAAAACTTAAAAAAACAGTGGGAGAGTAATATTGCCCTTTCAGCTTGTGCGCCAGTCTTGACTCCTGGGTGTGCCACCTCTCTCTCTCTAATTGTGGGCCATAGAAAGTCTATTTATTTTTTTCCTTCATTTGTGTTTTAAAATCTACCTCAACACAAAAACACTACATCAATCAGTGGGAGAAAAATATTGGCCTCAGTCAGGGCTTGTGTGCCACTCCTGTGCGTGTCATCTCTCATTCAGTGGGCCTTAGAAGGCTTTTTTTTTTGTTTTTTTATAATATTATTTGGTTTCTAAAGTCTCCCTGAAAATAAAAAAAAAAAAACTTAAAAAAACAGTGGGAGAGTAATATTGCCCTTTCAGCTTGTGCGCCAGTCTTGACTCCTGGGTGTGCCACCTCTCTCTCTCTAATTGTGGGCCATAGAAAGCCTATTTATTTTTTTCCTTGATTTGGGTTTTAAAATCTACCTTAACAAAAAAACACTACATCAATCAGTGGGAGAAAAATATTGGCCTCAGTCAGGGCTTGTGTGCCACTCCTGTGCGTGTCATCTCTCATTCAGTGGGCCATAGAAAGCCTTTTTTTTTGTTTTTTTTTAATATTATTTGGTTTCTAAAGTCTCCCTGAAAAAAAAAAAAAAAAAACATAAAAAAACAGTGGGAGAGTAATATTGCCCTTTCAGCTTGTGCGCCAGTCTTGACTCCTGGGTGTGCCACCTCTCTCTCTGTAATTGTGGGCCATAGAAAGCCTATTTATTTTTTTCCTTCATTTGTGTTTTAAAATCTACATCAACACAAAAACACTACATCAATCAGTGGGAGAAAAATATTGGCCTCAGTCAGGGCTTGTGTGCCACTCCTGTGCGTGTCATCTCTCATTCAGTGGGCCATAGGGTATGTCTCCACTTTCAGGATTGCATCAGTCTTTGGTCAGGATTTTATGCAAGTAAAATCCTGACCAAAACTGCACCTGAGGTCACTGGCAGGTCACCTGTGGTGTACCTGCGTGTTTTGCTCATAGTAGCAACATGCAGCGTTTTGAAAAAACGCACAACGCATGCGTTTTCGCGGCAAAAACGCATGCGTTTTTAAACGCATAGTGGAGTCTGGATTTCATAAAATCCCATCCACTATGCTGTAACATCTGGACGCTGCGTTTTTGACGCAGCAGAAAAACGCAGCGTCAAAAACGCAGCGTTTCCTGAACGTGGAAACATACCCTTAGAAGGCTTTTTTTGTTTGTTTTTTTTTAATATTATTTGGTTTCTAAAGTCTCCCTGAAAATAAAAAAAAAAAAACTTAAAAAAACAGTGGGAGAGTAATATTGCCCTTTCAGCTTGTGCGCCAGTCTTGACTCCTGGGTGTGCCACCTCTCTCTCTCTAATTGTGGGCCATAGAAAGCCTATTTATTTTTTTCCTTCATTTGTGTTTTAAAATCTACCTCAACACAAAAACACTACATCAATCAGTGGGAGAAAAATATTGGCCTCAGTCAGGGCTTGTGTGCCACTCCTGTGCGTGTCATCTCTCATTCAGTGGGCCTTAGAAGGCTTTTTTTTTTGTTTTTTTATAATATTATTTGGTTTCTAAAGTCTCCCTGAAAATAAAAAAAAAAAAACTTAAAAAAACAGTGGGAGAGTAATATTGCCCTTTCAGCTTGTGCGCCAGTCTTGACTCCTGGGTGTGCCACCTCTCTCTCTCTAATTGTGGGCCATAGAAAGCCTATTTATTTTTTTCCTTGATTTGGGTTTTAAAATCTACCTTAACAAAAAAACACTACATCAATCAGTGGGAGAAAAATATTGGCCTCAGTCAGGGCTTGTGTGCCACTCCTGTGCGTGTCATCTCTCATTCAGTGGGCCATAGAAAGCCTTTTTTTTTGTTTTTTTTTAATATTATTTGGTTTCTAAAGTCTCCCTGAAAAAAAAAAAAAAAAAACATAAAAAAACAGTGGGAGAGTAATATTGCCCTTTCAGCTTGTGCGCCAGTCTTGACTCCTGGGTGTGCCACCTCTCTCTCTGTAATTGTGGGCCATAGAAAGCCTAATTTTTTTTTTCCTTCATTTGTTTTTTAAAATCTACCTCAACACAAAAACACTACATCAATCAGTGGGAGAAAAATATTGGCCTCAGTCAGGGCTTGTGTGCCACTCCTGTGCGTGCCATCTCTCATTCAGTGGGCCATAGAAAGCCTTTTTTTTTTTTTTTTTTTTTTAAATATTATTTGGTTTCTAAAGTCTCCCTGAAAAAAAAATAAAAATAAATTAGGTGGGAGATTAATATTGACATTAGTGCTTGAGTGACAGTCCTGCTTGTGTGTCATCTCTGTGATTTGGTGCCACAGAAAACAGAGTGTGTAACATTGTGCCTGATTTTCCTTGTGGTCTCACCAACCTGTTAAGGGATATTGAAATCATACTGAAGTTATAGCTCACCGTGTAAGTTGTTTGACAGCAACAAATAAAGTTACTTTGGTTAAGATTTTAAAACAATGAGGAAGTCTGGTGCAAGAGGTCGTCGTGGGCGTTCATTGTCAGCTGGTAATGATGGTAGTGGTAGTGGAGCATCAGGTGGTCGTGGGGATAAAAATAATATCGTCAGGCTACACAAGGCCTCGAACGCTCTCTTTTCTGGGAGTAGGAAAACCGCTTTTAAAGGCGGAGCAGCAACAGCAAGTTTTGGCTTACATTGCAGACTCAGCCTCTAGCTCTTTTGCCTCCTCTTCAGAAACTGGTAAATGTAAAAGCAGCGCGTCGCTTGTGGATGTTCACGGTCAGGGACAAGTCGCTTCCTTGTCCTCCTCAGCAAAAACTACAACAAGAGAGAAGGATGCAGCAGGCGACACAACGGGTCACTCCATGGAGCTCTTTACACATACCGTCCCTGGCTTAGAAAGTGAAACATTTAACAGGCCATGCCCATTACAAGTAGATTCTGACATGGAGTGCACTGATGCACAGCCACAGCCAGAGTACTATGCTGCTCCTTTGACTCAGACCACCACATTGCCCTCTCAGGGTACAGATCCACAATCAGACCCTGATGAGACTATGTTGCCCCGCCACGAACGCTATACCACCGACCGACACAGTGACACAGACGAAGTTGCACACGAGCTCGAAGAGGAGGTAATAGATGACCCAGTTATTGACCCCGATTGGCAGCCATTGGGGGAACAGGGTGCAGGCGGCAGTAGTTCAGAAGCGGAGGTGGAGGAGGGGCCGCAGCAGGCATCAACATCGCAACAGGTTCCATCAGCCGGGCCCGTATCTGGCCCAAAACGCGTGTCAAAGCCAAAACCTGTTGGAGGACAGCGTGGCCATCCGGTTAAAGCTCAGTCTGCAATCCCTGAAAAGGGATCCGATGCTAGGAAGAGTGCAGTCTGGCATTTTTTTAAACAACATCCAACTGATCAGCGCAAAGTCATCTGTCAAAAATGTTCAACTAGCTTAAGCAGAGGTCAGAATCTGAAAAGTCTAAATACTAGTTGCATGCATAGACACTTAACCACCATGCATTTTCAAGCCTGGACTAACTACCAAACGTCCCTTAAGGTTGTAGCACCCTCGGCCAATGAAGCTAGTCAGCAACGCAACATCCCTTCCGTCACTGTAAGGCCACCATTTTCCGCACCACCGGCAGTATCTGTGCAGGTTTCTTTGCCAGCCAAAAGCAGTCAGGGTCAGGGAATCACCAGTTTTGTAGGAGGAAATATTGCATCTAGGTCACCGGCGGAAACAATACCGTCTCCAACCGTCTCTCTGTCTGCCATGTACACCGGCACACCCGAAAGTTCCACGATCTCCAGCTCTCCAGTCCAGCTCACCCTACATGAGACTCTGGTTAGAAAAAGGAAGTACTTATCCTCGCATCCGCGTACACAGGGTTTTAACGCCCACATAGCTAGACTAATCTCGTTAGAGATGATGCCCTACCGGTTAGTTGAAAGCAAAGCTTTCAAAGCCCTGATGGAGTACGCTGAACCACGATACGAGCTACCCAGTCGACACTTTTTTTCAAGAAAAGCCATCCCAGCCCTGCACCAGCATGTTAAACAGCGCATCGTCCATGCACTCAGGCAATCTGTGAGTACAAAGGTGCACCTGACTACAGATGCATGGACCAGTAGGCATGGCCAGGGACGTTATGTGTCCATCACGGCACACTGGGTGAATGTGGTGGATGCAGGGTCCACAGGCGACATCAATTTAGGGACAGTTGTGCCTAGCCCACGGTCTAGGAAACAGTTGGCTGTAGGCGTTCGCACCCCCTCCTCCTCATCCTCCTGCAGAAGCTACAGCTCTTCCACAGAACGCAGTCGGCCAACCACTCCATCGGCAGATGACACTGTTGCACACCAGTTGTCCCATTATGGGCCAGCTACTGGCAAGCGTCAGCAGGCTGTATTGGCTATGAAGTGTTTGGGCGACAACAGACACACCGCGGAAGTTCTGTCCGAGTTCTTGCAACAAGAAACGCAGTCGTGGCTGGGCACAGTAGATCTTGAGGCAGGCAAGGTAGTGAGTGATAACGGAAGGAATTTCATGGCTGCCATCTCCCTTTCCCAACTGAAACACATTCCTTGCCTGGCTCACACCTTAAACCTGGTGGTGCAGTGCTTATTGAAAACTTATCCTGGGTTCTCCGACCTGCTCCTCAAAGTGCGTGCACTTTGCTCACATATCCGACGTTCGCCTGTACACGCCAGCTGTATGCAGACCAATCAGCGGTCTTTGAACCTTCCCCAGCATCGCCTAATCATAGACGTTGCAACAAGGTGGAACTCAACACTGCACATGCTTCAGAGACTGTGCGAACAGAGGCGTGCTGTTATTTATTTGTGGGAGGATACACGGGCAGGCAGTAGGATGGCAGACATGGAGTTGTCAGGTGTGCAGTGGTCTAAGATACAAGATGTGTCAAGTCCTTCAGTGTTTTGAGGAATGCACACGGCTGGTTAGTGCAGACAACGCCGTAATAAGCATGAGCATCCCCCTAATGCGTCTGCTGATGCAAAGTTTGACGCACATAAAGGAGCAGGCGTCTGCACCAGAGGAAGAGGAAAGCCTTGATGACAGTCAGCCATTGTCTGGTCAGGGCAGTGTACAGGACGAGGTAGCGGGCGAAGAGGAGGTGGAGGACGAGGAGGATGATGGGGATGAGTATATTTTTAATGCGGAACCTTTCCCGGGGGCACTGGAAATTGGTTGCGTGTCACGGCCGGGTTCTGGTTTTTTGAGGGACACAAGTGACGTAGATTTGCCTGCAACTGCCCCTCAACCAATCACAACCGGAGATTTGACAACTGGAACTTTGGCCCACATGGCGGATTATGCCTTACGTATCCTAAAAAGGGACACACGCATTACGAAAATGATGAACGATGACGATTACTGGTTGGCCTGCCTCCTTGATCCACGCTATAAAGGCAAATTGCAAAATATTATGCCACATGAGAACTTGGAACTAATATTAGCAACCAAACAATCAACTCTTGTTAACCGTTTGCTTCAGGCATTCCCAGCACACAGCGCACGTGATCGTTCTCACACGAGCTCCAGGGGGCAGCAGACTAGGAGTGTTAGGGGTGCACACATCAGAAGTGGCGTTGGACAGAGGGGTTTTCTGACCAGGTTGTGGAGTGATTTTGCTATGACCGCAGACAGGACAGGTACTGCTGCATCAATTGAAAGTGACAGGAGACAACATTTGTCCAGTATGGTTACTAACTATTTTTCATCCCTTATCGATGTTCTCCCTCAACCGTCATTCCCATTTGATTACTGGGCCTCCAAATTAGACACCTGGCCAGAATTGGCAGAATATGCATTGCAGGAGCTTGCTTGCCCGGCAGCAAGTGTCCTATCAGAAAGAGTATTCAGTGCTGCAGGTTCAATATTAACCGAAAAAAGGACTCGTCTGGCTACCCAAAATGTTGACGATCTAACATTCATTAAAATGAACCACAACTGGATTTCGAAATCTTTTGCCCCACCTTGCCCGGCCGACACCTAGCTTTCCTATGAAAAGCTCTTGCCTGTGAATTACTTTTCTAATGTCTAATTTGCTGCAGCTGATTGTACAGCATACGACATGTTTACACCTCCCTAAATGGCCAAACTCCCCACACGGGGCCGTGGTATCGCGACTTGGCGCAAGCACCCGTGAGACTGCTGTTTGTCTGAAGAGGTGGGTGTGCTCGCTTTTGGTTGACGGCATTGCTACTGGGTCCCTCATAGTACAATGTAGTGTCTCTGGCGGTGGTGGTGCGCACCCAACGTCAGACACACCGTTGTAACATGAGGGGCCCTGGGGCGGTCCCGCCGGCCTCAAGAGAGTTCCCCCCTCCCCCAGCTCAAAATGTGCTGTACCACGTGCAAAATTATGTCGCACAGCTCCACCAATCTTTAGTCTATTCGCTGACATGATTCAATGTCTGGCACTGACAATACAAATTTGTAGACATCTATGATGCAACTTAAAGTAGTCTGTGTCTGTGTCCTATATTGGCACTATTAAATAGTTACCGCCAAATTACTATGTCAGAAACTCAGCAGATGAGCCCACCCCTGTACCTAAGTATGCCACCTTTTTTTTTGTTTTGGTTGTTTTGCGAGACATTAACATCTATTTATATTTTGGGAGTACTGGGACAGACACTCCTTGCAATACTCCTCCACTGACCACCAAGCTGCCTGTGTATCCATGTAACCGATGTAAAACTGCCATGAGCCTATTGTTTGTTATTTTAGGCCTTTGATAGCCTGTCTGCGGTCCCTACTTTCAATACTCCACCACTGACCACCAAGCTGCCTGCCGTGTATCCATGTAACCGCTGTAAAACTGCCATGAGCCTATTGTTTGTTATTTTAGGCCTTCGAAGCCTGTCTGCGGTCCCTCCTTCCACTAGGCCTCCACTGACCTGACCACTGCTGCCCGTGTACCCCTGGAACCAATTTTAAAGTGCCTACAGCCAGCCCATTTTATTGTGTTAGGCCTTCGAAGCCTGTCTGCGGTCCCTCCTTCCACTAGGCCTACACTGACCAGACCACTGCTGCCCGTGTACCCCTGGAACCAATTATAAAGTGCCTACAGCCAGCCTATTTTATTATGTTAGGCCTTCGAAGCCTGTCTGCGGTCCCTCCTTCCACTAGGCCTACACTGACCAGACCACTGCTGCCCGTGTACCCCTGGAACCAATTTTAAAGTGCCTACAGCCAGCCCATTTTATTGTGTTAGGCCTTCGAAGCCTGTCTGCGGTCCCTCCTTCCACTAGGCCTCCACTGATCTGACCACTGCTGCCCGTGTACCCCTGGAACCAATTATAAAGTGCCTACAGCCAGCCTATTTTATTATGTTAGGCCTTCGAAGCCTGTCTGCGGTCCCTCCTTCCACTAGGCCTACACTGACCAGACCACTGCTGCCCGTGTACCCCTGGAACCAATTTTAAAGTGCCTACAGCCAGCCCATTTTATTGTGTTAGGCCTTCGAAGCCTGTCTGCGGTCCCTCCTTCCACTAGGCCTCCACTGATCTGACCACTGCTGCCCGTGTACCCCTGGAACCAATTATAAAGTGCCTACAGCCAGCCTATTTTATTATGTTAGGTCTTCGAAGCCTGTCTGCGGTCCCTCCTTCCACTAGGCCTTCACTGACCTGACCACTGCTGCCCGTGTACCCCTGGAACCAATTTTAAAGTGCCTACAGCCAGCCCATTTTATTGTGTTAGGCCTTCGAAGCCTGTCTGCGGTCCCTCCTTCCACTAGGCCTCCACTGATCTGACCACTGCTGCCCGTGTACCCCTGGAACCAATTATAAAGTGCCTACAGCCAGCCTATTTTATTATGTTAGGCCTTCGAAGCCTGTCTGCGGTCCCTCCTTCCACTAGGCCTACACTGACCAGACCACTGCTGCCCGTGTACCCCTGGAACCAATTTTAAAGTGCCTACAGCCAGCCCATTTTATTGTGTTAGGCCTTCGAAGCCTGTCTGCGGTCCCTCCTTCCACTAGGCCTCCACTGATCTGACCACTGCTGCCCGTGTACCCCTGGAACCAATTATAAAGTGCCTACAGCCAGCCTATTTTATTATGTTAGGCCTTCGAAGCCTGTCTGCGGTCCCTCCTTCCACTAGGCCTCCACTGACCTGACCACTGCTGCCCGTGTACCCCTGGAACCAATTTTAAAGTGCCTACAGCCAGCCCATTTTATTATGTTAGGCCTTGGAAGCCTGTCTGCGGTCCCTCCTTCCACTAGGCCTCCACTGACCTGACCACTGCTGCCCGTGTACCCCTGGAACCAATTTTAAAGTGCCTACAGCCAGCCCATTTTATTGTGTTAGGCCTTCGAAGCCTGTCTGCGGTCCCTCCTTCCACTAGGCCTACACTGACCAGACCACTGCTGCCCGTGTACCCCTGGAACCAATTTTAAAGTGCCTACAGCCAGCCCATTTTATTGTGTTAGGCCTTCGAAGCCTGTCTGCGGTCCCTCCTTCCACTAGGCCTCCACTGATCTGACCACTGCTGCCCGTGTACCCCTGGAACCAATTATAAAGTGCCTACAGCCAGCCTATTTTATTATGTTAGGCCTTCGAAGCCTGTCTGCGGTCCCTCCTTCCACTAGGCCTACACTGACCAGACCACTGCTGCCCGTGTACCCCTGGAACCAATTTTAAAGTGCCTACAGCCAGCCCATTTTATTGTGTTAGGCCTTCGAAGCCTGTCTGCGGTCCCTCCTTCCACTAGGCCTCCACTGATCTGACCACTGCTGCCCGTGTACCCCTGGAACCAATTATAAAGTGCCTACAGCCAGCCTATTTTATTATGTTAGGCCTTCGAAGCCTGTCTGCGGTCCCTCCTTCCACTAGGCCTCCACTGACCTGACCACTGCTGCCCGTGTACCCCTGGAACCAATTTTAAAGTGCCTACAGCCAGCCCATTTTATTATGTTAGGCCTTGGAAGCCTGTCTGCGGTCCCTCCTTCCACTAGGCCTCCACTGACCTGACCACTGCTGCCCGTGTACCCCTGGAACCAATTTTAAAGTGCCTACAGCCAGCCCATTTTATTGTGTTAGGCCTTCGAAGCCTGTCTGCGGTCCCTCCTTCCACTAGGCCTACACTGACCAGACCACTGCTGCCCGTGTACCCCTGGAACCAATTTTAAAGTGCC
Organism: Ranitomeya variabilis; assembly: GCF_051348905.1. Taxonomy (NCBI): domain Eukaryota; kingdom Metazoa; phylum Chordata; class Amphibia; order Anura; family Dendrobatidae; genus Ranitomeya; species Ranitomeya variabilis. The sequence continues at coordinate 795,170,352 of NC_135233.1, read as the reverse complement.
TACAGCCAGCCCATTTTATTGTGTTAGGCCTTCGAAGCCTGTCTGCGGTCCCTCCTTCCACTAGGCCTCCACTGATCTGACCACTGCTGCCCGTGTACCCCTGGAACCAATTATAAAGTGCCTACAGCCAGCCTATTTTATTATGTTAGGCCTTCGAAGCCTGTCTGCGGTCCCTCCTTCCACTAGGCCTCCACTGACCTGACCACTGCTGCCCGTGTACCCCTGGAACCAATTTTAAAGTGCCTACAGCCAGCCCATTTTATTATGTTAGGCCTTGGAAGCCTGTCTGCGGTCCCTCCTTCCACTAGGCCTCCACTGACCTGACCACTGCTGCCCGTGTACCCCTGGAACCAATTTTAAAGTGCCTACAGCCAGCCCATTTTATTATGTTAGGCCTTCGAAGCCTGTCTGCGGTCCCTCCTTCCACTAGGCCTACACTGACAAAGGTACACCTGACAACAGACACATGGACCTGTAGGCATGGTCACGGAAGGTTACGTGTCCTTTGTGGCTCAATGGGTTAATGTATTGGATGCATGGTCCACACAGGGGACAGCCTGCTAAGTCTGTCTGCAGTCCCTAATTCAAGTTGTCCTCAACTGAATAAAGCTGAGCTTCTACCTTCCGGCTCTGATTAACTGCTGTTTTTAAACACATTGGTGGTTCCGGCCTACTAACGGTGTCTGCCCCTGCCTGGTGTTGTCCTCAACTGAATACAGCTGAGCTTCAACCTTCTGGCTTTCAGCCTATAGTATCAGATATTAAACTGCATTTGGCCTTCAACTTTGGTTACGGCCTACTAACGGTGTCTGCCCCTCCCTGGTGTTGGCCTCAACTGAATAAAGCTGAGCTTCAACCTTCTGGCTCTCATTAAGTGTTTTTTAAAAAACAAAATGGTGTTTAGGGCCTACTAACGGCTTCTGCCCCTCCCTGGTGTTGTCCTCAACTGAATAAAGCTGAGCTTCAACCTTCTGGCTCTCATTAAGTGTTTTTTAAAAAACAAAATGGTGGTTAGGGCCTACTAACGGCTTCTGCCCCTCCCTGGTGTTGTCCTCAACTGAATAAAGCTGAGCTTCAACCTTCTGGCTCTCATTAAGTGTTTTTTAAAAAACAAAATGGTGGTTAGGGCCTACTAACGGTGTCTGCCCCTCCCTGGTGTTGCCCTCAACTGAATAAAGCTGTGCTTCAACCTTCTGGCTTTCAGCCTATAGTATCAGATATTAAACTGCATTTGGCCTTCAACTTTGGTTACCGTCTACTAACGGTGTCTGCCCCTCCCTGGTGTTGCCCTCAACTGAATAAAGCTGGGCTTCAACCTTCTGGCTCTCATTAAGTGTTTTTTAAAAAACAAAATGGTGTTTAGGGCCTACTAACGGCTTCTGCCCCTCCCTGGTGTTGTCCTCAACTGAATAAAGCTGAGCTTCAACCTTCTGGCTCTCATTAAGTGTTTTTTAAAAAACAAAATGGTGGTTAGGGCCTACTAACGGCTTCTGCCCCTCCCTGGTGTTGTCCTCAACTGAATAAAGCTGAGCTTCAACCTTCTGGCTCTCATTAAGTGTTTTTTAAAAAACAAAATGGTGGTTAGGGCCTACTAACGGTGTCTGCCCCTCCCTGGTGTTGCCCTCAACTGAATAAAGCTGTGCTTCAACCTTCTGGCTTTCAGCCTATAGTATCAGATATTAAACTGCATTTGGCCTTCAACTTTGGTTACCGTCTACTAACGGTGTCTGCCCCTCCCTGGTGTTGCCCTCAACTGAATAAAGCTGGGCTTCAACCTTCTGGCTCTCATTAAGTGTTTTTTAAAAAACAAAATGGTGTTTAGGGCCTACTAACGGCTTCTGCCCCTCCCTGGTGTTGTCCTCAACTGAATAAAGCTGAGCTTCAACCTTCTGGCTCTCATTAAGTGTTTTTTAAAAAACAAAATGGTGGTTAGGGCCTACTAACGGTTTCTGCCCCTCCCTGGTGTTGTCCTCAACTGAACAAAGCTGAGCTTCCACATTCTGGCTTTCGGCCTATACTATCAGATATTAAACTGCATTTGGCCTACTAGTGTGGTTAGGCCCTTGAAACAGTGTCTGCTGCTCTTGGGTGCTACTCCACTGAACAAAGCAATGCCGCCTGTTTAGTCCTGTTACCAATTTTGATCTGCATTTAGCCTACTTTATTCTTTGGCCCTATATCTGTTTCCTCCTCATCCTGCCCATTGCCCAGCTGCTGCTAGATGAGTCTGCTGGTACATTGACCTAGACCACTACATTCCCCTTGTACTCTACACAGCCAGAATCTGACCCTGCTGAAAGTAAGGTTCCCCTTCCCGCATATTATACCACCTTACACAGGGACAAAGAGGAAGGTGCAGATGAAAGTGCAGGTTCCTTCATCAGGTGGGGGGGGCATACTCGTTGGCGACGTCACTGGCACAGGGCCACTCAGAGTACGCAAAAGTGTCGCTGCTGGTGGGAGGCGCCCCCGCCATGCAAACACACCGCCGTACTTTGAGGGGCCCTGTGCCAGTGCCAATGCGAACGAGTGGGCCCCCCCTGCTTGCTCAGGATCACAGCACTTGCAACGTTGAAATACTTACCTCTCCCTGCTCCACCGCCATGACGTAGTCCACGTTTCCTGGGCCCACTAAAACCTTGAACCAGCCCTACCCCCCACAACTTTTGCCAAATGACCCCCAATTTCCAGTGCCCAACTATTATTATAAAGTTAATTAAGATTGACAAGCTTCAGAAAACAAGAATGGATGTTTTTGGCAGTAAAATGGGCACTGTAGGTGTTTTCCTGGCCTCCACTCACTGCCGGCTATGCTTCCCCATTGACTTGCATTGGGTTTCGTGTTTCGGTCGATCCCCGACTTTTAGCGATAATCGGCCGACTTCACTCGACTCGACTCTGGACTAAATCGGGTTTCACAAAACCAGACTCGATCTTAAAAAAATGAAAGTCGCTCAACCCTACTTACAGGGATTCTGAAAGCTGCAAAGGAGGCAACACACTAGAGAATTCTAATTTTCTCACATATCCCAATGTCTTCCTATTGCACATGCTAACAGGCAGCTATCCAACTTAAGGCGGCAGACATTTCCTTTCTGTAGTGATTATTTTTCCAGACAACACAATTTGCTTTTTAAACAAATTCAGGATCTTGTTTAAAATTATACATTTACTTTAGCTATTTTTTTCTATTACAGGAAAACCCCCTTAATATTGTAATTTCCTATATTTTTGCCTCAGTGCTTCTGTCGCCAAAGAAGAGGCTTCAAAGAGGAGGAAGGAAGACCTGATTGTACAGCAGAAGAAGGTTACTGCTTTCTTCAGTATCCTTGGTAAGGCTAATTGCTCCTTCCAATTGTTCCAGTCACACTGGGTCAATAGTTCCCAATTCTGGGTGGTCAGATGCCCACCAGTCTAGTGTTTGGCACCTATACGGAAAGTATTCAGACCCCTTTAAATTTTTAACTCTTTGTTTCATTGCAGCCATTTGGTAAATTCAAAAAAGTGATTTTTTTTTCACTCTGCACCTTATCTTGACTGAAAAAAAAACAGAAATGTAGAAATTTTTGCAAATTTAATAAACTCAGTATTGAGTAGAAGAACCCTTTTGAGCTAGTACAGCCATGAGTCTTCTTGGGAATGATGCAACAAGTTTTTCACACCTGGATTTGGAGATTCTTTTCCATTCTTCCTTGCAGATCCTCTTCGGTTCCGTCGGGTTGGATGGTTCTTTGCCATTCTTCCTTGCAGATCCTCTTCGGTTCCGTCGGGTTGGATGGTGAACGTTGGTGGACAGCCATTTTCAGGTTTCTCCAGAGATGCTTAATTGGGTTTAGGTCAGGGCTCTGGCTGGGCCAGTCAAGAATGGTCACAGAGTTGTTCTGGGATTGTATTGGACAGGTGATGAGCAGTGCCTGGTTTTCTCCACAGATACCGCTTAGCTTTATCACCAAAAAGGTCTATCTTCGTCTCATCAGACCACATAATCTTATTTTCTCACAGTCTGGGAGTCCTTCATTTGTTTTTAGCAAACTCTAAGCAGGCTTTCATGTGTCTTGCACTGAGGAGAGGCTTCCGTTGGCCACTCTGCCGTAAAGGCCCGACTGGTGGAGGGCTGCAGTGACTTTGTGCTGCATCTCTGGAGCTCAGCCACAGTGTTATTGGTGTTCTCCTTTACCTCCCTCACCAAGGCTCTTCTCCCACGATTGCTCAGTTTGACTGGACGGCCAGGTCTAGGAAGACTTCTAGTGGTCCCAAACTTCTTCCATTTAAGTATTATGGAGGCCACTGTGCTCTTAGTAACCTTGAGTACTGCAGAAATTCTGTTTTAACCTTGGCCAGATCTGTGCCTTGCAACAATTCTGTCTCTCAGCTCCTTGGCCAGTTCCTTTGACTTGATGATTCTCGTTTGGTCTGACATGCACTATGAGCTGTGGGGTCTTATATAGACAGGTGATTGCCTTTCCAAATCAAGTCCTATCAGTTTAATTAAACACAACTGGACTCCAATGAAGGAGTAGAACCATCTCAAGGAGGATGGCAAGGAAATGGACAGCATGTGACTTAAATATGAGTGTCTGAGCAAAGGGTCTGAATACTTATGACCATGAAGAATCAAATAATTACCCCCAGCTATTAGAACGCATCAACACTATAATCAGCAACCACCAGTGGGAAACATGCAGCGTCCAGAATAACTAGTAATGGATATACGTTCAACGCTATATAGATAGAATCATATAAGAAAAATGCGTATAATGAACAAGTAATATAACAATCTTTATTAGAAAGAGAAAAAAAGGGATATAATCCCTATGAAACATACAAAACATTAAAACTGGTAGCCACAGGTGTGTCCAAATGGTGAGCCAAAAAGATATTGGTGGCACCACTACTGAGTGGGTATTGTAGCAAAAGAATAATAAAACTAAATGGCCATGTTGCTAGCACTATAATGGTACCAAGGGTGACTGCAGACACACAATCATAAAACAATCATTGTATCGACCATTGTATCCAACCACTATGGCATGCGCCGGTACCCACTGCACAAGATTACATGTATAGAATTGGCAGCAACATGACAAAAAGATTGCACAATCAAAAGAAGGAATGCATAATACTTTACCAACACTCAGAAGATGGTGCCACAGCCCCTACGCGCGTTTCGGCAACGTGCCGAAGTGGCGCCCCTAGGGGTATTTGCCACAAAAATAGTAATTGACACCAAATACAAATACTAGAATAGCAAGACTGTACTACCATCTCCGGCCAGAAGGGGGAGCTCTAGAGACTCCCCTTGATCTATTCTGGTCTGAGAAAAGGACTGGCAGTTGGGCTGAGGAGCTGAAAGTGAGAGGTCGTATAACTGAACTAACAGCCCTATGATGGATTATAGGCCCGTAATACCCATAGTAGTAAAAGAGGAATAGAGAAAAAGGACATTGTGAGAACCGGGTAGCAATAACCTCTACCCAGAATAGGCGCAGAGACGGATACCGGATCCGTGGCTATATTCATTATATATAATACAGCAACCGGAAGGAAGTGAGGTGATATCAGCTTCACCAGGGTAAGATGCAGCAACAGACACAGAGTTCAGCGGTACTCCCAGAGGGGGTAAGCCGACAAAAAAGGACTCGGGTTGTCCGTTGAACCAGAGCACAGAAGAGACAGATTGGGTCGGCAGCCAGTTCACACACAGCAGCAGGGCCATATAGAAACTGCGCATAATAAGAGGTAGAAATCCTGACAGGATCAAAGTAATTCAGAGTGCTCATACAGACTCCGGTGACAGTATTGGTTGCAAATCCCTCGTTGAAGTAAACTGGTTAAATGTTTCAGCGCCTCAGTCTTTCATTTGGACAATAGCCATCGATCCAGTATCGCGGTCATCACAGCTGAGAGGACCTGCTGCTGATCAAGTAAGTGTCTGTTCCTTCATGATATCCCTTACATTGTGCATCGCCTGAGGCCACAGCACCGGGTCAAGCCACTAGTGACATCCCCCTCAAGAGATGGACCTCATTGATCTGGTACTGGGTACCTCGGATGATGCAGTTAAGTGGCCATGCTAAGCGAGAAGTCACGGCATGGGCAACTGATCTAAAAGGTACTGTTGAACGCATATTTGCTGGATTAAAAGCTACATTTGAAACCACTGCCAGCAGCAAAGTTAAAGTACGATTCTTTAATTGCAAACAAAAAGCTAATGAGGGCGTGAGAGATTTTGCCTTAAACCTGCAGGAAGCCCTTAAATCACTTACACTGGCTGAACCCATTTTTAACACAGGAGCTGATAAACTGCTAAGAGACCAATTTATTGAAGGACTCTACACCCGTTCTCACCGGGGGCATGTGAGCATGCTTGTTTTTAAGAACCCTGAATTGACATTTGCCCAATTAAAGGAGAGCGCTATACATCTCCAGCTGGCAGAGGCACCTCGGGATCAGGATCTCACACTACCCATGGCAGATGCACTTCAGCAACGGGGAATGCCAGTGACATCAGCTACGTCCGGTGCCAGTGCTAAGTCCCTGGGGCCCATTACTAATGAGGCTCTTCAGCAAAAGCTTGACTCTTTAACTGATGTTGTTGCTACAATGGCTAAAACTATGCAGCAGATGAGAGAACCCAAGATGGAGTTGGCAAACCGTAGAGAGGATGTTCCATGGATGAGGTCCCGGAGATACCCGACATGGAGAGGACGACCTCGTGACCGCTACCAACCGGATGGACAGCCCATATGCCGCCGTTGCCAGCAGCCAGGCCACTTTGCACGAAATTGTGATTTAAACGGGAATCCCCTGGGAATACGGGCCGCTTCGCAGGAATGAATTTTCAAGGCCCAACACCCTGGCACGACAGGTACATTGGAGGACGACCCATCATCCCTATCATGCTGGATGGAATTCCCCTCAACGCTTTGCTGGATACAGGTTCCCAGATTTCATCTATACCATATATCCTTTATAAGAGGTACTGGGCTGAGGTAGATATTGATAAAGGACCCTCTGATGTTGAACTAGATATATGGGCCAGTAATGGTAAGTTGGTACCGAAACTAGGATTCAGGGAGATGTCCATAAAGATTGGTAAAGCAGAATTGAAGAAACAGGGTATATGATGATGTTGACAAACAGAACTGTGAACCAACTGTATTGATAGGAATGAATGTGTTAGAGAACTGCTTTTCCGAAGTTATTTCTGTCTTACAACAAATTGCTGAAACTGCCCGATCCTGCCAGCAGAGAGTTCTCCGGAGGGAAATAAAAGTATTAATGTTAAGGCAACAGATAGAAGTTGCAGGTGGAGAAATCGGCAGTGTGAGGGTGAGTGATCCAACGTCTATTGTAATCCCACCAAAAACAGAAATGCTGGTATGGTGTAGAGTGGCCATTGGTACTAAAGGACGAGACTATCAAGCCTTAATAGAACCAGCGTACACCGACAGCAGGCCCACTATACTCACGGCAAGAGGGGTGGTCGAGGTACACCGGGGATGGGTGCCGGTACGACTTTTGAACTGTGGAGAGGAAGAGGTCACTTTGCCAAGGTACGCTACAGTGGCAAAGTTATATACTGTTGACAACAATGCCATCACAACCGTTGAGCCCTTAGAATCGACCTGTCAGGTGGAAAATAACGGCTCAGATGGAGAATCGGAGGATTGGTGCCAACAGCTAGACGTGGGTGTAGATTCAACACCTACCCATCAAAGACAAGGGGTGTATAGATTAGTGACGGAATATGAACAGGTCTTCAGTAAACACCCATTGGACTTCGGACGGATAGAAGGGGTGGAACATACAATCCCCACCGGTGACCATCCCCCGATAAAAGAAAGATATAGACCCATACCGCCCGCTCACTATCAATGCGCGAAGGACATGCTGAGAGAGATGAAACAGGCCGGGGTAATAAGAGATAGTTGTAGCCCTTGGGCGGCCCCTCTGGTGATTGTCAAAAAAAAGGACGGAACCATGAGAATGTGCGTAGACTACCGGCGGATTAATAACATCACCCATAAAGACGCCTATCCCTTGCCTAGGATAGAAGAGTCCTTGACTGCTTTGAAATCTGCTAATTATTTTTCCACCTTAGACTTAACAAGCGGGTATTGGCAAGTCCCTGTGGCTGAGAGAGATAAAGAAAAAACGGCATTCACCACACCAATGGGTCTAAGCGAATTTAATCGCATGCCGTTCGGACTCTGCAACGCGTCCGGTACTTTCCAGCGACTGATGGAATGTTGCCTTGGACACAAGAACTTTGAGACCGTCCTCCTGTACCTAGATGATGTGATCGTCTACTCAAAGACTTACGAACAGCACTTAACAGACCTGGCAGAGGTGATCGAAGCCTTATCCAAGTATGGTATGAAAATCAAACCATCCAAATGTCACCTTCTCAAGCCAAAGGTACAATACTTAGGGCACATCGTGAGTTCGGAGGGAGTAGCACCGGATCCCGAGAAAATAACTGCCATAAGGGATTGGCCAAAACCTACCAACGCAAAAGAAGTGAGGCAATTCTTGGGATTAGTGGGTTACTATCGTAGATTTATAAAAGGATTTACCAAATTGGCAGCGCCCTTGCAAGATGCTTTGATAGGGCAGACGAAGAAACCTTCAAACCGAAACCCTCCTTTTCAGTGGAACGACGAAAGAGAAGACTCCTTTGAACAACTAAAGAAGGCACTAACCGGAGAAGAAGTTCTGGCGTACTCGGATTACCATCAACCTTTCATCCTCTACACCGATGCCAATAATGTGGGATTGGGAGCGGTGCTGTCACAAAAGCAAGAAGGTCGGGAGAAAGTCATCGCCTTTGCAAGTAGAAAACTCCGGCCTACTGAAAGAAATTCTGAAAATTATAGCTCCTTCAAATTGGAGCTACTGGCAGTAGTTTGGGCTGTGACTGAACATTTCAAACACTATTTGACCGGTGCAGAATTTATTGTCTATACTGACAACAATCCATTGACCCACCTAGACACGGCTAAATTAGGTGCGTTAGAACAGCGATGGATAGCCCGGTTATCTAATTACAACTTCGTGATCAAGTATCGAGCAGGTCGCAAGAATGGAAATGCCGATGCCCTATCCCAGATGCCACACTTGAGAGATGTAGAAGAAGAAACGGGGGAGCTTGAAGAAATTGAACTACCAGCCTTTCATCAGCCCAAGGTAAAACATCGTCAGTCAAATACCTATCAGAAACAACAAGAAGTGAATTTTAATCCGTTAGCACACCATAGATGGGCTGACACCCAAGATAGCAATCCGGCTGTGAAGCTAGTGAAGGAACTATTGACTGAGCAAAGTGCATATCCCGATGAGCATGCCCCAGAAGAGACGCATCAACTCTGGAAAGAGAGAGGCAAAATGTTCCTGTATCAAGGGAAACTCTGTAGAAGATACACCAATCCGAAAACACATGAATTGGTTTGGCAGATTATCGTGCCTAAACAAGATGTGAGGATGGTCCTCGAGGCTTACCACAATGGTGCTGGTCACTTTGGTTGGAAAAAGCTAGAAGTACTTCTGAGAGAAAGATTTTATTGGGTCGGGATGAGAAAATCAATCGAACAGTGGTGTAGAAACTGTGGCCCGTGCAACCTCAGAAGGAACGATCAAAAGAGCCAAAGGGCACCACTGCAGCCCATAATCACCAAACAACCACTTGAACTGGTAGCCATGGACCACGTGAAGTTGACTCCAAGCCGGTCCGGTTATGTCTATGCCTTGACCATCGTGGATCATTATTCGCGCTTCTTGGTAGTAGTACCTGTAAAAGATCTGACTGCAAAAACAGCAGCCAAAGCGTTCCAAACGTACTTTTGTAGACCCCATGGATATCCGGAACAGGTTCTCACTGACCAGGGTACAGCCTTTGAATCAGAGATCTTCAGAGAATTCTGTAATATGTATGGTTGCAAAAAGATCCGGATGACGGCCTATCATCCGCAAACAAACGGCTTATGTGAGAAGATGAACCATATTGTGATAGACCTACTAAAGACTTTACCTGAAACGGAAAGGAATCAATGGCCAGAGAAATTGCCTGACTTGGTGGATCTGTATAATCATGTCCCGGTGAGCTCTACCAACTGCACCCCAGCTTTTCTTATGCGTGCAAGACCCGGCCAATTGCCAATCGATCTAAAAATGGGAATTCTGAAACCAGACGCAGAAGTTCAAGACTCCAATTGGGATGTCGTACGGCAAAAGCAGTATCGCCAAGTGCAAGAGAGTGTGGAAAGAAGCCTCCAGCAAACCAGAGAAAGACAAGAGCGAACTTTCAACCAGAATGTTCTAGCAACTCCATTAAGACCGGGTGACCAAGTACTCAAGAGGAATCGTCGAACCAATAAACTGGATAATCAATGGGAAGCCGTACCCTACACAGTTTTACCAACAAGAATGGATAATCCTAAAATGTGTCTCATTAGCAAAAACGGAGGTTTAACATCTGTACTAGTGTCAAGAGACAATCTTAAATTATGTCCGGAAACGTTGAAAGAGCCAGAAGTTGTCCAGCCAGAATCAAAAGTTATTCAACCTATACAGGTTCAACCAGTAAAGGAAAAAGAGGAGGAAATGTATCACACCTGTATAGGAGACTTTCCCAAAACCCTACTTACATACCATGGTGCAGTAGTGGTTCCCATGGTGGCCTTTTATCCAACACCGAATCCAATATTAGAAGTCCCAAGACAGGAAGAGGCTGACCCCGTACTACAAGAGATTCCAGGTCAGGAAGAACAGATTCCTGATCAGAGTGATCCCATTCACGGTGGACTTGCCAACCCGATAGTGGTGGAATTATCTTTAGCAGAGAGGGCAGATACTATATCCGCAGTAGACAGTAGTACACCACATAAAGAGACACCGCTATTACGTAGATCCCAGCGTAGTACCCAGGGTCAATTACCGGCCAGGTATGCGGATTACCAACTATAAGACTACAGTCTGTCATGATTCTCAATGGCGAGAGAACATAGCCCAGCATATATGAGAACTAGCTCTTGGAAGATGGAAACTATACTGACCATGAACTAAACCTGCCGCACAACTAGAAGTGGCCGGGTAGCATGCCTACGTTTTTTTATCCCTAGATGCCCAGCGCCAGCCGGAGAACTACCTAATCCTAGCAGAGGAAAAGACAGTCCTGGCTCACCTCTAGAGAAATTTTCCCAAAAGGCAGACAGAGGCCCCCACATATATTGGCGGTGATTTTAGATGAAATGACAAACGTAGTATGAAAATAGGTTTAGCAAAATCGAGGTCCGCTTACTAGATAGCCGGAAGACAGAAAGGGCACTTTCATGGTCAGCAGAAAACCCTATCAAAACACCATCCAGAAATTACTTTAAGACTCTAGCATTAACTCATAACACCAGAGTGGCAATTTCTGCTCACAAGAGCTTTCCAGACACAGTAACGAAACAGCAGCTGTGAACAGGAACAAAATGCAAAAACACACAAGGACAAAAGTCCAACTTAGCTGGGAGTTGTCTAGTAGCAGGAACATGCACAGAAAGGCTTCTGATTACATTGTTGACCGGCATGAAACTGACAGAGGAGCAAGGTTATATAGCGACTCCCACATCCTGATAGGAGCAGGTGAACAGAGAGGATGATGCACACAAGTTCAATTCCACAAGTGGCCACCGGGGGAGCCCAGAATCCAATTTCACAACAGTACCCCCCCCTCAAGGAGGGGGCACCGAACCCTCACCAGAACCACCAGGGCGATCAGGATGAGCCCTATGAAAGGCACGGACAAGATCGGAGGCATGAACATCAGAGGCAGTGACCCAAGAATTATCCTCCTGACCGTATCCCTTCCATTTGACCAGATACTGGAGTTTCCGTCTGGAAACACGAGAGTCTAAGATCTTTTCCACAACGTACTCCAACTCACCCTCAACCAACACCGGAGCAGGAGGCTCAACGGAAGGCACAGCCGGTACCTCATACCTGCGCAACAATGACCGATGAAAAACATTATGAATCGAAAAGGATGCAGGGAGGTCCAAACGGAAGGACACAGGGTTAAGAATCTCCAATATCTTGTACGGGCCGATGAACCGAGGCTTAAACTTAGGAGAAGAAACCCTCATAGGGACAAAACGAGAAGACAACCACACCAAGTCCCCAACACAAAGCCGAGGACCAACACGACGACGGCGGTTGGCAAAAAGCTGAGTCTTCTCCTGGGACAACTTCAATTTGTCCACCACCTGCCCCCAAATCCGATGCAACCTCTCCACCACAGCATCCACTCCAGGACAATCCGAAGATTCCACTTGACCGGAGGAAAATCGAGGATGAAACCCCGAATTACAGAAAAACGGGGACACCAAGGTGGCAGAGCTGGCCCGATTATTGAGGGCGAACTCCGCCAAAGGCAAAAAAGCAACCCAATCATCCTGATCCGCAGACACAAAACACCTCAAATATGTCTCCAAGGTCTGATTAGTCCGCTCGGTCTGGCCATTAGTCTGAGGATGGAAAGCAGACGAAAAAGACAAATCTATGCCCATCCTAGCACAGAATGCCCGCCAAAATCTAGACACGAATTGGGTCCCTCTGTCAGAAACGATATTCTCCGGAATACCATGCAAACGAACAACATTTTGAAAAAACAGAGGAACCAACTCGGAAGAAGAAGGCAACTTAGGCAAGGGAACCAGATGGACCATCTTAGAGAAACGGTCACACACCACCCAGATGACAGACATCTTCTGAGAAACAGGCAGATCCGAAATAAAATCCATCGAGATGTGCGTCCAAGGCCTCTTCGGGATAGGCAAGGGTAACAACAATCCACTAGCCCGAGAACAACAAGGCTTGGCCCGAGCACAAACGTCACAAGACTGCACAAAGCCTCGCACATCTCGTGACAGGGAAGGCCACCAGAAGGACCTTGCCACCAAATCCCTGGTACCAAAGATTCCAGGATGACCTGCCAACGCAGAAGAATGAACCTCAGAGATGACTCTACTGGTCCAATCATCAGGAACAAACAGTCTACCAGGTGGGCAATGATCAGGTCTATCCGCCTGAAACTCCTGCAAGGCCCGCCGCAGGTCTGGAGAAACGGCAGACAATATCACTCCATCTTTAAGGATACCTGTGGGCTCAGAATTACCAGGGGAGTCAGGCTCAAAACTCCTAGAAAGGGCATCCGCCTTAACATTCTTAGAACCCGGTAGGTAAGACACCACAAAGTTAAACCGAGAGAAAAACAACGACCAGCGCGCCTGTCTAGGATTCAGGCGCCTGGCAGACTCAAGGTAAATTAAATTTTTGTGGTCAGTCAATACCACCACCTGATGTCTGGCCCCCTCAAGCCAGTGACGCCACTCCTCAAAAGCCCACTTCATGGCCAAAAGCTCCCGATTCCCAATATCATAATTCCGCTCGGCGGGCGAAAATTTACGGGAAAAAAAAGCACAAGGTCTCATCACGGAGCAGTCGGAACTTCTCTGCGACAACACCGCCCCAGCTCCGATTTCAGAAGTGTCGACCTCAACCTGAAAAGGAAGAGCAACATCAGGCTGACGCAACACTGGGGCGGAAGAAAAGCGGCGCTTGAGCTCCCGAAAGGCCTCCACAGCATCAGGGGACCAATCAGCAACATCAGCACCCTTCTTAGTCAAATCAGTCAATGGTTTTACAACATCAGAAAAACCAGCAATAAATCGACGATAAAAGTTAGCAAAGCCCAAAAATTTCTGAAGACTCTTAAGAGAAGAGGGTTGCGTCCAATCACCAATAGCCTGAACCTTGACAGGATCCATCTCGATGGAAGAGGGGGAAAAAATGTATCCCAAGAAGGAAATCTTTTGAACCCCAAAAACACACTTAGAACCCTTCACACACAAGGAATTAGACCGCAAAACCTGAAAAACCCTCCTGACCTGCTGGACATGAGAGTCCCAGTCATCCGAAAAAATCAGAATATCATCCAGATACACAATCATAAATTTATCCAAATAATCGCGGAAAATGTCATGCATAAAGGACTGGAAGACTGAAGGGGCATTTGAAAGACCAAAAGGCATCACCAAATACTCAAAATGGCCCTCGGGCGTATTAAATGCGGTTTTCCACTCATCCCCCTGCTTGATTCGCACCAAATTATACGCCCCACGGAGATCAATCTTAGAGAACCACTTGGCCCCCTTTATACGAGCAAACAAATCAGTAAGCAGTGGTAACGGATATTGATATTTAACCGTGATTTTATTCAAAAGTCGATAATCAATACACGGCCTCAAAGAGCCGTCCTTCTTAGACACAAAGAAAAAACCGGCTCCTAAGGGAGATGACGAAGGACGAATATGTCCCTTTTCCAAGGACTCCTTTATATATTCTCGCATAGCAGCGTGTTCAGGCACAGACAGATTAAATAAAAGACCCTTAGGGTATTTACTACCCGGGATCAAGTCTATGGCACAATCGCACTCCCGGTGCGGAGGTAGTGAACCAACCTTGGGTTCTTCAAAAACGTCACGAAAGTCAGACAAGAATTCAGGAATCTCAGAGGGAATAGATGATGAAATGGAAACCAAAGTTACGTCCCCATGAGTTCCTTTACATCCCCAGCTTAACACAGACATAGCTCTCCAGTCGAGGACTGGGTTATGAGATTGCAGCCATGGCAATCCCAGCACCAAAACATCATGTAGATTATACAGCACCAGAAAGCGAATAACCTCCTGGTGATCCGGATTAACACGCATAGTCACTTGTGTCCAGTATTGTGGTTTATTACTAGCCAATGGGGTGGAGTCAATCCCTTTCAGAGGTATCGGAGCCTCCAATGGCTCCAAATCATACCCACAGCGTTTGGCAAAGGACCAATCCATAAGACTCAAAGCAGCGCCAGAGTCGACATAGGCGTCCGCGGTAATAGATGACAAAGAACAAATCAGGGTCACAGATAGAATAAACTTAGACTGTAAAGTGCTAATTGAAACAGACTTGTCAGGCTTCTTAGTACGCTTAAAGCATGCTGATATAACATGAGTTGAATCACCACAATAGAAGCACAACCCATTTTTTCGTCTAAAATTCTGCCGCTCGCTTCTGGACAGAATTCTATCACATTGCATATTTTCTGGCGTTTTCTCAGTAGACACCGCCAAATGGTGCACAGGTTTGCGCTCCCGCAGACGCCTATCGATCTGAATAGCCATCGTCATAGACTCATTCAGACTCGCAGGCACAGGGAACCCCACCATAACATCCTTAATGGCATCAGAGAGACCTTCTCTGAAAATTGCCGCCAGGGCGCACTCATTCCACTGAGTAAGCACAGACCATTTGCGGAATTTTTGGCAGTATATTTCAGCTTCATCTTGCCCCTGAGACAAGGACATCAAGGCCTTTTCCGCCTGAAGCTCTAAATGAGGTTCCTCATAAAGCAACCCCAAGGCCAGAAAAAACGCATCCACATTGAGCAACGCAGGATCCCCTGGTGCCAATGCAAAAGCCCAGTCTTGAGGGTCGCCCCGGAGCAAGGAAATTACAATCCTGACCTGCTGTGCAGGGTCTCCGGCAGAGCGAGACTTCAGGGACAAAAACAATTTGCAATTATTTTTAAAATTTTGAAATTGAGATCTATTCCCCGAGAAGAATTCAGGCAAAGGAATTCTAGGCTCAGACATAGGTGCATGAACAACAAAATCTTGCAAATTTTGTACCTTTGTGGCGAGATTATTCAAACCTGTAACTACACTCTGAAGATCCATTTGAAACAGGTGAACACAGAGCCATTCAAGGATTAGAAGGAGAGAAAGAGAGGAAGGCTGCAGTATAGGCAGACTAGCAAGTGATTCAATTAAGAGCACACTCAGAACTAGAGGGAAAAAAAAAAAAAAAAAAAAATTGTAGCAGACTTCTTTTTTCTCTCCTTTCTCAGCCAGTAATTTAACCCTTTTTTTTTGGGCCGGTCAAACTGTCATGATTCTCAATGGCGAGAGAACATAGCCCAGCATATATGAGAACTAGCTCTTGGAAGATGGAAACTATACTGACCATGAACTAAACCTGCCGCACAACTAGAAGTGGCCGGGTAGCATGCCTATGTTTTTTTATCCCTAGATGCCCAGCGCCAGCCGGAGAACTACCTAATCCTAGCAGAGGAAAAGACAGTCCTGGCTCACCTCTAGAGAAATTTTCCCAAAAGGCAGACAGAGGCCCCCACATATATTGGCGGTGATTTTAGATGAAATGACAAACGTAGTATGAAAATAGGTTTAGCAAAATCGAGGTCCGCTTACTAGATAGCCGGAAGACAGAAAGGGCACTTTCATGGTCAGCAGAAAACCCTATCAAAACACCATCCAGAAATTACTTTAAGACTCTAGCATTAACTCATAACACCAGAGTGGCAATTTCTGCTCACAAGAGCTTTCCAGACACAGTAACGAAACAGCAGCTGTGAACAGGAACAAAATGCAAAAACACACAAGGACAAAAGTCCAACTTAGCTGGGAGTTGTCTAGTAGCAGGAACATGCACAGAAAGGCTTCTGATTACATTGTTGACCGGCATGAAACTGACAGAGGAGCAAGGTTATATAGCGACTCCCACATCCTGATAGGAGCAGGTGAACAGAGAGGATGATGCACACAAGTTCAATTCCACAAGTGGCCACCGGGGGAGCCCAGAATCCAATTTCACAACAACAGTCATTGTTATCGTTCTGTAACGTTTAAGCCCAGTACCTACAGAGACTTACCTGTATGAACTTTTTGTATATTCTTGAACTTTCTATCAGCCCAGAAACACTAAATCAAAGCTCCGGAAAGACTGCTTTGTGAACTTTGCTTCCTAATACCTTCAAGGATAGAACTGTATTAATGGACGCTATTTGAAGTGACTTTTTACAGAATTCCATTTTTTTTTGTTTCTTTGAGTGGTTTTTGTAACTTTTCATTTTTAAGACTCTGTACATATCAATTGTTATTTCAAAATGTTATCATCCTACAGTCCCGGAGTACTGTTCTTAACTAAGTGGGGATGTGGCGCCCCTAGGGGTATTTGCCACAAAAATAGTTATTGACACCAAATACAAATACTAGAATAGCAAGACTGTACTACCATCTCCGGCCAGAAGGGGGAGCTCCAGAGACTCCCCTTGATCTATTCTGGTCTGAGAAAAGGACTGGCAGTTGGGCTGAGGAGCTGAAAGTGAGAGGTCGTATAACTGAACTCCTAACAGCCCTATGACGGATTATAGGCCCGTAATACCCATAGTAGGAAAAGAGGAATAGAGAAAAAGGACATTGTGAGAACCGGGTAGCAATAACCTCTACCCAGAATAGGCGCAGAGACGGATACCGGATCCGTGGCTATATTCATTATATATAATACAGCAACCGGAAGGAAGTGAGGTGATATCAGCTTCACCAGGGTAAGACGCAGCAACAGACACAGAGTTCAGCGGTACTCCCAGAGGGGGTAAGCCGACAAAAAAGGACTCAGGTTGTCCGTTGAACCAGAGCACAGAAGAGACAGATTGGGTCGGCAGCCAGTTCACACACAGCAGCAGGGCCATACAGAAACTGCGCATAATAAGAGGTAGAAATCCTGACAGGATCAAAGTAATTCAGAGTGCTCATACAGACTCCGGTGACAGTATTGGTTGCAAATCCCTCGTTGAAGTAAACTGGTTAAATGTTTCAGCGCCTCAGTCTTTCATTTGGACAATAGCCATCGATCCAGTATCGGGGTCATCACAGCTGAGAGGACCTGCTGCTGATCAAGTAAGTGTCTGTTCCTTCATGATATCCCTTACATTGTGCATCGCCTGAGGCCACAGCACCGGGTCAAGCCACTAGTGACATCCCCCTCAAGAGATGGACCTCATTGATCTGGTACTGGGTACCTCGGTCTCCCGGGCGTTACAACTGGCGTCACGAACAGGATTGGGCCAGCCCGTACACCGGGTATTGTGTGCCGTAATTGGAGTTTGAAGCTGTGAAAATTTGGATGAAAAATCTTGGAAATTGACTTTATTAAAGAAAATCCCGTTCCCCATTGAAAACTATTGAAAGTGACTTTTCTCCATTGGTTATAATGGGGTAAAAATGACCGCCATCCCCTGATGTAATCATCTCATAACCGTTAGGCACAAAACTGTTAATCGAGTTATGTCATTAAACAAGGCCCAGTCTAACTGAAACACTTCAAAATCCACCATCACAGAGCGTGCGGCAGTTAGAGGCAGCAGGGGGCATGTCATTGTCATCCTGCTGCACAGAGAAACGAATCTACATTATCTAGATGGAAGCTGGGACCGGAGGGGTCTGGATTAACTAAGGGGGTACAGTATGTCGCAGCACGGAGACGCCGCAGCACCCGGCGACGCTAATGCAGCTGAAAGACAGAGTGTCGATAGAGAGCCTGGCAGCGCAGCAGTGCAAGGAGTGGCACCCATCATGCCGGTGTTGATGCCATATACCCCGGGTGGCCCGTGGCTTCCAATGTATGAAGGTGAACCTAATACCCTTGACGGTTTCAGTGAAAAGATGCTGGCTCATTTTGATATGTTCATGGGTGAAGCTCAGCGTGTTAGTCTCCTAATGATGCAGTTAAGTGGCCATGCTAAGCGAGAAGACACGGCATGGGCAACTGATCTAAAAGGTACTGTTGAACGCATATTTGCTGGATTAAAAGCTACATTTGAAACCACTGCCAGCAGCAAAGCTAAAGTACGATTCTTTAATTGCAAACAAAAAGCTAATGAGGGCGTGAGAGATTTTGCCTTAAACCTGCAGGAAGCCCTTAAATCACTTACACTGGCTGAACCCATTTTTAACACAGGAGCTGATAAACTGCTAAGAGACCACTTTATTGAAGGACTCTACACCCGTTCTCACCGGGGTCATGTGAGCATGCTTGTTTTTAAGAACCCTGAATTGACATTTGCCCAATTAAAGGAGAGCGCTATACGTCTCCAGCTGGCAGAGGCACCTCGGGATCAGGATCTCACACAACCCATGGCAGATGCACTTCAGCAACGGGGAATGCCAGTGACATCAGCTAAGTCTGGTGCCAGTGCTAAGTCCCTGGGGCCCATTACTAATGAGGCTCTTCAGCAAAAGCTTGACTCTTTAACTGATGTTGTTGCTACAATGGCTAAAACTATGCAGCAGATGAGAGAACCCAAGATGGAGTTGGCAAACCGTAGAGAGGATGTTCCATGGATGAGGTCCCGGAGATACCCGACATGGAGAGGACGACCTCGTGACCGCTACCAACCGGATGGACAGCCCATATGCCGCCGTTGCCAGCAGCCAGGCCACTTTGCACGAAATTGTGATTTAAACGGGAATCCCCTGGGAATACGGGCCGCTTCGCAGGAATGAATTTTCAAGGCCCAACACCCTGGCACGACAGGTACATTGGAGGACGACCCATCATCCCTATCATGCTGGATGGAATTCCCCTCAACGCTTTGCTGGATACAGGTTCCCAGATTTCATCTATACCATATATCCTTTATAAGAGGTACTGGGCTGAGGTAGATATTGATAAAGGACCCTCTGATGTTGAACTAGATATATGGGCCAGTAATGGTAAGTTGGTACCGAAACTAGGATTCAGGGAGATGTCCATAAAGATTGGTAAAGCAGAATTGAAGAAACAGGGTATATGATGATGTTGACAAACAGAACTGTGAACCAACTGTATTGATAGGAATGAATGTGTTAGAGAACTGCTTTTCCGAAGTTATTTCTGTCTTACAACAAATTGCTGAAACTGCCCGATCCTGCCAGCAGAGAGTTCTCCGGAGGGAAATAAAAGTATTAATGTTAAGGCAACAGATAGAAGTTGCAGGTGGAGAAATCGGCAGTGTGAGGGTGAGTGATCCAACGTCTATTGTAATCCCACCAAAAACAGAAATGCTGGTATGGTGTAGAGTGGCCATTGGTACTAAAGGACGAGACTATCAAGCCTTAATAGAACCAGCGTACACCGACAGCAGGCCCACTATACTCACGGCAAGAGGGGTGGTCGAGGTACACCGGGGATGGGTGCCGGTACGACTTTTGAACTGTGGAGAGGAAGAGGTCACTTTGCCAAGGTACGCTACATTGGCAAAGTTATATACTGTTGACAACAATGCCATCACAACCGTTGAGCCCTTAGAATCGACCTGTCAGGTGGAAAATAACGGCTCAGATGGAGAATCGGAGGATTGGTGCCAACAGCTAGACGTGGGTGTAGATTCAACACCTACCCATCAAAGACAAGGGGTGTATAGATTAGTGACGGAATATGAACAGGTCTTCAGTAAACACCCATTGGACTTCGGACGGATAGAAGGGGTGGAACATACAATCCCCACCGGTGACCATCCCCCGATAAAAGAAAGATATAGACCCATACCGCCCGCTCACTATCAATGCGCGAAGGACATGCTGAGAGAGATGAAACAGGCCGGGGTAATAAGAGATAGTTGTAGCCCTTGGGCGGCCCCTCTGGTGATTGTCAAAAAAAAGGACGGAACCATGAGAATGTGCGTAGACTACCGGCGGATTAATAACATCACCCATAAAGACGCCTATCCCTTGCCTAGGATAGAAGAGTCCTTGACTGCTTTGAAATCTGCTAATTATTTTTCCACCTTAGACTTAACAAGAGGGTATTGGCAAGTCCCTGTGGCTGAGAGAGATAAAGAAAAAACGGCATTCACCACACCAATGGGTCTAAGCGAATTTAATCGCATGCTGTTCGGACTCTGCAACGCGTCCGGTACTTTCCAGCGACTGATGGAATGTTGCCTCGGACACAAGAACTTTGAGACCGTCCTCCTGTACCTAGATGATGTGATCGTCTACTCAAAGACTTACGAACAGCACTTAACAGACCTGGCAGAGGTGTTCGAAGCCTTATCCAAGTATGGTATGAAAATCAAACCATCCAAATGTCACCTTCTCAAGCCAAAGGTACAATACTTAGGGCACATCATGTGTTCGGAGGGAGTAGCACCGGATCCCGAGAAAATAACTGCCATAAGGGATTGGCCAAGACCTACCAACGCAAAAGAAGTGAGGCAATTCTTGGGATTAGTGGGTTACTATCGTAGATTTATAAAAGGATTTACCAAATTGGCAGCGCCCTTGCAAGATGCTTTGATAGGGCAGACGAAGAAACCTTCAAACCGAAACCCTCCTTTTCAGTGGAACGACGAAAGAGAAGACTCCTTTGAACAACTAAAGAAGGCACTAACCGGAGAAGAAGTTCTGGCGTACTCGGATTACCATCAACCTTTCATCCTCTACACCGATGCCAATAATGTGGGATTGGGAGCGGTGCTGTCACAAAAGCAAGAAGGTCGGGAGAAAGTCATCGCCTTTGCAAGTAGAAAACTCCAGCCTACTGAAAGAAATTCTGAAAATTATAGCTCCTTCAAATTGGAGCTACTGGCAGTAGTTTGGGCTGTGACTGAACATTTCAAACACTATTTGACCGGTGCAGAATTTATTGTCTATACTGACAACAATCCATTGACCCACCTAGACACGGCTAAATTAGGTGCGTTAGAACAGCGATGGATAGCCCGGTTATCTAATTACAACTTCGTGATCAAGTATCGAGCAGGTCGCAAGAATGGAAATGCCGATGCCCTATCCCAGATGCCACACTTGAGAGATGTAGAAGAAGAAACGGGGGAGCTTGAAGAAATTGAACTACCAGCCTTTCATCAGCCCAAGGTAAAACATCGTCAGTCAAATACCTATCAGAAACAACAAGAAGTGAATTTTAATCCGTTAGCACACCATAGATGGGCTGACACCCAAGATAGCAATCCGGCTGTGAAGCTAGTGAAGGAACTATTGACTGAGCAAAGTGCATATCCCGATGAGCATGCCCCAGAAGAGACGCATCAACTCTGGAAAGAGAGAGGCAAAATGTTCCTGTATCAAGGGAAACTCTGTAGAAGATACACCAATCCGAAAACACATGAATTGGTTTGGCAGATTATCGTGCCTAAACAAGATGTGAGGATGGTCCTCGAGGCTTACCACAACGGTGCTGGTCACTTTGGTTGGAAAAAGCTAGAAGTACTTCTGAGAGAAAGATTTTATTGGGTCGGGATGAGAAAATCAATCGAACAGTGGTGTAGAAACTGTGGCCCGTGCAACCTCAGAAGGAACGATCAAAAGAGCCAAAGGGCACCACTGCAGCCCATAATCACCAAACAACCACTTGAACTGGTAGCCATGGACCACGTGAAGTTGACTCCGAGCCGGTCCGGTTACGTCTATGCCTTGACCATCGTGGATCATTATTCGCGCTTCTTGGTAGTAGTACCTGTAAAAGATCTGACTGCAAAAACAGCAGCCAAAGCGTTCCAAACGTACTTTTGTAGACCCAATGGATATCCGGAACAGGTTCTCACTGACCAGAGTACAGCCTTTGAATCAGAGATCTTCAGAGAATTCTGTAATATGTATGGTTGCAAAAAGATCCGGATGACGGCCTATCATCCGCAAACAAACGGCTTATGTGAGAAGATGAACCATATTGTGATAGACCTACTAAAGACTTTACCTGAAACGGAAAGGAATCAATGGCCAGAGAAATTGCCTGACTTGGTGGATCTGTATAATCATGTCCCGGTGAGCTCTACCAACTGCACCCCAGCTTTTCTTATGCGTGCAAGACCCGGCCAATTGCCAATCGATCTAAAAATGGGAATTCTGAAACCAGACGCAGAAGTTCAAGACTCCAATTGGGATGTCGTACGGCAAAAGCAGTATCGCCAAGTGCAAGAGAGTGTGGAAAGAAGCCTCCAGCAAACCAGAGAAAGACAAGAGCGAACTTTCAACCAGAATGTTCTAGCAACTCCATTAAGACCGGGTGACCAAGTACTCAAGAGGAATCGTCGAACCAATAAACTGGATAATCAATGGGAAGCCGTACCCTACACAGTTTTACCAACAAGAATGGATAATCCTAAAATGTGTCTCATTAGCAAAAACAGAGGTTTAACATCTGTACTAGTGTCAAGAGACAATCTTAAATTATGTCCGGAAACGTTGAAAGAGCCAGAAGTTGTCCAGCCAGAATCAAAAGTTATTCAACCTATACAGGTTCAACCAGTAAAGGAAAAAGAGGAGGAAATGTATCACACCTGTATAGGAGACTTTCCCAAAACCCTACTTACATACCATGGTGCAGTAGTGGTTCCCATGGTGGCCTTTTATCCAACACCGAATCCAATATTAGAAGTCCCAAGACAGGAAGAGGCTGACCCCGTACTACAAGAGATTCCAGGTCAGGAAGAACAGATTCCTGATCAGAGTGATCCCATTCACGGTGGACTTGCCAACCCGATAGTGGTGGAATTATCTTTAGCAGAGAGGGCAGATACTATATCCGCAGTAGACAGTAGTACACCACATAAAGAGACACCGCTATTACATAGATCCCAGCGTAGTACCCAGGGTCAATTACCGGCCAGGTATGCGGATTACCAACTATAAGACTACAGTCATTGTTATCGTTCTGTAACGTTTAAGCCCAGTACCTACAGAGACTTACCTGTATGAACTTTTTGCATATTCTTGAACTTTCTATCAGCCCAGAAACACTAAATCAAAGCTCCGGAAAGACTGCTTTGTGAACTTTGCTTCCTAATACCTTTAAGGATAGAACTGTATTAATGGACGCTATTTGAAGTGACTTTTTACAGAATTCCATTTTTTTTTGTTTCTTTGAGTGGTTTTTGTAACTTTTCATTTTTAAGACTCTGTACATATCAATTGTTATTTCAAAATGTTATCATCCTACAGTCCCGGAGTACTGTTCTTAACTAAGTGGGGATGTGGCGCCCCTAGGGGTATTTGCCACAAAAATAGTTATTGACACCAAATACAAATACTAGAATAGCAAGACTGTACTACCATCTCCGGCCAGAAGGGGGAGCTCCAGAGACTCCCCTTGATCTATTCTGGTCTGAGAAAAGGACTGGCAGTTGGGCTGAGGAGCTGAAAGTGAGAGGTCGTATAACTGAACTCCTAACAGCCCTATGACGGATTATAGGCCCGTAATACCCATAGTAGGAAAAGAGGAATAGAGAAAAAGGACATTGTGAGAACCGGGTAGCAATAACCTCTACCCAGAATAGGCGCAGAGACGGATACCGGATCCGTGGCTATATTCATTATATATAATACAGCAACCGGAAGGAAGTGAGGTGATATCAGCTTCACCAGGGTAAGACGCAGCAACAGACACAGAGTTCAGCGGTACTCCCAGAGGGGGTAAGCCAACAAAAAAGGACTCGGGTTGTCCGTTGAACCAGAGCACAGAAGAGACAGATTGGGTCGGCAGCCAGTTCACACACAGCAGCAGGGCCATACAGAAACTGCGCATAATAAGAGGTAGAAATCCTGACAGGATCAAAGTAATTCAGAGTGCTCATACAGACTCCGGTGACAGTATTGGTTGCAAATCCCTCGTTGAAGTAAACTGGTTAAATGTTTCAGCGCCTCAGTCTTTCATTTGGACAATAGCCATCGATCCAGTATCGGGGTCATCACAGCTGAGAGGACCTGCTGCTGATCAAGTAAGTGTCTGTTCCTTCATGATATCCCTTACATTGTGCATCGCCTGAGGCCACAGCACCGGGTCAAGCCACTAGTGACATCCCCCTCAAGAGATGGACCTCATTGATCTGGTACTGGGTACCTCGGTCTCCCGGGCGTTACAACTGGCGTCACGAACAGGATTGGGCCAGCCCGTACACCGGGTATTGTGTGCCGTAATTGGAGTCTGAAACTGTGAAAATTTGGATGAAAAATCTTGGAAATTGACTTTATTAAAGAAAATCCCGTTCCCCATTGAAAACTATTGAAAGTGACTTTTCTCCATTGGTTATAATGGGGTAAAAATGACCGCCATCCCCTGATGTAATCATCTCATAACCGTTAGGCACAAAACTGTTAATCGAGTTATGTCATTAAACAAGGCCCAGTCTAACTGAAACACTTCAAAATCCACCATCACAGAGCGTGCGGCAGTTAGAGGCAGCAGGGGGCATGTCATTGTCATCCTGCTGCACAGAGAAACGAATCTACATTATCTAGATGGAAGCTGGGACCGGAGGGGTCTGGATTAACTAAGGGGGTACAGTATGTCGCAGCACGGAGACGCCGCAGCACCCGGCGACGCTAATGCAGCTGAAAGACAGAGTGTCGATAGAGAGCCTGGCAGCGCAGCAGTGCAAGGAGTGGCACCCATCATGCCGGTGTTGATGCCATATACCCCAGGTGGCCCGTGGCTTCCAATGTATGAAGGTGAACCTAATACCCTTGACGGTTTCAGGGAAAATATGCTGGCTCATTTTGATATGTTCCCCATGGGTGAAGCTCAGCGTGTTAGTCTCCTGATGATGCAGTTAAGTGGCCATGCTAAGCGAGAAGTCACGGCATGGGCAACTGATCTAAAAGGTACTGTTGAACGCATATTTGCTGGATTAAAAGCTACATTTGAAACCACTGCCAGCAGCAAAGCTAAAGTACGATTCTTTAATTGCAAACAAAAAGCTAATGAGGGCGTGAGAGATTTTGCCTTAAACCTGCAGGAAGCCCTTAAATCACTTACACTGGCTGAACCCATTTTTAACACAGGAGCTGATAAACTGCTAAGAGACCACTTTATTGAAGGAATCTACACGCGTTCTCACCGGGGTCATGTGAGCATGCTTGTTTTTAAGAACCCTGAATTGACATTTGCCCAATTAAAGGAGAGCGCTATACGTCTCCAGCTGGCAGAGGCACCTCGGGATCAGGATCTCACACAACCCATGGCAGATGCACTTCAGCAACGGGGAATGCCAGTGACATCAGCTACGTCCGGTGCCAGTGCTAAGTCCCTGGGGCCCATTACTAATGAGGCTCTTCAGCAAAAGCTTGACTCTTTAACTGATGTTGTTGCTACAATGGCTAAAACTATGCAGCAGATGAGAGAACCCAAGATGGAGTTGGCAAACCGTAGAGAGGATGTTCCATGGATGAGGTCCCGGAGATACCCGACATGGAGAGGACGACCTTGTGACCGCTACCAACCGGATGGACAGCCCATATGCCGCCGTTGCCAGCAGCCAGGCCACTTTGCACGAAATTGTGATTTAAATGGGAATCCCCTGGGAATACGGGCCGCTTCGCAGGAATGAATTTTCAAGGCCCAACACCCTGGCACGACAGGTACATTGGAGGACGACCCATCATCCCTATCATGCTGGATGGAATTCCCCTCAACGCTTTGCTGGATACAGGTTCCCAGATTTCATCTATACCATATATCCTTTATAAGAGGTACTGGGCTGAGGTAGATATTGATAAAGGACCCTCTGATGTTGAACTAGATATATGGGCCAGTAATGGTAAGTTGGTACCGAAACTAGGATTCAGGGAGATGACCATAAAGATTGGTAAAGCAGAATTGAAGAAACAGGGTATATGATGATGTTGACAAACAGAACTGTGAACCAACTGTATTGATAGGAATGAATGTGAACTGCTTTTCCGAAGTTATTTCTGTCTTACAACAAATTGCTGAAACTGCCCGATCCTGACAGCAGAGAGTTCTCCGGAGGGAAATAAAAGTATTAATGTTAAGGCAACAGATAGAAGTTGCAGGTGGAGAAATCGGCAGTGTGAGGGTGAGTGATCCAACGTCTATTGTAATCCCACCAAAAACAGAAATGCTGGTATGGTGTAGAGTGGCCATTGGTACTAAAGGACGAGACTATCAAGCCTTAATAGAACCAGCGTACACCGACAGCAGGCCCACTATACTCACGGCAAGAGGGGTGGTCGAGGTACACCGGGGATGGGTGCCGGTACGACTTTTGAACTGTGGAGAGGAAGAGGTCACTTTGCCAAGGTTCGCTACAGTGGCAAAGTTATATACTGTTGACAACAATGCCATCACAACCGTTGAGCCCTTAGAATCGACCTGTCAGGTGGAAAATAACGGCTCAGATGGAGAATCGGAGGATTGGTGCCAACAGCTAGACGTGGGTGTAGATTCAACACCTACCCATCAAAGACAAGGGGTGTATAGATTAGTGACGGAATATGAACAGGTCTTCAGTAAACACCCATTGGACTTCGGACAGATAGAAGGGGTGGAACATACAATCCCCACCGGTGACCATCCCCCGATAAAAGAAAGATATAGACCCATACCGCCCGCTCACTATCAATGCGTGAAGGACATGCTGAGAGAGATGAAACAGGCCGGGGTAATAAGAGATAGTTGTAGCCCTTGGGCGGCCCCTCTGAAGATTGTCAAAAAAAAGGACGGAAGCATGAGAATGTGCGTAGACTACCGGCGGATTAATAACATCACCCATAAAGACGCCTATCCCTTGCCTAGGATAGAAGAGTCCTTGACTGCTTTGAAATCTGCTAATTATTTTTCCACCTTAGACTTAACAAGCGGGTATTGGCAAGTCCCTGTGGCTGAGAGAGATAAAGAAAAAACGGCATTCACCACACCAATGGGTCTAAGCGAATTTAATCGCATGCCGTTTGGACTCTGCAACGCGTCCGGTACTTTCCAGCGACTGATGGAATGTTGCCTCGGACACAAGAACTTCGAGACCGTCCTCCTGTACCTAGATGATGTGATCGTCTACTCAAAGACTTACGAACAGCACTTAACAGACCTGGCAGAGGTGTTCGAAGCCTTATCCAAGTATGGTATGAAAATCAAACCATCCAAATGTCACCTTCTCAAGCCAAAGGTACAATACTTAGGGCACATCGTGAGTTCGGAGGGAGTAGCACCGGATCCCGAGAAAATAACTGCCATAAGGGATTGGCCAAGACCTACCAACGCAAAAGAAGTGAGGCAATTCTTGGGATTAGTGGGTTACTATCGTAGATTTATAAAAGGATTTACCAAATTGGCAGCGCCCTTGCAAGATGCTTTGATAGGGCAGACGAAGAAACCTTCAAACCGAAACCCTCCTTTTCAGTGGAATGACGAAAGAGAAGACTCCTTTGAACAGCTAAAGAAGGCACTAACCGGAGAAGAAGTTCTGGCGTACTCGGATTACCATCAACCTTTCATCCTCTACACCGATGCCAATAATGTGGGATTGGAAACGGTGCTGTCACAAAAGCAAGAAGGTCGGGAGAAAGTCATAGCCTTTGCAAGCAGAAAACTCCGGCCTACTGAAAGAAATTCTGAAAATTATAGCTCCTTCAAATTGGAGCTACTGGCAGTAGTTTGGGCTGTGACTGAACATTTCAAACACTATTTGACCGGTGCAGAATTTATTGTCTATACTGACAACAATCCATTGACCCACCTAGACACGGCTAAATTAGGTGCGTTAGAACAGCGATGGATAGCCCGGTTATCTAATTACAACTTCGTGATCAAGTATCGAGCAGGTCGCAAGAATGGAAATGCCGATGCCCTATCCCAGATGCCACACTTGAGAGATGTAGAAGAAGAAACGGGGGAGCTTGAAGAAATTGAACTACCAGCCTTTCATCAGCCCAAGGTAAAACATCGTCAGTCAAATACCTATCAGAAACAACAAGAAGTGAATTTTAATCCGTTAGCACACCATAGATGGGCTGACACCCAAGATAGCAATCCGGCTGTGAAGCTAGTGAAGGAACTATTGACTGAGCAAAGCGCATATCCCGATGAGCATGCCCCAGAAGAGAGGCATCAACTCTGGAAAGAGAGAGGCAAAATGTTCCTGTATCAAGGGAAACTCTGTAGAAGATACACCAATCCGAAAACACATGAATTGGTTTGGCAGATTATCGTGCCTAAACAAGATGTGAGGATGGTCCTCGAGGCTTACCACAATGGTGCTGGTCACTTTGGTTGGAAAAAGCTAGAAGTACTTCTGAGAGAAAGATTTTATTGGGTCGGGATGAGAAAATCAATCGAACAGTGGTGTAGAAACTGTGGCCCGTGCAACCTCAGAAGGAACGATCAAAAGAGCCAAAGGGCACCACTGCAGCCCATAATCACCAAACAACCACTTGAACTGGTAGCCATGGACCACGTGAAGTTGACTCCGAGCCGGTCCGGTTACGTCTATGCCTTGACCATCGTGGATCATTATTCGCGCTTCTTGGTAGTAGTACCTGTAAAAGATCTGACTGCAAAAACAGCAGCCAAAGCATTCCAAACGCACTTTTGTAGACCCCATGGATATCCGGAACAGGTTCTCACTGACCAGGGTACAGCCTTTGAATCAGAGATCTTCAGAGAATTCTGTAATATGTATGGTTGCAAAAAGATCCGGACGACGGCCTATCATCCGCAAACAAACGGCTTATGTGAGAAGATGAACCATATTGTGATAGACCTACTAAAGACTTTACCTGAAACGGAATGGAATCAATGGCCAGAGAAATTGCCTGACTTGGTGGATCTGTATAATCATGTCCCGGTGAGCTCTACCAACTGCACCCCAGCTTTTCTTATGCGTGCAAGACCCGGCCAATTGCCAATCGATCTAGAAATGGGAATTCTGAAACCAGACGCAGAAGTTCAAGACTCCAATTGGGATGTCGTACGGCAAAAGCAGTATCGCCAAGTGCAAGAGAGTGTGGAAAGAAGCCTCCAGCAAACCAGAGAAAGACAAGAGCGAACTTTCAACCAGAATGTTCTAGCAACTCCATTAAGACCGGGTGACCAAGTACTCAAGAGGAATCGTCGAACCAATAAACTGGATAATCAATGGGAAGCCGTACCCTACACAGTTTTACCAACAAGAATGGATAATCCTAAAATGTGTCTCATTAGCAAAAACGGAGGTTTAACATCTGTACTAGTGTCAAGAGACAATCTTAAATTATGTCCGGAAACGTTGAAAGAGCCAGAAGTTGTCTAGCCAGAATCAAAAGTTATTCAACCTATACAGGTTCAACCAGTAAAGGAAAAAGAGGAGGAAATGTATCACACCTGTATAGGAGACTTTCCCAAAACCCTACTTACATACCATGGTGCAGTAGTGGTTCCCATGGTGGCCTTTTATCCAACACCGAATCCAATATTAGAAGTCCCAAGACAGGAAGAGGCTGACCCCGTACTACAAGAGATTCCAGGTCAGGAAGAACAGATTCCTGATCAGAGTGATCCCATTCACGGTGGACTTGCCAACCCGATAGTGGTGGAATTATCTTTAGCAGAGAGGGCAGATACTATATCCGCAGTAGACAGTAGTACACCACATAAAGAGACACCGCTATTACGTAGATCCCAGCATAGTACCCAGGGTCAATTACCGGCCAGGTATGCGGATTACCAACTATAAGACTACAGTCATTGTTATCGTTCTGTAACGTTTAAGCCCAGTACCTACAGAGACTTACCTGTATGAACTTTTTGCATATTTTTGAACTTTCTATCAGCCCAGAAACACTAAATCAAAGCTCCGGAAAGACTGCTTTGCGAACTTTGCTTCCTAATACCTTCAAGGATAGAACTGTATTAATGGACGCTATTTGAAGTGACTTTTTACAGAATTCCATTTTTTTTTGTTTCTTTGAGTGGTTTTTGTAACTTTTCATTTTTAAGACTCTGTACATATCAATTGTTATTTCAAAATGTTATCATCCTACAGTCCCGGAGTACTGTTCTTAACTAAGTGGGGATGTGGCGCCCCTAGGGGTATTTGCCACAAAAATAGTTATTGACACCAAATACAAATACTAGAATAGCAAGACTGTACTACCATCTCCGGCCAGAAGGGGGAGCTCCAGAGACTCCCCTTGATCTATTCTGGTCTGAGAAAAGGACTGGCAGTTGGGCTGAGGAGCTGAAAGTGAGAGGTCGTATAACTGAACTCCTAACAGCCCTATGACGGATTATAGGCCCGTAATACCCATAGTAGGAAAAGAGGAATAGAGAAAAAGGACATTGTGAGAACCGGGTAGCAATAACATCTACCCAGAATAGGCGCAGAGATGGATACCGGATCCGTGGCTATATTCATTATATATAATACAGCAACCGGAAGGAAGTGAGGTGATATCAGCTTCACCAGGGTAAGACGCAGCAACAGACACAGAGTTCAGCGGTACTCCCAGAGGGGGTAAGCCGACAAAAAAGGACTCGGGTTGTCCGTTGAACCAGAGCACAGAAGAGACAGATTGGGTCGGCAGCCAGTTCACACACAGCAGCAGGGCCATACAGAAACTGCGCATAATAAGAGGTAGAAATCCTGACAGGATCAAAGTAATTCAGAGTGCTCATACAGACTCCGGTGACAGTATTGGTTGCAAATCCCTCGTTGAAGTAAACTGGTTAAATGTTTCAGCGCCTCAGTCTTTCATTTGGACAATAGCCATCGATCCAGTATCGGGGTCATCACAGCTGAGAGGACCTGCTGCTGATCAAGTAAGTGTCTGTTCCTTCATGATATCCCTTACATTGTGCATCGCCTGAGGCCACAGCACTGGGTCAAGCCACTAGTGACATCCCCCTCAAGAGATGGACCTCATTGATCTGGTACTGGGTACCTCGGTCTCCCGGGCGTTACACCTTCGTCAGGGGGAGTCACTTATGACCATGTGATGCTTCAGTTTTTCTTTTTTAATAAATTTGCAAATTTACATTTCTGGGTTTTTTTCAGTCAAAATCGGGTGCAGAGTGTACATTAATGAGAAAAAAATGAACATTATTTTGAATTTACCAAATGGCTGCAATGAAAAAACAAAGAGTGAAATATTGAAAGGGGTCTGAATACTTTCCGTACCCAGGGTTTATAAACACACATGGTCAAAATTGTTGGTACTCCTCATTTAATGACAGAAAAGCCCACAATGGTCACAGAAATAACTTGCATCTGACAAAAGTAATAATAAATAAAAGATCTATGAAAATGAACAAATGAAAGTCAAACATTGCTTTTCAACCATACTTTCACAGAATAAAAAAAATAAAACTCATGAAATAGGCCTGGACAGAAAAGACGGTACCCCTGAAAATAATGTGACAAAAGGGACATGTTATATCAAGGTGTGTCCACTAACTAGCTTCACAGGTGTCTACAATCTTGGAATCAGTGAGTGGGCCTGTATAAAGGGCTACAGATACTCACTCTGCTGTTTGGTGACTTGGTATGTATCACAATCAACATGGAAGCAAAGGAAAGAGTTGTCTCATGAGATTAGAAAGAAAATTATAGACAAACATGTTAAAGTTAAAAGTTATGAGATCATCTCCAAGCAGCTTGATGTTC
Source organism: Ranitomeya variabilis (assembly GCF_051348905.1). Lineage (NCBI taxonomy): Eukaryota > Metazoa > Chordata > Amphibia > Anura > Dendrobatidae > Ranitomeya > Ranitomeya variabilis. The sequence goes on along the minus strand of NC_135233.1, from coordinate 795,138,089 downwards.
CTGTGACTACAGTTACACATATTATTCAGAAATTTAAGATTCATGGGACAGTAGCCAACCTCCCTGGATGTGGCCGCAGGAGGAAATTTGATGACAAATCAATGAGACGGATAATACCAATGGTAACAAAAGAACCCAGAAAAACTTCTAAACAGATTAAAGGTGAACTTCAAGCTCAAGGAACATCAGTGCCAGATCGCACCATCTGTCGTTGTATGAGCCAAAGTGGACTTCATGTGAGACGACCAAGGAGGACATCATTGTTGAAAAAAATCATAAAAAAGCCAGACTACATTTTCAGAAGCCACAAAGCTTCTGGGAGAATGTCCTATGGACAGATGAGACAAAATTGAACTTTTTGGCAAGGCACATCAGCTCTATGTTCACAGAAGGAAAAATGAAGCATATCAAGTAAAGAACACTGTCCCTACTGTGAAACATGGAGGAGGCTATGTTGTGTTCTGGGGCTGATTTGCTGCATCTGGCACAGGGTGTCTAGAATCTATGAAGGGTACAATGAACTCTCAAGACTATCAAGTGATTCTAGAGAGAAATGTGCTGCCCAGTGTCAGAAAGCTTGGTCTCATTTGCAGGTCTGCAACAGGATAATAACCCAAAACACACAGCTAAAAACGCCCAAGAACGGCTAAGAGAAAAACATTGGACTATTCTGAAATGGCCTTCTATGAGCCCTGACCTAAATCCTATTGAGGATTTTTGGAAAGAGCTGAAACATGCCATCTGGAAAAGGCAACATTCAAACACGAGACAACTGGTGCAGTTTGCTCTTGAGGATTGGGCCAAAATATCTGTTGAGAGGTGCAGAAGTCTCATTGACAGTTACAGGAATCATTTGATTGCAGTGATTGCCTCAAAAGGTTGTGCAACAAAATATTAAGTTAAGAGTACCATCATTTCTGTCCAGGCCTATTTCATGAGTTCTATTTTTTTTTTTTTTTAATTCTGTGGAAGCATGGTTGAAAAGCAATTTCTAACTTTCATTTGTTCATTTTCACAGATTTTTTATTTATTATTACTTTTGTCAGATTCAAGTTATTTCTGTGACCATTGTGAGTTTTTCTGTCATGAAACGAGGGGTGCCAACAATTTTGACCACGTGTGTGTATATACAATACAGACCAAAAGTTTGGACACGCCTTCTCATTTAAAGATTTTTCTGTATTTTAATGACTATGAAAATTTTACATTCACACTGAAGGATTCAAAACTATGAATTAACACATGTGGAATTATATACTTAACAAAAAAGTGTGAAACAACTAAAATTATGTCTTGTATTCTAGGTTCTTCAAAGTAGCCACCTTTTGCTTTGATGACTGCTTTAAACACTCTTGGCATTCTCTTGATGAGCTTCAAGAGGTAGTCACCGGGAATGGTTTTCACTTCACAGGTATGCCCTGTCAGGTTTAATAAGTGGGATTTCTTGCCTTTTAAATGGGGTTGGGACCATCAGTTGTGTTGTGCAGAAGTCTGGTGGATACACAGCTGATAGTCCTACTGAATAGACTGTTAGAATTTGTATTATGGAAGAAAAAAGCAGCTAAGTAAAGAAAAATGAGTGGCCATCACTTTAAGAAATGAAGGTCAGTCAATCCGAAAAATTGGGAAAACTTTGAAAGTGTCCCCAAGTGCAGTGGCAAAAACCATCAAGCGCTACAAAGAAACTGGCTCACATGAGGACCACTGTTGTGAATTCCGTTCTGGAGCTCCCTCCTGTGGTTGCTAATGGTATTTTTGCGAGTTCTGCCCTTGGGCTCCCTCTGGTGGTTTCGAATGGAACTGATACTCCTTTAGGTAGCTGTAGCAGCTGCCTCCACTGATCGCTTTGCCTGGGTTTGCTATTTAAACCTGCTCTGGGCTTTAGTTCATGCCAGCTGTCAATGTTCTTGGTTGGATTTGGTTCTCTCCTTGGATTTCTCATATGGCCTGTCCTTGTAAGCAAAAGATAAGTTTTTGCTAGTTCTTGTTTTTCCATTTGTTTGGACTCTATTGCTCTGCAAATATGTCTCTTTTTGTCCAGCTTGTCACTATGTCATATTCAGGCTAGCTGGAAGCTCTGGGGAAGCAGATTTGCCCCTCCACACCGTGAGTCGGTGTGGAGTTCATTTTTGTAAACTCTGCGTGGATTTTGTAGTTTTTAATACTGACCGCACAGTATCCTTTTCTCTCTGTCTATCAAGTTTAGTATTGGCCTGTTTTGCTGAAATCTGATTTCATTTCTGTGTACGTCATTTCCCTCTCCACTCACAGTCAATATTTGTGGGGGGCTGTCTTTCCTTTGGGGATTTTCTCTGAGGCAAGATAGCTTTCTATTTCCTACTTTAGGGGTAGTTAGCTCTTAGGCTGTGACGAGGTGTCTAGGGAGGGTCAGGAACATCCCACGGCTATTACTAGTGTTGTTGTTAGGATTAGGAACTGCGGTCAGTAGAGATACCACCTCCTCAGAGCTCGTCCCATGTTGCGTTTTAGCCACCAGGTCATATCAGTGTGGCCTCTTAACCACCAGGTCATAACAGTACAGCTGGCCCACAATGTGTTAAATGCATCTCAAAAGAGGGGAAAGAAAGTTCTGAGTCATTTTTTTTCCTTTGTAGCTTGTTTTGTCTTTTTTTTCCCCTTAATCTCTGGGTGGTTCAGAATTTTGGTGCTGATATGGAGGTTCAGGGTCTGTCCTTGCGTGTGGATCAACTCGCTGCAAGGGTACAGAGTATCCAAGATTATGTTGTCCAGACTCCGGTATTAGAGCCTAGAATTCCCATTCCTGATTTGTTTTCTGGGGATAGATCTAAATTTTTGAACTTCAAAAATAATTGCAGATTGTTTTTTGCTCTGAGACCCCGTTCCTCTGGTGACCCCATTCAGCAGGTGAAGATTGTTATTTCTTTGCAGCGTGGCGACCCGCAGGACTGGGCATTCTCCCTTGAGCCAGGAAATCCTGCATTGCTCAATATTGATGCATTTTTTCAAGCGCTCGGATTGCTGTATGACGAGCCTAATTCTGTGGATCAGGCAGAAAAGACTTTGCTGGCTCTGTGTCAGGGTCAGGAAGCAGCAGAAGTATACTGCCAGAAATTTAGAAAGTGGTCTGTGCTCACAAAATGGAATGAGTATGCTCTGGCAGCGATTTTCAGAAAGGGTCTTTCTGAAGCCCTTAAAGATGTTATGGTGGGGTTTCCCACGCCTGCTGGTCTGAATGAGTCAATGTCTTTGGCCATTCAGATCGATCGGCGTCTGCGCCAGCGCAAGGTGGTGCACCATATGGCAGTGTCCTCTGAGCAGAGTCCTGAGCCTATGCAGTGTGATAGGATTTTGACTAGAGCAGAAAGGCAGAAATTCAGACGTCAGAATGGCCTGTGTTTTTACTGTGGTGATTCTGCTCATGCTATTTCTGATTGCCCTAAGCGTACTAAGAGGGTCCCTAGGTCTGTTACTATTAGTACTGTACAGCCTAAATTTATCTTGTCTGTTACCCTGATTTGCTCATTGTCGTCCTGTTCTGTAATGGCATTTGTGGATTCTGGCGCTGCCCTGAACTTAATGGACTTAGAATTTGCCAAGCGCTGTGGTTTTTCCTTGGAGCCTTTGCAGAGCCCTATTCCCTTAAGGGGGATTGATGCTACGCCATTGGCCAAGAATAAACCTCAGTACTGGACACAGTTAACCATGTACATGGCTCCAGCACATCAGGAAAATATTCGCTTTTTGGTGTTGCATAATTTGCATGATGTTGTTGTGCTGGGTTTTCCATGGTTACTGGTACATAATCCAGTGCTGGATTGGAGATCTATGTCTGTAACTGGTTGGGGTTGTCAGAGGATACATAGTGATATTCCTTTGATGTCAATTTCCTCACCCCCTTCTTCTGAAGTTCCTGAGTTTTTGTCGGATTTCCAGGATATATTTGATGAGCCCAAGTCCAGTTCCCTGCCTCCTCATAGGGACTGCGATTGTGCCATTAATTTGATTCCTGGCTGTAAGTTCCCCAAGGGCCGACTTTTCAATCTGTCTGTGCCAGAGCATGCCGCTATGCGGAGTTATGTAAAGGAGTCCTTGGAGAAGGGGCATATTCGCCCGTCTTCGTCACCGTTGGGGGCTGGATTCTTCTTTGTTTCCAAGAAGGATGGCTCCTTTAGACCCTGTATAGATTATCGCCTTCTCAATAAGATCACGGTCAAATTCCAGTACCCTTTGTCTTTACTTTCTGATTTGTTTGCTCGGATTAAGGGTGCCAGTTGGTTTACTAAAATCGACCTTCGAGGGGCGTATAATCTTGTGCGTATTAAACAAGGTGATGAATGGAAAACAGCATTTAATACACCCGAAGGCCATTTTGAATATCTTGTGATGCCATTCGGGCTCTCTAATGCTCCATCGGTATTTCAGTCCTTTATGCATGATATATTCCGGAATTATCTGGATAAATTCATGATTGTGTATTTGGATGATATTTTTGTTTTTTCCGATGATTGGGAGTCTCATGTGAAGCAGGTTAGGATGGTGTTTCAGGTCCTTCGTGCTAACGCGTTGTTTGTGAAGGGGTCTAAGTGCTTCTTTGGAGTTCAGAAGGTTTATTTTTTGGGTTTTATTTTTTCTCCCTCGGCTATTGAAATGGACCCTGTTAAATTCCAGGCCATTCATGATTGGACTCAACCCACATCTGTAAAGAGCCTTCAGAAATTTTTGGGCTTTGCTAATTTTTATTGCCGCTTTATTGCTAATTTTTCTAGTGTGGTGAAGCCTCTGACCGATTTGACGAAGAAAGGCGCTGATGTGATGAATTGGTCCTCTGCGGCTGTTGAGGCCTTTCAGGAGCTTAAACGTCGTTTTACTTCTGCCCCTGTGTTGCATCAGCCAGATGTTTCACTCCCTTTTCAGGTTGAGGTTGATGCTTCTGAGATTGGGGCAGGGGCTGTTTTGTCTCAGAGAAATTCTGATGGCTCTTTGATGAAACCATGTGCTTTCTTCTCCAGAAAGTTTTCGCCTGCTGAGCTTAATTATGATGTCGGCAATCGGGAGTTGTTGGCTATGAAGTGGGCATTTGAGGAGTGGCGACATTGGCTTGAGGGAGCCAAGCATCGCGTGGTGGTCTTGACTGATCATAAGAATCTGATTTACCTCGAGTCTGCTAAGCGGTTGAATCCTAGACAAGCTCGGTGGTCTCTGTTTTTCTCCCGTTTTGATTTTGTGGTCTCGTATATTCCAGGATCTAAGAATGTGAAGGCTGATGCCCTTTCTAGGAGTTTTTTGCCTGACTCTCCGGGAATTCTTGAGCCGGCTGGGATCCTCAAGGAGGGGGTGATTCTTTATGCCATCTCCCCTGATTTGCGGCGGGTACTTCAGGAGTTTCAGGCTGATAAACCTGACCGCTGTCCAGTGGGGAGACTGTTTGTTCTTGATAGATGGACTAGCAGGGTAATTTCTGAGGTTCATTGTTCGGTGTTGGCTGGTCACCCTGGGATTTTCAGTACCAGAGATTTGGTGGCTAGGGCCTTTTCGTGGCCTTCCTTGTCGCGGGATGTGCGTTCGTTTGTGCAGTCCTGTGGGATCTGTGCTCGGGCTAAGCCTTGCTGTTCCCGTGCCAGTGGGTTGCTTTTGCCTTTGCCTATTCCTGAGAGGCCCTGGACGCATATTTCCATGGATTTTATTTCTGATCTTCCTGTTTCTCAGAAGATGTCTGCCATCTGGGTGGTTTGTGACCGTTTTTCTAAGATGGTCCATTTTGTACCGTTGCCTAAGTTGCCTTCCTACTCTGATTTGGTTCCATTATTTTTTCAGCATGTGGTTCGTTTACATGGTATTCCGGAGAATATTGTGTCTGACAGAGGTTCCCAGTTCGTTTCTAGGTTTTGGCGGTCCTTTTGTGCTAGAATGGGCATTGATTTGTCTTTTTCTTCAGCATTCCATCCTCAGACAAATGGCCAAAAGGAGCGAACCAATCAGACCTTGGAAACCTATTTGAGATGCTTCGTGTCTGCTGATCAGGATGATTGGGTGACCTTTTTGCCGTTGGCCGAGTTTGCCCTTAATAATCGGGCTAGTTCGGCTACCCTGGTTTCGCCTTTTTTTTGTAACTTTGGTTTTCATCCTCGTTTTTCTTCAGGGCAGCTTGAGCCTTCTGACTGTCCTGGTGTGGATTCTGTGGTGGACAGGTTGCAGCAAATTTGGACTCATGTTGTGGACAATTTGACGTTGTCTCAGGAAAAGGCTCAACGTTTTGCTAACCGTCGTCGGTGTGTTGGTCCCCGGCTTCGTGTTGGGGATTTGGTCTGGTTGTCTTCTCGTCATGTTCCTATGAAGGTTTCTTCCCCTAAGTTCAAGCCTCGCTTTATTGGGCCTTATAAGATTTCTGAAATTATCAATCCGGTGTCTTTTCGTTTGGCCCTTCCAGCTTCTTTTTCCATTCATAATGTGTTCCATAGATCCTTGTTGCGGAGATATGTGGTACCTATGGTTCCCTCCGTTGATCCTCCTGCTCCGATGTTGGTTGAGGGGGAATTGGAATATGTGGTGGAGAAGATTTTGGATTCTCGTTTTTCGAGGCGGAAGCTCCAATATCTGGTCAAGTGGAAGGGTTATGGCCAGGAGGATAATTCTTGGGTTGTTGCCTCCGATGTTCATGCTGCTGATTTGGTTCGTGCTTTCCATTTGGCTCATCCTGATCGGCCTAGGAGGTCTGGTGAGGGTTCGGTGACCCCTCCTCAAGGGGGGGGTACTGTTGAGAATTCCGTTCTGCAGCTCCCTCCTGTGGTTGCTAATGGTATTTTTGCGAGTTCTGCCCTTGGGCTCCCTCTGGTGGTTTCGAGTGCAACTGCTGCTCCTTTAGGTAGCTGTAGCAGCTGCCTCCACTGATCGCTTTGCCTGGGTTTGTTATTTAAACCTGCTCTGGGCTTTAGTTCATGCCAGCTGTCAATCTTCTTGGTTGGATTTGGTTCTCTCCTTGGATTTCTCATATGGCCTGTCCTTGTCAGCAAAAGATAAGTTTTTGCTAGTTCTTGTTTTTCCATTTGTTTGGACTCTATTGCTCTGCAAATATGTCTCTTTTTGTCCAGCTTGTCACTATCTCATATTCAGGCTAGCTGGAAGCTCTGGGGAAGCAGATTTGCCCCTCCCTCCACACCGTGAGTCGGTGTGGTGTTTATTTTTGTAAACTCTGCGTGGATTTTGTAGTTTTTAATACTGACCGCACAGTATCCTTTTCTCTCTGTCTATCAAGTTTAGTATTGGCCTCTTTTGCTGAAATCTGATTTCATTTCTGTGTACGTCATTTCCCTCTCCACTCACAGTCAATATTTGTGGGGGGCTGTCTTTCCTTTGGGGGTTTTCTCTGAGGCAAGATAGCTTTCTATTTCCTACTTTAGGGGTAGTTAGCTCTTAGGCTGTGATGAGGTGTCTAGGGAGAGTCAGGAACATCCCACGGCTATTACTAGTGTTGTTGTTAGGATTAGGAACTGCGGTCAGTAGAGATACCACCTCCTCAGAGCTCGTCCCATGTTGCGTTTTAGCCACCAGGTCATATCAGTGTGGCCTCTTAACCACCAGGTCATAACAGACCGCCCCAGGAAAGGAAGACCAAGAGTCACCTCTGCCTCTGAGGATAAGTTTATCCGAGTCACCAGCCTCAGAAATTGCAGGATAACAGCAGCTCAGATTAGAGACCAGGTCAATGCCACACAGAGTTCTAGCAGCAGACACATGTCTACAAAAACTGTTAAGAGGAGACTTTGTGCATCAGGCCTTCGTGGTAAAATAGCTGCTAGGAAACCACTGCTAAGGACAGGCAACAAGCAGAAGAGACTTGCTTGGGCTAAAAAACACAAGGAATGGACATTAGACCAGTGGAAAATTGTGCTTTGGTCTGATGAGTCCAAATTTGAGATCTTTGGCTCCAACCACTGTGTCTTTGTGCGACGCAGAAAAGGTGAATGGATGGACTTGTTCCCACCGTGAAGCATGGAGGAGGAGGTGTGATGGTGTGGGGGTGCTTTGCTGGTGACAGTGTTGGGGATTTAGTCAAAATTGAAGGCATAATGAACCAGCATGGCTACCACAGCATCTTGCAGCGGCATGCTATTCCATCCGGTTTGCGTTTAGTTGGACCATAATTTATTTTTCAACAGGTCAATGACCCCAAACACACTTCCAGGCTGTGTAAGGGCTATTTGACCAAGGGGAGTGATGGGGTGCTACGCCAGATGACCAGGCCTGCACAGTGACCAGACGTGAACCCAATCGAGATGGTTTGGGGTGAGCTGGACCACAGAGTGAAGGCAAAAGGGCCAACAAGTGGTAAGCATCTCTGGGAACTCCTACAAGATTGTTGGAAGACCATTCCCGGTGACTACCTCTTGAAGCTCATCAAGAGAATGCCAAGAGTGTTGAAAGCAGTCATCAAAGCAAAAGGTGGCTACTTTGAAGAACCTACAATGTAAGACATAATTTCAGTTGTTTCACACTTTTTGTTAAGTATATAATTCCACATGTGTTAATTCATAGTTTTGATGCCTTCCGCGTGTATGTACAATTTTCATAGTCATTAAAATACAGAAAAATCTTTAAATGAGAAGGTGTGTCCAAACTTTTGGTCTGTACTGTGTATATATATATATATATATATATATACTGTGTATATATATACATATATATACAGTTGTGCTCAAAAGTTTACATTCCCAGGCAGAATTTTTGCTTTCTTGGCCTTTTTTTTTCAGAGAATATGAATGATAACACCAAACCTTTTTCTCTACTCATGGTTAGTAGTTGGGTGAAGCCATTTATTGTCAAACTATTGTGTTTTCTCTTTGTAAATCATAATAGCAACTCAAACCATCCAAATGACTCTGATCAAAAGTTCACATACCCTGGTCATTTTGTCCTGATAAGATGCACAGAAGTTGACAAAAATTGGTTTGAATGGCTACTAAAGGTAACATCTTCACCTGTGACCTGTTTGCTTGTAATCAGCGTGTGTGCATGAAAGCTGAGTGAGTTTCTGGTATCCAGACAAATACTTGCATCTTTCATCTAGCCACTAACATTTCTGGTTTGTGAGTCATGGGGAAAGCAAAGGAATTGTTGACGGATCTATGGGAAAAGGTAGCTAAACTGTATGTAACAGGAAAGTGATACAAAAAGATATCCAAGGAATTGATAATGCTAGTCATCAGCGTTCAAAATGTGATTAACAAATGGAAAATCAGGGGCTCTGTAAAAACAAAACTACTGTCAGGTAGACCAACAAAAATGATGTCCACAACTGCCTGGAAAATTGTTCAGGATGCAATGAAAAACCCACAAACAACATCAGATGAAATAGAGGACAGTGTGGCTGTTCCAAGATGCACAATAAGGATGCACTTGAAGAAAATGGGCTGCATGGTCGAGTCGCCAGAAGAAAGCCATTACGGCCCAAATGCCATAAAGTATCTCACCCACAATGTGCAAAACAGCACAGAGACAATGCTCAAAGCTTCTGGAACAAGGTAATTTGGAGTGATGAGACCACACTTTAACTTTTTGGCTACAACCATAAGTATTACATTTGGAGAGAGGTCAGCAAGACCTGTGATGAAAGGAACACCATTCCTACTCTAAAGCACGGAGGTGGATTGCTGATGTTTTGGGGATATGTGAGCTACAAAGGCACAGGATACTTCGTCAAAGTTGAAGGAAAGATGAATCCAGCATGTTATCAGCAAATACTGGAGGCAAATTTGCATTCATCAGCCCGGAAGCTGCGCATGGGACATACATGACAACAATCCAAAACACAAGGCCAAGTTGACCTCTCATTGGCTACAGCAGAACAAAGTGAAGGTTCTGGAGTGGCCATCTCAGTCTCCTTACCTCAATATCATTGAGCCACTTTTCGGAGATCTCAAGCATGCAGTTCAAGCAAGACAGCCCATGAACTTACAGGAATTGGAGTCTTTTTGCCAAGAAGAGTGGGCAGCTTTACCATCTGAGAAAATAAAGAACCTCATCCACAACTACCACAATAGAGAAAACACAATAGTTTGACAAGAAATGGCTTCACCCAACCACTATGTTGTGAACTCTGTGTTCAGGCTCCCTCTTGTGGTCACTGATGGTATGGTGTGACTTTTGCTTTGGGCTCCCCCTGGTGGCTTTGTCTGTTATCCTGCTGGTCTCTGGCTATCAGCTGGTTCGTTATCCTCTGGGAGGTTCCTATATAGTTCTGTTTTACTTCCACTTGTGGCCGGCTGTCGATGTAATCAGTGCTTCTCAGATTCCTTCTGACTACCTTGCTCCCAGTCCATCCAGCTCAAGCTAAGTTTTGTTTGCTCATTTTTTGATCAGCAGTGTTTTTCATGTTTTCTGTTCCAGCTTGCTAAAATGTAATTCCCTCGCTTGCTGGTTGCTCTAGTGGGCTGAGTTTCTCCCCACACACCGTTAGTTGGTGTGTGGGTTCTTGAAATCTCAGGATGGATATTTTGTAAGGGTTTTTTATTGATCGCATAGACCCCTGCTCTATTTTCTGCTTTCTAGTACTAGTGGGCCTCTTTTGCTGAATCTGATTTCATCCCTATGTATGTGCCTTCTTCTTACTTCACCGTTAATATTTGTTGGGGGCTTCTATATTTTTGGGGATTATTTTCTCTGGAGGCAAGCGAGATCTTTCTCTTTAGGGGCAGCTAGTTCCTCAGGCTGGCTCGAGACGTCTAGGAATTTTTTAGGCACGTTCACCGGCTACCTCTAGTTGTTTTGGATAGGTTCAGATTTGCGATCAGTCCAGTTACCATCTCCCTAGAGCTCGTCCTTAGTTTATTCACTTGCTGGTCTATTTGTGATCCTCAGCCATTAAGGATCATAACAGTACAGCCGGCCAGCAAAGTGTTAATTGCATGGCAGAAGCAGGAGAAAAGAAGCCTTGAGACATTTTTTTTTTTTTTTTTTTGTTGCTGTGTGTCTAGCTGCTGTGCTAGCTTCTCTCCTCCTCTTAATCCTGGTGTGGCTCTGAGTTCAGCTGCTGACATGGATGTCCAGAGCTTGGCTTCCAGTCTGGATCATCTTGCTGCTAGGGTTCAAAGTATTCAGGATTTTGTTGTTCACAGTCCTATGTCTGAGCCTAGAATACCTATTCCGGAGTTGTTTTCTGGAGATAGATCTAGGTTCCTGAATTTTAAGAACAATTGTAAGTTGTTTCCTTCTTTGAAACCTCGTTCCTCTGGTGATGCCGTTCAGCAAGTTAAGATTATCATTTCCTTTTTGCGCGGTGACCCTCAAGATTGGGCCTTCGCATTGGCGCCAGGGGATCCTGCATTGCTCAGTGTGGATGCGTTTTTTCTGGCCCTTGGATTGCTCTATGAGGAACCTAATCTTGAGAACCAGGCTGAAAGAGCGTTATTGGCCCTCTTGCTGGGGCAAGATGAAGCAGAGGTGTATTGCCAGAAATTTCGGAAATGGTCGGTGCTTACTCAGTGGAATGAGTGTGCCCTGGCTGCAAATTTCAGAGAGGGTCTTTCTGAAGCCATTAAGAATGTCATGGTGGGGTTCCCTACGCCTGCAGGTCTGAATGAGTCAATGACTCTGGCTATTCAGATTGATCGGCGGTTGCGGGAGCGCAAACCTGTGCACCATTTGGCGGTGTCTTCTGAACAGACACCTGAATCTATGCAATGTGACAGAATTCTGACCAGAAGTGAGCGGCAGAATTATAGACGGCAAAATGGGTTGTGCTTTTACTGTGGTGACTCAGCTCATGTTATCTCAGCATGCACTAAGCGCAAAAAAAAAAGGTTGATAAATCTGTCACCATTGGTACTTTACAGCCTAAGTTCATTTTGTCTGTTACCCTGATTTGTTCCCTGTCATCTTACCCGGTTAATGCCTTTGTAGATTCAGGTGCTGCCCTGAGTCTGATGGATTGGTCATTTGCCAGGCGCTGTGGTTTTGATTTAGAGCCTTTAAAATTCCCTATTCCACTAAGGGGAATTGACTCTACGCCATTGGCTACGAATAGACCTCAGTACTGGACACAAGTGACCATGTGCATGACTCCTGTTCATCAGGAGGTGATCCGCTTTCTTGTATTGCATAATTTGCATGATGTTGTCGTGTTGGGTCTACCGTGGTTGCAGACTCATAATCCAGTCCTGGATTGGAAAGCTATGTCTGTGTCAAGTTGGGGTTGTCAGGGAATTCATGGTGACGCTCCTGTGGTGTCAATTGCTTTGTCCACTCCTTCTGAAGTCCCTACGTTTTTGTCAGACTACCAGGATGTATTTGAGGAGCCCAAACTCAATTCTCTACCTCCTCATAGGGACTGTGATTGTGCTATAAATTTGATTCCTGGTAGTAAGTTTCCTAAGGGATGACTTTTCAATTTATCTGTGCCGGAGCATGCTGCCATGCGGAGTTATATAAAGGAGTCTTTGGAGAAGGGACATATTCGCCCGTCCTCTTCCCCTCTTGGTGCGGGATTCTTTTTTGTGGCTAAGAAGGATGGTTCCCTGAGACCTTGTATTGATTATCGCCTTTTGAATAAAATCACGGTCAAATTTCAGTATCCTTTGCCATTGTTAACTGATTTGTTTGCTCGCATTAGGGGGTCTCGTTGGTTCACCAAGATAGATCTTCATGGTGCGTATAACCTTGTGCGTATAAAACAGGGTGATGAATGGAAGACTGCATTTAATACGCCTGAAGGCCATTTTGAGTACCTGGTGATGCCTTTTGGACTTTCTAATGCTCCTTCAGTCTTTCAGTCCTTTATGAACGACATCTTCCGTGAATATCTGGATAAGTTTATGATTGTGTATCTGGATGATATTCTGGTTTTTTCGGATGATTGGGAGCCTCATGTTAAGCAGGTCAGGATGGTCTTTCAGGTCCTGCCTGACAATGCTTTATTTGTGAAGGGCTCAAAATGTCTTTTTGGAGTCCAGAAGATTTCTTTTTTGGGTTTCATTTTTTCTCCTTCTACTATTGAGATGGACCCAGTCAAGGTTCAGGCTATTCATGACTGGACACAGCCTACATCTGTTTAGAGTCTTCAGAAGTTCTTGGGTTTTGCTAATTTTTACCGTCGCTCCATAGCTAATTTTTCTGGTGTTGTTAAGCCTTTGACGGATTTGACCAAGAAAGGTTCTGATGTGACTAATTGGTCCTCTGCGGCTGTGGAGGCCTTTCGGGAGCTGAAGCGCCGGTTTTCTTTGGCTCCGCTCTTGTGTCAGCCAGATGTCTCACTTCCCTTCCAGGTGGAGGTTGATGCTTCCGAGATTCGAGCCGGGGCTGTTTTGTCGCAGAGAAGCTCCGATGACTCTGTGATGAAGCCATGTGCTTTCTTTTCAAGAAAGTTTTCGCCTGCCGAGCGGAATTATGATGTCGGTAATCGGGAGTTGTTGGCTATGAAGTGGGCATTTGAGGAGTGGTGACATTGGCTCGAGGGAGCTAAGCATCGTGTGGTGGTCTTGACTGATCACAAGAATTTGATTTATCTCGAGTCGGCCAAGCGGCTGAATCCCAGACAGGCTCGTTGGTCATTGTTTTTCTCTCGTTTTGATTTCGTGGTTTCGTACCTGCCTGGTTCGAAGAATGTGAAGGCTGATGCTCTTTCTAGGAGTTTTGTGCCTGACTCTCCTGGAGATTCATAGCCGGCTGGTATCCTTAGAGAAGGCGTGATTTTGTCTGCCATCTCCCCAGATTTGCGACGTGTGCTGCAAGAGTTTCAGGCGGATAGACCTGATCGCTGTCCACCGGAGAGACTGTTTGTCCCGGATTGATGGACCAACAGAGTCATCTCCGAGGTTCATTCTTCGGTGTTGGCGGGCCATCCTGGAATATTTGGTACCAGAGACTTGGTGGCCAGGTCTTTTTGGTGGCCTTCCTTGTCGCAGGATGTGCGTTCCTTTGTGCAGTCTTGTGGAATTTGTGCTCGGGCTAAGCCTTGCTGTTCTCGAGCCAGTGGTTTGCTGTTACCTTTGCCTGTCCCGAAGAGGCCTTGGACGCACATTTCCATGGATTTTATTCCAGATCTCCCTGTCTCTCAGAGAATGTCTGTCATCTGGGTGGTGTGTGATCGTTTTTCTAAGATGGTCCATTTGGTGCCCTTGCCTAAGTTGCCTTCCTCCTCCGAGTTGGTTCCACTGTTTTTTCAAAATGTGGTTCGTTTGCACGGGATTCCTGAGAACATTGTTTCTGACAGAGGATCTCAGTTTGTGTCTAGATTTTGGCGGACCTTTTGTGCTAAATTGGGCATTGATTTGTCTTTTTCGTCGGCCTTCCATCCTCAGACGAATGGCCAAACCGAGCGAACTAATCAGACCTTGGAGACTTATTTAAGATGTTTTGTTTCTGCTGATCAGGACGACTGGGTTACTTTTTTGCCGTTGGCCGAGTTTGCCCTTAATAATCGGGCTAGTTCTGCTACTTTGGTTTCTCCTTTCTTTTGTAATTCGGGGTTTCATCCTCGTTTTTCCTCGGGTCAGGTGGAGCCTTCTGACTGTCCTGGAGTGGATGTTGTGGTTGATAGGTTGTATCAGATTTGGAATCATGTGGTGGACAATTTGAAGCTGTCTCAAGAGAAGGCTCAGGTCTTTGCCAACCGCCGTCGCTGTGTGGGTCCCCGACTTCGTGTTGGGGACTTGGTGTGGTTGTCTTCTCGCTTCGTTCCTATGAAGGTCTCCTCTCCTAAGTTCAAACCTCGGTTTATCGGTCCTTATAAGATTCTGGAAGTCCTTGGCCCTGTGTCATTTCGTCTGGACCTCCCAGCATCATTTGCTATTCATAATGTGTTCCATCGCTCGTTGTTGCGGAGGTATGTGGTGCCTGTGGTTCCTCCGGTTGAGCCTCCTGCCCCGGTGCTGGTTGAGGGAGAATTGGAATACGTGGTGGAGAAGATCTTGGATTCTCGTATTTCTAGACGGAGGCTCCAGTATTTGGTTAAATGGAAGGGCTATGGTCAGGAGGATAATTCCTGGGTTGTCGCCTCTGATGTTCATGCGGCCGATTTGGTTCGTGCCTTCCATGTGGCTCATCCTGATCGCCCTGGTGGTTTTCATGAGGGTTCGGTGACCCCTCCTCAAGGGGGGGGTACTGTTGTGAACTCTGTGTTCAGGCTCCCTCTTGTGGTCACTGATGGTATGGTGTGACTTTTGCTTTGGGCTCCCCCTGGTGGCTTTGTCTGTTATCCTGCTGGTCTCTGGCTATCAGCTGGTTCGTTATCCTCTGGGAGGTTCCTATATAGTTCTGTTTTACTTCCACTTGTGGCCGGCTGTCGATGTAATCAGTGCTTCTCAGATTCCTTCTGACTACCTTGCTCCCAGTCCATCCAGCTCAAGCTAAGTTTTGTTTGCTCATTTTTTGATCAGCAGTGTTTTTCATGTTTTCTGTTCCAGCTTGCTAAAATGTAATTCCCTCGCTTGCTGGTTGCTCTAGTGGGCTGAGTTTCTCCCCACACACCGTTAGTTGGTGTGTCGGTTCTTGAAATCTCAGGATGGATATTTTGTAAGGGTTTTTTATTGATCGCATAGACCCCTGCTCTATTTTCTGCTTTCTAGTACTAGTGGGCCTCTTTTGCTGAATCTGATTTCATCCCTATGTATGTGCCTTCTTCTTACTTCACCGTTAATATTTGTTGGGGGCTTCTATATCTTTGGGGATTATTTTCTCTGGAGGCAAGCAAGGTCTTTCTTTCTCTTTAGGGGTAGCTAGTTCCTCAGGCTGGCTCGAGATGTCTAGGAATTTTTTAGGCACGTTCACCGGCTACCTCTAGTTGTTTTGGATAGGTTCAGATTTGCGATCAGTCCAGTTACCATCTCCCTAGAGCTCGTCCTTAGTTTATTCACTTGCTGGTCTATTTGTGATCCTCAGCCATTAAGGATCATAACACCACTAACCCTGAGTTGAGAAAAAGTTTTGGTGTTATCATTCATATTCTCTGTAAAAAGGCCTAGAAAGCAAAAATTCTACCGGCATATGTAATCTTTTGTGCAAATATCATCTTTTTCAGTGCTGAATAAATATTTAAAATAATAAACACATGCACAGTAAAGTCAAAACAACTTGCTGTGCACATTTTCTGTCTTTTTATTTATTTTTTTAAATTGCTTCAGGCTTTGAAAGCCATGAAGTGGGTCAAAGAAATGTCCTGACCATTCATTGGGCAGCTTCTGTTTGGAGGTCACCACTATTTTATATATGAAATTTAAAAAGCCGTGAATGGATAGCTGCTGCAACTACAACAAAAAAGACAAAGAACACTTTTCAGTAAATGCAAAATTGGTGGTTTTGCATCTTCTGCTTCAAAAACTATGCGAGTACACCAGTGTTTATAGGACTCTGTGTCCACAAACCCTAAGGCAGGCCAAACTAAGCACTGGGTTCATGAACTACAAATTTCTTTGCTTGCTAAGGGTAGTAATTCTGCAGTGCTGCCTCTTTACAGTACTGAAAAATAGGGCAAGAGCGCCCAAGGATGCAGCATGTGTCAGCTGTATAATGCAGTCATTATAATCAATGCATTTTTCAGCCCATTGGCACCTTTGCAATCACAGGGTGCCAATGGTTGCTATGCTAATGGCCTCAGGGTCTGACAGCTGTATTGTCCTCATAGACCTTGTAATGAGCAGGGTCTAACTGGCATGTGTCAGTATAAAACTGAGAAGTCTGATGCACTGTATAATAAACATTGCCAACAAAATTATATTACTGAAAATGGCGTCCTGCCCTTATAGGTCTCAGCCACAGGAAAAATAAAGAGTTATAGGTCTCAGAGTATTACTTTTTTTTGTAAAAAAAAGTATTTTGAGTGTGCAAAACTTAAAAAACTCTATAAATTTGTGACATATATACATATATCGGTAAACTTCATAAGAAATGACCATTCTTAAATAGTCAATGACGAGTAAGCACTGATTCATTTTATATCATGATCTAGACACAAACTTTGCCATTTGGGATGAAGTTATATAAGAAAAAGGGTCTAATTTGTTGTTTTACAAAGCATGATTATAGTGTGAAAACAAAAGAAAGTCAAAACCGCCCCCTTTTATATATAGATTGAAGGTCTCAGCGGACAAAAGGCACACGTCCAAAACCAGGGAGCCCATCCTGGTCAGTACCAAGACCACAAAATACAAAGAGACAGCACCATAATGGATGGTGAAAAAATAGGAGCTTACATTTATTCTGCCTCCTGTAGCGACGTTTCGGTCAACAGACCTTTATCAAGCACAGGACGGCAATATAGGTTATAACTGAGGATCAGTACAAGATAAGGAAAACAAAAGCTTTTTCATGTAGATGTTATAAAAACTTTAAGAATGTTGAATATGCTCAAGCTTGAATAATGGAAATCTGTGTGTGTTATCAATTGCCATACAGACCGCTGTAGAGAGACCTTAACCAGACCTCACGTGTGATGTTTGTTATCTACCAGAGCCTTTGCTTTCTTCTCTGCACTGGATAGAAAGAAACAATTACAGGTTCTGTAAAGTGCATTTGGCTGTGGAGCTGTTATATAATAAAAACATTCGGGGGAGCTGTAAGGGCTATTGATAAAATGTGTATTCTGAATAAACTCTTAGCTAGAATCAATAAGCGGCTGAGTCACATTAACACATAGAGGTTTATAAAAGGTGATAGCTTCAGATGGAAATTCTCTGCTTTCTATCCACATTCGGCCAAGTGATTTATATAAACAATTATGCATTTGCAATTCTTTAATAGCAACTGTTATATCAATATGTCAAGGTAAAATGTAGAAATCGAACATTATATATATGTTTTACATGTTCCGTTCTTATTTCTATTTGTTTTTACTTTCTATATTCCTGTATATCTAGCAGCAAGTGGATTAGGTAGCCATCTGAGATGTTGCAGGATTACACTCAGAGAGGCCAATTCATTAAACAGTTTTCTCCGGAAATGTGGCGTAAAATTGCATGAAATGTTGCAATATTTTTGTGCAACTTGAGGTTGTGCAAAATTTTTACAACATTTATCATTTTTACAACTTCAAGCAAACTTAACAAATTCATCACAAGTTATGGTAGAAATGCCTGGTAAACATTTCTATTGTAAAACAATGGGGAGACAAAGAGCGCAATAGGGTCTTATCTACGTTACACAGAGGAGAATATACACCAAATTTGCTCACCTGGTTAGGATGAGATTAGAGCATGAAGATAGCGGCTGCTGCAGATCCACAAGTCTTCACCGACCAGAGAAAATAATGTCTTCAAAGGGAGATTTGTAGTTAAAATTCTGCGCTGCCGCTAAGATGAATTTCAGGAGAGTATAGTTGATTCACAGTGGTTTTATTCAACGCGTTTCAGGGGTCTCATGCACCCTTCATCAGGAAATACCACAACCCCTGAAACGCGTTGAATAAAACCACTGTGAATCAACTATACTCTCCTGAAATTCATCTTAGCGGCAGCGCAGAATTTTAACTACAAATCTCCCTTTGAAGATGGTAAACATTTCTAGCAGTGCACAATGGATAAAAGATGCTCCAAATTAATTAAGGAGGTAAATGCTCCTCATGAATTTGGGTCATTTTATTCCTTAATGAACCATGGCCAGAATTTTTTTCTGATGGCTCTGATGGAGAAGTAAGCTAACTGCTTCAGGTTATTTGTGACTATCCCTTAGAAAGTTCTTTCCCTGCTGTTTATAGCACAAATAAATCAAAGACATATCTTCCCTTTATCTTTCTCCTGAGAGGAGGAAGAAAGTGAACAGCGCCTAGAAAGGACCATGTTATTAGTGAACCCTTTTAAATCTCTGAATGTGAAGAGATTTAAAGTAGGAAAACCAGGCTTAGTTTTTTCTTTTGTCTTTGAGGTTGA
The DNA here is from genome assembly GCF_051348905.1 of Ranitomeya variabilis. Classification (NCBI taxonomy): domain Eukaryota; kingdom Metazoa; phylum Chordata; class Amphibia; order Anura; family Dendrobatidae; genus Ranitomeya; species Ranitomeya variabilis. The sequence continues at coordinate 795,119,256 of NC_135233.1, read as the reverse complement.
TTTGAAGTCAGAGAGCGTTTCTCGGCCCACAGGTTAATCTGAGAGTAAAATGGATTAACTTATAAATGAGCAGAATGGACTGAGCTGGAAAAGTGACTTGTTCTGAACAGTCTTCCAGGAGTGTGCAAGTAATATACATCTGAATAAAGTTTGCCTAGTTAGCATTTTCTACCATACTTGGTAATCAGATATCATTGCCTAAGTCATTGATCTAGTCCTATAATCTATTATGGATGTAGGTTACCACCCAAAACTCCATGACATTGTTACCAACAGTGCAAATCAAGATTGCTAATGTAGCTTCTGCTAAAAACTGGATAAGAGGGAGATGTATCCGCGAGGCAGAGCAATGGAGTACTGTTATCTTCCAGCATCTTAACGGATGCTAATAGTGTAATCTTGATAGCAGGATAGACATTTGATTTTCATGCAAACATCCATTAAGCAACATTTACAGGTGCTGGGTAGTCAAACTGAGCTCCAAATCATCAATTACCTAATATGAAAACTTCTAACCTTCAAAGAATGTCCTCACTCTTTTAAATACATTCTCACCAGACAAAGTGGGTTTTTCTGGCTCAAGGTCAGGTTGTCACAAGTATGACATGGGTGCAGAGTCGAAGGGATCTCCCAGTTTTCCATCCTTAACCCCCAACAATCAGTATAGAATTCCCAGGTAGAAATCATTAGAATAGTTAATTTGTGGCACAAACACTTAGGGAACAGTAGTGTTGTCAGGAACACTGCCAAGGGTTATCAACAAGTGAACACTCAGGATACTACAACCCAAAGGACTACATAGAGGCATTGTCAAATGATGAGCGGGAGTCACTATCAGTAGCATAAGCGGTCCAGCCAACTAGTCCAAGGAGCAATACAGAAATGAAATTGATAAATGCGAAAGTTAAAGTAAGTGTGGAAGTCATAATAGCAATTAGGAATATCATCCAAACAAAGAATGAACTTCAGATAAGATGGCAAAGCCAGGATTCTCTTTAAATGGACTTCCAAGAGAATTGAGAAAGTCTGGTTATCTTGGTATCCTGACAAAGCTAGCAATGGAGATCGTTTTCAACAGGGTAGATGTTTTTGAAGAATATAGCACAAACTTTAAAACAACAGCACTAAGTTAAAATGAATCTTCCCCCACTGATGACAGTTTCTTGCTGTAAAGTGAGACAAGGTACATTTGCAAAGATTAGTTGATTTTCAGGACAGCTATGTTTTATAAATTGGCTGTCCAGATGGAAAACTCATTTAAATTCTTCTGTTTTTCTTATACTTGCAGAGTAAGGATTTTTCTTTACATTTTCACCTGTGTCAAAGTCTGTTTGTTTAGCATTTACTTCAGGCTTAGCAATTAATAATGCATCTGTGCATTCCAAACAATATTGGTATTAATCATATTTTCTTTGTACCTCCATGACAGAAAGCACTTAATCATGCTGTATTCACATTACAACTTAATACAAGTATTTGCTATAAAAATAGAAATGACACCTACAGTACAAGAATATGTGAGCTCAACATGAAGATAGCCTCATTTCACAAATACTTGAAATGATTGAATGGTACTGATGGAGAAAGTCATGGGCTACCTTCATACAGTTTCTACAGAATTTATTTTGGTGCTTTTTGTGATGTTTGCATTTTTTGTGTTTTCCCCTAAATTTAATTCTTTAGGGTTTTGAAAAAAGGGAAGAAGAAATCATTAACACAGGGCAGACAATACTGAAATACTTCCATCATTCAAAGCCCATGAAATTCTGCTACTTGGTGTCCAAAAGAATACAATTCCCAATAATGATCCCATATAATACAGACGTAACGCACCCACATAGAATTTCTGATGATATGCAAATAATATCACTATTCATAGTTACAAAATACTGAGTGACTTTAGAGTTAGATTAATGTACAGTGTCCAAGAAATACATCCCTGATTATCTAGGGCAGTCAAAGAGATTAACCATGAAAAACATGAAAGTTTTGGTAAGTGCTGATGTTAACATGACATCTTTGGAAGTTTATTTTGGTGGAGGGTGTTAATTATACCTTGTGGTCTAAAGCAGTAAAGGGTGTCAGAAATTAATTTTTGGTCGTCTAGGATAAAGAAGGTGTTAACTGAGACTAGGCAAGTGAAAACATTAATGTTATGATCTCTGGTGGTCTAGTGTTAAATGATATTAATTACCTATTTCCGGTTGGTCTAGGACAGTGAAATGGTTGCATAATTCCTGATCAGCTAGGTCACAGAAGTTTATGGAGACACCTGTATTTTTCTAGTGTGGTAGACGTTTTGTAATGGGTTCAGAGTTAAATACCTCTGTCAAGTGTATCACTCACCTCTCAAGGCTCTCGCTATGTATTTTAGTAATTAGTTAACCAGCCTTTTTTATACTACACCGATCAAGGAGATCATGCAGGATAAGCCAGGCTAAAAGGGTGAGCGTGGTGCAGCCATGCAACAGTTCTCTCTAATATAGCACGTTCTGCCCCAATAATGAAGCATGCTGGAGAATGTTTCTATGCATCACTATCATGTTGCTACTGGAAGTCCCATCCTCTAGGCCTTCCTAATATTAACCCTGATGTTCACAGTAGATATGAGCATATCATCAAGTTACAGAATAAAAAAACAACATTTCCATAAAAGTCTACATTGTTTAGGATATCTAATATAAGAATAAAATATTTCCGCTGTATTATTTATAAACTGAAACAAAAACAATATTATTGTTCATAAACATACATAAACTATACATAAAATGCATAGAAATGTGTGTAGATTTATTAAAATTGCAGTGTATATAAATATTTCACTTACCTGAACCATAAAACCTGGATCTCCTTAAACCCTGGAAGATTTTCAAATACCTTTTGCATCTATTGAAAAAGAAACAAATCTGTTTGTTTAATAAAGTAGTATCAGGAGTATAGCATCAAGACTAGAGAAAAGGTCCGGTTCGCACATCAGTGATTTATATATTTTATTAATGTACCATTTTTCTTCCATTATATCAAAGCACAGTAGTTTATCAGATTTTGCTGTTGCTCAAGAATCTTGATGTGCTGTCCATCCCAGTCATTAAAACTAAGTAATACAGAGCACCAGAGAATCAATAAAATGTGATACAGGGCAGGAAAAAGCATCATGACAACACGTTATAGAGACAGTTCTGCCAAAGAAAATGTGCTAGTATGTTTATTGTATTCATTGATTTCTACACTTGTAAATAAATAATTATTTATTTTTCATTGTGCACAGCCAAGTAAATATGCTTTTATTGGTAAAGTATGGCAGATAATTTGGTTAATTTCTATATCCATATAGGTGGTCAAGTTGTGTTTTTTTTTTTGCTGCTTTTTCCCCCCAAAAAGTGGACAAAAAGGACCGCAGCTTCAATGCAACCTTAAACAGTTAACTAGACATTAATTCAAGGTCATACAAATGTTCTGCATCAATGCACTTTATTGCCATCCAATCTTTGCTATCTATATGTAAAACATGAGAAAAGTAATGAGTTACATTGGACATTAAGCAGTTCATTAAACAGTTTGTGCAATAGTTATTTATTATTATTAAACAGCCTTAGGCTCAGTCACGAGCCATGGCGACTTGATGTATGAATGATCTGTAGGAATATCGAGCTTGTGCAAGCCTAGATAGGTACACCAGAGTATTCTCTGCTGTTGTATTGATTGTATCAAGCCATTGGGTTGCTGGTCTTCTTCTTTGCCTTGTTCCTTTTATTCTTCTGACCATGATGCTCTTCTCCAGTGATTGCTCTCTTCATATGATATGTCCAAAGTAGGAAAGTCATAGCTTGGTAAACCTTGTTTCAAATGACATGTCTGGCTTGATCTGTTCCAAGATTGATTTGTTCATTCTTCTTGCCTTTCATGGTATTGATAACATCCTGCTCCAGCACCACATCTCAAAGGCATCCATTCTTCTTCTGTCGTGTTTCTTTATCGTCCTGGTTTCACATCCGTCTATTACTACAGAAAAGTCCTGACTATGTACCAGCAGTGTCTTCATCTCCAGTGAAATGTTCCTTGATTTGAAGACCTTGTTCAGTATCTTCATTGTTAATTTGCCCATAGCTATTCTCCTATTGACTTTCAGTGTCATTGCTGCATGTTGATTGAACATTGATCCGAGAAGGTTGAAGTAGTTTACAACTTACAGTTCGTCACTCTCCATCTCAAATGAGTCCTGGTCGTACCTGGTCATTATCTTTGTCTTATTTGTATTGAGTTGCAGTTACATGTTTGAACTTTCGATCTTGACACTCCATAACTGATGTACAACCTTTTGCAAGTCTTCAAAAAATGTGCCCAACCCAAAGATGCATAAAATGTCATGACTTGTGTTATGTTGATGCCAGCACTGCCAATTTTTTGAAAAGTTGTTAGAGCTTAGCGGAAAAGATTTAGCCTAGTGTTACACAACAAAATTTGTTATAATTTTAGCCACATCATTGGTGCAAAAGATATCACATACAGTGGGGGAAATAAGTATTTGATCCCTTGCTAATTTTGTGAGTTTTCCCACTGACAAAGACATCAACAGTCTACAATTTTAAGGGTAGGTTAATTTTAACATTGAGGGATAGATAGAATATCAAAAATAAAATCCAGAAAATCACATTGTATAAATTATATAAATATATTAGCATTTTGCAGTGAGAAATAAGTATTTGTTCCATCTAGCAAACAAGACTTAATACTTGGTGGCAAAACCCTTGTTGGCAAGCACAGCAGTCAGATTTTTTTTGTAGTTGATGATGAGGTTTGCGCACATGTTAGGTAGAGTTTTGGTCCACTCCTCTTTGCAGATCATCTTTAAATGAAATCTTAAAAAATTAAGATTTTGAGGCTGTCTGTTGGCAACTCGGAGCTTCAACTCCCTCCATAAGTTTTCTAGTGGATTAAGGTCTGGAGACTGGCTGGCCACTCCATGACCTTAATGTGCTTCTTTTTGAGCCACTCCTTTGTTGCCTTGGCTGTATGTTTTGGGTCATTGTCTTGCTGGAAGATCTAGCCACGACCCATTTTTAATGTCCTGGCGGTGTTATAAACTTAGTGCTAAGTGCAGTGGAGATCAGTATCATGGGTCAGAAAAGAGGCCGAGAGACAACAGGTTAAGAGTTAAAGAATATTTATGATGGTATGCAGGTAAACAGCTATGACACAGCAGGTTAGTAGCAGACAGAGCTGGATAAGCAGTAAGCACATGTACAGACCGTGGAAGTCCAGGTATGTCAGGTCCAGAGACCTGGAGACCAGGCCAGGCCTCCTAGCAGGGAACAGTCCAGCAGCAGAGACGAGTGCAGAGCAGATCCAGGGAAACAAGTCTTATGATGAAGAGACGTTGATCCGGAGACAGGTGGGGTATCCCAAGGTAACGAAGAAACCAGCAAGGTAGCAGTTCTTCCAGCTTGATCACAAGTCCAGGAACAAGATACTCAAGCAATGAGTAATATACAGAGCTCCCTTATATACACCACACCACAGACAGGAACAGGGAAAGTCTGACAGGAAACAAGATGGCCCCCGTGAGGCCAGTGACTCCATCTTAGGTAAGGGCAAAAGTAACCGAACTGAGGGCAACAGCAGACAGGAAGAGATGTACAGTCCAAATCCTTACAGGCGGAGGGAAGGAGGTTGTCACTCAGGATTTTACGGTACATGGCTCCATCCATTTTCCCATTGATGCGGTGAAGTAGTCCTGTGCCCTTAGCAGAGAAACACCCTCAAAACATAATGTTTCTACCTCCATGCTTAACAGGGGGACGGAGTTCTTTGGGTCATAGGCAGCATTTCTCTTCCCCCAAACACGGCGAGATGAGTTAATGCCAAAGACCTCAATTTTTGTCTCATCTTACCACAGCACCTACTCCCAATCATGCACAGACTCATCCAGGTATTTATTGGCAAACTTCAGATGGGATTGCACATGTGCCTTCTTGAGCAGGGGGACCTTGTGGGCACTGCAGGATTTTAAACCTTTTCGGCGTGATGTGTAACCAATGGTTTTCTTGGTGACTGTGGTCCCATCTGCTTTGAGATCATTAACAAGTTCCCCCTGTATAGTTTTAGGCTGATTTCTCATCTTCCTCATGATCAAAGATACCCCACATGAGGGTTGCAGAGGTTAGAGTCTGACTGATTAACTGAGTCTGTGGACAGAAGTCTTTTGTAAAGGTGACTATGTAAGACAGCTGGCTTTATCCCCTTTCTGCCATCGGTTGGAATAGTACGTCTAGTAACAGAACCCCCACTTTGATGTGGGCTGTGGCGGTGAGCCTGCATCAAAGCTGGGACATGTCAGCTGTTTTGAACAGCTGACATGTGCCAGCAGTAGGTGCGGGCAGAATTGTGATCTGCCCGAGCCTTTTAACTAGTTAAATGCTGCTGTCAAACTCTGACAGCAGCATTCAACAAGCGCTTCCAGCCATCCGGCCAGAAATGCACGCACCGCTGACCCCCGTCACGTGATCGGGGACAGCGGTGCATCAACATGACAACCTGGAGACCTCTATAGTTGTTGATGCCAGATTGCTGTGAGTGCCACCCTGTGGTAAGCGCTAAATGCAATGCTGTTATTCAGCTACATAGGGGCGATCTGAGCATCGCCCCTATGTAACAGAGCTGATCAGGCTATGCCAGCTTCTAGCCTTGTCAGTGGGCAAATTTACAAAATCAGCAAGGGATCAAATACTTATTTCCTCGACTGTATGTCCTCTAGTCAAAGATTGAGGTATATTTGTTTCTGGCACATTTCAGCTAAAAGAAGCATGAAATTCATTAGGAGATGATTGCCTCTTAATGAATTTGGTACATTTAATTCCAGCAGACACTACATACCAAACACCTAACTTGATGAATCAGACCTTAGGCTGGTTTCAGACTTGCGTTCCTGTGCGCTACGGATGGCAGCGTACTTCCTCTTTGCTTCCTCCATGAAGCTCCGCCCAGGCTCCGCCTACAGCTGGCTGCGTCTAGCGTTTCCATGCTTACCTATCTTTAACATTGGGTAGGTATGCAGGAACATGCGTTGTATGCGGATGTGTCCGCATGCGGCGATCTGAGCTGTGCGGCGCCCACACAGAAATGCAAAATTGAACACCTTGTAATGAATTGGGCTCATTTTATCAGTAATGTGCGTCTCCATGTGCCTCATTAGAAATGTTACTCCAGTTGGGAACTGGTGTAAACTTTCTGCTGGCGTGAGAAATGCCACCAGTATTGATATTATGGGTGGGCATAGCAGTGCTCCTCCACAGCCCTGCAAATGTTATTTGAGTTCCCTGAAAATTGCATGTAAGTGTGAAAAGTCTCAAAATTTTTGTGCAACTTAGTGTAGTGCAAAGATTTTGCGACTTTCAAAGTGTTAGCTTTCTGGTGTAGTCATTTTGATGAAACGGTTTAGTACCAAGAAAAGCATAATCAATATTTCCCTCTGCTAAACTGTCTCACTATTTTTGGCAAGCAGAACAGTACTAAGAAGCTACAAGTGTTTTTATCTTAGCTGAATATGAGAGGTAACCTAACCATCATATAAGGAAAAACGTGTATGATGCTTTCTTGAATTATTGCCAGAGTATCCCATATCAATGTCAGACAAGGTGCTCCAATAACATTGTAAAAACAGGGAAGGACCTATTAGTATAGCTTGTTTTAATGACTGTAAACATTAAAACTTTTTGCACTCTGATGGCAATATAGAAGTTGCATCAACACCTTGTACTCTTTGTCATTCTACTCCAGCTACTCTTGAACAACTTTGAACAATTGTGATGAAAGGGGCCACTGATATTTGGGTATACAATTGCCATGAAAGCGGTAACTTTGCAACAATAATTATGTTGATAGCATTCTTCTAAGTCACATCAACATAAATGTCAAGTCCATGATTTCCTTTAAAAACATTGATTAGATAATCTCAGGTTGCCTTCTTCCCACATTGCACCTTGGTGCTTTCTCTACTCTAAGCAATGCCTATACATTCAGCCATACACATGATGTTAATAAAAATGTACAGTAACGTATCAGATCAGGCTCCTCTCTTGTACTGCTAAATGGGCCAGTTCTGATTATTAAATTCCCATTGTGGCCAGCCGTGGTCAGGGTCAGAAATGTATCTCATAGTCTTCTGTGGGCACAGACTGAATAGGTTAAACTTTGCATCCTGTTCACATCAATGAGCCCTTAGAGCTCATGATCCTGATGCAGGTTCAGCACTTGTTTTTTTGGACCATTTTTGATAGTAATAACCAAAGTATATCTGGAATATCGCTTTGGGAACGCATTGACACATTCTTCTGGCTATAACAATTTTGCCTTTGTCACAGTTGCACAGATCAACACAAATGAACTCCCATTGACAGCTGACATTGTAGGAACATAATGTTGACTGCTTCATCTGTAAATGATTTTAGTTTTATTTTATCATCAATGCAAAGGTGCTGTCATATTTGCCAATATAAATGCTAATATAAGGTCATTACTGGAGATAACGGAATCTATTGAACTTTGAATTCATCAGGTTTGAACATTTTTTCTCCAAAATTTGATTTTCACCAAATTGATTTGCTGCAAATCATAAAACTGCTAAGCCTCCAGTTGACTTGACAATTACATGAAACATTCTGCTGTCTCCTAGAACAGTTTCCATATATTTATAAGTTCTATTACACAAACACTGCCTTAGTAATGTCAATGTGACCTCATCGTAGAAACGGATACTAACCTGGAACTAACAGCCCATTTAAGAGTCCAGCACACTGACAGGCATTTCATGATTTTTTTTAAATTAAATAATAACCCCAAAATAATCCTGCTTAGATATTTGTGATAAAGCAGATCGCTCAGTGCAAAACATTGACTCAGGCTAATAGTGTTGCTGTCAGAGGTAACATAATCTGGCTGTGATTAACCCCTTCACCACCAAGGGTGGTTTGCACGCTAATGACCGGGCTAATTTTTACAATTCTGACCACTGTCCCTTTATGAGGTTATAACTCTGGAACGCCTCAATGGATCCCGGTGATTCTGACATTGTTTTCTCATGACATATTGTTCTGGTAAAATTTCGTTGATATTACTTGTGTTTAGTGTTGAGCATTCCGATACCGCAAGTATCGGGTATCGGCCGATACTTGCGGTATCGGAATTCCGATACCGAGTTCCGATAATTTTGTGATATCGGAATCGGAAGTTCCCAGTGTATGGTTCCCAGGGTCTGGAGGAGAGGAGACTCTCCTTCAGGCCCTGGGATCCATATTCATGTAAAAAATAAAGAATTAAAATAAAAAATATGGATATACTCACCCCTCCGTAGGCCCCTGGACCTTACCGATGTAACCGGCAGCCTTCGTTCCTAAGAATGAGGAGTTTAGGACCTGCGATGACGTCGCGGCTTGTGATTGGTCGCGTGAGCGGTCACATGAGTGGTCACGCGACCAATCACAAGACGCCACGTCATCAAAGGTCCTAAACTCCTCATTCTTAGGAACGGAGGCTGACGGTTACATCGGTAAGGTCCAGGGGCCGCCGGACGGGTGAGTATATCCATATTTTTTAGCTTCCGATACTTGTGTCCCATTGACTTGTATTGGTATCGGGTATCGGTATCGGCGATATCCGATATTTTTTTGGTATCGGCCGATACTATCCGATACCGATACTTTCAAGTATCGGAAGGTATCGCTCAACACTACTTGTGTTTATTTGTGAAAAAGATGGAAATTTGGCAAAAATTTTGAAAATGTTGCAATTTTACAACTTTGAATTTTCATGCCCTTAAATCACAGAGATATGTTACACAAAATATTTAATGAGTAACATTTCCCACATGTCTGCTTCACATCAGTGCAATTTTGGAAGCAAATTTTTTTTGTTAGGGAGTTATGAGGGTTAAAAGTTGACCAGCGATTTCTCATTTTTACAACACCATTTTTTTTTAGGGACATCATCACATTTGAAGTCACTTCGAGGGGTCTATATGATAGAAAATAGCAAAAAGTGACAACATTCCAAAAACTGCACCCCTCAAGGTGCTCAAAACCACATTTAGGAAGTTTATTAACCCTTTAGGTGCTTCACAGGAATTTTTGGAATGTTTAAAAAAAATGAACATTTAACTTTTTTTCACAAAAAACTAATTCAGATCCAATTTGTTTTGTTTTACCAAGGGTAATAGGAGAAATTGGACACCAAAAATTGTTGTACAATTTGTCTTGAGTACGCCGATAGCCTATATGTGGGGGTAAACCACTGTTTGGGCATATGGCAGAGCTCGGAAGAGAAGGAGGGCCATTTGACTTTTCAATGCAAGGAAGCCATGTCGCGTTTGGAGAGCCCCTGATGTGCCTAAACAGTGAAAACTCTCCACAAGTGACACCATTTTGGAAAGTAGACCCCCTAGGGAACTTATCTAGATGGGTGGTGAGCACTTTGAACTCCCAAGTGCTTCATAGAAGTTTATAAGGTAGAGCCATAAAAATAAAAAATCATATTTTTTTCACAAAAATGATTTTTTCACCCCCAATTTTTTATTTTCCCAAGAGTAACAGGAGAAGGTGGACCCCAAAAGTTGTTCTGCAATTTGTTCTGAGTATGCTGGTACCACATATGTGGGGGTAAACCACTGTTTGGGTGCATGGCAGAGCTCGGAAGGGAAGGAGCACCATTTGACTTTTTCAGCGCAGAATTGGCTGGAATTGAGATCAGACACCATGTTGCATTTGGAGAGCCCCTGATGTGCTTAAACAGTGAAAACCCCCCACAAGTGACCCCATTTTCTAAACTAGACCACCTAGGGAACTTATCTAGATGTATGGTGAGCACTTTGAGCCCCCAAATGCTTCACAGAAGTTTATAATTTAGAGCCGTAAAAATAAAAAATCATTCTTTTCACAAAAATGATCTTTTCACTCCCAATTTTTTATATTCCCAAGGGTAACAGGAGAAAGTGGACCCAAAAGTTGTTTTGCAATTTGTTCTGAGTATGCTGGTACCATATATGTGGGGGTAGACCACTGTTTAGGTGCATGACAGTGCTCGGAAGGGAAGGAGCACCATTTGACTTTTTCAACACAGAATTGGCTGGAATTGAGATCAGACGTCATGTTGCGTTTTGAGAGCCCCTGATGTACCTAAACAGTGGAAACCCCCCACAAGTGACCCCATTTTCTAAACTAAACCACCTAAGGAACTTATCTAGATGTATGGTGAGCACTTTGAGCCCCCAAATGCTTCACAGAAGGTTATAATGTAGAGCCGTAAAAATAAAAAATCACATTCTTTTCCCAAAAATGATCTTTTCACTCCCAATTTTTTATATTCCCAAGGGTAACAGGAGAAGGTGGACCCCAAAAGTTGTTCTTCAATTTGTTCTGAGTATGCTGGTACCACATATGTGGGGGTAAACCACTGTTTTGGTGCATGACAGAGCTCGGAAGGGAAGGAGCACCATTTGACTTTTTCAACGCAGAATTGGCTGGAATTGAGATCAGACACCATGTTGCATTTGGAGAGCCCCTGATGTGCTTAAACAGTGAAAACCCTCCACAAGTGACCCCATTTTCTAAACTAGACCACCTAGGGAACTTATCTAGATGTATGGTGAGCACTTTGAGCCCCCAAATGCTTCACAGAAGTTTATAATGTAGAGCCGTAAAAATAAAAAATCATTCTTTTTACAAAAATGATCTTTTCACTCCCAATTTTTTATATTCCCAAGGGTAACAGGAGAAAGTGGACCCCAAAAGTTGTTCTGCAATTTGTTCTGAGTATGCTGGTACCACATATGTGGGGGTAGACCACGGTTTGGGTGCATGGCAGTGCTCGGAAGGGAAGGAGCACCATTTGACTTTTTCAACGCAGAATTGGCTGGAATTGAGATCAAATGCCATGTTGCATTTGGAGAGCCCCTGATGTGCCTAAACAGTGGAAACCCCCCACAAGTGACCCCATTTTCTAAACTAGACCACCTATGGAACTTAACTAGATGTATGGTGAGCACTTTGAGCCCCCAAATGCTTCACAGAAGTTTATAATGTAGAGCCGTAAAAATAAAAAATCACATTCTTTTCACAAAAATGATCTTTTCACTCCCAATTTTTTATATTCCCAAGGGTAACAGGAGAAGATGGACCCCAAAAGTTGTTCTTCAATTTGTTCTGAGTATGCTGGTACCACATATGTGGGGGTAAACCACTGTTTGGGTGCATGACAGAGCTCGGAAGGGAAGGAGCACCATTTGACTTTTTCAGCGCAGAATTGGCTGGAATTGAGATCAGACACCATGTTGCATTTGGAGAGCCCCTGATGTGCTTAAACAGTGAAAACCCCCCACAAGTGACCCCATTTTCTAAACTAGACCACCTAGGGAACTTATCTAGATGTATGGTGAGCACTTTGAGCCCCCAAATGCTTCACAGAAGTTTATAATTTAGAGCCATAAAAATAAAAAATCATTCTTTTCACAAAAATGATCTTTTCACTCCCAATTTTTTATATTCCCAAGGGTAACAGGAGAAAGTGGACCCCAAAAGTTGTTCTGCAATTTGTTCTGAGTATGCTGGTACCATATATGTGGGGGTAGACCACTGTTTAGGTGCATGACAGTGCTCGGAAGGGAAGGAGCACCATTTGACTTTTTCAACGCAGAATTGGCTGGAATTGAGATCAAATGCCATGTTGCATTTGTAGAGCCCCTGATGTGCCTAAACAGTGGAAACCCCCCACAAGTGACCCCATTTTCTAAACTAGACCACCTATGGAACTTAACTAGATGTATGGTGAGCACTTTGAGCCCCCAAATGCTTCACAGAAGTTTATAATGTAAAGCCGTAAAAAAAAAATCACATTCTTTTCCCAAAAATGATCTTTTCACTCCCAATTTTTTATATTCCCAAGAGTAACAAGAGAAGGTGGACCCCAAAAGTTGTTCTGCAATTTGTTCTGAGTATGCTGGTACCACATATGTGGGGGTAAACCACTGTTTGGGTGCATGGCAGAGCTCGGAAGGGAAGGAGCGCCGTTTTGGAATGCAGACTTTGATAGAATGGTCTGCGGGCATCACATTGCATTTGCAGAGCCACTGATGTACCTAAACAGTAGAAACCCCCACAAGTGACCCTATATTGGAAACTAGACCCCAAAGGAACTTATCTAGATGTGTTGTGAGAACTTTGAACTCCCAAGTGTTTCACTAAAGTTTATAAAGCAGAGCCACGAAAATAAAAAAAATCTTTTTTTCCCACAAAAAAAGATTTTTAGCTTCCAAATTTTCCAAAGTGCAACAGAAATTGGACCGCAAAAGGGAAGTAGTGACATTTTGGAATGCAGACTTTGATAGAATGGTGTGTGGGCATCATGTTGCGTTTACAGAGCCCCTGATGTGCCTAAACAGTGGAAACCCCCCAATTCTAACTCCAACCCTAACCCCAACACACCCCTAACCCTAATCCCAACCCTAACCACACCCCTAACCCCAACACACCCCTAACCCCAACACACCCTAACCCTAACCATAACCCTAACCACACCCCTAACCCAAACACACCTGTAACCCTAATCCCAACCCGAACACACCCCTAACCCTAATCACAACTTAACCATAACCCTAATCACACCCCTAACCCTGTCACACCCCTAATCCAGCCATAAATGTAATCCAAACCCTAACCTCAACTCTAGCCCCAACCCTAACTTTAGCCCTAACCATAACTTTGGCCCCAACTCTAACCCTAACTTTAGCCACAACCCTAACCCTACCTCTAATGGGAAAATGGAAATAAATAAATGTTTTAATTTTATTATTTTTCCCTAACTAAGGCGGTGATAAAGGGGGTTTAATTTACTATTTATAGTGGGTTTTTATAGTGGGTTTTTATGTTTGGTAGCTGTCACATGCTAAAAGACGCTTTTTATTTCAAAAAATAGTTTTTGCGTCATCACCTTTTGAAAGTTATAATTTTTCCATTCCATATTTTGCTCCACAGAGTCATTTCAGGTCTTGTTTTTTGCAGGATGTTTTTATTGGTACCGTTTTCGGGCACATGACATTTTTGTTTGCTTTTTATTCCGATTTTTGTTAGGAGGAATGAACAAAAACCATCAATTCATGAATTTCTTTTGGGGGGGCGTTTATACCGTTCCGCGTTTGGTAATATTGATAAAGCAGTTTTATTCTTCGGGTTAGTACGATTACAGTGATACCTCATTTATATTTTTTTTTTGTGTTTTGGTGCTTTTCTACAATAAAAACTATTTTATATAAAATATAATTATTTTTGCATCGCTTTATTCTGAGTGCTATAACTTTTTATTTTTGCTAATGATGCTGTATGGCAGCTTGTTTTTTGTGGGACAAGATTACGTTTTCAGCAGTACCATGTTTATTTATTTCTGTCTTTTTGATCGCGTGTTATTCCACTTTTTGTTTCGGCGGTATGATGATAAAGCATTGTTTTTTTATTCGTTTTTTATTTATTTTTTTATGGTGTTCACTGAAGGGGTTAACTAGTGGGACAGTTTTATAGGTCGGGTCACTATGGATGCGGCGATACTAAGTATATGTACTTTTATTGTTCTTTTTATTTACATAAAACAATGTATTTATTGGAGCAATATTTTTTTTTCTTCCTTATTTAGGAATTTTTTAAAATATTTTTACACAGTGGTTTTTTTTTTTTTTTTTACTTTTTTACTTTGTCCCAGGGTGGGACATTACTATATATTATGAGATCGCTGATCTGGCACTTTGCATAGCACTGTGTCTGATCAGCGAACTGACAGGCAGTGCAGGAGGCTTGCCAGCACCTGCTATCAACAAGCCACCTCCCTGCAGGACCCAGAAGGACCCCTGTGGCCATCTTGCATCCGGGGCCTGCAGGGAGGAGGAGGACGGAACAACCCGATCACATTGCGTTGTTCCGAGGGTCTCAGGGAAGCACGCAGGGAGCACCTGCGCGATGCTTCCCTATACCACCAAAACGCTACGATCATGTTTGATTGCGGTGTTCCGGGGGTTAATGTGCCAGGAGCAGTCCGTGACCACTCCTGGCACATAGTGCCGGATGTCAGCTGTGATAATTAGGGTTGAGCGAAACGGATCGGTCATTTTCAAAAGTCGCTGACTTTTGGCAAAGTCGAGTTTCAAGAAACCCGATCCGATCCCAGCGTGGGATCGGCCATGCGGTACATGATCTTCGCGCCAAAGTCGCGTTTCCTATAATGCTTAAAGAGCCATTTCTCAGCCAATGAAGGTGCACGCAGAGTGTGGGCAGCGTGATGACATAGGCCCTGGTCCCCACCATCTTAGAGAAGGGCATGGCAGTCATTGGCTTGCTTTCTGCAGCGTCAAAGGGGCTTTCCCGCTGACCGCCATCTTACTGCTGCTGATCTGAGCGTAGGGAGAGGATGCTGCCGCTTCGTCAGAAGCAGAGATAGCGTTAGGCAGGGTAAATTGACCCCAAAACCGCTTGTGCTGTAGCGATTTCCACTGTCCAACACCACCTTTTCTTTGCAGGGACAGTGTAGGCTAGATTTCTCTTCATCAGCTCTGCAGGTTATAAGGCTCCCTGATAGCTGCGTTGCTGTGTGTACGCCGCTGTGCAAACCAACTGCTTTTTTCAAAGCACAAATCCTGTTGCTCCTTCCTTTCTGCACAGCAATCTTGTTTGTTTGTCCACACTTTTGACTTTTGTGTGCAGCAGTCCTTTTTATTGCTGCCTGCCACACTTTTCTGAGATTACTGTAGGGAGATAGTAATTGTAGTACAGTCCCTTTTTTTTTTTTTGGTATATCTCTTCAAGCCACTTTCTGCCACAGAAAATATACTGTAATACAGTGGCCCAGATTTATTCACTAGTCTCCCTGAAAAAAAAAGGGGCAGATTAAAATTGGCAAATCTGCATTAGTGCCAGTCCTGTGTGTGGCATCTGTCTTTGTTTTTCTGTCACAGAAAACCTACTGTATAACTGTGGGCCTGATTTTTTCCTCATTCTCCCATAAAAAAAAAAAATTAGGAGATTAAGATTGGCAAATCTGCATTAGTGCCAGTCCTGTGTGTGGCATCTGTCTTTGTTTTTCTGCCACAGAAAACCTACTGTATAACTGTGGGCCTGATTTTTTCCTCATTCTCCCCTAAAAAAAAAAAATTGGGAGATTAAGATTGGCAAATCTGCATTAGTGCCAGTCCTGTGTGTGGCATCTGTCTTTCTTTTTCTGCCACAGAAAACCTACTGTATAACTGTGGGCCTGATTTTTTCCTCATTCTCCCATAAAAAAAAACAAGTGGGAGATTAAGATTGGCAAATCTGCATTAGTGCCAGTCCTGTGTGTGGCATCTGTCTTTCATTTTTTGCCACAGAAAACCTACTGTATAACTGTGTGCCTGATTTCTTCCTCATTCTCCCATAAAAAAAAAATTGGGAGATTAAGATTGGGAAATCTGCATTAGTGCCAGTCCTGTGTGTGGCATCTGTCTTTCTTTTTCTGCCACAGAAAACCTACTGTATAACTGTGGGCCTGATTTTTTCCTAATTCTACCATAATAAAAATTGGGAGATTAAGATTGGGAAATCTGCATTAGTGCCAGTCCTGTGTGTGGCATCTGTCTTTGTTTTTCTGCCTCAGAAAACCTACTGTATAACAGTGTGCCTGATTTTTTCCTAATTCTCCCCTAAAAAAAAAAAATTGGGAGATTAAGATTGGCAAATCTGCATTAGTGCCAGTCCTGTGTGTGGCATCTGTCTTTCTTTTTCTGCCACAGAAAACCTGCTGTATAACTGTGGGCTAGTGTTGAGCATTCCGATACCGCAAATATCGGGTATCGGCCGATACTTGCGGTATCGGAATTCCGATACCGAGATCCGATACTTTTGTGGTATCGGGAATCGGAATCGGAAGTTTCCAGTGTATGGTTCCCAGGGTCTGAAGGAGAGGAAACTCTCCTTCAGGCCCTGGGATCCATATGAATGTGTAAAATAAAGAATTAAAATAAAAAATATTGATATACTCACCTGTCCGGAGGCCCCTGGACATCACCGCTGGTAACCGGCAGCCTTCTTTGTTTAAAATGAGCGCGTTCAGCACCTTCCATGACGTCACGGCTTCTGATTGGTCGCGTGCCGCTCATGTGACCGCCACGTGACCAATCACAAGCCGCAACATCATCCCTCAGGTCCTAAATTCCCTTCTAGGAATTTAGGACCTGAGGGATGACGTCACGGCTTCTGATTGGTCGCGTGGTGGTCACATGAGCGGCACGCGACCAATCAGAAACCGTGACATCATGGAAGGTGCTGAACGCGCTCATTTTAAGCAAAGAAGGCTGTCGGTTCACAGCGGTAAGGTCCAGGCTGCGTCGGAGAGGTGAGTATATCAATATTTTTTATTTTAATTCTTTATTTTACACATTAATATGGATCCCAGGGCCTGAAGGAGAGTTTCCTCTCCTTCAGACCCTGGGAACCATCAGGGATACCTTCCGATACTTGAGTCCCAATGACTTGTATTGGTATCGGGTATCGGATCAGATCCGATACTTTGCCGGTATCGGCCGATACTTTCCGATACCGATACTTTCAAGTATCGGACGGTATCGCCTAACACTACTGTGGGCCTGATTTTTTCCTAATTCTCCCATAAAAAAAAAAAATTGGGAGATTAAGATTGGCAAATCTGCATTAGTGCCAGTCCTGTGTGTGGCATCTGTCTTTCTTTTTTTGCCACAGAAAAACTACTGTATAACTGTGGGCCTGATTTCTTCCTAATTCTCCCATATAAAAAAACAAGTGGGAGATTAAGATTGGCAAATCTGCATTAGTGCCAGTCCTGTGTGGCATCTATCTTTGTTTTTCTGCCACAGAAAACCTACTGTATAACTGTGGGCCTGATTTTTTCCTAATTCTCCCATAAAAAAATAAAAATGGGAGATTAAGATTGGCAAATCTGCATTAGTGTCAGTCCTGTGTGTGGCATCTGTCTTTCTTTTTCTGCCACAGAAAACCTACTGTATAAATGTGGGCCTGATTTTTTCCTAATTCTCCCATAAAAAAAAAAATTGGGAGATTAAGATTGGGAAATATGCATTAGTGCCAGTCCTGTGTGTGGCATCTGTCTTTCTTTTTCTGCCACAGAAAACCTACTGTATAACTGTGGGCCTGATTTCTTCCTAATTCTCCCATAAAAAAAAACAAGTGGGAGATTAAGATTGGCAAATCTGCATTAGTGCCAGTCCTGTGTGTGGCACCTGTCTTTGTTTTTCTGCCACAGAAAACCTACTGTATATCTTTGGGCCTGATTTTTTCCTCATTCTCCCATAAAAAAAAAACAAGTGGGAGATTAAGATTGGCAAATCTGCATTAGTGCCAGTCCTGTGTGTGGCATCTGTCTTTCTTTTTCTGCCACAGAAAACCTACAGTATAACTGTGGGCCTGATTTTTTCCTCATTCTCCCATAAAAAAAAAACAAGTGGGAGATTAAGATTGGCAAATCTGCATTAGTGCCAGTCCTGTGTGTGGCATCTGTCTTTCTTTTTCTGCCACAGAAAACCTACTGTATAACAGTGTGCCTGATTTCTTCCTAATTCTCCCATAAAAAAAACAAGTGGGAGATTAAGATTGGCAAATCTGCATTAGTGCCAGTCCTGTGTGGCATCTATCTTTGTTTTTCTGCCACAGAAAGCCTACTGTATAACTGTGGGCCTGATTTTTTCCTAATTCTCCCATAAAAAAAATAAAAATGGGAGATTAAGATTGGCAAATCTGCATTAGTGTCAGTCCTGTGTGTGGCATCTGTCTTTCTTTTTCTGCCACAGAAAACCTACTGTATAAATGTGGGCCTGATTTTTTCCTAATTCTCCCATAAAAAAAAAAATTGGGAGATTAAGATTGGCAAATCTGCATTAGTGCCAGTCCTGTGTGTGGCACCTGTCTTTGTTTTTCTGCCACAGAAAACCTACTGTATATCTTTGGGCCTGATTTTTTCCTCATTCTCCCATAAAAAAAAAACAAGTGGGAGATTAAGATTGGCAAATCTGCATTAGTGCCAGTCCTGTGTGTGGCATCTGTCTTTCTTTTTCTGCCACAGAAAACCTACTGTATAACAGTGTGCCTGATTTCTTCCTAATTCTCCCATAAAAAAAACAAGTGGGAGATTAAGATTGGCAAATCTGCATTAGTGCCAGTCCTGTGTGGCATCTATCTTTGTTTTTCTGCCACAGAAAGCCTACTGTATAACTGTGGGCCTGATTTTTTCCTAATTCTCCCATAAAAAAAATAAAAATGGGAGATTAAGATTGGCAAATCTGCATTAGTGTCAGTCCTGTGTGTGGCATCTGTCTTTCTTTTTCTGCCACAGAAAACGTACTGTGTAAATGTGGGCCTGATTTTTTCCTAATTCTCCCATAAAAAAAACAAATTGGGAGATTAAGATTGGGAAATCTGCATTAGTGCCAGTCCTGTGTGTGGCATCTGTCTTTCTTTTTCTGCCACAGAAAACCTACTGTATAACAGTGTGCCTGATTTCTTCCTAATTCTCCCATAAAAAAAAAAAATTGGGAGATTAAGATTGGCAAATCTGCATTAGTGACAGTCCTGTGTGTGGCATCTGTCTTTGTTTTTCTGCCACAGAAAACCTACTGTATATCTTTGGGCCTGATTTTTTCCTCCTTCTCCCATAAAAAAAAACCAAGTGGGAGATTAAGATTGGCAAATCTGCATTAGTGCCAGTCCTGTGTGTGGCATCTGTCTTTCTTTTTCTGCCACAGAAAACCTACAGTATAACTGTGGGCCTGATTTTTTCCTCATTCTCCCATAAAAAAAAACAAGTGGGAGATTAAGATTGGCAAATCTGCATTAGTGCCAGTCCTGTGTGGCATCTATCTTTGTTTTTCTGCCACAGAAAGCCTACTGTATAACTGTGGGCCTGATTTTTTCCTAATTCTCCCATAAAAAAAATAAAAATGGGAGATTAAGATTGGCAAATCTGCATTAGTGTCAGTCCTGTGTGTGGCATCTGTCTTTCTTTTTCTGCCACAGAAAACCTACTGTATAAATGTGGGCCTGATTTTTTCCTAATTCTCCCATAAAAAAAAAAATTTGGAGATTAAGATTGGGAAATATGCATTAGTGCTAGTCCTGTGTGTGGCATCTGTCTTTCTTTTTCTGCCACAGAAAACCTACTGTATAACTGTGGGCCTGATTTCTTCCTAATTCTCCCATAAAAAAAACAAGTGGGAGATTAAGATTGGCAAATCTGCATTAGTGCCAGTCCTGTGTGTGGCACCTGTCTTTGTTTTTCTGCCACAGAAAACCTACTGTATATCTTTGGGCCTGATTTTTTCCTCCTTCTCCCATAAAAAAAAAACAAGTGGGAGATTAAGATTGGCAAATCTGCATTAGTGCCAGTCCTGTGTGTGGCATCTGTCTTTCTTTTTCTGCCACAGAAAACCTACTGTATAACAGTGTGCCTGATTTCTTCCTAATTCTCCCATAAAAAAAACAAGTGGGAGATTAAGATTGGCAAATCTGCATTAGTGCCAGTCCTGTGTGGCATCTATCTTTGTTTTTCTGCCACAGAAAGCCTACTGTATAACTGTGGGCCTGATTTTTTCCTAATTCTCCCATAAAAAAAATAAAAATGGGAGATTAAGATTGGCAAATCTGCATTAGTGTCAGTCCTGTGTGTGGCATCTGTCTTTCTTTTTCTGCCACAGAAAACCTACTGTATAAATGTGGGCCTGATTTTTTCCTAATTCTCCCATAAAAAAAACAAATTGGGAGATTAAGATTGGGAAATCTGCATTAGTGCCAGTCCTGTGTGTGGCATCTGTCTTTCTTTTTCTGCCACAGAAAACCTACTGTATAACAGTGTGCCTGATTTCTTCCTAATTCTCCCATAAAAAAAACAAGTGGGAGATTAAGATTGGCAAATCTGCATTAGTGCCAGTCCTGTGTGTGGCATCTGTCTTTGTTTTTCTGCCACAGAAAACCTACTGTATATCTTTGGGCCTGATTTTTTCCTCCTTCTCCCATAAAAAAAAAACAAGTGGGAGATTAAGATTGGCAAATCTGCATTAGTGCCAGTCCTGTGTGTGGCATCTGTCTTTCTTTTTCTGCCACAGAAAACCTACAGTATAACTGTGGGCCTGATTTTTTCCTCATTCTCCCATAAAAAAAAAACAAGTGGGAGATTAAGATTGGCAAATCTGCATTAGTGCCAGTCCTGTGTGTGGCATCTGTCTTTGTTTTTCTGCTGCAGAAAACCTACTGTACAACTGTGGGCCTGATTTTTTCCTCATTCTCCCATAAAAAAAAACAAGTGGGAGATTAAGATTGGCAAATCTGCATTAGTGCCAGTCCTGTGTGTGGCATCTGTCTTTGTTTTTCTGCCACAGAAAACCTACTGTATAACAGTGTGCCTGATTTCTTCCTAATTCTCCCATAAAAAAAAACAAGTGGGAGATTAAGATTGGCAAATCTGCATTAGTGCCAGTCCTGTGTGTGGCATCTGTCTTTGTTTTTATGCCACAGAAAACCTACTGTATATCTTTGGGCCTGATTTTTTCCTCATTCTCCCATAAAAAAAAACAAGTGGGAGATTAAGATTGGCAAATCTGCATTAGTGCCATTAGTGTATAACAGTGGGCCTGATTTTTCACTGCATTCTGCCACACATAAAAAAGGGAGATTTACATTCACAACAAGTTCACGTACACCTTCTACCTGGTTTTACAGGACCACCTAACGGTTGTTAGGTTACATTTTTCAAATAATGAGGAAGTCTGGTGGAAGAGGTCGTGGCCGTGGGCGTTCATTGCCAGCTGGTAATGATGGTAGTGGTGGTGGTCGTGGAGCATCAGGTGGTCGTGGGAAAAGCAATATAACCCCTAAGTCTTGAGTTGTTGAGCCTGCGTCATCGTCAGGCTCCACAAGGCCTCGAAGGCTCCTATTTCTGGGAGTAGGAAAACCGCTTTTGAAGCCGGAGCAGCAGGAACAAGTATTGGCTTTCATTGCTGACTCTGCCTCTAGCTCTTTCGCCTCCTCCTCGGAAAGTGCCAAATGTCAGAGCAGTGCATCGTCAGTGGATGCTCCCGGTCAGGAACAAGTCGCTTCCTTGTGTCCTTCACCAAGAACAACAGTGAAGGATGCGTCAGGCGACACAACTGGTTACTCCATGGAGCTCTTTACACATACCGTGCCTGGGTTAGAAAGGGAAATTGTTAACAGGCCATGCCCATTACAAGATGAATCGGACATGGAGTGCACAGATGCACAGCCACAGCCAGATTATTATGCTGTTCCTTTGACTCAGATCAGAACATTGCCCTCGCAGTGTACTGATCCAGAATCTGACCCCAATGAGACTATGGAGCCCCGTCACGAACACTATAGCACCGGCTTACACGGTGACCCAGAGGAAGGTGCACAGAACATAGAAGAGGAGGTCATAGATGACCCAGTTGTTGACCCCCGATTGGCAGCCATTGGGGGAACAGGTTGCAGGCGGCATTAGCTCTGAAGCGGAGGAGGAGGAGGAGCCGCAGCAGGCATCGACATCGCAACAGGTTCCATCTGGCAGGCCCGTATCTGGCCAAAAACGTGTGGCAAAACCAAAACCAGTTGTAGGACAGCGTGGTCATCAGGTTAAAGTAGCTCAGTGTGCAATGCCTGAAAAGGTATCCGATAGGAAGAGTGCAGTCTGGAATTTTTTTAACCAAGATCCCAATGATCAGCGCAAAGTCATCTGTAAGAAATGCTCAAGGACCTTCAGCAGAGGTCAGAATGTTAAAAATTTAAATACAAGTTGCATGCATAGACATTTAACCACCATGCACTTGCAAGCCTGGACAAACTACCAAACATCCCTTAACGATGTAGCACCCTCTCACAATGAAGCTAGTCAGCAACGCGACATCCCTTCCCTCACTGTAAGGGTACTGTCACACTATACGATTTACCAACGATCACGACCTGCGATACGACCTGGCCGTGATCGTTGGTGAGTCATTGTGTGGTCGCTGGAGAGCTGTCACACAGTCAGCTCTCCAGCGACCAACGATGCCGAGGTCCCCGGGTAACATGGGTAAACATCGGGTTACTAAGCGCAGGGCCGCGCTTAGTAACCCGATGTTTACCGTGGTTACCAGCGTAAAAGTAAAAAAAATCAAACAGTACATACTTACATTCCGGTGTCTGTCCCCCGGCGTTCTGCTTTTCTCCACTGTGTCTGCGCCAGCCGGAAAGCACAGCGGTGACGTCACCGCGTTAACGCTGTGCTCGCTTTCCGGCTGGCCGGCGCTCACAATGCAGAGAAGCAGAACGTCGGGGGACAGACACCGGAATGTGAGTATGTACTGTTTTTTTTTTTTTACTTTTACGCTTGTAACCACGGTAAACATCGGGTTACTAAGCGCGGCCCTGCGCTTAGTAATCCGATGTTTACCCTGGTTACAAGCGAACGCATCGCTGGATCGCTGTCACACACAACGATCCAACGATGACAGCGGGAGATCCAGCGACGAAAGAAAGTTCCAAACGATCTGCTACGACGTACGATTCTCAGCAGGGTCCCTGATCGCTGCTGCGTGTCAGACACAGCGATACCGTATGGATATCGCTGGAACGTCACGGATCGTACCGTCGTAGCGACAAAAGTGCCACTGTGTGACAGTACCCTGTTATGACCCCAATGGCAGGGGGTCTCAGAGACAATAGCGAAGTCTGCAAACATAAAACCCAGCTCATAGGGCAGTGGTAACTGGGCTGACCATATACCTGAACCTAGCACACAAATAACAGCACCCGGGGAACGTACCTACGTTGATTCTAGACGTCTCGCGCCAGCTGGAGAACTAACTAACCCTAGCAGGGAAAAGAAAGACCTTTCTTGCCTCCAGAGGAAATACCCCAAAAAGTTGGATACAAGCCCCCAACAAATAATAACGGTGAGGTAAGAAGAAAAGACAAACGCAAGAAATGAACTAGGTTTTAGCAAAGAGAGGCCCGCTAACTAATAGCAGAATATAGGAAGATGACTTATATGGTCAGCAAAAACCCTCACAAAAACTCCACGCTGGATATTCAAGAACCCCCGAACCGTCTAACGGCACGGGGGGAGAACACCAGCCCCCTAGAACTTCCAGCAATATAAGGAATCACATTTAGTACAAGCTGGACAAAAATAAGAGCACAGAAAATAACCAAATACAAGAAAGCAAGACTTAGCTTAATTTTGCAAAGAACCAGGACCAGCAGATAGGAGCAAACAGAAGGATCTGATTACAACGATGCCAGGCACCAGACTGAAAATCCAGGAAGTTCAAATAGCGACACCCCTGGACTAACGAGGCCAGGTGGGTACCAAGCAAGGGAAGGAATATCAAAGTGTCATATCACTAGTGACCACAAGAGGGAGCCAAAAAGTCTAATTCACAACAGTACCCTTAGCCCACCGTTTACCACACCACCTGCAGGTAATGTGGGGGTTTCCTCGCAAGGCCAAAGCAGTCAGGGAATCACCAGGTTCGTGGTCGAAAAACTGTATGTAGGGCAACATCAAGAATACCATCACCAACCCTCTCTCAGTCACCCATGTCCACCGGCACCCCCGCTAGTTCCACCGTATGCAGCACTCCAGTCCAGCTGACCCTACATGAGACTCTCGTTTTGAAAAGGAAGTACTCATCCTCACATCCACGTACACAGGGTTTGAACGCCCACATTGCTAGACTAATCTCATTAGAGATGATGCCCTACCGGTTAGTTGAAACCGAAGCTTTCAGAGCCCTGATGGACTACGCTGTACCACACTACGAGCTACCCAGTCGACATTTCTTTTTGAGAAAAGCCATCCCAGCCCTCCACCAGCATGTAAAAGACCGCATTGTCAATGCGCTCAGGCAATCTGTGAGTAGAAAGGTGCACCTGACAACAGATGCATGGACCAGTAGGCATGGCCAGGGGCGTTACGTCTCCATCACGGCACACTGGGTTAATGTGGTGGATGCAGGGTCCACAGGGAACAGTAATATTTGGACAGTTCTGCCTAGCCCACGGTGTAAGAAACAGTTGGCTGTAGGCATTCGTCCCCCCTCCTCCTCCTCATCCTCCAGCAGAAGAAAGAGCTCGTCCACAGACCGCAGTCGCACGACCACTCCATCCGCAGCTGCCACTGTTGCACACGAGGTGTCCAATTATGGAACAGCTTGTGGCAAGCGTCAGCAGGCTGTATTGGCAATGAAATGTTTGGGCGACAACAGACACACCGCCGAATTTCTGTCCAAGTTCTTGCTGCAAGAAACTCTGTCATGGCTGGGTACTGTACATTTTGAGGCAGGCAAGGTAGTGAGTGACAACGGAAGGAATTTTATGGCTGCCATAGCCCTTTCACAACTGAAACACATTCCTTGCCTGGCTCACACCTTAAACCTGGTGGTGCACTGCTTCCTGAAAAGTTATCCGGGATTACCCGACCTGCTGCTGAAAGTGCGCAGACGTTGCTCTCACATCCGCCGCTCGCCCATACACTCCATCCGTATGCAGAACCATCAGCGGTCTTTGAACCTTCCCCAGCATCGCCTAATCATCGACGTTGCAACAAGGTGGAACTCCACACTGCACATGCTTCATAGACTGTGCGAACAGAGGCGTGCTGTTATGTATTTGTGGGAGGATACACATACATGGGCAGGCAGTTGGATGGCAGACACGGAGTTGTCAGCTGTGCAGTGGTCGAAGCTCCAAGACCTGTGTCAAGTCCTTCAGTGTTTTGAGGAATGCACACGGCTGGTTAGTGCAGACAACGCCATAATAAGCATGAGCATCCCCCTAATGCGTCTGCTGATGCAAAGTTTGAGGCACATAAAGGAGCAGGCGTCTGTAGCCGAGGACGAGGGAAGCCTTGATGACAGTCAGCCATTGTCTGCTCAGGGAAGTGTACAGGACGAGGTGGCGGGCGAAGAGGAGGAGGACGAGGAGGATGATGGGGATGAGTATTTTTTAGATGAGGAAGCTTCTCAGGGGGCAATAGAAAGTGCTGGCGGTGCAAGGCCGGGTTCAGGGTTTTTGAGGGAGACAAGTGACGTTGATTTGCCAGAAAGTGCTCCTCAACCCAGCATATGCACTGACTTGACAACTGGAACATTGGCCCACATGGCGGATTATGCCTTGCGTATCCTCAAAAGGGACCCACACATTATAAAAATGATGACCGATGACGATTACTGGTTGGCCTGCCTCCTTGATCCTCGCTATAAAGGCAAATTGCGAAATATCATGCCACATGAGAACCTCGAACAAATATTGGCAACCAAACAAGTGACTCTTGTAGACCGTTTGATTCAGGCATTCCCAGCACACAGCGCCGGTGATGGTTCTCACATGAGCTGCAGGGGGCAACAGGGCAGAGGTGTTAGAGGTGCACAAATCAGAAGTGGCGTAGGACAGAGGGGTTTTCTGACCAGGTTGTGGAGTGATTTCGCAATGACCGCAGACACGACAGGTACTGCAGCATCAATTCAAAGTGACAGGAGACAGCATTTGTCCAGTATGGTTACTAACTATTTTTCCTCCATTACCGATGTTCTCCCTCAACCGTCATTCCCCTTTGATTACTGGGCATCCAAAATAGACACCTGGCCTGAATTGGCCGAATATGCATTGCAGGAGCTTGCTTGCCCAGCAGCTAGTGTGCTATCAGAAAGAGTATTCAATGCTGCTGGTTCTATACTGACCGAAAAAAGGACTCGTCTGGCTACCCAAAATGTTGATGATCTAACCTTCATTAAAATGAACCACTCATGGATTTTTAATTATTTTGCCCCACCTTTCCCGGCTGACACCTAGTTTTCCTGTAAAAAGGTCTTGCTTTGGGACTGGTATTACTGACTGTTCCAATCTCTTAATTTGCTGCTGCTGTTTGTCCAGCATATGACATGTTTACACCTCCCTAAATGGCCTAACTCCCCCCACGGGCCGTGGTCTCGCCGCTTGGCGCAAGCACCCGTCAGAGTGCCGTTTGTCTGAAGAGGTGGGTGTGTCCACTTTTGGTCGACGGCACTGGCACTGGGTCCCTCATAGTACAATGAAGTGTCTCTGGCGGTGGTGGCGCGCACCCAACGTCAGACACACCGTTGTAACATGAGGGGCCCTGGGCTTGTACCGCCGTCCAGGAGAGAGTTTCACAGGTCAAACTGTGCTCTACCACTTGCAAAATTATCTCTCGATAGCACACCCCTGTACCAAAGTATGCCACCCTTTTTTTTTTGGGGGGGGGGTTGTTTTTTTTGGGAGACATTAACATCTATTTTGTTTTGGGGAGTACTTAGTGTGTCAGACACTCCTTCCAATTGTCCTCCTCTGACCACACCAATGCTGCCTGTGTACCCCTGCCACCTAATGGAAGCTGCATAGAGCCTATTTTATTATTTTGGGCCTAGGAAGTCTGTCTGCGGTCCCTCCTTCCAATTGTCCTCCGCTGACCACACCAATGCTGCCTGAGTACCCCTGCCACCTAATGGAAGCTGCATAGAGCATATTTTATTATTTTGGGCCTAGGAAGTCTGTCTGCGGTCCCTCCTTCCAATTGTCCTCCACTGACCACACCAATGCTGCCTGTGTACCCCTGTAACTAATTTAAAAATGCATAGAGCCAACTTTTTTAGTTAACACATACTACCTTTGTCTGTCTGCGGCACCACTCAATCACGCTGTCCTCCACTGAAAAAGCTGAACTTCAACCTTCAGGCTCTCATTAAGTAGTTGTTTATATAAGACAGCAGTTGCCCTACTACTTTGGTTGGGGCCTAGTAACGGTGTCTGCCGCTCCTTGGTGTTCTCCTCCAGGTTTCCTTGTCTGAGCTTCAACCTTCAGGCTCTCATTAAGTATTTTTTAATGTCACACTGCAGTTGCCCTACTACTTTGTTTGGGGCCTAGTAACGGTGTCTGCCGCTCCTTGGTGTTCTCTTCCAGGTTTCCTTGTCTGAGCTTCAACCTTCAGGCTCTCATTGAGTATTTTTTAATGTCACACTGCAGTTGCCCTACTACTTTGGTTGGGGCCTAGTAACGGTGTCTGCCGCTCCTTGGTGTTCTCCTCCAGGTTTCCTTGTCTGAGCTTCAACCTTCAGGATCTCATTAAGTATTTTTTAATGTCACACTGCAGTTGCCCTACTACTTTGGTTGGGGCCTAGTGACGGTGTCTGCCACTTCTTGGTGTTCTCCTCCTCCTTGGTGTTCTCCTCCAGGTTTCCTTGTCTGAGCTTCAACCTTCAGGCTCTCGTTAAGTATTTTTTAATGTCACACTGCAGTTGCCCTACTACTTTGGTTGGGGCCTAGTAACGGTGTCTGCCGCTCCTTGGTGTTCTCCTCCAGGTTTCCTTGTCTGAGCTTCCACCTTCAGGCTCTCATTAAGTATTTTTTAATGTCACACTGCAGTTGCCCTACTACTTTGGTTGGGGCCTAGTAACGGTGTCTGCCGCTCCTTGGTGTTCTCCTCCTCCTTGGTGTTCTCCTCCAGGTTTCCTTGTCTGAGCTTCAACCTTCAGGCTCTCATTATGTATTTTTTAATGTCACACTGCAGTTGTCCTACTACTTTGGTTGGGGCCTAGTAACGGTGTCTGCCGCTCCTTGGTGTTCTCCTCCACTGAACAAAGCAGTGCCGCCTGTTTACTCCTGTTACCAATTTTGAACTTCATTTGGCCCACTTTATTACTTGGGCCTACTAACTGTGTCAGCCTCTCATTACAGTTGTCCTCCACTGAACAAAGCAATGCTGCCTGGTTAGTCCTGTTACCAATTTTGAACTGCATTTAGCCTACTTTATTCTTTGGCCCTATATCTGTGTTTCCTCCTCATCCTGCCCATTGCCCAGCGACTGCTAGATGAGTCTGCTGGTACATTGACCCAGACCACTACATTCCCCTTGCACTCTACACAGCCAGAATCTGACCCTGCTGAAAGTAAGGTTCCCCTTCCCGCATGCTATACCACCTTACACAGGGACAAAGAGGAAGGTGCAGATGAAAGTGCAGGTTCCTTCATCAGGTGGGGGGGCATACTCGTTGGCGACGTCACTGGCACAGGGCCCCTCAGAGAAAGCAAAAGTGTCGCTGCCAGTGGGAGGCGCCCCCGCCGTGCAAACACACCGCTGTACTTTGAGGGGCCCTGTGCCAGTGCCAATGCCAACTAGTGGGCCCCCCCTGCTTGCTCAGGATCACAGCACTTGCAAACTTGACATACTTACCTCTCACTGCTCCACCGCCGTGACATAGTCCACATTTCCTGGGCCCACTAAGAACTTGAACCAGCCCTACCCCCCACAACTTTAGCCACATGACCCCCAATTTCCAATGCCTATCTATTATTATAAAGTAAATTAAGATTGACAAGCTTCAGTAACAAGAATGGATGTTTTTGCCATTAAAATGGGCACTGTAGGTGTTTTCCTGGCCTCCACTCACTGCCGACTATGCTTCCCCATTGACTTGCATTGGGTTTCATGTTTCGGTCGATCCCCGACTTTTTGCGATAATCGGCCGATTTCACTCGACTCGACTTTTGACAAAGTCGGGTTTCACAAAACCCGACTCGACTCCAAAAAAGGAAAAGTCGCTCAACCCTAGTGATAATCAGCTGATACCTGGCCGCAATCGGCCGCGCTCCCCCCGTGAGCGCGGCTGATCACATATGGCGTACTATCCTGTCGATGGTCATACGAGCCCAGGCCACCTTGATGGGATAGTACGTCAGATGTCAGAAAGGGGTTTAAACATGTGATGTTCAATATATTCCATAACACTTTGCATTAATAGCAGACTATGACACTCATCTTTTTCAGCTATATATTACTATGCGTCACTCCGTAAGAGTTTCGGTGAATGAGTAGGGATCCAGTCTGTAACATAGAGAAAAATTTGGAACTCTGGGGCTGAGCAGTAGAATAGTGAAAATATTTTAATCAGACAATCCTATTGCACAATATATTTGACGTTTCTCTCCTAGATTCCAGACCTTCATTAGAAAGCAACATATTGCCGTAGACAGGAAATTCCCAGAAGACGCTACGCAGAGGAATTGCAACAAATGTCTCAAGTGTAGTGGCTCCCCTGTGCTACCTCTCCTGGACTGAAACATCACATATATTTTGCAATTGGATTGTCTAAATAAAATATTTTCACTATTCTACTGCTCAACCCCTTAGTGCCGACTTTTTCCCTACTCACTTTTTTCAGTGTGACAGTTGTACAACACATTACTGTCTGAAGTATTTGTTCAAACTTTTTGGGCATTTTATCTCTATCTCTATTACTGAAATATGAGCTCTGACCACTGCTCACCATCCTATATCACAATAAACTGAGTACAGCATTCACTTCCTCAGATTTATATAAGGCATCAAAGGGAAGCTCACATAGATGATGGGCAGCTTGTTGGTTCAGTAGTTAGCACTGTTGCTTTGCAGCTCTGGGGTCCAGGGTTCCTACCAAGGACAAAATTGCAAGTAGTTTGAATGTTCGCATGGATTTCCTCCAGGTACTCAGGTTTCCTCCCACACTCCAGAGACATACTGATAGGGAATGTATACTGTAATTGGGGTCATGTGAACATTTTGTGGCTGAGGGAATCTTCAACAATGTGTAAATTGGAAGCTAGATTTTTTTTTGTTATATTTGCTCGAATTGAATCACAAATTGTTCAGTTTTGCCAGGACTTGTAAATTTCATGAAATTCAACACATATTTAATGATTTTGCTCATCTTTAGTCATTAATCAAAAATGCTACTTTGTCCAAGCATTATGATAAATATGAGGTTACCTTTACAATATTATGCAGAGAACCAAAAAGTCTAGAGCTCATAGCTTCAAACACCAGTTTCTGTTTCAGCATGAGCAGTTGTTAATGAGTACAGTAAACCACAAGGTACATGTATTATGTTACCAGTTAGATCAAGATGAGAGAGTCTCTGCAATAGCACATTTAAGAACAGAATCCTAAATTTTGGATGTACAGTTTTCCAACTTTGCATGCAACCTGTTACCCAGGAGAATTACTGCATAAGCAAAGAGTTCTGAAAAATATCCTCTTTAGTCCAAATACTTCTTTCTAATATGCAAATATTACCCTGCAGTTGCCTGCTAATGAACTACGATAGCATGTCATTAAAATAAGCGAAATTTGACAATTAGGTGTCTGTAAATATTTACATAAATAATTTATATTATAAGGTATAATTTATGCAAAATCAAGTTTACATTCTTATGAAGAACAAGCTATAGAGATATTGAAAAACTTGCACAGGTTTAAAGTGGATGGCCACTTTTCCCTCATCTTAAAGGGAAGCTGTCATCCCAACATCATATATGAGCTGAGGCCACCTGCATTAGGGGCTTATCTACAGCATTCTGTAATGCTGTAGATAAGCCCCCGATGTATCCTGAAAGTTAAGAAAAACAGGTTATAGGGGCGGTCCCGCTGTGGTCTGGTCCGATGGGCGTTTCGGCACAGGCGTACTTTGTCTTCCCTGTTGAGGGCAGAGCAAAGTACTGCAGTTCGCAGATGCCGGGAAAGGTCAGAGAGGCCCAGCGCCTGTGCACTTCAGTACTTTGCTCTGCCCTCAACAGGGCAGACAAAGTACGCCTGCGCCGAAGCCACGGCAGAAAGTCAAGAAGAGGACATCTCTGTATGAAGATAGGAGGCGCCGGACTCGAAACGAACTGGGACCGCTCCTGGGTGAGTATAATATAACCTGTTTTTCTTACCTTTCAGGTTACATCAGACGCTTATCTACAGCATTACAGAATGCTGTAGATAAGCCCCTGATGCTGGTGGCCTTAGCTCATATACGATTTTTGGGGTGACAGATTCCCTTTAACACATGTGTTGGGGACTTGATTATGATGTACGTCTAAGTATTGCTGGTTTTTCTCCTATTTTTCATAGGGTAGCCTTCCTTATAGACTGCGCAGTCCTTGTGTCCCCAAAATCATTGCTGATGGAGCAGATGTGACCAGATCAGGCCATCCTCCAACTGAAAATCAGCAATCCCATGTGTCAAATTTTTCAATTGAAGGATGCTGTTTGAAAGGTTTGACCACATGCTCCTCCACCAGAAGACATTTTGTAGACAGGAGAGCTGTATAGTAGTCTGTGAAGAAGACTGCAATAACAAGTACGGGAGAAGAACCTGTAATACTTATATATTAGTAAATGCCACAGAATAATACTGTATATCCAATTAATTTGCTGAACTTAAAGGGGAACATGTCACCCCCAAAATCCAAGGTGAGCTAAGCCCACCAGCATCAGGGGCTTATCTACAGCATTCTGGAATCTACAGCATTCTGGAATGCTGTAGATAAGCCCCCGATGTATCCTGAAAGATGAGAAAAAGAGGTTAGATTATACTCACCCAGGGGCAGTCCCGCTGCAGTCCGGTCCGATGGGTGTCGCAGTCCGGTCCAGCGCCTCCCATCTTATTACAATGACATCCTCTTCTTGTCTTCACGCTGTGGCTCCGGTGCAGGAGTACTTTGTCTGCCCTGTTGAGGGCAGAGCAAAGTACTGCAGGCGCTGGGAAAGGTCAGAGAGGCCCAGCACCTGCGCACTGCAGTACTTTGCTCTGCCCTCAACAGGGCAGACAAGGTACGCCTGCGCCGGAGTGTGAAGACAAGAAGAGGATGTCATCGTAAGAAGATGGGAGGCCCTGGACCGGACCGCAACACCCATAGAATCGGACCGCCTGCCCAGGTGAATATAATCTAACCTTATTTTCTCATTTTCAGGTTACATGGGGGGCTTAGCTACAGCATTACAGAATGCTGTAGATAAGCCCCTGAATGATGCCAGTGGGTTTAGCTCACCTTCGATTTTGGTGGTTTCAGGTTCCCGTTAAGAAAAACTGACCAATTTCTTTAACCTTTGAACAGTCAGATTTGAAAATGGTTTGCCTAACAATCAATTGTTAATAAGTCTTGGTAGTTTTTTAAATAATGAAGTACAAATTTTGATAATAAAAGAAAACTATTTAGATAGTGAGGAGGAAAAAAAATAGTCCTTTTTTAAAAATTTTATGCTTAAAGTCTTTTTGATAATTTGCTTTTTCAAGTCACTATACCATCTGCTCCTTTTTGTAATAACAGTCACTTATTTTTACTTATGTTAATATCTTATATGGCAGCCTCCTCTGCTAATCACAGTGGTTTTGTAAAGAAAAGCATGTGTATAAATAGGCTTCATTTAGCATGTCAGCCTATGTCTCCTGCACAATTAATTATTGAGCTCACTCAAGACCGTTATGAACGACAGTGATATTTTCAGAAAAGAAAATCTTGCTGATATACATCAAGATAAAACTAGCAGTTACAGTTTTGCATGCAATACACATTGGGCGGTTAATGGACCAATAATTCCAAATGGCTTTTAGGCTCTCTGACTAAAGTACTACAATCTGCCCAAGTGAAAATATAGTAATGGGTAAAAGAGACTGAAAGCTTGTTGTGCATATTTATAAATGAGATTCTGCAGGAGAGCATTTGTTTTTTTCATCAATCATTTCAGACATGTATTTATCTTACTGCTTTCTGTGTCTCCTTTCTATGGCATTATATCCTGCTCTAGCTTTCATCACAGATTTTTATCAATCACGTTACATATTATGCCCAAGAGCAATTTACCCAACAGAAAATTTGGTGTACATAAAAATCAACAGCATGATGACTGGTGGAAGATGGCCAAGTCAAATCATGAGATTTATACAAGATGTCCTGGTTTCTACCATTTCTGTAGAAATAAGAAAAACAATGTATTGATGACCCGTTTAACATTTTATTAATACTGTAATTAGAGTTGAGTGAAAAGATTCGCAGGACCTTGGTCCAGGAGAATTGGTCCTGGTAACCTGTATCTGGATCAGAGCCCGGGAACCTTATACTACCTGCTGGCTTTGCTGGTGCCACCTAAAATTATAAATATTAGGCCTTGCGACATCATTGATCAGCAGTGTTTATCATGTTTTCTGTTCCAGCTTGCTAAAATGCAATTCCCTCGCTTGCTGGTTGCTCTAGTGGGCTGAGTTTCTCCCCACACACCGTTAGTTGGTGTGTGGGTTCTTGAAATCTCAGGATGGATATTTTGTAAGGGTTTTTTATTGATCGCATAGACCCCTGCTCTATTTTCTGCTTTCTAGTACTAGTGGGCCTCTTTTGCTGAATCTGATTTCATCCCTATGTATGTGCCTTCTTCTTACTTCACCGTTAATATTTGTTGGGGGCTTCTATATCTTTGGGGATTATTTCTCTGGAGGCAAGCGAGGTCTTTCTTTCTCTTTAGGGGTAGCTAGTTCCTCAGGCTGGCTCGAGATGTCTAGGAATTTTTTAGGCACGTTCACCGGCTACCTCTAGTTGTTTTGGATAGGTTCAGATTTGCGATCAGTCCAGTTACCATCTCCCTAGAGCTCGTCCTTAGTTTAATCACTTTCTGATCTATTTGTGATCCTCAGCCACTAGGGATCATAACAGTGGTCTATTGTGTATTTTGACTTGTGTTTAGGAAGCCATCTTCAGCTTTTTTTTTACAGATGGTATTATGTTTGCATCAAAAATTTATTGAAATTACAATGAATCCATTATTCTCTCTACCTGTGAAATGTTCCCAGTGCCAATGGCTGCTAACCAACTCCAAAGCATGATTAATCCAACCCAATGTTTAATGGTTGCAAGATGTTTCGTACCTGAAATGTTGTGCCCTTTTTCTCCACACATACCTTTGATCATTGTGGCCAAAGAATTCTATTTTAACTTCATCGGTCCACCGAATTTGTTTCCAAAATGCATCAGGCTTGTTTAGATATTCTTTTGCATACTTCAGACGCTGAATTATATTGTGAGGATGCAGGAGAAGTTTTCTTCTGATGATTCTTCTATCAAGACCATATTTGTGCAGGTGTCTCTGAACAGTAGATCAATTTACCACAACTCCAGAGTCTGCTAAATCTTTCTGAAGGTTTTTTTTCTGTCAATCAGGGATTCTGATTTGCCTCTTCAGCAATCCTACGAGCAGCTGTCCCTGAAATTTAGCTTGCTCTTCTAGAACTGAGTAACTATGTAACTTTATCTTCACTTCCAATGTTACTGTTAACTGCCATTTCTTAATTACATTTCAAACTGAGGAAATGACAACTAGAAAATGCTTTGCTATCTTCTTACAGCCTGCTCCTATTTTGTCGGCCTCTTCATTTTCAGAGTGCTAGGCAGCTGCTTAGAAGAACCCATGGCTTCTGATTTTTGGCACAAGGTTAGAGGAGACTGGATTTTTATAAAGCTGGTAAATTTGCATCACCTTGCCATTCCTAATGATCATAGAGAACAAACCATGACCCTGACAGGCAAGTTAAGGTCTTAAACCATGGTCAAAGTTATTTGAGCACACAAATCTCCAAGAGTGCCCAAACTTTTGCATTGTCTCATTTTCCTTTGTCATTTGTAAAAATGTAAACAATGACATATATATATATATATATATATATATATATATATATATATATATATACTGTATAAATTGTGAGATAGCGCTACCTGAGTGTGTTGGGGACACTCGCTTGGCACGGGATTAAAGCACTCAGGCACGGATTCTCCACATAAACAGTCTATCCGGTTTAATAAATATAATAAACCACACCACGAGCAGTTCATTATTTACATCAATGGAACACATTAACCACCGCCAGTCTGTTCCAATGGCAGATACGTCTCTGCCCATAACCCCCTTTACTGGAGTTACCTTACAGGAGCTCCGGCTCCACACATTGACTCCTGTCAGTCCTGGTTCCCAGGGAAAGGCTGCCTCACTGGGATCACCGTCCTTTTGACAAGGGCACCTCAGATAGTCCAGACCCACAGAAGGAACTGTACCTTCCCCAACACAGTAGCCGTCCCAGGCTCTACAGATACGGCCTCTCCGGGCACTATTCAGGAAGTCCAGTCACAGGGACTTCCAACACACAGGCCCTCAGTCCATGGTCTCACCATGTGCTTCCAGGAATCCAGTCCACTTCAGGACATTCCAACACACTGACCATTTCATCCATAGCCTCAGCAGATGCTTCCAGGAATCCAGTCCACACCAGGACATTCCAACACACAGGCCATGCACTCTGAACCAAGTAACCCACACCCTGGTCACATTGCATAGTTGTAACCACTCCCATAGGTGGGAGGTGTGTGGCTAGTTCGACCCACCCAACTCTCAAACTAGCCCTGCAAGTCTCCCTCTATAAACTATACAAATACTTGTGGGACTACAGGTCCCAGATCAACTATACTACAGGCTTACAGCGCAGACTCTCTCTGCGACACATACAGGCCATTTACAATCATGCCGGACACTGTTTCATTATCATCATAATTATGCCTCCAAGTGCATCCTGAAGAGCACACACAGCGCCCCCTTGTTGTAACATGGCACTGCACCACATACCCTCTCCCTCTGTCCAAACTTGTGCGGTTGAATGCTTGACATAAACCAGGGGTTCCGAGACCGGGTACCCATGTCACCTTGCCCTACAAGTCGAAAGGACCATCTCAGTCGGTTTTGGGCATCATTCAGCATCACACATTTGTTAGGCCTCCCCTGCCCTCAGCAGTCAATTTGACGGCCTTGGGCTTCAACCCTTGAGTCACCATCTGTTTGTGTCACCAGACCCTTTTTAGTCAACCCACTTTCCAAGTGTACCCCTTCACGTGACCTTTCTTTCCATGGCCGCCTCGCACCACTGTTGCAGTCAGTCAACCATCCAGTCGAGCCTAGTGACTGATCTGAGCCTGACTCTTTGTTACTACGTCTGCTACCGGGTATCCTGCCTGGGTCACTCAGCCTTGAACTACTTTGAACTCTTCTATTCTTTAGGGTATCTTTCCATATCTTCAGACTCTGGATTGAAAGTGGTCGCCATCTTATATTCTGCAGCTGTTTATTAATCTGCAGCCGGTCCAGTCCTAGCTGCTCTATCTCTCTCAGGTATGTCACCCGGTATTCAAGAAGCATTCAAATGTTCCTATGGATTTCTACTGAGCCAATTACAACAAATGGAACCATCCCATCTTCACCAGCTACCTGGACTTCACCATCATCTGGAATCCTCAAACTCGCTACATCAGATCTATTCACCAGGTCCTGCATCACTTTTCTAAATCTTCCAATGACTTTCCCCAGCAGATTTCTGTGTACTTGAACGATGTCTTCCACAATGCCCAGCCGACTTTCAGCTTTCCTGGCATGCTCCAAACGTCGAGCGGCTTCCTTATTTCTCAACAGGATCATCTGTTTCGTGCGAAGACATTGTAGGAGCATATCCTTCAGGATAGCCACCCGCTTCACTGTGACTTCCCTAGTCGACAGTATCACCTACTGTTTCGTCTCTGGTGTCAGTTGACACTACATGCTTCTACTGCTTTTTAAAAGGCCTCATGCACATCCACACTGGTACATGCTTGTCCCACATCTTCGGGTACGTCTATCACGGACTTGAAGAGCCAGGTCTCACTCTCTTCATGAACAGACAACTCCCATTTTGCCTCGGACCTTTCCGTTAAGACATCTGCCAAGACCAGGTGACTGTCTTGTTCTGCTTTTAGTGCCAACTCTTCCTCCACTTTACACTCTTCCAGACCCCTGGCCAGGATGGGTATTGGCAGCTTCACCTCGTTACCACTCTGGCACTGCCGCTGTGAGCCTGCAACCACCATCTTCTTCTCTTGCAGAAGACTTCTTAATGTTTCTCTGAGCACTTCCACATCTTCCCTTAAGGCCTTATTCACACTTTGTGACATTGGCAGGTGACCTCTGAGCTCAGACACCTCTTTCTCCAAGGCCCCCACTCGGCACTCAGCAGCCTGTCTCCGAAGGTCCTCTTGCTTCAAATGGGCTTCTACTGTCTCCTGGATCCTCCTTAACTCACTTCTCACATCTTCTGGCTTGGTTGAGTTTCCATCACTCGAGAAGGTATCTGCTTCAGGCCCCACACCTTTGGTGGCTTCTTCCACCTTTGCACGCTTGGACTCAACACGGTTATCTTCAGCCCTCTCTGGTGTCTCAGTGGTGACATCCTTAGCTTCATCCATTTTCTGTGGGACTTGAGAGTACTTCACACACTCCACGTCCTCAGCATCAGGTTTTTTGGAGCCTTCACCATCTTTCATCACCTCGCCTTTATTCAAAGCTTCACAAGGTGCAACTGGTTCAACCACTTTGTGCCTTTTACGTCTCTGATGACGGGAAGAAAATGTTCCGTGTGTACCCGGGTCAATGTTATTGTACTCCCCTTCCATGGCGTTAGAGTCTCCATCTGAATGGGAGTCACCACCACCCGATCGGTTATCGTTGAACCAGCGGTCCCCATTTCTAACAGTGTCGGACTCCATTCCTGGAGCTTCCCCATCTTCAATGGTCACACCTTTGGTCACCTCTGCCAAGTCCCAGAGTTGGTCACACCCACACTTCTAACCAGTAGTGTTGAGCGATACCGTCCGATACTTGAAAGTATCGGTATCGGAAAGTATCGGCCGATACCGGCAAAGTATCGGATCCAATCCGATACCGATACCCGATACCAATACAAGTCAATGGGACTCAAGTATCGGACGGTATTCCTGATGGTTCCCAGGGTCTGAAGGAGAGGAAACTCTCCTTCAGGCCCTGGGAACCATATAAATGTGTAAAAGAAAGAATTAAAATAAAAAATATCGCTATACTCACCTGTCCGACGCAGCCGGGACCTCAGCGAGGGAACCGGCAGCGTTGTTTGTTTAAAATTTGCGCTTTTACTTGGTTACGTGAATTCCCGGCTTGTGATTGGTCAGGGCGGCCATGTTGCCGGGACGCGGACCAATCACAGCAAGCCGTGACGAAATTACGTCACGGCTTGCTGTGATTGGTCCGCGTCCCGGCAACATGGCCGCCATTAACCAATCACAAGCCGTGACGTCACGGAAGGCTGGACTTGCGCACTTTTTAAAAAGCGCGCGTGTCCAGCCTCCCGTGACATCACGGCTTGTGATTGGTTAATGGCGTCCATGTTGCCGGGACGCGGACCAATCACAGCAAGCCGTGACGTAATTTCGTCACGGCTTGCTGTGATTGGTCCGCGTCCCGGCAACATGGCCGCCCTGACCAATCACAAGCGGGGACGTCACTGGAGGCTGGACACGCGCGTTTTTTAAAAAGTGCGCAAGTCCAGCCTCCCGTGACGTCACGGCTTGTGATTGGTTAATGGCGGCCATGTTGCCGGGACGCGGACCAATCACAGCAAGCCGTGACGTAATTTCGTCACGGCTTGCTGTGATTGGTCCGCGTCCCGGCAACATGGCCGCCCTGACCAATCACAAGCCGGGAATTCACGTAACCAAGTAAAAGCGCGAATTTTAAACAAACAACGCTGCCGGTTCCTTCGCTGAGGTCCAGGCTGCGTCGGACAGGTGAGTATAGCGATATTTTTTATTTTAATTCTTTCTTTTACACATTTTTACATTAATGTTGTTTCAATACCGATACCCGATATCACAAAAATATCGGATCTCGGTATCGGAAATTCCGATACAGCAAGTATCGGCCGATACCCGATACTTGCAGCATCGGAATGCTCAACACTACTAACCAGTCATACGTTCTGGTATTGCTTCCACTGTCATCCTGACTTCAGCTTGTGGAGCACTGTCATTCCACTGTGTCAGTGCTTCTGTCAACACACCATTGTACTCAGCCCTAGTGGTTGCTACTGGCAATGACACGTCACAGTCACCTCCGGAGTCTGTGTCACACCCCGCAGTATGGTGAACACTCCTGTTGCTTTCTAGCTGGGTGTCAGCTCCACAGGTTTTATTCACCACATCATTATCAGTCATCTTGTGGTACATGTCAGGTGACATCATGTCCATAAGTTGGGCCCGTCCACCATTTCCTTTGGTCATGCCTACCTTAGGACTGTAAACTCTAGGGGGCGCATTTTTCACATTAATTCTCATACATATTAATTCCGCAGACACTTTTCCTTTTATACACCAGTCTCATAGGGCTTCCAAGTCCCACCCTATTACCATAGTGTATAGTAAGTCTGGTACTGTCCCCACTTTGTCCCCACAGTCTGGGACGTGGACCCCTCAGTCATGTCAATGTATAGGCAGGCTGTCAAATGTCCTTTAATGTCCCCATAGGTGTCATTCACTCTTGTCCCTATCCCAGGTGACACAGTGCATTCAGGAGCGGCCCTTAGGAAAGATGCTTTACTTCCTGGGCCTATCAGTCCCATCACACATTCTCCATCCAACCAAAAAGGGCACTGTTGTGATAAATCATTGGCTGACCAATT
The DNA here is from genome assembly GCF_051348905.1 of Ranitomeya variabilis. Lineage (NCBI taxonomy): Eukaryota > Metazoa > Chordata > Amphibia > Anura > Dendrobatidae > Ranitomeya > Ranitomeya variabilis. The sequence goes on along the minus strand of NC_135233.1, from coordinate 795,078,874 downwards.
CACAGTATAGCATGAACCTGAATAGCACAATTGCCATTGGCGACAGCCCGTCTGCACCACCCTTTTACCTTTGGGAGGTTCCGCCTCCTTTTGGGAAACAACCATTCCCCTGGATTCCCCCCCTTTTGGGCAACTATCCTTGTTCGGGTTACCTCCCCCTTTTGGGATTCCACCCCTTTTTGGGCAACCATCTCTGTTTGGGTCACCGCCCCCTTTTGAGGACACCACCCCTTTTAGGGACACCATCCTTTCCCTGGGTACACCCTGTGGACTCCCCATGGTTCTCTCAGGCCCCAATTCACACAGTACAAGAAAAGGCTCTTTGGGTCGGCACTGGCCCTTTAAGAGTCTGCACGATCTGGACCACCAATGTTTTTATGCCACCTCACCAGCTCCTGCTGGTACTGCCACAGCTCCATCTGCAGCCGCAAACTGCCAGCACCTCTGGCTGCCAATCACAAGCCACTGCTGCTGCCACTGCAGCTCTGGCTGCTGCAGAACCTCTTGCTGCAACTGCAGCTCCTCTCCAAAAGGCTCTGCATGGCTTCGCACCTCAGACTTTGTGGACCCGCCGATCCACAGCAAACTTTGTAACCCCGCCGAGTTGCACCAATCACGTCTACACATATGCTTTCTGGACCGTTGCCCGCAGTCTAGCACCAAATGTGAGATAGCGCTACCTGAGTGTGTTGGGGGACACGGGATTAAAGCACTCAGGCACGGCTTCTCCACATAAACAGTCTATCCGGTTTATTTAATATCATAAACCGCACCACGAACAGTTCATTATTTACATCAATGGAGCACATTAACCACTGACAGTCTGTTCCAATGGCAGATACGTCTCTGCCCGTAACCTCCTTTATCTGGAGTTACCTTACAGGAGCTCCAGCTCCACACACTGACTCCTGTCAGTCCTGGTTCCCAGGGAAAAGCTGCCTCACTGGGATCACCGTCCTTTTGACCAGGGTACCTCAGATAGTCCAGACCCACAGTAGGAACTGTAGCTTCCCCAACACAGTAGCAGTCCCAGGCTCTGCAGATGCGACCTCTCTGGGTGCTATTCAGAAAGTCCAGTCACAGGCACTTCCAACACACCATGGTCCATGGTCTCACCATGTGCTTCCAGGAATCCAGTCCACTGCAGGACATTCAAACACACAGGCCATGCACTCTGAAGCATGTGACCCACACCCTGGTCACATTACCTAGTTGTAACCACTCCCATAGGTGGGAGGTGTGTGTGGCTAGTTCGACACGCCCAGCTCTCAAATTAGCCCTGCAAGTCTCCCTCCATAAACTATACAAATACTTGTGGGACTGCAGGTCCCAGAACAACAATACTGCAGGCTTACAGCGCAGACTCCCTCTGCGCCACATACCGGCGATTTACAATCATGTCGGACACTGTTTCATTAGCAGAGGAAATAGACGTGAGCACTACTTTAAGGGTGCACAGGTAGGTTCCCACACCATGTGTAATACAAAAAGAACCTGGCACTCAACTTAAGTGTGAACAACTCCGCATTTTTATTGTAGTACAAAAACGTTTCGGTCTGAGAGACCTTCCTCAGTTGCGTACTTAAAGTTAGAGGCAGGAATACTGCTCATTGGTCGCAGTGTGTCATACAGCACCTTAGGTGGCTTTTAGGTAAGTATAGCCTTATGGGCTGATGGTAAGGAATGGAAGATTGTAAGTGGCTAAGCTTGCTGTGGGTCCTGTTAACGACCCGGAATCCACCGCTTGTTGGTCAGGTGAGAAGTATCTGTTTCATTAGCATCCTGAAGTGCAAACACAGCACCTCCTGGTTGTAACATGGGTCACTGTACCACAATATATATGTAAATGTATCTGTTTTCTGTTGATTTTGTAGAAATATCATATTATACACTGATTGATATGACTAACTTTACTTGCTTTCATTTGTTTCACACAAACACACATGCACCTTTAAGCTGTAAGCCGGTATTTGAAGTGTAGGGAATAATGAGAGAACCCAGTAGAATTCCATATAAACATAGTGGGAACATAAAAACTACATACAGTAGGAATATTGCTCTTGTGTAGTGTGACTTATGAACTCCAGTGCTGCAGGGCAAAAGTGTTAATAAAAGATGTTCATCTATCATTGCATAGATCAAGTTCAGCTTAAATATGTTATAATTCTTTTATGTCAGATAAGCCTGAAAAAATCTATAAAACTGAAAAATAAACTTTTTGTTTTAACCCCTTAATCCCATTGGACGTACTATCCCGTCAAGGTGACCTGGGACTTAATTCCCAGTGATGGGATAGTACGTCCAGTGCGATCAGCCGCGCTCACGGGGGGAGCGCAGCCGGGTGTCAGCTGACTATCGCAGCTGACATCCGACACTATGTGCCAGGAGCTGTCACAGACCTCCCCCGACACATTAACCCCTGGCACACTGCGATCAAACATGATTGCAGTGTTCCGGAGGTATAGGGAAGCATCGCACAGGGAGGGGGCACCCTGCGTGCTTCCCTGAGACCCTTGGAGCAACGCGATGTGATCGCGTTGCTCTGAGGGTCTCTTACCTCCTCCTCCCTGCAGGCCTGGATCCAAAATGGCCATGGGGCTGCATCCGGGTCCTGCAGGGAGGTGGCTTACCAGGGCCTGCTCAGAGCAAGCGCTGGTAAGCCTCCCTGATGTGCCTGTGTGATCGCTGATCTGACACAGTGCACAGCAAAGTGTCAGATCAGCGATCTGTCAATATAATGTGATGCCCCCTGGGGCAAAGTAAAAAAGTTAAAAAAATTATTTTTACATGTGTAAAAAAATAAATGTAAAAAATCCTAAATAAATAATAAAAAAAATATTGTTCCAATAAATACATTCCATTATCTAAATAAAAAAAAACAATAAAAGTACACATATTTAGTATCGCCACTTCTGTAACGACCCAACCTATAAAACTGTCCCACTAGTTAACCCCTTCAATGAACACTGTAAAAAAAAAAAAAACGAGGCAAAAAACAACCTTTTATTACACTGGTCAACAGCATTTTTGGTGCCAAAGATATTTCATCGAATTTAGGGTATTTTTGGGGTGCTGATTCTGAATATGTCATCAGTTTTGCCAGATTGGCTCAAGTTTTTGAGATTTTTGGTATCTTATTTATAGCACTTGTTGGTAAATGCGACGCATCATCTCATTAATTTCTTTGGATTAGTACTTGAACTGAGCAGTTCTCAATATAGTTTTGTGTTAATTAGTGTTCTAAAAGTTTGTTCATAGCTTGATTTTTGCACTAACTTTATGTTGTTGTCTGTTTTCCAGTGAAAAGCATGAACTCATCAAGAAGAAGTTGTCTTAACGATCCAGACTCATTCTGTTACATTTGTGGTGAATACACACTGCCAAAACATAGAAGAAACATAACAGACTTCGTAAAAAAAGTGTATTTTCCCTATTTTGGGGTTATGCTTGGGGACCAAGACAAGTTTTGGGCACCACACATAGTGTGCAAAGCATGTATCGAATTATTACGAAAATGGAGCAAAGGACAAAGAAAAAGCTTCAAATTTGGTGTTCCAATGGTGTGGAGAGAGCCAAAAAATCATCATGATGACTGTTATTTATGGTAAACACAGGTACAGGCACATCTTCACAATGAGGGACAGGCCTTCTTGCAGATTCCATGTTACTCCCATTTTCGTTTCTTATGCTTATTGAATCCTTGCACTTGCACTGCACAGAAATAACAGTCATCATGATGATTTTTTGGCTCTCTCCACACCATTGGAACACCAAATTTGAAGCTTTTTCTTTGTCCTTTGCTCCATTTTCGTAATAATTCGATACATGCTTTGCACACTATGTGTGGTGCCCAAAACTTGACCTGTGTTATCATACCACCGAACAAAAAGTGGAATAGCACGTGATCAATAAGACAGATATAAATAACCATGGTACCACTGAAAACGTCATCTTGTCCCACAAAAAAAGAGCCACCATACAGCATCATCAGTGAAAAAATAAAAAAGTTATAGTCCTCAGAATAAAGCGATGCAAAAATAATTATTTTTTCTATAAAATGTTTTTTTTATCATATAAAAGCGCCAAAACATAAAAAAATATAAATGAGGTATCGCTGTAATCATGCTGACCCGAAGAATAAAACTGCTTTATCCATTTTACCAAATGCGGAACGGTATGAACGCCCACCCCCAAAAAGAAATTCATGAATAGCTGGTTTTTGGTCATACTGCCTCACAAAAATTGGAATAAAAAGCAATCAAAAAATGTCACGTGCCCGAAAATAATACCAATAAAAACGTTGACTCGTCCCGCAAAAAACAAGACCCCACATGACTCTGTGGACCAAAATATAGAAAAATTATAGCTCTCAAAATGTGGTAATGCAAAAAAATATTTTTTGCAATAAAAAGCATCTTTTAGTGTGTGGCAACTGCCAATCATAAAAATCCACTAAAAAACCCGCTATAAAAGTAAATCAAACCTCCCTTCATCACCCCCTTAGTTAGGGAAAAATAAAAAAAATTTAAAAATGTATTTCTTTCCATTTTCCCATTAGGGTTAGGGCTACGGTTAGGGTTAGGGTTAGGGCCAGGGTTAGGGTTAGGGCTAGGGTTAGGGCTAGGGTTAGGGTTAGGGCCAGGGTTAGGGTTGGGGGCTAGGGTTAGGGTTTGGATTGCATTTACGGTTGGGATTAGGGTTAGGGGTGTGTCAGGGGTAGGGGTGTGGTTAGGGTTGGGGTTAGGGGTGTGGTTGGGATTAGGGGTGTTTGGGTTAGGGTTTCAGTTAGAATTGGGGGTTTCATTTGTTTAGGCACATCAGGGGCTCTCCAATAGCAACATGGTGTCCGATTTCAATTCCAGCCAGCCAGCCAATTCTGCGTTGAAAAAGAAAAACAGTGCTCCTTCCCTTCCGAGCTCTCCCATGCGCCCAAACAGGGGTTTATCCCAACACATGGGGTATCAGCGTACTGAGGACAAATTGTACAACAACTTCTGCATTCCAATTTCTCTTTCTACCCTTGGGAAAATAAAAATTTATGGGGGCTTAAAAAACATTTTTGTGGGACAAAAATAATTTTTTATTTTCACAGCTCTGCGTTATAAACTGTAGTAAAATACTTGGGGGTTCAAAGTTCTCACAACACATCTAGATAAGTTCCTTGGGGGTCTAGGTTCCAATATGGGGTCACTTGTGGGTGGTTTCTACTGTTTAGGTACATCAGGGGGTCTGCAAATGCAACGTGATGCCTGCAGACCAATCCATTTAAGTCTGCATTACAAATGGCGCTCCTTCCCTTCCAAGCTCTGCCATGCGCCTAAACGGTGGTTACCCCTGCATGTGGTGTATCAGCGTACTCAGGACAAATTGGAAAACAACTTTTGGGGTCCAATTTCTCTTTTTACCCTTGGGAAAATAAAAATTTGGGGGGCTAAAAAACCATTTTTGTAGGAAAAAATGATTTTTTATTTTCATGGCCCTGCGTTATAAACTGTAGTGAAATACTTGGGGGTTCAAAGTTCACACAACACATCAAGATAAGTTCCTTGGCGGGTCTACATTCCAATATGGGGTCACCTATAGGGGGTTTCTAATGTTTAGGTACATTAGGGGCTCTGCAGATGCAATGTGATGCCTGCAGACCATTCCATCTAAGTCTGCATTTCAAATGGCGCTCCTTCCCTTCCAAGCTCTGCCATGCGCCTAAACGGTGGTTACCCCCCCACATTTGAGGTATCACCAGACTCAGGACAAATTGCACAACAACTTTTGGGGTCCAATTTCTCCTGTTACCCTTGGGAAAATACAAAACTGGGGGCTAAAAAATAATTTTTGTGGAAAAAAAAATAATTTTTATTTTCACGACTCTGCGTCATAAACTGTAGTGAAACACTTGGGCTTTCAAAGGTCTCACAATACATCTAGATAAGATCCTTAGGGGGTCTACTTTCCAAAATGGTGTCACTTGTGGGGGGTTTCAATGTTTAGTCACATCAGGGGCTCTCCAAATGCAACATGGCGTCCCATCTTAATTCCAGCCAATTTTGCATTGAAAAGTCAAAAGGCGCTCCTTCCCTTCCAAGCTCTGCCATGCACCCAAACAGTGGTTTACCCCCACAGATGGGGTATCAGCGTACTCAGGACAAATTGCACATAAACTTTTGGGGTCCTATTTCTTCTCTTACCCTTGGGAAAATAAAAAATTGGGGGCGAAAATTCATTTTTGTGAAAAAATATTATATTTCATTTTTACAGCTCTACATTATAAACTTCTGTGAAGCACTTGGTGGGTCAAAGTGCTCACCAAACATCTAGATAAGTTCCTTAGGGGGTCTACTTTCCAAAATGGTGTCAATTGTGGGGGGTTTCAATGTTTCGGCACATCAGGGGCTCCCCAACGCAACATGGCGTCCCATCGCAATTCCAGCCAATTTTGCATTGAAAAGTCAAACGGCACTCCTTCCCTTCCGAGCTCTGCCATGCATCCAAACAGTGGTTTATCCCCACATATGGAGTATAGGGGTACTCAGGACAAATTGTACAACAACTTTTGGGGTGCATTTTCTCCTGTTACCCTTTGTAAAATAAATCAAATTGGAGCTGAAGTAAATTTTTTGTGAAAAAAATTAAATGTTCATTTTTTTTTAAACATTCCAAAAATTCCTGTGAAACACCAGAAGGGTTAATAAACTTCTAGAATGTGGTTTTGAGCACCTTGAGGGGTGCAGTTTTTAGAATGTTGTCACACTTGGTTATTTTCTATCATATAGACCCCTCAAAATGACCTTTTTGGTTCCAAAATTGTGCTGATGTAAAGTAGACATGTGGGAAATGTTACGTATTAAGTATTTTGTGTGACATATCCTTGTGATTTGAGGGCATAAAAATTCAGTTAGAAAATTGCGAAATTTTCAAAATATTCGCCAAATTTCCATTTTTTTCACAAATAAACGCAGGTAACATCAAAGAAATTTTACCAGTACCATGAAGTACAATATGTCTCAAGAAAAAAATGTCAGAATCACTGGGATCCATTGAAGCATTCCAGAGTTATATCCTCATAAAGGGACAGTGGTCAGAATTGTAAAAATTGGCCCGGTCATTACCGTGCTAACCACCCTCGGGGCTTAAGGGGTTAAATTACACTGACATTCATAGTTAAAAAAGCACTCACTGCAAACATTTTCTCTCCTAAACCTTTTCATAATATGTCTGTAATGTAGGGTATCTATATTAAAATACTTACTGATCTTCTCAAGTTTCATTCCGGTCCCTCTTCTGGATCGTGTGAGTATTCCTCTCCTTTGCTAGCTCACTCATTGACCATTGTGTGGGCCAGTGTTACTTCCACCAATTTAATCATATGGAGACTCAGAACATGGCTCCACAGACTTACACTGTGAAGGTGACTTTGAATCCACACAAACCCTTTTGTATGCTGGCGAGTCTGATTTGAAATCACGTTACCTAGAAAAGGAGCGGAGCTGTGCTGGAAACGGCGAACACGGCAGTCAGTAAGTATTTTTAAGGTGCTGTCCCATGAGCAAAGTACATTTGAATTAATAAATGTAATAAGTTCCACAATAGGTTGTTAAAAACAAAAATAATCTTATAAATTTGCCCCTGCTTTGTACTACTTTTTTATTTTGCTGTGTCGGACCATGCAGGAACCCAATCAATGCTTACCACTGCTCCTGGCCACAGGAGAAAGCATCAGTGATTATACAGATGACACAGTAGTGGCTCACAGCTGCTTCTTCCTTCCTGTGAGATAGCACATTTTCCTGTTTATTATAACAGTAAGGGTTTCTACTGTATTGCCAGCCTTCTGAGCTCATCATAAATCATAAATCAAGGTAATAACACGTGAGCTGAGCGGCCATTGGAGCTCCTACATCAATGACTTGATTTATGAGGACTGTAGAAGGACTCACTCCTATGGCAAAACAGGCAGAGTAATGTGTTACCTCACAAAAGGAAGCCGCTGTGATCCCCTGCTTTATTGGCTTTATACTGTCTTATGCTTCCTTCTCTGGCAAGGAGCTGTGTAATGTAGCGTCAATGAACTGGAGCAGCTCTTCATGGTGGGACACAGCAAATAAAAGAGTGCATAGCAGGGGCACATTTATAATATTTTCTAAGAATAGCAACATTTTTTAATACATTCAATTTTGGAACTTACTATTATCGCAAGATCTATTAATTAAAGTATACTTTGTTAGTGAGACGACCACTTTAATACAACTACATTACATTAGAAATATATTTAGAAAGTTTTAAAGGATGACATTTTAGTTGGGAATGCTTGCTTAGTAAATATGAAGATAAATGTGAAGAGAATATGGTAAAAAGGTAAAACTTACCTTAAGTAGAAAATTTGTGGCAAGTTCTTGGTACTGCGGTGAATTTGGATCACTGAGCTCATTTGTAAATTCTTGGTTATTGAGGGTAACTGTGAATTCTACAATCTGTTGTTTTTGCTGTTCAGGTACTATGTTCGTGACTTCTGTTCCCTAAAAATGAAGCAAAAAAATCTTAAATGCCTGAGTCTATATCTACATTGTATAATATAACTCACTTTATTGTTAATTTGTGCCTCTTTCCATTCAGACAGAATCATGTCTACTGATTTAGTAAGAAAGGATTTATTTCTGTTACATTCTGTATGGAGCCATACAGGTCCAGTTCTCGGTAGACATTTTCATTACAACTTGGAGAAATTTTGTGATACTGTTTTTGGTTGTAATGTTTTCAGAGGTTAAACATTTATCTTGTATTTCATGTGCAAAAACTGTGCTCAAAATAAATATGTACACTCTAATCCCTTTAGGAAATATCTGCTGTACCATTCTCACGTGCAATTTTTGTGAACATGCGCTTTTTGATTTTTAGTAGATAATTCAAAGAAACTTTATAACTCATGGGTCCATTCACAAATCTTATTTTTGTGAGCCAATGGTTAACAAAAAAGGAAAGACATCTGAGTTTGTTCCTGTTTGCAGACCAAACACATACATTTCTAAGAAAAGGACTGTAATGTGAATGGCCGTTGCAGTGATGTTAGGTTTAGTAAGTCTTTTGTTCATGTTTTGTCCCCTTTGTACAATCTTTTGAATATTTTTCATAAACACTGCCTATCTTTGTATATAAAATGTAATAGTTCTGTTTCTATTGTTCTGTAAACCACACTCCTGAAAGCCAGACGTTACCTGTCATGTGTCCAATCGGCCTGTAAACGATTGATGTTGGCAGCTGATTATCTTACTTGGGTTATTGTGGAGTTGCCAGTGACTGCACCCGGGTATATACATATTCCATGAGTTAGAATCGGAGGTGTATACCTTACACTCACTGTTAGTTCTCCAATAATGTCCCATTAGTGGAAACAGCCTGTGGCTTCCGCCATTGATCATTTGTCAATCGCGTAATTGTCCTGAGGATAGGAGGCAGCAGAGGGCTTTTCGTGACAAAAAGGTAACAGCTTAGTGGGTTCAGCGTGACTCTACTAGCTGTGATCTTTGACAAAAAGGTTCTTCAAACCCAAGTCTAAATCTCATTAAGATTTTAAAATGATTTTCATATGCAGGAAACTCCTCAAATCTTACATAGCTAAAATAATGGATGTTTTGATCACTTATTCTGAAAAGCTCTCCAAACGTTTATATAAAATACGAAATATGACTGTAAGAAACCACAGTAAATACCTTTGATAAAGGCTTGGTGTCATTCAAAATTTCATTTGAGGGAGTGTCGTTTGTAGTATCAAAGAAGAGTGACTCAGGAGAACCTGTAATATAAAGAGAAAAAGTCACAATTCCTTTCTTTTAAGTTGAAATATATAATGATCCATAATAAAAATGATATCCTTTTTGATGCTTCCCAAGGGAAAATGCTGCATTTTTTCCAACTATCATACACATAAAATGTGGCAACCACATTTTTATTAATAGGGAGAAATGAAAAGCCTCAAACAGTGCTTCCTTGTTTCTTCTTTGGTGCATTTTTAGGCAAGTGGCATTTCTTCCAAAATTTTGTATGTTTCTGCTTGCAACAAAAAAGCAAATCTACTGCCAACATATTAACGCAAAAGACCTTATACTTCAAGGTCACACTTCACATAACATAGTAAACTCAAACTCTGGGACAGGAATCCAGAATCAGGAAGTGAATATGAAAAACCATAAAAACAATTTTTTATTATTTATCAATAAATTAAAATGAGAAATTAAAACACTAAGTACCTCATGTCAATTGGAGAACAGAGCAGCGCTTATACATTATGAGTATAGATAAATACAATAGATATAATACACAGATAAGTAATAGCTATCATTTAGAGTTACAAGTATACATTGCACATATTTTTCTTTTTTAAATTTTGGATAAGTGTGGGAAAATAAATAGGCAGCAATTTTAAGAAAAGTGCTTAGTGCTGTAAACATTAATATGATTTCCAAAACACAAATGGCATACACATTGTTCCCACAGTTATTTAAAGATAATAACATCCATATTGTAACTATATTTGTGTAAACCGAGGCCAGAGATTTGCATAATAATAACAAGATAGGTAATGATATAATATCAAATACAGTACCTTACATGGAAAAATAATTCAAAGTAAAAGTGCATAGTGCTTAGTGAAGTAGGTCAATCAGGTATAATGTATAGTCTGATAGAAATCCAATGTTGTATGGATATGTGGAATGAAAACCAAAGGATTACCTACATGCAGGCCAAGGAGATGTGAGTGCTTTCTGTGTTCTTCACCGCGAGTGCGCTTTACCTGTCTTTTTCTAGGGGCGTGTCACATCTTAATTGAAGTGGAGATGCACATGTTCAACCTTTGCTCTATTTTTCATGCAGGTGCTCTTTTATTTTCAGAAGTCCCATGGGCAATAAAAAATGGAGCAGAAGTTAGGCATGAACACTTCCATTGCATTCAAGACAGAGCTCTGCAGGGCCCATTTTCCAAGTTTCAGAGCTTTGTTCCCAGGATTGCTAGGATAATCAGTGGACGGACCCTCAAAAATCAGTAAGTTATACCCTATCCTATTGATAAGGCAGGGGATAACTGCGGAGGTTTCAGCCTAGGGTTGAAACAGGAGACAGGGTGCGGTTCGGGGCCTGGACATGCACACCATCAGTGTAAACTCCAGGTAGAGGGTCAGTCAGGATTTCCCTAGTCTGAGGGAAATTGCAGGGGCCCGGGTTATTAGCTCTCGCTCACCTAGTCTCCCCGTGACATTATAATCGGCCCAACAAAAAAAAAAAAAAAAAAGGGTTTCTTTTTTTGTTTTGTCATATATCCCATGACTTCCATAACCCGCCAGTTGGAGGCGCTGTCCCTACAGGTCACTGAGTTGAGGGGGTCAGTACAGCAACAGGGACTAGCAGTATCTAATGTGCAAGCTGGAGCGACAGGAAGAGTTGCTGAGCCTAAATTCCCTTTGCCTGAAAAATTTGCTGGGGAACGCAGTAAATTTGTTTCTTTTCGTGAAGCTTGCAAACTATATTTCCGTATGCGCCCGATCTCCTCGGGTAATGAGGCTCAGCGTGTGGGCCTGGTGTTGTCATTGTTAAGCGGGGATCCCCAAGCATGGGCGTTTTCTTTGCCATCTGATTCTGCTGCATTTGACTCTGTGGAGAGTTTTTTTTCTCTCTTGGAAAAATCTATGATGAACCTGACAGAATGGCTCTAGCAGAATCTAAGATATGCACTATTCGCCAGGGGGAGCGAGTTGCAGAGGATTACTGTTCTGAATTTCGTCACTGGGCGGTCGATACACAATGGAATGATCCAGCATTGCGGAGTCAGTTTATTCATGGGGTTTCTGGAAGGGTTAAAAAGCCCTTCTGATGTACGAGACTCCTGCTTCTCTAGATTCCGCTATGAGTCTGGATGTCCGCATTGATTGCCGTTTGTGTCAGGGGGAGCATGAGACACCGCCTATTGGAGAGGGTTTAGGTTCACGTGAGGTTGCTGCACGTGAGCCCACGGAGCCTATGCAAATCGCAGGGGTGTCACATGTGAAGCGTCGAGCCCCTGAGCTCAGGAAGCAGGGAGCCTGTTTTTACTGTGGTAAAACTGGTCATTTTATTAACATCTGTCCTCTGCTGTGTAAGAAAAATGCAACAGCGGAAAACTTCTAAGCTCAGAGGGTGTGGAGGAGACCAATCTGAGCTTATGTATATCCTCCATGGTGGTTTCTCAATGCATGCTCCCTGCTAAGGTTTATTTCGCTGGCAGTGAGCTGCCAATTACTGTTTTTGTGGATAGTGGTTCAGCCACAAATCTCATTGATGAGGAATTTGCGCGCACAGCAGGTTTTAGGATTGAAAAACTGTCTCATCCTATCCGCGTGGTCACCATCAATGCTGCTCCTCTCTCTCAGGGGGAGATTACTGAATTTGTGGCTGAGGTGAAACTCCACATTGGGGTTCTACATTCCGAGCGGGTTACATGTAAGGTGCTCAGGAATCTTCCCGCTCAGGTGGTTTTGGGTTTTCCTTGGTTGTCTATGCACAACCCGGTAATTGACTGGAAAACTCAGGACATCAGGTTATTGTTATTACTGATCATAAGAATCTGCTGTATTTGGAGTCAGCCAAGCGTCTGTCCCCCAGGCAGGCTCGCTGGGCATTGTTTTTCACACGGTTCAATTTCGTTGTCACTTACAGACCGGGGTCTAAAAACACTAAGGCGGATGCTCTGTCCAGGTGTTTTCCGGGGGGAGAACCTCGGGAGGATCCAGTACCCATCCTCCAAAAGGGTGTTGTGGTTTCGGCTCTCAATACCGAGGTTGAGGCTGAGATTGCCGAGGCTCAGGAGGAGGTACCATCTGAGCTTCCCATCAACAAATCTTTTGTACCGCTTCATCTCCGCTTAAAGGTTTTGGCGGAGCATCATGATGCTGTCCTGGCTGGCCACCCAGGGGTTAGAGGTACCTTGGAGTTGGTGTCATGTCGGTTTTGGTGGCCCAAGATCTGACAGGACGTGGTCTCATACATGTCAGCTTGTACCACGTGCACTAGGGCTAAGACGCCCTGCTCCCGTCCTGTTGGCACACTACTTCCTCTTGAAGTACCTAGTAAGCCATGGACGGAAATCTCCATGGATTTCATCACTGATTTGCCCTCATCAGCTGGGAACACGGTCATTTTGGTGATTGTTGATCGGTTCTCAAAAATGTCGCACTTTGTGTCTTTGCCTTCGTTGCCTAACGCTAAGACTCTGGCTCAGGTATTTGTGGAGGAGGTGGTCAGACTTCATGGGGTTCCGTCTGACATCATGTCTGATAGGGGGTCTCAGTTTGTGGCAAAATTTTGGAAAGCATTTTGCTCACGGCTGGGGATCAAGTTGTCTCATTCTTCGGCGTTCCATCCTCAGTCAAATGGTCAGACTGAGCGTATGAACCAAAATTTGGAACAGTACTTACGCTGCTTTGTCTCTGATAACCAGGAGGAGTGGTCTACCTTTCTTCCTTTGGCTGAGTTTGCCATCAATAATCACCGCCAGGAGTCATCTGGGGAGTCTCCCTTTTTTTGTGTTTACGGGCTACATCCTCAATTTTGTACCTTGAGCCAGAGGGGCTCTTCCGGCGTTCCGGAGGAGGATCAGTTAGGAGCACAATTGTCATCAGTCTGGAGCAGAGTTAAACAGCGCCTGTTGAGTGTGGGTGCTAGGTACAAACGTGTGGCTGACAGTAGGCGTGTGCCAGGTCCGGACCTGAGTGTGGATGACTGGGTGTGGTTATCCACAAAAAACATAAGACTCAAAATACCGTCCCTTAAATTGGCTCCACGGTTTATTGGTCCATTTAGGGTCACCGCCGTCATTAACCCAGTAGCGTACCGATTGGAGCTCCCTACGGTGTATAAGATACACAATGTGTTCCACAGGTCTCTTGTAAAGAAGGTGGTGGGTTCTGTGGATGTGGCGCCTATGCCACCTCCAGTCTTGGTGGATGGTAATTTGGAGTTTGAAGTCTCCAAGGTGGTTGACTCTCATGTAGTGCGTTGCACTTTACAGTACTTGGTACACTGGCGTGGTTATGGGCCTGAGGAGAGGTCCTGGGTACCAGCCTCGGACATTAATGTGGATCGGCTGGTCAGGTTTTTTCATCGTCGCCATCCGGACAAGCCGGGTCCTATAAGCCGTGAGGGCCCTGGGGTCCCTCGTAGAAGGCAGGGTACTGTCATGTCGGATGCTGTTCAGGCCAGGTCGTTCGACAGACAGCGGTAATTCCGCTTTTGACCACTATTTGCTCATTGGCGTCAGCTAGATTTATCGCTTTTTATTACGATTTTTGGGAGGCAGAATGAGCAAAAACCAGCAATTCATGAAATTCTTTTTGGAGGGGGCGTTTATACCTTTCCGCGTGTGGTAAAATTGACAAGGCAGTTTTATTCTTCGGGTTAGTATGATAACAGCGATACCTCATTTATATCATCTTTTTATGTTTTGGCGCTTTTACACAATAAAAACTATTTCATATAAAAAAAATTATTTTTTGCATCACTTTATTCTGAGGGCTATAATTTTTTTTTATTTTTTGCTGATGACACTGTTTGGTGGCTCGATTTTTGTGAGACAAGATGACGTTTTCAGCGGTGTCATGTTTATTTATATCTGTCTTTTTGATCGCGTGTTATTCCACTTTTTGTTTGGCAGTATGATGATAAAGCATTGTTTTTTGTCTCGTTTTTTATTTATTTTTTATGGTGTTCACTGAAGAGGTTAAGTAGTGGGACAGTTTTATAGGTCAGGTCGTTACGGACGCGGCAATACTAAAAATGTGTACTTTTATTGTTTCTTTGTTTATTTACATAAAGAAAAGTATTTTTTGGGAAAAATATATATATATTTTTTTCTTTCTTTAGGAATTTAAAAAAAATATTTTTACACATGTTAATTTTTTTTTAAAAACGTTTTTACATTGTTCCATTGTGGGATATCACTATATAAAGTCAGATCGCTGATCTGACACTTTGCAGAGCACTGTGTCAGATCAGCGATCTGACAGGCAGTGCAGGAGGCTTGCCGGGGCCTGCTCTCAGCAGGCACTGACAAATCACCTCCCTGCAGGACCTTGAAGGACCCTGTGGCCATCTTGGATCCAGGGGCCTGCAGGGAGGAGGCAGGAGGAGACCCTTAGAACAAAGTGATCACATCGCATTGTTCTGAGGGAAGTGCGCAGGGAGCCCGCTCCCTGTATGATGCTTCCCTATGCCACCGGAATGCTGTGATCATGTTTGCTCACAGTGTTTCAGAGTTAAAGTGCCGCGAGCCCGTCATTGACCACTCCTGGCACATATTGCCGGATGTCAGCTGTGATATTCAACTGACACCAGGCCGCGATTGGCCGTGCTCCCCCCGTGTATGATGCACTATCTCGTCCATGGGAGACACCTGAATAGAAGCAAACCAAGGAAATGAAGACAAATACAAGATAACCATCAGCAGATGGACAGAGACCATGAAGGCTGTGGCTGAGCAGAGAGGGAAACCAACCAGGCAGCAAGAGGTCACCAGATCGAGTCCTGAAATCTAGCAATAACACATTGACAATATAAAATTAAACGTTTAGAAAGCTACATCAAGTCTGGAAAACTAACAACTAAAAGTATTTGTGAGTGAAAGAATATAGCTATGTTGTTGATGTAGAAGAATCAGTATTAAAACAGGACATTTTGTATGCACTTTTAAAGCACAGGTATAAGTGGATGGAAAAGGAACTGTAGATGTTGATGAAGGACTTAAGCTGCCCATTCACATTTGGCCTAAAATGGATGATTTCAACCACAACAAACATTTGTAGGGTCAAATTGTACAAAAAATAATCATTTTAGCCATCTGATAAAAAATCATTATTATTTAGCCAAGTTAGATATTTTCGTCCAATTTTTATATTTTTAATTATTATGCTAGATTTTATCTGCCACAGTTAGTATTTCTTGTAAAGTTGTTCTCGGCCGATAGAATAACTGTAATGGTCAATATGAACATCAGTACATCAGCTACATCAGTAAATGATCAGTCACTAGAACATTTGTGTAACAGTTGTTAGATTACTAACCTACTTCTGCCTAAGTTATATGGTCACTTTTATACTTCTCCTCCCTGTTGGATTCATTTTGTTTTGGCTTTAAAAAACTGCATTAAAACTGGAGTGGCATTTTTCTAAAAAACTGCAGCTCCGACTAATTAAGATAGGTGTTTTGTAAGCCAATCTTAATGAGGTGCATACAGGAATAAGATGTGAAGGTATAAGATATGACACTTAACATATTCGTCTTCCTCCTCAGAAATGTTATTCAAGTGAAGAAGTAGAGTAACATTTCTGGCCTAAAAAACACTGCTAGTTTCAAAAAGTTTTATGAGCTAGAGTATCCATGTCCTATTTCACACTAGCACCTCTCCAGTTCTGGCCAGCTTGGCAGAGCTGCTTTGAACTTGCATGAAACTTGATAATTTTCAAAGTTTTAGCGCAACTATCATAAACAATTTGATCTATTGGTCCCTAAGTATATGTGAAACCATCCTAATAGTGTAATTCCGTTTACAGGATTTTGTCAATAAAATTTTTTTGTCAAAGTCATCAAAAGATTTATCCGTTTTTACATTTGCAAGTTGTCTTGCCCTTTAAACAAGCAATCTAAGCTGCAACAAATCCAACCTAGCAATCCAATAACTTTCTAGTTTAGAAATATCTCATGCATTTTAAAAAGTTTGGAAACTGTGACTGGTAAGCGTGCCCCAGTGCCTTTAGAATGGACCATTTTTAAAATCAGCAATTTTTATAGATGTCATTATGTTATGTAATTTACAGTGGTAGCTGACAGCTGCCATTCTGTAGTTTGCCTTGGCAGAAGTTGTAATTGGTAGTACGGTAATTAGCATAAATCATTAACGCTAGTATTGTTAATCATTTGAGATGACTTACCAGTTGTGGACACAGGAGGGTCCTCAATTATTACTGGAGAGAAAGTGCCTTCTGTAGACATTTCATCCTTCCTAGGAAATAAGGTGCAATGTCAATCAGTTCTGGAAAGCCTAAAAGAACCACACATGCTGCTCTAATCTATTGCAAGTAATAAGCCTTAATTGGTGAAGATAAGTGCTACTTTCTCATGTGTAAGATGCTTATCTATCCTACTGTGAACATTAAATAGATTAATTACTCCTACTTTTGCAATTTTACCAGTGTTCAATGTATATATGCACACAAGGATAACAATAACAATACATATTTAAGAAAATTGTCTTTGCGGAAATTGAAGAATTTGAGGAAATTGTCTTTTTAATAGGTTTGCATCTTCTGCCACATTGCCTTAGCATAGACAGTTTAATTTAGCTAATGCATATGATCAAAATATTCATATTCATCGCAAATGTCTTACCAAGACATACTGAGAATACAGAAAAGAGTACTTTAGTCGTACTTAGACTTGAAATGTTCACTCTAAATTGTTTTATGCAGGATTGGCTCGTTCTAGACATATCCTTGGATCATTTGGTCACAATGATCAATCTTTCAGCCAAAAAAGTGTATTAGTGTTATTAATTAATGACTCCTTTAGTTATAAAAAAAAATATTCAATTTCATGGGTTGTCTTAACTCCTTTCTGACATATGACGTACTATCCCGTCGAGGTGGGGTGGGCCCGTATGGCCACCAACGGGATAGTATGTCATATGTCATCGGCCGCGCCCACGGGGGGAGCGCTGCCGATCGCGGCCGGGTGTCAGCTGACTATCACAGCTGACATCCTGCACTATGTGCCACGAGCGGTCACGGACCGCCCCCAGCACATTAACCCCCGGAACATTGCGATCAAATATGATCGCAGTGTTCAGGCGGTATGGGGACGATGTGCTCGCATTGCTCCTAGGGTCTCCTACCTCCTTCTCTCTGCAGGCCCCAGATCCAAAATGGCCGCAGGGCTACTTCCGGGTCCTGCAGGGAGGTGGCTTACAAGCACCTGCTCAGAGCAAACGCTGGTAAGCCTGCAGCCCTGCATGTCAGATCGCTGATCTGACACAGTGCTCTGCAAAGTGTCAGATCAGCGATCTGACCTGATAACATGATGCCCGCCACCGGGGCAATGTTATAAAGTAAAAAAAAATATTCAGATGTGTAAAAAAATATAAATTCCTAAATAAAGAAAAAAAAAATATTGTTCCCATAAAAACATTTCTTTATCTAAATAAAAAAACAATAAAAGTACACATATTTAGTATCCCTGCGTCCGTAATGACCCCACCTATAAAACTGTCCTGCTAGTTAACCCCTTCAGTGAACACCGTAAAAAAAAGAGGCAAAAAAACAATGCTTTATCATACCGCCAAACAAAAAGTGGAATAACACGCGATCAAAAAGATAGATATAAATAACCATGGTACTGCTGAAAATGTCATCTTGTCTCGCAAAAAATGAGCTGCCATAGAGCATCATCAGCAAAAAAATAAAAAAGTTATAGTCCTCAGAATAAAGCGATGCAAAAATAATTATTTTTTATATAAAATAGTTTTCATCGTATAAAAGCGCCAAAACATAAAAAATGATATAAATGAGATATCGCTGTAATCGTACTGACCTGAAGAATAAAACTGCTTTATCAATTTTACGTGTTATGATCCTAGTGGTAGAGGATCTCTGGTATTCCGGCTAAGTCTGCCGAAACATAGAACTGCTCTAGGGAGGTGGAAAACTGGGCTAACCGCATAACTGATCCTAACACACAACTAGAAGTAGCCGGTGAACGTGCCTACGTTGTTTCTAGACGTCTCGAGCCAGCCGGAGAACTGACTACCCCTAAAGGGAAAATAAGACCTTACTTGCCTCCAGAGAAATTAACCCCAAAGATATAGAAAGCCCCCAACAAATAATAACGGTGAGGTAAGAGGAAAACACAAACGTAGAGATGAACTAGATTCAGCAAAGTGAGGCCCACTAATCTAGATAGGCAGAAAATAGAAAGTGAACTATGCGGTCAGCAGAAAACCCTGCAAAAACACCCACGCTGAATATTCAAGAACCTCCGCACCGACTGACGGTGAGAGGGGAGAATATCAGCACCCTAGAGCTTCCAGCGAGCTAGAAAATCACATTTTGAGCAAGCTGGACAAAAAACACTGATAATGCAAATGATCCAAAGTATGCAAACAGGACTTAGCTTTTCTTGCATGAGACAGATGGCAAGGAATCAGGAGGAGACCAAATTGGACTGAATACATCGATACCAGGCAAGAGACTGAGTCCTAAGGAGGACTAAATAGGGAACACCCCCAGCTTAATGAAACAGCTGAAGCCCATGCCTGCAGAAAGACATGACTCATACCATACCATTCGTGACCACAAGAGGGAGCCCAGAAACACAGTTCACAACAGTACCCCCCCCTTGAGGAGGGGTCACCGAACCCTCACCAAGACCCCCAGGGCGATCAGGATGAGCAGCGTGAAAGGCATGAACCAAATCAGCCGCATGAACATCAGAGGCGACAACCCAGGAATTATCCTTCTGACCATAGCCCTTCCACTTAACCAAATACTGAAGTCTTCGTCTAGAGATACGAGAATCCAAGATCTTCTCTACTACGTACTCCAACTCGCCCTCAACCAAAACCGGGGCAGGAGGCTCAACAGCAGGAGCCACAGGCACCACGTACCGCCGCAACAAGGACCTATGGAACACATTATGAATAGCAAATGACGCTGGAAGGTCCAAACGAAAAGACACCGGGTTAAGGATTTCCAAAATCTTATAAGGACCGATAAAGCGAGGCTTGAACTTAGGAGAGGAGACCTTCAAAGGAACATGCCGAGAAGACAACCAAACCAAATCCCCAACACGAAGTCGGGGACCCACACCACGGCGGCGGTTGGCAAAACGCTGAGCCTTCTCCTGTGACAATTTCAAATTGTCCACCACATGGTTCCAAATCCGCTGCAACCTATCCACCACAGAATCAACCCCAGGACAGTCAGAAGGTTCAACCTGGCCCAAGGAAAAACGAGGATGAAAACCAGAACTGCAGAAAAAGGGCGAAACCAAAGTGGCAGAACTAGCCCTATTATTAAGGGCAAACTCGGCCAGTGGCAAAAAGGTCACCCAATCATCCTGATCAGCAGAAACAAAACATCTTAAATAAGTTTCCAACGTCTGATTAGTTCGCTCGGTTTGGCCATTAGTCTGAGGATGAAAAGCCGACGAGAACGACAAGTCAATACCCATCTTAGCACAAAAGGATCGCCAGAATCTGGACACAAACTGGGATCCTCTGTCAGACACAATATTCTCAGGGATGCCGTGCAAACGAACCACATTCTGAAAGAACAAAGGAACCAAATCGGAGGAGGAAGGCAACTTAGGCAAGGACACCAAATGGACCATTTTAGAAAAACGATCACACACCACCCAGATGACAGACATCTTCTGAGATACTGGAAGATCCGAAATGAAATCCATGGAAATGTGCGTCCAAGGCCTCTTCGGGACAGGCAAGGGCAAAAGCAACCCGCTGGCACGAGAACAGCAAGGCTTAGCCTGAGCACAAATCCCACAGGACTGCACAAAGGAACGCACATCCCGCGACAAGGAAGGCCACCAAAAGGACCTAGCCACCAAATCTCTGGTACCAAAAATCCCAGGATGCCCTGCCAACACCGAAGAATGAACCTCGGAAATAACTCTGCTGGTCCATCTATCAGGGACAAACAGTCTCTCTGGTGGGCAACGATCAGGTCTATCAGCCAGAAATTTCTGCAGCACTCGTCGCAAATCTGGGGAAATTGCAGACAAAATCAATCCCTCTCTGAGAATACCAGCCGGTTCTGAGACACCCGGAGAGTCAGGCACAAAACTCCTAGAAAGCGCATCAGCCTTCACGTTCTTCGAACCAGGCAGGTATGAGACCACAAAGTCAAAACGGGAGAAAAACAACGAGCAACGAGCCTGTCTAGGATTCAGACGCTTGGCAGACTTGAGATAAATCAGATTTTTATGATCAGTCAAGACCACCACACGATGCTTAGCTCCCTCGAGCCAATGTCGCCACTCCTCAAATGCTCACTTCATAGCCAACAACTCCCGATTACCAACATCATAGTTCCGCTCAGCAGGCGAAAATTTCCTTGAAAAGAAAGCACATGGCCTAATCACAGAGCCATCAGAGCTTCTCTGCGACAAAACGGCCCCCGCACCAATCTCAGAAGCATCAACTTCAACTTGGAAGGGAAGAGAGACATCCGGCTGGCACAAGACTGGCGCCGAAGTAAACCGGCGCTTCAGCTCCCGAAAGGCCTCCACGGCCGCCGGAGACCAATTAGCAACATCAGAACCTTTCTTGGTCATATCCGTCAAAGGTTTAACTACGCTAGAAAAATTAGCGATAAAACGACGGTAAAAATTAGCAAAGCCCAAGAACTTCTGAAGGCTCTTAACAGACGTGGGCTGAGTCCAGTCATGAATGGCACGGACCTTGACTGGGTCCATCTCCACAGTAGAAGGGGAAAAAATAAAACCCAAAAAAGAAACCTTCTGTACTCCAAAGAGACATTTTGAGCCCTTCACAAATAAAGCATTATCACGCAGAACCTGAAACACCATCCTGACCTGGTTCACATGGGACTCCCAATCATCAGAAAAAACCAAAATATCATCCAGATAAACAATCATAAATTTATCCAGATATTTCCGGAAGATGTCATGCATGAAGGACTGAAACACAGAAGGAGCATTAGAAAGTCCAAAAGGCATCACCAAGTACTCAAAATGACCCTCGGGCGTATTAAATGCTGTTTTCCATTCATCTCCCTGCTTAATGCGCACAAGGTTATACGCACCACGAAGATCTATCTTGGTGAACCAACTGGCACCCTTAATCCGAGCAAACAAATCAGACAACAATGGCAAAGGATACTGAAATTTGACCGTGATCTTATTCAAAAGACGATAATCTATACAAGGTCTCAAAGACCCGTCTTTCTTGGCCACAAAAAAGAATCCTGCACCAAGAGGGGAAGAGGATGGGCGAATATGTCCCTTCTCCAAAGACTCCTTTATATAACTCCGCATCGCGGCATGCTCTGGTACAGATAAATTAAAGAGTCGACCCTTAGGAAATTTACTACCAGGAATCAAATTTATAGCACAATCACAGTCCCTATGAGGAGGAAGGGCACTGGACCTGGGCTCACTAAATACATCCTGGTAATCCGACAAAAACTAAGCGGTCTCAGAAGGAGTGGAAGAAGCAATAGACACCAACGGAGTATCGCCATGAACCCCCCGACAACCCCAACTTGACACAGTCATAGCTTTCCAATCCAAAACTGGATTATGGGTCTGTAGCCATGGCAGACCCAAAACGACAACATCATGCAAATTATGCAGAACAAGGAAGCGAATCACCTCCTGATGTACAGGAGTCATGCACATGGTCACCTGCGTCCAATACTGAGGTTTATTCACCACCAATGGCATAGCATCAATTCCTCTAAGAGGAATAGGAAATTCCAAAGGCTCCAGGACAAAACCACAACGCCTGGCAAATGACAAATCCATCAGACTCAGAGCAGCACCAGAATCCACAAAAGCCATGACTGAGTAAGAAGATAATGAACAAATTAAGGTCACAGACAAAATAAATTTAGGCTGTAAAGTACTAATGGCGACAGGATTAACAACTCTTTTTAAGCGCTTAGAGCATGCTGAGATAACATGCGTTGAATCACCACAGTAAAAACACAACCTATTTTGACGTCTATGATTTTGCCGTTCGGCTCTGGTCAGAATTCTGTCACATTGCATAGGGTCAGGTGTCCGTTCAGACAGCACCGCCAAAGGATTAGCAGATTTGCGCTCCCGCAAACGCCGATCAATTTGAATGGCCAGAGCCATTGAATCATTCAGACTTGTAGGGATAGGAAACCCCACCATCACATTCTTAATGGCTTCAGAAAGACCATTTCTGAAATTTGCGGCCAGGGCATACTCATTCCATTGAGTAAGCACGGACCATTTCCGAAATTTTTGACAATACACCTCAGCTTCGTCCTGACCTTGAGAGATAGCTAGCAACGCCTTTTCAGCTTGATTTTCAAGATTAGGCTCCTCATAAAGCAAACCAAGCGCCAGAAAAAACGCATCAACATTCACCAATGCAGGATCTCCTGGCGCCAGAGAGAAGGCCCAATCTTGAGGGTCGCCACGCAAGAAGGAGATAACAATTTTAACTTGCTGAATGGAATCACCAGAGGAACGAGGTCTCAGAGACAGAAACAATTTACAATTATTCCTAAAATTCAGGAACTTAGATCTATCTCCAAAAAACAGCTCAGGGATAGGTATTTTTGGTTCAGACATAGGACTATGAGTGACAAAATCCTGAATGCTTTGCACCCTTGCAGCAAGCTGATCCACACTAGAAGTCAGAGTCTGAAAATTCATGTCTGCAGCAGAGCTCAAAGCCACTCAGAGTATAAGGGGATGAAAGAAGCTAGACAGACTGCAGCAAGGAAAAACAACACACACAAAAAAAAATACTCAGAACTTCTTTTTAATCCCGCTTCTGTGATGCATTAAACATTTCCTTTCTTTTTTTTTTTTTTGTTGGACTGGTATACTGTTATGATCCTAGTGGTAGAGGATCTATGGTATCCCGGCTAAGTCTGCCGAAACATAGAACTACTCTAGGGAGGTAGAAAACTGGGCTAACCGCATAACTGATCCTAACACACAACTAGAAGTAGCCGGTGAACGTGCCTACGTTGTTTCTAGACGTCTCAAGCCAGCCGGAGAACTGACTACCCCTAAAGGGAAAATAAGACCTTACTTGCCTCCAGAGAAATTAACCCCAAAGATATAGAAAGCCCCCAACAAATAATAACGGTGAGGTAAGAGGAAAACACAAACGTAGAGATGAACTAGATTCAGCAAAGTGAGGCCCACTAATCTAGATAGGCAGAAAATAGAAAGTGAACTATGTGGTCAGCAGAAAACCCTGCAAAAACATCCATGCTGAATATTCAAGAACCCCCGCACCGACTGACGGTGAGAGGGGAGAATATCAGCACCCTAGAGCTTCCAGCGAGCTAGAAAATCACATTTTGAGCAAGCTGGACAAAAAACACTGATAATGCAAATGATCCAAAGTATGCAAACAGGACTTAGCTTTTCTTGCATGAGACAGATGGCAAGGAATCAGGAGGAGACCAAATTGGACTGAATACATCGATACCAGGCAAGAGACTGAGTCCTAAGGAGGACTAAATAGGGAACACCCCCAGCTTAATGAAACAGCTGAAGCCCATGCCTGCAGAAAGACATGACTCATACCATACCATTCGTGACCACAAGAGGGAGCCCAGAAACACAGTTCACAACATTTACGAAATGCGGAACGGTATAAATGCCATCCCCCAAAATAAATTCTTGAATAGCTGGTTTTTGGTCACTCTGCCTTACAAAAATCGGAATAAAAAGCGATCAAAAAATGTCACATGCCCAAAAATGTTGCCAATAAATACGTCAACTCGTCCCGCAAAAAACAAGACCTCACATGACTCTATGGACCAAAGTAAAATTATAGCTCTCAAAATGTGGAGATGCAAAAAACGATTTTTTGCAGTAAAAAGCGTCTTTCAGTGTGTGACTGCTGCCAATCATAAAAATCAGCTAAAAAACCCGCTATAAAAGTAAATCAAACCCCCCTTCATTACCCCCTTAGTTAGGGAAAAATAATAAAATAAAAAAAATGTATATATTTCCATTTTCCCATTAGGGTTAGGGTTAGGGCTAGGGTTAGGGCTAGGGTTAGGGCTAGGGTTAGGATTGGGGCTAGGGTTGGGGCTAGGGTTGGGGCTAGGGTTAGGGTTGGGGATAGGGTTAGGGCTAGGGTTGGGGCAAGGGTTAGGGCTAGGGTTAGGGTCGGGGTTAGGGTAAGGGCTAGTGTTAGGGTTGGGGGTTAGGGCTTGGGTTAGGGTTAGGTCTAGGGTTAGGGCTAGGGTTAGGGTTGGGGCTAGGGTTAGGGTTGGGGCTAGGGTTAGGGCTAGGGTTTGGGTTGGGGTTAGGGTAGGGGCCAGGTTTAGTGTTGGGGTTAGGGCTACAGTTAGAGTTGGGGCTAAAGTTAGGGTTAGGGTTGGGGCTAAATTTAGGGGTAGGGTTGGGGCTAAAGTTTGGGGTAGGGTTGGGGCTAAAGTTAGGGTTAGGGTTTGAATTACATTTATGGTTGGGATTAGGGTTAGGGGTGTGTCAGGGTTAGGGGTGTGGTTAGGGTTATGGTTGGGATTAGTGTTAGGGGTGTGGTTAGGTTTGGGATTAGGGTTAGGGGTGTGTTGAAGTTGGGGGTGTGGTTGGGGTTAGGGTTAGGAACATGTTCGGGTTAGGGGTGTGGTTAGGGTTATGGTTAGAGTTGGGATTAGGGTTAGGGGTGTGTTTGGGTTAGGGTTTCAGTTAGAATTGGGTGTTTCCACTGTTTAGGCACATCAAGGGCTCTCCAAACGCGACATGGCGTCTGATCTCAATTCCAGCCAATTCTGTGTTGAAAAAGTAAAACAGTGCTCCTTCCCTTCCAAGCTCTCCCGTGCACCCAAAGAGAGGTTTACCCCAACATATGGGATATCAGAATACTCAGGACAAATTGGACAACAACTTTTGGGGTCCAATTTCTCTTGTTAACCTTGGGAAAATAAAAATTTAGGGGGCTAAGAAACCTTTTTTGTGGGAAAAAATGATTTTTTATTTGCACGGCTCTGCGTTATAAACTGTAGTGAAACACTTGGGGGTTCAAAGTTCTCACAACAGATCTAGATAAGTTCCTTGGGGGGTCTAGTTTCCAATATGGGGTCACTTGTGGGGTGTTTCTACTGTTTAGGTACAGCAGGGGCTCTGCAAATGCAATGTCACACCTGCAGACCAATCCATCTAAGTTTGCATTCCAAACGGCGCTCCTTCCCTTCCGAGCTCTGCCATGAGCCCAAACAGTGGTTCCCTCCACATATGTGGTACCATCAAACTAAGGACAAATTGGACAACAACCTTTGGGGTCCAATTTCTCCTGTTACCCTTGGGAAAATACAAAACTGGGGGCTAAAAAATAATTTTTGTGAAATAAAAAATAATTTTTATTTTCACGGCTCTGCGCTATAAACTGTAGTGAAACACTTGGGGGTTCAAAGCTTTCACAACACATCTAGATAAGTTCCTTGCGGGGTTTAGTTTCCAATATGGGGTCACTTGTGGGGTGTTTCTACTGTTTAGGCACATTAGGGGCTCTGCAAACGCAATGTGATGCCTGCAGACCATTCCATCTAAGTCTACATTCCAAACGGTGCTCCTTCCCTTCTGAGCTCTGCCATGCGCCCAAACAGTGGTTTACCACCACATATGGGGTATCGGCGTACTCAGGACAAATTGAATATTAAATTTTGGCATCCAATTTCTTCTCTTACTCTTGGAAAAATAAAAAATTGGGGCGAAATTTCATTTTTGTGAAAAAATATGATTTTTTATTTTCACGGCTCTGCATTATAAACTTCTGTGAAGCACTTGGTAGGTCAAAGTGCTCACCACACATCTACATAAATTCCTTAGAGGGTCTACTTTCCAAAATGGTGTCACTTGTTGGGGGTTTCAATTTTTAGGCACATCAGGGGCTCTCCAAATGCAACATGGTGTCCCATCTCAATTCATGTCAGGACTCTGAACATTTTTATTACCTTTTGTGCGTTACTGCCCTTTTCCAAGATGGCGTCTTTGGTCTCATGTGCACTGTGTCTTCCTGCTATAAAACTCCACCCCAGCCTTCAGTCTGTGCTAGAGTATTCTGCTTTGCATCCAGCTCCTGACCTCTGATTACTCCCTGGCTATACACCTGCTCCTGTGAACCTGTGTGGTGATCCTGCTGCTCTGCTCTGAGTTCCTGCTGCATACACAAGTTTCCAGTAATCCTCCTTCATCTGCTGCTCATGTTTACTTCATCTGCATTTGCTGGACATGTAAGCTGTGCTGCTCTGCAATAACCTGAGACTATTAACCAGGCCTCCCTGGTTGAGCTAAAGATATGATTTGCACTGCCTTATAAGCATATCTATCTGTGTTTGGACTAAGACAAGGATTTATTCGTGTCAAGTTTCCTCAAGAATAACTGTGCTTCGTAGACTTTCTGCTTGATTGCATTTTCCTCTGAAGTTTCCTATAGACTGCTAAGCTGCGTTTATTATTTGCACCAAGTATTGTGGACTTGAGTTTCTCTCTGCACCTGTTTGAATCACTGTGTGATAATATAGACTTTACCACTTATAAAACTGTGTCCTGTAGTTGTCTTGTTCCACGCAAAGAGTCTCCTAAGTTAACCCCTATAATTATTACAATTCCAGTCAATTTTGCATTGAGAAGTCAAATGGCGCTCCTTCCCTTCCTAGCTCTGCCATGCGCCAAAACAGTGGTTTACCCCCACATATGGGGTATCGGCCTACTCAGGACAAATTGTACAACAACTTCTGGGGTCCATTTTCTCCTGTTAACCTTGGTAGAAAGAAACAAATTGGAGCTGATGTAAATTTTTTGTGAAAAAAGTTAAATGTGCATTTTTTTTAAACATTCCAAAAATTTCTGTGAAACACCTGAAGGGTTAATAAACTTCTTGACAGTGGTTTTGACCACCTTGAGGGGTGCAAATTTTAGAATGTTGTCACACTTGGTTATTTTCTATCATATAGACCCCTCAAAATGACTTCAAATGTGATGTGGTCCCTAAAAAAAATGGTGTTGTAAAAACGAGAAATTGCTGGTCAACTTTTAACCTTTATAACTCTGTAACAAAAAAAAAAATTGGTTCCAAAATTGTGCTGATGTAAAGTAGACATGTGGGAAATGTTACTTATTAAGTATTTTGGGTGACATATCTCTGTGATTTAAGGGCATGTAAATTCAAATTTGGAAAATTACAAAATTTTCTACATTTTCGCCAAATTTCCATTTTTTCACAAATAAACGCAGGTAATATCAAAGAAATTTTACCACTGTCATGAAGTACAGTATGTCACAAGAAAACAGTGTCACAATCATCAGGATCCCTTGAAGCGTTCCAGAGTTATAACCTCATAAAGGGACAGTGGTCAGAATTGTAAAAATTGGCCCGGTCATTAACGTGCAAACCACCCTTGGGGGTAAAGGCAGGGGTGGGATTCAGCCGGTACGACCCGGTACGGGGCAGCCGTTTACTAAAATTTCTAGCTGCCAGCGTTCCGGTAATCAGGGCCGTATTTCCCACGTGCCTAGGGGCGGGAGGATGTGGGGGGGGCGGCGCCTGAGCAAGGTGTGTTTTTTTTTTTTTTTAATAATGCGGGGTAGCGCCCACCCAAACCCACCCACCCTCCCTATCTCCCTCTTCCCCATCTCCCTCTTCCCCATCTCCCTCTTCTGGCTCCTGTACTGCGCTATCACGTATGCTGCAGTGGACGGAGGCCGGGAGCTGGAAGGGGAACACGTCACACTGCAGGCCCCGCCCCCTCCTCGCTGTGGCGCCAAGTTCAGTTTCTGTCTGAGCAGCTGCGGGGCGGGGATGGTGTGAGGTGTGTTGTGTCCAGGTCAGTTGTGCGGTGCTTGGGGTGTAACTGCTGGTCCCAGCATATCCGGCAGCTTCAGAGCTAGCAGGAGAGGCCGGCCAGCTCAGCTACAGACTGCACAAGATTATGCTGACTGGGGCCCTGTCCTCACCTGGTAGTGTTAATGCTGCGGTCTGCGGGGACTGGGAGGGAAGGGGCATCACACGGAGCCTCACGCTGTGATTCCCTCTGCTGCTGCCTGTGCCCTGCTGCTGACATGAGGCTGTGAACAGAGGGGGAGGTGCTGAGAGGAACATCACAGTGATCAGGACATGGTTAATGTCCTGCTTCAATTAGGGGGCCTCTGCAGTATGTGGCCGCCCTGCCCCATGTACACCTTCCAGCAAGGCTTGTTTTTATTATTCTGGAGCAGCTGTAGAACCATAAATTCCAGCATTCCCAGCCTTTGTGTAAGGGGGACTTGTACCTTCACGCCCTGACTTTTTTATTCTGTAGCTGCAGAATAACTACAGGTTTAGGTTACATGTCCTGTCGTTCTAATTATGGAGATGTAGGACTGCAAATCCCAGCATGCCCTGTGGTTGGTACTGTAGGGACTGCAAATCCCAGCATGCCCTGTGGTTGGTACTGTAGAAACTGCAAATCCCCAGCATGCCCTGTGGTTGGTACTGTAGGGACTGCAAATCCCAGCATGCCCTGTGGTTGATTCACTAGGGACAGGTAGTGATGGCTACTAGCCAACATGTGCGGCACTTGCGGTGAGGCTTACTGCTAGCAGTGTTTTTTTTCCGTTGCTGCAAGTGCCGCACATGTCCGCAAGTCCCATAGGGAATGAATGAGGCCGTGTGAGCTTACTGTACACCGGACATGAATTACCGGCTTTTCAAAGGACGCCGGTGCATAAAAATCGGACAGCACTCGCATGGTGCGAGTGCTGTAGGATTTTTTTTCTTTGCACCCATTGACTTGCATTGGCGATTCTCAGCTGATATACGAGTGAATTGTCCTGTGCAGTACATTTGCTTTAGTCGTTTGTTTCTTTGAATGACTTTAATACCGTATGTCACAACGTATTCTTGTCATTAAGGGAGACAAACTGCTTAAAAAAATATGAATCGTGCCACTGGGCATGGCTTATTAGTATGGGCGGGGTTATTGAAAATGGGCGTGGCCAAAATTCCGGCCACCGCGACTTAGAGGACCTGTTGTTAAAAATTTGAATCCCACCCCTGGGTAAAGGGGTTAAGAGGACAACATTTTCAGATTAATCTTTTTAGGTTATATGTAACCGACAGAGCAGGTCTCCTACTTAAGTGCCTCCCTCTGTTAATCTTGATTCACACATCTATGTTTGCAGACTGAATGTGGACCGCGACGCTCTTTCTGATCATTGGTCTACTGACCTGAACTCGACAGCCTAACATACAGTATATCTTTGAAACTGTTGCATTCATTTTGGAAGTCCAATGGCTGATCTGTGAATTGTGGTCTGTACTCAAACCAAGAAATATGGATATGTAAATTCAGCCATAGGCAGTCATGTAACAATTAATCTCTTGTGGGCTTGGAAGCTATCTTGCCTGACTCTCCCATACACAGAATTGCTCTCTCTGCAAACTCCTCTTGTGCTGTCTATAAGAAAGACACTACCAGACATCTCTGGTGGTGACTTATCTATTAGAGAACAAAAGAATTGGTAGTCCAGAATTAGAAATGGCGGATCCTAGTCTTCCTTGACATCATCTGTCTGGGGATAGTCAGGAGCCTAAACAAACCAGACTGAATACAATTTGGTTATACTTAGTAGAAAACCAAAAAAGAAAATAACCCTTAAAAAATACCTTTATTTCTGCTTTTAAAATTTTTTGTAAATAAAAAGTCAAATAAGTGAACTAACACCTAAAAAAAACTGGGTGTTGGTGGGCCAGAGCAATGGACAAATACAAGGGGAAAAAAAGGGGAAAATAGGGGGAAATTAACCTTTTCACGACATGCGCCGTACTATTACTGCGCATGTCGTGTCTCCCCCTTTGATGTGGGCTCCGGCGGTGAGCCCACATCAAAGTCACGACATGTCAACTGTTTTGTACAGCTGACATGTGCGCGCAATAGCGGCAGGTGAAATTGCGATTCACCCACCGCTATTAACCTGTTAAATGCCACTGTCAAACGCAGACAGCGGCATTTAACCGGCGCTTCCGGCCGGGCAACCGGAAATGAACTCATCGCCGACCCCCGTCACATGATCGGGGGTCGGCAATGCCTTAGGATGGTAACCATAGAGGTCCTTGAGACCTGTATGGTTACTAATGCCGGCCTGCTGTGAGCGCCCCCCTGTGGTTGGCGCTCACAGCACACCTGCTTTTCTGCTACATAGCAGCGAACATCAGATCGCTGCTATGTAGCAGAGCCAATCAAGTGGTGCCAGCTTCTAGCCTCCCATGGAGGCTATTGAAGCATGGCAAAAGTAAAAAAAAAATGTTTTTAAAAATATGAAAATAAAATAAAAAAAAATATGAAAGTTTAAATCACCCCCCTTTCGCCCCATCCAAAATAAAACAATAAAAAAATCAAATCTACACATATTTGGTATCACCACATTCAGAATTGCCCGATCTATCAATAAAAAAAAGCATTAACCTTATCGCTAAACAGCGTAGCGAGAAAAAAATTTGAAACGCCAGAATTACGTTTTTTTGGTCACCGTGACATTGCATTAAAATGCAATAACGGGCGATCAAAAGAACATATCTGCACAAATGTGGTATCATTAAAAACATCAGCTCGTCTCACAAAAAATAAGCCCTCAATTGACCCCAGATCATGAAAAATGGAGACG
Organism: Ranitomeya variabilis; assembly: GCF_051348905.1. Taxonomy (NCBI): domain Eukaryota; kingdom Metazoa; phylum Chordata; class Amphibia; order Anura; family Dendrobatidae; genus Ranitomeya; species Ranitomeya variabilis. Next base: position 795,047,461 of record NC_135233.1, on the reverse strand, counting down.
CTACGGGTATCAGAAAATGGCACATTTTTTTTTTTTTTAGCAAAGTTTGGATTTTTTTTTTACCACTTAGATAAAAAATAACCTAGACATGTTTGGTGTCTATGAACTCATAATGAATTGGAGAATCATAATGGCAGGTCAGTTTTAGCATTTAGTGAACCTAGCAAAAAAGCCAAACAAAAAACAAGTGTGGGATTGCACTTTTTTTGCAATTTCACTACACTTGGAATTTTTTTCCCATTTTCTAGTACAAGACATGGTAAAACCAATGATGACTTTCAAAAGTACAACTTGTCCCACAAAAAACAAGCCCTCACATGGCCATATTGACGGAAAAATAAAAAAGGTATGGCTCTGGGAAGGAGGGGAGCGAAAAACAAAAACACAAAAACGAAAAAGGGCCCCGGCATAAAGGGGTTAAGTGGCAAAATCCTCGTTAGACCCTAGTGTAGTCCGAAATGACCTGTGCCCTAGCTAACAGTGGAGGTTGGCACCCTAAACCACAATATGGCGCCCCCACTTCGCGTCGACTGTCTCTTATGTCCCTAGAAAGCCCTAGCCACTACCCAAACCCAAGTCCCTCCACACCATGCACACAAAAACAAAAGATCTAGCTGAGTAATCTAGCCTTAATAAATTTTCTGCGTAAAAAAAGCAAGAAAAAAGGCTTGCCAGTCAAATGAGGCTCTGGTTTTTATACAATGAATCAACCAGATGTAAACCACAATTGCTTATATTTATACTCAAAAAAAAGATGACAAAAATTGTAATATAAGCCAGGGTATCATATATGGATAGTTTCTATTGGCTATAGTATAATATAGATATAATTACCCAAATTAATCAAAGTTTACACAATCCCTGTCTTTTAGGTCTACATATGTAATAGATTGACACCAAGTAATATTTCTCAGCGACCAGTATATTTTACCATAGTATGCTAAAATAGAAACCTTGCTCCTTTCTCAGAGGAACATAATACAACAAGGTGCTTTAAACTAACTAACATAAATATGTCATCATAATTTAAACAGCAGCATGCTAGGAACACCATAATAGGTAACTTATCTGGGTAAAAACAGCATTCTTTGTCCCAGTGTCCTTGTCCCGCTCTGACCCACCAACACCCAGTTTTTTTAGGTGTTAGTTCACTTATTTGACTTTTTATTTACAAAAAATGTTAAAAGCAGAAATAAAGGTATTTTTTAAGAGTTATTTTATTTTTTGATAGTCAGGAGCCTCCAGACTCAATAGATAGTAGTAAATAATGATATCACCTGGTTCAGCTACCATTAGTCTAATGTTTATGATGGTCATAAAGCGTAATTTTGTCTGCATTGGCTACTGTATATAGAACTGTATATCTAGCCACATGTTAAATGGGAGCTAACAGCTGAGCCTAGAGTTTTCACAAACTGGACCTTGGGCTGGCTTGCTTATGGTAATTCCCTGTGGAGCTTCCTTGAAAACTAATGAACATTTGATTAGATAAACTTAAGGCTATATTAGACCTTAAATACATATGCAAAAACAGAGAAGCCACTCCTTGCAAACATGAAAATACAGGAGAACAAAATACAGTGTTTAAGGATAAAAATATTATTTTATTTATAGAAAAATATTAAAAAACCAAATGTGGGTTATAAAAAAGACAAGTTCATGGTAAGAAACTAAGAATGGGAATCATTTAAACAGGTAGGATAAGTGAAAGAAATGAAATCAGAAAAAAGCATCCATATACAGTTTGGGAAATAAGTATTTGATCCCTTGCTGATTTTGTAAGTTTGCCCACTGACAAACACGAACAGTCTATAGTTTTAAGGGTAGGTTAATTTTAACATTGAGAGATAGAATATCAAAAATAAAATTCACAAAATCACATTGTATAAATTATGTAAATTTATTTTCATTTTGCTGTGAGAAATAAGTATTTGATCCCCTACCAACCATTAAGAGTTTTGGCTCCTACTGACCAGTTAGACGCTCCTAATCAACTAATGAACATTTACGTTTTTTTTCCACAAAAAATTGACTTCAGATCCAATTTGCTTTATTTTACCAAGGGTAACAGGAGAAATTAGACCCCAAAAGTTGTAGAACAACTTGTCTTGAGTATGATGATACCCCATACGTTGGGGTAAGCTACTGTTTGGACACATGGCAGAGCTCGGAAGGGAGGGAGCATTGTTTGACTTTTCAATGCAAAATTGGCTGGAATTGAGATCGGACACCATGTCACATTTGGAGAGCCCCTGATGTGCCTAAACAGTGCAACCCCCACAAGTGACACCATTTTGGAAACTAGACCCCCGAAGGAACTTATCTAGATGTGTGGTGAGGACTTTGAACCCCCAAGTGCTTGACAGAATTTTATACTGTATAGACGTAAAAATAAAAAATCATATTTTTTTCACAAAAATTATATTTTCACCCCCAAATTTTTATTTTCCCAAGGGCAACAGGAGCAATTGGACCCCAAATGTTGTTGTGCAATTTGTCCTGAGTATGCTGATACCCCATATGTGGGGGTAAACCATAGTTTGGGTGCATGGCAGAGCTCAGAAGGGAAGGAGCGCCGTTTGACTTTTCAATGCAAAATTAGCTGGAAATGAGATCGGACACCATGTCGTGTTTGGAGAGCTCCTGATGTGCATAAACAGTGGAAACCCCCCACAAGTGACACCATTTTGGAAACTAGACTTCAGAAAAACTTATCTAGATGTGTGGTGAGCACTTTTAACCCCTAAGTGCTTCACAGAAGTATATAATGTAGAGCTGTAAAAATAAAAAATCATATTTTTTTCACTAAAATTATCTTTTTGGACCCAATTTTTAATTTTCCCAAGGGTAACAGGAGAAATTGGACCCTAAAAATTGTTCTGCAATTTGTTCTGAGTATGATGATACCCCATATGTGGGAGTAAACCACTGTTTGGGAGCATTGCAGAGCTTGGAAGGGAAGGAGCACCATTTGACTTTTTCAACGCAGAATTGGCTGGAATTGAGGTCAGATGCCATGTCTCATTTGGAGAGCCCCTGATGTGCCTAAACAGTGTAAACCCCCACAAGAGACCCCATATTGGAAACTAGACCCCCCCAAGGATCTTATATAGATGTGTTGTGAGAACTTTAAACCCCCAAGTGTTTCACTAAAGTTTATAACGCAAAGTCGTGAAAATAAAAAATCTTTTTTTTTTCACAAAAATGATTTTTAGCCCCAATTTTGTATTTTCACAAGGTTAACAGGAGAAATTGAACCCCAAAAGTTGTTGTCTAATTTATCCTGAGTAGACTGATACCCCATACTGTTTGGTCCCATGTCTGGGCTCGGAAGGGAAGTAGTGACGTTTTGGAATGCAGACTTTGATGGAATGGTCTGCAGACTTCATGTTGCGTTTGCAGAGCCACTGATGTGCCTATACAGTTGAAACCCCCCACAAGTGACATCGTTTTGGAATCTAGACCCCCATGGAACTTATCTAGATGTGTAGTGAGAACTTTTAACCCCCAAGTGTTTCACTAAAATTTATAACACAGAGCCGTGAAAATAAAAAAATATTTTTTTTCCACAAAAATGATTTTTAAGCCCCAAATTTTTATTTTTATAATAGAAACAGGAGAAATTGGACCACAAGTGTTGTTGTCAAATTTGTCCTGAGTATACTGATACCCCATATGTGGGGGTAAACCACTGTTTGGGCACACGGCAGAGCTCGGAAGGGAAGGAGCACCGTTTGACTTTTTCAATGCAGAATTGGTTGGAATTGAGATCTTACACCATGTCGTGTTTGGAGAGCTCCTGATGTGCCTTGACAGTGGAAACCCCCAATTCTAATTCCAACCCTAACCCCAACACACCCTTAACCCTAATCCCAACTCTAACTATAACCCTAATCACACCCCTAACCCTGTTCTAACTTGGCCTGGATAACTGTTCACATCTCTTGAGCTGTGTGACTACGATCTCCAAGGCATAATAATTTGAACACTGCCTGATTGTGGTAAGCCACGGCTGTGCAGTATGGAGGTGGGGGTGATTCTATCTGCACTGTTGGAACGCATGTTGGATTAAGGAATAGGTTGTGGGCACAGGTGGGGGAGCCTGAAGCAGTGGAGGAACTGTTTGATACAGAGGTTTGTCCCGCAAACCATGGGAATTCAAAGACTTGTGGAGCAGCTCCTTTACGGTCTGACCACACAGCCACCAGATTTGCCCAGTCAGTGAGATGTAACTACCCTGCTCATGTTTGCTCATCTATGTGTCAGTGGTGAAATGCACTCTGGCAGGCATACATTTTTTCAGGGAAAGGGGGATGTTGTCAGCAACATGCTGGTGTAGCACAGGCACAGCTTTCTTAGAGAAGTAATGTTGACTGGGCAACTGGTACTGGGGGACTGCGACAGCCATCAACTTTCTGAAACCCTTTGTATGGTAGCAGTAGCATTGCAATGCACTATACTTGTTAGGGCTCATACCCATTTGCGGGAAAAAATAAAGTCTTATATCCTGACTGAAAAAATGGATGAGTGCTATGCGAGTGTCATGCAAGTGTCATGTGAGTGTCATGCGATTTCCGTGCGATTTTTCCACGGAACATCAGTATGACATTGGTATGCAATCCGTATGCAATGCGATTTTAACATGAGGTTTTACATACAGCAGTTCTCTGAATGTAATAGCTCATGTTAAAATCGCATTGTAAAATACAACTGTGCAAATCGTTTTAAAATGAAAAATTCTTCAAACAAATATATATACAGTAGATAGATATATAGATAGATAGATAGATAGATAGATTAAAAGCCAGCAGATGCCACGTACAGTATAGAATAGAATAGTTTAGAATCGAATAGATAGAATAGAAATATACACATAGTATAGGTGAATGTCAGTGACACACATATATATATACTGTATATATATCTTTATATTTTATAGAGAGATAGATATCAGAATAGCCGACAATTCATTCAGGATAGGAGACATGGTTTACATACAGTAAACCATTGCTGAACAGTTAGATTTATATATGTCGGTGAATAATACTGTTAGTACTAGGAATGTGTAACATTTGGGATATAAATTCAATTGAATATAAATTCAGCTGGAATTTTCCCACTCTCAAGAGTTCATTTGAGTTCAGACCGGCAGGGAGCACAGCTTTGGTAATGTCACTGCTAGTCCCCGAAGCTCTGCTCCCAGCATTTCATTCATTCCCCAGTAGTTTACAACCAGGATGGTCGCATTAGCAGCGCTCCCGGTTGTAAACTGTAGATACCCCAGATATGGATTGCTGCGTGGGACTGACTGTACGCCAGACAGGTATGGGTATATTGTTGTTTTTTTATTTTAAATTTCTTACAAGAGATCGAGGGCTTTGCTTGGAATGGAAGTAACAATAAAATGGTCAAACAGTGTTTTATCCCCTACCAACCATTAAGAGTTTTGGCTCCTACAGACCAGTTAGACGCTCCTAATCAACTCGTTACCTGAATTAAAGACAGCTGTCTTACATAGTCACCTTTATAAGAAAAAACTCCTGTCCGCAGACTCAATTAATCAGTCAGACTCTAAGGGTATGTGTCTATGGATCGCCCCCAGGCACAGGGCAGTGGGGTACTCGGTACCGGGTCCCTCTGTCTTCGGTTCTGGGGATGTCACGGTGACCCAACCCGGTCCGTGCCCCTGCTAAGAGGCACCCAAGTAAAGGTGTTAGTTTTTCAAGTGTTCGTGACGCCACCTGTGGTATTCGGTCAGGGTGACCGACGCTGCTAGGGGTCCGCTTGGGTGATGTTATGGCAGCTAGATGGAATACCTTCCCACAGGTGAAGTATGTCCCCAGGGCTTTCCAGTAAGGTAGATGATGATGGTGTAGGTCGCACTAAATAACGAGGACACAAGGTTGCAGTCTCTTTACCTTTTACTGTAGACTTCAGTGTCCACAATCCAGAGCACTGCTAACAGGGCTGGCTGAATCTGGCCGGTCCAAAGGCACACCCAGAGTTCCCTTTGCAGGTGGAAATCAGTAGCCTTCCTACTAGCACCTGTGTGTTGTAGTACTTCCCTGCTGAGCACCACGAGATAGTCCTCACAACTGTCGTGTATGTTTCTGATGTTCTCTCTCCGTCCCCCAGATGGTATGGCTAGGACGACTCGTATAACGGGGTAGGCATTTCCTGAAGAAAACCGGAGATTTTCTGAAAGAAATCCGCATGTTTTTTTGCGTTTTTTTCCCGTTTTTTTCGCGTTTTTTTAGCATTTTGCAAATTAGCAAATTAGCTTGCAGAATGCTAAAGTTTTCCAAGCAATCTGTAGCATCGCTCGGAAAACTGACTGACAGGTTGGTCACACTTGTCAAACATAGTGTTTGACAAGTGTGACCAACTTTTTACTATAGATGCTGCCTATGCAGCATCAATAGTAAAAGATAGAATGTTTAAAAATAATTAAAAAAATTAAAAAAATGGTTACACTCACCTGCAGACAGCCGATCTCCTCAGCGGCGTCTGTTCCTATAGATAGTGTGTGTGTGCAGGACCTTCGATGACGTCGCGGTCACGTGAGCGGTCACATGAGCGGTCACGCGACCAATCACAAGACCGCGACGTCATCGCAGGTCCTTCACACACGCCATCTATAGGAACGGAAGCGGCAGCATGCACCGCTGAGGCGGGAAGACTCCGGGGGCCATCGCAGGTGAGTATATAACTATTTTTTATTTTAATTCTCTTTTTTTTTACCAATTATATGGTGCCCAGTCCGTGGAGGAGAGTCTTCTCTCCTCCACCCTGGGTACCAACCGCACATGATCTGCTTACTTTCCGCATGGTGGGCACAGCCACATGTGGAAAGTAAGCAGATCAATGCATTCCTAGGTGTGCGGAATCCCCGCAATTCCGCAAATTTAATGATGCTTTTTCTTCCGCAATGCGATTTTTTCGCGGAAAAAAATGCAACATTTGCACAAGAAATGCGGAATACACTGTAAATAATAGGAGGCATATGTAAGCGTTTTTTTTCGCGTTTTTATAGCGAAAAAACGTGAAAAAAACGCGAAAAATACTGAACGTGTGCACACGGCCTAAATCAACATTTTCTTCATTTCTCTAAGTGCAAGGTCTATCAACCATCTATCTATGGCTCTCTGGAGGACTCACTAACCCCTACGGGTTCACTTTATTGAAATTCGGCTTTCAACTTCCTCTTGTCCTCAATTTCTAAAGTACGTCATTAAACATTTCTTATTACTAGCTGGCTAACTACATACTATTTCTATGTAAAACATTATCACTATCTAACCATTTAAGGCAACATTGTACTAAGTGCAACAAATGAACATCCCCTTTAAGAGGAAATCAATTCTCTTCTGAGGTAGTGCAAACTATCAATTTGCAAGTCTGTTTAAAGCAAGAACTTTCGCGCTGTAATCAGGAACAGTCTCTTTAAAAAGCTCTTCTTTTTGTAAAACCAGTAGGGAGCACCTTTAAGAAGGTGCAAACTATGTACAGCGACAGTTTGTGAACCATTCACCGTCCATGATTCGGCAGTCTTTGGTAATAAAAGTGGAAACTTGTGCAAAAACATAAAACAATAGGGATCCCGGGTCAACAAAGGGATCCCTTTTAGAATTAACCCTAGACGGGTTTTAAAGCAGCAAAACAGGAAAACAAACAGTTAACTATTTACAGTTTCAGGTTTCCGAGGTATATTGGAGTTCAGGGGGTAGCAGTGGTGGAGGTAGCCCGGTTGGATACTGGCGGCTACCAGGTGCTACATAGGGTGCTCCCTCACTCCAGACGAGGGTCTGAGTACCCACAGTGTTCCGTTCAGGGGTAACCTGGGCCCGGTTACCATTGGAGTTGGCTCTGTGGCCACGACAGTTTCAGTATTTGTGACAGTGCACACAGTTGTCTTAGTAAAGGTACAAGTAGGCGTAATAGTCGTAGTGATAGTAGTGTTGGGACCCGCTAGTTTAGAGACTAGGGGGTTAGTGTCATTAGTCTTAGTTGTGGCAGCAGGTAGCGCTGCTACGGGGCCTATCAGCAGTCCTTCAGTCACCAGGGCAGGGTCAGCATTCTTACCTGCCGCAGCGGTGTCTTCGACGTCGACTGGCTCTGCTGGTGGCGGCATCTGCAGTGGTGTTGGCAGCGGCTCCTGGAGTGATGTCGGCGGTGGTGCTGGTGGATCCTCCACAGACAGTGTCCAGTACGGGGCCTTGGTCTTCACCCGCAGCTGCAGAAGTTGTTCAATCAGCTCGTCCACTCCAGCCTGCAGGGACTCGGCATCAGTGGTGGAGGCCTGGTTGCAGTGCCTCTCCGGGTAGCTGGGGGAGTCCTCTGCTCCGACCCCACACTCTGGCTCTGGGCGGCTGGTCATGGCATCCTCCACATGGCTGACTCCTTCCTGGTCCTTTTCCCGCTCCCTCCTTCGTGGGCGGTTTCGTTTTCTTTGTCTCCACCCGCCATTGAAAATTAGGAGGCGGACCTCAGCTGCTGACGGACACGTCCTCAAGGTACAGAGATATTTAGACTGGGCAGCCATTGTTTTTCGCGCTTCTCAGTTCGTTGACGCCCACAACTCCACGCCCTTCTTCTTCTCCTGCGCTCCTCGTGGCGCTATAATGGCAGCAGTTTTGGCGGGAATTTTGGCGGCAAATGGCAATACACAGTCTTTGCAATAAATCACAGTTCCAATATAGTTCTTAAGCACACATGACCTGATTTTCAGGCTTAAGTAGATCCTGTTCATGACGTTAAAGTTGGATTACCCACAGGCGCAGGGCAGTGGGGTACTCGGTACCGGGTCCCTCTGTCTTCGGTTCTGGGGATGTCATGGTGGCCCGACCCAGTTCGTGGCCCTGCTAAGGGGCACCCAATTAAAGGTGTTAGTTTGTCAAGTGTTCGTAACGCCACCTGTGGTATTCGGTCAGGGTGACCGACGCTGCTATGGGTCCGCTGGGGTGATGTTTTGGCAGCTAGATGGAATACCTTCCCACAGGTGAAGTATGTCCCCAGGGCTTCCCAGTAAGGTAGATGATGATGGTGTAGGTTGCACTAAATAACGAGGACACAAGGTTGCAGTCTCTTTACCTTTTACTGTAGACTTCAGCGTCCACAATCCAGAGCACTGCTAACAGGGCTGGCTGAATCCGGCCGGTCCAAAGGAACATCCAGAGTTCCCTTTGCAGGTGCAAATCAGTAGCCTTCCTACTAGCGCCTGTGTGTTGTAGTACTTCCCTGCTGAGCACCATGGGATAGTCCTCACAACTGTCGTGTATGTTTCTGATGTTCTCTCTCCGTCCCCCAGATGGTATGGCTAGGACAACCCGCATGATGGGGTAGGCCTGGAGCTATTTTTTAGGGACCCTAGTGACGCCCCTCTCCCACAATTTGCCTCCGTTGTCTTCATTAGGTTAAAGGTTGGGCAGCCAACTTGGAATTAACTGTCCTACCATTGTTTGAAGTAATGCGTAGAGCCTATTACTCCCTCGGTGTTCCGGCCACCGGCTACGTGCCTCAGAAGGATGTTGCCGATCTTAGGGCAGGACTCCTCCTGGTATTATCTCCTTGTGCTGTGATCTCGTTTCTCACTTCTTCACAATATACTTTGCTTCTTGTCCTTTCTTAGGATGCTGCCGCCATGAAGTGCAGGCGCAGCTCCGTAACGTTCTATCTCTTGCTAAGTCTCTGTCAGGATCCCACCCCTGACAGGGACCTCTGTCTGCAGCTCAGATGTTCCTCCTTCTCTCCCTGTCTGCCTGACAGGTCTTCTCTGGGTCTCACCCAGGCAGCTTTCTCTCTAACTTCCTATCCAACCCCCAGTTTTACCCGAGTGTGAGAAATGACCTAATAGATAGAACCCTTTGTTCCTCTGGTGGTTGGAGTGTGAAATGTAGTGTGTGACTGTGATACCTGGTCAGGTGAACTCTTTTAGTACCATCAGACGTACCATCACTCCCCCTGGTGGGAGAGCGACATTACTGCAACGACCAGGACTCTGGGGCGCTGCACCCATGTTCAGGATTGCCTCAGGATTTGGTTAGGATTTTATGCAGGTAAAATCCTGACCAAATCTGCACCTGAAGTCACTGGCAGGTCACCTGCATTGTTCATGTGTTGTTTGCGCATGGTAAAGACATGCTGCATTCTTAAAAGACTCGCCGCATGTCCGTTTCCGCGGGTCTGCTGCATGCGTCTTTTAATGCATAGTGGAGATGGGATTTCATGAAATCCCCTCCACTATGCCGTAACATCGGGACGCTGCGTGTTTGACACTGCGCCTCAATGCAGCGTCAAACAGGCAGCGTTTCCTGAATGTGGAAACATACCCTAACTGCTGCAACATGGGCAAGACCAAAGAGCTTTATAAGGATGTTAGGGACAAGATCATAGACCTGCACAAAGCTGGAATGGGCTACAAAACCATAAGTAACACACTGGGTGAGAAAAAGAGAGCTGTTGGTGCAATAGTAAGAAAATGCAAAAAACAAAAAATGACTTTTAACCCCTTTACCCCCAAGGGTGGTTTGCATGTTAATGACCAGGCCAATTTTTATAATTCTGACAGCTGTCCCTTTATGAGGTTATAACTCTAGAATGCTTCAATGGATCCCAATTATTCTGACACTGTTTTCTTGAGACATATTGTACTTAATGAAAGTGGTAAAATTTATTTGATATGACTTGCATTTATTTGGGAAAAAACAGAAACTTTGCAAAAATTTAGAAAATTTTTCAATTTTCCAAATTTAAATTTTCATGACCTTAAATCACACAGATATGTCACACAACATACTTAATAAGTAACATTTCCCATATGTCTACTTTACATCAGCACAATTTTGGAACCAAAATTTTTTTTTGTTAGGGAGTTATAAGGGTTAAAATTTGACCAGTGATTTCTCATTTTTACAGCATCACTTTTTTTAAGGACCACATCACATTTGAAGTCACTTTGAGGTGTCTACATGATACAAAATACCCAATAGTGACACCATACTAAAAATCGCACCCCTCAAGGAGCTCAAAACCACATTCAAGAAGTTTATTAACCCTTCAGGTGCTTCACAGAAATTTTTGGAATGTTTAAAAAAAATGAACATTTACGGGTTTTTTCCACAAAAAATTGACTTCAGCTCCAATTTGCTTTATTTTACCAAGGGTAACAGGAAAAATTGGACCCCAAAAGTTGTTGAACAACTTGTCTTGAGTATGCTGATACCCCATATGTGGGGGTAAGCTACTGTTTGGGCGCATGGTAGAGCTTGGAAGGGAGGGAGCATTGTTTGACTTTTCAATGCAAAATTGGCTGGAATTGAGATCGGACGCCATGTCACATTTGGAGAGCCCCTGATGTGCCTAAGCAGTGGAAACCCCCCACAAGTGACACCATTTTGGAAACTAGACCCCAGAAAGGAACTTATCTAGATGTGTGGTGAGGACTTTGAACCCCCAAGTGCTTGACAGAATTTTATACTGTATAGACGTAAAAATAAAAAATCATATTATTTTCAAAAAAATTATCTTTTCACCCCGAAATTTTTATTTTCCCAAGGGCAACAGGAGCATTTGGACCCCAAAAAATTGTTGTGCAATTTGTTCTGAGTATGCTGATACCCCATATGTGGGGGTAAACCATAGTTTGGGCGCATGGCAGAGCTCAGAAGGGAAGGAGCGCCGTTTGACTTTTCAATGCAAAATTAGCTGGAATTGAGATCGGACACCATGTCGTGTTTGGAGAGCTCCTGATGTGCATAAACAGTAAAAAAAAACCACACGTGACACCATTTTTGAAACTAGACCTCAGAAAGAACTTATTTAGATGTGTGGTAAGCACTTTTAACCCCTAAGTGCTTCACAGAAGTATATAATGTAGAGCTGTAAAAATAAAAAATCATATTTTTTTCACTAAAATTATCTTTTTAGCCCCAATTTTTAATTTTCCCAAGGGTAACAGGAGAAATTGGACCCCAAAAATTGTTGTGCAATTTGTTCTGAGTATGATGATACCCCATATGTGGGAGTAAACCACTGTTTGGGTGCATTGCAGAGCTTGGAAGGAGCACCATTTGACTTTTTCAACGCAGAATTGGCTGGAATTGAGATGAGACGCCATGTCTCGTTTGGAGAGCCCCTGATGTGCCTAAACAGTGTAAACCCCCCTCAAGAGACCCCATATTGGAAACTAGACCCCCCCAAGGATCTTATATAGATGTGTTGTGAGAACTTTAAACCCCCAAGTGTTTCACTAAAGTTTATAACGCAGAGCCGTGAAAATAAAAAATCTTTTTTTTTCACAAAAATGATTTTTAGCCCCAATTTTGTATTTTCACAAGGTTAAAAGGAGAAATTGGACCCCAAAAGTTGTTGTCCAATTTACCCTGAGTAGACTAATACCCCATACTGTTTGGTCCCATGTCCGGGCTTTGGAAGGGAAGTAGTGACATTTTGGAATGCAGACTTTGATGGAATGGTCTGCAGGCTTCATGTTGCGTTTGCACAGCCACTGATGTGGCTATACAGTTGAAACCCCCACAACTGACATCGTTTTGGAATCTAGACCCCCATGGAACTTATCTAGATGTGTAGTGAGAACTTTAAACCCCCAAGTGTTTCACTAATATTTATAACACAGAGCCGTGAAAATAAAAAATTATTTTTTTCCCACAAAAATGATTTTTAAGCCCCAAATTTTTATTTTTATAATGGTAACAGGAGAAATTGGACCACAAACATTGTTGTCAAATTTGTCCTGAGTATACTGATACCCCATATGTGGGGGTAAACCACTGTTTGGGCACACGGCAGAGCTCGGAAGAGAAGGAGCACCGTTTGACTTTTTCAATGCAGAATTGGTTGGAATTGAGATCTTACACCATGTCGTGTTTGGAGAGCTCCTGATGTGCCTAGACAGTGGAAACCCCCAATTCTAACTCCAACCCTAACCCCAACACACCCTTAACCCTAATCCCAACTCTAACTATAACCCTAATCCCCCCTAACCCTGTTCTAACTTGGCCTGGATAACTGTTCACATCTCTTGAGCTGTGTGACTACGATCTCCAAGGCATATTAATTTGAACACTGCCTGATTGTGGTAAGCCACGGCTATGCAGTATGGAGTTGGGGGTGATTCTATCTGCACTGTTGGAACGCATGTTGGATTAAGGAATAGGTTGTGGGCACAGGTGGAGGAGCCTGAAGCAATGGAGGAACTGTTTGATACAGAGGTTTGTCCTGCAAACCATGGGAATTCAAAGACTTGTGGAGCAGCTCCTTTACGGCCTGACCCCACAGCCACCAGATTTGCCCAGTCAGTGAGGTGTAACTACCCTGCTCATGTTTGCTCATCTATGTGTCAGTGGTGAAATGCACTCTGGCAGGCATACATTTTTTCAGGGAAAGGGGGATGTTGTCAGCAACATGCTGGTGTAGCACAGGCACAGCTTTCTTAGAGAAGTAATGTTGACTGGGCAACTGGTACTGGGGGACTGCGACAGCCATCAACTTTCTGAAACCCTCTGTATGGTAGCAGTAGCATTGCAATGCACTATACTTGTTAGGGCTCATACCCATTTGCGGGAAAAAAAAAGTCTGATAACCTGACTGAAAAAACGGATGAGTGCTATGCGAGTGTCATGCAAGTGTCATGTGAGTGTCATGCGATTTCTGTGCGATTTTTCCACGGAACATCAGTATGACATTGGTATGCAATCCATATGCAATGCGATTTTAACATGAGGTTTTGCATACAGCAGTTCTCTGAATGTAATAGCTCATGTTAAAATCGCATTGTAAAATACAACTGTGCAAATCGTTTTAAAACCAAAAATTCTTCAAAACAAATATATATACAGTAGATCGATAGATAGATAGATTAAAAGCCAGCAGATGCCACATACAGTATAGAATAGAATAGTTTAGAATAGAATAGATAGAATAGAAATATGCACACAGTATAGGTGAATGTCAGTGACACACATATATATATATATATATATATATATATATATATATATATATACTGTATATATATCTTTATATTTTATAGAGAGATAGATATCAGAATAGCTGACAATTCATTCAGGATAGGAGACATGGTTTACATACAGTAAACCATAGCTGAACTGTTAGATTTATATATGTCGGTGACGGTGAATAATACTGTTAGTACTAGGAGTGTGTAACATTTGGGATATAAATTCAATTGAATAAAAATTCAGCTGGCATTTTCCCACTCTCAAGAATTCATTTGAGTTCAGACCGGCAGGGAGCACAGCTTTGGTGATGTCACTGCTAGTCCCCGAAGCTCCGCTCCCAGCATTTCATTCATTCCCCAGTAGTTTACAACCAGGATGGTCGCCTTAGCAGTGCTCCCGGTTGTAAACTGTAGATACCCCAGATATGGATTGCTGCATGGGACTGACTGTACGCCAGACACGTATGGGTATATTGTTGTTTTTTATTTTAAATTTCTTACAGGAGATCGAGGGCTTTGCTTGGAATGGAAGTAACAATAAAATGGTCAAACAGTGTTTAGTTTTTTATTTCATTAAAATACTTTATTCTTCATGTGTGTTTGTTTATTTAACCCTTTACAAACTATAGGATTAGTAATGGATAGGTGTCTTATTAACACCTCTCTATGATTAAGCTGGCTTAATGTCACTTTACAATACTAAGGTGACATTAACCCCTTATTACCACATATGCCACCACTTCAGGGCAGTGGGAAGAGGGAGGCTAAGTGCCGGATTTGGCGCATCTTTCAGATGCTCCTTTTCTGGGGTGACAGGGGGAAAATGTTTTTGGCAAGGGGGGCCAATAACCATGGTCCCTCTCTAGGCTATTAATATCTGCTCTCACTCACTGGCTTTCCCTCTCTGGTGCAGAAAATTGCACGGGAGCCCACACTATTTTTTGTCCGTGAAAAATTATTTTATTAAATACATACAGATCCCAAATTTTACACACACATAGAACTAACAGTATTAGACACTGACATCTATAAATGTAACTGTTCTTCAATGGTTTACTGTATGTAAACCATGGCTCCTATCCTGTCGGCTTCTGCAATGATATTACAGAAGCTGACAAATGAATTATCATCTACTCTGCTATCTATCTCTCTATGAAATATAAAAATATATATATGTGTATCACTGACACATATATATATATATATATATATATATATATATATATATATATATACAGTTAGGTCCATATATATTTGGACAGAGACAACATTTTTCTCATTTTGGTTATAGACATTACCACAATTTAATTTTAAACAAAACAATTCAGATGCAGTTGAAGTTCAGACTTTTAGCTTTCATTTGAGGGTATCCATATTAAAATTGGATGAAGAGTTTAGGAGTTTCAGCTCCTTAACCTGTGCCACCCTGTTTTTTAAAGGGACCAAAAGTAATTGGACAATTGACTCCAAGGCTATTTCATGGACAGGTGTGGGCAATCCCTTCATTATGTCATTCTCAACTAAGCAGATAAAAGGCCTGGAGTTGATTTGAGGTGTGGTGCTTGCATTTGGAAGGTTTTCCTATGAAGTAAACATGCGGTCAAAAGTGCTCTCCATGAAGGTGAAACAAGCCATCCTTAAGCTGCGAAAACAGAGAAAAAACCCATCCGAGAAATTGCTACAATATTAGGAGTGGCAAAATCTACAGTTTGGTACATCCTGAGAAAGAAAGAAAGCACTGGTGAACTCATCAATGCAAAAAGACCTGGGCGTCCACGGAAGACAACAGTGGTGGAGGATAGAAGAATAATCTCCATGGTGAAGAGAAACCCCTTCACAACAGCCAAGCAAGTGACCGACACTCTCCCGGAGGTCGGCGTATCAATATCCAAATCTACCATAAAGAGAAGACTGCATGAAAGTAAATACAGAGGGTTCACTGCACGCTGCAAGCGACTCATAAGTGTCAAGAATAAAAAGGCTAGACTGGACTTTGCTAAAAAACATCTAAAAAAGCCAACACAGTTCTGGAAGAACATTCTTTGGACAGATGAAACCAAGATCAACCTCTACCAGAATGATGGAAAGAGAAAAGTATGGCGAAGGCGTGGTACAGCTCATGATCCAAAGCATACCACATCATCTGTAAAACACGGCGGAGCCGGTGTGATGGCTTGGGCATGCATGGCTGCCAGTGGCACTGGGTCACTAGTGTTTATTGATGATGTGACACAGGACAGAAGCAGCCGAATGAATTCTGAGGTATTCAGAGCCATACTGTGTGCTCAGATCCAGCCAAATGCAGCCAAACTGATTGGTCGTCGTTTCATACTACAGATGGACAATGACCCAAAACATGAAGCCAAAGCAACCCAGGAGTTTATTAAAGCAAAGAAGTGGAATATTCTTGAATGGCCAAGTCAGTCACCTGATCTCAACCCAATTGAGCATGCATTTCACTTGTTAAAGACTAAACTTCAGACAGAAAGGCCCACAAACAAACAGCAACTGAAAACCACCGCAGTGAAGGCCTGGCAGAGCATCAAAAAGGAGGAAACACAGCGTCTGGTGATGTCCATGAGTTCAAGACTTCAGGCAGTCATTGCCAACAATGGATTTTCAACCAAGTACTAGAAATGAACATTTTATTTAAAATTATTGAATCTGTCCAATTACTTTTGGTCCCTTTAAAAACAGGGTGGCACATGTTAAGGAGCTGAAACTCCTAAACCCTTCATCCAATTTTAATGTGGATACCCTCAAATGAAAGCTGAAAGTCTGAACTTCAACTGCATCTGAATTGTTTTGTTTAAAATTCATTGTGGTAATGTCTATAACCAAAATGAGAAAAATGTTGTCTCTGTCCAAATATATATGGACCTAACTGTATATACATATATATATATCCTGTGTATATATTTTCTATTCTTAACATGTCAGTGTGATTTTACTGCACGCCAGGCATGAATTGCCAGCTTTTCAAAGGACACCGATGTGTAAAAATCAGACAGCACTCGCATGGTGCGAGTGCTGTGCGATTTTTTTTCTCGCACCCATTGACTTACATCGATGAGTCTCGTCCGAGAATTGCAGCAATACGCGGCATGCTGCGATTTTTTTCTCACTCTGATTTTGGCTGAGAAAAAACTCGCAAATAAGATGTCACCTATTGAATAACATTGGTCCGAGTGCAATCTCATTTTTTTTATCAGATTGCATTCGTACATTTTTCTCGCAAGTGAGTATGAGCCCTAGTGTTACACTGACAGAAGTCTCTCAAACCATGTTCTCAGCATAGTTGGTATACCCTGTGGTTATCATGATGACTCCATGTTGCTATGATGACCATCAGGCCCTCGCTATGACATCACAGGGGTGCTGTTTGGAAGGGAGAAGGAGCCTCTCCCTTTCCCAGCCTCTTAAATGTTGCTATCGGTATTAGTATTTAGGGGATTAAATGGCCCGAGGTGGTACCGATATGGCTCCTGGCTGTGAGGTCATATGAGCATAGTTCATGTGCCCGTTTGATTGCTACTAATTAAGTTTATGTCAGAGGTCATGAACCCCTTCCCCACCATGACGAAAACTTATGTAAAAGGTTGTGAAGAGGTTAAAGAGGACCTTTCACAATATCAAAAAGGGCCAGTGTTCACTCTTATTTTATTCCAATGGCTCTTCACTTTTTTCTACGATACTGTTCCACATGTAAGGGACTTTATATATAGTGCCACCAATATGCAAATTTTTATGGATTTTACTAAAGGGTGTGTATTTAGGTTGCTGTGCATTATTAGGGTGTGAGCAATTCACCCTTAGTAAAAATGAGCATATTGGTCACGCTAAATAAAATTGCCCATGGAACCATATCATCATAAAGCAAAAAAAAAAAATACTCAGGGGATCAGTGGAAATAAAAATCTAAGCAAAAACTGGCCACTTTTGACTTGATGAATGGCCCTCTGAAAAAAGGGCAACAGCAGAACGTTTACATTTTCTGTAGAACTTCAAAAAAATAACAAAATTAAACAAGAGAAAACCTTCCATAATTAATCAATTCCATCATGATATATATATATATATATATATATATATATATATATATATATATATATATATATATATATATATATTTTTTTTTTTTTTTTTCAATTTATCTTATTCATGCAGATTACTTACTTTTCAGGTATTCTCTTGTCTTTAACTCTCTAGATAAGAAGAAAATATACATTAAATTCCATTTTCCAGTAATTATCACTGAACCACATAACTTAAAGACAAAAAGCAATATCTACTTGCACAGTACATATGAAATTTTCCCTTGCATCATTGAAATAACTTTCCATTTCAATTACTTTGGAAATGATAGAATTTTGTTAATTTAAAATATGCAAATTTATTGCAATAATGTTGCTGATTATGGGACCCTGTTTGAAATATTTCACATTATTATCATTTTAAGAGTAGTGCAGCCAAGCAGTAAAAATATTATTACGGAGCTGTAAAATGGTCAGCATTTTCCCTGCTGTGTTTAAGGACTTGCGTTGTTTGCATTTATGTGCAATTATTCATTGTAGTGCATAAAGTGAATTGTTTTTTTCTAGAAAGGTTCAGCATTAATAATATGTATTTGATGGAAAGAAAATTGTTTGCTTTCTACTAAGCTGAAAACATGATAATTTCACTTAATAGATGTTCACCATTGATGACTGACTGCAGCAATAACTGAAAATGTGATAATCTTTATAGTAATGGGGGGAAGGTGTACCTATGTACGTGTGGAATCAATAGAGTAAAACAGCCCCTGGCCTCCCCTACAATGCACTTCTATCCATCTATTGAAAATGTGATTTGGATTCAAACACTTGAAGGAATTTCATAACTTCCTTAACCCTTTCATCTCCCAGACTGTTTTCACTTTCCTGACCAGGCCAAATCTTACAATTCGGACCAGTGTCAATTTATGAGATAATAACTCTGGAATGCTTCAACATATCCCAGTGATTCTGAGAATGTTTTTTCATGACATATTGTACTTCAGTAAATTTAGGTGCACATTTTTTGTGCTTATTTGTGAGAATATCGGAATTTTGGTGAAAAGTTTAAGAATTTCTCAATTTTCAAACTTTTAATTTTTATGCCCTTAAACCAGATAGCTATATCACAAAAATAGTTAATAAATATAATTTACCATGTTTCTTTTATATCAGAATCATTTTACAAACATAATTTTTTATTGCTGTAGATACACACATACACAGATGCACACACACATACATGCACAAATGTACTGTACACACATACACACATATACATATACTGTGTGGTTTTGCGCAATAAATTCCTTTTATTTTATTCTTTAATTTCCCCCATCACAGATTATTGTACACAGATCTGTATATCTATTTTTGCTGCTCCATCCTCAGCCAACACTTTCTGTGGGGCTCTAGTGTATTTATTCTTGCATGTGGTATATGTTATTTATTAACTATTATGTGTGATATAACCATTTGGTTTATGGACATAGTAATTAAAAGTTTGAAAATAGAAATGTTCAAAATTTTCACCAAAATTCCCATACTTTCACAAAAAAATGCAACAATATTGGCCTACATTTATCACCAGCATGAAGTATAATATGTCATGAAAAAAACCTTCTCAGAGTTGCTGGGATATGTTGAAGCATTCCAGAGTTCTTAAATCATAAACTAACCATTATCAGAAATAAAAAAATTTGGCCTGGTCAGGAAGGTGCAAACAGGCTCAGGGGTTGAAGGGGTTGAAGCATAACCAGCTGTTTTAATTTTTATTTCATAAATCAACAGTAGACATGAAAACAATCAATTTTGTAATAAATCTTATCAGAGAAATCTGCTTCTTTCTCCGCTACGACTTATCTTTAATTTTCAAAATTCTCTTTTTCTTTGTAAGTTCTGTATTTGGTGAAGACAGATTATTACAATACTGAGATGGGAGATGGCAGTTACCACCGATAAGCTTCTAGGTAGAGGGGAGGTGGTAGGACATAGAGGCAGAGCTCCTCACCCTGCTACCTACATAGAATCCAATCACTAGCAACTGTCACCTCCTGTCTCAGTAACTAATATAGATTTTACCCGAAAATTGAGAACTTTGAATATGAATGATCAGTTCTTTCTCAAAGCAGATTTTTTTGATAAGATATATGATAAAATTGCTTTTCTTTCATGTGTACAATTGATTTATGAAATATAAAATAAAACAATTCTTATTCTACAAATTCTGCTTTTTTTTGCTTTGTTTTGTAGTGTTATAGTGTGCAAACGTGAAAAATAAAGTTGGAATTGCTTTACTGCTTTAGAAAAGAGGAAAAAATGAAGATACTTTGGCCAATTCATGTATGTTCAGCAGCCATGACAAGGTGATCTTCTTTGCTGGGAACCTAACCTAATCTGTTTCCTTTCTTGGGCTTTATATGTTTAGATCCTATAGAGGCAACAATACACAGTACTGATAAAGACAAGTGAATTGACCACTGTGTCAATGTAAGAGGATTCATGAAACAGGGACATAGAAGAAACCAAAATACCATGACGGAATGGCACCATGCCGATAAGCATAGCAGTTAAAGAAAAGTAAGAACATATTGAATTGTCTGCTGATATGCAGGCTTGTACAGTATATACATGAGAATGTGAATCACCAATCCTACAAAGACAAGATGCATGAATACAACCTAATAGCGGGATAATGGAAAACTTATTAACTCAAAATAAAATTACTATATAATAAGAAAGTTTGCTGTATAGTGTGTCTAGAGAAAAGCCCTCGATGATGCCGAGATCCTGAATACATAGGCTCTGCATGAACCAACCTCTAGCAGCATTACATCTGCTTTATATGAGACATCTATCCTGATTGGTTCACAGTTACTATATATTGCTTCTACAGTTTAGCTATGCCACTCCCCAAAAGATGGCACTTCGTCCTAAACAGGAGTTGGGGTGGTGGCACAAAAGGACTCAGGTAGTACTATACCATCTACTTGATTATATGCTTTATTTCAATTTTGTTGTTACCATATACATAGTACTGCTTATCGGTGGGTTGGTGGGTTCTTCCCCTTCATTAATTAGTTACTCACCATAGGGATTAACCTGATTATACTCTAACCCGCTGATTTACTTTTTGCACTACCCTGCATGCTGGTCTCACTACTTGTAGCTTTGACTTGCGGTTCCACATTTCTGGTCTGTTTTCTGTTCATCAAATTACTTTCATGCTCTGCATTGATTTTTAATATGATTCAATAAAGTGTTATCTTTTAATATTATACATTGGTCCTTTTGGTGCTTTTTTTTCTTTTTATGCGTTATATATTTATATGGGTAGGTAGGATCCTGCTGTAATTGCTCCACCCATAGGCTGATGGGTGGAGTGTTTGTTCAGAGAGCCTCTGTATACCAATATCAAAGACTGAATGTCAATTCTATAGTAATATATATATATTATAGTGCATTCAAAATATGATTCTCTATGTCAGTATACAGTAAGTATAATGATACCAAACTGTGGGACAGATTTTTATTTTCTTGGCAAGTTGATGTTTTTACTCATACATTTTTTGGGTAGATGCAAGATATTGCTATCTTTTGCTATATCTGAAGAGAAAAAATATACTTTGTAATCAGCAAAAGTTATATTTTTAAGACAGTTGCTTTTTTTTACACTATAAATCAATGTGGTAGTTCACTTATATTCACATTTCAGAATGCACTAGTCTTGTCAATTTTGTAAAAAAGTCAATGCTAGTTCAAATTGTGCTTAATAATAGCACATAGATTGTATGCCAGTGCCTGTTCCATAAATTAGCATGTTTATCTTAATGTAGCAAATAGATATGTTTAGGTAATGTTTTTGACACACGTCAATGCCTGCAACAGGGTTTTTGAGCCTCCACAAAAAAGAGAACACTGACAAAAAAGTTCTCAGACAGAGCACAGTTAGGGTATGTGCATACGATCCATAGTTGCTGCAGATTGGGCTCTGTGTACTTATGCAGCATCCAACCCGCTGCAGCCAGATGTTACAGCATAATGGATGGGATTTCAAGAAATGCCATGTCCACTATACGTCCACAGATGTCTGTAACTCACCCACGGAGACACACATGCGGCACGTCTCTCCAGACCGCAGCATGCCAATTTGTCCTGCGGAGATATTAGTCTCTGCAAAACAAATTTCCCCAATTTCACCAATAGAATGTATTGGACACGGGAATCCTCATAGCTCAATGAACACATGCAGATTCACCCACTTTCAATAGACGATGGCGCTTTGGACGCAGCATCAAAAGTTTTGCCACTTCTGGATCGTGTGCACTCAGCCTTACTCATCTGCTTAATTAAAGTTAATGTCCTTGTCGGCAGATGCACCTGAATCCCATTTTTCACTCTTTTAGACATGTGACAAAAAACATGATGTGAACTTAGGCCCTGTTCACACATCAGTTTTTTGCTATCAGTCGCAATCTATCGAATTTAAAAAAAAAACAAATCATGCAATCTGCAACGGATCCATCAATCCATCAAGCCAACAGATTGTGACTGACAGCAAAAAATTGATGTGTGAAAGGGGCCTTAAGGTACCTTCACACGAAGCGACGCTGCAGCGATAGCGACAACGATGCCGATCGCTGCAGCGTCGCTGTTTGATCGCTGGAGAGCTGTCACACAGACCGCTCTCCAGCGACCAACGATGCCGAGGCCCCCGGGTAACCAGGGTAAACATCGGGTTGCTAAGCGCAGGGCCGCGCTTAGTAACCCGATGTTTACCCTGGTTACCAGCGTAAAAGTAAAAAAAACAAACAGTACATGCTCACCTGCGCATCCCACAGCGTCCGCTTCCTGACACTGACTGAGCTCCGGCCCTAACAGCACAGCGGTGACGTCACCGCTGTGCTTTCACTTTCACTTTAGGGCCGGAGCTCAGTCAGTGTCAGGAAGCAGACGCTGGGGGACGCGCAGGTGAGTATGTACTGTTTGTTTTTTTTACTTTTACGCTGGTAACCAGGGTAAACATCGGGTTACTAAGCGCGGCCCTGCGCTTGGTAACCCGATGTTTACCCTGGTTACCAGTGTAAAACATCGCTGGTATCGTTGCTTTTGCTTTCAAACACAACAATACACAGCGATCGGACGACCAAATAAAGTTCTGGACTTTATTCAGCGACCAGCGACATCACAGCAGGATCCTGATCACTGCTGCGTGTCAAACGAAACGATATCGCTAGCGAGGACGCTGCAACGTCACGGATCGCTAGCGATGTCGTTTCGTGTGAAGGTACCTTAAGACTTCATTGAGAAGTCTGTCTCTAGCTCCCGCCTCCTCCCGACTACATAGAATCTTATCAGTAGCAGCTACCTTCTCCTATGTCAGTAATGGGAAAGTCTGTTTTCAGTAAACACAGATTTTACCTCAGAATTGAAAATGTTCATAATAACTGCTTAATTCTGTGATAGAAAGAAGCAGACTACTGCGATAAGATGTATTACAAAGTTGCTTATTTTCATGTATACTATTGATATCAGAAGTAAAAACGGTTGCTCTTTAAGTGTTCCAACCATAATATAAATATAAACATGCATATATGTTAATAAATTCAAATAACTAACATTAACATGTAAAGATGTGCATAATCTGTCTCCTCCATATATTTCCTATCTAATCTCCTGATATCTTCCAAGACCTCCTTTTCTCCTCCACACTTATATGTTACACACCACATCACCCAGTGGCGTATCTAGGGGGGGGCAGCCGGGGCATGTACCCCGGGTGCAACCCGCAGGGGGGCGCAGTCGGGCCGTCTAATTCGGTGGTCCGCAGTGTCTCCCCTGGTGGCTGCATTCTGCCGCCCACGATCTGGGAGTCAGCTGTTCTCTGTGCCAACTGTCAAGCTGACAGCTGGCACAGAGAAGCTGCAGAGCGCTGGCTCCCAACATGTGCAGAGGTGGAGGGGGCCCCTGCAGGGTGGCTGCAGCAGGCAGGGAGAAATCCCTGCAGCTCCGCTGCCCAGCGATCTGTCTTCCTGCTTCCTCTCACACAGACACACCGCTGGATGACATCATCATTCAGCGGCCGGCTGTGTCAGAGGAAGGCGATGAGATGCTGCGGCAGAGCGCGAGGAGAGGTGAGAGGGGTGGGTGGGTGTGTGTGTGTCGTGCTGCAGGGGAATGTGCAGAGAAGTGAATGTTGTGTGTGTGTGGGGGAGGAGAGGGCAATGATGGAGCTGACGGGGAGAGAGCAATGATGCGGATGGTGGAGGAGGAGAGGGCAATGATGGGGCTGACGGGGAGAGAGCAATGATGGGGATGGTGGAGGTGGACAGGGCAATGATGGGGCTGATGGGGAGAGAGCAATGATGGGAATGGTGGGGGAGGAGAGGGCAATGATGGGGCTGATGGGGAGAGAGCAATGATGGGGATGGTGGAGGAGGAGAGGGCAATGATGGGGCTGACGGGGGGCATATGTCCTTGGGGGGGCACCAAAATGAATTCTTGCCCCGGGTGCCAGAAACCCTAGATACACCTCTGCCATCACCTCCAAAACTTCTCCTCCCATCCTCTGGAATTCTGTGCCCCAACATACCAGATTATCCACCACATTCTGAACTTTCAAAGGTAACTTGGAAACATCTCTTCAACAAAGCTAACAGCCTGCAATAACCCAGCTGCCACCACCATCAAAGCTGCCACAACCCCCCAACCTTCTGTCTCCTTCCACATTATCCTGTAGAATATAAGCTTGCAATGGCAGTGCCCTGTCCCCCTTCTGAACCAGTCTTTTACTGTTAGCATATTCAGTGTAATTTTTATTTGTATTTTGTATGTAACCCTTTCTCATGTACAGCACCATGGAATCAATGGTGATGTAAAAATATATTAATAATTTTAATAATAGTTATTTTATGCTAGTGTAAGTTTAAATTCTTAGCTTTTCAGTAATTAAATATTTAACTGCAGAGTCACAACCAGCAATCCAAAATTCCATGGCTGAGGAGAACCATGGTCTCGCTCCCGAAATAAATGCATTAATGCAAGGTATATATGAATAGATGGAATACTCCCATGAAATTAGAAACACCAAAAGAATTGGAGTACATAGACCACCAAAAAATAGACAAAATATAAGAAATCTGTACCTTAAGGAGACGACAGTCAACTCACTCTTACATGCCTCCTCGGCACACAATCATCCTGTTATTAGAGCCATCCCAGTTGGCCAGTTTTTGAGGAATAGATGGGTCTGCTCGACAATAGCCTGCTTCGAGCGACAGTCCACCATACTTACTGATCGTTTTAAGGAGAGGGGATATAGCCATCGATGCATTAAGGAGGAATACAGGCAGGCTAAGTTCACGAAGAGGGAGGACCTATTGGTTAAACCTAAGAATACCCGTCAACAAAGTTCAAATGAAATTAGGTTTATTTCCACCACCAATTGTCCGTGGGATCGGATCCGTGAGATTTTGTCAGTCTTGCAAACTGATGCTGTTCTAGCAGTACACTTATCACCGCAGCTGCTCATGACACAACGCAGGGGGAGAAATTTTAAAGATCATCTTGTAAGCAGCCACTATGTGGTTAAACCTAAAACTATTTTCAATCCCGGTATTCCAAAAGTTGACTGTTAGGCTACTTTCACACTTCCGTCTTTTCAGATCCATTGCAATGCTTCGTTTTGGGAAAAAAATGGATCCTGCAAATGTGCCCACAGATCAGTTTTTTTCCCATAGACTTGTATTAGCGATGGATCGCGACGGATGGACACACGTCGCATCCATCGTGCGACGGATCCGTCGTGTTTTGGCGGACCGTTGTCTGGAAAAAACTTTCAATGTAACATTTTTTGTTTGAGTCGAAAAAACGTACAGCGACGGATCCTGCGGCGTCTGTTGTTGGCTAGAATGGAAGCCTATGGGCACAGGATCCGTTGCTGTCCATCAAATGACGGAATCCAGCAACAGATTCCATTTTTTTACACTGAGCATGCCTGGAAGGATTTCTATTCCTTTAATTTAACCCATTTTTACTGCAGCTGCTGCATCGATGGATCTGTCAAAAAACAGGATCCAGTGCATCCGTTTTTTACAATCTGCACAGGATCCGTGTTTTCAACACTTTGACGGATTGTGACTGATTCTAAAAGACGGAAGTGTGAAAGTAGCCTTACCCCTGTGGATCATGTGTCGCATGCCCAAGCATCCTTAGATGTGAGACCTTTAAGTCATCAAATGGGAGCAGGGAATATAAGATCCGTGAATATATCTGATGCCATGTTACACATGTCTTTATTATGCAACATGCCCCTGCTTCCTTATATAGGTGGGTCTCACGTCGAGGGAATTGCGAGTTAGGACACACGAACATGTGATGGATATCTTGGCCGCAAAAGATGCTGAACATGTATCATTATTAAAAACACTGCCAAGACATTTTAGGGCTGCTCACGGTTCTGGCCCTAGAGGCTTGAAAGTGAGGGGCATCGAGCAGGATCCATGGTGGGATCAAGGGTGGCAATCTTACCCAAATGTTAGTGCAGCGGGAGTGTAGATGGATTGTCACCTTTGGCCACATGGCCCCGAAGGGACTGAACGAGAAATTGTCCTTTGCCCCATTCTTGTAAGCCTATGCGTATCCCTTCCTTTTATAGCTCTAAGTATACTTTGGCACATCGGTCTATGTGACACTAATCTTCCACCTTTTTTAGCCACCTGTGTGGTAGTTGTACTGATTCCTTTTAAATATTTGTTTCCACCTGGATTCACTGGAGTCTTTAACACTATGTTTTTATTTTTTTATTTGATTTTAATTAAAATTTTTGTGTTGTGTCAGTTTTTTATTTTTAGTCATATTATGCTGGTTCATGGATCCCGGATTCTCTGATACCTTGCGGACCTTGTTTCTCCTCTTTTCGTGGTATTTCCTATGGAGATTCGGAATTCGTCTTTTGGATCATTTGGAGGCTCTTTGCACATTTGTCACCATTCATCTTTCATATTTTGTATGAATATCTTGTATCAACATGCTGGCATCTATCATTATTGCGATGCTATATGACCATATGTTGCACTATGTCACTTTAATTCCCACTTAGCATTTTATGCACCTGTTTCCCTATAATGTTATTATTGTCATGGTGCTTTCTGTATTCATGGTCTCTTTACCTTTATGTATTCATTATACATCACATTTCACTAAGGCTACGTTCACATTTGCGTTGTGCGCCGCAGCGTCGGCGCCGCAGCGCACAACGCGAACAAAAACGCGGCAAAACGCACGCTAAAACGCTGCGTTTTGCGCCGCATGCGTCCTTTTTGGCCGAAAGTTGGACGCAAAAAAAATGCAACTTGAAGCGTTTCTTGCGTCCAACGCTTGCGGCCATGCGGCGCAAAACGCAGCACAACGCATGTCCATGCGCCCCCATGTTAAATATAGGGGCGCATGACGCATGCGGCGACGCTGCGGCGCCCGACGCTGCGGCGCTGACCGCAAATGTGAACGTAGCCAAATATATGGATACCTTTATGGTTTCTGTTTTCATGTTTGCCCCCTTCTTAAAGATGGTCGCTGTGGTGCGCACGCACTCTCAGATCTGGGTTCCGCCTGCATTTTGCCTGTAACTATCATGCCCGTGACGTGCGCATGTCCGTTGACGTCATTGGGTGAAATTTCACCGACATGCGCACACCGTTCTGACGGTCGTGGGGGAAGGAGATACCTCTAGTCCAGAAGATCCAGGACGCATGCGCCGCGTTAATCAGCAATTAGGGGGATTTGTTTCCCCTATATATATCTGTGAAGACATGGCACACGACACTCCCCTTTTGAGAAATCATCTACGTGAAAAAAGCCAGCAAGGAGATGCAGGGACTGTGCCAGTGATTATGGGTGAGCAGGACTAACATATACAGGTCCTTCTCAAAAAATTAGCATATAGTGTTAAATTTCATTATTTACCATAATGTAATGATTACAATTAAACTTTCATATATTATAGATTCATTATCCACCAACTGAAATTTGTCAGGTCTTTTATTGTTTTAATACTGATGATTTTGGCATACAACTCCTGATAACCCAAAAAACCTGTCTCAATAAATTAGCATATCAATAAAAAAAAGGTTCTCTAAACGACCTATTACCCTAATCTTCTGAATCAACTAATTAACTCTAAACACATGCAAAAGATACCTGAGGCTTTTAAAAACTCCCTGCCTGGTTCATTACTCAAAACCCCCATCATGGGTAAGACTAGCGACCTGACAGATGTCAAGAAGGCCATCATTGACACCCTCAAGCAAGAGGGTAAGACCCAGAAAGAAATTTCTCAACAAATAGGCTGTTCCCAGAGTGCTGTATCAAGGCACCTCAATGGTAAGTCTGTTGGAAGGCAAAAATGTGGCAGAAAACGCAGTACAACGAGAAGAGGTGACCGGACCCTGAGGAAGATTGTGGAGAAGGACCGATTCCAGACCTTGGGGAACCTGAGGAAGCAGTGGACTGAGCCTGGTGTGGAAACATCCAGAGCCACCGTGCACAGGCGTGTGCAGGAAATGGGCTACAGGTGCTGCATTCCCCAGGTAAAGCCACTTTTGAACCATAAACAGCGGCAGAAGCGCCTGACCTGGGCTACAGAGAAGCAGCATTGGACTGTTGCTAAGTGGTCCCAAGTACTTTTTTCTGATGAAAGCAAATTTTGCATGTCATTCGGAAATCAAGGTGCCAGAGTCTGGAGGAAGACTGGGGAGAAGGAAATGCCAAAATGCCTGAAGTCCAGTGTCAAGTACCCACAGTCAGTGATGGTGTGGGGTGCCATGTCAGCTGCTGGTGTTGGTCCACTGTGTTTCATCAAGGGCAGGGTCAATGCAGCTAGCTATCAGGAGATTTTGGAGCATTTCATGCTTCCATCGGCTGAAATGCTTTATGGAGATGAAGATTTCATTTTTCAGCACGACCTGGCACCTGCTCACAGTGCCAAAACCACTGGTAAATGGTTTACTGACCATGGTATTACTGTGCTCAATTGGCCTGCCAACTCTCCTGACCTGAACCCCATAGAGAATCTGTGGGATATTGTGAAGAGAAAGTTGAGAGACGCAAGACCCAACACTCTGGATGCGCTTAAGGCCGCTATTGAAGCATCCTGGGCCTCCATAACATCTCAGCAGTGTCACAGGCTGATTGCCTCCATGCCACGCCGCATTGAAGCAGTCATTTCTGCCAAAGGATTCCCGACCAAGTATTGAGTGCATAACTGAACATTATTATTTGATGGTTTTTTTGTTTGTTATTAAAAAACACTTTTATTTGATTGGACGGGTGAAATATGCTAATTTATTGAGACAGGTTTTTTGGGTTATCAGGAGTTGTATGCCAAAATCATCAGTATTAAAACAATAAAAGACCTGACAAATTTCAGTTGGTGGATAATGAATCTATAATATATGAAAGTTTAATTGTAATCATTACATTATGGTAAATAATGAAATTTAACACTATATGCTAATTTTTTGAGAAGGACCTGTACATATATGTATATGGTGTGGGTGATCCACCCATTGATTTTGCTGATCATAGGGATTTTCCATAAGTTTTGTCTTGTTATACCCCTGGTTACTTTCGAGTCCTTGCCTATCACCTTTACTGTACCAGTGTGTCTCTACACCCATTCTCCTCCTTGTTGCCAATATGTATGGCTTAAATTGTTTGTACTGATTCAATAAACTTCTTATATTTTATCTATTTTTTAGTGGTTTATGTACTCCAATTCTTTTGGTCTTTCAGTAATTTAATAGACTAGCTAAATGCAATTAACTAAATTTAATAGGTTATTTTCAAGGGATAATGTTTTAGTTTTTGCTATATCACTTGCTACTCCATTGTATTGAAATACTGTAATTTCAGTAGTGTATAAGGGCTAGATATAAGAGAATCCATCCGTACAGGATTGACTCCGAGATGAATTTTCTAAAATTCGCAGTTTCACTTTCTAGAATTTGATTCACGAGAATAGGTAAAAAAATATATATATATGCCCAACGCAATTTGAAACTCCTAGGCCCCAACGCACAAATTGTAAAAGTGGCCTTAACATATGCTATTTACAATTTTTGAGCCTTCTTACTGCAGAGGGCCTTTTGGAGTACTAGGTAAAATTGCCAGATTCTCACTGTAATACCAGCAATCCCAATAGTTGTGCGCTTAGCAACCAAAAATGTAATTCAAGTGGGAATGAGCAGCAATAGATGGACAAGAATGCTCACGTTTCTGGAAACCCCTTTGTGCTATCCTGAAAAAAAACTCTTTAACCTCGTCTCACCATAGCCAATTTTAACCTTTATGACCAGGACAGATTTTTCAATTCGAATATGGTAATTATGTGCTAATAATTTTTGAACGCTTTTTGATATTCCAGTAATTCTGAGATTGCTTTTTTGTGACACATTGTACTTTATGTTAGTGGCAAATTTAGATTGGTATGATTAGCACTTATTTATGAAAATATCTAAAATTTGATGAAAATAAAAAAATTGGCAGTATTTGAACTTTCATTTTTCATGTCCTGAAAACAGATATTTATTAACTAATTAGCATGGAATTACTAATAATTAAGTTTAATTTATGTCCTCATAATTCTGGAAACATCTTATGTTATTAGGTTGTTAGAAAGCTTAAAAGTTTTTTTGTCGGTTTTGTCGGTTAAATTTATATAACCTGTTATAACTACTTGATATTTTAATTGACTTTGATTGGCTTATATGTCAGAAAACTCCTCTACTAAACATTATATCATTTTAAAAACTGTACCCCTCATAGTATTTAAAACTACTTTCAGGAAGTTTTCAAATCTGTGGTATGGAAAAATGAAAAATTACATTTTTGCGCTAAAATGTCTGCAAAAAACACAGACATGTGAACAGCTACATAGCCAGTACGAGTTCTATCTTTGAAAGACACGGATGAGCCAAGTACATAAAATAAGGCCTTAAGCCAATCTCTGGTGTCATCAAGTCAGGCACAACTCATGTGGCCACATGTTACCTGTATCTTCTAGCATGTCGATTTATGGGAATACCTTCGTAATTAAGATATACTGATATGTCCAATGTCAGTAAAGTTAAGGGATTTGATAGATTCAAAACTTTGCAAAAACTCTCAGAATGCGGACCCTCTGGACCGCGACAACGAACCCCTCACGGGCAAGCTGACCAGATGGACCACCCCCTATACAGGGAGAGTTAGGGGCAGGCCCGTGATGGACAATTGCCACGGGAGCTGGGGGACCAGGACGGAAAAGAAGGAACACTAGGCTGACAGGAGAGACAGTGGCTAGGGAAGTGGCAAGGACCCAACAGGAAGCACAAGAGATGCAAGAACACAAAGACTGGCAGGAGTACCGCAGAGACACAGGAGCAGAAAGGTACACCGCAGGGACTCAGGACTCAGCAGGGTACTGCAGACATAGAGGCTGGCAGGAACTAGGCAGGAACACAGGAACGGATGGGGTACAGGAGAGACAGAGAGACTGGCAGGAACCAGGCAGGAACACAGGAACGGGCAGGATGCTGGAGACACGGAGACAGAAACCAAAAGTCAGAGAACACGAAAAATGCACAGAGACAATGGGCAGCCTAGGGCATCAGAATGCACAAATGACCATAGGCACAGGAGAGAGGAAGAAGCGGGTATATATATATCAGCGCTGTGCATTACCTCTGGGTGAGAGTCCTCCAGGATGATAGAGAGGACTGAGCAGGAAGCACAGGAGGAAGGCTAGAAATGCGCACGTGCAGAACTGAACCTGGCATGCGCGCGCACTCGACGAGCAGCAGGGGGGCGGGAGTGGACGCCGAAGGGAAGATGCTGCAGAGGAGGAGCTGCGCCGGGACACCGAGGACAGGTAAGTATGAGATGATGCGGCGAGCGGTGGCGGCAGCAGCGGCGTGACAACAGGCAGATGCTGACTGTGTAACACACCCAGTGTCAGACAAGAATGTAGTTCGTTCAGCTCCTAATCCGGCTCCACATGTCTTACAAGCAACGTGTAATGAAAATGTACATCATAGGTGATTAAGTGGCTAAGTTATTGCAAACAAATATGTTAATTATGGTGTGACTTGAAAATTTCCTTGTGTCTATAGATGTTACTGCTGCCATCATGAAAGTGCATTCTAAACTGCAGACACCAAGTTATAGCGCAGGGGGAGCTGAGCAGATGAACCTATAGCTTTGTAACTAAAGATTCAGTATAACCTGTGTTTTAATTTCTTAACCCTTTGCTCATTCTGGAATTTTTCATCCAGTGAGCGGTCCTATCAGTGACTGACAGCTTTCTTTCTATAAGTGTGCATACTGACATAGCTGTCAGTCACTGATAGGACCGCCCACTGGACCAAAAATCTCAGAAAGAGTATAGGACTAAGTCTACGTTCACATTTGCGGTCTGCGCCGCAGCGTCGGGCGCCGCAGCGTCGCCGCATGCGTCATGCGCCCCTATATTTAACATGGGGGCGCATGGACATGCGTTGCACTTGCGTTTTGCGATGCATGCGTCACTGCGGCGCACGCGTCCGGGCGCAGAGGACGCAGCAAGTTGCATTTTTGCTGCATCCAAAATCAACCAAAAAAAAGGACGCATGCGTCGCAAAACGCAGCGTTTTGCATGCGTTTTGCTGCATTTTTGTTTGCCTTGTGCGTTGCATCGCCGATGCTGCGGCGCACAACGCAAATGTGAACGTAGCCTTAATGCTGAAAAAAATAGGTTACACAATCTTTTCTCAGAAAATTATGTGTTAATCAACTCAGCTTCCCCTGATCTATTACATGCTGTCTGCATATTGGACTGCATATTCCTGATTACAGGTTTCCTTCCCTTTATGTCTTTGTCCATAGGCATAAAAGCTTGAACTGACATTGATTAATTTTATAACCATGTATGTAAACCTTCTATTACAATACTTGTAACAGAAAGCTAAATAAAGTAGAATGTAATAGAGGCACACTGTGTCACTACCCTTAAAGCAGAACTAAAGCTACAAATATACAGAGTAAAAAGTGGTGGCTGCTTGACAGGGGCTTATAGTATCCAACAGTGTAAATCCACGTAGCCATCATTACTACATATACTCTACCTGTCGAATAATATCCAGATGTTCTTGAGAATTGCTAAAATTCTTTCCAATTTCAAATATGCAAAAGGATTCTTGCTGACACGCATCAACCCAGAACTGATATTCTGCCGTCTGAGGAATTCGATCCATAAAGATACGAAAGGCTTCCCATACTGCTTCTTGGCAGACTGAAAAGAGAGAACAAAATAGTTACATATACATAATATGTTACTTAT
This sequence comes from Ranitomeya variabilis, assembly GCF_051348905.1. Taxonomy (NCBI): domain Eukaryota; kingdom Metazoa; phylum Chordata; class Amphibia; order Anura; family Dendrobatidae; genus Ranitomeya; species Ranitomeya variabilis. Next base: position 795,014,100 of record NC_135233.1, on the reverse strand, counting down.
AATTTTTATTTTTTTAAGTAATGTACGAATGTTTTAGCCTGGTGTTGAGAAAAGCCAGCAAAGTATGAATGCTTTCAACAATAGCAGTGTTAATATTTTATTCTTATTAATTAACAAAATGCAAAGATCAAGTGCTCTAGGTAAACTTCACTTGCACACAGTTTTTGAAAGAGATTAGTAGAGAGATTTTTTTCAAACATTTTGGAAAACTATCCACAGAACTGTGAATTTTGGATTCTACAATTCCTTCTATCTCTTTGTGTAATCGCAGACTCAATGATATTGATATCAGGGCTCTGTTGGGGCCATTTCATCACTTTCAGGAATCCATATTCTTTACAATACACAATAAACTATTTTTGCAAGATAGTTCATTCAATAACATTGGCTATATGTTTCAGGTCATTGTCTGGCTGCAATTTGTGGGCCTCACTGATTGTATTGTATGATGGTCTGGATAATTATTAGCTAACTATATTTCTCAGCATTGACGACACTAAGAAAGAGACAATACTAAAGCATCACTCCAGCCTGTTTCTTCATTTCACCATTGGATTGGTATCACTGATCCATGTTTACTGCCCCTAGTAAAATACTTACCAGCCACTATCTTTTGCATATCCCAGCACTGCTCTGATTCCACTACGCCTTCTTGTGATCATAGCTGCTGAATGACTGAAAGTCAGAGCTAACGGTCACAAGCCTTGTGCAACACTGGTACTATCTGACAGGTCACAAACTGTAGAAGATGACCAGAGCAGTCCATTGTACAGGACAAAATGGCAGTTGGTAAGTAAAAGGCTTAGAGAAGGGACCTTACAATTCTGATACCATTCTAGTGGTGAGATGAAAAAATGCCAAAGTGGTGCTTTAACCCCTTCCTGACCTTGTACATATCCACATTGTCCAGATTGATGGGTATTTGCTGACTTTGGACATATGGATACGTCATGGCGATCGCCGCCGGGTGTCTGCTCATTCTGACAGCTGACACCCGACACTCAGTGCAGGAGCATTGTCCGCACCTCTCCCATCACTTTAACCCCCTAAATACTATGATTGCAGCATTTAGTAGGCATGCAAAAGGATGGAGCACCCTCTGCACTCTGATCGGCACCCCGGCGATGTCATTGCAGGGGCCCGATCATTGCCATGGTGGTCCAATATCATCATGATCACATCCGGATTACCATTCACAAGCAAGTTAGCTAGATCATGCGTAGTGCATGATCTAACTATGCAGCACTGTAACAACAACAATGCAGCACTGACAGCATTTCAATGCATTAGAATTGCTCTCAGACTACGAAAAGTGAAAGTCCCATGGAGGGACTTAGTAAAAAACTTAAAAAAGTTAAAACAAAGCTGCAGAAATATTTTAAAAACATCATAAAATAATAATAAAAAATAAAAAATCATATTGTACCCATAAATAAATATTCATATGAAAAAATTAGCAAAGAAAATTCATATATTTGGCATTGCCGCTTCTGAAGTGACCCCACTTATAAAACTGTCCCTCCAGTGAACAATGTAAAAAACTAACATACAAAACGAAGCAAAAAATGATGCTTTTCCATCTTACAAAAAGTGGAATAAAACACAATAAAAAAGATGTATGTAAATAAAAATGGAATAGATGAAAACATCATCTTGTTCCGTAAATACAGCTCAATCAGTGGAAAAATAAAATAGTTATAGCTCTCAGAATAAAGCAATGCAAAAATAATTATTTGTTCTATAAAATAGTTTTTATTGCATAAAAGTGCCAAAACACAAAAAAAATATATAAATGTGGTATGGCTGTAATTGAATTGACTCAAAGAATAAGGCTGCTTTATCAATTTTACCACACACAGACCAGCATAAACCCCACAAAAAATTCCTGAATTGCTGTTTTTTGTTCATTCTGCCTCCCAAAAATTGGAATATATAGCGATTAAAAAGAGTCTTGTGCCCAAAAATGGTACCAATAAAAACATCAACTAGTCCCACAAAAACACAACAATAAGCCATCACATGACTCTGTCAGTAGAAATATGTGAAAATTATAGCCTACACAATGGCAATGCAAAAACTATTTTTTGCAGAAAAAGTCTTTTAGTATGTGACAGCAGCCAAGCATAAAAACAATATAAATTTGGCATCACTCCCAAACATTGCAGTAAGTCTTGGCTTACATTTATCCTGCGCTCTGCGCTGAGCAGTTGCACGTGGTTTCTGTGTAAATATCTGAAATATGTGATACAGATGGAAACCCCAATGATGGAGGCACTGTGGATGCTGTCTGACCAATGACCTGGTGGTGTCCGTCTTTTTAGGCAGGCATAAAAGTGCCATCGGCCACAGTTTTGTACACCTCTAAAAAAAGGACAACACTGAACAGAGGCCAGACAGATTCCAATGTAACTCTGCTGCAGCATTATAGTGAATGGATCCCTTTGGGAGTTTCATCTGTCACATCACCCAGAGATTGAGATGGAAACCACAAAGTAAGTTCTCAGCGTAGAGCACAGGATAAATGTGCTTCCAAACGTTATGTAAAATGTTGCTAATAAAAGCTTCAAATCAATCCACAAAAAAAAGCAAGTCCCCACTCAGGGTCATCACCTGTTAATAGAATTATAGGGGGCTTTCATGTTACTGGTAGCACAGCGGCTCTGGAAAAGCAAAATGGCTCCTTAACCGCAAAAGAAATCAAGCAAATTCTCTGCTCCCAAATCGAATTGTCCCTCTCCCTTCTGAGCCCCACAGTGTGAATAAACCACATTTAGCATCCACATGTTTGGCATTTCTATAGCGATGAGAGTCCACCTAATTTACGGGTGCATGTCTCCAGAAGCATGAGCTGCGCACTACTAGGTACTAAAACTGTAGTTTGTTATTTTCACTCACTAGCATCCAATGTTGCTTGTTTCTGGAAAATACCTATGGAATTGAAATCATCACTTACCCCTGTAGAGAAATTCCCAAAGGGGTATGTTTTCTAAAAATGGGGTAACTTGAAGGGGGATTCTGCTCTTCTAGCACTTAGAAGCTCTGTACATGGAGTCTGCAAACTATTCTAGGAAAATCTGTGCTCTAGGAGGCAAATAACACTCTGCCCCATATGGCTAAGCAGTACTGTACAGCCATATATAGGATATTTCTACATTCAGCACAATTTGTCTGACAAATTTTGGTGCCATTTTTACCAATTTTCTAGTGTGAAAATGTAAAATCTGGGTCTAAAACAACATTTTGGTAGTAAAAATGTAATGTCAATTTGATTACTAGATCAATTCATTGAGAGGTGTAGTTTGTAAAATGGGATTCCTTATGTTCTGCTGTTCTGGCACCTCAGAGGCTCTGCCAATGTGACATGGCACCCTCAAACCTATCCAGCAAAATCTGAACATCAATATGGCTCTTCTTCCCTTCTGAGCTTTGTACTGTGCCTTAAAAGTATTTTTGACCACATATGGGGAATCAGTGTACTCCGGAAAAATTGCACAACAAATTTTGAGGTCCATTTTCTCCTGCTGACCTTGTGAAAATGAAAAAATATTGGAGTTAAAAAACATTTTTGGGTGAAAAATGTTTTTTTAATTTCCACAGATCAATGTTTCAAAATTCTGTGACACACTGGTGGGTTCAAGGTGCTCACCACACATCTAGATAAATTCCTTGAGGAGTCTAGTTTTCTAAACTAAGTCACATTTGGGTTTTGGGGTTTTTCCACTATTTAGGCACATCAGGGGCACTTCAAACGTGACATGGCATTCACTAATTATTCCAGCAAATTTTGCTTTGAAAAAGTCAAATGGTGCACCTTCCCTTCCAAGCCCTGCTGTGAGCCCAAACAGTAGTTTTCCTAATCATGTTGGGTATCGGCGTATTCAGGAGAAATTTTTTGTGGGGAAAAATGTGTTTTTTTTTTCATTTTCACTGCTCAACGTTATGAACTTCTGTGAAGCACCTAGGGATTGAAGGTACTCCTCACACATCTAGATAAATTCCCTGAGGTGTCTAGATCCAAAATTGTGCAATTTGTGGGGAAATTACACTATTTAAGCACATAAGGGGCTCTCTAAACATGACATGGCGTCCCCTAATTATTCCAGCAAATTTTGCATTCAAAAAGTCAAATGGGGCTCCATTCCTTCCCAGCCATGCCATGTGCCCAACCAATAGTACCATTTTTCAGGTATCAGTATACTCAGGAGAAATTGCGCAGCTAATTGTCTTGTGCAATTTCTCCTGTTACTCTTGTAAAAATGCAAAAATTGGGGCTAAAAAACATTTTTGTTCAAAAAATGTTTTTTTTTTCATGGCTCAATGTTTTAAACTTCTGAGAAGCACATTGGAGTTCAAGGTGCCCAAAACACATTTAGATAAGTTCTCTGAGGGGTCTAGTCACCAAAATAGTGTCACTTGAGGGGGATTCCACTGTTTAGGCACATCAGGGGCTCTCCACACGCAACAAGGCAAACAGCGCTCTTTCCCTTCCGAGCCCTGCAATGCGACTAAACAGTGGTTTTACACTTTTAGAAATTGCACAACAAATTTTGGAGTCCATTTGCTCGTTTTACACTTGTGAAAATAAAAAGTTGGGGTCTAAAGTAATATTTTTGTGAAAAAAGTTAATTGTTACTTTTTTCCTTCCACATTCCAAAATTTCCTGTGAAACACTTGAAGGGTTAACAAACATCTTGAATGTGGTTTTGAGTACCTTGAGGGGTTCATTTTTATAATTGTGTTACTTGTGTTAGTATCAGCCTGATACTGTGCGAAGGGTTACTGCTGCCTTTCCAGGTTCAGCTATTGTAACCAGTACTTGTCAGCGGCGAGCAGATGTCTCTGGGACTAAGTCCTGCTTTTCCCCTTCTGAGCATGCCCAGGGTAAGACCTCTCATTGGAGGTTGGGGGTCACATGCCCAGGTACTGCAGCAGCTCCCATTGGACCTCTAGGCATGTCCTGAAGTTGCTGCAGCTATAAAAGTTTTGCATGGCCTAGAATACCAGCACCTCCGGTAAGGACTTTGTGTGAGTGGATTCAGGACCCGGCTGAAATAAGCCCCTAGAATACCGGCACCTCCGGTGAGGAGTTTTGCGTGTGCTATTCCGACTGTATGACCACTGTTTGCTCTATTTGGTAGCTGTGTTCCACTGTGAGGTTAACAGGGCACAGCGTTCTCTTGTCTTTAGTGCAGTAGCAGAGTTAATAATAATAATAATAATAATAATAATTTTATTTATATAGCGCCAACATATTCCGCAGCGCTTTACAACTTATAGAGGGGACTTATACAGACAATAGACATTACAGCATAACAGAAATCACAGTTCAAAACAGATACCAGTAGGAATGAGGGCCCTGCTCGCAAGCTTACAATCTATGAGGAAAAGGGGAGACACGAGAGGTGGAGAGTTCACCTATACCACCATATAGTACCATCAGTTACTAGCAGCGGGTTTTACTCCTGCACGGTAAACCCCGGGTTGCGAACACACTGATTACTTTATAATTATATATATGGTGCTTTCCAATCAGACATTATCACCACAGTTCCCATTCAGACTCACAATATAAATTCCCTATCAAATATCATACAAAAATTCAGGAAGCTTATGCCAAGTAAAATAAATAGATTTTTTTAGATCAAAAGTTAAAAACTTTACATAAAAAAACTACTCAGGGGAGATACAAATACAAAATAAACTATTTGCTCAGAAAACAAACCAATGCCTATGAGATCAGTATCAAAGTATAGGCAAATATCGAAAACCTACTAAGTAGAAAAATAGTATAATTCTAGGTCTCCATCACTCATTTTATAGAAATTCAAACATCAGTTGGAAAAAAGAACTTGTAAAAATCAATAGGTACCATTGTACAATTGGAGGTATATATGGGTTAGTTCCAAAAAGTTCTTGTACAAATATCCATTGACATGTGAGAGTTCTAGACCATAGTCAAACACTATATATATGTGCATAAAGAACTCTATAACAACAATAAGATCTATTGATCTAAATTTCACAGAGTAAATGCCAACAAATAAATACATTTACCTTGTTAGGAACCATATATAATAGGTAATATTAATATAGGGGTATATAAATGTTCAACAAGGACTCAAGTAAGGCATGAAAGTCATAAAAAAATAATATTTGGACAAAGGCTAATAAAAAATCAGGCCCAATGTCCACATATACCTAAGCGTACAAATAAATCATAGGTTCATATAAGGTGCAACAGATACAGTGGGGCAAAAAAGTATTTAGTCAGTCAGCAATAGTGCAAGTTCCACCACTTAAAAAGATGAGAGGCGTCTGTAATTTACATCATAGGTAGACCTCAACTATGGGAGACAAACTGAGGAAAAAAAAATCCAGAAAATCACATTGTCTGTTTTTTTATCATTTTATTTGCATATTCTGGTGGAAAATAAGTATTTGGTCAGAAACAAAATTTCATCTCAATACTTTGTAATATATCCTTTGTTGGCAATGACAGAGGTCAAACGTTTTCTGTAAGTCTTCACAAGGTTGCCACACACTGTTGTTGGTATGTTGGCCCATTCCTCCATGCAGATCTCCTCTAGAGCAGTGATGTTTTTGGCTTTTCGCTTGGCAACACGGACTTTCAACTCCCTCCAAAGGTTTTCTATAGGGTTGAGATCTGGAGACTGGCTAGGCCACTCCAGGACCTTGAAATGCTTCTTACGAAGCCACTCCTTCGTTGCCCTGGCGGTGTGCTTTGGATCATTGTCATGTTGAAAGACCCAGCCACGTTTCATCTTCAATGCCCTTGCTGATGGAAGGAGGTTTGCACTCAAAATCTCACAATACATGGCCCCATTCATTCTTTCATGTACCCGGATCAGTCGTCCTGGCCCCTTTGCAGAGAAACAGCCCCAAAGCATGATGTTTCCACCACCATGCTTTACAGTAGGTATGGTGTTTGATGGATGCAACTCAGTATTCTTTTTCCTCCAAACACGATAAGTTGTGTTTCTACCAAACAGTTCCAGTTTGGTTTCATCAGACCATAGGACATTCTCCCAAAACTCCTCTGGATCATCCAAATGCTCTCTAGCAAACTTCAGACGGGCCCGGACATGTACTGGCTTAAGCAGTGTGACACGTCTGGCACTGCAGGATCTGAGTCCATGGTGGCGTAGTGTGTTACTTATGGTAGGCCTTGTTACATTGGTCCCAGCTCTCTGCAGTTCATTCACTAGGTCCCCCCGCGTGGTTCTGGGATTTTTGCTCACCGTTCTTGTGATCATTCTGACCCCACGGGGTGGGATTTTGCGTGGAGCCCCAGATCAAGGGAGATTATCAGTGGTCTTGAATGTCTTCCATTTTCTAATTATTGCTCCCACTGTTGATTTCTTCACTCCAAGCTGGTTGGCTATTGCAGATTCAGTCTTCCCAGTCTGGTGCAGGGCTACAATTTTGTTTCTGGTGTCCTTTGACAGCTCTTTGGTCTTCACCATAGTGGAGTTTGGAGTCAGACTGTTTGAGGGTGTGCACAGGTGTCTTTTTATACTGATAACAAGTTTAAACAGGTGCCATTACTACAGGTAATGAGTGGAGGAAAGAGGAGACTCTTAAAGAAGAAGTTACAGGTCTGTGAGAGCCAGAAATCTTGATTGTTTGTTTCTGACCAAATACTTATTTTCCACCAGAATATGCAAATAAAATGATAAAAAAACAGACAATGTGATTTTCTGGATTTTTTTTTCTCAGTTTGTCTCCCATAGTTGAGGTCTACCTATGATGTAAATTACAGACGCCTCTCATCTTTTTAAGTGGTGGAACTTGCACTATTGCTGACTGACTAAATACTTTTTTGCCCCACTGTATATCAGATGTACATGTGCAAATGGCAATATGTAAATAAAGTGTCTCTAGTGCAATAGGTTGAATGGAGGCATGTTACCTGGCAGTACAGTGCAAACTTAAAAAATTCTATTTAAGATCTTCTGAAAAAAATAACACGCACATGCTGGAATAAGGCATTGCTAGAAAATTACCTTACAAAAGGGCTGATCCCAAAGGGACTAAGTGTGCAGATTATGCAGTCATTTCCAATAGATGATACAGTTTTTCAAATGCGATGCTCTAAATACTTAATGGACTTGCTGATTGGAAATAATAAAAAAAGTATAGATAAATTGGACATTGATAATGACAATACTCGTAAAAAAACTACTTGAAAATATGAAAGCAGCAGAGATGGAAATGCTAAGTAAAGATATTGATGCCAAATTTTTGATCTGGGAGAAAGAAGTAAAAGATACCAAAACAAAGAAATTTCAAAGAGATTTACAAGATTTCAAAAACAGTACTGTCTACAGATGGCAGACCTGTCAGAATAAGGATGAAAATATTTCAAGAAGTTCTTCTTTCTCACCTATGTCCTCTCGGGAAGGTGATAGTACACCATTTAATCGTATATACAATCTAAGGAAGAACAATAACAAAAGAAGACATGACAACTATAAAAGGAGAGACAAATGGACTGACAACCCTTAAACTTCAAAACTACAGGTAATTATTAACCTATCTGAGGTCAAATTAACACAACCCCAGATAAAAGTGTTAAGCCTAGGCCTTACATTTTCACCTATATCCCCCTTTGATTCCTTCCTAGCGATTAAAAACCTTCATTTATTCGCTCGCAAACTAATTTTAAAAAACTACATGAGAAACCTGAAATGGGAGGGGAATGGACAGAAAGAGAGCTGGAAGCTATCTCCATTTTAGAGGAACTGAGGGATGAACAAGAAAGACCAGCTACTAGCGGTAAGTTTGTACCTCCGACTCCAAAGACATGTCCACCTCTCAATCTGTACCCAAATATAGATTTATTTGTTTAACTTGTTGCCAAGGAGTTTGGAGAAATTTCAAATAGAATTGTAAATGACAATTTATCTATAAATCAGAGAAAGGCACTCAGGGAATTGAAAAGTGTGAAAGAAATAATAATTAAACCAGCAGGCAAGAGGGGAAATGTAGTAATTTGGCCTACAAAGATGTATGAGAGGGAAGCACTTAGACAATTGCAAGATGTAACTTGTTATAAAAGACTTACATATAACTCCACCTTGGCTTTTCAGGAGAAACTACAGGATACATTGGAGATTGCCTTTCAGAAGGGAATAATAAACAAGGATCTTAGAAATAATTTGATACCGATGTATCCAAAATTGGCTTGCATCTACTTCATACCGAAGATCCACAAAGACATGATAACCCCTCCCGGACGCCCCATTGTGTCAGGCAACGGCAGCCTTTGTGAGGTATTTAACAAATACTTAAATTTTTATCTAAAACCCCTGGTGCTCAGTTTGCCATCACTAGTGTTGAGCGATACCTTCCGATATTCAAAAGTATCGGATTGGATCTGCCGATATTCAAAAAATATCGGATATCGCCGATACCGATACCCGATACCAATGCAAGTCAATGGGACAAAAATATCGGAATTAAAATAAACCCTTTCTTTCCTTGTAGGTTAATTCCACATGAAGGAAAACAACTAAGAATAATGTAGGATGTATTGGGGGAGGTGGAGGAGACAATAAAGGCATAGAGGTTTAGCTGAATCAAATGGAAGAGCAGGAATTAATTTTTTAAGACGTTCGGAGTTACAAAGATATTGACTATGTTAAGATTTTTTATATTTTGTCAGATATTTGTGTTTCACTACTTCCATGCTCTTCACCTTCTTTTTAACTTCTCCCACACTTTCTTCTTCATCATCCTCAGCAGCAAAACAGCTCCTCTGTGTACTCCTATATAGTGCTTTTCCACAATCTAGCAGGATACGGATGGAAAGCCACTAATAGGATAAATTTGAAAAAATGTGCAGCAGGCTGCACTAATTGAAAAAAGGACAATGGAACAGTATGAGGCAGTGACGCACTCTGAGCTGACTACAACCAGCGGTGGCTGCAGACCAGACTACAGAGTGAGCTGCACTCACACACAGACCTTGCAGACAGCCGTGAACGGCGCTGCAAGGCAAAAACAAGGTTCTCACACAGCGGTTGCTAAATTAGCCTGGGTAAAGCACACTGAAGCAAATCGCTATCTCAAAACTGGCCCTCAGTGAGAACACAGCGTCCTGTCCCTAACTGAATTCACAGCAGAGTGAACCCAAAATGGCGGCGGCAACTTTTACAGTGCATCTTGACATCATTTCAGCAGCCAATCACAGCCATGCCAGTAGTTACATGCCTAACATGCAGAACAGGATGTGCACACACTTCTAATGATTCCTCATTGGCTGAATTCTGGCTCTTTGAATTATGGGAACTTCCAATTCCGGTATCCGATATACTGAAAGCATCGGAACTCGGTATCGGAATTCCGATACCGCGAATATCAGCCGATACCCTATACTTGCGGTATCGGAATGCTCAAAACTAGCTGTCACATATTAAAGATACAGAGGATGTTCTGAGCAAGGTTAAAATCATAGCAATGGAGGGTGACATGTGGTTTGTACGTTAGATGTAGAGTCACTGTACACCTCCATCCAACATCCTGATGGGATTAAAGCAGCCAAACTTTTTTTGACAGTGACTAATCTTGATGAGGATCTCATCAAATTTCTCTTGGATCTTCTTGAATTTGCTTTTGAACATAATTATTTTATTTTCAAGGAAACCATATACTTACAACAACAGGGTAAAGCAATGGGGGCAGCATTTGCCCCCTCATATGCAAATCTTTTTTGGGGCATGTGGGAGAGACAAATATTCTTTGTCAACCCCATCGCATACATTGAGAAGGTCCTGCTCTGGGTTTGTTTCATTGATGATATTTTATTGATATGGCAGGACACAGAGCAGGACCTTCTTGCCTTTCTTGACATCTTGAATGAGAATAAGATGAATATTAAACTTACTTATACGTACAGTCAAACCACCATTGACTTTCTGGATATACAGATTACAAAGGGACAAGATGGCTTCCTAGAGACAAATGTTTTCCAAAAAGATACGACTGCAAACTCTTTATTCCATGCCTCATCATCACATCTGAAACCATTAATAAATCGGATACCAACTGGTCAATTTCTCAGGATTAGGAGGATATGTTCAAATGACCAATCTTTTTATGAATAGGCTGATATTCTCTGTTCCAGATTTGAAGACAGGGGCTATTCTAAGAGGAGCATTAAGAGGGGCCTTCGGAAAGCCACCAAAATGAAATGGAAAAATCTAATAAAAACTAGAACAAAGCCCAAAAGTAAACAAAAGGTGAGGTTTATTTCAACATATACCAAAAAATGGTCAGAAATGAGGGATGTGTTGGAAAACACTGGCCCTTATTACAAACAGACCGAACTTTAACAAAATGTTTGTTCAATCAGCCATCAGTTACCTATAGGAGGTCCAGTAACATAATAGACTGACTAGTTCATAGTTACTATACAGGACCCAATTTGGAAAAAGCTTTTGGCTCAAAGGGACAAAAATGGGGCTGCTTTCCTTGCAATGATTGCATTGCCTGTCCGAATATTTCTCTTGCATCGACCTTTGACTCCAGTGATGGCAAGGAAACATTCACCATCACTCAACATATTACATGTAACACAAGTGGAATTGTATACTATGCTGTATGTTCCTGCCCCAAGATATATGTGGGACTGACCTCTAGACTGTTCAAGAATAGGGTGAGAGAACATTACAGGGACATTATAAATGCTAGTGAGGTTGAAGACTTGCCCTTATTAAAACCTAAAACAAGACACTTCAAGTCCTTCCACAATTGTAATGCAAAACTCCTGAAAGTGACTGGTATTGACAAAGTAAACGTTGACCAGAGAGGTGGAAACTGGAAGAAAAATCTAGCACAATTGGAAGCCCAATGGATCTCCAAAATAAGTACTGTTCAACGAAATGCATTGAATGAAGTCTTGAGCTTTTCCCCTTTCCTTTAAAATATATATTGTTTTTAGTGGTTTTAAATGTGTTGTTTGTTAATCATGTTTTTAATAAAAAAATTTAGTCCATAGTTCCTGTTATCCTGACTCCACGTATTCAGTGATTGATCCGGTTCCTTAATCTTGGTGATTGTTACACCCGGTCCCGGTCCCGTACCTTCACGGGGTCCCCATCGGGACTCCAGCTCTATGCCGGTCCTACCCCGCCCTGCTGCAGCCTTTGCTTCCTCTATTTCCCCTGATTCCTGGCGCACGGCCAGCAGGTTCCCGTGTAGGGTACTTAGGTTACGCGCGTGCTCCCGGTCTCTTAAAGAGACAGTGTACATTTTTCAAAAGTACGTCTGACCAATGGCGTGTTAGTGATTACTATTTCTAGCCCCTCCACCATAAGGAGGGTGCCAGAGCAACAAGTATCCTCTGTTGCTAGCTTCTAGTTTCCTCTAGTGTGTGCTTAAGCTCCTGAAATGTTCTGCCAGTGCTCTGCTCACATTTTTTGTCTCTACAGACTGTCAGCTACCTGTTATCTTGCTATCCTGCACGATATTCATTCTGTCTATGCCAGTTTCATCACATCCCGCCATTCAGCCAACCGTACCTCTCCTACCCATACACCCGGAACCCGCCGGTCAGCTCCACGACATTTCTTAACCCTGCTAGTCCATCTGTCAGGTGTCCGGGGTCTAACTGGAGGTAGCACCCATGTCACCAGGCATTCCACTCTGACCCTGTTCGAGGGAACTTACCACTGGATCCTGGGGCTCACGCAGTCACACTCCCTTTGGAGCCCCCCGGACCGTGGTCCCGAGGTTCCAAAGAAATATCAATAAGAAGTGAATGTGAACTTCACAACCTGTGCCTCCGCTTCCATTCGTTACAGATTTTTCCAGCCATGGAACCCACTGCATCCCAGGTACCTCTGGTGGTGGAGCTATGTCAAGAGGTTACTCGTCTGAGGGATCAACAGGATAAGATCATGACCTATCTGTGCATCTTGTCTACTTGCATGGATTCCCTGATATCCTTGACTTTGTATCTGCTACCGGCATCCAGGTATCCAGTTGCATGGGAAGTAAAGGTCCTCGCCTGGTGGCCCCACCCACTTCCATTGGGACCCCGTTCAGTGTCAGGGGTTCATTAACCAGTGCACACTGCACTTTTAACTCCTGGGGCATATGTTTACATCAGCCCTTTGCTGATGTCTTCGGGAAAAAGGAACCAGAGATACTACCTCCTCACAGGTCGTATGACTGTCCGATTGATCTGTTCCCCAGAACATCTCCTCCTCGAGGGCAAATATATCCTCTTTCTCAAGCAGAGACCCAGTCCATGTCTGATTACGTCCAGGAGAACCTGCCCAGAGGACTTATCTGGAAGCCATCTTCGCCGGCAGGGGCAGGATTCTTCTTCGTGAAGAAAAAAGATGGATCACTATGGCCCTGTATAGGTTACAGGGGGCTGAAACAGATCACGGTGAAGAACAGGTACTCATTACCTCTTATTTCAGAGCTGTTTGATAATCTCAGAGGGGCTAAGATCTTCACTAAACTGGATCTCAGAGGGGCCTACAACCTGATTCGTATACGTGATGGAGACGAGTGGAAAACAGCTTTTAACACACAGGATGGACACTACGAATACCTGGTAATGCCATTCGGCCTAAGTAATGCACCCGCAGTTTTCCACGAATGCATAAACAATATTTTCAGAGATCTGCTCTATTCTTGTATTGTTGTTAACCTGGACGATATCTTGATCTTCTCTGCAGACTTAGCCTCACACTGGAGGTAAGTATGTCAGGTCTTACAAAGACTCAGGGAGAACAGACTTTATGCCAAATTTGAAAAATGCCTCTTTGAACAATCCTCTTTGCCTTTCCCTTGTTATATCGTATCGTCCACAGGATTAAAGATGGATCCGGAGAAGTTGTCCATCGTCTTCAAGTGACCTCTCCCATCCGGACTGAAAGCCATACAATGGTTCCTGGGGTTCGCCAACTACTGCCGTCTATTCATTGCACACTTTTCCACCCGAGTGGCACCCATCTCGGCTACAACCCGGAAAGGCACAAACGCCAAGGATTGGACTCCCGAGGAAGAGGAAGCTTTTGCTTCTCTAAAACAGGACTTCTTTTCTGCACCTGTTCTCCATCGACTGGACTCAGATAAGCAATTCTTGCTTGAGGTAGATGCTTCCTCCTCCGTGGGAGATCAGGAATTGTTGGCAATCAAGTTGGCCCTGCAAGAGTGGTGACACCTCCTCGAGGGAGCAGTCCATCAGGTTGTCATCTTCACTGATCATAAAAACGTCACTTATCTCCAATCTGCACAGAGGCTGAATCACCATACCTCTGGACAACGCCAATTCCACCTGCGCCAGCTCCTACCCATTCACCCGGAACCCGTCAGTCAGCTCCATGACATCTGTTAACCCTGCTAGTCCGTCTGTCCTTTTGGGACAGCTGCCAAATGTCTGGCGTCTAACTGGAGGCAGCATCCGTGTCCTCCAGGCATTCCATTCTGACCCTGTTCGAAAGGAACTCACCACCGGTGCCTGGGGCTCATGTAGTCATGCCCCCTTCAGAGCCCCCCAGAGCGTGGTCCCGAGGTTCCACAGAAATATCAATAAAAAGCGAATTTGAACTTCACCACCTGTGCCTCCGCTTCTATTCGTTACAGAGATGATAGTGATGGAAGATCTTTCAAGCGGCTCCAGGACACATTTCCATGTTTTTAAATATACATACATATATATGTGGTCACATGCATGGGAATGTGTGTATGTGAATGTGTGCACATGTACATGTGTGTGTATGTATACATGTGCATGCACTTTTCCTCTTTGTACGTATGGTCAATTTCTGATCTATTGTTTTTATTCCCTTTATTTCATCCCAAATCAGGATTTATTTCCTTATGAAAATGAAGTAGCTATTTTAAATATTAGTATAAAATAGTTGTTTATACATATTGACGCTGTTGGTTATTGGGGGTTTATATGTAAATGTCCACAAGGTGAAACTGTTCTTTCATATATCTATATAATGCTTTCATCCCCCCAAAAAATTTTAAACATGTTTTGAAATTTTTTTTTTCTTATTCCTTTTTCTTATATGGGTTAATATGTCATAAATAGTGTTGAGCATTCCGATGCTGCAAGTATCGGGTATCGGCCGATACTTGCTGTATCGGAATTCCGATACCGGGATTCCGATACTCTTGTGGTATCGGGTATCGGGTATCGGAACAACATTAATGTTAAAATGTGTAAAATAGAGAATTAAAATAAAAAATATCGCTATACTCACCTGTCCGACGCAGCCGGGACCTCAGCGCAGGAACCGGCAGCGTTGTTTGTTTAAAATTCCCGCTTTTACATGGTTACGCGAAGTCCCGGCTTGTGATTGGTCAGGGCGGCCATGTTGCCGGGCCGCGGACCAATCACAGCAAGCCGTGACGAAAATACGTCACGGCTTGCTGTGATTGGTCCGCGTCCCGGCAACATGGCCGCCATTAACCAATCACAAGCCGTGACGTCACGGGAGGCTGGAAACGCGCTCATTTTAAAAAGGGCGCGTGTCCAGCCTCCCGTGACGTCACGGCTTGTGATTGGTTGCGTCGCGGTCAACCAATCACAAGCCGGGAGGCTGGACACGCGCCCATTTCAAAATGAGCGCGTCCAGCCTCCCGGCTTGTGATTGGTTGATCGCGGCGCAACCAATCACAAGCCGTGACGTCACGGGAGGCTGGACACGCGCCCATTTCAAAATGAGCGCGTCCAGCCTCCCGGCTTGTGATTGGTTGATCGCGGCGCAACCAATCACAAGCCGTGACGTCACGGGAGGCTGGACACGCGCCCATTTTAAAATGAGCGCGTGTCCAGCCTCCCGTGACGTCACGGCTTGTGATTGGTCAGGGCGGCCATATTGCCGGGACGCGGACCAATCACAGCAAGCCGTGACGTAATTTCGTCACGGCTTGCTGTGATTGGTCCGCGTCCCGGCAACATGGCCGACCTGACCAATCACAAGCCGGGAATTCACGTAACCAAGTAATAGCGCGAATTTTAAACAAACAACGCTGCCGGTTCCCTCGCTGAAGTCCCGGCTGCGTCGGACAGGTGAGTATAGCGATATTTTTTATTTTAATTCTTTCTTTTACACATTTATATGGTTCCCAGGGCCTGAAGGAGAGTTTCCTCTCCTTCAGACCCTGGGAACCATCAGGAATACCGTCCGATACTTGAGTCCCATTGACTTGTATTGGTATCGGGTATCGGTATCGGATTGGATTCCGATACTGTGACGGTATCGGCCGATACTTTCCGATACCGATACTTTCCGATATCGGAAAGTATCGCTCAACACTAGTCATAAATGCACAAGTATTTTATTAATAAGATAGATATATAAATATATTTTATATTTTCCCTGTTTTCACTTAGTTTGTTCATTAGCACATCACTTTATGCTTTATATTATTTTTATACATCTATTAATAAATAATTATTTTAGCATTTTAATATCTTTTGAGCAATCATAATTTTAGCCTATCACATTCACACAGTAAGTTATTAAGTTTTCAAACCTTTCTGAGCTTTGTATGCAACCATATTGGGACTTCAGTTAATGTAATTTAATAGTTAAGAGCTCTTTGCACACAACCCGCACTATAGTACACAATACTGATCCACTTCACATTACATGTAGTGAATGTTAGTTGTCCATGCACCATGGAGCTGCCCTTGTTCTTGCAGTGTGCGCTCTTCTGGCTGTGGGTTGCCATAGTGACGCGTCTGTGTGGGTGCCGGCACTGCCTCCTGTCCTGACGTGGATGTGGGTTGGGTTAGGGTTGTGGTGTTGGGGTTCTGGTTTTGGTATTGGAGTTAGGGTTCTGTTGTTGGGGTTAGGGTTGTGTTATGATTTGGGTTTGTGTTGGGGTTGTGGTTAGTTCTGGATTTAGGGTTGTTGTTAGTGTTGTGTTGAGGGTTAGGGTTGTGGTTAGGGGTGTGTTGTGGTTAGGGTTGGGTTTAGGGCTATGTTAAGGTTGGAGTTAGAATTGGGGGGCTTTCACTGTTAAAGCACATCAGGGGCTCTCCAAACGTGACATGGTGTACACTATGGATTCCAGACAGTTTTGCGTTTAAAAAGTAAAATGGTGCTCCCTCCCTTTTGAGCCCTGCCATGCGCTCAAACAGTGGCTTTGCCCCACATACGGGGTATTGGCGTACTCAGGAGAAATTACACAACAAATTTTGTGTTTTCTCCTGATACCCTTGTAAAAATAAAAAAGTCTGGGGCTAAATTAATTTTTTTGTGAAAAAAGTTAAATGTTAATTTTTTCCTTCCACAGTGCTTTAGTTCTCATGAAGCACCTGAAGGGTTAATTGAATGTGGTTTTGCGCATCTTGAGGGGTGCGGTTTTTAGAATGGTTCTATTTCCTGACATATTGAGCCCCCAAAATCACTTCAAATGTGAGTTTGTCCCTAAAAAAATGGTTTTGTAAATTTTGTTGGAAGAATGAGAAATTGCTGGTCAAATTTTAACCCTTATAACATCCTAAGAAAAAAAATTATGCTTCCAAAATTGTGCTGATGTAAAGTAAACATGCGGGAAATGTTATTTTTTAACTATTTTGTGTGACATGACAAAAATTAAAATTTTGAAAATTGCAAAATTTTCACAATTTTTGCCAAATTTACCTTTTTACTCATAAATAAATTCAAGTCATATCACCGAAATTTTGCCACTAACATGAAGTACAATATATCTCAACTCTCAAAATAACAGTCTCATATTCACTGGAATCTGTTGAAGCTTTCCAGAGCTATAATCTCATAAATTGATAGTGGTCAGAATTGTTAAAATTGGCTTGGTCATTAAGGTCAAAATTGGCTCCGTCACTAAGGGGTTAAGGGTTAATGTTTCAATGTCCTTTTATGGTACACGCAGGGTTGCCAACTTCTTTTACATTCTGGACAACTTATCCAAAAATAACAGACAAGTGACATTTTGTATGGGCTTTAGTGTTGAGCATTCCGATACCGCAAGTATCGGGTATCGGCCGATATTTGCGGTATCGGAATTCCGATACCGAGTTCCGATACTTTTGCGATATCGGGAATCGGTATCGGGATCCATATTAATGTGTAAAATAAAGAATAAAAATAAAAAATGTTGATATACTCACCCCTCCGACGGAGCCTGGACCTTACCGATGTAACCGGCAGCCTCCGTTCCTAAGAATGAGCGCGTGAAAGACCTTCGATGACGTTGCGGCTTGTGATTGGTCGTGTGAGCGGTCACATGAGCGGTCACGCGACCGATCACAAGCCGCGACGTCAGCCACGACGTCATGGAAGGTCCTAAACTCCTCATTCTTAGGAACGGAGGCTGCCGGTTAACAGCGGTAAGGTCCAGGGGCCGCCGGACGGGTGAGTATATCCATATATATTATTTAAATTCTTTATTTTTTACATTAATATGGATCCCAGGGCCTGAAGGAGAGTTTCCTCTCCTTCAGACCCTGGGGACCATCCAGGATACCTTCCGATACTTGAGTCCCATTGACTTGTATTGGTATTGGGTATCGGTATCGGCGATATCCGATATTTTTTGGGTATCGGCCGATACTATCCGATACTGATACTTTCAAGTATCGGAAGGTATCGCTCAACACTAATGGGCATACTAGAAAACCATAATGCTTCATATGAGTGTGAACTGCAAATAGATGATAATTACAATAACAATTACATTTGTTCAAGCTTTTCTAAGGTAAAAAAAATCACAGCAACATTATTATTTTCATTTTACAGACAGTGGATAAAAGTTCTGTCTTTTTATAGGCTCAGCAATAATTTTTAGATAGTTGACAATCCTGGCTGATCATTACCAATAGATAGCACTGGACACTTTTCTAACTTTTGGGCAAGAGATAATTTGCATTAAATGTGGTAAAATAAAACTAATATCATTATTAAGTAGCAGTAGATATAATCCTATGAGCATATTTGCGTCATGTGAACAGGTAATTGCGCTCTTATTGCCCTTGATCATATTGATGCTAAGCTTTCCTTCTATCAACTATAGGACCACTTTCAGCTGGCTGCAATATTGGAGTCTTTTATCATTTGTGTGAAGTACAATGTCATCACTAATTTTGCAGAATCAAATCTAGGTTTCATGGTGATCTAATTCTAATTCATCAGATCTTTGAGGTAGACCAGAGTTTTGTTGCCATATCATGGAAATAAAAATGTCTTGAAGAGATCCTTCTCTGATACGTTGCTGTGACATCCTGGTTCCCTTTCTATTGCCGATGAGTGAAACAGTTGGCGTGGCAGTAGATCTATTCCTGTGTGCCAGAAATATGATAGGAAATGTATAATGCATTGTATGTCCTTAGTGTGTCGCCAAGGTGAGCCAATCCTTGAAGATCACTCCATCAGTATAGAATTACCTGGACTGTTCATAATATTTGCTCCAAAAGCAAGTGAAAAGAATTGTGCTCCAGCCACCCTGAGAGGCCCTAAACCTGCTTGATTCATAAGATTAAGGCACCTCCTTTCATACACAGACTATCCTATATTGTGAACAATCACCACTTTGCTTTGAAGAGAGACTATACACTGTTTCCTCCTTCAGTAAAGTGTTACTAAGTTCACACGTGCGTCTGGCTGCTTGTAATTGCAGGAACATCATGGGCGCTCCAACACCTGCACCCAGACACCAACTCTACAGGAGTGCCCTTGGGAAGTCCTATAACATTTCCTTAAGTACCTCCTCCCACTATTGACAATTGTTGTGGACACGAGGGAAGTGTTTAGGGGTCCAGCCACCCACTTCAGCTATGGTGACATCAAGATTTGCTGCTAGTGGAACTACATGTCCCAGCTGGTCCCTCTGCAACATCTGACACCTCTCCTGTGACTCACCGCACTCTAGATATGTCAATATAAATTTTTTCTTTAGGAAAGACCCTTCTGATCTAAAAAAAGGAAACAGATAATGCTTGAGGCCACCACCTGGAAAATCTGAGCAAATACTGAGTCCCATTGCGCCACTAGGTCCATACTGGATAGGCACAGCTTTCAACTGTATCTGTGTCCTCAGGAAACAAATACATTTACAAACATTGGTGAAGCAAAGAGCCACTGGCTCACTGCCCTTCTATTTGTTGTGGTAAGTGATAGAATTCTTTAGCCCTGTGACCTACCAGAATTTGGGAGTGCATAGAGAACATCGGGCAGCGCAATGATATCACTTAACCGCTCCACCTGTTGCCCAATGCAGATTGCTGGGGTGAAGGAGGAATGTATTGCTGATTATCATTTAGGTGTTTAGACTTTATTTTTTAATAAAAATTGGAGCATTGGAGAACTCAAAGGAGGACATAATTGTTGCATGGAGGCACAAAAATGGAGAACATTATTGTATGGGGATAGAAAGGGGAACATGAACATAGTATGAGAAACAAAACATGACTAAGGACATATCTGTCTAGAACGTGTAGGACAGTGATACAGGGCTCCAGAAATTAAATGTATGCAAAATAAATTGTATGTTTTATAATAATTTCTTCTTGTTGCTGGAATTTTATTTTTTTCATGAATTTTGTAAGGGGCACAAAGACAGACATACCCAAGTGTTTATACACAATGGGGGCATTGCTGTTGTGTAAAAGGTCAAACGGTGCATCATTAGTGCTATGGGGCAAAAGATGTTTGTTACATTCTGTAGAGCTGACAAGTTGATGGAAAACGAAAAGGGGAAATTAATAACTAAGATTAGGTGAGACAAAACCTGTGAAGCAGTGTATTTACCTACATACACTTATAGGGTTTATAGAGCACTTAGTATTTACAGCTGTATGGTCACTGTAAAGTGGAAAAATACATTTTAGAACCCTGGTTTTTGTAAATGATCAGTATGATGGTACTATTTGGTCACTATGTTGTAGTAATAATAATGGTCATGGCCTGGCAGGTCAGTAACAGAATGGTGGTATTTGTGAATTGCAAAGTGCAATTATTTTCTAAATATAAGACTGAGAAAATACTTGTAGCCATGTTGTCTTTTACACACAATACAAAAAAGGACCCACTGGGACTTCTTTGCTCACGGACTCACAAAAACCTGAAGTTTACTCCAGAACCGATCCTGTCTACAACACCACACGGAGCCATAAACCAGCCTTAATAACATTACTTACAGTATATGGTAAGTTTCTATATTTTAACACTTTGTTATTCATTCTGTCATTATTATCTCTTGTGGCAGGATATTAATCACACCTAATAAATGTTCTCCAGTTTCACTGTCATGTTAATAAACTTTTATTTCACTTTACTGGTGGGAATACATTGTGTAAATTCTTTCCATATTGTATGCCTGTTCATATCCACTGACGGATAGCACTCCAGTGCCCCGTGTTTTGCTCTTTAATATAGTAATTAGATGCATAGCTTTTTAGCTAAAATCATCTGTAGCATTTAATTTAATATGGGTCTTGCAATACTCTAGTCATTGAGATTGAAATTGCTTTCCATCACCCGAGAATTTGTCTGATAAGTATAAAGGAATGGCCTTTAATTAATTTTTCTTTATGGATTCTCTTCCATGATCGCAGCTGAACAATGTTAAAAAGGATGTCATATTTGCACATTAGATTTACAAGTATATTACATTGCACATTATTCTGTACATGCTTCTAATCTGAACAGTGTCAAGGCACATCTATTTAAGGAGGGTCATTTCCACTGTTTGCTCCCATGTTTTTTAACCCCTTGATCACATGGTCATTTTCAATTTTTTCATTTTCGTTTCTTGCTCCCCTTCTTCCAAGAGCCATAACTTTTTTATTTTTCCATCAATATGGTCATATAAGGGCTTTTTTTGAGGCATAAGTTTTATTTTTGAATGACACCATTAATTCTGCCACATAGTGGTCTAGAAAATAGGGAAAAAAATCCCAAACGCATTGAAATTGCCAACAAAAATGTGCAATTTTGCAATTGCGCACTAAATAGTAAAAATCACCTGACAATACAATTCATATCTTACAAGTCATCACCTTAATGACCGGGCCAATTTTCACAATTCTGACCACTGTCACTTTATGAGGTTATAACTCTGGAACGCTTCAACGGATCCCAGTGATTCTGAGACTGTTTTCTCGTGACATATTGTACCATATAATAGCATTAAAATTTATTCGATATGACTTGCCTTTATTTGTGAAAAAAATTGAAAGGTGGCGAATATTTTGAAAATTTAGCAATTTTCAAACTTTTAATTTTTATGCGCTTAATAAAATAGTTAATAAATAACATTTCCCACATGTCTACTTTACATCAGCACAATTTTGGAAGCAAAATTTTTTTTGTTAGGAAGTTATAAGAGTTAAAAGTTGATCAGCTCAATTTTACAACAAAATTTGCAAAACCATTTTTTTTAGGGACCACCTCACATTTGAAATGACTTTGAAGGGCCTATATGACAGAAAATACCCAACAGTGACACCAGTCTAAAAACTTCACCCCTCAAGGTGTGCAAAACCACATTCAGGAAGTTTATTAACCCCTCAGGTGCTTCACAGGATTTTTTGGAATGTGGAAGGAAAAAATAAACATTTACTTTTCTTTCACAAAAATTTTCTTTAAGACCTATTTTTTTTTACTTTTGCAAGGGTAACAGGAGAAAATGGAGCATATATTTAGTTGTGCAATTTCTCCTGAGCGTGCAGATACCCCATATGTGGGGGAAGTCTGTGAACTTGTAATGACCTGCAGAATCATGATGGCAGGTCAGTTTTAGCATTTAGTGAACATGATTAAAAAAAATCCAAAAAACAATTATGGAATTGCACTTTTTTTACAATTTTACCATATTTGTAATTTTTTTCATGTTTTCCAGTACACGACATGGTAAAAAGAATGGTGCTATTCAAAAGTACAACTCATCCCACAAAAAAACAAGCCCTCACATTGCCGGAAAAATAAAAAAGTTTTGGCTTTGGGAAGAAGGGGAGCACAAAATGGAAACGCAAACACGGAAATATCCCTGGTCCTTAAGGGGTTAAAAGGCCTCGTGCACATGACTGTATTTTCGGTCCGAGTGCTCAAATGGATTGCACTTGGACCAATGTTATTTAATGAAGCAGTGCAGCTTTAAAATTTTTTACAGTGACTTACTGTGTGGGTGAAAAAAATTGCAGCATGCATGATTTTCCATTCAAGTCTATGGGTGTGAGAAAAAAATTGGATGCCACATGGAACAAAGTGTAGCTTCCGATTTTACAGATACATTGCAATTCTGTAACATAGGAAACTGTAAATGATTAATAGCTGCTGTTAAAGAATAGATTGCATACAGATGAAAAGTGAGAAAAAACTCATGCCGCTTTTATGGATGAAATAATTTTTATACGCTAGTTTGAGCCTACAGTAAGATGAAGTTCCCCTGATCAGTATTTGGTGCACTATTGCTGTTGCGTATTTTTGCTGTTCAAAAAGCATACCAGAGTTCTGGAAAAATGAATGGGATATTTATTAATCTCATTCCCACATTTTTATTTTTATTTATTGACCTGCTCTGCAATTTTGACATCTGCAACATGTTAATGTCTCTTGCTGTAAAAATGCTTTTTATTTGGAAATTTCCCAATAGACTTACAATGCAATTTTATTACAATTCCACATCGTAAATTCTCAAAAAATGCTTTAGAGTAGCACATGACTTTATCAATACAGTTTTATCAAATCTTAATACCAGGAAGTTTCAAAAACAAGCCGCTTTTTTTAAAACATGACATATCAAAAAAAGACAAAAAGCACTACAGAAAAACATGATAAAAATACATGTAAAAAAACACTCCAATGCACAATGAAAAAACACAAGAAATATTTATCAGCTAATTGGTACAGAAATGCTGTAGAAAATCTGCCGCCTCAGAAATGCACCAAATACTCATCATGGGGACGTAGCCTAAAATTGTTGGTCATTCATCACTGGTGAATAGAGATGAGCGAATTTGCTTGGGTTCCCTCTTATTTGACAAGCTATGATGCTTGCCAAATAAGCTGCAGAGAGAACCCGGCTTCCTGGATCGTGCCGGCTGATCAACTGATCAGCACCGCAGCTGCATGTATCACGGTTGTGTCACAGTCACGACACATGCATGGAGAGCCCAACAAACAGGCTCTCCATGCATGTGTCATGACTGTACAATCTAGGAGTTTTGTGGATATGATCCGCGCTGCTATAGAGATGAACGTCATGAATGACATTCATCTCTATAGTAGCGTGGATCATATCCACAAAACTCCGAGATTGAATATTCTGATTTGGTCACAAGCTGACCTGGTGGATCTGCGGCAGCTGTTAAAACTCTGAGTTCGTTATGTGATTTTTCATAAAAAAAATATAGGTGAGTGTACTGCAGTGATGAGCGAATATACTCGTTACTCGAGATTTCTCGGGGGTCCTCAGAGTATTTTTTAGTGCTTGGAGATTTAGTTTTTCTTGCCGCAAATGAATGATTTACATCTGTTAGCCAGCATAAGTACATGTGGGGATTCCCTAGCAACCAGGCAACCCCCACATGTGCTTATGCTGGCTAGTAGCTGTAAATCATTCAGCTGAGGCGATGAAAACTAAATCTCCGAGCACTAAAAAATACTCGGAGGACACCCGAGCATGCTCGAGAAATCTCGAGTAACGAGTATATTCGCTCATCACTAGTGTACTCCTTTTATACATTTGAAATCTCCATTGGATAAGACCCTATTGCCCATTTTCTCTTCTGCAGTGTTCTTTGTGTTGTGACTGTGACACAGCCATGACATATGCAGCTGTGGCGCTGATCAGCTGATCGTCCGGTGCGATCCAGGAAACCGGGTTCACTCTGCAGCTTATTCGGCAAGTGCTATAACTTGCCGAATAAGAGGGAACCTAAGCAAATTCTCTAATCTCTACTGGTGAATTAAACACTATTTGCAAAGGTGCAGATATGGAGGAAATTTTGGCATAAGTGCTTATATGGTGCATAGACTATCAATCCACCACGGGTTTAGCAGCAGAGCTGTCTTCTATTGTGCTCACTTGAAAGCTCTACTAGAGATGGGGGATGAAAGAAAGTTAAACTGAGCATTATTTTTAACTTTGCCACAGCCTATGTCCATTGGTGAACACAAGGCATCACAATATGTTTGCATTTTGAGGACACTGTAGAAAAAATGTGAAGCCCCACTCTAGATAAAACTAATGCCATTGTTAAAATGAATAGTATAGAAATGTCATTATATGCTGTTTCTAGTTTACTGTCACCTTCACCTAGTCTGACTCACCCTACATCAGTTATTAGAGAAAATGGTATTACTATCTTTTTAGTCAAAGTAATAAGATGTGTCATAATGTTATGAGATTTCTATGATGTTTTCCAGAATAATATGCTGTACATTCTGCTTCATCTTTACAATTTACAACCTTTTGATATAATCTTTATAGGACCATCATAATTCTTTCTGTTTCATATCAATATAGGATAAAAATATGAGGTTTACAATTTTTTTATTTTGTTTTAGCGGCAGAAGTTTGTTGTCAAATTAAATATATTCTCTTGTCATTTTTAGCTTTCTCACACAATTTACACTGGGGAGATCTGATGTTTTACTCATGCCCTCACATTTCATTGTATATGACTATAAAAAGCTTATCTTTACTTGTCAAAACAGAACTCTTGAGAGTGCAGACAAGTCAGTATCAATAAGTGATCTGCATGTATTTTATAAGTCACCATGGCATTATAAGCATGAGACATGTTGCAAAACCAGTTCTGCACTGAGATACATACTCCAAATAATCAATGACAATGTCCTGGAAATCAAATGAAAATCAAGTCAACTAAAAACTGATTCATTTTTGCTCTGTTAGGCTGGTTACACATATCCTGATATTTCCAGTACCGGAAAAACTGGTACCGAAAATAGCAGTGTCTGTGTGTCCATGTGTGTACAACGTGTTGCACACGTGTGGCAACCGTGTGCCGCATCAGTACCACACGGACGGCCACTGGGGAAGAAGCTCTACAGTAAGTGCTGTTCCTTGGTGGCAGGTGCTGAAGATGGCTCTCATCATTCTCCCTTGCTCTGCTGGCGCAAGCAGAGGAGAATAATAAGAGTTATCTTAAAGTCCAAGCAATTACAGCAGGTGGGGGCTTTTGCGACTCTTACCCCCATCATCCCACACCTGCTGCCGCTAATAACAGTGACAGCAGGAGCAGATGATCGGGGTATTCCACAGCTACCACCTGCGATCTAACAAAATAAATGAATGAAAAGCCCGACTTGGGTTCCCCCCTATTTTCTTGAACCAACCAGGCAAAACTCACAGTTGGGGGCTGCAACCCTCAGCTGTCAGCTTCTGCAAGGTTAGTTATTAAGAATAGAGGGGTCACCACTCTGTTTTTTTAATTATTTAAATAAATAATTTAAAAAGCTGCATGGGGTCCCCTCATTTTTGGCAACCAGCCTTGCTAAAGGTCACAGCTGGGGGCTGCTATTCTCAGGCTGGTAAGCGGCCATTGATATAGGCCACCCATCCAAAAAACAGCAGCCCGCAGCTGCCCAGAAAAGGCGCATCTATTAGATGCGCCTTTTTTTCTGGCACTTTGCCCGGCTCTTTCCACTTGCCCTGTAGCAGTGGCAAGTGGCGTTCATATTTCTGTGGTTGATGTCAGATCTGTAATGTCAGGTGACATCAAGCTCATGGCTTTCGTAATGGAGAGGTGTCTATAAGACACCTCTCCATTGCGAATCCTATAGTTATATGTTAAATAAAGACACAGCCAGAATAAAATCCTTTATTTGAAAAAATTACACAGACACCTTTAATATTCTAAATTAAACCATACTTACCGCAACCCCTAATTGCCCGAAGCACTGAATCTCCTGTAATAAAAGTAAAATAAAAAAACAACAATATACCAAACCTGTCCGTCATTCTGTCCCACGCTGTAATCCATGTCGGGAGCTAAACAGTTTTCCACCTGGACGGTGCCAAGATGCGACCATCCCAGCTGAAAACCACTGGTGAATGAGCTGATGAGAGCGCAGCATCATTCACCAGCGGTGACATAATCTCTAGCTTTTTCCCATCATCCTTAAGTCACCACAGTCGAGCCCGGCTTCGATGATGTCATCGCTGGTGAATGATGCTGCGCTCTCAGAAGCTCATTCACCAGTGGTTTTCAGCCAGGATGATCGCATCTTGGCACTCTCCAGGTTGAAAACTAATTAGCCCCCAGACATGGATTACAGCGTGGGACAGAACGATGGACAGGTATGGTAAATTGTTGGTTTTTTATTTTATTTTTATTACAAGAGATTGAGGTCTTCGGGGAATTAAGTGTTGCAGTAAGAATGGTTTAATTTAGAATATGAAAGGAGTCTGTGTAATTTTTTCAAATAAAGGATTTTATTCTGGATGTGTCTTTATTTAACATATAACTAAAGGATTAGCAATGGAGAGGTGTCTTATAGACACCTCTCCATTACTAAGCCATGAGCTTGATGTCACCTGACATTACAGAGGTGACATCAACCTCACAAATATGAACCCCACTTGCCACCACTACAAGGCAAGTGGGAAGTGGCTGTGGAATACCACGATCATCTGCTCCTGCTGTTACTGTTATTAGCGGCAGCAGGTGTCAGATGATGGGGGTAACAGTCCCAAAATCCCCCACCTGCTGTCGTCATTTGGACTTTATTATAACTCTCATCATTCTCCTCTGCTCGCACCGATCACTGGCAGAGCAGGGGAGAGTGATGACAGCCAGCATCAGCACCTGCCGCCGGTGAACAGCGCTTACTGTATCACTTCTTCCCGGTGGCTATTCGTGTGATACTGTTTGCATCACACGGAGGGCATCTGTGTGCGGTCCGTGTTTATATGGACCCATTGACTTGAATGGGTCCGTGTGATCCATGCAGCTGCTTAAAAACAGACATGTCTATGTGTGGGTCACTCTGACACATGGTCCATGAAAAAACTCAGATATGTGCAGAGACCCATTTGAATGGGTCTACGTGTGTCAGTGTCTCCGGTACATGTGAAAGCTGTCACCACACGTACTGGAGACACTGACATGTGAAAGAGGCCTTAATTGATATTTTAGTCATTGTGCTTTGCGTGACTCAAGCATGCTTTCTATAAATGCTTCCTTTAAATGTTATTTCTAAGGATATGTTAAATATTCCCATTGAAGTTTTTTTGGTGTATTTTTTATTATGTTTTGGCTGTTTTCTGCCTCTATTTTATTCAGTTACCAGATTCAGAACTTTATTTGACACGCTGTAAAACATGGAAAAACAGCATTATATGCGAGTATTCCATTTATATCAAAAGAAAGTTTAACCCCTTCACGACCTTAGGTTTTACCATTTTTGAGTTTCCATTTTTTGCTCCCCTTCTTCCCAGAGCCATACATTTTTTTTCCGTCAAAATGGCCATGTGAAAGCTTGTTTTTGCGGGACGAGTTTATCTTTTGAACAACACCATTGGTTTTACCATATAGAGTACTGGAATATGGGAAAAAAAATTTTGTTTTTCTTTTTTTTATCATGTTCATTAAATGCTAAACCTGACCTGCCATTATGATTCTCTATACAAGAAAAATGGCGGGCACCACAGGTATACAAGAATCAGGGATCAACCAAATGCATATAAATAGGCAATTAAACAAACAAAGAAAACAAATATGCATACCAATGGGATCAACCTTCAAAAGATACTTTATTTATACAAAAAAAGGCACAACAGAGCAAGACACACATTTAAAAACAATTAAAAAACCAGAAAAGGACAAAAGCATATGGCTGATAGGCCACATGCAACCCCCCCAAGACAATTGGAAATAAGTGCCATTAAGCACCAAATAATTCAAGAAACATTAATGACAAGATGGTACATGTACATCTAAGTGAATATAAACACTAATACATATCCGTCTGCTGCCAGATATACCCTACAAACTTGGGGTGAAATAGGCAGAAACAAGGTACAAAGATCCCATAGCTTATCACCTCTCAAACCTGTTTATACTCTGTGACCCATGACCTCGTATGAAAATTCCTTGAGGGCCTGAAAACAGGATGACCATATAGGGATCAAGGTATGCCCCATATACACAAAAATAATCAGGTAACAGGCAATATATCACCTAGAACATCAGGGATCAGGCAGACGACCGGCTCAGAAAAGTCATGAAGCAAAGTATAAGGTGCTAATGCTGGGGGGAGCCAAAGCCCCACACGTATCGACGCTACAGAGGCGTCTTTATCAGGGGTAATGCGAGGTAAGTAATCTATGCTTGCTCTAATATAGCCAAATGGAATAGTATAATAGAAATCACCTGTAAGGGAGCATCAGCGTGCGGTTCCCTGGTGGTATGTGCAGACCGGTATTCACTTCCGGGTCGGCAGATTGACCCCACTGCGTCTGTGCGGTATAACACCGCTGTGTTGCCGAGGCTGTGATGAACACAGTCTAGGCTCAAGGGTTACCATGGAGGTGGTAGCAACAAAGCGGTACAAGAATGCGCCTGCGCAAGTATATTGCCAAAGCCAGGCGTTTGCGTTATACGATCCTGCTGCTAAGTCGCCGAGACTATAATAAATGCAGTGCCAGTTTAAAAGTCATCATAATAGCAGGAACGTTTAAAGTAAACAAAAAGTTTACCTATATAAAAGTGCTCCCTGGAACCAACAAGCCGGACAAATATGCGCCTGCGCAGAGCGGTAAACTTACCGCAAGATCTTATATATAATATCATACACGGCACACAAGCTATGAGTGAAGACACAGTAGAATAAAGTTGGAGACGCAGACGCTGAAAGCAGTCCCATATACCAATTAAGGTATAAGATATGATCAGGAGACATGCTCCAAAAAATCAGAAAGGCAGAATATATGCGCCCACGCTGTACGGCGAACTTCTTACAAGGACCTATGTATAATACCATGCTCAGACGCATATGTGAAGGGGCACAGCGAGATAAAGTTAGAGACGTGGATGCAAAAAATCAAATAAAATGCACCTGCACTATGCGACGAACATCTCACAGGAGCCTATGTGCAGTACCATACATGGACGCACATACAAGAGGGCACAGAAAGATGGGATATACAGTATAGACATGGGCACAACATAGCTAACTTGCTCAAGAAATATGGATATATACAATTGTTGGCAAATATCGAATACAATGGCCCAGCCTGAACAGTAATTACATAGATCAGTGTGGGGAAGATATAAATAGGAGATGTTGTGGAGGGCCTTAAGCTGGATTGCCATATCAGAAATTATTATTAGGAGAGAGCCATACTTGAAAGGACATGGGGGGCCAGGGAAATAAATCCCGGATTCTGGTGATGAACGTGTTGATAAAAGTAATTACACTAACACAATAGGTTAGTGGCAGTTCAATATCAAAATTGCACAAAGGACACATGCACATTCCCCAAATCTAGGTCAAAAAAGGCCCCTCTCGACACTAAACCAGGTACATCATACAACTCAAATGATATACATGTATTTATTAGCTTCCCCAATAGGGGTATACATAATAAGATTCCTATAGGAAACCAGACAAGTACAGGCCCTCAGGAGTGTAAAAAAGTGGCATAACAGGCAGCAGACGCCGGTCTCAACAAAAGCCCATCAAGACATAAACGAAGCCGATAATCCGGTAACAGGAGGCCAGCAGTCATGGGGATGCAGGGAACCTCTTCATATCCCACCAGAAGAGGTAATCAGGAAAAGCAGAATATCCAAAGGATCTAAAAAGAAGAAGGGGGAGAGAAAAATACAGGACACACAAATGTGAATACAAATGAGGGAAAGAGAAAATTGGACAGAGATGTAAAGAGAACCAATGCCTCATGTTTGTTTATAAAAACCCGTATAAAGGAGTTCCTCATTCATGCCCGCCGGAGCCAAGCTATTCAGATTATAAATCCACTTGGACTCCTTCCTAAGGAGCTCGGGCACTATGCTCCCACCCCTAATGTCCATTTTAACCCCCTCCAAACCCATAACCCTTAACCCCCTCGGTGATCCCCCATGATGGTGTAAAAAATGTGCAGCCACAGAGGACAATTTCTTACCCTTCTCAGAGTCCTTCTGGGCCATGTTGATGCTTGAAAGATGCTATTGCGTTCGGTGTCTGAGCTCTTGCGTGGTATATCTGATATAGAGCTTTGGACAGCTACAAATTAAAGCATACACAAGGTTCCTCGTACGACAGTTGAAATAACCAGGCACCTGGATCCTCTCTGGACTGCGTGGAAAGAATATCCCGCTATCAGCAATCACATAGCTACAGACATTGCACCCACCATAGGGATAGGAACCCCGGATCTCACTACCTGTCCCTGTCCTGGTTGTAGCACGTCAGAAATGGCTTGTCACCAGTTCATCCCTTAAATTGCGTGACCTCCTGGCCACCATTCTGGGAGTATTGGAAAGCCACGGCGAAAGCTTAGGCTCCGTTAACAAAATGTCCCAGCCCTTTCTCAAGATTGAATACACCTCATTCCACTGATTGTGGTACGTGGTAACGAGGTTAATCGTCCATATCGGAGGCCTATTCCTGGGCTTCAGTGTTGCTTCCCTTGTTACCTGCTGAGAATGCTGATATGCCTGAGATATGACTTTACGGGGATACCTTCTGGCCCGAAATCTCTCCGTCAGTTTCTGTGATTCCTCCTGGAAATCAGACGAGGTGGTGCAATTTCTCCTCACTCTGAGGAATTGCCCCTTTGGTATACTGTTCCGTAGATGGGCCGGATGGGCACTTGTGTAGTGAAGCAAACTATTTGTGGCTGTTTCCTTGCGATGTAAACTCGTAACCAAACCATTCCCTTTAATAGAGCTTTTTAGATCTAAGAAATCCACCATGGTAGTAGAGATGTTCGAGGTTAGTGTAATCCCCCAGGGATTATCGTTAAGCTGGGTGATAAAGAGATTGCAGTCATCAAGGGTGCCAGTCCACAAAAATAGGACATCGTCAATGAATCTATACCATTTAGGTATAAATTCCCGGAAAGACTGAAGCTTGTAGACATGTTCCTCCTCCCACCACCCCATAAATAAGTTCGCGCACAGGTGATTTCTATTATACTATTCCATTTGGCTATATTACAGCAAGCATAGATTACTTACCTTGCATTACCCCTGATGAAGACGCCTCTGTAGCATCGATACGCGTGGAGCTTAGGCTCCCCCCCAGCATTAGCACCTTATACTTTGCTTCATGGCTTCTCTGAGCCGGTCGTCTGCCTGATCCCTGATGTTCTAGGTGATATATTGCCTGTTACCTGATTATTTTTGTGTATATGGGGCATACCTTGATCCCTATATGGTCATCCTGTTTTCAGGCCCTCAAGGAATTTTCATACGAGGTCATGGGTCACAGAGTATAAACAGGTTTGAGAGGTGATAAGCTATGGGATCTTTGTACCTTATTTCTGCATATTTCGCCCCATGTTTGTAGGGTATATCTGGCAGCAGACGGATATGTATTAGTGTTTATATTCACATAGATGTACATGTACCATCTTGTCATTAATGTTTCTTGAATTACAGTATTTGGTGCTTAATGGCACTTATTTCCAATTGTCTGGGGGGGTTGCATGTGGCCTATCAGCCATATGCTTTTGTCCTTTTTCTGTTTTTTTAATTGTTTTTAAATGTGTGTCTTGCTCTGTTGTGCCTTTTTTTTGTATAAATAAAGTTGTATCTTTTGAAGGTTGATCCCATTGGTATGCATATTCGTTTTCTTTGTTTAATTGCCATTATGATTCTCCTGGTCATTTTGAGGTCATAGATACTAAACATGTATAGGTTTTTTTTATTTATGCGGTGAAAAAAAATCCAAAGTTTTGAAAAAAAAGCCGACATTTTACAAAACCTGTAGCATCTCCATTTTTCGTGATATGGGGCTTGGTGAGGGCTTATTTTTTGCGCGTCGAGCTGACATTTTTATTGATACCATTTTGGTTTAGATACAATCTTTTGATCTCTGATCACCCGTTATTTCATTTTAATGCAATGTTTCGGCGACCAATGAGACGTAATTCTGGCGTTTTGATTTTTTCCTCATTACGTCGTTTAGCAATCAGATGATTTATTTTATATATTGATAGACTGGGCAATTTTGAATGCGGCGATACCAAAAGTGTATTTTATAATTGTTTTCTTTTGAAATGGGCAAATGGGGGGTGATTTGAACTTTTTTAAAAATTATTTTTTACTTTTTACTTGCTTCAGTAGTTTCTATGGGAGACTAGAAGCTGCAATTATCTGATCACTTGTGCTACATCCCTACTCTGAGTATCAGAAGCGCTCAATTGCTATGAGTGCCAACCACTGGGTGGTGCTCATAGCTATCCGGCAATGACAAACACAGTGGTCTCCCGCAGACTCTGGGTTGTCATGCCAGCCCATAGGTGACCTTCAGTCATGTGACATGGGCATCAATAGGCAGGATTAGGGATGCACTTCCAGCGTGATTGTGTTGAATGCCGCTGTCATAGACCCTTTAAGGTTCAGCTGGCCACCATTTTGCTGAATCCGTGTGGAAGAGAATTACAAAAAACATGCATTTTGGCAGATGTAGATTTTTGTACTATGCGAGTAGAATTAAATTCCTCTTGAATATATATTCCCTCATCATTAGTGTTGAGCATTCCGATACCGCAAGTATCGGGTATCGGCCGATACTTGCGGTATCGGAATTCCTATACGTCATCTAAGGCCCTGAACGCGCTCATTCTTAAGAAGGAAGGCTGCCGGAAAGAAGCAGGGCGCATCCGAGGGTGAGTATATACCTAATAGGAATATACTCACCCTCGGCTTCTTTCCGGCAGCCTTCCTTCCTAAGAATGAGAGCGTTCAGGGCCTTAGATGACGTCACGGCTTGTGATTGGTCGCGGCAGCCCATGTGACTGCCACGCGACCAATCACAAGCCGTGACGTAATTCTCAGGTCCTAAATTCCTAGAATTAGGAATTTAGGACCTGAGAATTACATCACGGCTTGTGATTGGTCGCGTGGCGGTCACATGGGCGGCCGCGACCAATCAGAAGCCGTGACGTCATGGAAGGCCCTGAACACACTCATTTTAAGCAAAGAAGGCTGCCGGTTACCAGCGGTAAGGTCCAGGCTGCGTCGGAGAGGTGAGTATATCAATATTTTTTATTTTAATTCTTTATTTTACACATTAATATGGATCCCAGGGCCTGAAGGAGAGTTTCCTCTCCTTCAGACCCTGGGAACCATCAGGGATACCTTCCGATACTTGAGTCCCATTGACTTGTATTGGTATCGGGTATCGGTATCGGATCAGATCCGATACTTTGCCGGTATCGGCCGATATTTTCCGATACCGATACTTTCAAGTATCGGACGGTATCGCTCAACACTACTCATCATTACTAAGAGTTATTTTTTTACTGTTTCTTTTAATTTGAATAAACAATAAAAGTCTGTCAATGCATTGTGTCATTAAGTGGGCTGTTGGTTGCTACCGGCTAATCATTCATTTCCATGGTTAGATCACTTTGATATTGCTAAGGTAATTTTTGGATCATCGAGTTTGAAAGGGGTTGGATCAGTCCCATAAGACCTCAGAGTGTTACACAAATCTTTTCTGGGCAATAGGAGACTTTGCAGTATTGCCGTTGGATTAGCTGAAAATCTAATTTTGGGTAAAAATTAATTGAACCCAGTGACTTTGAATTTTAAAAAAGTGTGATCATCTCTATTTAAAAGTGTACAATAAAGAATAATGATTCAAGTACTTAAATATAATTATGATACTTTACTGTTGTGAGGGTAAAGGCTCATGCCATATTTTAGAGTTGATCCAACAAAACATCGGATCACTATCTGACCAATATTATTCTATGGATTTATGCAGCATGCACAAGATGAATCTAATTTTATAGGCACACACTTGGCCATGCAAGTCAATAACTCCGTTGGAAAAATCGGACCACACTTGGATGATATCTGAATGCAGCCAAATTTTACAAAACTGATGAAGTGGAGAAGATAGAGATTTTTTTCCATCTTTTCATTCGAGAAACTTGGATCACAATATGATCACACTTTGATCAAACTCTGTGAATTGCATAATCGGGCCAATTCTCTCGGATGAGAGAAAATATACAGGGATGGATATGTAAACCAATCATTTCAATTCAGTTACTTTAAAGAGATTTCTAGTAATAGAAAAACTAAATAACTAAAGGAAATTCCAATAAAGTGTTTAAATACTATTAATGTGCAAATCACAATTGTTTTGTTTATGGGAAAAAACACTAAAGAATTAAAAAGGCCGCCACCTTGCTGCAATGACAGAAACCTGAACTGGAATGTTAGTACAGGTGCCTACGAGATTATGCAGAATGAAGCTCTGCCTCCCACCTTCATGTCTAGGAAGTTATTCCCACTGTGGAAATTCAGATGTAACACAGGAGATACCAGGAATGATGACACACACTTCTGTCCACCATGGATTTTTCATCTAATACTGGAGAAACCAGAGATGCTAAAGTAAGAAGAGGCCACTTACACTATTGTCCACCTTATCCATCTGATCTAGTACTCGAAATTTCAGGGTGCTGAGGTCAGATGAGGACATGTACATTTCTGTCCACGTTGCCTATCTGATGTAATACTGTAGATATCAGGGGTGCTGAGGAAAGAGGAGGCTGCTCACAGTGCTTCCCACCATGTCTATCTGATATAATACTGGAGATATAATGTGTGCTGACTGAGGTAAGAAAAAACCTCTCATGTTGCTCTCCATCCTGTCACTTTTAATTATTTAAGATTATCTCCAGGTCTCAGGGGCAGAGCCTCTTACTGGCACTTATCCTAACATTCTAGGATTTATTTCTGTTAGTGCAATGGATTTAGCTAGTCAATTTTTAATCAAGTGATGTGAGAGACCTAATGGAAAAGAGAAGAATTAGCTTGGTAGAAAGGCAAAATGAGCAATTGTAAGTACACAGTGCTATATAATATGATGATTACAATATATTAAAAGGACAACATTTTTAATCGGAGTGCATCTTTAAGTGAAAAACTAGTAAATGAATGATCATTGCAGTATGTGGGAAAGGTTGGACTAAAAAGTGAGCAGTGCCTGCACTTCCCAAATAAGGGTAACAAAAAATGTTGTCACCAACTCAATTATTAAAGCAAACAAAAAATAAATTGTGTGGACAAACCTTTTAACCCCTTCACCCCAGGTCGATTTTATGCTTTTCGATTTTTCATCCCCTTCTTCCAAGAGACATAAGTTTTTTTTATTTTTGCAACCATATAGCCATGAGAGCTTGCTTTTTGCTTCTTTTTTGTTGTACTTTTGAGTGACACATTAATTCTGCCACAAAGCAGGCAAAAAAATTCCAAGTGTGGTGAAATTGGAAAAAGAGTTCAGTTGCACAATGGCCTTTTGGTTTTTTTTATTTTCGATGTTCAATATATGGTAAAACTGACCTTGAAATATGATTCCCCTTTTATTTAAGTGGTGAAAGTTGTGAAAAAAATACATTTTTGTTGTCATTTACCAAGATCCGTAATGTTCTCATTTTTGGGATCTGGCATTGTGTGAAGGGCGGGCTTATTTTTTGCGCCCTGAGCTGAAATTTTTGTTAATATCATTTTAGGGTAGATATGATGTTTTGATTGCAATAATATGCAATAAAAGGCAATGTTGCTGCAACAAAAAAAACCCCCATAATTCTGGGGTGTTCATTTTTTTTCTCGTTACACTGTTTACAGATCAGATTAAATTATTTTCTATTTTGATAGCTGGAACATTTCTGAATGCAGCAATCTCAAATATGTGAATTTTTTACATTGTTTTATTTATAATGGGGCAAAATGGGGTAATTTTTTTTTTAAATACACTTTTATGTATAGCAAAAATTATGAACTCCTATCACAGGAGGATCATGATGACAGGCAGTGGAGTCTTCAGCTGAAACGCAGCTGTCATGACAACCCATCGGCACCCCACAATCACAGTACGCCGATTTGCAGGATCAATGACGTGCTTCATGTTTGCACATGTTAAATACCGCTGTTAGTGATTGGCAGCAGAATTTAACCAGTTAACAGCTGCTTGTGGCTCTCAGATCCAACTGTGGCTGTTAGGCACTTGATGGCTGTTTTAATCAGCCATCAAGTGTGGGGAAATATACAAGCTCAGCGTGTGAGCCCACATCAAAGGCAGGGACATGGCAGATTATGTAAATATACGTCATTGGTCGTAAACAGTTTAAGACTAGTTATGTCAAATAAGCTCATATTTGGTTGCTGCTGAATCACAAAATGTTTCTCTATTCATCTTCTTTCTTTTATTTTTTATTGTGTAAGATTACGATGAGCATAAAAGAAAATAGCACCTCTATAGCACTATTTGTTTAAACTACTTAAAATAAGTATCTTATTTGCAAATATTATACATACATATATATACACGGATATAAATCATCCAAAGATTAAAGTGAGAACCATTTCTAACAATCTGGCATTGTTCACATATTAAACACATATTTCTCCCATATGAATTACAACTTGTATTACATTTGACAATCCATATAGCAAGATATATCTTTGAAACCAAATTCTTTTTAACTTTGTAGCACCAAAGTAGAATCGAAATATTGATCCCTGTAAAGGCTGATGAAACTGTAAACCAATCTCTTTGACTGTTCCTTTACAAGAAAAATCTCCCTATTAACTACACCAAATTGAACATCCTATAAAGCTATAATTTTAAACCAAATCAAACATCAATCCTGAGGGGTATTAAGTCTTTGCCGTTGATGTAATGTTCCACGTTCACATTTCTGTTGTACATAACATTTTTTATTGAGGTAAATGGTCCCATCTGTGGATAGGGCCAATTTTATTATCCCATAGCTCCTGACATAATAACATTTTACACAGCAGTAAAAATGTGTAAGACACAAAGGTTCTTTGATCGGACTGCACTGCAGTAAATTTTACAAGGTTATTGAAAATAAGCCTATGTTACTTCTGAAACTACACTACTAACTAAACACAAAATAAAAATACTTTACAAGTCAACATATACAACATTACTTTATTCATGTGAATATTCTCTAATACAACTCAAATTGGGATGTTTGTCTCAAATGTGATCTTTATTGGAAGGCACATCAAACCAACAACATTTGGAGAGCCCCGGATGTACCTAAACATAAACAGTAGAAATCACCCACAAGTAACCTCATAGTGGAAACTAGACCCCTCAAGAAACTTATCTAGATGTGTGGTGCACATCTTGACCCAAGATGCTTCACATAAATTTATAATGTAAAGTTGTGAAAAAAAAATCACATTTTTCCCACAAAAAAAAAATGTTATTTTAGCCCCATTTTTTTATTTTTACTAAGGTAACAGGAGAAATTGCACCATAAAATTTGTTGTGCAATTTCTTCTGAGTGTACCTATGCCCAAAATGTGGAGGAAAACTACTGTTTAGGTGCACGGCAGTGCTCGGAAGGGAAGGAATGCCATTTGACTTTTTGAATGCAAAATTTGCTGGAATAATTGTGCTAAACAGGGGAAACCCCCTACAATTGACCCTATTTTCAAAACTAGACCCCTCAAGGAACTATCTAGATGTGTGGTGAGCACTTTGTACCCCAGGTGCTTCACAGAAGTTTGAAATGTTGAGCCATTAAAATAAAAAGGATCTAATTTTTCCCACCAAAATGTTCTTTTAGCCCCAATTTTTTTATTTTCACATGGGCAACAGGAGAAAATAGACCCCAAAAATTGCTGTGCAATTTCTCCTGAGTACGCGAATACCCCATATGTGCTGGTAAATGATTGTTTGGGTGCACAGTAGAACTCAGAAAGGAAGGAGTGACATTTTGGAACTCAGACTTTGATCGAATTGTCGGTGGATCATGTTGTGTTTGGAAAGTCCCGGATCATAAACAGTAGAAACCTCACACAAGTGACCTCAATTTTGAAACTAGACCCCTGCAAGGAATTTAATTAGATGTGTGGTGAGCACCTTGAGCAATCAGGTGCATGACAGAATTTTACAACATTGATATGTGAAAATGAAAAAAAAAAGATATATTTTCCACAACAATGTTCTTTTAGCTCCAAACGTTTTCATTTTCACTATAGCTGGTGAAAATGGACTGAAAAACTTGTACAATTTCTCGAGTGTACACCTAAACCCCATATATAGTCGAAAACTACTTTTAAGGCACAGTGAAAAGCTCAGAAGGGAAAGAAGTGCCATATTGGAGTACAGATTTTGGTGGACATGATTGAGGGTGCCACGTCACATTAGCAGAGCCACTGAGGTGCCAGAACAGCAGAAACCCCCATAAGTGTCCCATTTTACAAATTACTCCTCTCATTCAATTCATCTAAAGGTAAAGTTATCATATTGACACCACTGGTGTATCACAGAATTTTATACCATTGGGCAGTGAAGAAAAAATTATTATAGTTTTACCACAAATATTTTGTATTAGCCCCAGATGTTACATTTTCACACTGGGAAATGGGTAAAAAATGGCACCAAAACTTGTCCTACAATTTTTGCTGGATGTAGAAATACCACATATGTGCAGTACAGTACTGATTAGCACATGACAAGGCTTTGGAAGTACAGAGCACTATTTGCCTCCTGGAGTGCAGATTTTCTTAGAGTAGTTTGAGACTCCATATACAGAGCCCCTGAGTAATAGAAGAGCAGAATCCTCTCTTAAGTGACCAGATTTTGAAAATTATACTTCTTTGGAAATTTATCTACAGGTGTAGTGACAATTATGACTCCATGAGTGTTTTACAGAAACAAGCAGCCATTGTAGAGCCCAGTATGTTGTAGTGCCCAGCTTGTGCTTCTGGACACTTGCATCCATTAATAAGGAAGGCTGGAAGGCTCTCATCTCTAAAGAAATGCCAATCATGTGGAGGCTAAATGTGGTTTATGCACACTGGGGCTTAGAACGGAGGGAGTTTGAAAGTGCAGAATTTGCTGAATTTCTTTTGGGGGGCAAGGAGCCATTTCACTTTTCTAGAGCTTTTGTACTACCAGTAACGTGGAAGCCTCCTATATTTCCATTAACAGATGACAGACCTGAGTGGGGACTTGCTTTTTGGGGGACTGAGTTGAAGCTTTTATTGGGAACATTTTACATAACATTTGGGATCACATTTATCCTGCGCTATATGCTGAGCACTTTGAGGTTTCCATCTAAATCTCAGAGTGACATGATTAAGATGAAACCCAGAGTGATCCATTCACTATAATGAGACAGCACAGTTACTCTTGACTCCGTGTGGCCTCTATTCAGTGGTCTCCTTTTTAGAAGTGCACAAAACTGCAAGACTTTGTTCACAGTGCCTCCACCTGCCTAATTATATGGTCTCTTCTGTTGGGGGTTTCATCTGAATCAAGTATTTCAGAGATATTCACAGAAACCCCAGTGTAAGAGCTCAGAGAAGAGCGCAGGATAAATGTGAGCCAACCCTTACTGTGATCTTTAGGAGGCAAAATGAAATAATTAATAGGAGGTGAATAATTGGTTTCATTTTATTTTTTAAGCCGTTCCTCATTCGGTATTAGTGATTAGACGACTTTATTCTTTATTATTTATGATGTCACGGTGGTGCCGGTCAGAGGGCAGAGGGAGACCCCTTCTGTCTGCCTACTAAATGCTGTGATTGATATCGAATGCAACATTTAGCAGGTTAAATTGCAGGAAGTGGTGCTGGTATTGCTGGTATCGCGGGCAATTGCATTGACGAAAATATACATCATCTGTTGGGAAATACTTATCAACCATGATGTGTATATATACTTCAAATATCAGGAAGGGGTTAAGACTTATCACATTAGTCTCCTATGGGAAAAATAGCGAAGTGCTACTGCTAGTTATTGAATTTGTAAATGCTCAAAAAGGTATGGAAAAACATTCAAGGTCATTTTTTCACTTAAAAATGTTTTTTTTTCCTAAAAATCCTTTTTGCAAAAGGGTTTTGTTAAAATCTTTGCACCATTTAGTTTCTACAGCCTCTATGTATTACTGGCTGTACATAACAGACTGCAGAATAGCTTTACAGTGAAGCTGCCAGCAAGTCCATTCTGATAGCAGGGTTTACAACCCTTTTTTCTCTTCTACTAAGATCTTTCAAATTTGATTCATGACAATATCAAAGTTGAATTGTGATGTGGTCATAAATTAGCTATGAGGAAAATTTAGAAGAAAAAAGATAAGAGATGCAAATCCTGCCATTAAAACAAGCCCACCGGCAGATTCACCCTTATCATAATCTGGAACCAGCTGTATACTGTAATACATAAAACATATTAAAATAAAATATTAGAATTTTATAATAACATCATTTTTTGCACAATTTTTTTATGACAAAAATGCAAGGATTTAAATAAAGAAAAAGCAATGTCCCCAAAGTATTGCATTATGTAGCACTGCTATATGCCATCTGATTCTTTATGTACATATTTTACCCTGGAGAGCTTATTTCTGGAGAAAATGATTGTGTGATACTGTATAAAATTGAGGCACCATTCATCGGCGATATTATTGAGGTACAAAGTCTTCTTGTGCCTCTGTGCAAAACTCCATTAACATTAAGTGGTGTTGTCTAGAATTACCTCTTAGTCTGTAGTAAGCCAAGTGACTTGCAATGATTTGCTTCACTGATTCTTGTGGGCAAACTTTAACTCCTGTTGGAAAAACTATAGATCTTTTTGTTCTTGGCCTCTTCAAGTCAAATAACCGTTTGATTGTTGAAGATTTAGATACCTTCTTAAATACACCTGGATTTGACGGAGCCGATGCAGCATTATTTTCATGTTTTAACTTGACGGCAACTTCTGAAAAGAAAATATACATGTATTAATGTTCTTTTCTGAGATGGATACATCTTCAAAAGTTTCTGACAATGCTGAAACATCCACCAATCCCTGGGAAGAAGAGACACAAACACAAAGATTAATATGCTTGCTACATGACTTAAGTGATGTAGGCCTTAGACTTTCTATGAGCTCTAACAAAACCTAGACTGAGCCATATTGGGATATAAAGAACTTTAGAAATTAAGCGGCAAAGCACACTGCCACTTTATTACACCATTTAGTAGAGTTCACCAGCTGGATTCTCCCTAATTAAAGAAATTGCATTTAATTTTTTCGAGATGGCAGAATAATTTTAAAAGTTGATTTGAAACAAGATGCAGTGATAGAGTAGACAAGATTGGATGTCCTTGTTGTTATCCCTTCAGCCAAAATGCATACATCTGCATTCCTGCTGATTACACTTACAAAATGACCAAAATCTCTTGAACGCTCTAGTTATTGTACTAGAATTTTTTTATACTCAAAGTTTAACACTTATCACAGAATTTACAATAGGCTGCCTTTGGAAAAAAAATTAGGTGGGCACCATGAAAAATAATGCATGTAAAGGGAGTACACAAAAAAGGATGTTAGTTGGAGGAAATTATCTTTTGGTATAAAAAAATCAGAATTCCAAACAGCATGGGTGCTGAAAACAATGACATCTTATGTGCACAGAAGGATCTATTGTTAACTGCTCTGTATGTATAAGAAGCATGGTCGACCTGTCTAATCATGCTTCTAAAGGAGCACTAAAACATGCAGCAGACCGGGGTCATTTAACACGCCTAATGTATACCTTAGACATGTTATTGTTATTTCATTGATACCATTGTCTCCTTTTTGAGACTTGATACTTTCAATTGTTTGGGGATTGACAATTGTTTGGTTAAAGTTGAAACCATGCACAGTTGCAGTGCTCTTAATATGAAACTAAATACAGCGCAAGTGGAATTAAAACGTAACTTTTACTTAGATAATATAAAAGTACAAATCAAAAAAAGCCACCCAAAAAAAAGTGATATAAAACCACATGGGGAAAGGTCTCAACAAAGGGACCTAACAGTAAAACCCCTAAAAGGATTCAAAAAACACCGCCTGCAGAGGCGCTTGCAGATGAAAAGCAGACCAATATATGTTTCAAAAGCTAGCTACAAGAAACAAATACATATGAGTCATGGAGCAATAGTACATATAATTGGTTGCATGTAAATAGAGAGATATTGCACAATGGCAAAAAACATAGCACCTATACCACGGTGTCATTAGTTAGAGTCATGGTAAAGAAAATGGAACAATCTCACCGACTCCAGGATAAATAGGCAGGATACCCGGAACACCTCTTGTTCAGGCCACGGTCCGGAGTATGAAAGAGGAAACTGACAATACCCTGTCATTCTCTATGGGGCTAACAGTAGTCTATCCCCAAAACTCCTGCCCTTACAAGGGCAGTCCACAGCTACCCCTGCACAAACATGCCCTGCACTCTCCCTGTGGTCAGTCCCGACGCGTTTCCTCCAAGCTAATCATCAGGGGACCTGCTTGATTGTAGAGATAAGTGCTCAAAAGGGAGACATAAGTTGCTGCCACCCCCTATGCTATCCTGCAGATTTTTTGATTTGTACTTTTATATTATCTAAGTAAAAGTTACGTTTTAATTCCACTTGCGCTGTATTTAGTTAATTGTTCTAGTGGTTACATCTGTGTGGCTCATCCATATACAGAGTTATTTGCTATTTTTTCCTCTTAATATGAAACAAATAAAAACAGTTCCAAAATGCCTTTTACAATAACCTGTTTTGAGAACGTTTTATGAAAAATAATACATTTGAAGCATGTAAGAGTTGTTCTAAATGAAAATTAGCAAAACATTCCCCCCTCTTTCTTTTTTGCTCCTCTCCATTGTACCACAGAAAAAAACATCCATCTGGTTTCCAAAGGTGTTGTATGTTTTATAAGTGCATTATTCAGCCTAATCCAAAAAGTATTAATATTTGTTAAAAAAAAAAACAATCTAGCCACCTAGTAATGCTGTGAGCAGGTAGTATAATATTTTAATTTATATAATATTTTCTGGTAGGTTGCTTTTCAGTCATTGGGGCTTGAAGCATTCAGAACTGGCATATAATGCAAGGCATGGTAGATAGATAACTTTATAAGCTGTCAAGAATAATAACAGTTTGCTGCCTGAGGTGCAAGAAAATAAATTGTATTTGAATCTT
Source organism: Ranitomeya variabilis (assembly GCF_051348905.1). NCBI lineage: Eukaryota > Metazoa > Chordata > Amphibia > Anura > Dendrobatidae > Ranitomeya > Ranitomeya variabilis. The sequence goes on along the minus strand of NC_135233.1, from coordinate 794,969,939 downwards.
CTGCTTTAAAAATCAGTGTTATTATATATGAATTTTGTGTCTTTGTAAAGTCTTGCTTTGCCAATCTCATTTCTTCAGGGCTTCTTTATTCGACAATGAAACAACTGTAGTAATTTTATTTGCTCCCCACCACATGTGTTTCTATGATGCACAGTTATGGCATGCTTTATAGGCTATAACACTACTGTATTTTCAACACACTCTTTTATTTAAAGTTGGTGAGAATGACATATCAGTTTAAAAGAAAGTGGATAGTATGGATTAAAAGCAACTAGTTAGAATTATTTGCTAATAAAGATGAGTGGATCTTTTTAAAATCAAATTCGTCTACTTTTCCACCAAAATTTGAGTCAAAATTTGCCTGAATCTCAATACTGGAAAGCTTATATTTGCTTATAAAATGCACATAGGGGAAAGGATAGAGAGAGTGATGAACATAAGAGCTTACACTATATAGGTGAAAGAGAGTGGACCCTGATCACTATAAGAGCTTATACTCTCAAGGCATTTGAGAGAGAGAACCCCACTGATCATAAGAGCTTATACTTTATAGGGGCAAGAAAGAGCGGATTTTGCTGACCATAAGAGTTTCAAGGAGTATTCCCATCTCCAAGATCCTATCCTGATATAAAGTAGGTGTAATAATAAAAATATTAGCAAATAGTTGGAAATGTATTATAGATCTTCTAATTTGCTATGTCTCTTTCCTCACATGCAGGCATTGTAGAACCTTAGGTATCCACTACTAACTAGCTACTTAACTGTTAGTATAACAGTGGTCATAACCGTGGATAACTAAGGTCCTGCAATGCCTACACATGAGGAAAGAAAGAGAAATCACAAATCAGGAAAACTATACTACATTTCTAATTGGAGGTATTTGCTAATATTATTGTTATACCTACTGCATATCGGTAAAGGATCTTAGAGATGGGAATACCCCTTTAAACTCTTCAGCTATGAGAGAGAAAGGACTCTACTAACTATAAAAGACTGATTTTGGAGATGTAAATCGACTCTGGCATACAAACTGTGCTCCACTGGGATCAGCTGATCTATGATGTTCCAGGTAGTGACCACAACTGTATAATGTATGATAATCCATGAGAAGTAATAGCTGAAGGGCATTATAAGGAGGTTGGTGCGACAGTTCAAAATACTTTCTGATGCTTCAGCAGTGTAGCAAATAGAGCATGGCAAGATTTTTTAGCTTGAAACTGCAAATTTCAGTAAATTGGACACGAATTTGAATCTCCAAGGATCGATCTGCTCATATCTATTGCTAGCACAAACATGCAAGGTTTAACTCTGACACACCTATAAGAAATCAGTACAGTGCAGTTATTTAGGATCCCATGGAAATTCCAAGCTCTGAAACAAAATGGAAGGCAACTATTTTAGGAACCATCTAATAGGATCTTTTACTTATTGGTTGAAATACAAAATTAACATATATGATCTCATTTATGATGTGCCCTTTTTGTGCAATGATGACAAAATACTATATGATGTTATTAATAAATCTTTTTAAGTATTGGGACAGGATACAAGCAAGAAAGAGTACTAAAAGAGTGGAGATCACCTTCTCTCCTTGTAACTGTATTTATGGTGTTTCTGTGAATTTTACTACATCTGTCTATTGAGAGAAGTGTGATTTCCCTAATTTGTCACTTGGACAATGATAATCTACAACAGTCCTTATCTTTCATTTCTACAAATTTAGGGAGTAGTTGGGGATGGAGACATTACAATTTTTTCAGTGTGCAGAATTTAAAAGATTTGACCAGAAGTTGTTTATTATTTTGATGCTTCCGGAGTCTCTTCAGAATAGTAACCATCCAGAAAGCATTTAATTTGTTGGTCTGTCAACTAAACATTTGTATGTGAAACCATCGTAAAAACACTTCTGAGCAAACCTTGTCTTAATGGGCTTATTCCAAAATTATAACTTATCACCTTATAAACAGCATATGTCATAAGTGACTGATCACTGCGGGTTTCATAGCTGAGCTCCCTATGAATACAAATGGGGGTCTTGTGTCCCCCAATTGAACAGTGTGGTACTGTAGAAGCCAGACATGCACATCGATTTTGGGACTGCTGGAGGCAGCAGAGTTCAACACTCACATTCAGTGTTTATTAGTCCCATAAAGATTGGAGTGGCCATGGCTAGACCCACCTACAGCCAAACAATAATCAGTTATTCTGTAAATAGGATTAAGTTGTCATTAAAGACACCCTTTTAAAGGGAGTCTGTCAGTAGGATCCACTCCCCTAAGCCGTCTATATGGGCATGCAATTTATAGAAGATTGAATAAACCATTTTATTTATCCTTCTATGACCTGCATTCCCATATAGATGGCTTAAGAGAGTTGATCCAATGACCCAAGCACACTCAGTAAATGACAGTTGATTCAGCCAAAGATGGGCAGCAATCTATTGTATGTTGCAGTATGCTATTTAGGTAAATTAGGATTGGGAACATTAGGTTGCTACATGCCCATGCGGAAAGTGTTTCCAGGGGCTTAAATTCTTCTCTTGTATTAAATCAACATGGGCACTCGGCTCTTAGTGGACCTTCGGTATTTAAAAAGACAACATAATTTAGTTATAAATTTAGTTAGAACTTACTTATAACTTCAGAACAAGATTTAGGGAACCCAAATGCAGCTTATTGCTTAATAATATAGTGTGGAGACATATGGAAAAAAATAAAAAATGGTTGAAGCCAGCAAGGGACACTTCTTGTCTTAAGAAGTGATTTACAGAGTGAACTGATGAGATAGTGTATGTAAGGAAAAGAGATGTACCAAAAAGACAGATATGAAAAGATAAAGGAATTAGGAAGATTGTGGGAGAATGAATCACATTGCTATTGCAACTAGAAAGTGATGGATGAGGGATAACATAGAAAGGAATAGATGGGAAAATGATTAATTCTCAGAGTTAATTCAAAGAAACACTGACAGTATGTTGAAAGGGCACAAGAAATAAGTGACTTCAACAAGCGATAGTCATCACTAAATGCCCAGATTGTGCTTAAATATGCTAAAGTGAGCTGAATTAAATGGAAAATTAGAATCTCATAGGTCATATTTTGAGATGATCGTATCTTTTGAGATTTGAATTTGTTGGGTTCAATACATTTTCCCCCACAATTTGATTCACATTGATTTGATGCCAATCTCAATACTGCAAAATCTCTATTTGCCCGTAAAAGACGTATAACATTCTGGAGTCTCTTAGATCTGAATTGATCCTCTGTCAAGCTCTTTAATGCAAACACAGCAGGATATAGACGGATGGTAACGGTTAGCAATGAGCAGTCTGTTTAATAAACCACTGCTCTTACAGACTTTTTAGACTTTTAAAATTGTAAAAATTGACCACAAATTTTGAAGACAGATTGCTATTGTTTATACACAAGAAATGCAAACAGAAGAAGCAGTGGCTGCTTTTTCACAAGGGGTGCTGAAAAAACTATTCCTGTTTTGGAGTATTAAGTTTTTGGTTCTTTTCTCAATTAAGCAATAGCTTCTTCACAAGCTATTAAAAACTAATGTACTGGTTTGAAAACAAAGAATAAATGGCTTCTCAACTAGGAGAAAAAATATATATCATTTTTTTCAGATCCGCAACAGGTTTGCTATTCTTAAAATGACTAAACAATTAAAATGTATTTTTATAAATCCATTATCCTTTTATTAAGAGAATCAGTTACCTTAGTAAAGAAGCAATGGCTTTCAAACAAACCGTTTAAAATTATTCATTTTTTTTAACTATTTCATGTTTTCATTGCCTAAAGAGAGTACACTTTCCAGGAGTGGTACAGTTTAGCTTTATAGCACACCAATGTGATGTTTGTACATCTAGCAACCGTTAGCAGTGGCAGAAACTGCACAGTTTAGAAATACAGCTGCTTCTCACAAAATTAGAGGAAGATTAGAGACACCAGACCCAAAAATGTAAGCGAGCTGAAGGCTGCTATCAAAGTAACCTGGGCTTCCATAACACCTCAGCAGTGCCACAGGCTGATCGCCTCCATGCCATGCCACGTTGATACAGTAATTGATGCAAAAGGAGCCCCAGCTAAGTATTGAGTGCATTTACTGAACATACATTTCAGTAGGAAAACATTTCAGATTTTAAAATCATTTTTTTCAAACTGGTGTTATAAAGTATTCTAATTTACTGAGAGAATGACTTTTGGGATTTCATTGGCTATAATAAATAATCATCAACATTAACAGAAATAAACACTTGAAATAGATCACTCTGATTGTAATGACTCTATATAATATATGAGATTCACTTTTTCTATTGAAGAACTGAAATAAATTAACTTTTTAATGATTTTCTAATTATGTGAGAAGCATTTGTAGGTGGGGCAGGCAAGGAGATGTCTGTCAGTGTATGTCCAACAACAGCATCCCAGGCAACATCAGTATAGTTATGGCCAGCAACAGCAGTCCAGGCAGCAGCAACACATTATATACCACTATAAAGAGCTAAGAGATGTGTGGCTGGAGTTACTGTCCAATGGCAGTAGCAATAACCTAAGTGACACAGTAGAAATACGAAGAGGTAAGCAAGGATATGTTTGGCTGACTAGCGCAAGATCTGGCAGTAGCAGTATAGTACAATAAATCACAATGGACAGCTAGGAAATACAGTCATAGCCGAAAGTGTTAGCAACAGAGATGAGCGAGCACTAAAATGCTCATCATTTTATCACTTGAATAGAGCAATATCTAATGCTCAGATGCTTGTTTCGAGTATCAAATATAATGGAAGTCAATGGGAAATCCAAGCATTTTTCTGGCAGACCCTAAAAGGAGGTCATGGGAGTAGTGAAAATGATTAAATGGATGGAAAAAGTGCTGAATGGAAAGAGAACAGAATGGGGAAGACCCCTGGAATCATCTCTGACCATTGGAAGAAGCACTGCCAGAGCAGTGTCAGCTGTAGCTAACTTGCAGAAATGGGTTCTCACGTGGCATACCTTGACCCTGAGCTCTGGCAAATCTGGCTAGATTTTCAGAAACCACTGAACTACCAAGTTGAGCACATTGGTCAAGCATGGTATGTGTGTGAGCTTGTCAAGCTTCTCAGCCACCACCAGGTTATAGCCATTTTCACACACAACCATGTTTATTATTCCTTAAGTAAATTTGTTGCGGTGTGCGGTTTGTCTCCTACACGAATTAGCTTCAGAATTTCTGCACTACTCAAGGTTCCTAAGAGCACAGTGGCCTCCATAATCCTTAAATGGAAGAAGTTTGGGACCACCAGAAGTCTTCCTAGACCTGGCCGTCCAGCCAAACTGAGCAATTGTGGGAGAAGAGCCTTGGTGAGAGAGGTAAAGAAGAATCCCAAGATCACTGTGGCTGAGCTCCAGAGATGTTGTAGGGAGATGGGAGAAAGTTCCACAAAGTCAACTATCACTGCAGCATACCAGCAGTCAGGCCTTTATGGCACAGTGGCCCAACAGAAACCTCTCCTCAGTGCAAGACATATGGAAGCCCGCATAGAGTTTGCTAAAAAAACACATGAAGGACTCCAATACTATGAGAAATAAAATTCTCTGGTCTGATGAGATGAAGATATACTGCTTAGAATTATCACCAAAAAGGTCTGTGTGGAGAAAACCAGGCACTGCTCATCACCTGCCCAATACAATCCCAACAGTGAAACATGGTGGCAGCATCATGCTATGGGGGTGTTTTTCAGCTGCAGGAACATGACGACTGGTTGCCATTGAAGGAAACATGAAAGCTGCCAAGTACAGAGATATCCTATGAAAACCTTTTCCAGAGTGCTCTGGACCTCAGACTTGACCGAGGGTTCACCTTCCAACAAGACAATGACCCTAAGCACACAGCTAAAATAACAAAGGGATGGCTTCAGAATAGTTCTGTGACCATTCTTGACTGGCCTAGCCAGAGCCCTGACCTAAACCCATTTGAGCATCTCTGGAGAGACCTGAAAATGGCTGTCCGCCAATGTTCACCATCCAACCTGACGGAACTGGAGAGGATCTGCAAGGAAGAATGGCAGAGGATCCCCAAATCCAGGTGTCAAAATTTGTTGCATCATTCCCAAGAAGACTCATGGCGGTACTAGCTCAAAAGGGTGCTTCTACTCAATACTGAGCAAAGGGTCTTAATACTTATGACCATGTGATATTTCATTTTTTTTAATCAATGTTCAAAAATTTGTACATTTCTGTTTTTTTTCGGTCAAGATGGGGTGCAGAGTATGCGTTAATTGGAAAAAAACTTTTTTGAATTTACGAAATGGCTGCAATGAAACAGGGTCAAAAATTTAAAGGGGTCTGAATACTTTCCGTACCCACTGTATATTTGTATACCTGTAGCAGGCCAATTTTTTTTTTTATTTCAAACCAGCGAAATTTCACACTAATCAAGTTCTACAGTATATATGGCAATAGTAATTTGTGAAGAACCAAATTTGTACAAGTGTAGGAGGCCAATTTTTGTTTTTATTTAAAATCAACAACATTTCAAAGAAAACAGGTTCTACAGTATACACTCACTGGCCACTTCATTAGGTACACCTGTCCAACTTCTTGTTAACACTTAATTTCTAATCAGCCAATCACATGGCGGCAACTCAGTGCATTTAGGCATGTAGACATGGTCAAGACAATCTCCTGCAGTTCAAACCGAGCATCAGTATGGGGAAGAAAGGTGATTTGAGTGCCTTTGAACGTGGCATGGTTGTTGGTGCCAGAAGGGCTGGTCTGAGTATTTCAGAAACTGCTGATCTACTGGGATTTTCACGCACAACCATCTCTAGGGTTTACAGAGAATGGCCCGAAAAAGAAAAAAAATCCAGTGAGCGGCAGTTCTGTGGGCGGAAATGCCTTGTTGATGCCAGAGGTCAGAGGAGAATGGGCAGACTGGTTCGAGCTGATAGAAAGGCAACAGTGACTCAAATCGCCACCCGTTACAACCAAGGTAGGCCTAAGAGTATCTCTGAACGCACAGTGCGTCGAACTTTGAGGCAGATGGGCTACAGCAGCAGAAGACCACACCGGGTACCACTCCTTTCAGCTAAGAACAGGAAACTGAGGCTACAATTTGCACAAGCTCATCGAAATTGGACAGTAGAAGATTGGAAAAACGTTGCTTGGTCTGATGAGTCTCGATTTCTGCTGCGACATTCGGATGGTAGGGTCCGAATTTGGCGTAAACAACATGAAAGCATGGATCCATCCTGCCTTGTATGGAGCATCTTTGGGATGTACAGCCGACAAATCTGTGGCAACTGTGTGATGCCATCATGTCAATATGGACCAAAATCTCTGAGGAATGCTTCCAGCACCTTGTTGAATCTATGCCACGAAGAATTGAGGCAGTTCTGAAGGCAAAAGGGGTCCAACCCGTTACTAGCATGGTGTACCTAATAAAGTGGCCGGTGAGTGTATATAGCAATAGTCAATTTTTGAAACAAAAGAATTTTGTGAACTGTACCATGCCTTGTTTTTTTTTATATTTTAACCCACAGTAACTTTTATACAAATCACTTTAAACTGTATGGATGACTAAGTGAATTCAGAAAAAAGAACTTTTTCCTGTGCTGTAGATACCACCGTAATGTAACAATAACTACATTAAACTGTATGGAAGTCAATCTAGAAAAATTTTTGAACCTAAACATTTTGAAAGTGTAGTTGATGTTCTCCTATGCTCATAAATGCAAAAAGTGCAAAGCCAGGAAAAAAATATAAGGAGGGTAATACAATAATCCTCTTCAGGTATCCATCACTTTTTCTCCTTCATCAAGAGACTGGGGGGACTGCCTCCATCTGCTTCCTGAAGCCTAATTCTCAGGTGCTTGGGCTGTAAATTATCTGGCTTCCAGTAGTGTCGGAACCCCAGATATGTAGTAGTAGGCGACAGTCTCCTGTGTCACCTGCACCATTGCCTGCTGCCATATAGGAGATGGGGAATCCCAAGGACAGTGTGACCTCTTCGGACCGGTAGCCACATCTTGAGCCAGCTATCCCAGGACCATTCACTTCTCATGAAGTTTCATCTTACTCCCTTCCTTCTCCAATCATATCTACCGCATACCAGTGATGTTGCCCCTCCATTTTGAGCAGTGTGATCCTGGTTTCAGCCTTCAGCTCTTGCAGCCTTTGACGCATGTGTTCCATCTTTACTGCCAGCTGGTTTAATGAGATAAGATGACAGGTCCTAAAATCTTCTATGGACCCCCCATGTCTGCTGCTGGTTGTATGTAATGACCTCACCCCGGGATGCCAACTGTCGGTACCTTAAGGCTAGTCTGTCTCCAGCCCTAGTCCTGGCTTGCCTCCTTCTTTCTTCCAAACAGCCTAGGCCCCTGCCATCCACTCATACATTGCTGAATCCTGTCTCTCCCTTCCGCAGTCCACAAGAACTCGGTAGTGAAGGCTGTTGCCTGGGTTCTGGCCTTGGTATTTCCAGAAATGCGGATGGTTCCAGACCACAGGCTCCTGCCACCTCCGCCTGCATGGTCTGGCTCCAATATTCTTTCAGTCTCTCCCTCGAGAGTTCAGCAGGAATGTACCATCTAGGTTGCTCACTAAGCACGCAGTGTTCTATGGGTGACTAATTGATTCTAGAAAGAAATTTCACTGCTTTTTTAGAAAAATATTTAGAATTGAGAGTCTTTAGTGGTTCATACCTTTCAATGGCTAACTGAAAAGATGGTAGAAAATTGTAAGCTTTCGAGACTACTCAGGTCTCTACTGCTTTTTTAGAGTGTTATATACCTCAATAAGTGAGTACAAGCAATGTAAAAGACAAATGGGTTCGCGCTGCAGTGTAAAACAACTAAGAATATGCACCTAATACTCTGCTTAGATTGTGCATGATGTGCCAGAAGAGTAAATACCAGAAAGATAAGTGCTGCAGTGCCCAGCACAACACGGAGCCACCATGGACCCGATACCAATGATCAGAATTGTGACCTGGTGAACCTGAAAGCACCGGTAAGCGAATTATGCACTCACCGTTATGTTGCAGTGGTCCGGTGTATGGTGATGGCTGTAGGTCCAGTTGGGAGATGGTGTCCGTCGGGCAGGTGTGCGGGCAGACAGGCGGTGAAACAGGGAAAGGTGACCACAGAGCAGCGTGCCTTACGGGAGCTCCGTAGAGCCAGGGATCGCTCCGGCCGGTAGCGTCCCTGGATACGAGCGGGAACCAGCGGAGGGAGGAGCTCGCTGGCACAGGGCTCAGCGCGTGACGTCACTGAGCTCAGGGAAAGTACGGGTTGATCCCTGCGGTACCCCGTACTTTCCCTGAGCTCAGTGACGTCACGCGCTGAGCCCTGTGCCAGCGAGCTCCTCCCTCCGCTGGTTCCCGCTCGTATCCAGGGATGCTACCGGCCGGAGCGGTCCCTGGCTCTACGGAGCTCCCGCAAGGCACGCTGCTCTGCGGTCGCCGTTCTGTATCAGAAAGTATGTTATTCTCTATAGATTCCAGAAATATTTTTCATCTCTGTTTTAGAATATTATATAACATCAAAATGTACCACAAAGCACGTAATGATGTGTGGATCACTATTTGAATGAAAAAAAATTTTCAACTCATTTTTTGTAGTGTTATGCACCACCGAAATGTAACAGAAAGTACTTGATACTGTATGGATGACTAATTGAATCCAAAACATTTTTCAATGCTTTTTTGGAGTCTTCTATAACACTGAAATGTACCACAAGTATGTAATACAATATCGGTGCGTAATTGAATCCAGAATTTTTTTAAATGCTTTTTTGGATTGTTATATAACAATGAAATGTACCATAAAGCTCTAATACTCTATGGATGACAATATAGTCAGTTTTTTCACCCCCCAAAAAAAAGAATGTAATCAACTGCCACAGCTATATTTTTTTGCATTGGACTGCAAAGCCCTAAGCCCTGCCTAGAGATTGCATTCAGTCACTCTCCCTGCTTCTGCAACTGTCATTCCTTAGGCTAAATGCATAATGTACCTGATACAAACATTAAAGCACAAGATTAGTCCTTAAAAGTACTGCTAATATAATGGTTCAGCATCAGCACCAGTTAAAACAATAGCGGACTCTGTATCATTAAACTGTGGACACACAGGCCTAGGCAATCTCTCTCCCCAAAAAGAACTGTCCCTGAGCTATGCAATGGCTTCAGTGTGCCAAGCGTGGCAGTGCTGATCCTTTTATAACCCCAGCCAATCACAGTTTTGCTACTACCAAGATGGCTATGGCTTTACAGTGACTCACAGAAAATTCCCCCCTGCTTATTGGCTGTGTGACAGGTGCCAAACATTCTGGTGGGAGATGTGAGTTTCAAATTTGAGCACCATCTAATGCTCGCCGAGTGCTGAGCACATCCGAGCACCAAGATGCTCAAGTGATATCTGAGTGTCACCGAGCACATTCGCTCATCACTGTTTAGCACCCTTGAAATTGTTTCAGACTATGAAATATTTCTCCCAGAAAATTATTGCAATTTCAAATGTTTTGTTACACACGTTTAATTCCTTTGTGTATATTAAAACAACACAAAAAAAACAGAAAAAAAGGCAATGTGACACTAAGTCACTTCTCATGGTCAAGCCATGTGTCATGGTAGTTCAGTAGTCCAAGGTGAGAATCCAGGAAAGTACATTACAAATGAAAGGTTGAGACAAAGGTGTAGTCAGGTAACTTTTCAAGGTCGGAATACCATGAGGAGTGCAGATCATAGCAAAAAGGATTAAACAGACGGATCGTCAGAACAAGGTCCAAGGTCAGGCAATGAAAGATCTATAACAGAACGCAATTCACAGAGAGATAAATCACACAGTAGCTGAATGTATGTCTGGCAGAACTCTGGAAGAAACAACTCAATTAAGAAGCCTGGCAATCACCATGGATAATGAACACCTGGACACAGCTAGCACCTCCCCATCACAGAATGGGCGGCCGAGTGGTCAATCAACACATCGACAGCTCAGCACGCCCCTTCACCAGATTGGATGATGAGCTGTCAAAGTACTGGGATCTTCAGCACGTCCCTGTACCAGATTGGACAATTGAGCTGTCAATAAATGCATCTCAGACATACTGAGAGATCGAACCGTGACAGGAGAATTGAACACGATTCATAGTAAACCCCCAAAATTAGTTGGACAAAACTGTTGGCACATTTGCAAAAATGTGGGTAAACAAATTTGTTTCAAACATGTAATGCTCGTTCAAACTCATCTGTGGCAAGTAAGGTGGCAAGGTGTGGAAAATATGAAAATCACACCTGACATCGGATATAAAGGAGAAAAGTTGACTCAATCTTTGCATTGTGTGTCTGTGTGTGCCACACTAACCATTGTGTGTACAGAAAGAAGATAACTGTCTGAAGACTTGACAACCAAAATTGTTGAAATATATAAATAATCTCAATGTTAAAGGTCTGTCTCCATAGATCTAGATGTTTCTTTGTCTACAGTGGGCAACATATTCAAGAAGTTTACAACCCATGATACTGTAGCTAGTCTCCCTGGACGTGGACATCAGAGAAGAATTGATGAAAGGTTGCAACACAGGATAGTCCGGATGGTGGATAAGCAGCTCCAATCAAGGTCCAAAGAAATTCAAGCTGTCTTGCAGACTCAGGGTGTAACAGTGTCAGCATGAACTATCTGTCGACATTTGAGTGAAATGAAACGCTATAGCAGGAGACCCAGAAAGACCCCACAGTGGACACAGAGACATAAAAGAGCTAGATTGCAGGTTGCCAAAATTTACATGGTCAAGCCAAAATCCTTCTGGGAGAGCATTTTGTGGACAGGTGAGACCAAGATAGAGCTGTTTGGTAGAGCATATCATTCTACTGTTTGCAAGAAATAGAATGAGACCTACAAAGAAAAGAACACAGTAACTACAGTCAAATATGATGGATGTTCAAAGGTGTTTTGGGGCTGTTTTGCTGTTCTTTGGCATGGGTGCCGTGACTGTGTGCAACTAGAAAGAAAGGACCTGGCACTCAATTTAATGCTCATGTGAATTTTTAATGTAGTACCCAGACCAGCGGGGGATACCTTGTCTGGACACCAGCACATACCAGCGTTCTAATATTTACAAGTCCACCCTAAATTGCTATTTTGTGGTCAGCGCATTATACACACGCAGTCCACGGTGTGCCCACTGACATCATTGTCATAATTACCAAAACTACACTATTAGTACGTAACTGATGAAGGTCCTGACTTAGGACCAAAAAGTTTTGGGTACTACATTAACCCCTTCACCCCCAAGGGTGGTTTGCACGTTAATGACCGGGCCAATTTTTGTAATTCTGACCACTGTCCCTTTATGAGGTTATAACTCTGTAACGCTTCAACAGATCTTGGCGATTCTGACACTGTTTTCTCATGACATATTGTACTTCATGATAGTGGTAAAATTTCTTCGATATAACTTGCATTTATTTGTGAAAAAAACGAATATTTGGCGAAAATTGTGAAAATTTTGCAATTTTCCAACTTTGAATTTTTATGCCCTTAAATCACAGAAATATGTCACGCAAAATACTTAATAAGTAACATTTCCCACATGTCTACTTTACATCAGCACAATTTTGGAACCAAAATTTTTTTTTGTGACGGAGTTATAAGGGTTAAAAGTTGACCAGCAATTTCTCATTTTTACAACACCATTTTTTTTTAGGGACCACATCTCATTTGAAGTCATTTTGAGGGGTCTATATGATAGAAAATACCCAAGTGTGACACAATTCTAAAAACTGCACCCCTCAAGGTACTCAAAACCACTTTCAAGAAGTTTATTAACCCTTCAGGTGTTTCACAGGAATATTTGGAATGTTTAAATAAAAATGAACATTTAACTTTTTTTCACACAAAATTTAATTCAGCTCCAATTTGTTTTATTTTACCAAGGGTAACAGGAGAAAATAGACCCCAAAATTTGTTGTACAATTTGTCCTGAGTATGCTGATACCCCATAAGTGGGGGTAAACCACTGTTTGGGCGCATGGCAGAGCTCGGAAAGAAAGGAGCGCCATTTGACTTTTCAATGCAAAATTGACTGGAATTGAGATGGGACGCCATGTTGCATTTGGAGAGCCCCTGATGTGCCTAAACATTGAAACCCCCCACAAGTGACACCATTTTGGAAAGTAGACCCCCTAAGGATCTTATCTAGATGTGTGGTGACTGGTGAGCACTTTGACCCAACAAGTGCTTCACAGAAGTTTATAATGCAGAGCCGTAAAAATAAAAAATCATATTTTTTCACAAAAATGATCTTTTCGCCCCCAATTTTTTATTTTCCCAAGGGTAAGAGAAGAAATTGGACCCCAAAAATTGTTGTGCAATTTGTCCTGAGTACGCTGATACCCCATATGTGGGTGTAAACCATTGTTTGGGTGCAGGGCAGAGCTCGGAAGGGAAGGAGCGCCATTTGATTTTTCAATGCAAAATTGACTGGAATTGAGATGGGACGCCATGTTGCATTTGGAGAGCCCCTGATGTGCCTAAACATTGAAACCCCCCACAAGTGACACCATTTTGGAAAGTAGACCCCTTAAGGAACTTATCTAGATGTGTGTTGAGCACTTTGACGCAACAAGTGCTTCACAGAAGTTTATAATGCAGAGCCGTAAAAATAAAAAATCATATTTTTTCACAAAAATGATCTTTTCGCCCCCATTTTTTTATTTCCCCAAGGGTAAGAGAAGAAATTGGACCACAAAAGTTGTTGTGCAATTTGTCCTGAGTACGACGATACCCCATATGTGGGGGTAAACCACTGTTTGGGCGCATAGCAGAGCTCGGAAGGGAAGGAGCGCTATTTTACTTTTCAATGCAAAATTGACTGGAATTAAGATGGGATGCCATGTTGCGTTTGGAGAGCCCCTGATGTGCCTAAACCCCACAAGTGACACCATTTTGGAAAGTAGACCCCCTAAGGAACTTATCTAGATGTGTTTTTAGAGCTTTGAATCCCCAAGTGTTTCACTACAGTTTATAACGCAGAGCCGTGAAAATAAAAGTTCTTTTTTTTTTCACAAAAATGATTTTTTAGCCCCCAGTTTTGTATTTTCACAAGGGTATCAGGATAAATTGGACCCCAAAAGTTGTTGTCCAATTTGTCCTGAGTACGCTGATACCCCATATGTGGGGGGAACCACTGTTTGGGCGCATGACAGAGCTCGGAAGGGAAGGAGCACCATTTGGAATGCAGACTTAAATGGATTGGTCTGCAGGCGTCACGTTGCATTTGCAGAGCCCCTGATGTACCCAAACAGTACAAACCCCCCACAAGTGACCCCATATTGGAAACTAGACCCCCCAAGGAACTTATCTAGATGTGTTGTGAGAACTTTGAACCCCCAAGTGTTTCACTACAGTTTATAACGCAGAGCCGTGAAAATAAAAAAATATTTTTTTTCCCACAAAACTTATATTTTGGCCCCCAGTTTTGTATTTTCCCAAGGGTAGCAGGAGAAACTGGACCCCAACAGATGATGTCCAATTTGTCCTGAGTACGCTGATACCCCATATGTTGGGGTAAACCCCTGTTTGGGCACACGGGAGAGCTCTGAAGGGAAGGAGCACTGTTTTCCTTTTTCAACGCAGAATTGGATGGAATTCAGATCGGATGCCATGTCCCGTTTGGAGAGCCCCTGATGTGCCTAAACAGTGGAAACCCCCAAATTATAACTGAAACCCTAATCCAAACACACCCCTTACCCTAATCCCAACAGTAACCCTAACCACTCCTCTAACCCAGACACACCCAACCCTATTCCCAACCGTAAATGTAATCCAAACCCTAACCCTATCTTTAGCCCCAACCCTAACTGTAGCCCCAACCCTAGCCCCAACCCTAGCCCTAACCCTAGCCCTAACCCTAGCAATAACCCTAGCCCTATCACTAGCCCTAATACTAGCCGTAACACTAGCCCTAACCCTAACCCTAGCCCTAACCCTAGCCCCAACCCTAGCCCTAACCCTAACCGTAGCCCTAACCCTAGCCCCAACCCTAGCCCTAACCCTAGCCCTAACCCTAGCCCCAACCCTAAACCTAGCCCTAACCCTAGCCCCAACCCTAGCCCTAACCCTAGCCCTAACCCTTGCCCTCACCCTAACCCTAACCCTAACCCTAACCCTAGCCCTAACTCTAGTCCTAACTCTAGCCCTAACCCTAACCCTAACTCTAATGGGAAAATGGAAATAAATACATTTTTTAATTTTTTTATTTTTCCCTAACTAAGGGGGTGATGAAGGGGGGTTTGATTTACTTTTATAGCGGGTTTTTTAGCGGATTTTATGATTGGCAGCCGTCACACACTGAAAGACGCTTTTCATTGCAAAAAATATTTTTCGCGTTACCACATTTTGAGAGCTATAATTTTTCCATATTTGAGTCCACAGAGTCATGTGAGATCTTGTTTTTTGCGGGACGAGTTGACGTTTTTATTGGTAACATTTTCGGACACGTGACATTTTTTGATCGCTTTTTATTCCGATTTTTGTGAGGCAGAGTGATCAAAAACCAGCTATTCATGAATTTCTTTTGGGGGAGGCGTTTATGCCGTTCCGCATTTGGTAAAATTGATAAAGCAGTTTTATTCTTCGGGTCAGTGCGATTACAGCGATATCTCATTTATATCATTTTTTTTATGTTTTGGCGCTTTTATACGATAAAAACTATTTTATAGAAAAAATAATTATTTTGGTATCGCTTTATTCTCAGGACTATAACTTTTTTTATTTTTTTGCTGATGAAGCTATATGGTGCCTCGTTTTTTGCGGGACAAGATGACGTTTTCAGCGGTACCATGGTTATTTATATCAGTCTTTTTGTTCGCGTGTTATTCCACTTTTTATTCGGTGGTATGATAATAAAGCGTTGTTTTTTGCCTCGTTTTTTTTTTTTTTTCTTACGGTGTTTACTGAAGGGGTTAACTAGTGGGGCAGTTTTATAGGTTGGGTCGTTACGGATGCGGCGATACTAAATATGTGTACTTTTATTGTTTTTTTTTTTTATTTAGCTAAAGAAATGTATTTATGGGAATAATATATATTTTTTTTCTTTATTTAGGATATTTTTTTTATTTTTTTTTACACATATGTGGGGACGTTTTTTTTACTTTTTTACTTTGTCCCAGGGGGGGACATTACAGATCATTGATCTGACAGTGTGCACAGCACTCTGTCAGATCGACGATCTGCTGTGCAGGGCTGCAGGCTTACCAAGTGTCTGCTCTGAGCAGGCACTCGGTAAGCCACCTCCCTCCCTGCAGGACCCGGATGCCTTGGCCATCTTGGATCCAGGACCTGAGGTGAGGAGGGAGGTAGGAGACCCTCGGAGCAACGCGATCACATCGCGTTGCTCCTGGGGTCTCAGGGAAGCCCGCAGGGAGCCCCCTCCCTGCGCGATGCTTCCCTATACCGCCGGCACACCGCGATCATATTTGATCGCGGTGTGCTGGGGGTTAATGTGCCGGGGGCGGTCCGTGACCGCTCCTGGCACATAGTGCCGGATGTCAGCTGCGATATGCAGCTGACACCCGGCCGCGATCGGCTTCGCTCCCCCCGTGAGCGCGGCCGATCGCGTATGACATACTATCCCGTCGGTGGTCATACGGGCCCACCCCACCTCGACGGGATAGTACGTCAGATGTCAGAAAGGGGTTAAAAATTCACACAAGCATTAAGTTGAGTGCCAGGTCCTTTCTTTCTAGTTTCACAAGGTGTGGGAACCTACCTTGGCACCACCAATAGTAGTGCACACGCCTTTTCCCTCGTGACTGTGTGCAAGGCATTATGGAATCAGAAGATTACCAAAGGATTTGGGTCACAATGTAGCGCCTAGTGTCAGAAAGCTGGGTTTGTGTTCTAGGTCATGGGTCTTTCAGCAAGACAAAGACCCAAAACATACTTCAAAAGCACCCAAAAATGGATGAAAACAAAGTGCTGGAAAGTTCTGAAGTTGCCAGGAATGGCTCTGAAATTATCTAAATCCCATTGAACACATGTGAAGAGATCTCAAAATTAATGTTGGTAGAAGGCACCTTTCAAATATGAGAGACCTGTAGCACTTTGCAAAAGAAGAGTGCTCCAAAATTCCAATTGAGAGGTTATAGGAAGTGATTGATTTCAGTTATTTCTTCCAAATGGTGTACAATCAAATATTAAGTTTAGGGTGCCATCAATTTTGTTTGGCCCATTTTTGTGGTTTAGTGTGAAATTATGTCCAATTTGCCTTTTTTTCTCCCTTTTCTTTGCATTGTTCCAATACAGGCAAAGGAAATAAACATGTTTATAACAATATGCAATAATGCAGTAATTTTCTGGGAGAAATACTTCATTTTCAGGAACAATTTCAGGGGTGTCAACAGTTTTGACCACATTCACGCTTAAACGTGCATTATATTCATACACACCTCATATGCACACACATACAAACATATTCAAATTATATACATACTGTGAAAAAAAGTTAATATTAAAGGGAACCTATCACCCCGTTTTTTTCGGTATGAGATAAAAATACTGTTAAATAGGGCCTGAGCTGTGCATTACAATAGTGTAGTTTGTGGACCCCGATTCCCCACCTATGCTGCCGAAATACGTTACCAAAGTAGTCATTTTCGCCTGTCAATCAGGCTGGTCAGGTCGGATGGGCGTGGCTTCTTCCCCCAGATATTGCGTAGTTTTCCGTTGGTGGCGTAGTGGTGTGCGCATGTCCAAGGTCCCCAATCCTGCACGGGGGGGTGAAAATAGCAGCGATGTCCGTTATTCCATTGGTGGTCGGTGGGCGCGGCCATCTTCCTTTGGCCGCGCGTGCGCAGAAGCGGCGCTCTGCTGGCCGCGGCTTCAGGAAAATGGCCGCCGCGATCTCCATCTGCGCACGCGCGGCATCCCGCGGCCATTTTCCTGAAGCCGCGGCCAGCAGAGCGCCGCTTCTGCGCACGCGCGGCCAAAGGAAGATGGCCGCGCCCACCGACCACCAATGGAATAACGGACATCGCTGCTATTTTCACCCCCCCGTGCAGGATTGGGGACGTTGGACATGCGCACACCACTACGCCACCAACGGAAAACTACGCAATATCTGGGGGAAGAAGCCACGCCCATCCGACCTGACCAGCCTGATTGACAGGCGAAAATGACTACTTTGGTAACGTATTTCGGCAGCATAGGTGGGGAATCGGGGTCCACAAACTACACTATTGTAATGCACAGCTCAGGCCATATTTAACAGTATTTTTATCTCATACCGAAAAAAACGGGGTGATAGGTTCCCTTTAAGCAGAACAGAACAAGAGTGCAAACACTTTTGGCCATGACTGTATATGGCTGACGTGGCTGTGCAGTGGTAGAATTACCACATATACTCGAGTATAAGCTGAGATTTTCAGCCCAAATTCTTGGGCTGAAAGTGCCCCTCTCGGCTTATACTCGAGTCACGGTCGGGGGGTGAGGGGGAGAGGGCGCTGAGGCATACTTACCTGCTTCCGGGGCTCCTGGCGCTCCCGCTGCCCGTCCCACGGTCTCCAGGTGCCGCAGCTCTTCCCCTGTTCAGCGGTCACGTGGGACTGCTCATTAGAGAAATGAATATGGACTCCACTCCCATAGGGGCGGAGCCGCCTATTCATTTCTCTAATCAGCGGTAATGGTGACCGCTGACAGAGGAAGAGGCTGCGGCACCGAAGACCGGCTGTCCGGGGGAAGGAGCGGGATGCCGGGAGCAGGTAAGTATTACATATTCACCTGTCCGCGTTCCACACACCGGGCATCGCTCCATCTTCCCGGCGTCTCTCTGCACTGACTGTGCAGGTCAGAGGGCGAGATGACGCATATAGTGTGCGCGCCGCCCTCTGCCTGATCAGTCAGTGCAGAGAGACGCCGGGATGGGACGCCGAGGAGCTGCAAGCAAGAGAGGTGAGTATGTGTTTTATTATTTTTATTGCAGCAGCAGCAATGGCACAGCTATGGGGCAATAATGGACGGTGCAGAGCACTATATGGCACAGCTATGGGGCAATTATGAACGGTGCAGAGCACTATATGGCACAGCTATGGGGCAATTATGAACGGTGCAGAGCACTATATGGCACAGCTATTGGGCAATGTGGAACAGTGCAGAGCACTATAGGGCACAGCTATGGGGCAATAATAAACGGTGCAGAGCACTATATGGCACAGCTATGGGGCAAAAATGAATGGTGCAGAGCACTATATGGCAAAGCTATGGGGCAATAATGAACGGTGCAGAGCACTATATGGCACAGCTTTCTATGGTACAGCTATGGGGCAATAATGAACGGTGCAGAGCACTATATGGCACAGCTATGGGGCAATAATGAACGGTGCAGAGCACTATATGGCACAGCTATGGGGCAAAAATGAACGGTGCAGAGCACTATATGGCACAGATATGGGGCAATAATGAATGGTGCAGAGCACTATATGGCAAAGCTATGGGGCAATAATGAATGGTGCAGAGCACTATATGGCACAGCTTTCTATGGTACAGCTATGGGGCAATAATGAACGGTGCAGAGCACTATATGGCACAGCTATGGGGCAATAATGAACGGTGCAGAGCACTATATGGCACAGCTATGGGGCAATAATGAACGGTGCAGAGCACTATATGGCACAGCTTTCTATGGTACAGCTATGGGGCAATAATGAATGGTGCAGAGCACTATATGGCACAGCTATGGGGCCATAATGAACGGTATGGAGCATCTATTTTTATTTTTGAAATTCACTGGTAGCTGCTGCATTTTCCACCCTAGGCTTATACTCGAGTCAATAAGTTTTCCCAGTTTTTTGTGGCAAAATTAGGGGGGGTCGGCTTATACTCGGGTCGGCTTATACTCGAGTATATACGGTATATGATGACCTATGCAAGAAGATGTCTGGCAGCATAGAACCAGCAATTGCAGCAGTATCGGCACCAACAGTAGATAGGAAGTAGATGCTCAACTGAGCGTGGGCTATTGGTGCTAGGATTAGCAGAACTGTATAAAACACAGATGGACAGTCAGGCAGGGAGATGGTATGGCAGATCTGGACCATTTCAGAGTAAAACGTACCTTGCTGCCATCAGGCTGTTTGGACAGCATTAAGTGACAAGTTCCATTGAAGTAGAATACCATCGCTATGATATAATGATGTATCATGACATTGGAATATACATATATTCTAAGTAACCTTTCATACCTTTCTACTTGGTATTAGAAATGAAAAAAGTAAATCACAACATCATTTGATCATAAACAACTGGTACATAGGGTCCTCTCTGAGAGCAGTGTAGTGAAGATATTTCTGTGTTCTCAAGACAGCTTTTCTCCTTTTGCTTCAGGCTGTGTAGGTGAGAAGTTTTCATCACTACCAAAATGAATTATTAAAACTGTCTCCAGACAATATTCACAGCAGCTTGGAAACCAAAGTACTCACGTTAAACATATTCACTCTTTTTAAATAGATTTTTAAAATATATAATGGCTATGAATACCCTGAAAGACGACAGCAGAAAAAATGTGTAACCTTGCAGGGATATTCTGGATGAGAACATACGTTTTTTTTTTACTTATTAAGTATCTATCCAAAAAAGAAAATTTTCAACATATTTTAAGTGCTAAGTTAAAGTTATATTCCCAACGATTCCAAAACATATTATTAGTAAAAATATAAAATAAGAATTATTGGAAATGAGCCTCAGGGATGAGTTGGACTACCGATATAATCTTAATATAGATGCAGGCCTCACAGTAAGGCCATTTTCAAATGAGTGCATTACATGCACATTTGTACATATGTAATATGGATGCAAGTACTGGCTTGATTGCAATTCTATGTAGTAGAAATAACAGCTTCAGAGATGACTATGAAGCTTTCAGATAAAGTTCTCAGTCTTAATTTTGGGTTTTGGCTTGCATCAGTAATATGAGTACACAAATAGGCGATTATCACTTAAGGACTAACAAACCTTCTGCATATAGTCATGAGCTCTGCATAACCATGACCCACCACTGATTGGCAGCTTGCTGTCTATGCACCGCAAACAAAGAAAGCTGTCAATCAGTGGTGTGGGCGGGGTTATACAGAGCTCGGCATTCAGAGAACTGCTAGATCTGCAGCAGATAAAATTGTGATTTTGTCATCAGTACAGCAAGCAGACCAGTAAGTGATAGATTGTTCTAATCAGTCTCTGTCTGTTCATTATGCTGCTCTTTGATGAGGTAGAAAAATCCTGGTGACGGATTCCCTTTAATATACTTAGTTACTCGTTCTGTCATAAAATGGTAAAAAGTTTTATATTACAGTCATTATATGGCATTAGGTATGTGTGAAAACTTAATAAAATGTAAAAAACTTAATAAAATCGTTCATTCAGTCAATATATTGAAAGGTTAAAAAGCTTAAAAAAATGAAAAGCATATAATTTACAATACATAAAAGAAGTTCAAAATTGTGGTGAAATGTGAGAAAAAAGATCAAGGGCACAATCAAACCTTTAGCAATTTAATGTAACTTGTCAGAAGTTAATAGTGCGACCTGCTGATTTTGCTTCAAATTCCTGGCTTAGAGGAAGAGTAAGCCAATTGTATTATGACTTTAAACTAGCAAATGATATATTAAAATAGTGGATACTATTCTCTAAGTAATTACTATGCAGGAAGAGATCTGTATTTCAGAAAGTTTTAAAATAGGGAATTTCAGGGAAGTCAGAATAATCAGAAGTCAGTAGAACCGAGCTTGGTTTCCAAAAAGGAGAATTGTTATTATCGAAAGAGGAAGATGTACTTAAAGGGTTATTCCCAAAATCACAAGTTAAGGATATAGCTTGATGATTGCTGGTGATCTGTCAGCTGGAACCCCCAGTGATCCTGAGATCAGGTCTCTGGAACCCTGAGAATAGAGATCTGTAGCCTTGTCTAGAATAAAGTGGAAGTGTGCATGCTTGGCCTCACTCCACTTACAGTCAATGGGACTACCAGAAGTAGCTGAGACTACAGTGCTTCACTTTCTCTGGCCCATAGACAATGAATGGAGCGGAGGTCGAGCATGTGCACCTCCTCTTCCTTCAAGCCCCAATCTCAGGATCGCTGGGTATCCCAGCTGTCGGAACCACCCCATGTGATCAGTAAATTAGTGGATAGGGAATAACTTGTAATTTTGGGAATAACCTTTCAGCAAAGCACATTTTCTATGTGGAGAGAAATAGCTGGACAAAAGGGATCAAACATAGGCATGTATTTGGCAGGCGTGCTTTTTAGTGTTGAACAATCTAAAAGCCATAAAGTGCATGAAACCTCATGAAAACTGCACACAATGACAAACATAAGTTGGACAGTTGCATTCAGTTTCTTTTGAGGAGTGTAGATTGCATATCATATAATGCTAGAAAACATACAGTGAGTACGGAAAGTACTGAGACCCCTTTAAATTTTTCACTCTTTGTTTCGTTGCAGCAATTTGGTAAATTCAAAAAGGTTCATTTTTTCTCATTATTGTACAATCTGCACCCCATCTTGACTGAAAAAAAAAGAGAACTGTAGTAATTTTTTGTAAATTTATTAAAAAAGAAAAACTGAAATATCACATGGTCACAAGTATTCAGATCGTTTGCTCAGTATTAGGTAGAAGCATACTTTTGTGCTAGTATAGCCATGAGTCTTCACACACAGTTTTCACACCTGGATTGGTGATCCTCTGCCATTCTTCCTTGCAGATCCTCTCTAATTCTGTCAGGCTGGATGGTGAACGTTGGTGGACAGCCATTTTCAGGTCTCTCCAGAGATGCTCAATTGGGTATAGGTGTGAAGAAACCAGATTGTATCTTAATTTCCCAGACAACCATGTTTTTGCAAAACCAAAAGAACTGGCTTTTTATCTGTATATTGGCTTGTGAATTTAAGTGTTTATGTCTGGTGGGTCAAGAAGACAGACTTGCCAACTGATATACTATCTAACATACTGTGTAAGAGTACCGTCACACAGTACCATTTTGATCGCTACGACGGCACGATCCGTGACGTCGCAGCGATCGTATGAATATCGCTCCAGCGTCGTAGACTGCGGTCACACGTTGCAATCACGGCGCTGGAGCGATGCCGAAGTCCCCGGTAACCAGGGTAAGCATCGGGTAACTAAGCGCAGGGCCGCGCTTAGTAACCCGATGTTTACCCTGGTTACCAGCGTAAACGTAAAAAAACAAACAGTACATACTCACCCGTCGGTGTCCTTCAGGTCCCTTGCCGTCTGCTTCCTGCTCTGAGTGCAGCCGTACAGTGAGAGCAGAGCGCAGCACCGCTGCGCTCTGCTCTCACTTTCCGGCCGGCACTCAGCAGGAAGCAGACTGCAAGGGACCTGAAGGACACCGACGGGTGAGTATGTACGGTTTGTTTTTTTAACGTTTACGCTGGTAACCAGGGTAAACATCGGGTTACTAAGCGCGGCCCTGCGCTCAGTTACCCGATGTTTACCCTGGTTACAAGCGAAGACATCGCTGGATCGTTGTCACACACAACGATCCAGCGATGTCAGCGGGTGATCAAGCGACGAAAGAAAGTTCCAAACGATCTGCTACGACGTACGATTCTCAGCAGGGTGTCTGATCGCAGTAGCGTGTCAGACACAGCGATATCGTAACGATATCGCTAGAACGTCACGAATCGTAACGTCGTAGCGATGGAAATTTCAATGTGTGACGGTACCCTAAGTCTGTAATAGTGACTGTACATTGAGTGTGTTAAGCTTTGTTTATTGATGTGTGCTTATATGCTAATAGTGCTACTTAATCCCATCACCGTTGTTTACTTTATCCACCCAACAGACAAGAGAAAGGACTGCGTCCAATTCATCATGGCACCATCACGAGGGACACTGATCTATGATTCTATAGGAAACAACCCTATGCTTGTCGTTACCCCTTCTTTGTGCGTGCGTCCACAGATGGAGTAGCGACCCTGGGAGCTCAGACACCATGTCAACTGGCTTTGGACTTTGTATGGACTCTATGGACAGTTCTTGGTCATCTCCCTATGCTTGTTGTTACCCCTTCTCTGTGCGTGCATCCACAGATGGAGTAGCGACCCTGGGAGCTCAGACATCATGTCAACTGGCTTTGGACCTTGTATGGACTCTATGGACAGTTCTTGGTCATCTCCTTATGCTTGTCATTACCCCTTCTCTGTGCGTGCATCCACAGATGGAGTAGCGACCCTGGGAGCTCTGACATAACATCTAGCATTATCTCGGCGAGTCAGCGGAAGGGTGAGGCCCTGTAATGTGCACCATCTTGGGGTAATTGGTGGGATTGTTCTGTTTGCTATTGTGTGTTGTGGTTCAATAAAGTATTGCCACACTGTTTTACCTTAACCCTGTGTTGTCTGTGTAGTGTATTGCCCACTGGGAGATAGAGCGGGCGTTCAATGGTATGAACCGTGGTCCATGCAGTCTTGCTAAAGACAGCCAGGCCAGCGGACAAGAGCACCCACTGAAAAAGTTGGTCACACTTGTCAAACGCTATGTTTGACAAGTGTGACCAACCTGTCAGTCAGTTTTCCAAGCGATGCTACAGATCGCTTGGAAAACTTAGCATTCTGCAAGCTAATTACGCTTGCAGAATGCTAAAAAAAACGTGACAAAAAACGGAAAAAAAACGCAAAAAAAAAAATGCGGATTTCTTGCAGAAAATTTCCGGTTTTCTTCAGGAAATTTCTGCAAGAAATCCGGACGTGTGCACATACCCTAAGGGTACTGTCACACAGTACCATTTTGATCGCTACGACGGTACGATTCGTGACGTTCTAGCGATATCGTTACGATATCGCAGTGTCTGACACGCAGCAGCGATCAGGGATCCTGCTGAGAATCGTACGTCGTAGCAGATCGTATGGAACTTTCTTTCGTCGCTTGATCACCCGCTGACATCGCTGGATCGTTGTGTGTGACAGCGATCCAGCGATGTGTTCGCTTGTAACCAGGGTAAACATCGGGTAACTAAGCGCAGGGCCGCGCTTAGTAACCCGATGTTTACCGTGGTTACCAGCGTAAACGTAAAAAAAACAAACAGTACATACTTACATTCCGGTGTCTGTCCTCCGGCGTCTCAGCTTCTCTGCAGTGTGAGCGCCGGCCAGCCAGAAAGCGAGCACAGCGGTGACGTCTGACATCACCGCTCTGCTTTCCGGCTATGGCGCTTACACAGTGGAGAGAAGCAGAACGCCGGGGACAGACACCGGAATGTAAGTATGTACTGTTTGTTTTTTTTACGTTTACGCTGGTAACCACGGTAAACATCGGGTTACTAAGCGCGGCCCTGCGCTTAGTTACCCGATGTTTACCCTGGTTACCGGGGACTTCGGCATCGCTCCAGCGCCGTGATTGCAACGTGTGACCGCAGTCTACGACGCTGGAGCGATAATCATACGATCGCTGCGACGTCACGGATCGTGCCGTCGTAGCGATTAAAATGGTACTGTGTGACAGTACCCTAAGTCTGTAATAGTGACTGTACATTGAGTGTGTTAAGCTTTGTTTATTGATGTGTGCTTATATGCTAATAGTGCTACTTAATCCCATAACCATTGTTTACCTTATATTGATGTTGGACTGAAAGACCCTGGGTAATTCTAAAAATAGCTTACATGCCTTGGGTATAAAAAGACTCAGAGATCACATCCTGGGAGACTGAAGTAACACAGAGCTATCAGCCAGACATTCTGCAAACCACCCAACAGACAAGAGAAAGGACTGCAGCCAATTCATCATGGCACCATTACGAGGGACACTGATCTATGATTCTATAGTAAACAACCCAGGGGTTTTCGGCTCTGGTTGGAAGGACACAGATCTGATCCAGTGACCATCTCTGAACCATGGATATGTTTGGAGAAAGCCAGGGTTGGGACCCGCTGGTCACCTGGTTCCATGGAGATGGTCAGATAAGCCAGGTGGTGACTTTTGTGTCAACTGGCTTTGGACCTTGTATGGACTCTATGGACAGTTCTTGGTCATCTCCCTATGCTTGTCGTTACCCCTTCTCTGTGCATGCATCCACAGATGGAGTAGCGACCCTGGGAGCTCTGACATAACATCTACCATTATCTCGGTGAGTCAGCGGAAGGGTGAGGCCCTGTAATGTGCACCATCTTGGAGTAATTGGTGGGATTGTTCTATTTGCTATTGTGTGTTGTGGTTCAATAAAGTATTGCCACACTGTTTTACCTTAACCCTGTGTTGTCTGTGTAGTGTATTGCTCACTGGGAGATAGAGCCGTGGTCCATACAGTCTTGCTAAAGACAGCCAGGCCAGCGGACGAGAGCACCCACTGACCCCGTTTCTCCACAATAGGTCAGGGCTCTGGCTGGGCCAGTCAAGAATGGTCACATAGTTGTTCTGAAGCCACTCCTTTGCTATTTTAGCTGTGTGCTTAGGTTCATTGAGATGTTGGAAGGTAAACCTTTGGCTAAGTCTGAGGTCCAGAGCACTCTGGAAGAGGTTTTCATCCAGGATATCTCTGTACATGGCCACATTCATATTTCCTTCTATGACAACCAGTCATCCTGTCCCTGCAGCTGAAAAACACCCCCATAGCATGATGCTGCCACCACCATGTTTCACTGTTGGGATTGTATTGGGCAGGTGATGAGCTGTGCCTGGTTTTCTCCACACATACCACTTAGAATTATCACCAAAAACATCTATCTTCATCTCATCAGACCAGAGAATCTTATTTCCGGCTTTAAGTTTCTTCACAACAGTATCATGGACCTGCCTGTTGTATTCCTTGGTCTTCATGATGCTCTCTGTGCTTCAAACAGAACCCTGAGACTATCACAGAGCAGGTGCATTTATACGGAGACTTGATTACTTGCAGATGGATTATATTTATCATCATTAGGCATTAGGACAACATTGTATCATTCAGAGATCCACAATGAACTTCTGGAGTGAGTTTGCTGCACTGAAAGTAAAGGGGCCGAATAATATTGCACGCCACACTTTTCAGTTTTTGAATTTCCACAAAAATGTAAAATAGCCAATAAATTTCATTCAAATTCACAATTTTGTTCCACTTGTTGTTGATTCTTCACCAAAAATTTACATTTGGTATCTTTAAGTTTGAAGCATGATATGTTGGAAAAGTTATATTTTACTCACTTTGGGGGCGGTCCAGTGCGGTCCGGTCCGATGGGTGTCGCGGTCCGGATCCAGTGCCTCCCATCTTCATGCGATGACTTTGTCTTCCTTGCTTCCTGACGCGGCTCCTGCGCAGGCATACTTTATCTGCCCTGTTGAGGGCAGTGTAAAGTACTGCAGTGCGCAGGCGCCGGGCCACTCTGACCTTTCCTGGCACCTGCGCACTGCAGTACTTTGCTCTGCCCTCAACAGGGCAGATAAAGTACGCCTGTGCAGGAGCTGCAACAGGAAGCAAGGAAGAGGACGTCATCACAAGAAGATGGGAGATGCTGGACCCGGACCGCAATGCTTATTGGACCGGACAGCACCGAGATGTCACTGGGTGAGTATAATCTAACTGTTTTTCTTATCTTTCAGGTTACATCCGGGGCTTATCTACAGCATTACAGAATGCTGTAGATAAGCCCCTGATGGCGGTGGCCGCAGCTTATAGGCGAAACATGGGGTGAAAGATTCCCTCTAATACAGTATTATGACAAAGCCAAAACAGCAAAGTACAATATCTATGCAACATTCTATTATATACACTGTTGTTGTTATCTAGCAGTTAAACGACTGTTCATGCCTTTATAATAATAATAATCTTTATTTTTATATAGCTCTAACATATTACGCAGCGCTTTACAGTTTGCACACATTATTATCACTGTCCCCTATGGGGCTCACAATCTAAATACCCTATCAGTATGTCTTTGGAATGTGGGAGGAAACCGGAGTGCCCGGAGGAAACCCACGCAAATGCGGAGAGAACATACAAACTCTTTGCAGATGTTGTCCAAGGTGGGATTAGAGCCCAGGACTCCAGCGCTGCAAGGCTGCTGTACTAACCACTGCGCCACCGTGCTGCCCTTTATGTCTCAACTTCACGAGTGTTACTCTCAAAATTAGGCCCATCCCCAGTGCAGTCTCTATAAACACCTCTGATTGTTACACTGGCTCTAATGGAATCATTCATATTTCCTGCTAGGCCGCAAGCGGTAAATATGCGAGTCACTGGGTATACAGTGTACTTGTTCCACTGGCCATGTCATGCACAGTATAGGAAAAACTAAGTGCAACATGAAGGGATAAGGGGAAGGAACCCAACACTAGGGAAGGAGGAAGTGGAGACCCCTAGGCAGATTTAACTTCACCCTGTCTGTCCCAATAGCCTGTATATAGGTTCTGCAGCTATCGCCAAGCAGGATACCTAAACCCTAAACCTAAACCCTAAACATAGGGAAGAACAGGATCATTACTAGTCAATCCCCACTACCACTAAAGACATATTGGATACACAAACAAGGAGAACACTTAGCTTGAGTAGACTCAGAGAGAAAAACAAACATCCTCCAAACACCAAAGAGGAAGATAGCCGACTGCTATAGCTCCCAGACTCAACAGGGAAATGTAAATTGAAATATCACCGGCATCTCCCAGCAGCAAGCTGAGAGCTGTAAACACCCCGGTACAGGTGTATCAACTAGTGTCGGGGAAAGGGTGCCACTGGGTCTTAGAGACAGAAGGACCAGGAAGAAGTCTGCAAAGCAAACTTCTGCAGTCAAATGCAGAATGACAGTCTGCAGCCTCTGACACACCCATGACAGGCAGCTTCCCTTCCCTGAATCATGGAACCAGCCCACACCCTGTTCCATACATCTGCAATGAAAGTAACGGCCCAAAGGAATGATCCTCTGTAGTGATGAACAAACATGCTAGGTGATATCACTCGAGTATCTGGGTGCTTGTATGTACTCGTTACTTGGCAAGCATGGGGCAGTGCTCAATGCTCGTTTGGTGCTTGTTACACAGCCAATAAGAATGTGGGGATTGACAGCACATCAATTACTCATCCATAGAGAATTATGTCTTCTTGGGTACATTTCTGTGGATTCAAACCCTACCAAAAATTTTAAAAAAATTTATCGGTATCATATTGCTCATCCTGCAGTATTAAGACATCTTGGGTATATTTCGGAGGTATATGAGTCTCCCAAAAATTGTTTTAAAAATTATCGGTATTATCTTGCTCATCCATACAGTATTATGTCTTTTTGTTGGTACATTTTGGTGGTATACAAGCCTCTCAAAAATTGTATAAAAATATATTGGCAACATATTACTCATTCATAGAGTATTAAGTCTTTTTGGGTACATTTCAGTGGTATCTAAACCTCAAAAAAATTGTTCAAAATTCTTCCGTTACCAAATTGCTTATTCATACTGCATTAGATGTTTTTGTTTACATTTTGGTGGTATATACTGTATAAAACTACAAAAAAGATGTGAGAAATTTGTCTGGAATCAATTACTCATCCAAGCAGTTTAAGTGTTTTCTGTTAAATTTCGGTGTTTTATAAAACTAACACAAATTTACTTTTTTTTATATATATATATATATATTCTCTATTTGGAAAATTTCTATAATATAACAGGAAAGGTAAAATTGGTAAATATTTTCCAGAAATAGTAAATATTGACTTTTTATTTATTCAATTACTGATCCATACAGTATTACATGCTTTCTGTTACATTTCAGTGTTATATAAAAATCTGAAAAGATCTTGAAAAAATAATTATGGATTCGATGACTCATCCTTACACTGTAACTATTAGGTGTCGAGTTCCCACTGCTGCACAGAGGGAATCTCATACCACCTCCTCTGCGGTCTCCCATTCTCCTCCAGCCACAATGGAGCCTGCTCAGCAGAGACATCGGTCTCAGTGCCTGGCTCATGAAGATACTGTGTGTTTGATTACTGCTGCACTTCCAGGCTCAGTCATTGTAACCAGCACTGATCAGCGGCGAGCAGGCGCTCCTGGGACTAAGTCCTGCTTTTCTTCTTCTGAGCATTGCCCAAGGGATGACCTCTCATTGGAGGTCGGGGGTCACATGCTCAGGTCCTGTGGCAGCACCTATTATACCACTAGGAAGGTCCTGGAGAGCTACAGCTATAAAAGGTTCGCATGGCCGAACCTGTTATCGTGTGTGTGTGGATGTATGCCTGTTCTGGTGATTGCTCCCTTAATCATTCCCATTCCTCGTGTTGTTGAATGCTCATGAATGTTGGAGCTACCTAGCGCCTGACAGTGCTATCCAAAACACTAGGGCATGATCATTACTGCATCAAATCAGTGGCGTCCGCCAGAGCGGTTCTGTACTCACTCTGTGCGGTAATCTTTTATTAGTCTTGACAACCGGTCAGTGTAGGGTGGAAACTCCCGCTTGATCTCAGCATCTGACTCGGGGCGTCCTCAGGTGCGTGCTCAAAAGCCACCGAGGGTCAGAGCAAGATCAATCACCAGCATAGTGGGGGTGAATTTCTGTGATTCCACTAGCGTCCATCTGCTGCACCCTGTAACTGCTAACCGTGGATGTTACCGCAGTCGCTATTCAGGCTGCTAGCATAGCTGCAGCCAGTTTGTCCACTGCCACCCCTGCTCCGACATTATCCCATCTCCCATTACCAAAAAAGTTTGCTGGTGACAGTACGCTGTGTCGGGGATTCGTGAGCCAGTGTGCCATACATCTAGAGCTCCTGGCTGCACGTTTTCCCATGGAACCGGCTAAAGTGGGATTTATTATATCCCTTCTGTCGGGCAGGGCGTTGGAGTGGGCAACACCGCTGTGGGAGCGTGACAATCACTTGGTGCAGAGTGGTCCTCGCTTCCTGGACTCAGGATAAACAGATCTTTATGGGACCTCGTGTCACCCATGATACGGCGCTCCAACTGCTGGCATTGACACAGGGCTCCTCTATGGTCAGTCATTTCGCCATCCACTTCTGGACTTTGGCATCTGAGCTGGAGTGGCTGGATAAAGTCCTTATCCCTGTGTTCTGGAAAGGACTGCCTGACCGTGTGAAGGATGCCTTGGCCACTAGGGAGAATCCCTCCACACTGGAAGAGCTTATAACTATATCCACCCGCATCGACCTTCATTTTAATAAATGAAGGTTGGTGCGAACCCAGTGTAGGCAGAGGTTTTCGTTGGCTCCTACCTTCACCAGGCCTCTGGAATCTCTGGTTCAGGCGTCCGAGCCTCATGAGGCCATGGAGGACTCTCGAGCAGGAACTAAGTTCCGGGCCTCTCGAATACCCATGGTCTGTAATGTCTGCAGCCAGTCAGGACATTATGCCAAGAAATGCCCCCAGTGGCCGGGAAACGACCGTGTCTAGTAACTGTAGGAGGAGGTTCACTAGACATAGCGGCGTTTTCCTCCAAACTGTCCTTCAAAGGGAAATCACCTTAGGCCCATCCATTCTTACAGTCGAGCTTTGCTTGGATTCTGGGGCGGAGGGGAATATTATGCCCTCTGCCTTCGCCCAACGCCATGCAATACCCCTGGTGATGCTCGCCAAGCCGGTTACTGTGTGAGTGGTGAATGGGTCGACACTGCCCTCACAAATAACACACCAGACCATCCCATTTACGTTATCTATGTCTCCATCCCATCAGGAGATTATTTCCCTTCTTGTCATTGCTGAGGGAATAGACGAGATCCTGCTAGGGATACCCTGGCTACGTTACCACTCCCCTCATATAGAGTGGTCCTCAGGGAGAATTTTGGGATACAGTGAATCTTGTGAGGGCAGATGTCTGAGGGAGTGCATTCAGGTTGCCAATATAGAGGTGCACGCAGATCTTTCCTCTCTCCCCAAGCGCTATTGGTCCTATGCGGACATCTTCTCCAAGAGGGCTGCTGAGACCCTTCTGTCTCACCGCCCCTATGACTGTCCTATTGATCTCTTGCCTGGGTCAGAGACTCCCTGGGATCGGGTCTATCCCCTGTCTCTCCCGCAGATGGAGGCAATGACTCAACACATCCAGGAGAATCTGGCAAGAGGGCTCATTAGGAAGTCAGTGTCACCTGCAGGGGCGGGGTTCTTCATGCAGAAGAAGAATGGAGAACTACTTCCATGCATAGACTACAGGGGTCTTAACGCCATCACCGTTAAGAATAAGTACCCTTTGCACCTAATATCTGAGCTCTTTGATAGGCTACGGGGAGAAAGGGTATTTACTAAACTAGATCTGGGGGGTGCTTACAACCTGATACGCATCCGTAAGGGGGACGAATGGAAGACGGCTGTTAACACCAGGGATGGGCACTATGAATATCTGGTGATGCCCTTCGTGCTCTGTAATGCCCCAGCCGCTTTCCAAGAGTTTGTGAATGATATCTTCCAGGATATGCTCTCCACCTCGGTGGTAGTCTATGTGGATGATATTCTCATCACTCTCCAGATTTGGATTCCCATCGGAGAGATGTTTGCAAAGTCTTCGACTTCCTATGGGCAAACTCCCTCTATGTCAAGTTGGAGAAGTGTGTGTTTGAGCAGGAGTCCTTGCCTTTCCTTGGCTATATCATTTCCACCAAGGGATTGGCTATAGATCCTACCAAGCTACAGGCTGTGATGGACTGGCATTCTCTCAAAGCGGTGCAGCGCTTTATGGGGTTCATAAACTATTATCGCCAGTTCATTCCTCACTTCTCAACTCTGGTAGCTTCCTTTGTAGCCCTCACCAAGAAGGGAGCAAATCCCAAATTGTGGTCGGGGGAGGTCTCCAAGGCCTTCCTCTCTATTAAGTCTCATTTTGCTAGCACTCCCATCCTACATCGCCCCGATGTAGATAAGTCATTTACAATGGAGGTGGATGTCTCATCCGTCGGTGCTGGAGCAGTCCTCTTCCAGAAAGATGTTCAAGGTCGGAAGCATCTTGCTTCTTTTTCTCGAAAACCTTCACACCAGAGGAGAGGAATTACTCCATCAGGGACAGGGAGTTGCTAGCTATGAAGTTGGCCTTCTTGAAGTGGAGACACCTCCTGGAGGGGGATCGTTTTCCCTTCCAAGTATATAACTGACCACAAAAATGTGGTTTATTTGCAGACTGTCCAGCGGCTAAACTCTCGCCAGGCTAGATGGTCCTTGTTTTTCTCCCGTTTCCACTTCACCCTCCATTATCTTTCCAGGGAGAAGAATATCCGTGCCTATGCTCTTTCCCGCACTGAAGTGTCATCAGTAGAGGAGGAGGAGCCTCGGCTAATTGTCCCATCGGAGAGCCTGAGGACCGTGGCCCCAGTTTCGCTAGAGTCTGTGCCCCCTGGCAAGACTTTTGTGCCATCTAATTTGCGACTGGAGGTTCTCTCTTGGGCTCACTTGTCCAGGGTGGGTGAACATTTTGGGACCAACAGGACATCTGAAGTTCTGGAGAGGACGTACTGGTGGCCTTATATGGCCCGTGACATCAGAGACTATATTCGAGCGTGTGTCTCCTGCGCCAAGAAAAAGTCTCATCGACAACGGCCAGCTGGGTTACTTTATCCCAGGCCCTGGGAAATGGTCGTGATAGACTTCATGGTGGGCTTACCCAAGTCCCATAGCTGTACCATATTTGGGTAGTCACCGACCATTTTTCCAAAATGGTGCATTTGGTGCCTCTTCCACAGCTACCTTTTGCACGGGCCTTGGTGACGTTGTATATTAAGCACGTTATCCGCCTACATGGTATTCCAGACAAAATTGTCAGTGATCGGGGTCCCCAGTTTGCATCTCGGTTCTGGAGAGAGCTTTGTCATCTACTCAGCATCGAGCTGAATCTCTCTTCAGCATACCATCCTAAGACGAATGGGTTGGTAGAGAGGGCCAACCAGACCCTGGTCACATACCTGCGACATTTTGTTATAGCCAGGCAGGATGACTGGGCATCCTTGCTACCATGGGCAGAGTTTGTGCTAAACAATGCTGTAGCCATCTCCACTGGGCAGACTCCATTCCTCCTTAACTACGGCCAGCATCCGCAGGTTCCTGTGCCCATGCTCGTGTCTTTCACCGACTCCAGGGTGGCAGACTGGGCTGTGGAGACACGTGAAATTTGGGACCACACACAGGATGCCATCCGTGCCTCCAAGGAGAGAATGAGGGTCTCCGCCTATGCACATCGGCGCCCTGCTCCGACCTTTGCTCCTGGTGACTTAGTGTGGCTCTCCGCCCGTAATATCAGGCTGTGAGTTGAGTCCACTAAGTTTGCACCTCACTACTTAGGTCCCTTCAAGGTCCAGGAACAGATTAACCCTGTCGTCTACTGCTTGGCTCTTCCTCCATGCCTAAGTATCACAGACACCTTTCATGTGTCCCTCCTAAAGCCCGTTCACTTGTCCCAGTTTTCCGAGTCATCTGCCGGGACATCAGGTTCATCCACGGATGATTACGAGGTGAACGCTATCAAGGGGGGAAAGGTGGTATATGGCAAAAGATTCTATTTGATAGATTGGAAGGGTCATGGCCCAGAGGACAGGTCCTGAGAGCCTGCTGAGCACATTTGGGCTCCGCAGCTCATTGCTCCATTCGAGAGTAGCGAGGCCAAGGAGGGGGGTAATGTTAGGTGTCGAGTTTCCGCCGCTGCACAGGGGGAATCTTGAACCACCTCTGCTGCGGTTTCCCATTCTCCTCTAGCCGCAGTGGAGCCTGCTCAGCAGAGACATCAGTCCCAGCGCCTGGCTCAGGCAGAAACTGTGCTTTGGTTACTGCTGTCCTTCCAGGCACAGTCATTGTAACCAGCACTGATCAGCGGTGAGCAGGCACTCCTGGGACTAAGTCCTGCTTTTCTTCTTCTGAGCATGCCCAAGGGACGACCTCTCATTGGAGGTCGGGGGTCACATGCTCAGGTCCTGTGGCAGCTCCTATTATGCTTAAATTATTATTTTTTTTAATTCTTTTAACATTTTGCTTTACATACAATTCATTATACAGGAAAGAATGTTTCTTAATATTTGTTTCATGTAAACTTCAATTTCTCATTGATTTTGAGTGTTTTATTGTCAGTCCTTAAAGTAGAGTAAAAGTGTGACACCATTGTTCTCAGCAGTGATCTCTGAGTCAGAGATGCATCTTTATACTGTTCTCCTTCCATTCAGCACTTTTTCCATCCATTTTGACATTTTCACTGTCCCCCAGATCTCTTTGTACAGCCTGCTGGAAAAATTCTCGGATTTCCCATTATTCTTATTACTGGAAATTAGCTTTTGAGCATTTGGATTTGCTCTGCTTGAGTAACGAGCATTCGAGCCTTTTAGTGCTCACTCACCTCTAGTCCTTGGCTACAGCTGGATCATCTCCCGAGCCTGGTTCTGATCTAGTCATGATCTTCTACTGGCTCTGCTTATGGATCTTCCACTGGCGCTGCTTATGAGTCTTCTACTCGTGCTACTTATGGATCTTCCACTTGTGGTACTTACGAATCTTCTACTGGTGCTGCTTACAGATCTTCTACTGGTGCTGCTTACGGATCATCTTCTCAGCTCAGTCCTTCCATGATCGCTCTCGGACCCTCCTGTGGCGATGGTGAATTTAAACCCTGCTAGCAGCCACATGACCTGTCTTGGCACAGGTTCTAGTGCCAGCTGCACTTTGCAATGTTAAACATAGATGGCACACGGATGGCTCTCAGATGCCATCCGTGTGTTGTATGTGTTTTTTATAAATCCATAGATTTGTTTTGGACCTTCTCATACATGCTGCCAGAAAAAAAATGAGCATGTCTCCATATGCAAATTGCCTTTTCAGAGAAAAAGAGGACTTAAACTCTATAGCGCCACCTGTTGGAAGTAGCGATCCTACAAGTTACAATCAACCCTTTAACGAGTAGTGCAACAGCCTGAAACACCGTGTCTGCGAATTGAGATACTGATTTGGCTTTTATCCTATGTCATATTGCACGACTCGTTAAAGGGTTGATTGTGACTTGTAGGATCGCTACTTCCAACAGGTGGCGCTATAGAGTTTAAGTCCTCTTTTTCTCTGAAGAGGCAATTTGCATATTAAATTTCCCAGAGGAGCTTTGCACGGCGAATAAGCCTCCTTACCTTGACAAGCCAGAGCTGGTATGTCACTCTCCATAAGGAGAAACGTTACCCCCTTGTCTCCATATGTTTTGCACCAACACACGGTCGGTGTAAAAACACAGACATGTGAATAACACCATAGATTATAATGGGAATGTGTGATATCTGTGAAAAAAATGGATACCACACTTACTGGAAACATGGACCTGTGAATGAGGCCTTACAGATACAGTATATTCCCCTATGATGTCAAACTATTACAACACTGATGGAATTGATAGTGTAGTGACACACCCACAAATGTAACACCTAGTTGGCAACATATTTAAACATGTCTATGATGAATAAAAAATGAAATTCTCAAATCTTTCATTATGGTTATGGGTGATTCAACAATTTACTAAAATAGAGTAAGGTACAGTTCTACACAAGATTTCTGTTAATGGGAACCTGTCACCCCCAAAGTCGAAGGTGAGCGAAGCCCACCAGCATCAGGAGCTTATCTACAGCATTCTGAAATGCAGTAGATAAGCCCCCCGATGTATCCTAAAAGATGAGAAAAAGAGGTTAGATTATATTCACCCAGGGGGCAGTCCTGGTCCCGGTCCAGTCCTATGGGTGTCGCACCTCCTATCTTCATCAGATGATGTCCTCTTCTTGTCTTCACACTGCGGCTCCGGCGCAGGCGTACTTTGTCTGCCCTGTTGAGGGCAGAGCAAAATACTGCAGTGCACAGGCGCCGGGCCTCTCTGACCTTTCCCGGTGCCTGCGCTCTGCAGTACTTTGCTCTGCCCTCAACAGGGCAGATAAAGTACGCTTGTGCAGGAGCCACAGCATGAAGACAAGAAGAGGACGTCATCGTAAGAAGAAGGGAGGCCCCGGGCCGGACCGTGACGCCCATCGTACCAGGACCGCCCCTGGGTGAGTATAATCTAACCTCTTTTTCTCATCTTTTAGGATGCATCGGGGGCTTATCTACAGCATTCCAGAATGCTGTAGATAAGCCCCTGATGCTGCTGGGCTTAGCTCACCTTCGATTTTGGGGGTGACAGGTTCCCTTTAATGTGTTAAAATTTACGTAATTAAGTAAGAAAGAGGTTTTCTTGAGAATAGGAATTCAGTTTGCGCCATTAGTAGTTAATAATAGAACACAAAGCTGCAGTGTAAAGGCCATTAGCAAGAATACAAATCATGTTCTTAATGTGGACCTGTCACCTACACATAATAGAAGCATCCATTTTGTGGGCTGATCAAGTAAGCAGCTTTGTTAATAAAGTTTGTTATGAGCCTGTTACATCACCTTAACTCACTTATATTCAGTTAAGCATTATTCAGGGAGCACACTGATCACAATTGACAGACTTAGAAAATGAACAAAGCAGATTAGACAGCTGATGCATTTTTTTCCATTGCCTAATGACGTTAATGCAAAAAGGAAAAGAGAAATGAAGTCTGTATTGAATGCTGAACTATTAATTGCAAAAAAATTAGCAGTTTTCATTTCAGGTTTTATTTTTACATTTCGAAGGAGGGCAGTGGAGTATAGTGTAAAATATTATTGTAAAGTGGCTCTGTCTGAGGTTGCCTGGTAGCTCTAAATAGGTCTTCCACAGTTCGTTTTGTAATAGGTCTTCCGAATATCAGGTCCCAGGAGACCTGTCATTCATGCTTTAAAAACTGTACAGGGATGTGGACACAGGGACCCACGGTGGTATCCTAGCAGTAATTTCTGGAAGGAGGAACTGGCTGGCAGGAATGGGCAGGTATTTGAGTATGAACTAGGAGGTGCAAAATAGGGCCAAAATCATCAGACGGAAGGATTGCCAGTAAACGAGCCGAGGTCTGATATGGCAATACATCAGATGATGCAAATGATTGAGTTTCACCCTTCCGCTGACTTGTTGGGAATAAGAACATCTGTGACTTTGGGGCTTCAAGGGCCAACTACCCCAACAAGTAGCACCCTCCTTTTGGTGGGCAACCACAAAGAGGATGTAACGGCAAGCTTAGGAAGCTGACAGTCCATTAAATATGTGGCCAGGTGACCTGATTGTTCTGACCTGGGTTCTCCAAACATCTCCATGTGTTCAGTGATGGGCAGTGGATTAACTCTGTATTCTTCCAGTTGGTGCCATGGTTCCTTGGTGGCTGTCCTGTAGAGTCTCACTGGAAACCTAGGCACATCCTCCTTTTATAGTCCGCAGCTCTTATTCAGAGCATTTTTTCAAAGGATTGGGGGAAGGTGGGAGAAGGTCATCTCTCATTTTTGAGTGCTCAATTAACCTGCATTTTTTGTCCTTCAATGTTTGCAGGACAACAAACAAGGACTGATATAATAGGCAGTAAGCAGGCATTCATCAAATTAACAAACATTGATTGTTTAATTAACCTTGTTCCCCAAGGATAGCAGAGTGATAATCTGTGGGAAATGATACAATAGGTGATCAGCAGCCATTAAGCAAAACAACAAACATTAATTCAATCTACAACCAAGAGTCAATGTCCAGACTCATATGAACAATAGCTCATATCCCTGAGCCTAAATAATAATAATAATAATAATAATAATAATAATAATAAGTTTGGCATAATTAAGAATAAAAGCAGTGTTGTCACATTCCTCCCTCTTCTTAATTAGCCAGATGTGATAGGCCTCTGATCATCTTTCTCCACTTTTTGGGGACAGTCAATTAGCATTTGTTTGAACACAGAAATGAATGTATAGTTCCACCTTCATGAGATCGAAACTTTGTATCATCTAGTTTCCTCAAAGCATATTCCATGTCTTCCTTGTGAATAAACTCCATGATCCCCATTCTGTCCTTGTGTACATCATAATAATAATAATAAGTTTGGCATAATTAAGAATAAAAGCAGTGTTGTCACATTCCTCCCTCTTCTTAATTAGCCAGATGTGATAGGCCTGACATAATGACTCTGTATTCAGTTTGTTTGGAAGCAGGTCTGTTCCTCCTGTGGGGTCCTCCATATTTTCCCCCCTAGTCCCTGGCTTTACCTGGGAAATGCCACATGTAATTGATGAGAACCAAACTCGTATCCATTGCATCAAAACATGGAGTCCTCCATATCCAATAGATACTGGAAGCTGATAAAGACAAACGGCGTGCCACCACCTCCCCTGTGCAATTCATCAGCTCGATAGTACGGATCTGCCATTACCAATGGAACAACTCCTCCAGCTCCTTCTCCCGCTTGAGGCTCTGAGGCCCAATGAGACTAACAACTCCTGGATTCGGGCTGCTTGTGACTGATTATTTGATTCCAGATTGCTACTGGATCCTTGATTTGGAAGGCAGTACAATTTTTCATAGTCAAACTCATCATCTTCCACAATGTTCTTGGCATCCCAAAGGACCATTTCCTGTAGCAAACCGATCGAGTGTCGGTGGCCCTGTATTCGATCTGTCAAAGTTGGCACAAGTGCTGTAGTTGCTGTATATCCACTACAGTCCTCTTCTCATGGCTGAGCAGGTGTGGTTTGACATGGTGGCATCCAAAGCATGCCTCACCTATGGCCTGATGTGACTGTCTATTTGCCTCCCTGGTTGTGGAGGCCTTGGATGGTGTTTTCAAACACCAGTCCCCTGTAGCTCCCCCAGATCAGTTGGGCTGAGTGGTGTCTCACCACTGCCAACAAGTGTGGAGACACGAGGGTCACTGAGGGCTCTCGCCAGCTGGCCTGACTGTCTTTTGGAAAGACCACGTGGACCAGGAGTCCTCCTACTGAATGCCTTTCCCGTGGGCAAAATACTGCTCAGGCAACACAGAATGAGGGTAACACAATGGTGTGTTACTTTATTGAATCACAAACAGTCAATAACACATAGTATGATCCCAGGAAGTACATAAGATTATGCAAATGCCAGAGTCTCACCCTTCCACTAGTTCATTGAAAATTAGAACATCTGCGACTTCAGGGCTTCCAGGGTTAACTACCCCAACCAGTGGCATCCTCTTTTTGGCAGGCATCCACAGAGAGGAGGTAGCAGCCAGCTTAGGAAGCTGACAGTCCATAGAGGTATGTGGCCAGGTGACCTGATTGTTCCAACCTGGGTTCTCCAAATGTTTCTATGGGTTCAGTGATGGGCAGTGGATCAAATCTGCATTCCTCCAGTTGGCGCCATGATTCTTTAGTTGCTGTCCTGTAGTTTCTCACTGGAAACAGAGGCAAATCCTCCTTGTATAGTCTATAGCTCTTATTCAGAGCATTCTTCCACAGGATTGGGGGAAGGTGAAAGGAGGTCAACTCTCATTTTTCAAGTGTTCAATTTACCTGCATATTTTGTCCTTCAATGTTTTCAGAACAATAAGCTGCATGGACTGATGCAATACACAGTCAGCTGGCATTCACCAAATGAACAAACATTGATTGTTCAAATAACCTGTTCCTTTGTTCCCGCAGGATAGCAGAATAATAAGCTGTATGGGCTGATACAATAGGTAATCAGCAGTCATTCAACAAATCAACAAGCATCAATTCAATCTACAATACGTGTCAACTTTCAGGCTCATATGAACAACAGCTCAGGTCCCTGAGCCTTCTGATTAATACGTCTGGCATAATTTTGAACTAACACTGTGTTGTCACTGTGTTCTCCCTTCTGAAGATGGGAGATCAGTATTGAAGTCTATGGAGGGTTGAGTCCAAGGACTCTTTGGAGTAGGTAAGAGCTGGAGAAGTCTGCTAGGATAGGTTTGGAGTGCTTTGTCTCAAGCACAAATGTCACAAGCAATTACATATTCCATACATTCTCGAATAAAAGTTAGCCTTCAAAAAATCCTGGTTGTTAGTCAAATAGTCTTGTTCATGCCAAAATGACCTGCAACGACAGAATCATGGGACCACTCACAGATTAAACTGATGAGGAAAAATAGTTTTTGGGAAGGAGCATAATCAGGGAGTGACTTTTGAAATTGGATTTCCATAACAAAATCAAGAGAATCAAAGGACACAATTATATGCTCAGCTAGAATGGGGACTTGTTCAGAGTATTTGAGATGGACCGAAACTTCAAGAGAGAGTATCGTCTTTAATCAT
The DNA here is from genome assembly GCF_051348905.1 of Ranitomeya variabilis. Classification (NCBI taxonomy): domain Eukaryota; kingdom Metazoa; phylum Chordata; class Amphibia; order Anura; family Dendrobatidae; genus Ranitomeya; species Ranitomeya variabilis. The sequence goes on along the minus strand of NC_135233.1, from coordinate 794,928,833 downwards.
TTTAGCACTAGATCTAAATGTCACCAAGAAAATTAAAACTAAAGAGGCATAAAGCCCAGCCCATCTAGCATGCCAATGGTTTAGTCTCATAGCTGATTTGAGATACATAGGTTTTTTGTGGTCTGTGATAACAGTGATTTTGTTTGGCAACTTCTAGGAAGTGGTGCCATTCCTCAAAGGTAGATTACCAATATCATATTTCTGGCAGATGAGATCTTTTGTGAAGAAAGGCGCATGGGTGGAATTGAGTGAGAGACATTGTACCTTGTTATAGTTGGAGCGCCCCTAGATGCAGGGCCGCGGGGTACTCGGTACCGGGCCTCTCTGTCTCGGTCCTGGGGTTGTCACGGTTGCTAGACCCGGTCCGTGACTCTGCTAAGGGGCGTCCAATGAAAGGTGTGATGATGGTGTGCAGTGCAAGGTGCGATGAATAACGAGGACACAGGGTTGCAGTCTCTTTACCTCTTTACTGAAGGCTTCGGGATCCGCAATCCAGAGCACTGCCAACAGGGCTGGCTGAGACCAGCCGGTCCGATGGCACATCCAGAGTTCCCTTCGCAGGTGGAAATCAGTGCCTACTCTCTAGCGCCTGTGTGTTGTAGTACCTCCCTGCTGAGCACCACGGGATAGTCCTCACAACTGTTGTGTCTGTTTCTGATGTTCTTTCTTTCTCTGTCCCCCAGATGATATGGCTACGATGCACCCGTATGACGGGGTGGGCCTGGAGTTATTCTGGGACCCTAGAGACGCCCCTCTCCCACAATTGCCTCCGTTGTCTTCGTTAGGTGTAAAAGGGTGAGACAACCAACCTGAAGTTAGCTGTCCTGCCGTAGTTCGAAGTAATGCGTAGAGTCTGTTACTTCCTCGGTGCCCCGGCCACCGGCTATGCGCCTCAGTAGGATGTTGCCACGATTTTAAGGCACAACTCCTACTGATTCTATTCTCCTTCATGCTGTGATCTCGCTTCTCACTTCTCCACAATAAGCCTCGCTTCCTGTCCTTTCTTAGGATGCCGCCGCAACGGGTGCAGGCGCGGTTCCGTAACGATCTGTCCTTTTCGCTAGGCCACTGTCAGGATCCCACCCCTGACAGAGACCCCCCTGAATCTTCCCAGGATCTCCCTCTCTCACAGGATGTTGCCTGGGCAAAACCCAGTCAGCTTCTTCCTAACTTCCTATCCGACCCCCAGTTTTACCAGAGTGTGAGGAGTGGCCTAATACATAGAACCCTTTGCTCCCCCTGGTGGCCAGAGTGTGAAGTGTAATGTGTGACTGTGACACCTGGTCAGGTGAACTCCTTTAGTGCAATCAGACGTAACATCACTCCCCTTAGTGGCAGAGCGACATCACTGCAACGACCAGGACTCTGGGGCGCTGCACTAGCACCATTTCGACTCCAACCTCTGAGGCATCTACCGCCTTTAGAAAAGAACACTACATATCAGGCTTGATCAATGCAGCTTCAAGCAAGAAATGTTCCTTTAATTCAGTGAAGATACAATCTGCCTAATGTTTCCAGTTAATCACATCAGCGCCTTTCTTATACAAATCAATCAATGGCTTAGCAATTTTAGCAAAAAATTTTTTTTAATAAATTTACATTTGTAGTTAACAAACCCAAGAAAGTGCTGCAAAGGTTTTAGACATTTCGGTTGTACCCAGTCCTTAATAGCTTTAGATCTTAGAAGGATCCATTTGAAAACCTTTGGCAGAAAAGTCATACTTTAAGAAGTTTACTTCTAAAATCAGAAAAACACATTTTTCAAGTTTAGCAAATAAAAAATTATCTTTGAGACTTTAGAGTACAGAACTTGTGTTGGATGTGTAACTCATTAGGTTAATAAACCAAGACTAAACAAAGGTAGAACTATAGCACAAGTTTGAGACTTAGACACATGAGAATTTAAAGAGGACATCCCTGTCCCAGCCTCATAACAAGGAGAAATGATAATTTGCCAGGAATAATCTCCCAAGCTACCAGGCTAGGTGGTACCACAAGTCACAAGCGTAAAACAGGGCCACTCCATAGTTGCTCTACATCACCCAGAGACATAAGTGGAAATAAAGGGCACAACTTCTCATAGAAGACTATATCAGGATTAAGATAAATTAACACTGCACAAAACATTGACTGATATCAAGTTGTGCATTGATAGAACAGTGCTGTGTTATCTGAGTCAAAGTAAACTTTGCAAGATCAGTACAGAGCGGCACAACTCAGATCTATAAAAAGCCTATGTGCATAGGCTTTTAGGGCTATATTTTTAAGTAAATTTAGCTATTTTATGGACAAATATTTTCCTTGTATGTACAAATTAATATATAGCTCAAATTATATAATTTGCCATTTTAGCAATTATATCAATATTACATTTTTAAATTGTGTCCTGCTGTTTATATTGTAGCCAAATTTCCCCAAAGACTCTTATTGACTAGTGATGTTCTGCATATATTCAGTTGTTTTCTAAATAGCTCTATAACATATTAATATTGTGCAGACTTAATAGAATATATGTTTGAAAACTGCAGATAAAACTATGGGTTATTAAGTGTAATATGCTTCCAGTAAAAACATCTCTTTCTCATTTTTTTCTCTTTTATGTTATTGCACAAGATTGTAGTTTTCCCCAGTGTCAGAGTTCTTTTGTTATGTTTTCTTTGTTCTTTATTGACTTGTGTTGCTAACATTTCCTTTCCTTTGGTAAATTGAGAACTGCTCAATCAGTTCTGCAAATGGCTGTGTGAAGTCAATTGTTCTTTCATTTATACCTGTAATTAGTGTTGGACTACTTCTTTAGAACTAGTCTTGGAAATCTAAGATTGTTTTTCTACGGGCTCCTCTTCACTTGTGTGAAATACGGCCGAGTCTCACAGGTTAAAACCCGGCTCCGCCGCCAGCACTCCAGAGCAGAGCATGCAGCTCCATGTATTGCTGTGCGGCCGCACGCTCCACTCTGGAGTGTCGGCGGCAGAGCCGAGTTTTAACCTGCGAGACTCGGCCGTATTTCACGCAAGTGAAAAGGAGCCCTACCAGAAATAATTCATATACATATAGAATGTAGTAACTTCAGTTGCTCTGCAAAGTATATTGTAGTGTTGCAAATGTTCACAGCTTTTGATAACAAGACAATGTTTCATGTACCGGATTTCTTATCATTCAAAATTAACATTTTTCTTCTCTATATTTTAAATCATTCACCTAGATTTGGGGATTATTCACCACCAGTGACATATGTAGATTCTAGTGAACACCAATGGAAATTCATGGACATGGGCTCCCAGCATGTTGATCAGATAAGCAGGTCAATTTAGTGTTCTAAATCCAATAAAAACATATGTGTTCACTGCCCTCATTAAAAAAAGACTTCTAAATAGTATTCATATTGATAGCAAATAATGAGTGCCACCATATTGTTACTGAAGAAGTCCATATACCAAAATTAATGCAACATTAATAAACCACATATAGAGAGGATGAATACACTCCTCAATCACCATATATCATCACCACGTAGTGTCTGAGTATAACCAACAAAATCCACTATATCATGACTCAAATACTATAAATATCATAGTGGTAAATATTGCCATGCCATATATTACTTACCACCACATAACTGAATAATAGCAGCATAGTGTCCATTGTAAAATAAAATCTATAATAATAACAGTAATATTCCTACCAGTGACATACTGTATATACAGTACATTAGAGTTCTGTAGTGCATAAAATGGATATGGTAAATTCAGTTACTTACCGGCAATGCCTCTAACTGAACTTATTTATTCTCAATTTTCTTCTTAATATGACACAACCCGCTATGACTCTTCCAGCTAGGAATTGTCTCTGCAAAAAGTAAGACACAGACTCTGCCTTCTACAGCTCCCTCACTTCTACACTATAATAGATGAAGAAAAAAATTACAATATTACTGCACTGGTGCCCTGCACAGTACATCCCTTTTGTTACTCCCATGGTAATAGTATCCACAAAATAAAATACAGTATATTGCACTAGCTATGTCTCTTTTCTCTATTTCTCTTATGTCTCTGATCCCCTCAGAGTGGATATATCCGCCTTTTTAGCCTCCATACAATATTAATGCACATCTTATCTTCTCTTTGTACCCTCTCCCATGCAATAATATAATTCTTCTTTATGCCTCCATGCAGGAGTAATGTCTGTCTTTGTGCTCAAATAAAATAGTAAAGCCCCTTATCCAGTGGCAACAATACAGTAGTAATATACGACACCATGTATGCCCTCATACAGTAATAGTCTCCTCCTTTTTTCCTTGATACGGTTAGAACGTCCCATATTGTAGCTTCATAAAGTTAAAAATAATAATATAAATAATAATGTGTGCTCTATAATAGGAAATATTATTAATGTACCCTGTTTTAGAGCAAAAGTGTCCCCCTTCTTTCACCTACATACATTAACCTCTTTTCCACTTTGGATGTATCCATGCATCCCTGTGACCTGAGCCTTATTGACCTGGGACGGATGGATATGTCCAGGCAATCGTGCACGCACACAGGCTGCCAGCTGACACCCGTCACAAAGTGCCAGTAGCAGTCCCGTACCGCTCTTGGCACTTTAACCCACTGAAAATGAAAATGTCAATTGTCGACTAAAAAACAAGCCACCATACAGCTCCGTCTGCAGAAAAATAGTTACAGTTATAGCTCTCAGAATAAAAAGTGACAAAACATAAAATTAATATAAGTCTGGTATCGCTGTAATCGTACTGGCCCAAAGAATAAAACTGCCTTATCAATTTTACCACACACAGAATGACATAAGCCCCCCCAAAAAATGTTTTCCTGAATTGCTGTTTTTTGTTCATTCTGCCTCCCAAAAATCGTAATGGAAAGTGATAAAAAAATGTCATGTGTCTGAAAATGGTAGCAATAAAAATATCAACTTGTCCCACAAAAAAACAGCCTTCACATGACTCTGTGGGCTGAAATATAAAAAAATTAAAGCTCTCAAAAATACGGTGATGCAAAAACTATTTTTTGCAATTAAAAGCGTCTTTTAGTGCGTGACAGCAGCTAAGCATAAAAACAGGATTTGAATCTGGTATCGCTGTAATAGCACCAAGCCAATGAATAAAGTCGCCTAATCATTTATACCGAACGAGGAATGTGTAAAAAATAAGTAAAACCAATTCTTCACCTGCTGTTGATTTTTCCATTCTGCCTCCCAAAGATGGCCCACATTTATCCCATGCTCTGCGCTGAACGTTGACACCGGGGTTTCCATCTAAATCTCTGAAATACACAATTCAGTCGGAACTTCTGGCAGAAGCCATCCCGAGTATAAGCCGAGACCCCTAATTTTGCCACAAAAAACTGAAAACTTAATGACTAGAGTATAAGCCTAGGGTGGGAAATGCAGCAGCTAGGGGTAAATTTCAAAAATAAAAATAGATACCAATAAAAGTAAAATTAATTGTGACATAAGTAGGTTATGTGTTTTTGAATATCCATATTGAATCAGGAGCCCCATATAATGCTCCATACAGTTTTTGATGGCTCCATAAGATGCTACATAATAAAATATGCCCCATAAAATGTTCCATAAAGTTTATGATGGGCCCCATAAGATGCTTCATAGAAAATATGCCCCATACAATGCTGCATAGGTTGATTAAGGCCCCATAAGATGCTCCATAGATAATGTGCCCCATATAATGCTGCATAGGTTGATTATGGCCCCATAAGATGCTCCATAGATAATGTGCCCCACACAATGCTGCATAGGTTGATTATGGCCCCATAAGATGTTCCATAGATAATGTGCCCCATACAATGCTGCATAGGTTGATTATGGCCCCATAAGATGCTCCATAGAAACATTTGCCCCTTAGCCGGCCGCAGCGATTAAAAAAAAAATCACATACTCACCTCTTGTCCTGAGCAGGCCCCCGGCACTTGCAATATTCACCTGTCCGCGTTCCACCGCTGGGCTCTGCTGTGTCTTCCATGTCCTCCGCAGTGACTGTTCAGGCAGAGGGCAGGGTGCACACTAATCCCGTCATCGTGCCCTCTGACCTGAACGTCACAGGTAGAGGATGCACAAGACACAGGGGCGCCCAGCGGTGAAACACGGACTGGTGAATATCGCACAATACTCACCCTCCAGTCCCCATTATACTCACCTGCTCCCGGCACGGTCCCTGGCAGCTTCTCACTGAGAGGTGATCTTTGGCGCCCGCAGCTTCTTCCTGTGTTCAGCGGTCACATCGTACCACTCATTAAAGTAATGAATATGCGTCCATATTCATTACTTTAATGAGCGGTACCACGTGACCGCTGAACACAGGAAGAGCTGCGGGTGCCGGAGAAGCAGGAACTTGCAGAGACGCGCCGGGAGCAGGTAAGTATGATTTGACAGCTGCCACTCCCCCTCCCACCGACCCCCTGGGACAATGACTCGAGTATAATCTCGGCTTATACTCGAGTATATATGAAAGTATCAAAGCAATTGGTTATCACTGTATGAGCTCTGCAGTAAATCGAGGTAAAAAAACTGTGATATAAAAAACTGTTGCAGAGTTCTTACAGCATCGTCCCCTAACAAGGTTTTGCATAAAAAACAAAGTTTCAAAAAAACTATTTCAACCTAAAAGACTATATTGGACTATGCTTGATTAAGCAATGTGAATTTATTTGTGCACATTTATGTAATTATCCAGCTGTGGTATCTGATTATTCTGTCTTGGCAATGCTTGTATACAATTGGGTTAGTGACCAGATATTGATTACCAACGCACAGTGTATAATGTACAAAAATTAGTACAGATCATCGTGATCACCTAGATTTACCTGCATCCTGTTGTGTGTGATCACTAGCATCAATCACAACGGATACCTGGATCAAACTGGCCCACACCATTTTTTGTCTTATAGTATAAATTGGTACTTACTAAGGCAATTTGCCGCATACATTCACATATACTGTAAGTAGCTCTGAGGCAAATTTTTATCAAATACAATTTATGTGAAGCTATTACACCACCAGTGGTGTTTGTGGTCTCTCGCAGCTTCCTTTCATATACTGTATGTCGCAATCCCTATAACGTTCCATAGGTAGAAATCTTTTTATCCTTAGTATAAAAATATAACACACTTTATTAAACAAAAAATATTTCCTAATCTCCAATTTTAAAATGAAACACACACAAACCCAATGAATAGATATCCATACACCAACAATATGACCAAAGTTGGGATAAACATGGGTAGGCTTATATTAGATAGTAAGTATTATATCTCCTCAGAGTGGGCTTATATCAAGTATCAAGGTTCAAGCATAATTATATACTAGCCAGCCCGAAACAAACAATAAGCTGTATTTATTATGGCTTATATTGCTTGTTTAGGACTGTCTGGTATATAATTATGCTTGAACCTTTATAATCCTTGTTGCTCCCTTCTATACGGGCTTCTATGTGAGTTTACCTATGCTATTATAAAACTTGGTATTCAGGTGTATATATTCTAATTGTGGACAAGCTGATTGTTCTGTCCTGCCTGTATTGCACATGGCACTTTACCGTCTATTGTATTTCTGGGTTATTTATTGTTATTGAGCACATATATTGAATTCCAAACTCCCTTCTGGCTATCTGATTTAAACCCACTCTGAGGAGATATAATACTTACAATCCAATATAGGCCTACTCATGTTTATCCGAACTTTGGTCATATTATGTGGTGTATGGATTGTGTGTGTTTCATGTCTTCAACTCTTCATTGGATTTTAGGAAATATTTTTGTTTAATAAAGTGTGTTATATTTTTATATGATTTATGACTCGAGGTGTGCACATCGTTATTGCATTGCTTTCTCTTCTCCCTTACATATATGAATGTCTTGATGCACGATGATGCACCCTAATATTATACACTAGCTGTGCATCCCATTTCTTGAGTGGTATTCTACCGTGTCGGAATATCGTTAATCAAAACAGTTAACCGGTAGTCCAAAAGACCTCTAAAGTCAATAACCTGCTGGATGTGATCGTCGGACCATGCCTTCTGCAGCAGTGCATCCAAGCTGGGATAGTGATGGCAAAATTGCTGTACCACCAGGTTAAGAATGTGAGCCATGCAAGGCACGTACGTATTGCCGCCACCAGGTTTTGCACTGCTATCGCACACGAAGTTCCCTGGCTCCAGGATTTGTGGAGACAGCCATTGCTCTAACTTAGACTGGATACCTGTCCACAATTCTATAGCTGCGTGACTGCAATCTCCAAGGCATATTAATTTAAACACTGCCTGATTGCGGTGAGCCATGGCTACGCAGTACGGAGGTGGGAGAGATTCTATCTGCACTGTTGGAACACTGATTAAGGGAGATGTTGAGGGCACTGATGGAAGCCCTAGAGGAGGTGAAGGAGGCAGAAGTAGTGGAAGAACTGTTAGATACAGAGGTTTGTCCCACAAGCCTTGGGCATTCAAAGACTTGTGCAGACCCTTGAGCACCTGCAATCGCAGCAACCAGAGTCACCCAGTACCCAGTCAGTGAGATGTAATGCCCCTGCCCATGTCTGCCTGTCCAGGTTTAAGTGGTAAAATGCACGCTGGCAGACATAGATTTTTTCAGGGAACGGGTGATGCTATCGGTGACGTGCTAGTGTATCACAGCCACAGCTTTCTTACAGAAGTAATGGCGACTGTGCAAGTGGTAATAAGCTACTGCGACAGCCATCAACGTTTAGAAACAGTTTATATCCACCAGGCAGAAAGGCAGCATTTCCGTGGCCAACAAATTGGAAATAGTGAAGTTCAAGTTCTTAGCTTTGCCATGTGTAGGAGGAAACATTTTTTTATGTGACCACAACTGCGGGACTGATGGCTGGCTTCTGTGCTGAGAAAAGTATGGAGAACAGGACAAACTGCCCTACTGTGAAGGGGGTGCAGGTGGATATGTTATGGTGGATTGAGAAAGATGTGTTGTGCTAGGTTCAAAACAAAAGTAGCAGTCATGTCTATTTCCACAACAGCTGACTGGCTGTTAGGGTTGGCAGATTGCACTAAATAAAATATAAAATAAAGGTCAATCACAACCTGGGGTCCACCATGCAGAAATAAACCTGCTGCTAGTATGAACAATGACGGAACAAAACAGCGAGCCTTACCTTAAACACACTATGTTAATTCCCCAAAGTGTGATCGGTACACTGAATACCAAGCTCAGTTGCTTCACAGAGAGGTACTGCACTAAGAATGCTAAGTACTACACCTTGTCAACATCATAGGGATGTTAGCACAAGGATTGCGCTTGCTCTGCAACTAAACTGTGCTAACCACACATACAAGCGAAGCAGATGATGTGCCAAGAGAAGGAACTCTTCTGACTCTAGGTACAATACCCGGTGACTTTCACTGAGAGGAAACATAAGGGCTGAGCTTGCTCTGTAACTGAACTGTGCTGACTGCACACAATAACGAAACAGATGCTAAGCCAAGCGGGTAGTTACCCCAGTCCTGACGCTACTAAACTTGTGCCTAACTGGCATCCTAAGCATGAAGCAGACTAGAGACTCAGGCGTTGAGCCATGGGTACAAAACCTCAAACCTCATAAGTGTGCTACCTGCGTGCCAATGTGTACAGTCTTTGAGCATAGACAGACACACACAAATGGCCAAAGACACAAGGCGGGCAACTGTTCCCTGGAGCACAATCACAGGTGAAGTTGCCAAGCCAAGGGTTAGGTGTTCCCAAGACTGGAGCTTTTTTTAAAGACAGTCCAGTTAACCCCAAAAATGGCCATTTGTCATATCTGCCATGCCAGCATCAGCAGGGGCAGCACAATTACCAGCCTGACCACCACCAGCATGCTCAGACACATGTAAGCAAAGCACCCAACTACTTTGGCCAAACGCCAAGGTCCAGAAACAGTATCTGTGAGTGACACCACTGCCTCTTCCCTGTGCTATGTGCATGCCAATCCCCTGTCCATGATTTTTTTGCACTTATAAATTATCCCTTGGTCTGGACATACTTAGCTTCCAGGTCTCACCATTGGATATATTACATTTCACCAATGCACTTGCATTTTTAGCAAAAATGTTGATTACTTATTGTCTATTTATACGCCTGCTGGTTTGCCTGACTCTCACTGTGGTTCCATTCTATTGGCTCACCACTGTCATACCCTATTTACTCGTAGCTACATGTTTTTATATTTTTGGTTTATAATAAAGTTTCATATTTTTATTACTTGGTTCTTTTTAGTACTTTTTTTGTATGATTCCCCTGTCCATGATGTAGGTGAAGATGCCTCTCACCTTGTACCTGTCATTGCACACTTTCAACTATCGTCAGCAACCACATCCACGTCCTTGTCCCAGCACAACATTCAGTTGTCCATACCCCAGTCCTTGAAATGCAAGCATAAATACTCAGCTACCCACTGGCCACAATACTAAATGGCCACATTTCCAGACTGTTTTCCCTGGAGATATGGCCATTTAGGCTTGTGGAGATGGAAGCTTCCAGCAATCTCATGGCTGTGGCCATCTCTTGGTACACGATTCCCAGCTGCCACTATTTCTCCCAGTGTTCCATCTCCACCTTACACAAGCACGTATCCCATAACATCAGCCATGCCCTGACCAATGCTATTATTGGAAAGGTCCACTAAATCACTGACACCTGAACATGTGCTTGTGGCCAGGGATGCTACATTTCCCTGATGGCACATTGGGTGAACATTGTGGAAGATGGGACCCTGTCGGACCCTGGGAAGGAACATGTGCTACCGACACTGAGGATTGCTGGCCTTGGTTCAATCGAGATTTCCCCCACTTTCTACAGCATTTCCTGCACCTTCTCCTCCTCAGCCTCCATCTCTGAAACATCAACATCAGTCACAAGCTGGAAGCACTGCAGCATTGCCTTTGCTATTCTGATGAGCCTCTATGCATAGCTGTTGAGTGGACATGGATGTCTGACATCTGTGTGGCTCTCCAAAACTTTGTGGACTCTACCAAGATGGTGTGCAGCTGTAATGCCATAATCTGCCTCACCTTCCCACTTCTCTGTCTGCTAAAACGCTTGCTGCTCACAATTAAAGAGGTGGAGTTGCAGGTAGAGCAAGTTGACATGGAACAAGAAACTATGTTTGGTGATACTACACTGCCCAGCCTTATCTCATCTTCTCAACATGGATTGGATGATAATGAGGAGGAGGAGGAACAGAAGCTGATTGCCTGTGCTACAGATAGTAGACCCACACCTCCTTCATCCCATCTGTTCAGCGTGGATGGTCTGAAGATGAGGAGGAGAGAGAGGATGTGGAGGACAGCATGGACAGTTGTCTTCTTGGTGGGGAAGGGGAAGTCTTGGCTGTTGACCCACACTACAAAGAGAACTTCACATCTCTCCTTCCTGTGGTGGAGAGGTCTAATAAATCTATTCCCATGCACCCCTTCCCACCCAAACATGGGTATACGCTTAAGGATTTTATCTGTTTTGTCTCATCCTCCTCCTCCTTCATCACCATATCAACAGGGTGATCATGCTACCCTTGCTATGAATTTTTTAAGAGTGTTTATGATGACCGCATTAACAATTTTTAGATGCCTACCTCGAACATTCCGTTATATATAATTATATTCCCAAGGGAGCATTACCAGCTTAGGAAACCCACTTCTTAATAATGGTAAAAAAATGTTTTCTGAGGCCCTCCACTACGTCTTTTCAAAGTGGTATTTGAGTGCCTCCTTCAAATTTGGCATCCCTTGCACTTAGTGCATACGCTTTACCAGTGTAGGAGGTCCACTTCTTAGTAGTGGGAAAAAGTGCTTTACTGAGGCTCCACCTTCTAGTTGAGGGAACATTTCTGGAATCCTAAAGAGCTGGTGGGTTATATTAGTAATATATGATCTAGTGCCTTGTTGTGGGCTGTCAGGTGATCATCACATAGGGAGTTCTCATATTGTATACAGGATTGCACAGCCAGGACAGGAGACTTTGAACAGAAGATACTGATCTCCATATCAGGGTGAGTAGATGCGAAACGCTGCACTATATTCCCAAGCAGGGTTGATAAAATAACAGACCTTGATGCTGCTACTTTAAGCTAATTGCTTTTTTCAGGGCTAATTCAAATAGATTCTATTCCACTATAAAAATACCGCTCTTAACTGCACTTCGTCTACAGTGAAGTGTGGCAGTAGGGACAGCATATTACAGCCACATAGTCAGTCGTTGAGATATTTGTAGACAGCTACTAAGTCTTCTCTCAGCCTTCTCTTTTGCAAGCTAAAAATTCCCAAATGCTCTAACCATTCCTCATAGGACATGGTTTGCAGACCGGTCACCATTCTGGTTGCTCTTCTCTGAACTTGCTCCAGTTTGTTCATGTCTTTTTTAAAATGTGGTGCCCACTGGACACAGTATTCCAGATGAGGTCTGACCAAAGAGGAGTAATGGGGGATAATTACTTCATGTGATCTAGACTGTATGCTTCTGTTAATGCAACCCAGTGTGTTTGCCTGTTTTGCTGCTGCATCACACTGCTGACTCATGTTCAGTCTGTGATCTATTAGTATACCCAAGTATTTTTCACATGTGCTTTTGCTTAGCCCTATTCTTCCCATTGTGTGTATTTTTTTTTCATTCTTCTTGCCCAGATGTAGAGCTTTGCATTTCTCCCTGTTAAAAACCATTCTGTTACTTGCTGCCCACTATTCCAGTTTATTTATAGCTTTTTGAATCCTCTATTTCTTCTCTAATATAGCTATCCCTCCTAGCTTTGTGTCATCAGCAAATTTAATCAGTTTACCCTCAATTCTTTCATCTAAATCATAGATAAAGATGTTTAACAACATGGGAACCAGGACAGAACCCTGTGGTAGCCCACTTGAGACTTTCTTTCAACTAGACGTGCAACAATTTATGACCACTGTTTGGGTCCAATCATTAAGCAGTTATAAATCTACCTAACAGTTGCCTTGTCCATTCCATAATTAGTCATTTTTTCAATAAGGATGGTATGGAATACTTTATCAAATGCTTTGAAGATATACTGTATCTACTGCGTTATTCTGATCCACCCAGTGATTCTGTCATAGAAGGAAATTAAGTTAGCCTGACATTAGTTATTAGATACAAACCCACGCTGGCCCTGGTTAACCACTTCATTCTCATAACGGTACTTGCATACATGTTAATAATTTGTTCAAAGATCTTTCCTGGTATGTAGAAGTAAGGCTCACAGGGCTAAAGTTACCTGGATCCACCTTTTCCCCCATTTTGAAGATAGGGATAACATTCGCTCTTCTCCAGTCTTCTGGGACTTTTCCTGTACTCCAAGAGTTTTCAAAAGTTATGAACTTGCACACAAAAAAATGATATTTCAGTCAAAATTACTTGAAAAATTAACAAACTTTATTATTAACCCCTTCACCCCCAAGGGTGGTTTGCACGTTATGGACCGGGCCAATTTTTACAATTCTGACCACTGTCCCTTTATGAGGTTATAACTCTGGAACGCTTCAACGGATCCTGGTGATTATGACATTGTTTTCTTGTGACATATTGTACTTCATGATAGTGGTAAAATTTCTTTGATATTACCTGCATTTATTTGTGAAAAAAATGGAAATTTGGTGAAAATTTTGAAAATTTCGCAATTTTCCAAATTTGAATTTTTATGCAATTAAATCACAGTGATATGTCACACAAAATACTTAATAAGTAACATTTCCCACATGTCTACTTTACATCAGCATCATTTTGGAACCAAAATTTTTTTTTGTTAGGGAGTTATAAGGGTTAAATTTGACCAGCAATTTCTCATTTTTACAACACATTTGTTTTTAGGGACCACATCTCATTTGAAGTAATTTTGAGGGGCCTATATGATAGAAAATACCCAAGTGTGACACCATTCTAAAAACTGCACCCCTCAAGGTGCTCAAAACCACATTCAAAAAGTTTATTAACCCTTCAGGTGTTTCACAGGAATTTTTGGAATGTTTAAATAAAAATGAACATTTAACTTTTTTTCACACAAAATTTAATTCAGCTCCAATTTGTTTTATTTTACCAAGGGTAACAGGAGAAAATGGACCCCAAAAGATGTTTTACAAAATGTCCTGAGTACGCCGATACCCCATATGTGGGGGTAAACCACTGTTTGGGCGCATGACAGAGCTCGGAAGCGAAGGAGCGCCATTTGACTTTTCAATGCAAAATTGACTGGAATTGAGATGGGACGCCATGTTGCGTTTGGAGAGCCACTGATGTGCCTAAACATTGAAACCCCCCACAAGTGACACCATTTTGGAAAGTAGACCCCCTAAGGAACTTATCTAGAGGTGTGGTCAGCACTTTGACCCACCAAGTGCTTCACAGAAGTTTATAATGCAGAACCGTAAAAATAAAAAATCATATTTTTTCGCAAAAATGATTTTTCGCCCCGAATTTTTTATTTTCCCAAGGGTAAGAGAAGAAATTGGACCCCAAACGTTGTTGTACAATTTGTCCTGAGTACGCTGATACCCCATATGTGGGGGTAAACCACTGTTTGGGCGCATGGATGTGTGGTGAGCACTTTGACCCACCAAGTGCTTCACAGAAGTTTATAATGCAGGACCGTAAAAATAAAAAATCATATTTTTTCACAAAAATGATCTTTTCGCACCCAATTTTTTATTTTCCCAAGGGTAAGAGAAGAAATTGGACCACAAAAGTTGTTGTGCAATTTGTCCTGAGTACGCTGATACCCCATATGTGGGGGTAAACCACTGTTTGGGCGCATGGGAGAGCTCGGAAGGGAAGGAGCGCCGTTTGACTTTTCACTGCAAAATTGACAGGAATTCAGATGGGACGCCATGTTGCGTTTGGAGAGCCACTGATGTGCCTAAACATTGAAACCCCCCCACAAGTGACACCATTTTGGAAAGTAGACCCCCTAAGGAACTTATCTAGATGTGTGGTGAGCACTTTGACCCACCAAGTGCTTCACAGAAGTTTATAATGCAGAGCCGTAAAAATAAAACAAAAATTTTTTCCCACAAAAATTATATTTTAGCCCCCAGTTTTGTATTTTCCCGAGGGTAACAGGAGAAATTGGACCCCAAAAGTTGTTGTCCAATTTGTCCTGAGTATGCTGATACCCCATATGTGGGGGGGAACCACCGTTTGGGTGCATGGGAGGGCTCGGAAGGGATGGAGTGCCATTTGGAATGCAGACTTAGATGGAATGGACTGCAGGCGTCACATTGCGTTTGCAGAGCCCCTAATGTACCTAAACAGTAAAAAAAACCCACAAGTGACACCATTTTGGAAAGTAGACCCCCTAAGGAACTCATCTAGATGTGTTGTGAGAGATTTGAACCCCTAAGTGTTTCACTACAGTTTATAACGCAGAGCCGTGCAAATAAAAAATATTTTTTTTTCCACAAAAATTATTTTTTAGCCCCCAGTTTTGTATTTTTCCAAGGGTAACAGGAGAAATTAGACCCTATATATTGTTGTCCAATTTGTCCTGAGTACGCTGATACCTGATATCTGGGGGGGAACCACCGTTTGAGCACATGGCAGAGCTTGGAAGGGAAGGAGCATCATTTGCAATGCAGACTTAGATGGATTGGTCTGCAGGCGTCACATTGCGTTTGCAGAGCCCCTAATGTTCCTAAACAGTAGAAACCCCCCACAAGTGACCCAATATTGGAAACTAGACCCCCCAAGGAACTTATCTAGTTGTGTTGTGAGAACTTTGAACCCCCAAGTGTTTCACTACAGTTTATAACGCAGAGCCGTGAAAATAAAAAAATAAAAAATTTCCCCCCAAAATTATTTTTTAGCCCCCAGTTTTGTATTTTCCCAATGGTAACAGGAGAAGTTGGACCCCAAAAGTTGTTGTCCAATTTGTCTTGAGTACGCTGATACCCCATATGTGGGGGGGGAACCACCGTTTGGGCGCATGGGAGGGCTCGGAAGGGAAGGAGCGCCATTTGGAATGCAGACTTAGATGGAATGGTCTGCAGGCGTCACATTGCGTTTGCAGAGCCCCTAATGTACCTAAACAGTAGAAACCCCCCACAAATGACACCATTTTGGAAAGTAGACCCCTAAGGAACTCATCTAGATGTGTTGTGAGAGCTTTGAACCCCCTAGTGTTTCACTACAGTTTATAACGCAGAGCCATGCAAATAAAAAATATTTTTGTTTTCCACAAAAATTATTTTTTAGCCCCAGTTTTGTATTTTCCCAAGGGTAACAGGAGAAATTGGACCCCAAAAGTTGTTCTCCAATGTGTTCCGAGTATGCTGATACCCCATATGTTGGGGTAAACCCCTGTTTGGGCGCACGGGAGAGCTTGGAAGGGAAGGAGCACTGTTTTACTTTTTCAACGCAGAATTGGCTGGAATTGAAATGGGATGCCATGTCACGTTTGGAGATCCCCTGATGTGCCTAAACAGTGGAAACCCCCCAATTATAACTGAAACCCTAATCCACACACACCCCTAACCCTAATCCCAACGGTAACCCTAACCACACCTCTAACCCAGACACACCCCTAACCCTAGTCCCAACCCTATTCCCAACCGTAAATGTAATCCAAACCCTAACCCTAACTTTAGCCCCAACCCTAACCCTAACTTTAGCCCCAACCCTAAATGTAGCCCTAACCCTAGCCCTAACCCTAGCCCTAACCCTAACCCTAGCCCTAACCCTAGCCCTAACCCTAATGGGAAAATGGAAATAAATACGTTTTTTTAATTTTTTTAATTTTTCCCTAACTAAGGCTACGTTCACATTAGCGTTCTGCGCCGCAGCGTCGGGCGCCGCAGCGTCGCCGCATGCGTCATGCGCCCCTATATTTAACATGGGGGCGCATGGACATGCGTTGCACTTGCGTTTTGCGACGCATGCGTCACTGCGGCGCACGCGTCATGGCGCAGAGGACGCAGCAAGTTGCATTTTTTGTGCGTACAAAATCAAGCAAAAAAAGGACGCATGCGTCGCAAAACGCAGCGTTGTGCATGCGTTGTGCATGCGGTGTTCCTGCGTTGTGTGTTGCATCGCCGACGCTGCGGCGCACAACGCAAATGTGAACGTAGCCTAAGCGGGTGATGAAGGGGGGTTTGATTTACTTTTATAGCGGGTTATTTAGCGGATTTTTATGATTGGCAGCCGTCACACACTGAAAGACGCTTTTTATTGCAAAAAATATTTTTTGCGTTACCACATTTTGAGAGCTATAATTTTTCCATATTTGAGTCCACAGAGTCATGTGAGGTCTTGTTTTTTGCGGGACGAGTTGACGTTTTTATTGGTAACATGTTCGGGCACGGGAGATTTTTTGATCGCTTTTTATTCCGATTTTTGTGAGGCAGAATGACCAAAAACCAGCTATTCATTAATTTCTTTTGGGGGAGGCATTTATACCGTTCCGCGTTTGGTAAAATTGATAAAGCAGTTTTATTCTTCGGGTCAGAACGATTACAGCGATATCTCATTTACATCATTTTTTTATGTTTTGGCGCTTTTATACGATAAAAGCTATTTTATAGAAAAAATAATTATTTTGGCATCGCTTTATTCTGAGGACTATAACTTTTTTTTTTTTTTGCTGATGATGGTGTATGGTGCCTCGTTTTTTGCGGGACAAGATGACGTTTTCAGCGGTATCATGGTTATTTATATCCGTCATTTTGATCGCGTGTTATTCCACTTTTTGATTGGCGGTATGAGAATAAAGCGTTGTTTTTTGCCTCGTTTTTTTTTTTTTTTTTTTACGGTGTTCACTGAAGGGGTTAACTAATTATGTAGTTTTATAGGTGGGGTCGTTACGGAAGCGGCAATACTAAATATGTGTACTTTTATTGTTTGATTTTTTTTTATTTAGATAAAGAAATGTATTTATGGGAATAATTTTTTTTTTTTATTTATTTATTTAGGATTTTTTTTTTTTTTTTTTTTTTACACATGTGGACATTTTTTTTTAACTTTTTTACTTTGTCCCAGGGGGGGACATCACAGATCGGTGATTTGACAGTGTGCACAGCACTCTGTCATATCACCGATCTCACTGACAGGGCTGCAGGCTTACCAGCGTCTGCACTGAGCAGACACACGGTAAGCCACCTCCTTCCCTGCAGGACCCGGATGCCGCGGCCATCTTGGATCCGGGACCTGCAGCGAGGAAGGAGGTAGGAGACCCTCGGAGCAACGCGATCACATCGCGTTGCTCCGGGGGTCTCACGGAAGCACGCAGGGAGCCCCCTCCCTGCGCGATGCTTCCCTATACCGCCGGTACACCGCGATCATGTTTGATCGCGGTGTGCCTGGGGTTAATGTGCCGGGGGCGGTCCGTGACCGCTCCTGGCGCATAGTGCCGGATGTCAGCTGCGATAGTCAGCTGACACCCGGCCGCGATCGGCCGCGCTCCCCCCGTGAGCGCGGCCGATCGTGCTGGACGTACTATTCCGTCCTTGGGAAGTAGGGCCCACCCCACATGGACGGAATAGTACGTCCAATGACAGAAAGGGGTTAAAATTCACAGACGCTGATGATGGGAAGTGAAATAAGTAGAACCATAAACCACATGTATGCTGTGCAAAGGGAGTGCGTAACCCTGAACATCTAGCAATAAACATAATATGATCCCTAGCCTCACTGTAGAGTGTCAAAATACAAGCATATTAATAAATAGCAACAGAGGCAAGAATGCACATAAAGGATGTACTGCTGAATCATAAGCGGTAAGACCCACCATAGATCCTCATCAGGATTCAAGATCCCCTAGGGCATATATATAAGAGTATAAGCACAACGTCGATGGTCATTACCAGTAAACAGATGCAGTCTAGATGTCCAGGGGACTGCGCCTCCGCCCCAACATGCGTTTTGGAAAAGCACCTTCGTCAGGGGGCAAGGTTATGGAGAGTGGGTCTATAAATTCCTCTGCTATCTCCTTCAGTACCCTAGCATGTAAATTCATCTGGACCTGGAGACTTGAATTAATTTATGTTAGCTAAGTGTTCCCTCACTATCTCTCTGTTTATAGATAATGTGGATTCTTCTATTCCTTCAATAGTAGAGTGAAAATCAGTTGGTGTTACATTTACTTTCTGAGAGAAAACAGCTGCAAAATAGGAATTTAGAAGTTCGGTCTTTTAAACATATTTTTTACCACTTTACCATTTTCATCCTGTAAAAACCATGTAGTATCTTTGTCATTTCTTCTACTTTTGACATACCCCCAAAATCATTTCTTATTTCTTTTGACACCTATTGCAAGCCTTAATTTATTATCAGATTTAGCTAATCTGATGCGAAGTTCTGCAGACAGCATTATATTCTTCTTTAGATATGCCCCCTTCTATCCATTTGATAAACATTTCTTTCTTCCTGTTTAGCATGTGTTAAGTTTTGTGTTCATCCATACTGGTTTCCTTAAATGCTTCCTATTCTCCCCCTTTTAGTGATTGTTAACAATTCTGCTTTGAGAATTTAATTTTTCAGAATTTCCCATCCTTGCTGGACATTTCTGTTCTTAAGGACATCCAGACATTGTCTCCCTCTTGTCTTCTTTCTGAGTCCATTAAAATCTGCCTTTCTGAAATCCAACCTTGAAGTCTGAATATTCACAGGTGTTCCTTCTAGCTATCTAAAATTCAATGATTTCATGACCACTGCCTACTAGGGTCCTAGCCACTATTACCTTCCTTCTTAACTATTTCCATCGTGTTTATAAGGATTACATTCAAAGTGGCAATCCCCTTATTCTCATACCTTTTAGAAGATAAAGTTGTCAGCAAAGAGAGGGTAAGAATTTGCTGGACCTATTACTTTTTCAGGAGAGAGATTCGCAACAAGTGTCTGGATAGTTGAAATCTCCCATGATCACTATGTCAAATGTTTTTGATTACTTGGTCATCTGATGCATAAATAGTTCATCCATATCTTCAGCTTGCCCAGGTGGCCTATAGTAAATGCCTACAATGGTGTCCTTTCGGTTTTTTTCTCCTTGTATTCTTACCCAAACAGTTTCACCAGAACTCCTAGTATCTGAAGCTTCAATCTCTGTAGAGACTTTTTTAACATACAATGCAACAACTCCGTTTATTAAGTCTGTTTCTTGCTAATAAGTTGTATCCTAAAAGCCTTGTATTCCAGTCATGTGTATTATCCCACCAAGTTTCCATGATGCCAATTACATATTTATTTTCTTATGTTAGTAGCTCCAATTCTTCTTGTTTGTTGACCATGCTCTGTGCATTTGTGGAGAAACATCTTAGTTTATGATCGGTTTCTCTTTCTCCAATATTTTTATTAATCTTATTTTTTTGTCTTCCTTTCCACTTCTAATAGCAGAGTTCTTAATAGTATTTGTTCACTGTATGGTTTTCCCTTCCCACCCCACAATGTTCTAATTTAAAGCTCTCCAGATGAGTGTAGCAAGAGAACTTCTAAATATGTGTTTTCCAGTCTTGGTGACGTGCAGCCCATCTCTAGCAAATAGTCCATCGTATAGGTAATTCACTCTGTGATACAAAAATATTTAGAATTGAGAGTTCAGTGGTTGATACCCTCTTGTCAGTTAGCCATTAAAAGGTAACTGTGATACAGAAATTCAAATCCTTGCTGACGGTACCATTGATGTAGCCAGTTTACCAGTAAAATCTTGTTCTACCTCCTTGTTCCATGGCCATCCACTGGAAGGATGGAAGAGAAAACCACCTGCTTTCCCAATTCTTTAACTTATTTTGCCTAAAGGTACCGTCACACTAGGCGATATCGCCAGCAATCCGTGACGTTGCAGCGACCTGGATGGCGATATCGCTGTATTTGACACGCAGCAGCGATCTGGATCCCGCTGTGAAATTGCTGGTCGCTGCTAGAAGGTCTGCACATTATTTGGTCGCTAGGTCGCCGTGTATCGCCGTGTTTGACAGCAAAAGCAAGGATACCAGCGATATTTTACACTGGTAACCAGGGTAAACATCGGGTTACTAAGCGCAGGGCCGCGCTTAGTAACCCGATGTTTACCCTGGTTACCAGCGTAAAAGTTAAAAAAACAAACAGTACATGCTCACCTGCGCGTCCTCCAGCCTCTGCTTCCTGACACTGACTGAGCTCCGGCCCTAAACTGAAAGTGAAAGCAACAGCGGTGACGTCACCGCTGTGCTGTTAGGGCCGGAGCTCAGTCAGTGTCAGGATGCAGAGGCTGGGGGATGCGCAGGTGAGCATGTACTGTTTGTTTTTTTAACTTTTACGCTGGTAACCAGGGTAAACATCGGGTTACTAAGCGCGGCCCTGCGCTTAGCAACCCGATGTTTACCCTGGTTACCCGGGGACCTCGGCATCGCTGGTCGCTGGAGAGCGGTCTGTGTGACAGCTCTCCAGCGACCACACAGCGACGCTGCAGCGATCGGCATTGCTGTCGCTATCGCTGCAGCGTCGCTTAGTGTGACGGTACCTTAAGTCTTCAAAGTCAGTGCAGATGGTTTCCAGGCCTTTTCTTGTGGTTTCATTTGCCCCAAATGTATTAGTAGGAATGGGGGACATCTGCAGGTCTGAAGAGTCCTGATATCCTGTCAGGCTCATCTTTGAATTTTTCACCTGGAAGACAGCACATTTCTTTTGAGGTTATATTCAGTCTTTTGTTACCCAAGATTATGAATCTTTTATTACCGAAGGTTCATAGAACAATCTATTTTCCATTCTAAGTCAACTTTTTATTTTTTGAAAATGCAAATCACCTTGAGAATGACTAAGCAATAATATACTTGGCACTCAGGAGAATTTTGTAGTGAAGAAAAACATCATTTATTCAGTGCATCCAGTTCAACATGAACGTTTTCGGTCCCAACATAGGACCTTCATCAGACAGGGTTTTTGAATACTGGAATACACAGTTTGTCTGTATGGGCCCACAAGTGGTGCCAGTGCCAGACAGAATCCAGGAGGTGTAATGCCGCCTTGTAGAGTCAGTAAAAATGCGCTGCAGAGAGGCGAAGTAATCGCTGGTGCAAGGAGCGCTGTTACTGCTGCGGAGAATGGCGCCGTGCTGCAGGGAGCCCTCCCGGAGAATGACTTTCAAGAATACATGGATCCTCCACTATAACCAAGATTATGTTTTCATGAACTAAACAACACTTCTTGTCACGATTCATGGCAACGATTCATGGGATTCTTGGCAGCTCTGGTTTTGCTGAAATTTTAATTTTGTTTTTTGGTTTTTTTCGTTTTGGTCCAGAAAGTCTGTCTCTTGCTGGCTACTCTTTCAGGTTGGTCAGCTGATGTTGATTGGTAACAACTCCCACTTTCCTTTAAATAGTCACATGACCCATTAGCTGATGTAAGATTGCTCTCACTGAGTGTATTGGGGGACACCCACTTGGCACGGGATTAATGTAGTCAGGCATGATTTTTCACACAAAACAGTCAATATGGTTTATTAAAGTGTCATAAACCGGGTTTGCATAGTTCATATTATACATTTCATGAAACACAACAGGCACCAACTGGTGATATCAACTTGCAGCTTTATCTTAAATGCTTCATTTACGGCTTTGACTCACGGACACTAAACATGCTGGACCTCTCACTTCGTCCAGTTACCATGGGTGTCCGTACGCCGTACAGTTCACCAATGTCCCAAGTCACATACAGTGCATATGACACTGGGTCGCGGTCTCTAAACACACTGAACCTCACTTTGTTCAGTTGCCGTGGGGGACCACACAGTTCATTGACTCTCACAAGCACCAACAGTCAAAGGTACCTTAAGGGAGCTCCTGCTCCACCTGCTGACTCCTTGTCAGTCCTCTCTCCTGGGGAAACTGCCTTTACGGGGTTCAGCAACTTGCCTGGCCGGCACACAACAGTCAGTCCAGAGCCACTGAAGGACGATAGCTTCCCCAACACAGACCATCCAGAATCATAGTCTTACTGTGTGCTATTCAGGACGTCCATCCCACATGTGACCGTCCAACACACTGGCATCTGCTCCTCAGGATTCCTACTCCCGGGAAATCCAACACATGAACCGCACATGTGACCTGTCCGTGTGCTACTCAGGACCTCGTCCAACACCCCAGGCATATGACCTGTCCAGGTGCTATTCAGGACCTCGGTCCAACACCCCAGCATGAGCTCTTCAGGAATCACACATGTGGCCTGTCCAGGTGCTATTCAGGACTTCGTCCAACACCCCAGGCATGTGACCTGTCCGGGTGCTCTTCAGAACTTCAGTCCAACACCCCAGGCCACCAGGTCTGAAGCTCCACCATGTGCTCTTCAGGACTCCTACTCCCAGGTAATCCAACACAGGCTTCCAGGACCTTGCACCATTAGCATGTGCTTTTCAGGACTCCTACTCCCAGGAAATCCAACACATACTTCCAGGACCTTCACCACTCTGGTCCAAACACTGGAACCACACAGGAACATGTGACCCACACCCTGGTCACATTATATACCCTTAACCACTCCCCTGGGTGAGAGTGTGGATATGTGGCTAGTTTGTCCCGCCCATCTCACACAACTAGCCTAGTAAGTCTCCCTTACAACTACACCATACATATACACACTCTTGAGGGACTACAGGTCCCAGAACAACAACATTGCATCAGACTTACCACGCAGACTCCCTCTGTGACACATATTGGCCACTCACAATTCTGCACTGTTTCACCACCATTATGACAACAAATCCGCCTCCATGCATATCCCAAAGAGCACACACAGCACCCCCTAGCTGCCACAGGGGTCACTGCATCACATACCCCCCTCTGTTCAAACTTGAAGGTTGAATACCTGTCATACACCCGGGGTCTCGTGACAGGTCACACACGTTACCTTGCCCTACCAGACAAGAGAACCGTCTCAGTCGGTTTTGAGCATCACACATAATCATACCTTTGTTGGGTTAACCCCGCCCCCAGCGGTCAACACGTAGGCCTTGAGCTTTGGCCCTTAAGTCACAGTCTGTCTGTGTCACCAATCCTTTAGTGACCACACTTTCCAAGTGTGCCCCATTGCCCGGCCTTTCTCTCCATGGCCGCCACCCACGGTTGGTGCGGTCATGAGTCCCACTTACAGTCAAGGCTACTGTCTGGTCAGAGTTTGCCCCTTTGTCACCATTTTTGCTACAAGGTCTCCCACCTATTTCACTCAGTCCTGAGTTAGGTGAGATGACACTACTTCTTTCATCCGACTGGGTACTCCCACCCCTTTTTTGTCCACATTTCGGGTCGAAAGTGGCCACCATCTTCCATCAATTGGCGTAGCAGTCCTGTAAGGCACCATCCTTCAACCCTTAACTCTAAGGCACCCACACGGCCCTCAGCAGCCTGTCTCCGAAGCTCCTCTTGCTTCAATTGGGTATCCACTTCAGGCCCCACTCCTTTGGTGGCCTCCTCTTTACTGTACTCCCTTACTTCCTCAGAGTCACAGTCACCCTTATAGTCTGTGTCATACCCCACAGTATGGTGAACCCCCAAGTCACACTCTTTCTGGGCGTCAGCTCCACATGTTTTATCTACCACATCACTAACAGTCATATTGTAGCACACATCAGGTGACATCATGTCCGTAAGTTGGGGCTGTCCACCATTTTCCTTGGTCACGCCTAACTTAGGACTGCCAACTCTTGGGGGCGCATTCTCAACACTGCTATCCCCCACACACTTTATTTCCACAAACACTTCACCCTTTTTCCACCAGTCCCACAGTGCTTCCAAATCTTGCCCTATTACCATAGGACACGGCAAGTTTGGGACTACAGCCACCTCATGGTACGTGAAAACCTCAGCTGCGATAATATAGAGAGTGGCTACCTGAAGACCTTTAGTGTCCCCAACTATGCCACCCACTTTCGTCTTTGTCCCAGGTGACACAGAACTTTCAGGAAGGGTCCTCAGAAAAGACGCTTCCCTCTCCAGGTCTAACAACCCCTGCACACGCTCTCCATCCAGCCAAAAAGGACACAGTCGTGCCTCCTCACTGATTGCCGGACCTTTTTTTGGCTCTGCCCCCTTTTGGGCCTCCATCCCAGTTTGGGTCACCTCCCCTTTTTGGGACTCCGCCCCCTTTTGGGTAACCATCCCCGTTTGGGTCACCGCCCACTTTTAGGGACACCACCCCTTCCCTGGGTACACCCCGTGAACTCCCCCACGGCACTCAGGCCCCAGTTTGCACAATACACCACTATGTCTCTGGGCTTGTACTGGCCCTTTAAGAGTCTGCACGACCTGGGAAAGAGGAAAAAAAATTTTTTTTTATATGTCACTTCACCAGCCCCTGCTGGTACTGCCACATCTCCCGCTGCAGTCACATACAACCAGCACCTCCGGCTGCCGACCACAAGCTGCTGCTGCTGTCACTGCAGCTCCAGCTGCTGCAGAACCTCTTGCTGCAACTGCAGCTATGCTCCACAAGGCTCTGCACGGCTCCACCGCAAACTTCGTGGACCCGCCGATCCACAGCAAGACGCTTGTCACCTTCGTGGACCCACCGATCCACAGCAAGACGCTTGTCACCTTCATAACCCCGCCGAGTTACAGGCATTAACTCCACACGTTCGTCCTGGATCGTTGCCCGCATTCAAGCACCATATGTAAGATTGCTCTCACTGAGTGTATTGGGGACACTCGCTTGGCACGGGATTAACGTAGTCAGGCTCGATTTTTCACACAAAACAGTCAATACGGTTTATTAAAGTGTCATAAACCGGGTTTGCATACTTCATATTATACATTTCATGAAACACAACAGGCACCAACTGGTGATATCAACTTGCAGCTTCATCTTAAATGCTTCATTTACGGCTTTGACTCACGGACACTAAACATGCTAGACCTCTCACTTCATCCAGTTACCATGGGTGTCCGTACGCCGTACAGTTCACCAATGTCCCAAGTCACATACAGCGCATATGACACTGGGTCGCGGTCTCTAAACACGCTGAACCTCACTTCGTTCAGTTGCCGTGGGAGACCACACAGTTACATAGTTACATAGTTATTAAGGTTGAAGGAAGACTTTAAGTTCATCTAGTTCAACCCATAGCCTAACCTAACATGCCCTAACATTTTGATCCAGAGGAAGGCAAAAAATACCCATGTGGCAAAGAGTAAGCTCCACCTTGGGGAAAAAAATTCCTTCCCGACTCCACATACGGCAATCAGACTAGTTCCCTGGATCAACACCCTATCAAGGAATCTAGTGTATATACCCTGTAACATTATACTTTTCCAGAAAGGTATCCAGTCCCCTCTTAAATTTAAGTAATGAATCACTCATTAAAACATCATACGGCAGAGAGTTCCATAGTCTCACTGCTCTTACAGTAAAGAATCCGCGTCTGTTATTATGCTTAAACCTTTTTTCCTCCAGACGTAGAGGATGCCCCCTTGTCCCTGTCTCAGGTCTACGATTAAAAAGATCATCAGAAAGGTCTTTGTACTGTCCCCTCATATATTTATACATTAAAATGAGATCACCCCTTAGTCTTCGTTTTTCCAAACTAAATAGCCCCAAGTGTAATAACCTATCTTGGTATTGCAGACCCCCCAGTCCTCTAATAACCTTGGTCGCTCTTCTCTGCACCCGCTCTAGTTCAGCTATGTCTTTCTTATACACCGGAGACCAGAACTGTGCACAGTATTCTAAGTGTGGTCGAACTAGTGACTTGTATAGAGGTAAAATTATGTTCTCCTCATGAGCATCTATGCCTCTTTTAATGCATCCCATTATTTTATTTAACTTTGTAGCAGCTGCCTGACACTGGCCACTGAATATGAGTTTGTCATCCACCCATACTCCCAGGTCTTTTTCATTGACGGTTTTACCCAGAGTTTTAGAATTAAGCACATAGTTATACATCTTATTACTTCTGCCAAAGTGCATGACCTTACATTTATCCCCATTAAAGCTCATTTGCCATTTATCAGCCCAAGCTTCTAGTTTACATAAATCATCCTGTAATATAAAATTGTCCTCCCCTGTATTGATTACCCTGCAGAGTTTAGTGTCATCTGCAAATATTGAAATTCTACTCTGAATGCCCCCTACAAGGTCATTAATAAATATGTTAAAAAAAAGAGGGCCCAATAATGACCCCTGTGGTACCCCACTGCTAACCGCGACCCAGTCCGAGTGTGCTCCATTAATAACCACCCTTTGTTTCCTATCCCTGAGCCAGCTCTCAATCCACTTACACATATTTTCCCCTATCCCCATTATTCTCATTTTATGTAACAACCTTTTGTGTGGCACCATATCAAAAGCTTTTGAAAAGTCCATATACACTACATCCACTGGGTTCCCTTGGTCCAGACCGGAACTTACCTCTTCATAGAAGCTGATCAAATTAGTCTGACAGGAACGGTCCCTAGTAAACCCATGCTGATATTGGGTCATGAGTAGTGTTGAGCATTCCGATACCGCAAGTATCGGGTATCGGCCGATACTTGCGGTATCGGAATTCCGATACCGGTATTCCGATACTTGCCGCGTATCGGATACCGGAATCGGAAGTTCCCAGATTCAAAATGCACAAATTCATCCAATGAGAATGATTCCAAGTGTGGGCACATCCTGTTCAGCATGGAGGGCATGAAACTACTGGCATGGCTGTGATTGGCTGCTGAAATGATGTCATGATGCAGTTTAAAAGTCGCTGGCGCCATTTTGCGATCACTCTGCTGTGAATTCAGTTAGTGACAGGATGCTGTTTGCTGACTGAGGGCCAGTTTAGAGATAGCGATTTGCTTCTTTGTGCTTTCCAAAGGCTAATTTAGCAACCGCTGTGTTCACCTACTATTCACCTTGCTTTTGCCTTGTAGCGCTGTTTTCACATCGATCTGCAAGGTCTGTGTGTGTGTGTGTGTGAGTGCAGCCCACTCTCTAGTCTGAGTGCAGCCACATAGGCCATCCATAGCTGGTTGTATTCAGTTCAGGGAGGGTGGTTCATTGCCTCATACTGTCCTTTTTTTTTTTTTTTTTCCAAGTAGTGTAGTCTGCTGCTAATTTATTCAAAAAAATCCTATTAGTGTCTTTCCACCCGTCTCCAGCTAATTTGTGGAAAAACACTAGATAGGATAATGTAGAGGAGGGTTTTTGGGCCTTGCAGCGCCGTTTACGGCTGTCTGCACGGTCTCCGTGTGACTGCAGCTCGCCCTGTAGTCTGTGAGCAGCCATAGCCTGGTTGTCTCCAGCTCAGGGTTCTTCACTGCGTCATACCGCAAAAACAATTTTCATTTTGTTTTAAGTAGTGCAGGCTGCTGCACATTTTTTCTAAAAATTCCTATTAGTGTCTTTCCACCCGTCTCCAGCTAACTTGTGGAAAAACACTACATAGGATAACGTAGAGGAGGGTTTTTGGGCCTTGCAGCGCCGTTTACGGCTGTCTGCACGGTCTCCGTGTGACTGCAGCTCGCCCTGTAGTCTGTGAGCAGCCATAGCCTGGTTGTCTCCAGCTCAGGGTTCTTCACTGCGTCATACCGCAAAATCAATTTTCATTTTGTTTTAAGTAGTGCAGGCTGCGGCACATTTTTTCAAAAAATTCCTATTAGTGTCTTTCCACCCGTCTCCAGCTAACTTGTGGAAAAACACTACATAGGATAACGTAGAGGAGGGTTTTTGGGCCTTGCAGCGCCGTTTACGGCTGTGGTCACGGTCTCCATGTGACTGCAGCTCTATCTGTTGTCAGTTCAGCCCCCAAAAAATAAATAAATAATAAAGTTCACCAAACACACCAGTGACACCACTTTACATTTGTGTAGGCCACATTAGCTCATATTAAAGTCTAGTCCACACTTTAGAAAATTAGTGTTTCTTATACCTGTTAGGAGGAGTTGTTCAGGAATAAGCACACAAAGCCGTTAGTACTTTTCTGCTTATCTTTATCAGTCAACCAAGATGAAGAAGGCAGTGAGTAAGGCACGTGGGCGTGGGCGTGGGCGCGGAGCAGGGAGGGGACGTGGGGATTCTGTGCCTGCTGCGGGCACCGGTGACTCGTCATCAGCACCCACTTTCACAAGGGAACAGTCATTCATGCGCAGCTTTGTCGCAGAGCGCTGTACACCGCTGCTGCGTGAAGACCAAATTGAAGCCGTTGTCGGATGGATGGCAGCTAATGCATCAACTTCAATTAGTGCCACATCCTCTCAGACACAGAGCACTGGAGAGCAGCCATCTGTCTCTTCACCACCTGCCAAATTGCCCAGGCAGACAGAGAGCCCAGGACAGGAGCCGTCTCTACTTCTGTTCTCTGAATCTCTTGGCTTGGAAACAGGGGGCCAGCCAAGCAGCATTGGAGAAATGGAAGAAGAGGCAGGGTGCAGTGATGCCCAATAGCTTTTTCTCTCTTCCTCTGAAGAGGCGGGTGGGCCAGTGGCTCCGTTCACCACATCGCAGGCTGCATCAGCTGATGTTGACACTCAGGTGCCACTTACTGGTGCGTGCTCTGCTGCTGAGACTACCCAGGAGGAGCAGTTGGAGGCAGAGGGTAGTGTAGATGATGAGGTCCTTGACCCATCTTGGCGTGAGGGACAGGAAGGTGGTGGGAGCAGCTCTGAGGAATAGATTCCCCGTACGGCCCAAAGAGGGAGAGGGAGGGGGAAGACTGCAGATTCTGCAGCCTCCGCTTTGGCAGCCGTTAGGAGCATGTCTCTACCAAAAGCCAAAATGGGCGCTCCAAAGACTTGCAGTGCCTGGTCCTTTTTTGACACAGTTGCAGATGACATTTGCTATGTCAAATGCAAGGTGTGTCATCACAAAGTCAAAAGAGGGAAAAATGTCAGCAACCTCAATACCTCCAACATGTGGAAACATGTGCGCACCAGGCACCCGGCGGAGTTAGAAAAACACACTGAAGAGCTAGGCCAACCAACAGCGGCAGCTACCACCTCTTCAGCTCGTGTTGCCTCTTCCTCCAGCTCACACGCAGCTGGTTCGGCTTCCTCCCAGGATCGCCGTGGAAGAACCTCTGGCCCTGTTGTCCAGAGACCCGCTGTAATTCCACCCGCAGCACCACTTTCCCAGTCATCCACACACTCCCAGCCCAGTCTACAGCCATCGGTAGTACAGGCATGGGAGAAAAGGCGGCCTTTCTCGTCAAACCACCCACGAGCACAGGCTCTGACTGCAGGCATTGCCAAACTTCTGTCACTGGAAATGCTGTCATTCAGGCTGGTGGAGACTGACAGCTTCCGTGACTTGATGTCATTGGCAGTCCCACAGTACAATGTGCCCAGCCGCTTTTACTTCAGCAGGCAAGCCGTCCCTGCCCTGCACAAGCATGTGGAGGGACACATAAAACACGCGCTACTGAACGCCGTCAGTAGCAAGGTCCACCTCACCACCGATGCGTGGACCAGTCAACATGGACAGGGGCGATACCTTTCCCTCACTGCCCATTGGTTAATGTCGTTGAGCCGGGTACAGACCATGCGAGTGGCGCAGGACGTGTCCTGCCCACTCCAAGGATTGCAGGAATCCATTCTGTACGCATTGACTCCTCCTCTTACACCAGTTCCTCAGAATCATCGCTGCAGGAGCCGTCACAGTCCACCTCCACATGGACCCGTGATGAACGTGTACCTGTTACGACCGACATGAGCACAGCCGTGGCCAAACGTCAACAGGCCGTCTTGAAATTAATTTTTTTGGGGAATCGTAGCCACACAGCGCAGGAGCTCTGGAATGCCATCAAGCAGGAGAGCGATGTGTGGTTTGTGCCAGCGAATCTCCAGCCAGGCATGGTAGTGTGTGATAATGGCCGAAATCTGGTGGCAGCTCTGGGCCTCGGCAACCTCACTCACATCCCATGTCTGGCACATGTGCTCAATTTGGTCATGCAGAGTTTCTTGAGGGACTATCCGGATCTTGATGCACTGCTGCACAAGGTCCGCCTAGAGTGTGCTCACTTGCGGCGTTCCAGCACGGCAAAAGCGCGCATTGCGGCTCTGCAGCGCCGACACCACCTGCCGGAACATCGCATCATATGTGACCTACCTACCAGGTGGAATTCCATGTTACATATGTTGGAGCGGTTGTGTGAGCAGCAGCAAGCTGTAATGGAGTACCAGCTGCTTCAGGCGCAAAGAAGTCGCACTCAGCGCCGTACAGACTTCACAACCACAGAGTGGGCCACTATGAATGACGTCTGCCAGGTTTTGCGTCCCTTTGATTATTCCACGCGGATGGCGAGTGCAGATGATGCACTAGTCAGCATGACTGTCCCCCTTATCTGCCTGCTTGAAAAATCACTGCAAGCGCTAAGGGATGATGTTGTGGAAGAGGTGGAGGATGAGGATTCAGCATTTCCATCATCTTCTGGACAGTCAGCGCCACGTGGTTCCTCACAAACGCGTAGGCAGGGGACAGTTTGTGAGGAGGATGAGGAGGAGTCAATGGAGGAGGAAGACATCCGTCCAGAGGAGGGAGTTACAGAATTGTCCAGTACTCAGTGTGTACAGCGAGGGTGGGGTGATGACGAGCGGGCAGAGATCACGCCTCCAGCAGGGGACAGCGTTTCTTGGGCAGTTGGCAGTCTGCAGCACATGGTGGATTACATGCTGCAGTGCCTGAGAAACGACCGCCGCATCGCCCACATTCTCAACATGTCTGATTATTGGGTGTTCACCCTCCTCGATCCTCGCTACCGGGACAACGTAGAAAGCCTCATCACACCGTTGAACCGGGAGCGAAAAATGCGGGAGTACCAAGACACACTGGTGAATTCCATCATCTTCTCCATTCCAACTGAGAGAAGTGCTGCTAGTGCATTCCAAAGCAGCTCAGTGCGTCCAGGCAGTGGTGGAGGCTCTGCACAAAGAGGGAGCAGAAGCAGTGCCTCTGCCCAAGGCAAGACCAGTATGGCCCAACTGTGGCACAGTTTTCTGTGCCCGCCACAAAAGTCTACACCATCACAGACGGCTCCAGTCAGCAGGAGGCAACGGTTCCGTCAGATGGTGACAGACTACATGTCTTGCCCTCTTGCTGTACTCCCAGACGGCTCTTCCCCTTTCAAGTTTTGGGTCTCTAAGCTGGATACATGGCCAGAGCTAAGCCAGTATGCATTGGAGGTGCTGTCTTGCCCTGCGGCCAGTGTATTATCGGAACGTGTCTTTAGTGCTGCAGGTGGTGTACTAACTGACCGTCGCATGTGACTATCCTCCGATAACGTTGACCGGCTTACTTTCCTGAAAATGAACAAGGCCTGGATCTCGCAGGAATTTGCCACTCCTCTTCCTGATTAAATAATTAGGTCACTGTCTACGTTATCCAGGTCTCCTGTTGTGTTCATCTTTCTACCACCTGAACTTAAATTCCTGGGCTCCAACACTGCCAGTTGAGGCTCAGAAGTGTCGTCTGCACAGTCAAAACATACGACCCAGTATTATTGGGTTTCAGTAACGTCAGCTGATCCCCAGCTGTGTAGCCGGCAATGTGTCCTGCGACCGCCACGCTGACACAACAACTGAAATGTAAGGGAATCTGTCCCCCCCCCCCCAAGGCGTTTGTTACTGAAAGAGCCACCTTGTGCAGCAGTAATGCTGCACAAGGAAAAGGTAGCTATTTTTGTTTAGCTCCTTGCACACGCAGAACTTAACACTTATAAAATGTGTCCACTGATACCGTAAAACCGTCCCGGAGGTGGGACTTTCCTTCGTAATATGACGCAGCACAGCCGTCATTCCTACCCCCTTGGCGCCGTGCCCCGGCTCCTCAGCGTTGTTTGATTCCATCCCGGAGCCTGCGCTGTTATGTTATCCCGTGGCCAGGCACACTTAGCGCTGCCCGTCTTCTGGCATCATTTGGTGTCAGGATGGCTGCGCCTGTGCGGCCGCGCTGGCCGAGAGCCCGCCTCGCAGTGTCTTCTGATTTAATCCCACTGGGGGCCTGAGATCCATGGACATGCGCAGTGCATATCTGAACCTCCACCTCTCACTCATCTCCCTACGGCTTCTTCAGACTGTTCGGTGTCAGCTGGTCCCTAATAGCATGCCACGGCCGTGACACCGCACAGTCTTAAAAAGCCGTAGGGAGGGGAGTGAGAGGCGAGGATATGCACTGCGCATGGCCACGGATCCCAGGCCCGCGGTGGGATTACATTAGACGACACTGCGAGGCGGGCTCTCGGCCAGCGCGGCCGCACAGGCGCAGCCAGCCTGACACCAAATGATGTCAGAAGATGGGCAGCACTAAGTGTGCTTGGCCAAGGGATAACATAACAGCGCAGGCTCCGGGACGGAATCAAACAACGCTGAGGAGCCGGGGCACGGCGCCGGGGGGGTAAGAATGACGGCTGTGCTGCGTCATATTACGAAGGAAAGTCCCACCTCCGGGACGGTCTCACGGTTTCAGGGGACACAATTTATAAGTGTTTAGTTCTGTGTTTGCAATGAGCATAATGAAAAGAGCCACCTTTTCCTTTTGCATCTTTTGTGCTGCACAAGCTGGCTCTTTCAGCTACAAACGCCTTGGGGGGGGTTAAAGGTTCCCTTTCGACTTTCTCCAATCAGGCTTCAGCCTACATTGTGTTCCTCTGCTTTTCCACCTGTCCCTGGGCTCCAACACCGCTAGTTGCCATCCAGAAGTGCTGTTCGCACAGTCCCAACAGTCGCTCCTCTGTTATTGGGGTTCAGTAACGTCAGCTGTTCCCCTGCTGTGTGTGTGGCAATCCCTCCTATCTCCTCCACCTCCTCCTCCTCCACCTGTCCCTGGGCTCCAACACCGCTAGTTGTTGCCTGGTAGTGCTGTACGCACAGTCAACAGTCGCTCCTCTGTTATTGGGGTTCAGTAACGTCAGCTGTTCCCCTGCTGTGTGTGTGGCAATCCCTCCTATCTCCTCCACCTCCTCCTCCTCCACCTGTCCCTGGGCTCCAACACCGCTAGTTGCCATCCTGAAGTGCTGTCCGCACAGTCCCAACAGTCGCTCCTCTGTTATTGGGGTTCAGTAACGTCAGCTGTTCCCCTGCTGTGTGTGTGGCAATCCCTCCTACCTCCTCCACCTCCTCCTCCTCCACCTGTCCCTGGGCTCCAACACCGCTAGTTGCCGTCCAGAAGTGCTGTCTGCACAGTCCCAACAGTCGCTCCTCTGTTATTGGGGTTCAGTAACGTCAGCTGTTCCCCTGCTGTGTGTGTGGCAATCCCTCCTACCTCCTCCACCTCCTCCACCTCCTCCTCCTCCACCTGTCCCTGGGCTCCAACACCGCTAGATGCCGTCCAGAAGTGCTGTCCGCACAGTCCCAACAGTCGCTCCTCTGTTACTGGGGTTCAGTAACGTCAGCTGTTCCCCTGCTGTGTGTGTGGCAATCCCTCCTATCTCCTCCACCTCCTCCTCCTCCACCTGTCCCTGGGCTCCAACACCGCTAGTTGTTGCCTGGTAGTGCTGTACGCACAGTCAACAGTCGCTCCTCTGTTATTGGGGTTCAGTAACGTCAGCTGTTCCCCTGCTGTGTGTGTGGCAATCCCTCCTACCTCCTCCACCTCCTCCACCTCCTCCTCCTCCACCTGTCCCTGGGCTCCAACACCGCTAGTTGCCGTCCAGAAGTGCTGTCCGCACAGTCCCAACAGTCGCTCCTCTGTTATTGGGGTTCAGTAACGTCAGCTGTTCCCCAGCTGTGTGTGTGGCAATCCCTCCTACCTCCTCCTACCTCCTCCACCTCCTCCTCCTCCACCTGTCCCTGGGCTCCAACACCGCTAGTTGTTGCCTGGTAATGCTGTACGCACAGTCAACAGTCGCTCCTCTGTTATTGGGGTTCAGTAACGTCAGCTGTTCCCCTGCTGTGTGTGTGGCAATCCCTCCTACCTCCTCCACCTCCTCCACCTCCTCCTCCTCCACCTGTCCCTGGGCTCCAACACCGCTAGTTGCCGTCCAGAAGTGCCGTCCGCACAGTCCCAACAGTCGCTCCTCTGTTATTGGGGTTCAGTAACGTCAGCTGTTCCCCTGCTGTGTGTGTGGCAATCCCTCCTACCTCCTCCTACCTCCTCCACCTCCTCCTCCTCCACCTGTCCCTGGGCTCCAACACCGCTAGTTGCCGTCCAGAAGTGCTGTACGCACAGTCCCCACAGTCCCTCCTCTGTTATTGGGGTTCAGTAATGTCAGCTGTTCCCCAGCTGTGTGTGTGGCAATCCCTCCTATCTCCTCCACCTCCTCCTCCTCCACCTGTCCCTGGGCTCCAACACCGCTAGTTGTTGCCTGGTAGTGCTGTACGCACAGTCAACAGTCGCTCCTCTGTTATTGGGGTTCAGTAACGTCAGCTGTTCCCCTGCTGTGTGTGTGGCAATCCCTCCTACCTCCTCCTACCTCCTCCACCTCCTCCTCCTCCACCTGTCCCTGGGCTCCAACACTGCTAGTTGCCGTCCAGAAGTGCTGTACGCACAGTCCCCACAGTCCCTCCTCTGTTATTGGGGTTCAGTAACGTCAGCTGTTCCCCTGCTGTGTGTGTGGCAATCCCTCCTATCTCCTCCACCTCCTCCTCCTCCACCTGTCCCTGGGCTCCAACACCGCTAGTTGCCGTCCAGAAGTGCTGTCCGCACAGTCCCAACAGTCGCTCCTCTGTTATTGGGGTTCAGTAACGTCAGCTGTTCCCCTGCTGTGTGTGTGGCAATCCCTCCTATCTCCTCCACCTCCTCCTCCTCCACCTGTCCCTGGGCTCCAACACCGCTAGTTGTTGCCTGGTAGTGCTGTACGCACAGTCAACAGTCGCTCCTCTGTTATTGGGGTTCAGTAACGTCAGCTGTTCCCCTGCTGTGTGTGTGGCAATCCCTCCTACCTCCTCCACCTCCTCCACCTCCTCCTCCTCCACCTGTCCCTGGGCTCCAACACCGCTAGTTGCCATCCAGAAGTGCTGTCCGCACAGTCCCAACAGTCGCTCCTCTGTTATTGGGGTTCAGTAACGTCAGCTGTTCCCCTGCTGTGTGTGTGGCAATCCCTCCTATCTCCTCCACCTCCTCCTCCTCCACCTGTCCCTGGGCTCCAACACCGCTAGTTGTTGCCTGGTAGTGCTGTACGCACAGTCAACAGTCGCTCCTCTGTTATTGGGGTTCAGCACCGCCAGCTGTTCCCCTGCTGTGTATACGGCAACGTGTACTGCGACCGCCACGCAGGCACAACAAGTTAAATTTAAGGGAACCTTTCCCCCCCCCCAGGCGTTTGTTACTGAAGGAGCCACCTTGTGCAGCAGTAATGATGCAAAGGGAAAAAGTGCCTCTTTTCGTGGTGCTCCTTGCACATGCTGAACCTAACACTTATGAAATGTGTCCCCACACACCGTTAAACCGTCCGGTAGGTGGAACTTTCCTCTGTCATGTGACGCAGCACAGCCATCATTCCTACCCCCTTGGGACCGTGCGCCGCCTCCTCTGCGTTGTTTTAATCTGTCCCGGAGCCTGCGCTGTTAGGTTAGCCCTTGGCCATGCACACATTTTGCGCTGCCCGTCTTCTGACATCATTTGGTGTCAGGCTGGCTGCGCCTGTGCGGGTGCGCTGGCCGAGATCCCGCCTCGCAGTGTCGTCTAATGTAATCCCACCGCGGGCCTGGGATCTGGGGCCATGCGCAGTGCATATCCTCGCCTCTCACTCCCCTCCCTACGGCTTCTTAAGACTAAATCAAAACATACAAGGCCTGCACCTCAGATGACCCAAGGAGTGGTGCAGAAACAAGTAGCAGAAGGTGCCAAATGTAAGCATAAAATCATATAAGAACAGAACACCAACAAAAAATAATATGAATAATTAAAGTTTATTAAACAAATACCAAACAAACAACATAAGAACCAAAGTAAAATAGGGATATGACAAAGTGAACCATAGGCAGATGGCACCACAGAGAGGCAGAACCCAGTCAGATTAAACAAAAGTTGCTGATATTGCTCTAAAACTACCTAATAATCTACATAATCACAAAGAGTACAAGGGTGTAGGGAGGGCTGTAAACCACCCCTAAAGCTAGGAGCAACAAGACACCAGTACGGCAAAAAGTAAAGCACATATATTACCTGAGAGGGCGCTGAGAAAACTGCGGTGCCACCTGTCCCCAATAGCATGCCACGGCCGTGACACCGCACAGTCTGAAGAAGCCGTAGGGAGGGGAGTGAGAGGAGAGGATATGCACTGCGCATGGCCACGGATCCCAGGCCCGCGGTGGGATTACATTAGACGACACTGCGAGGCGGGATCTCGGCCAGCGCACCCGCACAGGCGCAGCCAGCCTGACACCAAATGATGTCAGAAGACGGGCAGCGCAAAATGTGTGCATGGCCAAGGGCTAACCTAACAGCGCAGGCTCCGGGACAGATTAAAACAACGCAGAGGAGGCGGCGCTTGGTCCCAAGGGGGTAGGAATGATGGCTGTGCTGCGTCACATGACAAAGGAAAGTTCCACCTACCGGACGGTTTAACGCTGTGAGGGGACACATTTCATAAGTGTTAGGTTCAGCATGTGCAAGGACCATAATTAAAAGAGCTAAGTTTACCTTTTCCAGCATTAGTGCTGTACACGATGGCTGTTTCAGCTACAAACGCCTGGGGGGGGGGTTAAAGGTTTCCTTTCAACTTGCTCCAGTGCAGGCTTCGGCCTACACTCCGCTCCCCCTGCTCCTCCTGCTGACCCTGGGCTCTAACACCGCCAGTTGGGGCCCAGATGTGCTAGCTGCACAGAGAAAAACACCAGCCAATGTGTCAGTGGGGTTCAGCACCACCAGCTGTTCCCCTGCTGTGTAGCCGGCAACGTGTCCTGCGACCGCCACGCAGACACAAGAACTGAAATTGAAGGGAACCTGTCCCCCCT
This sequence comes from Ranitomeya variabilis, assembly GCF_051348905.1. Classification (NCBI taxonomy): domain Eukaryota; kingdom Metazoa; phylum Chordata; class Amphibia; order Anura; family Dendrobatidae; genus Ranitomeya; species Ranitomeya variabilis. The sequence goes on along the minus strand of NC_135233.1, from coordinate 794,891,044 downwards.
CCCCCAGGTGTTTCTATGTTTTACAGCCACCTTGTACAGCAGTAATGCTGCATGTGTGCAAGGTGGCTCAGAAACTTATTCTCCTTGCACTCGTGGAACTGAACACGTCTAAAATGTGTCCTCTGTGACCATTAAAACGTCCCTCAGGTGTGATTTTCCTTTGTATTGACACGCAACAAGCTCCTTGGTAACGCTGCCCGTCTTCTGGCATCATTGTTTGGCTGGGTGCGCCTCTGCGGCCGCCTTGCCCCACCCAACGCCCCTCGGTGTCTTATTTATTTTGACTGCGAGGGTGTGATTGACGGGCATGAACGGTGCATTTCTTCGCCTGTCCCTCATCTCCTTCCGCCTTCTTCGGACTGTGCGGCTTCATGGCCGTGGCATGCGATAAAGGATCAGCTGACGCCGCATAGTCTGAAGCAGGTGTAAGAACCCAAGCGAGAGGCGAACATATATACTGCGCCAGGCCATGAATCCCAGCCCCGCAGTGTTTTAACAATGTTAAGACACCGCGAGGCTGGGATTCATGGTCATCGCGAACCGCACCGGCCGACATTAAATGATGTCAGAAGATGGGCAGCGCTAACAGCGCTAGGCCAGGGGATAACACGACAGCGCAGACTCCTGTACAGCAAATAACAATGCTCAGGAGGCTGCACCCAGCACCAAGGTGGGATTCTTGACATCTGTGCTGCGTCTCATTACAAAGGGAACTCGCGCCTCCAACACAGTTTGACTGTATAAAGGGCTAAATGTTATACGTGTTTCATTCAGCGTGTGCAAGGAGCAAAATTAAAAGAGCAACCTTTCACTTGTGCAGCACTACTGCTGCATAAGCTGTGGCTCTTCGAGTTTGTAACCCCTGAGGGGGGTTAAAGGTTACCTTTGAAATTGGTTCAATTAGGCTTCGGCCTACACTCTGCTCCCCCTGCAGAGCCCGGGCTCCAACACCGCCAGTTGGGGCCCGGTACTGCTAGCTGCACAGAGAAAAACACCAGCCAATGTGTCAGTGGGGTTCAGCACCGCCAGCTGTTCCCCTGCTGTGCAGCTGGCAACGTGTCCTGCAACTGCCACGCAGGCACAACAGACCCAAAGCTGCCGCCAGTGCAGGCTTCGGCCTACACTCTGCTCCCTCTACTTCTCCTGCTGACCCCGGGCTCTAACAACGCCAGTTGGGGCCCGGTACTGCTAGCTGCACAGAGAAAAACACCAGCCAATGTGTCAGTGGGGTTCAGCACCGCCAGCTGTTCCCCTGCTGTGCAGCCGGCATCGTGTCCTGCAAAAGCCACGCAGACACAAGAACTGAAATTGAAAGGAACCTGTCCCCCCTCCCCCAGGCGTTTGTACGTTTTACAGCCACCTTGTACAGCGGTAATGCTGCATGTGTGCAAGGTGGCTCATAAACGTATTCTCCTCGCACATGTGGAACTGAAAACACGTCTAAAATATGTCCTCTGTGTGACCATTTAACCGTCCCGGAGGTGTGACTTTCCTTTGTAATGACACGCTGCAACCCCCTTGGTAGCGCTGCCCGTCTTCTGGCATCATTGTTTGGCTGCCTGCGCCTCTGTGGCCGCCCTGACCCACACAACGCCCCTCGGTGTCTTATTTATTGGGACTGCGAGGGTGTGATTGATGGGCATGAGCAGTGCATCAGTTCGCCTGTCCCTCATCTCCTTCCGCCTTCTTCAGACTGTGCGGCTTCATGGCCGTGGCATGCGATAAGGGATCAGCTGACGCCGCACAGTCTGAAGCGGGTGTAAGGACCCGAGTGTGAGAGGCGAACATATGTGCTGTGCCAGGCCATGAATCCCAGCCCCGCAGTGTTTTAACAATGTTAAGACACCGCGGGGCTGGGATTCATGGTCATCGCGAACCGCACCGGCCGACATTAAATGATGTCAGAAGATGGGCAGCGCTAACAGCGCTAGGCCAGGGGATAACACGACAGCGCAGACTCCTGTACAGCAAATAACAACACTCAGGAGGCTGCACCCAGCACCAAGGTGGGATTCTTGACATCTGTGCTGCGTCTCATTACAAAGGGAACTCGCGCCTCCAACACAGTTTGACTGTATAAAGGGCTATATGTTATACGTGTTTCATTCAGCGTGTGCAAGGAGCAAAATTAAAAGAGCAACCTTTCACTTGTGCAGCACTACTGCTGCATAAGCTGTGGCTCTTCGAGTTTGTAACCCCTGAGGGGGGGTTAAAGGTTACCTTTGAAATTGGTTCAATTAGGCTTCGGCCTACACTCTGCTCCCCCTGCAGAGCCCGGGCTCCAACACCACCAGTTGGGGCCCGGTACTGCTAGCTGCACAGAGAAAAACACCAGCCAATGTGTCAGTGGGGTTCAGCACCGCCAGCTGTTCCCCTGCTGTGCAGCCGGCAACGTGTCCTGCAACTGCCACGCAGGCACAACAGACCCAAAGCTGCCGCCAGTGCAGGCTTCGGCCTACACTCTGCTCCCTCTACTCCTCCTGCTGACCCCGGGCTCTAACAACGCCAGTTGGGGCCCGGTACTGCTAGCTGCACAGAGAAAAACACCAGCCAATGTGTCAGTGGGGTTCAGCACCGCCAGCGGTTCCCCTGCTGTGCAGCCGGCATCGTGTCCTGCAAAAGCCACGCAGACACAAGAACTGAAATTGAAGGGAACCTGTCCCCCCTCCCCCAGGCGTTTGTACATTTTACAGCCACCTTGTAGAGCGGTAATGCTGCATGTGTGCAAGGTGGCTCATAAACGTATTCTCCTCGCACATGTGGAACTGAAAACACGTCTAAAATGTGTCCTCTGTGTGACCATTTAACCGTCCCGGAGGTGTGACTTTCCTTTGTAATGACACGCTGCAACCCCCTTGGTAGCGCTGCCCGTCTTCTGGCATCATTGTTTGGCTGCCTGCGCCTCTGTGGCCGCCCTGACCCACACAACGCCCCTCGGTGTCTTATTTATTGGGACTGCGAGGGTGTGATTGATGGGCATGAGCAGTGCATCAGTTCGCCTGTCCCTCATCTCCTTCCGCCTTCTTCAGACTGTGCGGCTTCATGGCTGTGGCATGCGATAAGGAATCAGCTGACGCCGCACAGTCTGAAGCGGGTGTAAGGACCCGAGTGTGAGAGGCGAACATATGTGCTGCGCCAGGCCATGAATCCCAGCCCCGCAGTGTTTTAACAATGTTAAGACACCGCGGGGCTGGGATTCATGGTCATCGCGAACCGCACCGGCCGACATTAAATGATGTCAGAAGATGGGCAGCGCTAACAGCGCTAGGCCAGGGGATAACACGACAGCGCAGACTCCTGTACAGCAAATAACAACGCTCAGGAGGCTGCACCCAGCACCAAGGTGGGATTCTTGACATCTGTGCTGCGTCTCATTACAAAGGGAACTCGCGCCTCCAACACAGTTTGACTGTATAAAGGGCTAAATGTTATACGTGTTTCATTCAGCGTGTGCAAGGAGCAAAATTAAAAGAGCAACCTTTCACTTGTGCAGCACTACTGCTGCATAAGCTGTGGCTCTTCGAGTTTGTAACCCCTGAGGGGGGTTAAAGGTTACCTTTGAAATTGGTTCAATTAGGCTTCGGCCTACACTCTGCTCCCCCTGCAGAGCCCGGGCTCCAACACCGCCAGTTGGGGCTCGGTACTGCTAGCTGCACAGAGAAAAACACCAGCCAATGTGTCAGTGTGGTTCAGCACTGCCAGCTGTTCCCCTGCTGTGCAGCCGGCAACGTGTCCTGCAACTGCCACGCAGGCACAACAGACCCAAAGCTGCCGCCAGTGCAGGCTTCTGCCTACACTCTGCTCCCTCTACTCCTCCTGCTGACCCCGGGCTCTAACAACGCCAGTTGGGGCCCGGTACTGCTAGGTGCACAGAGAAAAACACCAGCCAATGTGTCAGTGGGGTTCAGCACCGCCAGCTGTTCCCCTGCTGTGCAGCCGGCATCGTGTCCTGCAAAAGCCGCGCAGACACTTGCTCTTGTACCTTCTGCTCCCCATCCTGGTTCCAGTACCGTCAGCTGGTTCCGGGCAGAGCCTTTGGCTTAGGTGCCTCCCTCTGGGTATCCGAGTTCCACCAACGTCAGGTGGTCCTTGGTAGTGCTTTCAGGCACGGGTACCTCCTGCTTAGTAACCGGGTTCCAGTAACGTCAGCTGGTCCTCGGTAGTTCCATTGGCTCTTGGACCTTCGGCTACCCATCCGGGTTCCAGCACCGTCAGCTGGTTCTCGGCAGTGTCTTTTGCTCTTGTACCTTCTGCTCCCCATCCGGGTTCCAGTACTGTCAGCTGGTTCCGGGCAGAGCCTTTGGCTTAGGTGCCTCCCTCTGGGTATCCGAGTTCCACCAACGTCAGTTGGTCCTTGGTAGTGCTTTCAGGCACGGGCACCTCCTGCTTAGTAACCGGGTTCCAGTAACGTCAGCTGGTCCTCGGTAGTTCCATTGGCTCTTGGACCTTCGGGTAGCCATCCGAGTTCCAGTTCCATCAGCTGGTTCTCGGCATTTTCTCAGCCTTCTTGTACCTTCTGCTACATTTCCAAGTTCAAGAGACTAAACACGATGACCCGGAAGACCACCCCTAAGATGACGACGACACCAGAGACGACAACCACCGTGATGACGACGACCCTGGAGACGATGACCCTGAAGACCACCCCGATGACGACGACCCCGGAGACGACGACCCTGAAGACCACCCTGATGACGACGACCCCGGAGACGACGACCCTGGAGACGACGACGACCTGGAAGACCGAGAAGCAGAAGAACAAGAGGCTGCAGAACAAAGAGCAGAAGAACATTAAGCATAAGACTAAATATCAGAGCAAAAGATATTATCTAAATTATAAGCAGAAGAAGACTAAGCAGTGTATGGGGGTGAGTCCGTTCCTCCTCGTGGTGCCCCTGGATAAAGCCTGATGCTGCAGGCCAAACTGAACGCGGACAAATGTAACTGTTTTGTGACAGGCAGAACGGAAGGTGTAATCTTCAAACTTTTATAGATAACAACTACGGGAATGCCTGTCACAAATAAGAATATGATGAAGAAGTAGAATATGATGAAGATAATAGTAAAATAAAAAGAATATGAACAATGTAACCAAAAAAATAATAGGTAGAAGATGAAGAAGAAGATGAATAAGGTGAAGAAGTTGATGTCAAAGAAGCTGATGATGAGGATAATGAAGAAGAAAGTGTGGGAGAAGTAAAAAAGAAGGTGAAGGGCGTGGAAGTAGTGAAACATCAATATCTGACAAAATAAAAAAAAAATTAACATAGTCAAAATCTTTCTAACGCCGAACGTCATAAAAAACAAAACAAAATCCTGCTATTCTATTAGATTGGGCTAAACCTCTGTGCCTTTAATGTCTCCGCCACGTCCCCCAATACATCCTACATTATTATTATTCTGTTTTCCTTCATGTAGAATGAACCTACAAGTTAAGAAAGGGTTTATTTTAATTCCGATATTTTCGTCCCATTGACTTGCATTGGGATCGGGTATCGGTATCGGATTAGATCCGATACTTTGACGGTATCGGCCGATACTTTCCATAACCGATACTTTCCGATATCGGAAGGCATCGCTCAACACTAGTCATGAGGTTATTCCTCCTCAGATACTCCAGTATAACATCCCTTAGAATGCCCTCCAGGATTTTACCCACAGTAGAGGTTAAGCTTACTGGCCTATAATTACCGAGTTCAGTTTTTGTCCCCTTTTTGAATATTGGCACCACATTTGCTATACGCCAGTCCTGTGGTACAGACCCTGTCATTATGGAGTCTTTAAAGATTAAAAATAATGGTCTATCAATGACTGTACTTAATTCCTGCAGTACTCGAGGGTGTATCCCATCCGGGCCCGGAGATTTGTCAATTTTAGTGATTTTTAGACGCCGCCGTACTTCCTGCTGGGTTAAGCAGGTGACATTTAATTGGGAATTTTTATCACTAGTCATTTTGTCTGCCATGGGATTTTCTTTTGTAAATACTGATGAAAAAAAGTCATTTAGCATATTGGCTTTTTCCTCATCCTCATCCACCATTTCACCCAGACTATTTTTAAGGGGGCCAACACTATCATTTTTTAGTTTCTTACTATTTATGTAGTTAAAGAATATTTTGGGATTATTTTTACTCTCTCTGGCAATGAGTCTCTCTGTCTCAATCTTTGCTGCCTTGATTTGCTTTTTACAGAATTTATTTAATTTTCTATATTTATTTAATGCCTCATCACTACCTACTTCCTTTAATTCTCTAAATGCTTTCTTTTTGTCACTTATTGCGCCCCTTACAGCTCTATTTAGCTATATTGGTTTCCTCCTATTTCTAGTATGTTTTTTCCCATACGGTATATACTGTGCACAGGTCCTATCCAGGATGCTAATAAAGTCTCCCATTTTCTTTGTGTATTTTTATGTCTCAGGATATCGTCACAGTTAATTGCACCAAGATCCTCTCTCATCCGTTGGAAATTTGCCCTCCTGAAGTTTAGTGTCCTTGTAACCTCTCTATTACACATCTTATTAAAGGATACATGAAAACTTATTATTTTGTGATCACTATTCCCCAAGTGACCCCCAACCCTTATATTTGATATGCGGTCTGGCCTGTTGGTTAATATTAGGTCTAGCAGTGCCCCCCTCCTTGTTGGGTCCTGAAGCAGTTGTGAAAGGTAGTTGTCTCTCATAGTTGTCAAAAACCGATTACCTCTGCTGGAACTGCAGATTTCCATTCCCCAATCTATTTCAGGGTAGTTGAAGTCCCCCATAATAATGACTTCTCCTTGAGTCGCAGCTTCATCTATTTGCTTTACGAGGATATTCTCCATTGCTTCCATTATTTTTGGAGATTTATAACAAACCCCTATCAGTAATTTATTATTTTTTCCCCCTCTCCTTATCTCCACCCACAGGGACTCTACATTTCAGTACATTGACTCTCACAAGCACCAACAGTCAAAGGTACCTTAAGGGAGCTCCTGCTCCACCTGCTGACTCCTCGTCAGTCCTCTCTCCTGGGGAAACTGCCTTTACGGGGTTCACCAACTTGCCTGGCCGGCACCCAACAGTCAGTCCAGAGTCACCGAAGGACGATAGCTTCCCCAACACAGACCATCCAGAATCATACAGTGCAAGTTACAAAAAAAAAAAAAGCAGTAAAGCCGCACCCTATAATTATATAGTCTCTATGGACATCAGGGCGCACGTCCTCACCAGGGGGTCCATCCCAGATAGAACATCCAAATCCAAACTGAAGAAAAGGACAGCACCACACCGGATAGTGAAAAGCAGCTCACATATTTATTCTGCCTTCTGTGGCAACGTTTCGGTCCGAAGACCTTTGTCAAGCCCTTGAGGGCTTGACAAAGGTCTTCGGACCGAAACATTGCCGCAGAAGGCAGAATAAATATGTGAGCTGCTTTTCACTATCCGGTGTGGCGCTGCCCTTTTCTTCAGTTTGCATCCAGAATCATAGTCTTACTGTGTGCTATTCAGGACGTCCATCTCACATCACATGGGACTGTCCAACACACTGGCATCTACTCCTCAGGATTCCTACTCCCAGGAAATCCAACACATGAACCGCACATGTGACCTGTCTGGGTGCTATTCAGGACCTCGTCCAACACCCTAGGCATATGACCTGTCCAGGTGCTATTCAGGACCTCATCCAACACCCCAGGCATATGACCTGTCCAGGTGCTATTCAGGACCTCAGTCCAACACCCCAGGCCACCAGGTCTGAAGCCCCACCCTGTGCTCTTCAGGACTCCTACTTCCAGGTAATCCAACACAGGCTTCCAGGACTTTGCACCATTAGCATGTGCTCTTCAGGACTCCTACTCCCAGGAAGTCCAACACATACTTCCAGGACCTTCACCACTCAGGTCCAAACACTGGAACCACACAGGAACATGTGACCCACACCCTGGTCACATTATATAACCTTAACCACTCCCCTGGGTGGGAGTGTGGATGTGTGGCTAGTTTGTCCCACCCATCTCACCCAACTAGCCTAGTAAGTCTCCCTTACAACTACACCATACATATACACACTCTTGAGGGACTACAGGTCCCAGAACAACAACATTGCATCAGACTTACGACACAGACTCCCTCTGCGACACATATCGGCCACTCACAATTCTGCCAATCACTGTTTCACCACCATTATAACAACAAATCCGCCTCCATGCATGTCCCAAGGAGCACACACAGCACCCCCTAGCTGCCACAGGGGTCACTGCATCACACTGATCATCTGTAATAGAGTTACTTCTTTACAGACCAGCTACGGGTTTGGAGTTCTCCTGTTTTGGTGGTGTTGGTGCTGTGAGAGTGCAGATTCCTGGTGCTGTATTCTCTGCTGCTTTGGAGCTTAGGAGCAGAGCCTGAAGCTGAGTATTTTTCACTTTTTCTAGGTCTGTCTCATGTTTGTCACTTCCTCTGCGTTGTACCACCGGCAGTGGTGAGGCTAGCGTCCTTGCCAGCTGAACTAGCCAAGGTATATTGAGGTGAAAATCAGTGACTAGGCATGTGAGGGCGGCGTGGGGAAAGACCCACATAGAGCATTAGGGGAGCTTAAGGACAGGCACATGTTGATGTCAGGAGGTGTCCCATCCCTCACTCACTTTTCCATCCTGTCTTATTTGTATGCTGTGTCGTCCACCGGACTTACTCGTGTCCAAGCATGACACTTCAAGAGAGTAACTGCCAGTATAAAAAGCAGGATCAGGTATGTAAACAAGGACATGAAATTAAATAATTTTATGCTGGGCATGATCCATCACCTGTGATCAACTACAAATAATTCTAGTTTTGCTAATCTGATTATTAATGAAACCAGAAAACTGTAAATAATTTCAAGAGTAGATGTTAAATCTGAAGTTAGCTTGTTTAACAAACATGACTTACAAGAATCTCAATTTCTGTGAATTTTCATAACTCTTTAAGAACTTGTACTCAAGTCTTGCCTTTGAAGTGCTTCTGTGATGTTTGGCTATCTCCTGTTAAGGACTGAAGCATTTGCATCTGACTGACTTTGAACTATTCATTGATCACAACTTGTTAAATGTGAAACTGTCTGTGAAAAGGGAACTCTGCTCTATTTTTGCTTCTCCTATAACTTTTCTTTTATCTTTTTTCACACCAAGGTAAGATGCTTGAAGTTACGTTATATGCTTTTTCATGAATGAAGCATGTAAACATTAGGATATGAATGAATAATTTAGTCACTAAAATGACTGTTTGTTTTCCTATATGTTTTTCGTCCTCTTATTTAACCAGTTCATCACTGGGCCATTTTCTCCCCTTACTGACTAGTCAGCACATTTTCAGGCTTCATCGTATATGCTCTTTTAACAGCTGTAACATTTTCTCATTAGGATATTTAAGTTATTTTTTTCCCTGTTTTTTCACGATACATGGGGCTTAATTTTTATATAGTTTCGACATTCCTTGTTTTAGCTGAAGGGGGAAAATGTCAAATAAAATAGGAAATATATGAACAAAGAAAAAGAAAAAAACAGCTCACCTAATGAAACACGTCAGACGTGCATGCAGAGCAAAACAAGTAAAAACATTCTTCCAGCTCCTTGAATAAAATTCAAAAATTCCTTTATTTGAAAAACATTTAAATTCAATAGAAGATTCCGGGACACAGAATATCAGACAGTCCAAAGGAGCGACGCATTTTGATCACTACAGTGATCTTTGTCAAAGCTCTAATGTTACTATCACCAATATCGACATATATGTCTCACGCCACCAATCATGATCGACAAATAAATTGCATGATATATGCTTATTATACCGGAAAGGTCCTGACATAGAAGTTAAGAAACAACAATATGTAATAAAAACCACAATGACGTGAATCATATTAGAAAGTATCAATAATTTAGATCAATTTTATATCCCCATGAAAACGGTTTGAAACATATTGCAAAAAAGGAAAAAAAAAAAAAAGGAGGATAAAAAAAGGGAGGAGGAAAAAAAACGCACCATAAAGATTAACTAGATGGGTATTTCCTGAAGGAACTACAGATAGTGCTTTGGAATGGTGCCCGGGCTGCCCCTACAAGACTTTCACACTTGGGTGCCCCTCAGATGCTGGTTTGGTAGTTGAGGATTTGGTGGGCGGGGCCACTCTGGGTCCGATTTGGTGGCCCGGGTCACTCTGGGTCCGATTTGGTGGGCCGGGTCACTCTGGGTCCGATTTGGTGGGCCGGGTCACTCTGGGTCCGATTTGGCGGGCGGTGCCACTGTGGGTCTGATTTGGCGGGCGGCGCTACTCTGGGTCCGATTTGGTGGGCGACGCCACTCTGGGTCCGATTTGGCGGGCGGCGCCACTCTGGGTCCGATTTGGCGGGCGGCGCCACTCTGGGTCCGATTTGGCGGGCGGCGCCACTCTGGGTCCGATTTGGCAGGCGGCACCACCCTGGGTCCGATTTGGCGGGTGGCGCCACCCTGGGTCCGATTTGGCGGGTGGCGCCACCCTGGGTCCGATTTGGCGGGCGGCGCCACCCTGGGTCCGATTTGGCGGGTGGCGCCACTCTGGGTCCGATTTGACGGGCGGCGCCACTCTGGGTCCGATTTGGCGGGCGGCGCCACCCTGGGTCCGATTTGGTGGGCGGCTCCACCCTGGGTCCGATTTGGTGGGCGGCGCCACCCTGGGTCCGATTTGGCGGACGGCGCCACTCTGGGTCCGATTTGGCGGGCGGCGCCACCCTGGGTCCGATTTGGCGGGCGGCGCCACCCTGGGTCCGATTTGGCGGGCGGCGCCACCCTGGGTCCGAATTGGCGGGCGGCGCCACCCTGGGTCCGATTTGGCGGGCGGCGCCACCCTGGGTCCGATTTGGCGGGTGGCGCCACCCTGGGTCCGATTTGGCGGGCGGCGCCACTCCGGGTCCGGTTTGGCGGGCGGCGCCACTCCGGGTCCGGTTTGGCGGGCGGCGCCACTCTGGGTGCGGTTTGGCGGGCGGTGCCACTCCGGGTCCGATTTGGCGGGCGGTGCCACTCCGGGTCCGATTTGTCGGGCGGCGCCACTCCGGGTCCGATTTGTCGGGCGGCGCCACTCCTTGTCCGATTTGGCGGGCGGCGCCACTCCTTGTCCGATTTGGCGGGCCGCGCCACTCTGGGTCCGATTTGGCGCATCAATGAGCTAATCAGACAGGTGGCAGTTATTTTTAGAAATTGCCTCAGAAATCAGGCCCATTATAAACGTATTGGAAAATTTCCCTATTGAAACGCATTGAGACACTTTTTTCAAACGCAAATTGCGCCAAAACTACAAATCCGATCGACACGAAAAATACTTAGCACACCTCTCAGGAACGCTGGCTTCGAAATGACACCTCACTGGAGTCTGAGAGTTGAGCGGTTCGGGCCGCATTACGTGCGGACTGAATAATAATAATAAGAACTAGATGGGTATTTCCTGAAGGAACTACAGATAGTGCTTTGGAATGGTGCCCGGGCTGCCCCTGCAAGACTTTCACACTTGGGTGCCCCTCAGGCGCTGGCTTGGTAGTTGTAGCCCCTAAAGGGGTGAGGCCACTCTGGGTCCGATTTGGTGGGCGGCGCCACTCTGGGTCCGATTTGGCGGGTGGCGCCACTCTGGGTCCGATTTGGCGGCCCGGGTCACTCTGGGTCCGATTTGGCGGCCCGGGTCACTCTGGGTCCGATTTGGCGGCCCGGGTCACTCTGGGTCCGATTTGGCGGCCCGGGTCACTCTGGGTCCGATTTGGCGGCCCGGGTCACTCTGGGTCCGATTTGGCGGCCCGGGTCACTCTGGGTCCGATTTGGCGGCCCGGGTCACTCTGGGTCCGATTTGGCGGCCCGGGTCACTCTGGGTCCGATTTGGCGGCCCGGGTCACTCTGGGTCCGATTTGGCGGCCCGGGTCACTCTGGGTCCGATTTGGCGGCCCGGGTCACTCTGGGTCCGATTTGGTGGCCCGGGTCACTCTGGGTCCGATTTGGCGGCCCGGGTCACTCTGGGTCCGATTTGGCGGCCCGGGTCACTCTGGGTCCGATTTGGCGGGCGGCGCCACTCTGGGTCCGATTTGGCGGGCGGCGCCACTCTGGGTCCGATTTGGCGGGCGGCGCCACTCTGGGTCCGATTTGGCGGGCGGCTAGACTCTGGGTCCGATTTGGCGGGCGGCGCCACTCTGGGTCCGATTTGGCGGGCGGCGCCACTCTGGGTCCGATTTGGCGGGCGGCGCCACTCTGGGTCCGATTTGGCGGGCGGCGCCACTCTGGGTCCGATTTGGCGGGCGGCGCCACTCTGGGTCCGATTTGGCGGGCGGCGCCACTCTGGGTCCGATTTGGCGGGCGGCGCCACTCTGGGTCCGATTTGGCGGGCGGCGCCACTCTGGGTCCGATTTGGCGGGCGGCGCCACTCTGGGTCCGATTTGGCGGACGGCGCCACTCTGGGTCCGATTTGGCGGGCGGCGCCACTCTGGGTCCGATTTGGCGGGCGGCGCCACTCTGGGTCCGATTTGGCGGGCTGGGTCCGATTTGGTGAGCGGGGCAATAATTATAATAAGACTATAGATAGTGCTTTGAAATTGTGCTGTGCTATCACTTTAAGAGCTGATATTATCTGCCAAAACTGTCCTGCTAGGGTCATGTACAGTTCGCAGGCGTTGGCATAGTAACTGGGCCTGACTGAGCATATCAATGAGCTAATCAGCCAGGTGGCAGGTACATTTCAAATTGCCTCAGAAACCCGGCCATTATAACCTATGTGAAAATTTCCCTATTGAAAAGCATTACAATGAGGGGAAAAAACATTTTCAAACGCAAATTGCGCCAAAACTACAAATCCGATCGACACGGAAAATACTTAGCACACCTCTTGGGGACGCTGGCTTCGAAATGATACCTCACTGGAGTCTGTGAGTGAAGCGGTTCGGGCCGCATTACGTGCGGACTGAATAATAATAAGAACTAGATGGGTATTTCCTGAAGGAACTACAGATAGTGCTTTGGAATGGTGCCCGGGCTGCCCCTGCAAGACTTGGACACTTGGGTGCCCCTCAGGCGGTCCGATTTGGTGGGTTGGGTCAATCTGGGTCTGATTTTGTGGGCGGGGTAAATCTAAATCCGATTCGGTGGGCGGGGTCACTTTTGGTCCGATTCTGTGGGCGCGGCCACTCTGGGTCCGATTCGGTGGGCGGAGCCACTCTGGGTCCGATTTGGTGGGCGGGGCACCTTAGGGACCAATTTGGTGGGTGGGGTCACTCGGTCCGATTTGGTGGGCTGGGCACCTCAGGGTCTGATTTGGTGGGCTGGGCACCTCAGGGTCCGATTTGGTGGGTGGGGTCACTCTGGGTCCGATTTGGTGGGCGGGGTCACTCTGGGCCCGATTTGGTGGAAGGGGTCACTCTGGGTCCGATTTGGTGGAAGGGGTCACTCTGGGTCTGATTTGGTGGAAGGGGTCACTCTGGGTCCGATTTGGTGGGCGGAGCCACTCTGGGTCCGATTTGGTGGGCGGGGTCACTCTGGGTCTGATTTAGGGGGCGGGGTCACTCTGGGTCCGATTTGGTGGGCCGGGCCCCTCGGGGTCCGATTTGGTGGGCCGGGCCTCTCGGGTTCCGAATTGGTGAGCGGGGTAATCTACTATCTAATTGTCTAAGGGCACTTCCGTCTTTCTGTCTCACAACACCGCTACGTCATCATCTCGTGAGACCGCAATGCACTCTTGGGACCGGAGCGCGCAACAAGCATCGGGTACCGGCCACTCCAGGTGCAACAAGCATCGTGTACCGGCCGATCTAGGAGGTGCAACAACCATCAGATACCGGCCGCTCCAGGAGGTGAGTATGTAACTTTTTTATTTTAATTCTTTTTTTTTTTTTTAACAGGGATATGCAGAATACTATGTGACTGGACAATATACTACGTGACTGGGCAGTATAACTACGTGGCTCTGCGCTGTATACTGCGTGGCTCTGTGCTGTATACTGCGTGGCTCTGCGCTGTATACTACGCGGCTCTGCGCTGTATACTACGCGGCTCTGCGCTGTATACTGCGTGGCTCTGCGCTGTGTACTGCGCAGCTCTGCGCAGCTCTGCGCTTTGTACTGCGCGGCTCTGCACTGTGTACTGCGCGTTCTGCGCTGTATACTGCGCGGCTCTGCGCTGTATACTGCGCAGCTCTGCGCAGCTCTGCGCTTTGTACTGCGCGGCTCTGCGCTATATACTGCGTGGCTCTTCGCTGTATACTACGCGGCTCTGCGCTGTGTACTGCGCGGCTCTGCGCTGTGTACTGCGCGTGTCCGTGCTGTGTACTGCGCGTGTCTGCGCTGTATACTGCGGGGCTCTGCACTGTATACTGCGGGGCTCTGCGCTGTATACTACGCGGCTCAGCGCTGTATACTGCGCGGCTCTGCGCTGCATACTGCGTGGCTCTACGCTGCGTACTGCGCGGCTCTGCGCTGTATACTGGGTGGCTCTGCGCTGTGTACTGCGCGGCTCTGTGCTGTGTACTGTGCGGCTCTGCACTGTGTACTGCGCGGCTCTGCGCTGTGTACTGCGCGGCTCTGCGCTGTGTACTGCGCGGCTCTGCGCTTTATACTGTGCGGCTCTGCGCTCTGTACTGCGCGGCTCTGCGCTGTGTACTGCGCAGCTCTGCGCTGTATACTGCGCGGCTCTGCGCTGTGCACTGCGCGGCTCTGCGCTGTGTACTGCGCGGCTCTGCGCTGTGTACTGCTCGGCTCTGCGCTGTGTACTGCGCGGCTCTGCGCTGTGTACTGCGCGGCTCTGCGCTGTGTACTGCGCGGCTCTGCGCTGTGTACTGCGCGGCTCTGCGCTGTGTACTGCACGGCTCTGCGCGGTATACTGCGCGGCTCTGCGCTTTATACTGTGCGGCTCTGCGCTCTGTACTGCACGGCTCTGCGCTGTCTACTACGCGGCTCTGCGCTGTGTACTGCTCGGCTCTGCGCTGTGTACTGCGTGGCTCTCCGCTTTATACTGCGCGGCTCTGCGCTTTATACTGCGCGGCTTTGCGCTGTGTACTGCATGGCTCTGCGCTGTGTACTGCGCGGCTCTGCGCTGTGTACTGCACGGCTCTGCGCTGTGTACTGCACGGCTCTGCGCTTTATACTGCGCGGCTCTGCGCTGTGTACTGCACGGCTCTGCGCTGTGTACTGCGCGGCTCTGCGCTGTGTACTGCACGGCTCTGCGCTTTATACTGCGCGGCTCTGCGCTGTGTACTGCACGGCTCTGCGCTGTGTACTGCGCGGCTCTGCGCTGTGTACTGCGCGGCTCTGCGCTTTATACTGCGCGGCTCTGCGCTTTATACTGCGCGGCTCTGCGCTGTGTACTGCGCGGCTCTGCGCTGTGTACTGCGCGGCTCTGCGCTGTGTACTGCACGGCTCTGCGCTTTATACTGCGCGGCTCTGCGCTGTGTACTGCACGGCTCTGCGCTGTGTACTGCGCGGCTCTGCGCTGTGTACTGCACGGCTCTGCGCTTTAAACTGCGCGGCTCTGCGCTGTGTACTGCACGGCTCTGCGCTGTGTACTGCGCGGCTCTGCGCTGTGTACTGCGCGGCTCTGCGCTTTATACTGCGCGGCTCTGCGCTGTGTACTGCGCGGCTCTGCGCTGTGTACTGCGCGGCTCTGCGCTGTGTACTGCACGGCTCTGCGCTTTATACTGCGCGGCTCTGCGCTGTGTACTGCACGGCTCTGCGCTGTGTACTGCGCGGCTCTGCGCTGTGTACTGCGCGGCTCTGCGCTTTATACTGCGCGGCTCTGCGCTGTGTACTGCGCGGCTCTGCGCTGTGTACTGCGCGGCTCTGCGCTGTGTACTGCACGGCTCTGCACTGTATACTGCGTGGCTGTGCAATATACTACGTGGACATGCATATTCTAGAATACCCGATGAGTTAGAATCGGGCCACAGTCTAATAATCATAAGACTACGGATAGTGGTTTGGAATTGTGCTGTACTGTCACTTTAAGAGCTGATATTATCTGACAAAACTTGTGACCTGGTGAGCTGATGTAGATTTCATAGGAGTTGGCATAGTAACTGTGTCTGACTGCGCATATCAATGAGCTAATCAGCCAGGTGGCAGTTATTTTTAGAAATTGCCTCAGAAACCAGCCCATTATAAACGTATAGGAAAATTTCTCCATTGAAACGCATTGAAAGACTTTTTTCAAACACAAATTGCGCAAAAACTACAAATCCGATCGACACGAAAAATACTTAGCACACCTCTCAGGAACGCTGGCTTCGAAATGACACCTCACTGGAGTCTGTGAGTTTAGCGGTTCGGGCCGCATTACGTGCGGACTGAATAATAAGAATAAGAAGAAGTTTACCACGGTGGAATAACAGTATAGTGCTTTGTTCCAAAGCACTATAACTAGATGGGTATTTCCTGAAGGAACTACAGATAGTGCTTTGGAATGGTGCCCGGGCTGCCCCTGCAAGACTTTCACACTTGGGTGCCCCTCAGGCGGTCCGATTTGGTGGGTTGGGTCAATCTGGGTCTGATTTTGTGGGCGGGGTAAATCTAGGTCCGATTCGGTGGGCGGGGTCACTTTTGGTCCGATTCTGTGGGCGCGGCCACTCTGGGTCCGATTCGGTGGGCGGAGCCACTCTGGGTCCGATTTGGTGGGCGGGGCACCTAAGGGACCAATTTGGTGGGTGGGGTCACTCGGTCCGATTTGGTGGGCTGGGCACCTCAGGGTCTGATTTGGTGGGCTGGGCACCTCAGGGTCCGATTTGGTGGGTGGGGTCACTCTGGGTCCGATTTGGTGGGCGGGGTCACTCTGGGTCCGATTTGGTGGACGGGGTCACTCTGGGTCTGATTTGGTGGAAGGGGTCACTCTGGGTCTGATTTGGTGGAAGGGGTCACTCTGGGTCCGATTTGGTGGGCGGAGCCACTCTGGGTCCGATTTGGTGGGCGGGGTCACTCTGGGTCCGATTTGGTGGGCGGGGTCACTCTGGGTCCGATTTGGTGGGCCGGGCCCCTCGGGGTCCGATTTGGTGGGCCGGGCCCCTCGGGTTCCGAATTGGTGAGCGGGGTAATCTACTATATAATTGTCTAAGGGCACTTCCGTCTTTCTGTCTCACAACACCGCTACGTCATCATCTCGTGAGACCGCAATGCACTCTTGGGACCGGAGCGCGCAACAAGCATCGGGTACCGGCCACTCCAGGTGCAACAAGCATCGTGTACCGGCCGCTCTAGGAGGTGCAACAACCATCAGATACCGGCCGCTCCAGGAGGTGAGTATGTAACTTTTTTATTTTAATTCTTTTTTTTTTTTTTAACAGGGATATGCAGTATACTATGTGACTGGACAATTTACTACGTGACTGGGCAGTATAACTACGTGGCTCTGCGCTGTATACTGCGTGGCTCTGCGCTGTATACTGCGTGGCTCTGCGCTGTATACTACGCGGCTCTGCGCTGTATACTACGCGGCTCTGCGCTGTATACTGCGCGTTCTGCGCTGTATACTGCGCGGCTCTGCGCTGTATACTGCGCGGCTCTGCGCTTTGTACTGTGCGGCTCTGCGCTATATACTGCGTGGCTCTTCGCTGTATACTACGCGGCTCTGCGCTGTGTAATGCGCGTGTCCGTGCTGTGTACTGCGCGTGTCTGCGCTGTATACTGCGCGGCTCTGTGCTGTGTACTGCACGGCTCTGCACTGTGTACTGCGCGGCTCTGTGCGGTATACTGCGCGGCTCTGCTCTTTATACTGTGCGGCTCTGCGCTCTGTACTGCGCGGCTCTGCGCTGTGTACTGCCCGGCTCTGCGCTGTGTACTGCGCGGCTCTGCGCTGTGTACTGCGCGGCTCTGCGCGGTATACTGCGCGGCTCTGCGCTGTGTACTGCACGGCTCTGCGCTTTATACTGCGCGGCTCTGCGCTGTGTACTGCGCGGCTCTGCGCTGTGTACTGCGCGGCTCTGCGCTGTGTACTGCGCGGCTCTGCGCTGTGTACTGCGTGGCTCTGCGCTTTGCCCTGTGCCACTCTGCGCTGTGTACTGCGCGGCTCTGCGCTGTGTACTGCGCGGCTCTGCACTGTGTACTGCGCGGCTCTGCGCGGTATACTGCGCGGCTCTGCTCTTTATACTGTGCGGCTCTGCGCTGTGTACTGCGCGGCTCTGCGCTGTGTACTGTGCGGCTCTGCGCTGTGTACTGCGTGGCTCTGCGCTGTGTACTGCGCGGCTCTGCGCTTTGCACTGCGCGGCTCTGCGCTGTGTACTGCGCGGCTCTGCGCTGTATACTGCGCGGCTCTGCGATTTGCACTGCGCCGCTCTGCGCTGTGTACTGCGCGGCTCTGCGCTGTGTACTGCACGGCTCTGCGCTGTGTACTGCGTGGCTCTGCACTGTGTACTGCGTGGCTCTGCGCGGTATACTGCGCGGCTCTGCTCTTTATACTGTGCGGCTCTGCGCTCTGTACTGCGCGGCTCTGCGCTGTGTACTGCCCGGCTCTGCGCTGTGTACTGCGCGGCTCTGCGCTGTGTACTGCGCGGCTCTGCGCGGTATACTGCGCGGCTCTGCGCTGTGTACTGCACGGCTCTGCGCTTTATACTGCGCGGCTCTGCGCTGTGTACTGCGCGGCTCTGCGCTGTGTACTGCGCGGCTCTGCGCTGTGTACTGCACGGCTCTGCGCTGTGTACTGCGTGGCTCTGCGCTGTGTACTGCGCGGCTCTGCGCTGTGTACTGCGTGGCTCTGCGCTTTGCACTGCGCCGCTCTGCGCTGTGTACTGCGCGGCTCTGCGCTGTGTACTGCGCGGCTCTGCGCTGTGTACTGTGCGGCTCTGCACTGTGTACTGCGCGGCTCTGCTCTTTATACTGTGCGGCTCTGCGCTGTGTACTGCGCGGCTCTGTGCTGTGTACTGCGCGGCTCTGCGCTGTGTACTGCGCGGCTCTGCGCTTTATACTGCGCGGCTCTGCGCTGTGTACTGCGCGGCTCTGCGCTGTGTACTGCGCGGCTCTGCGCTGTGTACTGCGCGGCTCTGCGCTTTGCACTGCGCCGCTCTGCGCTGTGTACTGCGCGGCTCTGCGCTGTGTACTGCGCGGCTCTGCGCTGTGTACTGCGCGGCTCTGCACTGTGTACTGCGCGGCTCTGCGCGGTATACTGCGCGGCTCTGCTCTTTATACTGTGCGGCTCTGCGCTGTGTACTGCGCGGCTCTGCGCTGTGTACTGCGCGGCTCTGCGCGGTATACTGCGCGGCTCTGCGCTGTGTACTGCACGGCTCTGCGCTTTATACTGCGCGGCTCTGCGCTGTGTACTGCGCGGCTCTGCGCTGTGTACTGCGCGGCTCTGCGCTGTGTACTGCGCGGCTCTGCACTGTATACTGCGTGGCTGTGCAATATACTACGTGGACATGCATATTCTAGAATACCCGATGAGTTAGAATCGGGCCACAGTCTAATAATCATAAGACTACGGATAGTGTTTTGTAATTGTGCTGTACTGTCACTTTAAGAGCTGATATTATCTGACAAAACTTGTGACCTGGTGAGCTGATGTAGAGTTCATAGGCGTTGGCATAGTAACTGGGTCTCACTGCGCATATCAATGAGCTAATCAGCCAGGTGGCAGTTATTTTTAGAAATTGCCTCAGAAATCAGGCCCATTATAAACGTATTGGAAAATTTCTCTATTGAAATGCATTGAAACACTTTTTTCAAACACAAATTGCGCAAAAACTACAAATCCGATCGGCACGAAAAATACTTAGCACACCTCTCAGGAACGCTGGCTTCGAAATGACACCTCACTGGAGTCTGTGAGTGAAGCGGTTCGGGCCGCATTACGTGCGGACTGAATAATAATAATAACTAGATGGGTATTTCCTGAAGGAACTACAGATAGTGCTTTGGAATGGTGCCCGGGCTGCCCCTGCAAGACTTTCACACTTGGGTGCCCCTCAGGCGGTCCGATTTGGTGGGTTGGGTCAATCTGGGTCTGATTTTGTGGGCGGGGTAAATCTAGGTCCGATTCGGTGGGCGGGGTCACTTTTGGTCCGATTCTGTGGGCGCGGCCACTCTGGGTCCGATTCGGTGGGCGGAGCCACTCTGGGTCCGATTTGGTGGGCGGGGCACCTTAGGGACCAATTTGGTGGGTGGGGTCACTCGGTCCGATTTGGTGGGCTGGGCACCTCAGGGTCTGATTTGGTGGGCTGGGCACCTCAGGGTCCGATTTGGTGGGTGGGGTCACTCTGGGTCCGATTTGGTGGGCGGGGTCACTCTGGGCCCGATTTGGTGGAAGGGGTCACTCTGGGTCCGATTTGGTGGAAGGGGTCACTCTGGGTCTGATTTGGTGGAAGGGGTCACTCTGGGTCCGATTTGGTGGGCGGAGCCACTCTGGGTCCGATTTGGTGGGCGGGGTCACTCTGGGTCTGATTTAGGGGGCGGGGTCACTCTGGGTCCGATTTGGTGGGCCGGGCCCCTCGGGGTCCGATTTGGTGGGCCGGGCCTCTCGGGTTCCGAATTGGTGAGCGGGGTAATCTACTATCTAATTATCTAAGGGCACTTCCGTCTTTCTGTCTCACAACACCGCTACGTCATCATCTCGTGAGACCGCAATGCACTCTTGGGACCGGAGCGCGCAACAAGCATCGGGTACCGGCCACTCCAGGTGCAACAAGCATCGTGTACCGGCCGCTCTAGGAGGTGCAACAACCATCAGATACCGGCCGCTCCAGGAGGTGAGTATGTAACTTTTTTATTTTAATTCTTTTTTTTTTTAACAGGGATATGCAGTATACTATGTGACTGGACAATATACTACGTGACTGGGCAGTATAACTACGTGGCTCTGCGCTGTATACTGCGTGGCTCTGTGCTGTATACTGCGTGGCTCTGCGCTGTATACTACGCGGCTCTGCGCTGTATACTACGCGGCTCTGCGCTGTATACTGCGTGGCTCTGTGCTGTGTACTGCGCGGCTCTGCGCTGTGTACTGCACGGCTCTGCGCTGTGTACTGCGCGGCTCTGCACTGTGTACTGCGCGTTCTGCGCTGTATACTGCGCGGCTCTGCTCTGTATACTGCGCAGCTCTGCGCAGCTCTGCGCTTTGTACTGTGCGGCTCTGCGCTATATACTGCGTGGCTCTTCGCTGTATACTACGCGGCTCTGCGCTGTGTACTGCGCGGCTCTGCGCTGTGTACTGCGCGTGTCCGTGCTGTGTACTGCGCGTGTCTGCGCTGTATACTGCGGGGCTCTGCACTGTATACTGCGGGGCTCTGCGCTGTATACTACGCGGCTCAGCGCTGTATACTGCGCGGCTCTGCGCTGCATACTGCGTGGCTCTACGCTGCGTACTGCGCGGCTCTGCGCTGTATACTGGTTGGCTCTGCGCTGTGTACTGCGCGGCTCTGTGCTGTGTACTGTGCGGCTCTGCACTGTGTACTGCGCGGCTCTGCGCTGTGTACTGCGTGGCTCTGCGCTGTGTACTGCGCGGCTCTGCGCTTTATACTGTGCGGCTCTGCGCTCTGTACTGCGCGGCTCTGCGCTGTGTACTGCGCAGCTCTGCGCTGTATACTGCGCGGCTCTGCGCTGTGTACTGCGCGGCTCTGCGCTGTGTACTGCGCGGCTCTGCGCTGTGTACTGCTCGGCTCTGCGCTGTGTACTGCGCGGCTCTGCGCTGTGTACTGCGCGGCTCTGCGCTGTGTACTGCGCGGCTCTGCGCTGTGTACTGCGCGGCTCTGCGCTGTGTACTGCACGGCTCTGCGCGGTATACTGCGCGGCTCTGCGCTTTATACTGTGCGGCTCTGCGCTCTGTACTGCACGGCTCTGCGCTGTCTACTGCGCGGCTCTGCGCTGTGTACTGCTCGGCTCTGCGCTGTGTACTGCGCGGCTCTCCGCTTTATACTGCGCGGCTCTGCGCTTTATACTGCGCGGCTTTGCGCTGTGTACTGCATGGCTCTGCGCTGTGTACTGCGCGGCTCTGCGCTGTGTACTGCACGGCTCTGCGCTGTGTACTGCACGGCTCTGCGCTTTATACTGCGCGGCTCTGCGCTGTGTACTGCACGGCTCTGCGCTGTGTACTGCGCGGCTCTGCGCTGTGTACTGCACGGCTCTGCGCTTTATACTGCGCGGCTCTGCGCTGTGTACTGCGCGGCTCTGCGCTGTGTACTGCACGGCTCTGCGCTTTATACTGCGCGGCTCTGCGCTGTGTACTGCACGGCTCTGCGCTGTGTACTGCGCGGCTCTGCGCTGTGTACTGCGCGGCTCTGCGCTTTATACTGCGCGGCTCTGCGCTGTGTACTGCGCGGCTCTGCGCTGTGTACTGCGCGGCTCTGCGCTGTGTACTGCACGGCTCTGCACTGTATACTGCGTGGCTGTGCAATATACTACGTGGACATGCATATTCTAGAATACCCGATGAGTTAGAATCGGGCCACAGTCTAATAATCATAAGACTACGGATAGTGGTTTGGAATTGTGCTGTACTGTCACTTTAAGAGCTGATATTATCTGACAAAACTTGTGACCTGGTGAGCTGATGTAGATTTCATAGGAGTTGGCATAGTAAGGGTATGTGCACACGTTCAGGATTTCTTGCAGAAATTTCCTGAAGAAAACCGGAAATTTTCTGCAAGAAATCCGCATTTTTTTTTTTGCGTTTTTTTTCCGTTTTTTTGCGTTTTTTTAACATTCTGCAAGCGTAATTAGCTTGCAGAATGCTAAAGTTTTCCAAGCGATCTGTAGCATCGCTTGGAAAACTGACTGACAAGTTGGTCACACTTGTCAAACATACTGTTTGACAAGTGTGACCAACTTGTTACTATAGATGCTGCTTTTGCAGCATCTATAGTAAAAGATAGAACGTTTAAAAATAATAAAAAAAATAAAAAAAATGCTTATACTCACCCGCAGACATCAGATCTCCTCACCGGCGTCCATTCCTATAGCTGATGTGTGCGCGCAGGGCCTTCCATGACGTCACGGTCACGTGAGCGGTCTCGACCAATCACAGGACAGTGACGTCATTCGGCAAGGTCCTTCTCCGCACACCAGCTACAGGAACCAGCCAGCGTGCAGCACAGAGGCGGGAACACAGCGCCGGACATCGAGGGTGAGTATAGGACTGTTTTTTATTTTATTTCTTATTTTTTGACCACTTATATGGTGCCCAGTGCGTGGAGGAGAGTTTCCTCTCCTCCACCCTGGGTACCAACCGCACATAATCTGCTTACTTCCCGCATGGTGTGCACAGCCCCGTGCGGGAAGTAAGCAGATCAATGGACCCCTAGGTGTGCGGAATCCCCGCAATTCCGCATTTTTAATGAACATGTTGCTTTTTTTTCCGCTATGCGATTTTTTCGCGGAAAAAATCGCAACATTTGCACAAAAAATGCGGAATACACTGAAAATAATGGGAGGCATATGTTAGCGTTTTTTTCGCGTTTTTATCACGTTTTTATAGCGAAAAAACGCGAAAAAAACGCTAAAAATCCTGAACGTGTGCACATGGCCTAACTGTGTCTGACTGAGCATATCAATGAGCTAATCAGCCAGGTGGCAGTTATTTTTAGAAATTGCCTCAGAAACCAGCCCATTATAAACGTATAGGAAAATTTCTCCATTGAAACGCATTGAAAGACTTTTTTCAAACACAAATTGCGCAAAAACTACAAATCCGATCGACACGAAAAATACTTAGCACACCTCTCAGGAACGCTGGCTTCGAAATCACACCTCACTGGAGTCTGTGAGTTTAGCGGTTCGGGCCGCATTACGTGCGGACTGAATAATAAGAATAAGAAGAAGTTTACCACGGTGGAATAACAGTATAGTGCTTTGTTCCAAAGCACTATAATAATAAGAAGAAGAAGTTATCCACGGTGGAATAACAGTATAGTGCTTTGTTCCAAAGCACTATAATAATGGAACATTACCTCATTGCGTTTATTAAAACCATCCGGAAATCTAGTACCAAGGTAGTAAATCCAAAAGGCTTCACGGGCAGGAAGCCGACGTTGTATATCGCCTCCCCGAGAAAAAGGATAAACCATTTCAATACCATATGCACGAAATGAAGCAATATTTCTGGCATGACTATCAACAAAATGTCTGGCTACAGATAAGATATTTCTGTTATCACTAGATGATTCAGAAATATCGCGCAAATGTTCAGAAAAAAGTTTGAAACAACTGAAATTATGTCATATATTCTAGGTTCTTCAAAGTAGCCAACTTTTGCTTTGATGGCTGCTTTGCACATTCTTGGCATTCTCTTGATGAGCTTCAAGAGGTATGTGTAATAAAGCAACAACTGACAGCACTCAAATAACCAGGATGCACGCTCCAAAGTCCATGGATCCAACTGGACCAATACTCACAAATGTAAAAAAGGAAGCAGCATCCATTCCAGGTGAAGGATATATCAAAAACAGTCTTTATTCTGCCATCATATCATACAACGTTTCGGCCATGTTGGCCCTTGTCAAGTATACAACACAGTTCACCTGGCCACCTTAAATAGTGTGGAGCCAAAACAGGCACCAATCACCAACAAGGGGCGGCCTTTATTTCCTTATACAAATAAGTGCAAAAAATACACAAATACCACCATTAAATATAAAAATACATTCAATATATTAATACCACATCATATAACATTGAAAAATATATACAACAGACAAGGGATATTAGACTACTAAAGCCGTGATCCAATCACAGCATTGTTGTTTTAGCTGTCATGGTAACCATCCGCCAATGGATCATTCCATCATCGCTGGCCGATATAGCCTCCAATTCCACATGATCTTCCTGTTGGTGCTCCAACTAGTGTCACCGAATCACCCTATATCTAAAAAGCTTAAATACACACAGTTATATCCGCCGATCAGAAACCACCAGAGCAAGCGCAGAAGCACATCACATGCACGCGGTCACATGACCGCGGTCACATGACCGCAGCACAGACGTACCCCATGGCGCATGCACCAACAGTACTGAACCGGACGTCACTCCCAACAGTATTAGGCATGGCACGTGACCACGTCAGTGCCAGGGAGGAGCCAAGGCAGATCGCCCTAACACATCCCCTGACAACCACAGGATGCAGCGAGCCCATATCTGCATGGAAGATCCGGAGTCAGCCAACTCCATGGCAACCAACGTGTGTGTATAAACATCATGTGCATAGCGATTTGGCACACAAGGGGAGGAGGAAGGAAAAGGCATATCATAACAAAACTAAAACTAAAAAGAGAACCACTCCAATAGCTTCCAAGTCTCCCTGGATGTCAAATCCCAAATGCGCTAAAAGAAAAGAAAAAAGAAAAAACACAGCATTTAAAATCAAATATACAGACTCAGACGTCACCTGTAAGGAGAGAGAAATCAGGAAATACATATCTGTAGATTAAATTCAATATTTAACCCTTTCGGTTGCAAAGTCTCCAATATGGAGATCCATCTAAGTTCCTTTTGTTTCAAAAGCTGTATCCTGTTCCCTCCCCTTCTCAGTATAGGGACCCCATCAATCACCCTGAATCTGAGTTGATTAACAGAGTGTCGACACTCATCAAAATGCTTGGGGACTGGCAATTCAAGTGACTTAGTTCTAATCGTGCTCTTGTGTTTACTTATACGAGCTCGGATCTCCATTGTAGTTTCCCCTACATACATAAGTCCACAAGGACATACAATCAAGTAGATGACGAAACTAGAAGTGCACGTATATCGTTCTTTAATCAAAAACTTTTTCCCAGTCTGGGGGTGATAGAAACTGTCCCCCTTTAACATATTACTACAGCAAGCGCAATTGAGACAAGGAAAATTGCCCATCCTAGGTGGACACAAGGTCCTTTGGAGGGCAACTCTCCTTGTACCCACATCCGACCTTACCAGTCTGTCTTTCAGATTCCGTCCCCGTCTATAAGAAAGAATAGGACGTGAGCGAAAATCATGGATGTGCGGTAACCCTCTATTCAGAAGACCCCAATGCTTATTCAAAATATTAGCAATTCCACCACTCGCTGGACAATAGGTTGAGACAAAGGGAACACGTTTCTCATTAACCCTATTCTTGTGAGTTTGTAGCTCCCCATCCGTTAATCTAGTCACTTGATTTTTATGAGAAATTACGTTCTTTTTAGGGTAACCTCTGCAGATAAATTTATTACACATTTCATCTAACCTGACATCACATATGTCATCATCAGAGACAATTCGTCGTACTCGTAGCAATTGGCTCCAAGGAAGTGAATCCATCATCCTTCTCGGATGATAACTATCGTATTCTAAAAGACTATTTCTATCAGTCGCTTTTACAAACAAATCTGTACATAACCTCTCATCCTGTTTATATACCATAGTATCCAGGAACTGTACCCTGTCCATGGAATATGTAACAGTAAATTTTAGCTGTGGATGTACATTATTCAACTCAAACAAGAAGTCAAAAAGGTCAGTCTGGGTCCCTTCCCATATACAAAAAATGTCGTCGATGTAGCGCCACCAGGCTCGGACGTGGCGCCAGTAGCTGGAACTGTACACAAATTGGTCCTCAAGTACCGCCATATAGATGTTAGCATAAGTGGGGGCCACATTGGACCCCATGGCGGTACCCCGTAACTGGAGATAATAATCATCCCCAAAGAGAAAAAAAATTATCCTGAGGATGAACTCCAGTAGGGTGAGGACCAACTGTGCACAAGCTGGGGCCACGTCCGAGCCTGACAGCGCCACACCAACGGCATGTAAACCCCTCTCATGCTCGATTGAAGTATACAGGGAGACAACATCCCTGTCCAAGTCACTAGTTCGACCACACTTAGAATACTGTGCACAGTTCTGGTCTCCGGTGTATAAGAAAGACATAGCTGAACTAGAGCAGTTGCAGAGAAGAGCGACCAAGGATATTAGAGGACTGGGGGGTCTGCAATACCAAGATAGGTTATTACACTTGGGGCTATTTAGTTTGGAAAAACGAAGACTAAGGGGTGATCTCATTTTAATGTATAAATATATGAGGGGACAGTACAAAGACCTTTCTGATGATCTTTTTAATCGTAGACCTGAGACAGGGACAAGGGGGCATCCTCTACGTCTGGAGGAAAAAAGGTTTAAGCATAATAACAGACGCGGATTCTTTACTGTAAGAGCAGTGAGACTATGGAACTCTCTGCCGTATGATGTTGTAATGAGTGATTCATTACTTAAATTTAAGAGGAGACTGGATACGTTTCTGGAAAAGTATAATGTTACAGGGTATATATATTAGATTCCTTGATAAGGTGTTGATCCAGGGAACTAGTCTGATTGCCGTATGTGGGGTCGGGAAGGAATTTTTTTCCCCATGGTGGACCTTACTGTTTGCCACATGGGTTTTTTTTGCCTTCCCCTGGATCAACATGTTAGGGCATGTTAGGTTAGGCTATGGGTTGAACTAGATGGACTTAAAGTCTTCCTTCAACCGTAATAACTATGTAACTATGTAACATCAAAGGATACCAACATGGTAGAAGCACCTACCCTGATATCCTCAAGTTTATCCAAAAAAACGTTAGTATCCCTGATGTAGGATCGGGCAGAAGTAGCAAAGCGACGTAAGATTTTATCAAGAAAAATTGCCACTCTATGACACAGAACCCCTCCCTGACACAATTGGTCGTCCTGGGGGGTTCAGCAAGTTTTTGTGTATCTTCGGCAACGTATACAGGACTGGAGTAATAGGTGCATCCACAAAAAGGAATTCAGACAGCTTCTGATCGATAAGTCCACTGGTAAGGGAGTCCTCGATCAGAAGCTGTAACTCCCTCTGAAATCGAGTAGTGGGATTGTGTGTCAATTTCATGTATACAGCAGTATCAGTCAATTGTCCAAAAATTTCTGCTTCATATTTCACAGTGTCCATAATTACAACCGCACCGCCTTTATCGGCTGGTTTGATTGTAATTTTGGCATTATCTGCTAATCTGCCAAGTGATTGTCTTTCAACATTAGATAAATTATTAAAGCCCGTGTTCCGAAATCTACCCTTCAATAATTTCATATCTCTCTCCACCAACTCGATGTAAGATTCGACAAAATGGTTTTTAATGGGAGGTTGAAAGGAACTTTTGTTAAACAAACCTGTTCCTTTTAGGGTAAAACCATCCACTTCCCTCATATCCTGATTTTCACCAAACTGTCTCTCAGAAAAATATGCAGCAAGCCGCAATCGTCTGAAAAAAGCATATAAATCACATTCTATCTGAAACCAATCGGGAGAATTTCTAGGGCAAAATGTAAGTCCTTTAGATAACACAGCATAATTACTTTCTGACAATTCCACTGATGATATATTTACCACTAAGTCATTATGGTTCAGTTCGCTTTCCGCCGTTCGTCCATATTCCGAGTTCTCATTGGTGATTTGTGGAATTTCCTCCGTTCCCAATTTGTGCCTCCACCTTTTGTGTTTTCTGCCACCTCTCCGGATCCTCCTTTTTGTTCAGACGATTGCGGCTTGCTGCATATTTTTCTGAGAGACAGCTTGGTGAAAATCAGGATATGAGGGAAGTGGATGGTTTTACCCTAAAAGGAACAGGTTTGTTTAACAAAAGTTCCTTTCAACCTCCCGTTAAAAACCATTTTGTTGAATCTTACATCGAGTTGGTGGAGAGAGATATGAAATTATTGAAGGGTAGATTTCGGAACACGGGCTTTAATAATTTATCTAATGTTGAAAGACAATCACTTGGCAGATTAGCAGATAATGCCAAAATTACAATCAAACCAGCCGATAAAGGCGGTGCGGTTGTAATTATGGACACTGTGAAATATGAAGCAGAAATTTTTGGACAATTGGCTGATACTGCTGTATACATGAAATTGACACACAATCCCACTACTCGATTTCAGAGGGAGTTACAGCTTCTGATCGAGGACTCCCTTACCAGTGGACTTATCGATCAGAAGCTGTCTGAATTCCTTTTTGTGGATGCACCTATTACTCCAGTCCTGTATACGTTGCCGAAGATACACAAAAACTTGCTGAACCCCCCAGGACGACCAATTGTGTCGGGGAGGGGTTCTATGTGTCATAGAGTGGCAATTTTTCTTGATAAAATCTTACGTCGCTTTGCTACTTCTGCCCGATCCAGGGATACTAACGATTTTTTGGATAAACTTGAGGATATCAGGGTGGGTGCTTCTACCATGTTGGTATCCTTTGATGTTGTCTCCCTGTATACTTCAATCGAGCATGAGAGGGGTTTACATGCCGTTGGTGTGGCGCTGTTGGGCTCGGACGTGGCCCCAGCTTGTGCACAGTTGGTCCTCACCCTACTGGAGTTCATCCTCAGGAGAAATTTTTTTCTCTTTGGGGATGATTATTATCTCCAGTTATGGGGTACCGCCATGGGGTCCAATGTGGCCCCCACTTATGCTAACATCTATATGGCGGTACTTGAGGACCAATTCGTGTACAGTTCCAGCTACTGGCGCCACGTCCGAGCCTGGTGTCGCTACATCGACTACATTTTTTGTATATGGGAAGGGACCCAGACTGACCTTTTTGACTTCTTGTTTGAGTTGAATAATGTACATCCACAGCTAAAATTTACTGTTACATATTCCATGGACAGGGTACAGTTCCTGGATACTATGGTATATAAACAGGATGAGAGGTTATGTACAGATTTGTTTGTAAAAGCGACTGATAGAAATAGTCTTTTAGAATACGATAGTTATCATCCGAGAAGGATGATGGATTCACTTCCTTGGAGCCAATTGCTACGAGTACGACGAATTGTCTCTGATGATGACATATGTGATGTCAGGTTGGATGAAATGTGTAATAAATTTATCTGCAGAGGTTACCCTAAAAAGAAGGTCATTTTTCATAAAAATCAAGTGACTAGATTAACGGATGGGGAGCTACAAACTCAAAAGAATAGGGTTAAAGAGAAACGTGTTCCCTTTGTCTCAACCTATTGTCCAGCGAGTGGTGGAATTGCTAATATTTTGAATAAGCATTGGGGTCTTCTGAATAGAGGGTTACCGCAAATCCATGATTTTCGCTCACGTCCTATTCTTTCTTATAGACGGGGACAGAATCTGAAAGACAGACTGGTAAGGTCAGATGTGGGTACAAGGAGAGTTGCCCTCCAAAGGACCTTGTGTCCACCTAGGATGGGCAATTTTCCTTGTCTCAATTGCGCTTGCTGTAGTAATATGTTAAAGGGGGACAGTTTCTATCACCCCCAGACTGGGAAAAAGTTTTTGATTAAAGAACGATATACGTGTTCTTCTAGTTTCGTCATCTACTTGATAGTATGTCCTTGTGGACTTATGTATGTAGGGAAACTACAATGGAGATCCGAGCTCGTATAAGTAAACACAAGAGCACGATTAGAACTAAGTCACTTGAATTGCCAGTCCCCAAGCATTTTGATCAGTGTCGACACTCCTTTAATCAACTCAGATTCAGGGTGATTGATGGGGTCCCTATACTGAGAAGGGGAGGGAACAAGATACAGCTTTTGAAGCAAAAGGAACTTAGATGGATCTCCATATTGGAGACTTTGCAACCAAAAGGGTTAAATATTGAATATAATCTACAGATATGTATTTCCTGATTTCTCTCTCCTTACAGGTGACATCTGAGTCTGTATATTTGATTTTAAATGCTGTGTTTTTTCTTTTTTCTTTTCTTTTAGCGCATTTGGGATTTGACATCCAGGGAGACTTGGAAGCTATTGGAGTGGCTCTCTTTTTAGTTTTAGTTTTGTTATGATATGCCTTTTTCTTCCTCCTCCCTTTGTGTGCCAAATTGCTATGCACATGATGTTTATACACACATGTTGGTTGCCATGGAGTTGGCTGACTCCGGATCTTCCATGCAGATATGGGCTCGCTGCGTCCTGTGGTTGTCAGGGGGTGTGTTAGGGCGATCTGCTTTGGCTCCTCCCTGGCACTGACGTGGTCGCGTGCGATGCCTAATACTGTTGGGAGTGACGTCCGGTTCAGTACTGTTGGCGCATGCGCCATGGGGTATGTCGGTGCTGCGGTCATGTGACCGTGTGCATGTGATGTGCTTGTGCGCTTGCTCTGGCGATTTCTGATCGGCAGATATAACGGTGTGTATTTAACCTTTTTAGATATAGGGTGATTCGTTGACACTAGTTGGAGCACCAACAGGAAGATCATGTGGAATTGGAGGCTATATCGGCCAGCGATGATGGAATGATCCATTGGCGGATGGTTACCATGACAGCTAAAACAACAATGCTGTGATTGGATCACGGTTTTAGTAGTCTAATATCCCTTGTCTGTTGTATATATTTTTCAATGTTATATGATGTGGTATTAATATATTGAATGTATTTTTATATTTAATGGTGGTATTTGTGTATTTTTTGCACTTATTTGTATAAGGAAATAAAGGCCGCCCCTTGTTGGTGATTGGTGCCTGTTTTGGCTCCACACTATTTAAGGTGGCCAGGTGAACTGTGTTGTATACTTGACAAGGGCCAACATGGCTGAAACGTTGTATGATATGATGGCAGAATAAAGACTGTTTTTGATATATCCTTCACCTGGAATGGATGCTGCTTCCTTTTCTACATTTGTGAGCTTCAAGAGGTAGGCACCAGGAATGGTCTTCCAACAATCTTGAAGGAGTTCCCAGAGATGCTTAGCATTTGTTGGCCCTTTTGCCTTCACTTTGCGGTCCAGCTCACCCCAAACCAACTCGTTTGGGTTCAGGTCTGGTGACTGTGGAGGCCAGGTCATCTGGCATAGCACCCCATCACTCTCCTTCTAAGTCAAATAGCCCTTAAACAGCCTGGAGGTGTGTTTGAGGTCATTGTCCTGTTGAAAAATAAACAATGGTCCAAATAAACGCAAACCGGATGGAATAGCATGCCGCTGCAAGATGCTGAGGTAGCCATGCTGGTTTAGTATGCCTTCAATTTTGAATAAATCCCCAACAGTGTCACCAGCAAAGCACCCCCACACCATCACACCTCCACTCTTCACAGTGGGAACCAGGCATGTAGAGTCCATCCGTTCACCTTTTCTGCGTCGCACAAAGACACAGTGGTTTGAACCAAAGATCTCAAATTTGGACTCATCAGACCAAAGCACAGATTTCCACTGGTCTAATGTCCATTCCTTGTGTTCTTTAGCCCAAACAAGTCTCTACTGCTTGTTGCCTGTCCTTAGCAGTGATCTCCTAGCAGCTATTTTACCTTGAAGGCCTGCTGCACAAAGTCCCCTCTTAACAGTTGTTGTAGAGATGTGTCTGCTGCTAGAACTCTGTGTGGCATTGACCTGGCATTGACCTGGTCTCTAATCTGAGCTGCTGTTAACCTGCGATTTCTGAGGCTGGTGACTCAGATAATGCTTATTCTCAGAAGCAGAGGTGACTCTTGGTCTTCCTTTCCTGGGACGGTCCTCATGTGAGACAGTTTCTTTGTAGCGCTTGATGGTTTTTGCCACTGCACTTTGGGACACTTTCAAAGTTTTCCCATTTTTTCGGACTGACTGACCTTCATTTGTTAAAGTAATGATGGCCACTCGATTTTCTTTACTTAGCTGCTTTTTTCTTGCCATAATAAAAATTCTAACAGTCTATTCAGTAGGACTATCAGCTGTGTATCCACCAGACTTCTGCACTACACAACTGATGGTCCCAACCCCATTTATAAGGCAAAAAATCCCACATATTAAACCTGACAGGGCACACCTTTGAAGTGAAAACCATTACCGGTGACTACCTCTTGAAGCTCATCAAGAGAATACCAAGAGTGTGCAAAGCAGTCATCAAAGCAAAATGTGGCTACCTTGAAGAACCTAGAATGTAAGACATAATTTCAGTTGTTTCACACTTTTTTTTGTTAAGTATATAATTCCACATGTGTTAATTCATAGTTTTGATGCCTTCAGTGTGAATGTACAATTTTCATAGTCATGAAAATACAGAAAAATCTTTAAATGAGAAGGTGTGTCCAAACTTTTGGTCTGTACTGTATATATACTGTAAATATATACATTTAACCCCTTTCTGACATTGGACGGGATAGTACATCCGACGTCAGAAGCCCCGCTTTGAGGTGGGCTCCAGTGGTAAGCCCACCTCAAAGCCGCAACATGTCAGCTGCTTTCAACAGCTGACATGTGCCTGCAATAGGTGCTGGCAGAATCACAATCCGCCCGCACCTATTAACTAGTTAAATGCCGCTGTCAAACTCTGACAGGGGCATTTAACGCGTGCTTCCGGCCATCATGCTGGACATACGCGCACCACTGACCCCTGTCATGTGATCGGGGGTCAGCAGTGCATCGGCATGACAAGCAGAGGTCTCCTTGAGACCTTTATGGTTGTTGATGCCGGATTGCTATGAGCGGCATCCTGTGGTCAGCGCTAATAACAATGGAGTAATTCTGCTACATAGGGGCGATCTGAGCATCTCATCTCTGTAGCAGAGCCGATCACGTTATGGCAGCTTCTAGTCTCCAATGGAAGCTATTGAAGCATGCCAAAAGTAAAAAAAAATGTGATTAAAAATATGAAAAATATATATATAAAAGTTTAAATCACCCACTTTTGCCCCATTCAAAATAAAACAATAAAAATAAAATCAAACATAGACATATTTGATATCGCCGCGTTAAGAATCACTCGATCTATCAATTAAAAAAAGGATTAACCTGATCACTAAACGGCGTAGCGAGAAAAAAATCAAAACGCCAGAATTACCTTTTTTGGCCGCCGTGACATTGCATTAAAATGCAATAAAGGGCGATCAAAAGATTGTATCTGCAAAAAAATGGTATTATTAATAATGTCAGCTCGGCATGCAAAAAAATAAGCCCACACCCAACCAGAGATCACAAAAAATGGAGACGC
Source organism: Ranitomeya variabilis (assembly GCF_051348905.1). Taxonomy (NCBI): domain Eukaryota; kingdom Metazoa; phylum Chordata; class Amphibia; order Anura; family Dendrobatidae; genus Ranitomeya; species Ranitomeya variabilis. Next base: position 794,857,221 of record NC_135233.1, on the reverse strand, counting down.
TACGGGTCTTGGAAAACTGCACAATTTTTTTTTTTTTAGCAAACTTTGAAATTTTTTTCACCACTTAAATAAAAAAGAATCTAGACAAGTTTGGTGTCTATGAACTCGTAATGACATGGAGAATCATAATGGCAGGTCTGTTTTAGCATTTAGTGAACCTAGCAAAAAAAGACAAACAAAAACTGTGGGATTGCACTTTTTTTGAAATTTCACTGCGCTTGGAATTTTTTTCCCATTTCTAGTACACAACATGTTAAAACCAATGGTGGCATTCAAAATTACAACTCATCCCGTAAAAAATAAGCTCTCACATAGCCATATTGATGAAAAAATAAAAAAGTTATGGCTCTGGGAAGGAGGGGAGTTATAAACAAAAACACAAAAACGAGAAAAAGACACTAGTGTTGAGCGAGCACTAAAATGCTCTGGTTCTCGTTGCTCAGGTCGAGCAATCTGAAATACTCGGTGACTCGACCAGAGCATCGAGCCCAATGTAAATCTATGGGAAACCCGAGTGTTAGGGGTCAAGATCCCGCCTCTGCACAGGGGGAATCTCGAGCCATCTCCACTGCGGTCTCCCATCCTTCTCCAGCCGCAGTGGAGCCTGCTCAGCGGAGACGTCAGTCCCAGGGTCTTGCTCAGTCTGACTCGTTCCAAAAGGTTACTGCTGCTTTTCCAGCTTCTGCCATTAAAGGCAGTACTGGGCAGCGGCGAGCAGATGCTTCTGGGACTAAGTAGGGCTTTTCTCATTCTGAGCATGCCCAGAGTAAGATCTCTCAGTGGAGATTGAGGGTCACATGTTCAGATACTGCAGCTAAATCCATTGGCCCTCCAGGAAGGTCCTGAAGGTGCTCAGGCTCTGTAGCAGCCTCTCATTGGTCCTTCTAGGAAGGTCCTGTTCTTGCTGCAGCTATTTAAGGTTCTCATGACCGCACGGCCATGCGCTAGTATTGAATCAGTTTTGTGCATGCACCAGTGTGGTCACATTTATGTGTGTGTTCAGGGACTCGGCTGAAATAAGCCCCTAGAATGCCAGCACCTCCGGCGAGGAGATTGTGTGTGTGGATCTAGGGCCCCGACTGAAATAAGCCCCTAGAATATCGGCTTCTCCGGTGAGGAGATTGTATGTGTGTGTGACCACAGACTGCCTTCAGCTCGGCAGTTAGCTGTGAACTCCTGTGGGGTTAACAGGGCACAGCGTCTTGTTTCCGTGCGACTCTATGAAGTAACAGAGGTCGCTTAGACCGCCATATAGTGCCGTCATTTGCTAGCAGAAGGTTCCCCCTGAACGGTGGACCCCGGGCTGCGAATGCAATAATAACATCTATATTTACTTGGTGCGTTCCACTAGCCCTAACATAATACTAGCGCCAGGGTCTGGCTAGCAATGGCGGACAAACAGCAATCTTTGCAGTACATCCAGCAGCTGGAGGGTAGGTTGGCGGCTCTCGAGCGCACAACCTCAGCTGTGGATGTTACAGCAGTAGCTTTTCAGGCTGCTAGCGTGGCTGCAGCAACTTTGTCCACTGCCACTCCTGTTCTGAACCTATCTCACCTCCCGCTGCCAGAAAAATTCTCTGGTGATGGCAAATCTTGTAGGGGTTTCATGAGTCAGTGCTCAATACACCTCGAGCTTCTGGCTGCACGTTTCCCTACAGAGCGGGCAAAGGTGGGATTCATTATGACCCTCCTGTCGGACAGGGCATTGGAGTGGGCTACGCCGCTGTGGGAGCATGGTGATCATGTGGTGCAGAGTGCTCCGCTGTTTCTGAGCACTCTGAAACAGGTCTTTTTAGGACCTCGAGTCACCCATGATACGGCGCTCCAACTGTTGGCATTTACTCAGGGCTCGTCCTTGGTCAGCCATTTTGCTGTCCACTTCCGCACCTTAGCATCTGAGCTGGAGTGGTCGGATAAAGCCCTCATCCCTATATTTTGGAGGGGGCTGGCTGACCATGTTAAGGACGCTCTGGCCACTAGGGAGATTCCCGCCACACTGGAGGAGTTAATAGCTGTATCTACTCGTATTGACCTCCGTTTTCACGAGCGGAGGTTAGAGTGAGCCCAGTGTAGGCAGAGGTTTCGGCTGGCTCCCACCTTCGCCAAACCTTTGGAATCTGCGGTTCAGGCAACCGAGTCACATGAGGCCATGGAGGTGCTGCGAGCGGGACCTAAGTCCCGGACCGCTCGTGCACTTAGGGTCTGTCATGTTTGCCGGCAGTCAGGACATTTTGCCACCAGATGTCCTCAGCGGTCGGGGAAATGTCAGCGTCTAGTGGTAGTGGGTTGAGGTTCACTAGACACGGCGACGTTTGCCTCCAAATTGTCCTTTAAGGGAACAATTACCATTGGCCCATCCACTCATTCGGTAGAAATTGCGTGGACTTCGGGGCGGAGGTCAATTTTATGTCTTCTGCCTTCGCCCAACGACACGCAATACCTATGGTGATGCTCGCCCACCCAGTGACCATACGAGTGGTGAATGGGTCGACATTGCCCTCACAGATTACACACCAGACCATCCCATTTACTCTATCCATGTCGCCATCTCATCAGGAGATAATATTTCTGCTTGTCATTCCTGAGGGAATTGATGAGGTCCTGTTAGGGATACCTTGGCTATGGTACTACTCTCCTCATATTGAGTGGTCCACAGGCAGGATTTTGGGATGGAGTAAATCTTGTGGGGGTAGATGTCAGAGGGAATGCGTTCAGGTTGCTACTACTGAGGAACCCGCAGATCTCTCCTCTCTCCCCAAGCAATATTGGCCCTATGAGGACGTGTTCTCCAAAAGGGCTGTGGAGACTCTTCTGCCTCACCGCCCCTATGACTGTCCTATTGACCTCTTGCCTGGTGTTGAGCCTCCCCGGGGTCGAGTCTACCCATTGTCTCTCCCAGAGACGGAGGCTATGTCTCAGTACATCCAGGAGAATTTGGCAAGAGGATTCATTAGGATGTCTGTGTCCCCTGCAGGGGCTGGGTTCTTCTTTGTGCAGAAGAAGAATGGAGAATCACATCCATGCATTGATTACAGGGGTTTTAACGCCATCACCGTTAAGAACAAGTACCCTCTGCCCCTGATATCTGAGCTTTTTGACAGGCTTCGGGGAGCAAGAGTGTTTACCAAACTAGATCTGCAGGGTGCTTACAACCTGATTCGCATCCGTGAGGGGGACAAATGAAATGAAAGACGGCTTTTAACACCAGGGATGGGCACTATGAGTATCTGGTGATGCCCTTCGTGCTCTGTAATGCCCCAGCCGTTTTCCAAGACTTTGTAAATAATATCTTCCGGGATATGCTCTCCACCTCAGTGGTAGTCTACCTGGATGATATTCTCATCTACTCTCCAGATATAGACTCCCACGGGAGAGATGTGTGCAAAGTCTTCAACCTCCTACGGGCAAATTCCCTCTATGCCAAGTTGGAGAAGTGTGTGTTTGAGCAGGAGTCTTTGCCTTTCCTGGGCTATATCATCTTGGCCCAAGGATTGGCTATGGATCCTGCCAAGCTACAGGCTGTGATGGACTGGCAGGAACCCCATTCTCTCAAAGTGGTGCAGTGCTTTATGGGGTTAATTAACTACTATCGCCAGTTCATTCCCCACTTCTCAACTCTGGTAGCTCCTTTGGTTGCCCTCACCAAAAAGGGAGCAAATCCCAAATTGTGGTCAGAAGAGGTCTCCAAGGCCTTCCTCTCTGTTAAGTCCCACTTTGCTAGCACTCCCATTCTACAACCCCCCCTATGTAGATAAACCTTTCATAATGGAGGTGGATGCCTCATCTGTCGGTGCTGGAGCAGTCCTATTCCAAAAGGATGCTCAAGGTTGGAAGCATCCCTGCTTCTTTTTCTCTAAGACCTTCACACCGGCAGAGAGGAATTATTCCATCGAGGACAGGGAGTTGCTAGCTATGAAGTTGGCCTTCTCGGAGTGGAGACATCTCTTGGAGGGGGCTCGTTTTCCCTTCCAAGTTTTCCCCGACCACAATAATTTGGTCTATATTCAGACTGCCCAGCGGCTAAATTCTCGCCAGGCCAGATGGTCCCTGTTCTTCTCCTGGTTCCATTTCACCTTCCATTTTCTCTCCAGGGAGAAGAATATTCGTGCCGATGCTCTCTCCCGCTCCGTAGTGTCATCAGCGGAGGAGGAGGAATAGGAACCTCGGCTTATTGTCCCTTCTGAGAGTCTGAGGACCGTGGCTCCAGTTTCGCTTGAGTCTGTGCCCCCGGGTAGGACTTTCGGGCCAGCAAATTTGCAACCGGAGGTTCTCTCTTGGGCTCATTCGTCCAGAGTGGGTGGGCACTTTGGGACTAAAAGGACATCTGAGCTGCTGGTGAGAACGTACTGGTGGCCACATATGGTCCGTGACGTCGGAGACTAAATTCGGGCGTGTGTCTCCTGCGCCAAAAATAAGTCTTCTCAACAATGGCCAGCTGGGTTATTATATCCCCTGCCGGTGGCAGACAGGCCCTGGGAGATGGTCGGGATGGACTTTGTGGTGGGTTTGCCCAAGTCTCATGGCTGTACCATCATTTGGGTTATCACCGATCATTTTTCTAAGATGGTGCACTTGGCGCTGCTTCCCCGGCTACCTTCTGCACGGGCCTTGGCAGCGTTCTTTATAAAACACATCTTCCATCTACACGGTATGCCGGACAAAATTGTCAGTGACCGGGGTCCCCAGTTTGCATCTCGGTTCTGGAGAGAGCTTTGTCATCTTCTCAGCATTGAGTTGAATCTCTCTTCTGCGTATCATCCCAAGACGAATGGGTTGGTAGAGAGGGCCAACCAGACCTTGGTCACATATCTGCGACATTTTGTCTCAGCCAGGCAGGATGACTGGGCATCTTTGCTATCGTGGGCAGATTTTGCACTGAACAACGCTGTAGCTGACTCCACTGGACAGACTCCATTCCTCCTTAACTATGGTCAGCATCCGCGGGTACCTGTGCCCATGCCCGTGTCTTCCGCCGACTCCAGGGTGGCAGACTGGGCTGTATCGGGACAGGACTTTTGGGACTGCACTCAGGATGCCATTCGGGCCTCCAAGGAGAGAATGAGGTCCTCCGCCGATACACATCGGCGCCCCGCTCCGACCTTTGCTCCTGGCGATTTAGTATGGCTCTCCGCCCATAACATCAGGCTGCGAGTTGAGTCCACTAAGTTTGCACCTCGCTACTTGGGTCCTTTCAAGGTCCTCGAACAGGTTAACCCTGTGGTCTACCGTTTAGCCCTTCCGCCATGCCTGGGTATCACCGACACCTTTCATGTGTCCCTCTTGAAGCCCGTATTCATGTCCCAGTTTTCCGAGTCATCTGCCGGGACATCGGGTTCATCTTCGGATGATTACGAGGTGAAAGCTATCTTGGGGTGCAAGGTGGTATGTGGCAAAAATTTTTATTTGGTGGATTGGAGGGGTTATGGCCCAGAGGACAGGTCCTGGGAGCCTGCTGAGCATATTCGAGCTCCGCAGCTCATTGCTGCCTTCGAACGTAGCGAGGTCCAAGGAGGGGGGTAATGTTAGGGGTCAAGATCCCGCCTCTGCACAGGGGGAATCTCGAGCCATCTCCGCTGCGGTCTCCCATCCTTCTCCAGCCACAGTGGAGCCTGCTCAGCGGAGACGTCGGTCCCAGCGTCTTGCTCAGTCTGACTCTGTCCAAAGGGTTACTGCTGCTTTTCAAGCTTCTGCCATTAAAGCCAGTACTGGGCAGCGCCGAGCAGACGCTTCTGGGACTAAGTAGGGCTTTTCTCGTTCTGAGCATGCCCCGGCTGAAATAAGCCCCTAGAATACCGGCTTCTCCGGTGAGGAGATTGTATGTGTGTGTGATCACAGACTGCCTTCAGCTCGGCAGTTAGCTGTGAACTCCTGTGGGGTTAACAGGGCACAGCGTCTTGTTTCCGTGTGACTCTGTGAAGTAACAGAGGTCGCTTAGACCGCCATATAGTGCCGTCATTTGCTAGCAGCAGGTTCTTCCTGCACGGTGGACCCCGGGCTGCGAACTCACCAATAATAACATCTATATTTACTCGGTGCGTTCCGCTAGCCCTAACATCGAGCATTTTTACCGCGATCCCCACAGGGGTCCTTTTAAGGTCTAAAAACATCTGAAAATTATGGAAACAGTGCTCAAATGATGGGAAGATCATGAGGAATGCCACTGGAAGCATTTCTGACTCCTAGGTCACAGCTGTGAGCAATGTTGTCAGAGTCTTAGGCCACTTTTACAGGCACACCAAAAACATACAAAAACAAAATCAAAATGGATTTAACTGGGAAATATGTTAAAGAACATCCTTTCCAGGGTAATGACTTTTATATAAGGTAAAATAATTAACCCAAAACAAAAATGTTACACCACTACTTGGGCTATGTTCACAATTAGCGTTTTTTATGTGTTTTTCAACTTTAGCATTGCTTTCAACCAATACAAATGCATTCACTGGGAAATGTCATTGTAACATTTAACAACCTTAGTTGGCCATGTGGTGTGTGACACATCATCGGACACACGTTGTTTCATTTATGAAAGAGGGACTCTTAAAGTCACAAAGCCTATTTTTATAAGGCCATCAGGTGGCATTAATATTCTTAAAGGGCCATTATTAAACAGTGGGTCTCCTATAGTGTTATTGCCTAGACAGTGAGTGGCTGTGCTGCCAAAAATTAGGATGCACCCCAATACCCCTTTGACGAGACGTACAGGAGGGCCTCCCAAGAAAAATGTTCTCATTATAAGAAATTGGGTCTCCCATAGTATTTGCCTATGCATTGAATGCAAGGCCTGCCCTCCCCCAAAGTTACACGCACCCCAATAAGCCTTTGAGCGCACATACTGGATGGCCACAGGAAAACCTAGTTCACATTATTCATTTGATACTGCCATACTGTTTGCTTAGGCATTGAATATAAGCAAAACCACTAAAAAAAATAGTGTACAAGTCCAAAATATATGTAGAAATATATATTTATTTGAACAAACACTAAAACATGGACAAAGACTGCAAGGTAGGAGACGTGAACAAGACCTCATAAAACCTGGGAGGTGGCAATGATCGCCAGATGACAGTACCATAAACAACCCACAATGATTTGTGGGATGTTAGGGTAGGCACGCATAAACAATAATAGCACACTGTCAAAAGAGCATACAAAATGATAACGTGATATTACACAATAATGAAGGTAAAAGTCCATAGGCAGGTGCAAGTACAGATGATACAAGTGTACATACCACAATAAGAAAGGGGAACACGCCAACTCCAGCCCACCCCAACACGCGTTTCGGTAAAGTCCTTCCTCAGGGGGCGTGCCAGGTATAGAGGCCGGTGGAATATATAGTGGCCAAACCAAAGCGACTCACCAATAAGCGGACGCATCACCGCAAACCGGCCACACCTGTCTACACCTACCACACACGGGCCCGTGTGTGTCAGTGCAGAACCGCGGACTGGAAGTGGAATGACGCGTACCGCGCATGACCGGAAGTGTACCAGCGTCCATTTTTATGGAGGGCAAATGAGATCAACACAAAAACAAGTAAGGGATACATGGGAACATAGCGCAAACAGTGCGTTCCTATTAGAAAACCTTATGGCAACTATGCACAATAGAAAAGAAACAATAATGCCTTAAGGAAACATATAAATACACAGAGCATTAAAAACTGTGCAGAGATGAAGGCAACAACATACGGAGGATAATACATAAACAAAAAACTATATAACCGCACAAAAAAATCCATGGCATGTACAAAATTCATATACAGCAGACATTATATAGAAATATACACAGAAACCGGGAATAATATATAAAAAAAAACAAAAACAAAAAAAGCACAATAATGAAAAAATATACGCCAATATAAACCAACCCCGCTATGCCCCAATATCCCTATACATTGTGGTAAAACAAGAAAATGTAGGCCACTACAACCATCATATAGTAACCAATAGGTCAAACCAACACATATACAGCAACACTTACATATATAAAAAAACAATACATATACATTTTATTACTAAAAACATATGACTATGGTGTAACAGAACAACTGGATGGAGACCCATAGTTCATCCCATGATACGAAAAATCCACCGTAGCCAAAAACTCCTGGCAAACGAAGATCACTAAAGATAAAAACAAAGAGTTAAAATCAAATAAAAAAAGGAAACATGAGGTAGATAACACAACCAATATACTCAGCAGCCGGAAGCATGAAGGAAAGGGACAAATGAAACACATTCATTCAATCCAAAAGGGTGGACCATATTGAGTTGCCAAATCCATCTCGTCTCTAATCTACCCAGTTTCCTGGACAGATCACCACCCCTGATATTGATCTTCAAGGCATCAATGCCCCGCACTCTAAAAAGGGTGTCATCACAATTGTGAAATTCCTTGAAGTGTCGGGGTATAGTTTTGAGGGTGGATGTCTCCACATGTGTAGCTGCTGCCTGAATACCCAAGACATGCTCTCTGATGCGAACCTTGAGCTGACGCGTGGTAAGCCCCACATAGATCAACCCGCAGGGACAAGTAGCATAATAAACCACGTACCTGGTGGTACAGGTAATATAAGATCGAATCTTATAGCTCTTGGTTGCATCAGAGTTGGTAAAAGTATCGCATCGATCAACATTGGGGCAGGCTACGCAGCCGCCACATGGAGAACAACCCACCCTCCCTGGGAATCCGTCCAGGAACGTGGGTTTAGAATGATAAGAATAGTGGCTCGAGACAAGATGGTCCCTCAAATTTTTGGCGCGTTGAAATGCCAAAGAGGGATGTGCCAAAATAAATTTAGTAATAATAGGATCCACCCTTAAAATAGGCCAGGCATTACCTAGAATAGAACGAACCCTGTCTGACTGAGAGCTAAAAGCAGTTACAAAGCGCAAAACCTGCTTGTCACTATGCCCACCCCTAGTCCGAGTGCCATATAACAGGTCATGGCGGGAAGCATGTTTTGCCCTAAGATAGGCCCGCTTAATTGACCTCCGACTATACCCACGGGATCTGAACCGTTCCCTCAGCTCCTCCGCACAGTGCTCGAACACAGTATCTGATGAACAGATTCTCCTAATGCGGAGGAACTGACCAATCGGGACAGATCTGATCATATGCTGTGGATGGCCAGATGATGCATGTAACAGGGCGTTCGTGGCCATTTCCTTCCTAAAGATATCCGTCTGTAACATCCCGGACGGGTCTCTCCTGATAGAGACATCAAGAAAGTCCAAGGATGTAGCATTAGATGTAAATGTAAGATGGATATTATAGTCATTGCTATTCAGAGTCTCAACCAGTTGCGCCAGGTCAGATGGAGTTTTTTTTTTTTTTTAAATTTGATTTTAACTCTTTGTTTTTATCTTTAGTTATCTTTGCTTGCCAGGAGTTTTTGGCTACGGTGGATTTTTCGTATCATGGGATGAACTATGGGTCTCCATCCAGTTGTTCTGTTACACCATAGTCATATGTTTTTAGTAATAAAATGTATATGTATTGTTTTTTATATATGTTAGGGTACGGCTCCATGGTACGGCTTGCCGGCGGGTTCGCCGCAGCGGCGAAGCCGCTCGGAGCTAAGCCCCGCCCCCTTTCTGGGACGCGATGGTGCCGGATGTGTACAGTACACATCCGGGATCATCGCACCCCTCGCCATAGGGCCCTGTGATATGCCTTGCGGGGACGCTGCGTCCCCGCAAGGTGTACGGACATGCTGCGTTCTGAAAAGACGCGCAGCATGTCCGGAGTCGCAGGGCCGCCGCGTGCGGGTTTCCACGCATAGTGGAGATGGGATTTCATAAAATCCCCTCCACTATGCTGGAACATCTGGACGCTGCTTGTTTGACGCTGCAGCGTCAAACAAGCAGCGTTTACGTACCGTGGAAACATACCCTAAGTGTTGCTGTATATGTGTTGGTTTGACCTATTGGTTACTATATGATGGTTGTAGTGGCCTACATTTTCTTGTTTTACCACAATGTATAGGGATATTGGGGCATAGCGGGGTTGGTTTATATTGGCGTGTATATCTTTCTATGTATGTTGTGGACTAGTTATATGCAACGGGATTCTATATATTTTTATGTCTGTATTTTCTTGTAATTGTGGTTTATTTTGTATTCTTGTTTATTTTTGTCATTATTTTTGTGATACGTTTTTTCTTTATTAGTTTATATATTTTTTCATGATTGTGTTTTTTTTTTTTTTTATATATATTATTCCCGGTTTCTGGGTATATTTCTATATAATGTTTGCTGTATATGAATTTTCTACATGCCATGGATTTTTTTGTGCGGTTATATAGTTTTTTGTTTATGTATTATCCTCCGTATGTTGTTGCCTTCATCTCTGCACAGTTTTTAATGCTCTGTGTATTTATATGTTTCTTTAAGGCATTATTGTTTCTTTTCTATTGTGCATAGTTGCCATAAGGTTTTCTAATAGGAACGCACTGTTTGCGCTATGTTCCCATGTATCCCATACTTGTTTTTGTGTTGATCACATTTGCCCTCCATAAAAATGGCCGCCGGTACACTCCCGGTGATGCGCGGTACGCGTCATTCCACTTCCGGTCCGCGGTTCTGCGCTGACACACACGGGCCGTGTGTGGTAGGTGTAGACAGGTGTGGCCGGTTTGCGGTGATGCGTCCACTTATTGGTGAGTGGTTTTGGTTTGGCCACTATATATTCCACCGGCCTCTATACCTGGCACGCCCCCTGAGGAAGGACTTTACCGAAACGCGCGTTGGGGTGGGCTGGAGTTGGCGTGTTCCCCTTTCTTATTGTGGTATGTACACTTGTATCATCTGTACTTGCACCTGCCTATGGACTTTTACCTTCATTATTGTGTAATATCACGTTATCATTTTGTATGCTCTTTGACAGTGTGCTATTATTGTTTATGTGTGCCTACCCTTACATCCCACAAATCATTGTGGGTTGTTTATGGTACTGTCATCTGGGGATCATTGCCACCTCCCAGGCTTCATGAGGTCTTGTTCACGTCTCCTACCTTGCAGTCTTTGTCCATGTTTTAGTGTTTGTTCAAATAAATATATATTTCTACATATATTTTGGACTTGTACACTATTTTTTTTAGTGGTTTTGCTTATATAGCATTAGTGTGTCCTACACATTTTCCATATAGAGGCTGGTCTTATTATACAACTATGTTGATATGAATATACAATCGTGTACCAGCCGTCAGTGTGTGCCTTGTTTTGCATGTTTATTAATTTTATCTGTGTTATGCACAGGATCGTTGGTTTGCACTATGGATTTTCGGGCCAGGGAGAAAACATGGCTCAACGATATGGACAAGGTTTTCGGCAGTGGTGGGGTTGATGTGCAGCAGCCGGTTGACGTCGGTTTTGATGACAAACTTTCTAATATTAGTGGTCTTATCACTAAAAGGTCTAGGCTATGGTGGAATCGCTTATTCCTAGATAGATATAAGATTAATGGGATGATCCCCAGAGGGCTGAGAGTTAGAGTTATTCCATCGTTCCCTGTTGATGATACGTCTTTTATAGATAAATGGGAGTAGGCATACAATATCTGTTCGCAGTCTCTTATGCAGCTTCTAATTGACCTTAATACTACAAAAATTAATGAACTTGACGGTCAGATTGATGCTGCTCAGCTTGAAATACGTTCCATCTGCACTCCTGAGAAGGTTCATAAATTTGAAATGGATCTTGACAAATCCATGGATGTTATGGTCAAGAAAATCCAGGATTCTCAGCTGGTGAAATATAGGAGGGATATGAAAGACTATCAGACTGTTGTGAATTCTGCTCTTGGGCTCCCTCCGGTGGTTGTTAGTGGTAGTGCAGTGGTCTCTGGATTATAGGCCAGGGCAGGTGTTTCTGCTTATTGCTGCTCTATTAGGTATTTAGGTTTGTAGGATCCATCAATCCCTGCCAGTTGTCCATTGTATCTTGGAGGGATTGCATCTCTGTCTGGCTCCACTGCCCTGCTGTCTTTTCAGCTAAGATAAGTGCCTTGTTTTGGTTCTCTGTAGCACGCATGCAGTGTGCTTTTATGTGCAGTGCAATCTATTGTGTTTTTGTCCAGCTTGACTTGTTTGGATTTTTCTGTCATGCTGGTTTCTCTGGAGATGCAGATATACATCCTATGTCTTTAGTTAGATGTAGTATATAGTATTTTCTGCTGTGGAATTTTCTAGTGTTTTAATACTGACCGCTTAGATCTCTGTCCTATCCTTTCTATCTAGCTAGAAGGGCCTCTTTTGCTAAACTCTGTTTTTTCTGCCTGTGCACGTATTTCCTCTTAAACTCACAGTCAATATTTGTGGGGGGCTGCCTATCCTTTGGGGCTCTGCTCTGAGGCAAGATAGGATTTCCCATTTCCATCTTTAGGGGTATTTAGTCCTCCGGCTGTGTCGAGGTGTCTAGGCCTGGTTAGGTACATCCCACAGCTATTTCTAGTTGCGGTGTCAGTATTAGGATTGCGGTCAGTACAGGTACCACCTACTCCAGAGATAGTCTCATGCGGCTCCGGGGTCACCGGATCATAACAGTACAACTGGCCAACAATGAGTTAAATGCATCTCAGAAGAAGGGAAGAAAAGTCCTGAGCCATTTTTTTTTCTGCAGTCTGTTTTGTCTTTGGCTAAAAATAAACCCCAGTTTTGGACACAGGTGACCATGTGCATGGCGCCAGCCCATCGGGAGGATTGTCGCTTTTTGGTGTTGCATAATTTGCATGATGCTATTGTGCTGGGTTTTCCATGGTTGCAGGTACATAATCCGGTGTTGGATTGGAAATCTATGTCTGTGACTAGTTGGGGTTGTCAGGGAGTTCATGGTGACGTTCCTTTGATGTCAATCTCCTCTTCCCCCCCTTCTGAAATTCCAGAGTTCTTGTCTGATTTTCAGGATGTGTTCAATGAGCCCAAGTCCAGTTCCCTTCCACCGCATAGGGACTGTGATTGTGCTATTGACTTGATTCCAGGTTGTAAGTTTCCTAAGGGCCGACTTTTCAACCTGTCGGTGCCTGAACATACCGCTATGCGGAGTTATATTAAGGAGTCTCTGGAGAAAGGGCATATTCGGCCATCTTCTTCACCATTGGGAGCGGGATTTTTTTTTGTTGCCAAGAAGGATGGCTCCTTGAGACCTTGTATTGATTATAGCCTCTTGAATAAGATCACGGTCAAATTTCAATACCCTTTGCCTTTGCTTTCTGATTTGTTTGCTAGGATTAAGGGGGCTAGTTGGTTTACTAAGATTGACATTCGAGGGGCATATAATCTTATTCGTATTAAGCAGGGTGACGAATGGAAAACTGCATTTAATATGCCTGAGGGCCATTTTGAATACCTTGTGATGCCCTTCGGGCTCTCTAATGCTCCATCTGTTTTTCAGTCCTTCATGCATGATATCTTCCGGAATTATCTTGATAAATTCATGATTGTATATTTGGATGACATTTTGATTTTTTCCGATGATTGGGAGTCTCATGTGAAACAGGTCAGAATGGTTTTTCAGATCCTTCGTGACAATGCTTTGTTTGTGAAGGGGTCTAAGTGTCTTTTTGGAGTGCAGAAGGTTTCTTTTTTGGGCTTTATTTTTTCTCCCTCATCTATAGAGATGGATCCGGTTAAGGTTCAGGCCATTCATGATTGGATTCAGCCTACGTCCGTGAAGAGTCTTTTTTTATCGCCGTTTCATTGCTAACTTCTCCAGTGTGGTTAAACCCCTGACCAATTTGAGGAAAAGGGGCGCTGATGTGACAAATTGGTCCTCTGTGGCTGTCTCTGCCTTTCAGGAGCTTAAACGCCGATTTACTTCTGCTCCGGAGTTGCGTCAGCCAGATGTTTCTCTTCCATTTCAGGTTGAGGTTGACGCTTCTACGATTGGGGCAGGGGCCGTTTTGTCTCAGAGGAATTCTGATGGTTCCTTGATGAAACCATGTGCCTTCTTTTCCCAAAAGTTTTCGCCTGCTGAACGTAATTATGATGTCGGCAATCAGGAATTGTTGGCTATGAAGTGGGCGTTCGAGGAATGGCGACATTGGCTTGAGGGAGCCAAGCATCGCATTGTGGTTTTGACCGATCATAAAAATCTGATTTACCTCGAGTCTGCCAAGCGGTTGAATCCTAGACAGTCTCGATGGTCTTTGTTTTTCTCCCATTTTGATTTTGTGGTCTCGTATCTTCCGGGTTCTAAGAATATTAAAGCTGATGCCCTCTCTAGGAGCTTTTTGCCTGATTCTCCGGAGGTCCTTGAACCGGTCGGTATTCTAAAGGAAGGGGTGGTTCTTTCTGCCATCTCCCTTGATCTACGACGGGTCCTTCAGGAATTTCAGGCTGACAAACCTGACCGCTGTCCAGTGGGGAAACTGTTCGTTCCTGATAAATGGACTAGTAGGGTGATTTCGGAGGTTCATTGTTCTATGTTGGCTGGTCATCCTGGTATTTTTGGTACCAGAGATTTGGTTGGTAGGTCTTTTTGGTGGCCTTCTTTGTCGCGGGATGTGCGTTCTTTTGTGCAGTCCTGTGGGACTTGTGCGCGGGCTATGCCTTGTTGTTCCCGCGCTAGTGGGTTGCTTTTGCCTTTGCCGGTCCCTGAGAGGCCTTGGACGCATATTTCTATGGATTTTATTTCAGACCTTCCTGTTTCCCAGAGGATGTCAGTTATCTGGGTGGTTTGTGACCGGTTTTCTAAGATGGTTCATTTGGTGCCTTTGCCTAAGTTGCCTTCCTCTTCTGATTTGGTTCCATTGTTTTTTCAGCATGTGGTTCGTTTGCATGGTATTCCGGAGAATATTGTGTCTGACAGAGGTTCCCAGTTTGTTTCTAGGTTTTGGCGAGCCTTTTGTGCTAGGCTGGGCATTGATTTGTCTTTTTATTCCGCATTTCATCCTCAGACAAATGGCCAAACCGAGCGAACCAACCAGACTTTGGAAACTTATTTGAGATGCTTCGTGTCTGCTGATCAGGATGATTGGGTGGCTTTTTTGCCATTGGCCGAGTTTTCCCTTAATAATCGGGCTAGTTCGGCTACCTTGGTTTCGCCTTTTTTTTGTAATTTTGGTTTTCATCCTCGTTTTTCTTCAGGGCAGGTTGAGCCTTCTGATTGTCCTGGTGTGGATTCTGTGGTGGACAGGTTGCAGCAAATTTGGGCTCATGTGGTGGACAATTTGGTGTTGTCTCAGGAGGAGGCGCAACGTTTTGCTAATCGTCGTCGGTGTGTTGGTTCCCGGCTTCGGGTTGGGGATTTGGTCTGGTTGTCTTCTCGTCATGTTCCTATGAAGGTTTCTTCCCCTAAGTTTAAGCCTCGGTTTATTGGTCCTTATAGGATTTCTGAGATTATCAATCCGGTGTCTTTTCGTTTGGCCCTTCCGGCATCTTTTGCTATCCATAATGTTTTCCATAGATCTTTATTGCGGAAATATGTGGTGCCCGTTCTTCCCTCTGTTGATCCTCCGGCTCCTGTGTTGGTTGATGGGGAGTTGGAGTATGTGGTTGAGAAGATTTTGGATTCTCGTTTTTCGAGACGGAAGCTTCAGTACCTTGTCAAATGGAAAGGTTATGGCCAGGAGGATAATTCTTGGGTTTTTGCCTCTGATGTCCATGCTGCTGATTTGGTTCGGGCCTTTCATCTGGCTCGTCCTGATCGGCCTGGGGGCTCTGGTGAGGGTTCGGTGACTCCTCTTCAAGGGGGGGTACTGTTGTGAATTCTGCTCTTGGGCTCCCTCCGGTGGTTGTTAGTGGTAGTGCAGTGGTCTCTGGATTATAGGCCAGGGCAGGTGTTTCTGCTTATTGCTGCTCTATTAGGTATTTAGGTTTGTAGGATCCATCAATCCCTGCCAGTTGTCCATTGTACCTTGGAGGGATTGCATCTCTGTCTGGCTCCACTGCCCTGCTGTCATTTCAGCTAAGATAAGTGCCTTGTTTTGGTTCTCTGTAGCACGCATGCAGTGTGCTTTTATGTGCAGTGCAATCTATTGTGTTTTTGTCCAGCTTGACTTGTTTGGATTTTTCTGTCATGCTGGTTTCTCTGGAGATGCAGATATACATCCTATGTCTTTAGTTAGATGTAGTATATAGTATTTTCTGCTGTGGAATTTTCTAGTGTTTTTATACTGACCGCTTAGATCTCTGTCCTATCCTTTCTATCTAGCTAGAAGGGCCTCTTTTGCTAAACTCTGTTTTTTCTGCCTGTGTACGTATTTCCTCTTAAACTCACAGTCAATATTTGTGGGGGGCTGCCTATCCTTTGGGGCTCTGCTCTGAGGCAAGATAGGATTTCCCATTTCCATCTTTAGGGGTATTTAGTCCTCCGGCTGTGTCGAGGTGTCTAGACCTGGTTAGGTACATCCCACGGCTGCTTCTAGTTGCGGTGTCAGTATTAGGATTGCGGTCAGTACAGGTATCACCTACTCCAGAGATAGTCTCATGCGGCTCCAGGGTCACCGGATCATAACATCAGACCAAACGGGTATATTTATGGAGAAAGGACTTTAAAACCAATCTACATAGAAGTACCTCTAATGTATCTGTTTCATCATTGAGTGGCCGTTTGGATGTATTGGTGGCATCACCATCAACTACCGGGTCCCTTGAGAGCACAAGACTGCGTGATCATACTTTTCATCCATATAAAAGAAATGCGGCTCCCTCCAAAGTCAACAGGGACAACAAGGTGATTAACCTGAGTCAGTATGCCCTCTCTAGTTCTGATGTGTCTTTACTGGAGAGGGGTCTATCCTTCTCACCAGTGGCGGCGTTCGATCTGTTTTCTACCATTAAAGATTTGCACATCTTTGCTAGGTCCCTGCTACTCAGAAGGTATTTTAATAATAACAATTTGTACTCTCTTTTCCCTACAGAGGAGGAACAGGAGGCCCTAAGAATCCTTGAGGAACTTGCAGTTGAACATTCCAACGATGGGGTTGAGATTCCTGCCTCGATCCGACCATGGTCCACTAAGTTTCCCCCTTTGTCATCTTGCTCTTATGTTGAAACGTTTGTCCAGGTGGTGATGGCGGAATTGTATAAGATCCCTAAATTTGTATTCAATGACAACCTAACAAAAGAGGAGAGGTGTCGGTTGACGTATCTTCAGGAACTGCCAGATATACTTATTAAACCAGCTGACAAGGGGGGTAATGTCATCCTCTGGCCCACTAATGTGTATGAGAGAGAGGCATTTCGGCAAATGAATAATAGCGTATGTTATAAGAAGTTGTCTTATAACTCTCTCTCTGCATATTCAGCAAAATTACAATCAACTATTAAGCGGGCCTTGGGTGACAGCATTATCTCCAAAGATCTGTCTTTGGCTCTGGTGGTTCCTGAGCCTACTATTTCAACCTTCTATTTTCTCCCTAAGGTACATAAAAATTCCACCTGTCCACCTGGCAGACTGATCATCTCGGGCAGGGGTAACTTTCTGGAACACATTAACAAATGGATCGATTATCATTTGCAACCCCTGGTTTCGGGCCTCCCTTCCTTCCTCAAGGATACGGGGGACTTGTTGCGCAGGGTCGATGGACTGCATCTGGGGGGTGGTTCTCTGATGGTTTCAGTGGATGTTTAATCCCTGTATACCAATATTAGACATACTGATGGCTTGGCAGCTGTCCGATTTTTTCTCAGTAATTCTACATTACCGATTGGTATACGGGACCTTCTGTGGAGCTGTTGGAGTTCACCTTCACTCACAATTTTTTTGTGTTTAAGGGGTCCTTCTACCTGCAGCTCCAGGGGACCGCCATGGGGGCGGCCTTTGCGCCAGACTATGCTGGTCTGTTCCTGGGGCTGTGGGAGAGGGACCTCTTCCTGTCAGATGAATTGGGGTCTATGGAGAGTGTTCCTTTTTGGACACGCTACATAGACGACATCTTCATCTGGCAGGGCACTCCATCTGACCTGGCGCAACTGGTTGAGACTCTGAATAGCAATGACTATAATATCCATCTTACATTTACATCTAATGCTACATCCTTGGACTTTCTTGATGTCTCTATCAGGAGAGACCCGTCCGGGATGTTACAGACGGATATCTTTAGGAAGGAAATGGCCACGAACGCCCTGTTACATGCATCATCTGGCCATCCACAGCATATGATCAGATCTGTCCCGATTGGTCAGTTCCTCCGCATTAGGAGAATCTGTTCATCAGATACTGTGTTCAAGCAATGTGCGGAGGAGCTGAGGGAACGGTTCAGATCCCGTGGGTATAGTCGGAGGTCAATTAAGCGGGCCTATCTTAGGGCAAAACATGCTTCCCGCCATGACCTGTTATATGGCACTCGGACTAGGGGTGGGCATAGTGACAAGCAGGTTTTGTGCTTTGTAACTACTTTTAGCTCTCAGTCAGACAGGGTTCGTTCTATTCTAGGTAATGCCTGGCCTATTTTAAGGGTGGATCCTATTATTTCTAAATTTATTTTGGCACATCCCTCTTTGGAGTTTTGACGCGCCAAAAATTTGAGGGACCATCTCGTCTCGAGCCACTATTCTTATCATTCTAAACCCACGTTCCTGGACGGATTCCCAAGGAGGGTGGGTTGATCTCCATGTGGCGGCTGCGTAGCCTGCCCCAATGTTGATCGATGCGATACTTTTACCAACTCTGATGCAACCAAGAGCTATAAGATTCGTTCTTATATTACCTGTACCACCAGGTACATGGTTTATTATGCTACTTGTCCCTGCGGGTTGATCTATGTGGGGCTTACCGCACATCAGCTCAAGGTTCGCATCAGAGAGCATGTCTTGGGTATTCAGGCAGCAGCTACCCATGTGGAGACATCCACCCTCAAAACTATACCCCGACACTTCAAGGAATTTCACAATTGTGATGACACCCTTTTTAGAGTGCGGGGCATTGATGCCTTGAAGATCAATATCAGGGGTGGTGATCTGTCCAGGAAACTGGGTAGATTAGAGACGAGATGGATTTGGCAACTCAATACGGTCCACCCTTTTGGATTGAATGAATGTATTTCATTTGTCCCTTTCCTTCGTGCTTCCGGCTGCTGAGTATATTGGTTGTGTTATCTACCTCATGTTTCCTTTTTTATTTGATTTTAACTCTTTGTTATTATCTTTAGTGATCTTTGTTTGCCAGGAGTTTTTGGCTACGGTGGATTTTTCGTATCATGGGATGAACTATGTGTCTCCATCCAGTTGTTCTGTTACACCATAGTCATATGTTTTTAGTAATAAAATTTATATGTATTGTTTTTTATATATGTAAGTGTTGCTGTATATGTGTTGGTTTGACCTATTGGTTACTATATGATGGTTGTAGTGGCCTACATTTTCTTGTTTTACCACAATGTATAGGGATATTGGGGCATAGCGGGGTTGGTTTATATTGGCGTGTATATCTTTCCATGTGTGTTGTGGACTAGTTATATGCAACGGGATTCTATATATTTTTATGTCTGTATTTTCTTGTAATTGTGGTTTATTGTTTATTTTGTATTCTTGTTTATTTTTGTGATATGTTTTTTCTTTATTAGTTTAGATATTTTTTCATTATTGTGTTTTTATATATATATATATATATATATATATATATATATATATATATATATATATATATATATAATTCCCGGTTTCTGTGTATATTTCTATATTGCCTTCATCTCTGCGCAGTTTTTAATGCTCTGTGTATTTGTATGTTTCTTTAAGGCATTATTGTTTCTATTGTGCATAGTTGCCATAAGGTTTTCTAATAGGAACGCACTGTTTGCGCTATGTTCCCATGTATCCCTTACTTGTTTTTGTGTTGATCTCATTTGCCCTCCATAAAAATGGCCGCCGGTATACTCCCGGTGATGCGCGGTACGCGTCATTCCACTTCCGGTCCGCGGTTCTGCGCTGACACACACGGGCCCGTGTGTGGTAGGTGTAGACAGGTGTGGCCGGTTTGCGGTGATGCGTCCGCTTATTGGTGAGTCGCTTTGGTTTGGCCACTATATATTCCACCGGCCTCTATACCTGGCACGCCCCCTGAGGAAGGACTTTACCGAAACGCGCGTTGGGGTGGGCTGGAGTTGGCGTGTTCCCCTTTCTTATTGTGGTATGTACACTTGTATCATCTGTACTTGCACCTGCCTATGGACTTTTACCTTCATTATTGTGTAATATCACGTTATCATTTTGTATGCTCTTTTGACAGTGTGCTATTATTGTTTATGTGTGCCTACCCTAACATCCCACAAATCATTGTGGGTTGTTTATGGTACTGTCATCTGGGGATCATTGCCACCTCCCAGGTTTTATGAGGTCTTGTTCACGTCTCCTACCTTGCAGTCTTTGTCCATGTTTTAGTGTTTGTTCAAATAAATATATATTTCTACATATATTTTGGACTTGTACACTATTTTTTTAGTGGTTTTGCTTATATAGCATTAGTGTGTCCTACACATTTTCCATATAGAGGCTGGTCTTATTATACAACTATGTTGATATGAATATACAATCGTGTACCAGCCGTCAGTGTGTGCCTTGTTTTGCATGTTTAGGCATTGAATGCAAAGCCTGCCCTGCCCCAAATTTACATGCACCCCAATAAGTCTTTGAGCCCACGTACTGGATGGCCACAGGAAAACCTAGTTCACATTATTCATTTGGTACTGCCATACTGTTTGCTTAGGCATTGAATGCAAGGCCTGCCCTGCATCAAATTCGAACACATCCCAATAAGCTTTGAAAGAGACGTTGAGGCGCGCCTCCTGAAAACAATGTTCCCATTATTAGGCAGTAGGTCTCCCATAGTGTTTGCCTATGCAGTGAATGCAAGGCCTGCACAAAAACAGAAGGCACTCCAATGCCCCTTGAAAGAGATGTGGTGGAGGGCCTCATAAAAAAGTTCCCATTATAAAGGAGTGAGTCTCCTATACTTGTAATGCCCATACACTAAGTGTATAGGCTAACAAACATTTCCCCCGAGGGGGGTACACATTTATTTTAATTTTTTTAAAAATTTTTACCGGCATGATAAACACCCTTTCAAAAAATTAGAGTGGCTGTTGCATCAAGGAAAACATTCACCCTCGTGTTCTAGTGGTGGTGTCTGAAGAGATGTGGAGGATGTCCTCCTATGAATCTATTCCCAATTTAAAGGAGCCAGTCTCCTATACTTGGAATGCACATACACTAAATGTATGGGCTGACAAACATTTCCCTCTGGTGTACACATTTTTAATTTTTTTATTTTTTTTTACGGACATCATAAACACCCTTGCAAAAAATTAGAGTGGCTGTTGCATCACGGAATCACAGAGGACGTTGGTACAGTCAGCACGGTACTCCCTCAGCATCTTCCCAAACATTGCACTCCTTGTGACAGTACCCCGCGCCTCTAGGCCAGGGCATTGGGAGGGTCTGAGAAAACTCTCCCAGAACTTTGTCAGTGTTCCCCTGCCTCCAACAAAATATGATGTCTGCTGCCGGCATTCTCAGATGGGAATTTTTTTAATAATTCCGCAACAAGGGCCCTCTGGTACTGTACCATTTTAGTACACCTGCCTGCCTCTGGAAGAAGAGATTGAAAGTTTTCCTTGTAGCGTGGGTCTAGAAGTGTCATCAACCAGTAATGAGTGTAATTTTAATAATGCAAGGGTCATGTGAAAGGCAGCGCAGCATAAAGGCAGCCATGCGTGCCAGACTGCTAACAGGCAAGACTTCCGTGTCCTCACCAACAGGACAACTGGCCACGCTGTCCTCCTCCTCCTCCCTGTCCTCAGGCCATCCATGCTGAACAGACGGTATGACAGTTGTGCAGGTAGTACCATCTATAGCGCATGACAGTAGCTCCTGTTCTTCCTCCTCCTCCTCATTGTCTACCAATCCACGTTGGGACGACATGAGCTGGGCTGTGTGTAATTACCCTGTATGGTTCCTTGCTCCATGTCCTCGTGCTCCGCCTGCAATGCATTCTATTTCATTTTGAGCAGAGAGCTTTCCAGAATGCAGAGAAGCGGGATGGTGATGCTAATTATGGTGTCATTGCTGCTCACCATTTGGTGGAGTCCTCAAATTTTGTAGGATGTACATATATCTGACATCCATGTCCATCCACTACTGAGGTCTTGCGTGTGGAGTCTCAACTGAATAACAACAGCCTTGTTGATGCTGGTAGTCAACAACTGCCCTCTTTTGCTCACCAATGCTTTCCAACATATGCAGTGTTCCAATGCGTGGAGACATCACACACCAGTCGGAGGGAAGGAAGCTGCAAACGCTGCAGAAGCACAGCAAGGGCGGCTGAAGCTGTAGCTGACTTTCTAAAATGGGCACACAGGTGGCGTACTTTCACAAGTAGATCTGGCAGCTCTGGGTAGCTTTCAGAAACTGTTGAACGACAAGGTTAAGCACATGGGCTAGGCAAGGTATGTGTGTGAGCTCACCTTGCCTCAGAGCTGCCACCAGGTTCTGGCCATTGTCACACACAACCATGCCTGGCTGTAGGTTCAGCGGTGTCAGCCACAAATCTCACTGCTCTTTCAGAGCTGTCCACAACTCTTCAGCATTGTGCGGTTTATCTCCTAAGCAGATTAGCTTCACCACATCCTGTTGCCGTTTGGCTGAGGCAGTGCTGCAGTGCTTCCAGCTTGTGACTGATGTGCTCATTACAGATAAGGAGGCTGAAGAGGAGGAGGAGGAGGTGCAGGAGCTGTAGACTGTGGGGGCAACCCTGATTGACATAGTGCCTGCAATGCTCGGCGTCGGGGGACGTGGTCCATCAAAAGGTCTGACTGGGTCCCGGCTTCCACTAAGTTAACCCAGTGTGCCATCAGTGAGATGTACCATCCTTGCCCACAAGCACTTGTCCGTGGTTAGGTGGACTTTCCTAGTAACAGCATTGTTGAGGGTGCTGCTAAAGTTGTGGGACACGTGCTTGTGTAATGCTGGTATGGCACAGCGGGAGAAATAGTGGCAGCTGAGTACCAAGTCCCTTGGGACGGCCACCACCATCAGGTTGTGGAAAACTTCCATTAAGACTAAAAGGCAATATTTCGAGTGCAAGCAGATGAGAAATGTTTTAATTTAGTACTGTGGCCTGTGAGGCGTTGGCTGCGTATTTCCACTAGCGTTCCAATGAATGGGGTATGGACAACTGAAGGCTGCGCTGGGACAAGGACGTGGATGGGCTTGATGATGGTGCTAGTTGACTGTGGACAATGACAGGTGCAGGGCACGAGTCATCTTCACATGCACAGTGGACTGGGGATTGGCTTGCACGCACAATAGTGGAAGAAGCAGTGGTGTCACCCGCAGACAGTATTCCTGGAGCCTGGGTTTCAGCCCAAAAAGTTAGGTGCTTTGCTGCCATGTGCCTGATCATGCTGGTGGTGGCCAGGCTGGTAGTTTTGCTACCCCTACTGATGCGGGCATGGCATGTGTTGCAAATGGCCTGTTGGGGTTGTCAGCAGTCTATAAAAAACAACCAAACTTGTGAAGACCAAACAGTTGGACTGACAACTTCCATCTTGTTGGTGTTATGGGGAACGGATGCACACCTTCTGTCTGCAGCCACCACAATACTTTTTCCTGTCTGTTGGGGTGCTATGCCTCCTTCCCCATGTGTGCTGCTGTCCTCGTTCTGCATTTTCTCCTGCCGGGTTGGGTCAGTTACTATATCATCCACCACTTCCGCACCCTGGTCCTCCTCCTGACTTTCTGGCAATTGTGTCTCATCATTGTCCACCTCTTGTGACACTTTCCCACCGTCACATTCGTGTGACTGTGGCTGCTCAAATATTTGGGCATCGCTACATGCGATCTCATCTTGCCCCGCTTCAAGTGGACTGGCCGAGAGTCCCGAATCTATAAATGGAAAAGTGAACAGCTCTTCGGGCTCTCGGCATGGTGGGAGGAAGGAGGATCAGGGTAAGTAATATCCGGTCCAGACTCACGGCTACTCAGACTTGACCGTGTGGAAGATGTGGTGGCAAAGTGACTGGAAATATTATCCGCTATCCAACCAACAACCTTTTGACACTGCTCTGGGAACAATAGTGGTGTGCTGTGGTCCCCTAGTAATTGGGACAGGAAGGTTGAGTGAGAAGATGTGGGGGTTTGCTGTGTCCCAGTTTCATCTTGCCCACGGCCTCGGCATGCACCATCAGCATCACATCCACTTCCCCATCCCTTGCCATGCGCTTTGACCATTTTAAATGGACTACTACAATATTTTCCTCTTTCACTACAAATGGCTGAATTTGGAGCAAACTTATATGTGATCAGTGTGCGTAAAAACCACAGTTTAAATTATCTGGACTGTAGGTAAAAATAAAAAAAAAACAACTGTTGTTAATAACTAGGGTAAAACACAGCAAAACCAGTTCAAAGGAGCCCTCAAATGCCACAATTTTTAGCCCACAGATAGTGGAGGCATTTGACAGAGATACCACACTGTTCAATATGTGGCTTGTATATTTTTAATTTAAACGGAAAAATACTGTATAGAACTAGGGTAACACACCGCAAAAAAGGTGAATGTGGGCCTGAAATGCCCAAATTTGTAGCCCACAGATAGATCTGGCGTCTGACAGAGAAACCAAAATGCGCAATATGTGGCCTGTATTTCTGTATTTTTTACCCCAAAATACTGTTTAGAATGAGGGAAACAGACAGCAAATACAGTGAAATGGAGGCATGAAATGCCCAAATATATAGCCAAGAGATAGATCTTGCATCTGACAGAGGTACCACACTGTTCAATCTGTGGCCTGTATTTTTTTAACCAAAAATACTGTATGTATCTAGGGTAACAGATAGCAAATACAGTGAAATGTAGGCCTGAAATGCCCAAATTTGGAGCCCACAGATCGATCAGGGGTCTCACAGAGGTACCATACTGTTCAATATGTGGCCTATATTTTTTACCCCAAAATAATTAATAGAACGATGGTTACAAACAGCAAATACAGTGGAATGGAGGCGTGAAATGCTCAAATTTGGAGCCCACAGATAGATCAGGGGTATGAAAGAGGTACCATACTGTTCAATATGTGGCCTGTATTTTTTACCCCAAAATAATGAATAGAACGAGGGTTACAAACAGCCAATACAATGGAATGGAGGTCTGAAATGCCCATATTTGTAGCCCACAGATAGATCAGGCATCTGACAGAGGTACCACACTGTTCAATATGTGAATAAGCAAAAAAAAGGGTCTCTGGATTGCTTTGGAATAAAATGATCAGGATTAAGTTGCCAAAAAATGCTTCCCAGCCACTGATACCTGGGGCTAGGTATATAATAACAATCTTTATTTTTATATAGCGCTAACATATTCCGCAGCGCTTTACAGTTTGCACACATTATCATCGCTGTCTCCGACTGGGCTCACAATCTAAATTCCCTATCAGTATGTCTTTGGAATGTGGGAGGAAACCCACGCAAACACGGAGAGAACATACAAACTCTTTGCAGATGTTGTCCTTGGTGGGGTTTGATCCCAGGACTCCAGCGCTGCAAGGCTGCTGTGCTAACCACTGCGCCACCGTGCTGCCCATATATAGGTATATATGTAATAAGCAGCAGCAGACAATAATGTAATGGACCCTATTGATATATACAATATCTATATACCCACATACAGTGCCTGCATGCCTTGCACTTATAGATATAGAGCCACATATACTCTCCTGCCTACCTAGCACTGCAATCTAGATACTCCGTAATTAGTACTTAAAAGGACTGTTGGTTTAGCTGTATTTGTGGATTCTGTGATGGTAGACCCACACTGACTAATAAATCCCCAAATCTGACCCTATCTCAGCAGTAGCTCTCTCTACACTAGCTGAATCCGGAGCAGAATGCGGCGAGCAGGGCAGCGTCAGGTCTCTTATAGACCTGATGATGCTGTTCGGCCAGCCAATCACTGTAATACCACAACAAAGATGGCTGCGGCATTACAGTGATTGGCACACAATCCCTGCATGTTGATTGGCTCTCTAAAGAGCACCAAACATGCAGGGCGGGAACTCGAGTTCCCGCCAAGCAATCCCGAAAATGCTCGGTGCTCGTATAGTGATACTCGGGCGAGTAACGAGCATTACCGAGTATGCTCGCTCATCACTAATAGATACACAAGTGTGTGACAGGAAGAGCATTGTATTTGGTAGGGAAATAATGCTGCTGGATTGGATCTCACGCCCAGACCCTGTGCATCATTTTTATGAAAAGCACATTGATAAATAAATGTATGCTTTAAAAAATATTGTCTTGAAATACAAATCTGTCTTTAAAAAAACCTATGTAATACAGTGTATGTAGCCTTAGACACATTTTTCCCCTATCTCACGGAGATGAAAGGGAAAGGGTTAAAATGTGGTTGGGGAGGCAGTTGTTAGACTGAATAATGTATTGTCTATCTGAAAATTAAAAGAAAAACAATATACATAGTCATGATTAATGTTCTGTCTTATAATGATGTACTATGCTGCCAATGAGCTTGTAAAATATGTGTAAATTGATCAGATCTGGGATTTAAAACATCAACACAATAAATGTAATCAGGAAATCAAACAGCTACATGATCAAAATAGGGTCCAACACGTGTTCACATGCGGCAACCCAAGAAAAGGTACAAAAGCTGTTTACTATGCATGACTCAATTAATTTTTTGCATAAAACTGAAGCTATAGCAGCGATCCTACCATTCACAAGACTAATCAAGGGATCACTGAGACTCCAGTTACAGTGACTAGTGATGAGCGAGTGTACTCGTTGCTCGGGTTTTCCCGATCACGCTCAGGTGACCTCCGAGTGTTTGTTAGTGTTCGGAGATTAAGTTTTCATCACCTCAGCTGAATGATTTACAGCTACAAGCCAGGCTGAGCACATGTGGGGGTTGCCTGGTTGCTAGGGAATCCTCACATGTAATCAAGCTGTCCAGTAGCTGTAAATCATTCAGCTGCTGCGATGAAAACTTAATCTCCGAACACTAATACTCAGAGATCACCTGAGCATGCTCAAGAAAACCCGAGCAATGAGTACACTCGCTCATCACTAGAAGTGACATGTAAAAATTTGGGCACCCCTGGTCAAAAAACTATTATTATGAACAGTTAAGCAAGTTGAAGATGAAATGATGTCTAAAAGGCCTAAAGTTTAAGATGACACATTTACTTAATATTTTAGGCAAAAAAATATATTGATATTTTTTACATTTTAAAAATTACAAATAGGAAAATGGGCCAATGCAGAAGTTTGGGCATCCTTGGGGATTTGTGTGCTCAAATAACTTTGACCAAGGTTTCATACCTTAATTAGCTTGTTAGGGTAATGGCTTGTTCACTATTATAGTTAGCAAAGGCCAGGTGATCCAAATTTCCCAGATTTCTTCACTAACTGGGTATGATATGGAAGCCATAGCTACAGCAAAAGTGCACAAAATAATAAATAATATGTATGAGGGGCATTCATTAAAAATTTCCCCTGACCCACTTCTATTTATCTCAGGATGCTGAAACTGCCCATATGTAATGACATGCATCTCTATAGGTTATGTGCCAATTTTTCTAACTCAGAACTGATAACGGTCTTGATTTTACAGGTGCTGAAGTGGTGTGAGGTTTGATAATGGACACAGAGGAATTCAGAACAGTCATCAAGTTCCTTTACTTGAAATGCCGCACACCAAAGGAGACATTCAATAAGATGAAAGAGGTTTATGGTGATGATTCCCCATCATATAATGTAGTCAAGAACTGGCATCGTCAATTCAAATTTGGTCAGACTTCAATGCAAATAGGTTCAATACCAGGGTGATCCCACTCTGGTATTAATGAACACACCATCCAGCAAGTGGGGGTCACCATTTTGGAAAAAGACCTGGGTAACCATTCACCACCCAGTCTAAAATGTCAAGATTAGTGTGGGGTCCGTGGAAAAAAATCATCCAAGACCATCTTCACATGCATAAGGTATTCTCCCACTGGGTTCCCCGGTTGCTCACACCTTTCCAGAAGGAGGAACGAGTCGAATGCTCTCAGGCTCTATTGACGATATGCCATAGAAACCAGGAGGACTTTTTCGAAAGATTGAGTACACAGGATGAAAGCTGTGTCCAACACTATGATCATGAGACTAAAGTCCAGTCGATGCAATGGAAGCATCATGACTCACCGCCTCCAAAGAAGGCACATTCCCAACCCTCGGCAGGCAAGGTCATGCTCACAGTAATTTGGGGCCAGCAAGGAGTAGTATTGATGGATTTCTTGACAAAGGGTACCATGATCACTGGGGCATACTATGCTTTACTGCTGCGGAAATTGTGGGATGCCATCAAAATCAAGAGATGCGGCATGCTCACCAATGGTGTCCGCCTTCTGCAAGACAATGCACCAGTTCACAACTCACATGTTGCCCAAATGGAAGCGTGCTCCCGTAACTTTGAAATTCTATCACATTCCCCTTATTCACCCAACTTTGCACTATCAGTCTTCCACCTCTTTCCAAAAATGAAGTTATTTTGAACCGAAAACATTTTCCAGATGATGAGACTTTGATTTACGAAGTCACAATGTGGCTTTTGGAGCAATCTATTGACTTTTACAAGCGAGGTGTTTACAGTTGCTTAAAGACATCAGAGAAGTGTGTGTCCCTAGATGGCACCTATGTAGAGAAGGACTAATAACTGTGCCAAGTTTCATTGCTCTCAGTCCACAGGAAGTGGGTCAGGGGAAATCTTTAATGAATGCCCCTCGTAATTACCATATAATGTGCTCCAATGGTCTTTTATAATCATATAGTGACTGCATTGAAAAAAGGAACTTATTTAATTCCTTTTTTGTGTAGCTAAACCTGCTCAATTTTCTTCAGTCACTGAGGCTGACAAGTTCTAACTCCTAGATCCAGCATACACGATGCAGAGCAGGCTACCAGTCAAGGAGCAAACAGAGTGATTGCAGCATCCTATATAGTGAGGACTGAGTCTTCACTGCCTTTGGGCACCTCTCCAATGACTGGTAGCAAGCAGCTTAATGTAATTTTCTTCCTACAGCCGCACTTCCAATTAATCTGCTGCACCTGTTTAAAATGAAATTTACCTCTATGGCTGCAGTATTTTTTGACATGTTTTACCTACCTTGTAATCTTATAATGAAATGTGCAAAGCTGTATTATATTTTAGTTTGTAAATAGATAGTTCCTAAAGGTTTCTGTGTTGGAAGCAGTAAAAATGAGAAGTGAAAGGATCATTGCAACAGTTGCCACAATGTGATAGAAGATGAATGAGAGCTTCTCTAAAATAGGTCTTAGAGTGAATTGAACATTTCAAAATTGGTCGATGGAAGTGAAGCCAATAAAATTGCATCTCAGACCCACAGAAGAGCTACCTTAATATTTAAGATGCCATAGTTGTCTATTATAGAAATGTGTCAGAATAAGCAGTGCCGTTGTGTAGCCCTAGGCTGTTGACTCCCACCCATTAGCAAAAGTGCCTTCAATGGGCACATCAGCATCAGAATACAATTAAGAGGCAATGAATTAATCTATTGAATAATAATTACTTTTACATCATGTTGACGGACAGGTAAAATGACATAAATTAACTGGGAAGAGATGGCACCAGGATGCACTATCAAAACAAAGCGACACTACAGAGGAAATGCTTTCGAAAATGTTTTAGAAAATACTTAGCTAAAAACCAAGGGTTCTGTGGATGCTGCTTTGAAAAGTACCAGAAACCAGGGCTTCATCTATCATAAGGCCCGTTGAGCATCCGTTGAGCTTTCTCCTGTTGTTTACAGCCCAGTAGTAAACAACAGTATAGAAGAGGAGTGTGCAGACACAGTGCCAGGATGAGGAAGCTGCTGTCTTCTGAACACCCCTCCATCAGTTCTGCTTAAAAGTGACTGTGTATTTTTTGTACAGTATGTATGTAATGTGAATATGTTTGTATGTGTTTGCATTTGAGGTGTGTATGAATATAATGTAAGTTCAAGTCTATATGTGTATATAAGAATGTACCGTCATGACCAAAAGTGTTGGCACCCTTGAAATTGTTCAAGAAAATGAAGTATTTCTCCCAGAAAATTATTGCAATTACACATTTTATTATATATGTGTTTATTTCCATTTTTTGTATTAGAACAACACAAAAACAAAAGAGGAAAAAAAGTCAAATTTGTCATTTCACACAAAACCCCAAATATGGAATGGAAAGAATGGAAAGTTGATATCTTTCAAAAAATGTGGGTAAACAACTTTTTTTCATTCATGTGATGCACATTTAAACTCACCTCGGGCAAGTAAGAAGTGTGGGCAATATGAAAATCACACCTGAAGCCAGATGAAAAGGAGAAGTTGACTCACTCTTTGCACTGTGTCTGTGTGTGCCACACTAACCATGAAGAACAGAAAGAGAAGAGAACTGTCTGAGGACTTATGATCTAAAATTGGTGAAAAATATCAACAATCTCAAGGTTACAAGTCCAACTCCAGAGATCTTGATGTTCCTTTGACTACAGTGCGCAACATAATCAAAAAGTTTACAACTTATGGCACTGTAACTAATCTCCCTGGATGTGGACTGCAGAGAAAAATTGATGAAAGGTTGTAATGAAGGATAGTATGGTGAATAAGCAGCCCCAATCAAGTTCCAAAGAAATTCAAGCTATCCTGCAAGCTCTGGATGCATCACTGTGTCAGCGCGAACTATCTGTCGACATTTGAATGAAATTAAACACTATAGCAGGAGACTCAGGAGGAGTTTACTGCTGACAAAGACACAAAAAAGCTAGATTGCAGTTTGCCAAAATGTATTTGAGTAAGCCAAAATTCTTCTGGGAAAGCATCTCGTGGACAGATGACACCAATATGGAGCTTTTGATAAAGCACATCATTCTACTGTTTACTGAAAAAAGAACGAGGCCTACAAAGAAAATAACACAGCACCTAGTGTCAAATAGGGTGGAGGTTCAAAGATGTTTTGGGGTTGTTTTGCTGCCTCTAGCATCGTGCGCCTTGACTGTGTGCAAGGCATCATGAAATCTGAAGATTTCCAAAGGATTTTGGGTCACAATGTAATGCTCAGTGTTAGAAAGCTGGATTTGCATCCTAGTTCATAGATCTTCCAGTAAGTCAATGACCCAAAACATACACACAAACAATTACAGACATACAATTAAACGTGCAATGATGGGTGAGGAGGGCCTGCTCACAGACCACATAGAGGTCGCTTGGCCTGTCGAAAACTGGCAATACACCTCTGGGAATGATTAAATATGTAATCTCAATGCAACTGGTCTGAAAAAATGATTAAGGCTCACAGGCACCATAGCTGTGGTGTGGCCTGCCGCTATTGGTAGTAGGCCACTGGAAATGGTCAAATGTGTAACGTTAATGTAACAGGGTCTAAAAAATTGTTAAATAATTATGTAAAATATCATAGTTGCACTGCTAAACAAAAAATCAGAAAGAGATAAATGAAAAAACATTGGTGTAGTCATATTTTTTTATATAATTCTTAATTGTATCTTATAATATTACATAATATACGGTATATTGCAGAGTCTGACATCTATACACATGGAGTATTAAAATCATCATGAAAGAAAAGAGCCACCAATTACTCATCCTGTTACTAATCCTGTTATGTCACATCCGTTACGATGCCAATTATGATTCTCTTAATCCCAAGTACTACTTTACTGCTATAAACTCCATTCAGTACATTGAAGTTAAACTGATGTCCTTCTCTAAGTATCATCGTGATCTTTTTTTTATTATATTTAAAGAGTGACAGATTTATAAAAAACAAACAAACATGATGCTAGCTTCTTATAATTTTATTCACTTTAGATCAATTATAGAAAAAAGGATAGTGAGATCAAAAAACATCATATCACCATTGAAGCTGCACAAAAACATTATTCCCTATTTTTCTCTTATAGTACCCAGTTATCACTTTGCTTTTTTGATCATTTTTAGTGTTAATCAAATGGATCCGAAAGGAAAGAAATACAAATAGTGAAAAAGACTACGAACTTTAAGAGTCAATCAGGTAAGGCTACGTTCACATTTGCGGTCCTCGCCGCAGCGTCGGGCGCCGCAGCGGCGCCGCATGCATCATGCGCCCCTATATTTAACATGGGGGCGCATGTACATGCAGTGCACTTGCGTTTGGCGCCGCATGCGTCCCTGCGGCGCCCGCGTCGGGGCGCAGAGGACGCAGCAAGTTGCATTTTTGCTGCGTCCGAAATCAATGGAAAAAAGGACGCATGCGGCGCAAAACGCAGCATTGTGCATGCGTTTTGCCGCGTTTTTGTTTGCGTTGTGCGCTGCGGCGCCGACGCTGCGGCGCACAACGCAAATGTGAACGTAGCCTTATTGCATGAAAAACTGCATCGGGATGCAAAGAAAAAGGTGCTATTGTAATAATGACAGCCTGCCTCATTGTAAAAGCATAGGGAACATGTAGAAGTAAGTTAGGTGTATGTATTGTACATAGGAAGGATTTCATTTATTCCATGAGGATGATGGACTATGTTTGGTTAATGATATGAAAAGAGGATCTTGAATGAATGAACTAAATCAAACTTTTTATTTAACAAAAGTTTAGAAAATTTCTCACAATCTTTGTCTCTATCCCATATCCTCATTGAAGTAGCTAGTTATAAGTAATGAGTCATACTGTAGTGAATAGTCACTGAAAATAATGCACCTTGTTCTGGCAAAATGCTGCTCTACATGCCGAGTATTAGATACATGCCTTAAATTAACTCTATGGGTGCCATTTTATAATGCTTCACAAACCAAAAGTAATCCTGCAGTGGAAACTAGTGCTTACAATATGCTCCTAACTGTTGACAGAGGAAAACCCTACGATTGGCATTTCCATGAAAAATGAAAACAAAACTTACATTTATAATTGAAGTGCATACAAATGATATTTAAGGTTGCAATCTACAATACTGACTGATGTTATCTGAGCAATGTCTTCATGAATTGTGCTTTAGGTTAGGGCCAAATGGTAGCATCAGTCACTGGACAGCAATTCTCAGATGAGCCAAAAGCATTTGTGTGAGCTACCTGTGACTGTCTGCTGTGAATCTATTTTAGAGCTGTAATTAATCTGTATAAAACAACCTAATTACAGTAAAATGCATGTAAGTCACATGCAACTTTTACCAAAATCTATGGGGAGGAAAAGTCGCCCACCTAAAAGTCCAATGGGTGTGCCACAGAGGTGGGTCGAAATGTGACTGCTTTGGTAATCAGATGACCCAGCGCCACATTAAGGATTGTGATGCACTGCAACCCTTATCACTGTGTAACCCTGGTCTTAGGCCATTCTATGGACTGCATAAAAACCATACTATGTACCAAAACATCAAAGGTTTCGACTTGTCATCTGTGTTCTAAATGATATTAATCTACTATATATGTTTGGTGGTACTTGAACCTGACTACAACTATAACTGATCTATATAATCATAGTATATAAAGCTTTACAAAAATGAAGACATCCCTAAATAAATACGCAAAATCACAGCTACCCTGTAGAATTCACAATCTTCACTTACCTTTACTGTCATGATACTGAATAAATATGAACGTAATCACCAACAATATTCCACTCTTATAGTTCATTTTTGTATTTTCAGCTTTGTAGTTTAAGGATCCAGAAGAAAAAAGTAAAAAAAAACATCAGCTACAAAAAAAGTCCAGCTTCCTTAACCAATGAGGCGACGTGCAACAAAGTTCGACATAACTCTTACTAAAGAGCAAAGGATCTGTAGAGATACTTCGATGCTTGTTTTAATTGTTCAGTTGTATTTGCAACTAAAGTGACAATATTACAAAACCCCTTCTATCTGGTATAATCTACTGCTCAGACGTAATCCTCCTTATGGGACAGCTGGAAGGGTTGTCTGCATCCAATTAACCTGCTACAGTGACATGTGTTCCTTCTAATCAAAGAACAGGAGTAACTGGTAAAGGCCATATTGAATACTCATGACTTTTATATAGACCATTTTCTGGCTCCTGCAGCAAAAGTGCAATGAAGAAGTACGGTAGTATATGGTAATAAGTTTATGATTGACTAGAAGTACAGCATTAATTCTGTTTTTAGAGCAGACAGGTTGCCCTAACCAAGAACCTTTCTTACTTAACTGCTTAGGATAAATCTAATTTAAAGAAATATAATCAGGTTTAACAACCCATCGTTTCTGGTAATGAGGTTTAAGCGACTTTAGGTAAACAACATGTTATGACTTTATTACCGCCCTTTGTATTTTTAATGAAAAAACCCTCATATTTACCATTATATATCATTCTCTATTGCATCATACTTCAGTTACATGAAGATAATTTCTCACTTAACCTCATTTAATAATAACACTTTAACCTCTAATGGAAATGCCTAATTTGAACCTTTAGTACACGGCATATTTTTTATCATCATATTACGGATGCCATAATATTTTTATTTTTTTGATGATGGATTTTTTTTTTTTTTTGCGGGATGAGTTGTATTTGTCTGTGGCATCATTTTGCGGCATGAATCACTTATTACCTTATTTTTATTAACTCATTACAGAAGAAAAGAATAACAATTGTTCTTTTTTTTTTATTTTATAGTTTACACTAATTATGGGATGCACAAGAAAAGTGTAAACTTTATTTAGTTGGCTAGCAAAATTATGGGGATACCAATTCTATATAGTTTTGTTTTATTACTTTAGCACAATAAATACATTGTTTGAGAAACATAATTTGTCTTTGTGTCACCAAAGGAGCTGTCTGAGGGCTTAAATTTTGTATGACAAAACGTAGTTTTCAGTGGTACCATTTTCTTTTACAGTAGGGAAAATAAGTATTTGATATACTGCTGATTTTGCAAGCTTCCCACCTACAAAGAATGTTGAGGTCTGTAATTTTTATAGTAGCTGCATATAAGCCCAGACTCATATTGAAGGGTAACCCAGAACAATGTCCCGGCCCCTATATATACCACTCCCAATACGTCATAAACACACATAGGAGGACAACCGGAGCGTTTTTCATAAAAATAAAAAATTTATTGAGAACATGTATTAAAATCCTACCAAGCTCCCCCACAAACACAGGCCATGAGGTGGCAACAGTAATATGTCTATCAGGAATTATGCCTGGCAGCGCACATATGCTTCCCTAGGGACCTTCATAGTTTAATCCCCCATTTCTGGCTTATTGTTGAGTCACAGTTATAATTTAATAAGCCTGATCAGGCATAATTCTTGAAAGATGTATTACTGTTGCCACCTCATGGCCTGTGTTTGTGGGGGAGCTTGGTACATAGCCATAGCTCCTATACTTTAATGTTAGAAGTAACCATGCAGTGCTAGGGTATTTTTTGCTAGCAATTATATCATAAGGTTACTGTGCATATCCTATGGTGTTTTTTCACTTGGTGTTTTTTAATTGTGTTGTAGGATTTTAATACATGTTCTCAATAAATTTTGTATTTTTATGAAAAACGCTCCGGTTGTCCTCCTATGTGAATTTTTATAGTAGGTACACTTCAACTGTGAGAAACAAAATCTAAAAATAAAAACAGAAAATGTATGATTTTTAAATAATTGAATTGTATTTTATTGCATGAAATAAGTATTTGATCACCTACCAATCAACAATTCTGTCTCTCACAGCCCTCCTAGTCTGCACTCATTACTTGTATTAATTACATCTATTTGAACTCATTACCTGTATGAAAGACACCTGTCCACACACTCAATCAATCATACTACAACTAGTGTTGAGCATTCCGATACCGCAAGTATCGGGTATCGGCCGATATTTGCTGTATCGGAATTCCGATACCGAGTTCCAATATTTTTGTGATATCGGAAATCGGAATCGAAAGTTCCCAGTGTATGGTTCCCAGGGTCTGGAGGAGAGGAGACTCTCCTTCAGGCCCTGGGATCCATATTCATGTAAAAAATAAAGAATAAAAATAAAAAATATGGATATACTCACCCCTCCGGCGGACCCTGGACCTTAGTGGTGTAACCGGCAGCCTCCGTTCCTAAGAATGCAGTGAGTGTAGGACCTGCGATGATGTCGCGGCTTGTGATTGGTCGCGTGAGCGGTCACATGTGCGGTCACGTGACCAATCACAAGCCGCGACGTCATCGAAGGTTCTTCACTCTGCATTCTTAGGAACGGAGGCTGCCGGTTACATCGCTAAGGTCCAGGGTCCGCCGGAGGGGTTAGTATATCCATATTTTTTATTTTTATTCTTTATTTTTTACATGAATATGGATCCCAGGGCCTGAAGGAGAGTTTCCTCTCCTTCAGACCCTGGGAACCATCCAGGATACCTTCCAATATTTGTGTCCCATTGACTTGTATTGGTATCGGGTATCGATATCGGCGAGATCCGATATTTTGCCGGTATCGGCTGATCCAATCCGATACCGATACTTTCGAATATCGGAAGGTATCGCTCAACACTAACTACAACCTCTCCACTGTGGCCAAGAACAAAGAGCTGTCTAGCGACAATAGGGGCAACATTGTAGACCTACACAAGGCTGTGATGGGCTATTATACAATAGGCAAGCAGCTTTGTGAGAAGGCAACTGTTGGTGTAATTATTAGAAAATGGAAGAAACACAAGATGACTGTTGATCTTCCTCCATCTGGGGCTCCATGCAAGATCTTGCCTCCTGGGTTAATGATGATTCTGAGAAAGGTCAGGAATTAGCACAGAACTACATGGGAGGACCTGGTCAATGACCTGAAGAGACCTGAGAGGACAGTCTCAAACATTACCATTGATAACACACTACGGCATCATGTATTACATTTCTGCAGGGCTTGTAAGGTCCTCCTGCTCACACTAGCAAATGTTGTGGCCTGTTTGAATTTCACCAATGACCATCTGGATGATCCAGAGGAGACATGGTAGAAGGTCATGTCGTCACATGAGACCAAAATATAATTTTATGGTATTAACTCCACTCGCTGTGTTTGAAGGAAGAAGAAGGATGAGTTCAACTCTAAGAACACCAATCCAACTGGGAAGCATGGTGGGGCAAACATCATACTGTGGGGGTGCTTTTCTGCAAAGGGGAGAGGACAACTGCACTGTATTGAAGGGAGGATGGATGGGGTTATTTATTGCAAGATTTTAGCCAACAACCTCCTTCCCTCAGTAAGAGCATTGAAGATGAGTCATGGCTGGGTCTTCCAACATGACTATGACCCAAAACACACAGCCAGGGCAACTAAGGAGTAAATCCATAAGAATCAATTCAAGGTCCTGGAGTGGCCTGAACCCAGTAGAAAATCTTTAGAGGGAGCTCAAACTCACTGTTGCCCAGCAGCAACCTAAAAGAGGATCTGTATAGATTCATGGGCCAAAATCCCTGCTGCACTGTGTGCAAACTTGGTCAAGAACTACAGAAAACATCTGACCTCTGTAATTGCAAACAAAAGTTTCTGTACCAAATATTAATTTCTGTTTTTCTCTTGTATCAAATACTTATTTCATGCAATAAAATGCAAATTAAATATGTAAAAATCATATAATGTGATTTTCTGTTTTTTTTTTTTTAGATTCTGTCTTTTACATTTAAAGTGTACCTCCGATAAAAATTACAAATCTCTCCATTTTTTTTTAGGTGGGAAAACTTGCAAAATCGGCAGTGTATCAAATACTTATTTTCACCACTGCTTGTCACATCACTCATTTCAGTCATTGCACGATAAAGTAGCCTCTTACAGGGGCACCATCAGCTTAAGTCAGTGTTCTGGTCAGTCCAACTCCTCCGCTGCCATAAAGGGTATGTGTTGTACATAGTGGAATTTCAATTTCATTAATGAAAAAGAAGTGAAAAACACTGGCACTGCTACCACTTCTATGAAACATTAATCAGGAAGTGCCATAAGGCAAAAACAATAAGCTGCCATCCAGCTCAAAGGGAGGCAGTGTATAAAAATACAACATAGAAGTAATGGAAAAGGAGCTGCACTCACCACTGGTATATGAATAAACAGCACTTTATTCAGTCTTTACATGAGGAGCAGAGAGTGAGACATAAAGAATGAAGGAGCGACAGCTGTTTCACGTAAACTGTGCTTCTTCAGGCTCTTACATCATCAGGTACACTTCCTTTATACACTCTAATCCCAACACATTTAACATATTAGTGAAATAAAAAAATAATAACAAGAAAACAAAAAAGTGAAAAAATATTGAAAAGCACTATAAAACATGCTGGTATAGAAACAGACTCATAGCATACTGATCATTTAACCAATCAGACCTGAAGCTTCAGTTCTTTGAATGAAAGATATCTCTTTCTTAAGTAGGAGGCTATGTCGGTCTCCACCCAATGTATGTACTGGTTCAAAATGCAATCCCAGAAATCACAAACAATTGGGATCACCATAGAACTCCTGGCTCATGTGAGAAATGAGTCTAGCAGAACCTTTCCCTGAATATAATGGACATAGAATCATAGAATGTCAGAGTTGGAAGGGACCTTCAGGGTCATTGTATCCAACCCCCTGCTTAATGCAGGATTCACTAAACCATCTCAGACAGATGTCTGTCCAACCTCTGTTTGAAGACTTCCATTGAAGGAGAACTCACCACCTTTTGTGGCAGCCTGTTCCACTTATTATTCACCCTCAATGTCAAGCAGTGTTTTATAATATCTAATCTGTATCTTTTCTCTTTCAGTTTAATTCCATTGCTTCTAGTCTTTCTTTCTGCAAATGAGAACACATAATACACTACTGTAGTATATGGATGAGTAACTGAATACAGAAAAAAATTTCAATCCTTTTTTGTACTGTTATGGAACACCAAAATGTACCACAGAACATGTAATATTAGATGTATGAGTAATTGAATTCTGAAACATTTTTCAACGCTATAGAAAAAAAGGAGGAAACAGAGTCTAATGCTCAAAGGTAAACAATTAGAAACAAACTTTATTGAATATCAGAGATATAAATACGTACAGATAAAAACAGTGTATAATATACACATATATATAAAAAGCAGAGCAATCAGAAAGATAGAGGTACGTGACAAACTCCAACCAGTTAGTGAGAACCAATAAACACACTGCTACACCAAATGAGCACGTTAGTAAAATAACAGATGCCTACTGTGGAACAATAGATAATTATATCCATATAAATATAACTGACTCATAGGGTAACAAAACTTGAAGCCCTTTGGCAGTGCGGCTCCTAAATAGACGAATATCTGCTGCTAAATACAGCTAAATGGTAACCGTACCCAGAAGAGACAGAGGACTAAGTCTGGCGAAGCCAGACTGACAGTCAAATGATAAAGGCAACATGAGCCACAGTATCTAGCGAGGTCATGGTAGCTAGTAGTAATTACCCATTTAGTAAGCAGCAGGCGTCCCGGATCTCACTCCCCAACGCACGTTTCGGTGCTATTCCACCTTCTTCAAGGGGGCGTGGTTTCAATAGTAACCGAACCCTCCCTTTTATATCCGGCAAGAATGGACACCTGGTATGTGAGTCTCCAATGTAGAGCGCTACAGTGGCGCAAGCGCACAAGCCGTCCCCGGCCTGATATGCATCCATGGAACACAAGCCCCGTAGCCAAGTCACATGGGGTGGGCGGCGCCAACCACCACCGCATGACAGGGCAGATGAGGACGTAGTGCCAGGGCGCAATACCCAACAGTCAGGAGCGGCAAGCGCGCACGCGCCAAAGGGTATCCCAGCAACCCAGATATACATTGGAGAGATATATCTTATAATAAAAGAACTCCTATATAGGCCCCATAAAGCAAGACAGGCAAACAGTCGTTACACATTACAGCGGTACCAAAAAATACTAAAAGCACAGCAAAGAACAATCATATATAAATAGATATAATTCAGACATAAATACAAATAATTACTGAATGAGATCATGGACAATAATACGTCTGTAGAGCTACCCGTACTAGTTCAGTTATGTGAGGCGAACGGCGCCCAGCCGCCACCACACAACAAAACCAAGTCGGGGCAATACCAGACGAGCATTGACCATGTAATCGATTATAATACACATACGGCAATGTTATATGCTAAACATATCAACATGTAACATAAATATTACAAAAGTAGATATATATCCGCAGATAGTAAACATGAACAGTTTTACTCTTCAAAACGATCCCGTTGGTGGATTCTCATTTATTTACACCACTGCTGTATATATACACAGGATGCGTCCAGACCAGATCTTCATATAGGCCTGAAACTAAAACGTGTCCCCAGGATCAGGAAATGCATCTTTGGGTAAATATATCAAAGAGGATAAATCTTAGCTATAAATGATCGATGCTTTGTAGTTCATAGCTGTTTTTGGAGCTGGAAGTTGTTTACACCGCTTTTGTATGTATATACAGGATATGTCCAGACCAGATCTTCATATAGGCCTAAAGCAACAGGTGTCCCCAGGATCGGGAGGTGCATCTTTGGGCAAGTATGTCATAAACGATAAATCTTAACTATAGATAATCACTATAATAAAAAACAAGATAAAAAACAAACATAAGTGCCATAATTAAAAACAGAGACAAAGAAACCATTAAAAATCAAGATGGCAACAGTAGACGACGAATAGTGGAAACACATGAAGCAACTAGCATTTACTTTGATCAGAGAAAAGAAGCAAACCCATGGGATTCATTAAGCCCGTGGGGGGACATCGTGCCCAGAATGGTGATCCATCTGCACTCTTTCTGGGCAAGTAATCGTTTAATGTCCCCACCACGGATCCCAAGTTGGACATGCTGAATGCCCCTGACCATGAAAGACCTCGGATCACTCTGATGGAAACACTTAAAATGCCTAGGGATCGTTTTGAGCAAAGTTAGATCGGTGACTGTAGCTGATGCAAGTATATCGCGCACATGTTCGCGAGTACGTGTTTTTAATTGCCGTGATGTCAGGCCTATATATATTTTTTGACAGCCACATGTGGCATAATAAATCACCTGTGAAGTCGTGCAGGTGATATATTGCCTAATGTTGAAATTCCGTGCCCCATCAGATGAGGTGAAGACAGTCGTTCTCAGAATATTTTTGCAAGATATACATCTACCACAGGGAAAACAACCTTGTAGAGGCCCACGCGAATTAAATGGACTTTGAATATAGGGAACATAATGACTATTGACCAACATGTCACCCAAATTCTGACTCCTCCTAGCCGTCATCAATGGATCGCTCGGTAGATATTTTGATAAAATGGGGTCCGTCTGAAGAACACTCCAGTGACGCCTAAGGCAATCCCTCATCTGCATCCACTGGCCATTGAATGTAGATATGAATCTGATTTGATCATTATCTTTCTTGTTTTTACACTGCCCATGTAATAGTGTAGAACGATTACTCTTTTTAGCCCGTTGATATCCTTGCTTGATGCAGCGCTCGCTGTATCCGCGCATCCGAAATCTATCATGAAGGTCAGTTGCCTGAGT
Source organism: Ranitomeya variabilis (assembly GCF_051348905.1). Classification (NCBI taxonomy): domain Eukaryota; kingdom Metazoa; phylum Chordata; class Amphibia; order Anura; family Dendrobatidae; genus Ranitomeya; species Ranitomeya variabilis. The sequence continues at coordinate 794,815,755 of NC_135233.1, read as the reverse complement.
CTCAAATCTCTCCTCAGAGGAACAAATGCGTCTCATTCTAAGGAATTGGCCAACTGGGATGGCCCTAATGGTGGATGCTGGATGGCTAGAGCTGGCATGCAACAGTGCATTAACCGAGGTGGGTTTCCGATATACATCAGTCTGTAATTGGAGATGTTCATCCACCAGAATTTTCACATCTAGGAAATCTACCTCGGTTCTGCTGTACTTACATGTCAGCTTTATATTGAAAGGGTTGGAATTCAACTCCTCCACAAAGCTCAATAGCTGCTGCTCACTACCCTGCCACACAATAAAGATGTCGTCTATATAGCGTAGCCAGCACTGCACATGGTCCGCGGCCTGGGCACCCTCTCCCCCAAACACCTCCCTCTCCCAATATCCTAGGAAGAGGTTGGCGAAAGAGGGCGCACAAGCCGCCCCCATGGCAGTGCCGCACCGCTGCAGGTAAAAGACATCACGGAAAACAAAAAAGTTGTGGGTCAGGATAAAGTGGAGCAGCTCCAGAATAAAGCCACACATCGGGCCATCCCAGTTACTGCCAGCAAGAAAAAAGTGACATGCCTTGAGACCGTCACTATGTCGGATGCACGTGTACAGCGACTCTACATCAATAGTAACAAGTAGCATTTCCCCATCCAGGGACATACCATCTATTCTGGACAACACATCCATTGTGTCATGTGCATATGATGGTAGTGTTTCCACAAGCGGCTTGAGGTAATGGTCGATAAATTTACAAATAGGTTCACAAAGTCCACCCAGACCGGACACAATAGGCCGACCGGGCGGTGTCAGCGGATCTTTGTGAATCTTAGGTGTAAAGTAAATGGTCGGAACTTTCGGAGCTTTTGTAAATAGACCATCCATAACTTTTTTAGGGATGATTCCCTTATCACAAGCCTGCTGTAGAATCACCTCCAATTCAGCAGAAAAAGACACAATGGGATTACAGTCAAGACGGCAGTATGTATTCTTATCTCTTAACTGCCTATAAGCTTCCTTCTCGTACATCCACTGCGGCCATATAACTATGTTTCCCCCCTTGTCGGCTGGTTTTATAACAATATCCTTATAGCTCCTAAGATCTTTTAGGGCTATCCGCTGTCGAGCTGTTAAATTATCCATTTTTCGTGTTGTAGGCAGATGATGGAAATCCTCCATCACTAGCCTAGTGAAAATATCAACAGCGGGACAAACCGACAAGGGGGGAAAGCGAGTCGACCGTGGATAAACAGACCGAGGGAACGTACCTGTAGCTGGTGAGTCTTGCTCAACTAGAAGTTCCTCCAAGGCTCTAAGGGCTTCTATTTCTACTTGTGCGTTAATTGATTGCCCACCAGTTTCTTTTTTATGTAGTTTTTTGAGAATTAATTTTCTTGAAAATAAAAATAAATCCTTTATAGCTGTAAAAGAATCAAAATTGTTAGTTGGTGAAAACGTTAGACCCCTGGAGAGAACCTCCAGCTGAGCATGAGTAAGGACATGTTCGGATAGATTAATTACCTCAAGTTGGTTAGTTTTGTACTTTTTGTCTTGCTTGTTAAAATAACCAACTTTGCGCTTGGCCCCTTGATTATCTTTAATGGGAAACATCTTATGAGGCTCGGCAGTCTTTGAATGTGATTTAGATGATTCCTCACTAGATACGTGAGACGTCATAGATACAGATACAGATCTTCTCCTTGATCCCCTCCTATATTGACGTGATTTTCTATTCCACCTATATACTGTATTGGACTGCTTATCTCCAACATCCCGCTGGAATTTGGCGGTCTTGGTGGCACATATCTCTTTCTCCCATCTTTGAAATTCTTTATCAATTTCACTGTTGAGTCCTTGCAATTCTAATTCAGATAAATCACGTTTCAATGTATTTTGCACAATCTCAATTTCTCTATCTAAGGACTCTATGGTGTCCTTATTGAGTTGGGCTAATAACTCCATGAAGCCCTTCGAGCACATGGTAGCATGCTCTTCCCATTTTTGCCTGAAAACTATGTCCTCCACCTCAAATGATGGGAACACCTGAACTCTCAAACCCCTAGGCGTTAAGCTTTTTTAAAGTGTCATATAACACACTATTTACAGGTTTTAATATCTTTATGCCAGACCTTTTAGACTGTATACTGTGGACTTGAATCTTTTTTGTTCACAGCGATATAGCTTTGTATATCATTTTTTGTAGCAACTGATTTATAGCATAATGACATTTGGATAACCGGTACTCACATGACATTTTATTGCCTGTTATCTTATTTCTTTTAAAATAATGTTTTGAAATTATTAATGGCATATTGGTAGTGGAATAGTGTGTTCATATGACACTTTATTGTCTGTTATTCTGTTTTCTTCCAACATACAGTTAGGTCCATATATATTTGGACAGAGACAACATTTTTCTAATTTTGGTTATAGACATTACCACTAGGGTTGAGCGACCTTTACTTTTATAGGATCGGGTCGGGTTTCACGAAACCCGACTTTTTCAAAAGTCGGGTCGAGTGAAATCGGCCGATCCTATAAAAAAGTCGGGGTCGGCCGAAACTCGAAACCCAATGCAGTGCATTGGGTTTCCAATGGTTCCCAGGGTCTGAAGGAGCGGAAACTCTCCTTCAGGCCCTGGGATCCATATTTAAGTGTAAAATAAAGAATTAAAATAAAAAATATCGCTATACTTACCCTCTGACGGGCCCTGGTACTAACCGGGAACCTTCCTTCCTTAGAATCAGCCTTCCATGACCTTGCGGTGACGTCACGGTGACGTCGCGGCTTGTGATTGGTCCGAGGCCGCCCATGTGACCGCTCGCGCGAGCGGTCACATGGGTGGCCGCGGACCAATCACAAGCCGCGACGTCACCGTGACGTCACCGAAGGTCCTTGAAGGGCTGATTCTTAGGAAGGAAGGCTGCCGGAAAGAAGCAGGGCATGTCCGAGGGTGAGTATATACCTAATAGGAATATACTCACCCTCGGCTTCTTTCCGGCAGCCTTCCTTCCTAAGAATCAGCCCTTCAAGGACCTTCGGTGACGTCACGGCTTGTGATTGGTCCGCGGCCACCCATGTGACCGCTCGCGCGAGCCGTCACATGGGCGGCCTCGGACCAATCACAAGCCGCGACGTCACCATGACGTCACCGCAAGGTCATGGAAGGCTGATTCTAAGGAAGGAAGGTTCCCGCTTAGTACCAGGGCCCGTCAGAGTGTAAGTATGGCAATATTTTTTATTTTAATTCTTTATTTTACACTTAAATCTGAATTCCGATACCAATTCCCGATATCTTAAACATATTGGGAATCGGTATCGGAATTCCGATTCCAGATTCAGAAGATCGCCGACTTCATGGCCGACCCCACACAGGGGTCGGGTCAGGTTTCATGAAACCCGACTTTGCCAAAAGTCGTCGACTTCTGAAAATTGCCGACCCGTTTCGCTCAACCCTAATTACCACAATGAATTTTAAGCAAAACAGTTCAGATGCAGTTGAAGTTCAGACTTTCAGCTTTCATTTGAGGGTATCCACATTAAAATTGGATGAAGGGTTTAGGCGTTTCAGCTCCTTAACATGTGCCACCCTGTTTTTAAAGGGACCAAAAGTAATTGGACAATTGACTAAAAGGCTATTTCATGGACAGTTGTGGGCAATCCCTTTGTTATGTAATTCTCAATTAAGCAGATAAAAGGCCTGGAGTTGATTTGAGGTGTGGTGCTTGCATTTGGAAGGTTTTGCTGTGAAGTAAACATGCGGTCAAAGGAACTCTCCGTGCAGGTGAAACAAGCCATCCTTAAGCTGTGAAAACAGAAAAAACCTATCCGAGAAATTGCTACCATATTAGGAGTGGCAAAATCTACAGTTTGGTACATCCTGAGAAAGAAAGAAAGCACTGGTGAACTCATCAATGCAAAAAGACCTGGGCGCCCACGGAAGACAACAGTGGTGGATGATCGCAGAATAATCTTCATGGTGAAGAGAAACCCCTTCACAACAGCCAACCAAGTGAATAACACTCTCCAGGAGGTCGGCGTATCAATATCCAAATCTACCATAAAGAGAAGACTGCATGAAAGTAAATACAGAGGGTTCACTGCACGGTGCAAGCCACTAATAAGCATCAAGAATAAAAAGGCTAGACTGGACTTTGCTAAAAAAAAATCTAAAAAAGCCAGCACAGTTCTGGAAGAACATTCTTTGGACAGATGAAACCAAGATCAACCTCTACCAGAATGATGGAAAGAGAAAAGTATGGCAAAGGCGTGGTACAGCTCATGATCCAAAGCATACCACATCATCTGTAAAACACGGCGGAGGCAGTGTGATGGCTTGGGCATGCATGGCTGCCAGTGGCACTGGGTCACTAGTGTTTATTGATGATGTGACACGGGACAGAAGCAGCCGAATGAATTCTGAGGTATTCAGAGACATACTGTGTGCTCAGATCCAGCCAAATGCAGCCAAACTGATTGGTCGTTGTTTCATACTACAGATGGACAATGACCCAAAACATAAAGCCAAAGCAATCCAGGAGTTTATTAAAGCAAAGAAGTGGAATATTCTTGAATGGCCAGGTCAGTCACCTGATCTCAACCCAATTGAGCATGCATTTCACTTGTTAAAGACTAAACTTCAGACAGAAAGGCCCACAAACAAACAGCAACTGAAAACCACCGCAGTTAAGGCCTGGCAGAGCATCAAAAAGGAGGAAACACAGCGTCTGGTGATGTCCATGAGTTCAAGACTTCCGGCAGTTATTGCCAACAAAGGGTTTTCAACCAAGTACTAAAAATGAACATTTTATTTTTAATTATTGAATCTGTCCAATTACTTTTGGTCCCTTTAAAAACAGGGTGGCACATGTTAAGGAGCTGAAACTCCTAAAATCTTCATCCAATTTTAATGTGGATACCCTCAAATGAAAGCTGAAAGTCTGAACTTCAACTGCATCTGAATTGTTTTGTTTAAAATTCATTGTGGTAATGTCTATAATCAAAATTAGAAAAATGTTGTCTCTGTCCAAATATATATGGACCTAACTGTATATAGTTGTATTATCACATGCTAGTTGTGGATTATCACCCTCCGTTGTCTTCGTTAGGTGTAATGGTGAGACAGCCAACCTATGGTTAACTGCCCGGCCGTAGTTTAAAGTAATGCGTGGAGTCTCTTACTTTCTCGGCGTTCCGGCCACTGGCTACGCGCCTCAGAAGGACGTTGCTGATCTTGAGGCACGACTCCTTCTGGTATTATCTCCTTTTTGCTGTATTCCCGTTTCTCACTCTTCACAATAAACCTCGCTTCTTGTCCTTTCTTAGGAGTCTGCCGCTGTAAGGCACAGGCACAACTCCGTACGATTTTCCCTCTCTAGGACTCTGCCAGGATCCCACCCCTGACAGGTCCTCTCCCGAGCTCTTCCCAGCTACTTTCTCCCCCACTTCCTGTCCAACCCCCAGTTTTACCAAAGTGTGAGGAGTGGCCTACTAGATAGAACCACTCCCCCTGGTGGCCGGAGTGTGAAGTGTAATGTGTGTCTGTGATACCTGGTCAGGTGAACTCCTTTAGTGCCATCAGACATACCATCACTCCCCTTAGCGGCAGAGCGACAGTACTGCAATGACCAGGACTCTGGGGCGCTGCACTAGCCGGATACATAAAGAAACGGATCCGTCGCATCAGTTTTTCACAATCTGCGCCGGATCCAGTTTTTCCAACATTCGCCGGATTTAGCCTGACACTGAAAACCTGATGTGTGAAAGTAGCCTAAGTCACCATCTATAAATGTACTGTGATCTCTTATATGTTCTGTAGGACTGACTATATGGTGGTATATCCATGTTGGTCTTTATATAGAGATTATCTTGATTACAACATCACCCAGTTGTAATCAAGGTTACCTGGTTAGGGGCCCACTCAGAAGTTTTGCTCCCCCTGAACCAAAACCCTAGCTATAAACAGAAGCGCTGACGTAAGCGCGAAACGGCCGTCGTCACATCCTGCTCACCTCCTTCCTGCTTCACCGTCCCGGACCGTGTCTGAGATGTCTGTATAAGAATCTTCAATAAAGCGTTGCATCTGGATCGGTGAGTGTGCCGCATTCTTCTGTTTATTGCTGCTTGTTCATCCTCATTCCTGCGAGCACCTCGACCGTGACCCTGGATCCTGGTTCAGCGTCGTAGTGACTGTTAACTGTTTGTGGTCCAGCAGCAGCTGTGCAGTCATAGCTTTGTTTCTTGCTTTGTGCCTTTCAAAACCCTAGCTATGCCTCTGCCACCAAGATTGTGTGCTAGCTCGAAGTTTCACATTTTCATACAGGGAAATGGGTTAAAATGGCACCAAAATTTGTCCCACAATTTCTGCTGAATGTAGAAATACCCCATATGTAGATGTACAGTACTGCTTAGCCATACGGAGAGACTCAGGAGGGATAGAGCGTTATTTGCCTCCTGGAGCATGGATTTTCCTAAAATAGTTTGCGGATTCCACATAAAAAGCCCCTAAGTGCTAGAAAAGCAGAATCCCCCCTCAAGTGACCCCATTTTGGAAATTATAACCCTTTGGGAATTTATCTATAGATGAAGTGATGACTTTGACTCCATTGGTGTTTTCCAGAAACAAGCAGTAGTGGATGTTGCAGAGTGAAAATTGCAATCTGTCATTGCAGTGACCAGTATGTTGCAGTCACCAGTACATTATGCCCATCTCCTGCTTCTAGAGACATGCATCTGTACATTAGGCAGACTCTCATCACTACTGAAATGCAACCCATGTGGGCGCTAAATGTGGTTTAGGCACACCAGGGCTCAAAAGGGAGGGGGAATTTGGACTTGCGAGCTGAGAATTTGCTGAATTTATTTTGGGGAGCGAGGTGCCATTTCGATTTTCAAGAGCCTTAGTGCTACCAGTAACATGGAAGCATCCTATATTTCCATTAACAGATGACAGACCTGAGTGGGGACTTTTTTTGTGGATTCAGTTGACGATTTTATTGGGAACATTTTACATAACGCTTGGGGTCACATTGCTGTACGCTGAGCATTTACTTTGTGGTTTCCATGTAAATCTCTGAGTAACATGACTGATGAAATCCCCGATGGATCCATTCACTATAATGAGGCAGGAAAGTTTCTCTAAACTCCATCGGGCCTCTGTTCAATGGTGTCCTTATCAAAATTACACAAAACTGTAGCTGATGGCACTTTTATGCAATCCTAAAAAGACGGACACCAACGAATCACAGGTCCTATGGCATCCACAGTGCCCTCCATCTGGCTCATTATAGGGAATCTTCTTCTGACTGGGGCTCTGTCTAAATCACGTATTTCAGAGATTTACACAGAAGCCCTGGTGTAAGCGCTCAGCGCAGAGCCCAGGATAAATGTGCGCCAAGCCTTACTGCCATCTTTGGGAGGCAGAATGAAAAAATTAACAGCAGGTGAAGAATTGGTTTTATTTATTTTTTATGCCATTACTTGTGCGGTATAAGTGATTAGACAACTTTATTCTTTGGGTTGATGCGATTACAGCGATTACAGATGTATATCGGGTTTTAATGTTTGGATGCTGTCATGCACTAAAAGATGCTTATTACTGTGAAAACTAGATTATGCCTCACAATATTTAGAGAGCTATAATTTTTACATATTTCGGCCGACAGAGCCATGTGAGGGCTAGTTTTTGGTGGGAAGAGTTGACGTTTTTATTTGTTCCATTTTCAGAAATGTGACATTTTTTGATCGCTTTCTATTCCGATTTTTGGGAGACAGAATGGACAAAAACCAGAAATTCAGGAATTGCTTTTTTTTCATACCGTTCCGCATGTGGTAAAATTGGTAAGGCAGATTTATTTTTTGATTCAGTACGATTACAGTGATACCGAATTTTTGGCGCTACTACACAATAAAAACTATTTTATAGAAAAAATCATTATTTTTGCATCGCCTTATTTTGAGAGCTATAACTTTTTTATTTTTCTGCTGATGGAGCTGTATGGCAGCTTGTTTCTTGCGGGACAAAATGACGTTTTCAGCATTATCATTTTTATTTACATTCGTCTTTTTGATGGTGTTTTATTGCACTTTTTGTTAGGTGGTTAATGATAAAGCATTGTTTTTTGCCTCTTTTTTTTAATGGTGTTCACTGAAGGGGTTAAATAGTGGGACAGTTTTATAGAGCTGCTCGTTACGGATGTGGTGATACCAAATATGTGTACTTTTATTGTTTATTTTTTTACATAAATAAATGTATTTATAGGAAAAATATTTGTTTCCTTGTTTTGTTCTTTATTTGGGGATTTAAAAAAAAATATTTTTACTCTTTTTAATAATTTATTTTTCACTGTTTTACATTGTCCCAGGGTGGAACATCACTGTATAGTGACAGATTGCGGATCACATGCTCTGCAATGCTTCTTCACTGTAGAGCAACACATCAACGTCTGACAGGCAGGGAAGGAGACGTCTCAGGTCTTGCTCTGAGCAGGCACTGACACGCCACCTTCCCTGATGGACCCCGCGGCCATCTTGCCGTTGTCCTGATGAAAGCACGCAGGTAACCCATTTCCTGTGCGATGCTCCTCGATGTCGCTGTCATTACTGACAGTGGCATCACAGGGGTTAAATGAGGACCGATTGTGGGCAATGCTGCAGGGTGTCAGCTCTCACATAGAGCTGACATCCGCACTTGATTTCTGCAGTGCTCAATGTGAGGTCGAGCGATCGCGGTGCCGTACATATACTGCTGTTCGTGGGAACGCAGCTCCCGCAGAGCAGTTTATGTATGGCTCATGTTGGGAAAGGGGTTAAAAAATACATATTAAACAAATCATATTAATCATATTTAAAATCATATTAAAAAATCATAGGTTCAAATTTGACTATGTGTGACATCTGCATGTGTGTGTAGATTATTCTTGTGTTTCCATGAGTTTTCTCTGTGTAATGTAGTTTCTCCCACAGTCTGAAAACAAAGTGATTTGTATATCAAGAAAATTAGTTTTGGAGCCCTACTGAGGAAAAAGGAGGACTGATTTAGTGACAATCCCAATATAGAGTGGCAGAACATGTTGTTGCTCCATAACCAACCTTCGATAAATAATCATCCAGTGAATGGTTCTTGATTTATGTCATTACTTTGCATTGTGTTGCTTTCCTTACTGTACATTTCATGTTCTTTTATTTTACATCAAATCTCTGTTCCTTGATTGCAACAATCGCTGCCTATGGCCCCCTTCACGCGTTTTTCATGTCCATATGCAGTCCGTTTTTAAGAACCGCAAATATGGACACACGCACACATTTTATTCAATGGTGGTATGCACATGTCATGTTTTTCACACGGACCATGCGTCCATGTGAAAAACACTCAGACATGTCTGTGTTTTATCAGCAGCAAGGGCCGCAAAATGTCCCGCAGATGTGCACACTGATGACACATGGATGACATCCATGTGTCAGCAGCATGGCACGTAGTGGTGCTTGGGAAAAAGCGATATAGTTCGCATTGGGACCAGGAGACAATGATTGGAGTTTTATTCAGCACCCACTGTGTACATTGTGTGAAAAATGATGGTAGGACAATCTGTAAAATATAATATATAGTATAAGACCAAACAGTCATGCATCGGAGTTTAACTTAATCATACAGAAAAAATGCTGCAATTATAGACCATAACCGGATTGCTAAAAATTAAAAATTTTATTGGAAATATAATTTAAAAAACATGAAAATCCGCTGACCCAAATGTTGAAGCATGTAACAAGAAAGGTAAGTATATTACCAGGAATTAATAAGACCTCCGTGTGAGGAGCATATATAAATACATGTAGTCCTATTTAGTCAAAATCAGCATACATGATCATGATACATGATGATTGTTAAAAAATACAGTGGGGAAAAAAAGTATTTAGTCAACCACCAATTGTGCAAGTTCTCCCACTTAAAAAGATGAGAGAGGCCTGTAATTGACATCATAGCTAGACCACAGCTATGAGAATCAAAATGAGAAAAAAATCCAGAAAATCAGCTTGTCTGATTTGGCAAGATTTATTTAGCAAATTATGGTGTAAAATAAGTATTTGGTCACCTAAAAACATGCAAGATTTCTGGCTCTCACAGACCTGTAGCTTCTTCTTTAAGAGGCTCCTCTGTCCACCACTGTAAGATGCAATTATACTGTAGTAAGGTTACTGAGTAATAAGACTATCCCATAATTGCTGAAGTAATGCTGACTAAAGCAACCATGTAAGAAGTAAAGTGCATATGCACACCCCCCGGAAGAAGGCAAGTGCCGAAATGCACATAGGAGACATGGCTGCACATTTACAGTTCAGGTAAATAGACTTTTCTATCTCCATTTATTCTCATTGCATATGCACTTATGCATCTTATCCTTTTTGTCTGCCTCATTTATATTATCCATCTATACATGCTCTATGGCTATATAACTATTACATGTGATTCTTTTTGTGCTATAGCAACCTTATACTGCAAGGTGCTTTCTAATCTTATTTTTGTACAATCATGTATGCTGATTTTGACTAAATAGGAATTTGGAGATCTTATTATTCCCGTTTAATTAATTATTTAATATACTTACCCTTCTTGTTACATTCTTCACCATTTGGTTCAGCTGATTTTCATGTTTTTTTAAATCATAATTCCAATTAAATTTTGTATTTTTAGCTATTACTCTGTTATGGTCTATAATTGCACCATTGTTTTTATATGATTGTGGGAAAATTTAATTAAATAAAATAAATTGCCATAGGCGTAGGCTCCTCGCAAGCAGAGGGAAAGCCCACGGCTGGGGGCTGATGTTACTAATCTGGGAAAGGGGACAATATCCCAAAAGGTTCTCAGACTATTAACAACAGCTCACAGCTATTTGCTCAGCCACTACTGGTTACTTTATGGGGACCCCAGATAAACAATGACGTTGGGTCCCCGTATATATTGTAACCAGCAAAGGATAAACAGACTGTTGCAGGCTGATATTAATAGCAAGGGAAGGGGCCATGGATATTGACCCCCCTGCCAGGCTACCAACATCAGTCCTCAGTGGCCCCAGAAATCCATACAGTGCACCACATCTGGCACTTAGCCTCTCTCTTCCCACTTGCCCTGGTGCGGTGGTAAGTGGGGTAATAGGGTTGGGGTTAATGTCAACTTTGTATTATCAGCCATTTTTCTTGAAGCCCACTGTTAGATAAATCTGCGCAAGCACAGCCTGTGTCTAGGATAAATGGTGGGCTTTAGTAAAATGGAGCCGGTGGCACAGAGTAATCTACGCATGCACATCCGCTGGCACCATTTTTCTGAATACTTCCAAGAGTTCAAGCTGCAGGAGCGTAGCCTCGCACTAGGAAGGTGCCAGCACAAAAATTTAAATAAAGAAGAAGAAAATACACCCAGACACAGAGGAGGGGATGGAAAAAACAGAGAACCCTACCCACAGTCCTGCACTGATGCACGAAGATATAAGTATACGAAACCTTCAAACAAAGATTAAAGAATATTTGCAAAAAGGATTTCTTCACCTTAGATATCATTTTTTTCAGAATGATAATGCGAATATGGCCCTCTGTAATTTGCTTAGTAAAAGCTGCTTACACATTCTCTTTAAACTTTTCCCATGCTGCTCCTCTATTCTGGAAAGCAACAGTTTCGTCAGTTGTTCAATGGATGGTGCAAGACCTAAAGCCCTTCATCTATCTGAAAATAACCTGGAATCATAAGTCATCTCTTAAGTTCATCCTTCTGCTCTTTATCTTGTCCAAAATCATTGTTTCCAAGTGCACTTTATGTGGATCAGTGCTTGCTCAGATGCAGTCTGTGAAACTGCTTTATGCTGCATTATTCAAAATCACTATTGTAATAACATTCACTGAAAAAGACATTAACATCTTTCGACTGAGATCTCTAACAAGCAGAATTTTCATGGCTTTTCTTAAACTGCATTTGCTTCATTTTTCAATTTCTATTTCGAATGCATGCCATTTTTATTGGTATATATACTGCTTTCCCCTAATAGTGTCGAAAGCTTGGTGCTAAATAAATCAAACATGATAGTAATGATAATGAAATCATGTGATGCAATAGAGAATTGTCAGCGATGGATGTGCCATGAATTTATCAGAATTTAATAAAATGGTACTACATTTTTGAATAATCCACACAAGTGCGAAACGGCATGAAATGTACATATATGCAATGTCATAGATGAAAGACTGTTAGCAAAAGGCAATGAACAGCATGTCACAATACATTGGTTTGCTGTTCACGTACAGACCAAATAGATATCTCTATCCTATGAATCTTGAATTTAACATTTTTCTTCACTGCATGGAGCATTAAAATTGTATTGTGTGCTATCTTGTTTTCCTGTATTACAGCAAAATACAGAACAGAAACTATTTGGAGTCATTATTAGTCACAAAAGCCTATGAAAAGACTGCAGCGGGGATCTCACATGTTCCAGGCAATCTTTTAAGTCATGAATAATTTAAAATGATTATTCTCTCACCAGACAAATTCATTTTAAATATCTCTTTCTTTTTCTCTGTGTTCTTTGCTCTAACTTAGCAAAAAAAGATAGTAAAACTATTAATCATAAACTTTCACTATGATCAACAAAGAATCATCCAGAAATTGCGCCTTCTACAGTTCTGTTAAATGTAGTTATTCTGTAAGTTATTTTTTAATTAATCTGAAAGAGCATGGCTGTCGCAAACAATTAGATATCCTGAAAATATTAATCTGGTGAATAAATAGGAAAACAAATTGAAACTATTTAGTCATTATTTTTAACTCGTTGACGATGGCTGACGTACACGTATGGCGGCTGTGCACCAGCATTACATGGCACAGGCGCAGGAGCTGAACCTGCCCCATAAAGCACTGGTGCCGGATGTGTTACATCAGATATTTCATGTGATGGGAGAGAGTTCACCTCATGATCGTGGGATGCTGATTGATTGCCATAGCAGCTGTGAGCCTACTGAATGCTGCTTGTCTCCCAGCTGATAGAATTTAAAGAAGATTATCAATTTCACAATGCACAAAACTGAATAATTTATCAATTAAAAGATTAAATCACTCCATTTCCCTTAAGGCTACTTTCACACTAGCGTCGGGCCGAGGTTCCCGACGCTAGCGTTGTCTCCGCCGCACAACGGGGGCAGCGGATGCGCTGGAAAAATGCATCCGCTGCCCCCGTTGTGCGACGGAGACTACATTGTGAGGTGCGGGGAAGTGCGGGGAGGTGGGGGCGGAGTTCCGGCCGCGCATGCGCGGTCGGAAAAAGCGGACCGTCGGGAGCAAAAAACGTTACATGTAACGTTTTTTGCTCCCGACGGTCCGCCACAGCACGGCGCAACTGTCGCACGACGGTTGCGACGTGTGTCATTGCGTTGCAAATGCGTCGCTAATGTTAGTCAATGCAGAAAAAAAGCATCCTGCAAGCACTTTTGCAGGATGCGTTTTTTCGGCAAAACGACGCATTGCGACGTAATGCAGTTAACGCCAGTGTGAAAGTAGCCTAAAGGTAAATAGCAAAATGCAATAAAAAAAACATATTTTGTGGTTATGCAAACATAATTGCCAGAACTAATATTAACATACTGTATTTATCCCAGAGAACTTTGATACCAAAAAGTTCCATTTGCCAAGATGTAATTTTTTTGGGGGGGCAAAATGTGTATAAAAAATTTAAAATTATATAAAAATGTACATTTACCCCAATGTGGTATTAATGAAAACTACAGATTGACTTGCAAAAATTAAGCATCATACGGCACCATTGACGAAAGAAAAAAGCTACAGGTCTTATTACATGGCAATACACGAGTCCCATTTATTTTTATACACAAAGTTCTGATTATATTTTAACTAGTGATGAGCGAGTGTTCTCGTTACTCGAGTTTTCCGAGCATGCTCGGGTGTTCTCCGAGTATCTGGGGCGTGCTCGTAGATTAGGTTTGTGTCCCCGCAGCTGCATGATTTGCGGCTGTTAGACAACCTGAACACATGCAGGGATTGCCTGTTTGTTAGGAAATCCCCACATGTATTCAGTCTGTCTAGCAGCCGCAAATCATGCAACTGCGGGGACTCAAACATAATATACCAGCACACCCAAGATACTCGGAGAACACCCGAGCATGGTCCTAAAACTCGAGTAATGAGCACACTCGCTCATCACTAATTTTAACCAATAAAATATGTTAAAAAAAATTTGTTTTGTAACATCAAAATCATGTCATTTATAAACAATCCCTCTCCCCCATAACAAATTGTGAAAATTATGTTTTTACTCAAAATTTCACCATTTGAATTGCATTTCCCATTTTTCAGTACGTTATGTCATAAAATTAATAGTGTAATTCAAAACTACAACTTCTCCCACAAAAAAGAAGCTCTTATGCAAAAAGCTCTTGTAAGAAGGGTAGGAAACAACAAAAGGGCAAAAATTAAAAGTAGTCAACTCCTACAAACTACAGGTGTGGCAGGTGAAGAAAACTATTCAGGGCAATGGCTCTGTAAACTGCAATAATGGATTCAGCTTCATCAACATCATAAGTGAAAAATTGTGTTTTAAAATTAACCTGTCAGAATGCATCACTTTATATTGGTATGTTAGTCATTTCAATTGGCAGCATTCTAAGCTGTGTAGTTTAACTAATTCCTGGAACAAAGTGATGGAAGCAAGGGCTTACAACCCAAAGCAGCATCCCACAGAGCCACAATGGAACCCATGACCTGGGTTAGCCCCGTGTAGAATTGTATCCCACCCCTTACGTCAGGCATTCTGATTTTAGCGGCATCTGCCTAAACACAATTATGAAATAGGTCTTCCCCATTCAGATTGTATGTCTAAGACTCTGAGCAGGAGGTATGATGATGTCAATAGATCATGCTTTCTTGGGAGAAGCCTCAGTTTACATTGTGCACAGGCCAGAGCAGTGCAGTGCTGGAACAATGGGAGCGGGGTGAGTATTTTTCTTTTATATTTTGTTAGTCATTATGTTATAGTTAATATTTTATGGCTTGCTTTGATTATCATTTAAATAATTAATATCTATGTGTTTTTGTGTGCTCAGTATAAATTTTCTTCGAAAAGAAACAAGACAGAATATTGGTTGATGAGAACATTGGAAATTAGTTTAAGCCACCTTTCAGGAGTCAGTTAACTTTTTTGTTGCCACTTACATATCCCTGATTGGAAATTGACAAAACTTCCTCTTGTCTATGAAGACAATAAAAATCCTCTGCCCTCTGTGTAGGGTCAGACAGGTTTTCTATAGACAGAACCTGTATATGTTCTTGTCTCTGATGAATTGCGACCCTGATTTTATCAACAATGGCAACAAGTGAGACCCCTTGTGTCTTACCTAAAGCTTTCCCTAATGAGGGGTTTATATGACAATTACATGTGGTGGAGGACTGTGGGAGCATTATTCTGTGTGGGGGTTGTGGGGGCATCATTCTTCATGGGGGCTCTGAGGGCTATTATATTTTATGGAGGTCTGTGGAGGCCATCATACTGTGAGGAACTGCAGTGGCTATTATATTGTGTTGGGGGATTGTAGGGACATTATACTTTGTGGGAGTTCTGTAAGAGCATTCATACTGTGTGGGGGGCTGTGGGTGCTATCAAATTGTGTAGATGTACTGAGAGGACTATCATATTGTGTGTGGGGGTCATCATACTGTGTGGAGGAACTGTGAAAGCATCATGCTGTGGATGAAGTCACGAAGTGGGAATTATTCTGTTGAGTGTCACTGTGGGCTCACCATACTGTGCATGTGGGGGTACTGTAGGAACAAATGATGTGAGGGAGTTTACTATGGGGCATCATATTGTGTTTGTTGACCATGTACTATACCATATGGAGTATGAAAGGCATCACGTTTTTGGTTAGAGCACTGAGAAGCTTCAGCAGAGGTACTATTTCTTTATGCATGTCACAAAACATGTCTCTCTCTCTGTGTTTATAAGTTACAAGGTATGCCATGGGGTCGGCCATGAGGTCGGCGATCTTCTGAATCTGGTATCGGAATTCCGATACCGAGTTCCGATATGTTTGCGATATCGGAAATCGGTATCGGAATCCACATTTAAGGGTAAAATAAAGAATTAAAATAAAAAATATTGATATACTCACCTCTCCGGAGGCCCCTGGACATCACCGCTGGTAACCGGCAGCCTTCTTTGCTTAAAATGAGCGCGTTTACGGCCTTCCATGACGTCACAGCTTCTGATTGGTCGCGTGCCGCTCATGTGACCGCCACGCGACCAATCACAAGCCGTGACGTAATTCTCAGGTCCTAAATTCCTCATTCTAGGAATTTAGGACCTGAGAATTATGTCACGGCTTGTGATTGGTCGTGTGGCGGTCACATGGGCGGCCGCGACCAATCACAAGCCGTGATGTCATCTAAGGCCCTTCACGCGCTCATTCTTAAGAAGGAAGGCTGCCGGAAAGAAGCAGGGCGCGTCCGAGGGTGAGTATATACCTAATAGGAATATACTCACCCTCGGCTTCTTTCCGGCAGCCTTCCTTCCTAAGAATGAGCGCGTTCAGGGCCTTAGATGACGTCACGGCTTGTGATTGGTCGCGGCCGCCCATGTGACTGCCACGCGACCAATCACAAGCCGTGACATAATTCTCAGGTCCTAAATTCCTAGAATTAGGAATTTAGGACCTGAGAATTACGTCACAGCTTGTGATTGGTCACGTGGCGGTCACATGAGCGGCACGCGACCAATCAGAAGCCGTGAAGTCATGGAAGGCCCTGAACGCGCTCATTTTAAGCAAAGAAGGCTGCCGGTTACCAGTCCAGGTAAGGTCCAGGCTGTGTCGGAGAGGTGAGTATATCAATATTTTTTATTTTAATTCTTTATTTTACACATTAATATGGA
The DNA here is from genome assembly GCF_051348905.1 of Ranitomeya variabilis. NCBI lineage: Eukaryota > Metazoa > Chordata > Amphibia > Anura > Dendrobatidae > Ranitomeya > Ranitomeya variabilis. Next base: position 794,798,845 of record NC_135233.1, on the reverse strand, counting down.
TCCCAGGGCCTGAAGGAGAGTTTCCTCTCCTTCAGACCCTGGAAACCATAGTATCCCATTGCACTGCATTGGGTTTCGTGTTTCGGCCGACCCCGACCCCGACTTTTTTATAGGATCGGCCAATTTCACTCGACCCGACTTTTGAGAAAGACGGGTTTCGTGAAACCCGAACCGATCCTATAAAAATAAAAGTCGCTCAACCCTACTCTACACCAAAAATTTTTTTGGGATAAGGGGAGAGTGCAATATGAACTCTTGTTATGGGGCCCCATGATTTTTATGTATGCCCCTGGAAAGAAGCAATCTGATTAGTGTTTTTCAGATACCCTGGGTGAGGTGATGTTAGCTGTGTACAGGCTAAGAGAGAAGATTGGCATGTGCCTTTATTTCAGAGATGAGTGATGGTCATCACTGAGTTCCCAGTAGCCATGATAAGGTTAAACTAAACTAAGAGTAGCCATCCTCATATCTATTCACATTAGATAGGTTCTTAGAAACGAAAAAAGCCTTATCGCAGCTGCTGGGTATCTATGAATTTGCCAATTTATGCACTAAGTGTCCTCAACTTTTCCTACTTTCTAGAGCAGTAATGCAATTCATATTTCATATATTTCATGCTTTCATGCTAAAGTGCTTCAGATTGCAACTTTATTTCTTGGTTATAAATTGAGATGGCTAGTCTTATTTTGCACCTATACACACTTGATTTCTCTTTAGAAGTGATGGTCATTTTTTTGTTATACATATATGGTATACATATGCTCTCTGACTAAGCACTCCACCCATCAGCCTCTGGCAGTTTTAACCATAGCAGGATCCTATCTACCCAGATAAATATAGGAAAATCAGAACAAGAAAAAATCACCAAAAGAACCAAAATACTAAAAGTACAACTTTATTGATGTGACAATAAATACACAATATAAAATCAGAAAAGATGACAGGGAAATGACAATGAAACACCAAAGCAAGGGTGGAGCCCCCAATTATCCTCGATGCCTTCCCCCGGAAGAAGGCACTGTTGCCGAAACGCGCATTTGGGTGGATGGCGCCACAGTCTTCACAGGTAATACTCCCAGGCTTTCATACACTTTTGGTTTGCGGTCTTTGCTCCATATGATTTTTGATTATAGCTGCTTTGTTGCCATGCACTTTGCTTGTGTTTTAGATATACCCTTTACTTGGCTACACGCTCTATTTACATTTACTCTTGTGGGTACCCTTCATTGCACCATGCACTTGCACTTTTGAGCTGGCCAATATATTTTCATCCACTTACTCTGGCTGTGGCTCTGTTTGTCTAGCTATTTAACGTGGCTCCACCCTTGTTTTGGTGTTTCATTGTAAATTTCCTGTCATCTTTTCTGATTTTACATTGTGTATTTATTGTCACATCAATAAAGTTTTGTACATTTAGTATTTTGGTTCTTTTTTCTTGTTCTGATTTTCCTGCTTATGCACTAAACCGTTGCTACACACCTCCTTACACCCCAATATATATTGACCATGTGATCAGTGGTACTATTTGTGGGTATTAGCTTGGTGTACATGCTTTGTTGCCAGATAAATATAGGTTTGAGCCTAAGAGAGGATTCACGTTAGATAGGTTTCCAGCAATGAGAATTGCCTTATAGTGGCTACTTGGTATACATGAATTGGCCAATTTACGAGCTAAGAATTCTCAGCTTTTACTATTTTCTAGAGCAGTAATGCAATTTATATTTCATACATTTCACTTTAGAACAGGATGTGACTAAGTCTTGGAGGTCACAGTGCATTGTGATGTCCTGATATTACGACAGTGCCATGACCTGTGAGGTCAAGTTATGGCAAGGAGTCCTATTCTAGAGTGAAGACATAGACCCCGACTGTGGAAAGAAGATACCGAATGGAGGGTAGAGGATGCTTAAAGTTAAAGCAGTGAGGATGTAAGGAGAGGTGAGCAGTGAGGTGAGTTTTGTATTTTTAACATTTTGCCAACCCTCTATAGTGGCTGAAACTGGCAGCCATTTTGCTGAATTTGTGCAGATTCTAGAGAAAACAGATTTTTGTAAAATTATAGTAGAATTGATTTCCACTAAATTGGATATTTACTCAAAACAACTTCATTTGCATATGTTCAATCTTCTTGAGATTCTTTTAGCTTTGTAAGGCTCTGAAATGTAAAGTGGATAAAATAAGTGATCTGATCCTTCTTCAGGTGGTAGTCACTCACTTGTGTCAGAACTCTGGATTCCCTGTTCATCTTTGGCACTTTCAAGATGGCCTCTGCTGCATCGCTCCTGCATATGTGATCCGCCTTCCCTGCCTTATAACCCTAGTTTGCCTTACAGTCCATGCTTGTGTATTCTGCTTGAATCCCAGGCTAAGTTCAGCAAGAGACTGCTCCTCTCCAGAAGATCAGGTTCAGCCCTTCCAGCAAACTTTTCCAGTTCTCAGTGTTGCACCTGGGACAAGCTGCGTGTGTGTGTTCTCTGCATCTGCCTCAGCCTGCCCACTTTGGACACGTAAGCTTGGCCTGCTTCAGGTGATTTTGCTCGTGTGCAGTGGCAGTATACTGTATTTGCTCTTCTGGACTTCCTAAGAGTCTCACATCTCTGCACTGTTTTCAGGACTCTTATTCAGAGACTGCCAGCCCTGTTCTGAACTGTGTCTTCTGATCAGCATTCCCTAGTGTGTCCCTCTCCCAAGAGACTTTGTTTGCAGCAGTACTGCATAAGAACTACTTCCAGTCTCTCCCTGTTTGCTGTGTTTTCTTGAACTGTTGTGTAGTACATACTTGCTACCGTACTCTTGTTCAGTTGACTCATTTGTCTCAAGCCAAGAGGTTCCTGAGTGTTCCACTAGAATTGTTACAACTACAGTAGTTTAAATATACATTTTTTTAAAAAAGACGCTGACCACAAAACCATTTATAAAAATGACCGGATGGATGCCAAACTAAATGCTTCAGGAAAAAAATCTTCTGCTTCAAAAACTCAGAGTACACCAGCATTTAGAAGAAGCTTTCTGTATATCCTTAAGAGTCTTTAGGGTGCTAAACACAAGTAGAAGCTGTGCGTCCTTACCATAAGCAAAAATTAGTTAAATCATTAAATCAGTAGTATTCATTTTTTATTGGTCCAGAGTTTGTCTTACTGTATGCCCATAACGGCATCCATTGTCTTTGTTGTTATTTGGATGATATGATATAAAATGCCTAAAAACATTATTTTTGGCTACAATGTCTGCAGAGATAGTAAGCCATAAAGCTATTTAGTTTGTGTAATAAGATTAATTGTGGCCATGAAAATAAATGCTTGGGCTATGTAAATAGGATCTGTATTAGGATTTTCCATAATGCCTAGATTACATTTTCGTGCACACAAAAAATTACAGAAATTAGGATGAAGGTTGCAAATAAGTTTTCAGCAAATGTTTTATTAATAGAATCATGTTCTATGAATTAATCTAAGAATGTTACATTTTGTGTTCTAGAGAAATTACTATGATCTTAAAATTTTTGAGTAAAAGGCCAAAATTATTAGTATATACACAGGTTCTCGTTAATTTCTAGCAGCTGTTATAGATTTTCCTGGTGAAATTAATTTGCTAAGCCATGGTGGAGCTGGACTAGCCAGATGGCAAGTGGAAGAGTGAAGAGCAGTAGAGCTGGATATATAAGCAGGAACGTGGATCACATGAGCTTGAAGTGATAGAAGGAGCAGAGCCAACTGTGGACAGAGCCTTGATTTAGCAGATATGAGCAGGAAAGGTAACTTTATGCAGCAGAATTGAGTGTGAAAACAATATTATGAATCTGCATAGATGAGAAGAAAGGCAGCTACAATGATGGAAAAGAGTGTCAGGATAACACCTTGAATCTGCAGTGATGGGTAGGCAGGCACCTTGATGCAGCTGAGTTGAGTGTGTATGTAGCACCTGGAATCTGCATAGATGAGTAAGCAAGTAGGTAACATGATGCAGATAGCATTTAGGAGGAGCAGAGCTAAAAAGACAAATCAGGGTACATTGTTATAGCAGAACTGAATTTGCAAATAGCCACTCAGGAACAGCATGGCATACAATCTGACACATTGTTGTAGCGCGCTGGATGTGCCGATAACATTCAGGAAAAACAGAGCTGAGTAGACTATCAGGTACCAAGCTGAAGCAGCGCTCAATGTGCAGATAGCACTCAGAGTAGTAGTGTTGAGCAGACAATCAGGCACCTTGTACTGGAGAGCTGGATGTGCAAACAGTACTCAGGAATAGGGTTGAGCGAAACGAATCGGACAAATTCAAAAATCGCCGACTTTCGGTAAAGTCGGGTTTCATGAAACCCGACCCGATCCTAGTGTGGGATCGGCCATGAGGTCGGCGATCTTTGTGCCAAAGTCGCGTTTCGTATGATGCGTTCAGCGCCATTTCTCAGCCAATGAAGGATGACGCAGAGTGTGGGCAGCGTGATGACATAGGTCTCGGTCCCCACCATCTTATAGAAGGGCATGACAGTGATTGGCTTGCTTTCTGCGGTGTCACAGGGGCTATAAAGGGGCATGCATGCCGACCGCCATCTTACTTCTGCCGATCTCAGCATAGGAAGAGGTTGCTGCAGCTTCGTCAGAAGAAGGGATATAGTTAGGGAGGGAAGATTAACCCCCAAACCGCTTGCACTGTAGCGATTTCCACTGTCCAACACCACCTTTTTTTGCAGGGACAGTGGAGGCTGCTTTTTTGTGCATCAGCTCTGTAGCTTATTAGGCTGCCTTATAAGGCTCCCTGATAGCTGCATTGCTGTTTGCACGCTGCTGTACAAACCAACTGCTTTTTTAAAAGCAAAAATCCTGTTGCTCCTTTCTGTAGTTATCTTGTTTATTTGTCCACACTTTTGTGTGCAGCAGTCCTTTTTGTTTCTGCCATTCTTGTCCTGAGATCATTGTAGGGAGATTGAAATTGTACTACAGTCCTTGGATTTTTTCAGATATCTTCCAGCCACTTTCTGCCACTTACATTGTGTTGTGTTATACACTGGACCTGAGTTGTGGTGCAGTCTCCCCCCAAAAAAAGGGAGATTCAAATTGTCACAAAGTGGATATACGTCAGTTCTGTTAGTTTGTCGTATATCAGCCAGCCACATTCTGCTACTTACATTGTGTTGTGTTATACACTGGGCCTGAGTTGTGGTGCTGTCTCCCCCCAAAAAAAGGGAGATTCAAATTGTCATAAAAAGGATATACGTCAGATCTGTAAGGCTACGTTCACATTTGCGTTGTGCGGTGCAGCGTCGGCGACGCAACGCACAACGCATGCAAAATGCATGCAAAATGCAGCTTTTTGTGACGCATGAGTCCAATTTTGGCCTGATTTTCGGCGCAAAAAAAAAGCAACATGCAGCGTCCTGGGCGCCCTGACGCTTGTGCCAAAAATGACACATGCGTCACAAAACACAAGACAACGCATGTCCATGTGCCCCCATGTTAAATATAGGGGCGCATGATGCATGCACCCCTATGCGTCGCCGAACCGGCGCCCGACGCAACGCAAATGTGAACGTAGCCTTAGTTTGTCAAATATCAGCCAGCCACGTTCTGCCACTTACATTGTGTTGTGTTATACACTGGGCCTGAGTTGTGGTGCAGTGTCATGGTTCCCAATGGCAAGGGAACGTAAGAAACATATAAATAACGAACGAGCTCTCGGGTGATGGAAACTCGAGTTGACCGTGAGCTAAATCTACCACACAACTAATAGTAGCCAGGGAGCATACCTACGGCTTCCTAAATGCCACGCGCCAGCCGGAGGACTAACTAAGCCTGGTAGAGGAAGAAACAGACCTGGCTTACCTCTAGGGAAATACCCCAAAAGATGATAGCAGCCCCCCACATGTAATAACGGTGAAATAAGAGGAAAAGACATACACAGTATGAAAGTAGATTTAGCAAAGAGAGGTCCACTTACTAGATAGCAGAAGGATACAAAAGAGGACTTCACGGTCAACTGAAAACCCTTTCAAAAAACCATCCTGAAATTACTTTAAGACTCCTGTGTCAACTCATGACACAGGAGTGGCAATTTCAGCCCGCAAGAGCTTCCAGCTACAGAGAATTACAAAAACTGCAAACTGGACTAAAGATACAAAACAAAGGACAAAGTCCACTTAGCTGATCAGCAGACTAGTAGCAGGAACATGCAACCGAAGGCTCTGGTTACAATGATGACCGGCAAGGAAATGACTGGAGAGCAAGGCTAAATAGGAAACTCCCAAACGCTGATGGAAGCAGGTGAACAGAAGCAGCAAAGTGCAAACAAGTCACCAGTACCACCAGCAACCACCAGGGGAGCCCAAAAAGCGGATACACAACAGTACCCTCCCCTTAAGGAGGGGGCACCGAACCCTCACAAGAACCGCCAGGGCGATCTGGATGAGCCCTATGAAAGGCACGAACCAAATCCGAGGCATGAACATCAGAGGCAGTTACCCAAGAATTATCTTCCTGACCATAGCCCTTCCATTTAACCAGATATTGAAGTCTCCGTCTGGAAATACGGGAGTCCAAGATCTTTTCTACCACGTACTCCAATTCACCCTCCACCAGCACAGGAGCAGGAGGTTCAGTAGAAGGAACCCCGGTACCTCATATCTCCGCAACAGCGACCGATGGAACACATTATGGATAGCGAAAGATGCCGGGAGGTCCAAACGAAAGGAGACAGGGTTAAGAATCTCCAAAATCCTATAAGGGCCGATGAACCGAGGCTTAAATTTAGGAGAAGAAACCCTCATAGGGACAAAACGGGAAGACAACCACACCAAGTCCCCAACACGAAGGTGGGGGCCAACACGACGACGGCGGTTAGCAAACTGCTGAGTCCTCTCCTGGGACAATTCCAAATTATACACCACTTGTCCCCAAATCTGATGCAACCGATCCACTACCGCATCCACTCCAGGACAATCCGAAGATTCAACCTGACCAGATGAAAAACACGGATGAAACCCTGAATTGCAAAAGAAAGGAGAAACCAAAGTGGCAGAACTAGCCCGATTATTAAGAGCAAACTCCGCCAACGGCAGAAAGGCAACCCAATCATCCTGATCCGCAGACACAAAACACCTCAAATAAGTCTCCAAAGTTTGATTAGTTCGTTCCGTCTGGCCATTGGTCTGAGGATGGAATGCAGACGAAAAAGACAAATCAATGCCCAACCTGGCACAGACTGCCCGCCAAAATCTAGACACGAACTGGGTACCCCTGTCAGAAACGATGTTTTCCGGAATACCATGCAGGCGAACCACATTTTGAAAAAACAGAGGGACCAACTCAGATGAGGAAGGCAACTTAGGCAATGGCACCAAATGAACCATTTTAGAAAAACGGTCACACACCACCCAGATGACAGACATCTTCTGAGAAACAGGGAGGTCCGAGATAAAGTCCATAGAGATGTGCGTCCAAGGCCTCTTCGGAATAGGCAAGGGCAACAACAACCCACTAGCCCTAGAACAACAAGGCTTGGCCCGAGCACACATATCGCAAGACTGCACAAAAACACGCACATCTCGAGACAGGGAAGGCCACCAGAAGGATCTAGCCACCAAATCTCTGGTGCCAAAAATTCCCGGATGACCTGCCAGAGTAGAAGAATGAACTTCCAAGATGACTCTAGTGGTCCACTCGTCAGGAACAAACAGTCTACCAGACGGACAACGATCAGGTCTATCCGCCTGAAATTCTTGCAAAGCACGTCGCAAATCAGGAGAGACAGCAGACAAAACCACTCCATCCTTAAGGACACCAGCAGGTTCAGAATTCCCAGGAGAGTCAGGCTCAAAACTCCTAGAAAGAGCATCTGCCTTCACATTCCTAGAACCCGGTAAGTACGAGACCACAAAATTAAACCGGGAAAAGAACAACGACCAACGTGCCTGTCTAGGATTCAGGCGCCTGGCAGACTCCAAATAAATTAAATTCTTGTGATCAGTCAAAACTACCACCTGATGTTTGGCACCCTCAAGCCAATGACGCCACTCCTCAAATGCCCACTTCATGGCCAAAAGCTCCCGATTACCAACATCATAGTTTCGCTCGGCGGCCGAAAATTTTCGCGAAAAGAACGCACAAGGTCTCATCACTGAGCAGTCGGGACTTTTCTGCGACAAAACCGCCCCCGCTCCAATCTCGGAAGCATCGACCTCAACCTGAAAGGGAAGGGAAACATCAGGCTGGCGCAACACAGGGGCAGACAAAAAGCGGCGCTTAAGCTCCCGAAAGGCCTCCACGGCAGCAGGGGACCAATTGGCAACATCAGCACCCTTTTTAGTCAAATCCGTCAGAGGTTTAGCAACGCCAGAAAAACCAGCTATAAATCGACGATAAAAATTAGCAAAGCCCAAGAATTTCTGGAGACTCTTCAGAGAAGTAGGCTGCGTCCAGTCGTAAATAGCCCGAACCTTGACAGGGTCCATCTCAATAGAAGAAGGGGAAAAAATGTACCCCAAAAAGGAAATTTTTTGAACCCCAAAAACACACTGTAAAGCCTGCACACTACACCAATTTTTAACAATATATGAAAATTATTTTATTGGGTACACCGTGATTTCCATTCCCTTTCTTTCGGTGGGCTTTCTGGGTTTGTTATTTCGGGCCTGGCTTCGGGCCCTGCTGCTATGCATATGTGTAATTTTGCACTTTTCTTTGTTTTCCCTATTGTAAGTTTGCCTGGTGGATTTATGGCCACATTATGGGTATTGACGCATACATGTATTCTGCCATGGGCCCTGGTGTCTATGGTTTTATTTTTTATTTTCTCTTCTTCTTCTTTTTTATTTCACTTTTTTTATCTTTATGTATTGCTTATGTTATATCCTATATATGTTGGTGTACATGGGTATGTGTGGATATATGTTTATATGTGTCAGTATCCCCCTATATGTTGTGGCGCCTTGTCTTGTTTTGTGTATAGTTTAATAGGTTTTTTCTACTTATGTGTATTAGGTTGATGTTATTCTCATTGGGCCCGTCGTATAGTTTTTGCACTGGTACTTCTAGGTCCCTGGGCTGTTCTTGTATTGATCGGCTTATGCTTGCTCTTATTATTGTGCCTATGCACATTATAACTCTATTCTTGATCAGGGCACCTCTGTATTAGAATAAACTGGCTAGGTGGGTTTCCATTACTTTTTGCACTATGGCCTCATTGGCCTGGTGTAATTTTATGCCCTGATTTGTTTACGCAGGCGCTGTGGTTCCATGATCGTGTGCGGACTAGCGCCGCTGTCTGTACTTTAGCCGTCTATTCCTCTGTCCTCTCCACGCATGCGCTGTTGGGCTGTACTCTTGTGCCCATGCGCGGTTCCACGCTGCTTCACTCAGCTCATTTCCGGCTCCGGCATGTGTGCCTTTCTTGCACACCTGTGTCTCATACTAGCGCCCGATGCATCTAGCAGCAAGCAGGTATTTATATGTGCTGCGTTCATTTGAATCCATCTTCCCCTGACGAAGCCGTACGGGTTACGGCGACACGCGTTGGGTTGCACCCCGCTCTTATTTTTCATCTGGGGCCCCTCCTTTTGGTTGGTATCCTCCTTTATCCTGTTTTGTTTGTTATTTCTTACATGGCTCATATATTTAGTTTTGTGCTATCTTACTCGTGCATATGACGGATCTGTGATCATGGATCTGCCACATGTTTTTTATGGGCCATGGTGGTTTGCTCATGGTCTGATTTGAGACCGTGGCCATTTCTACTTTATCTTCTTATGGTTGCACATTGGTCCGAACAGGATTTATATTAGCCACAAAATTAGCGGTGGCATAGGTTCATGTACATTTCATGTTCTCTATAGGAGGTCTCTCCCATTGGTATTTTTAGGCACATTGGTATTGCTCCACATGTTGGTGGGGACTATTGTATATTCATATTGACATATTTACTGTATTTATCTTCATTACTCTATTTTTAGTATGTATATATAGTGCCTCAAGGGGTTCCTATGAGTGGGGTGCGATTGTTCTGTTTTTACTTATGTTTTATGTGTTTTTTGCTGTTTTGGTGTACCCAATAAAATAATTTTCATATATTGTTAAAAATTGGTGTAGTGTGCAGGCTTTACGGTAGTGTCTGTTTTCTTTCGTACACATGTAGTTTTTACTACCGGCCTCTTGGCACCTCCCTTGTATTTGGTTTACGGTTGTGCGCCTTGCCTGTCTTTATTATATTGGTCTCTTTTGCCCTCCTAGTGGTGGGTTTTTCCTTTCAAGGCATGCACACTTCCTATTTTGGATTCTAGTGAGTTATGTGAGACTCATTCATGATATTTAGTTATTGATATTGTTTTTTGTATTTTTGGTACTAGTTATACGGGTGTTTCTAGTGGACACAAGAATATGGATTGGGACGCCCGGGAAGCGGCGTGGCAGGCGCAATCTCAAAATATTTTTGCTGCTACAGAGACGGTTGTTCAGGATTTGGACTTTTCACAGCTTACTGCGGATCTAATAGCAGCACACAAACTGGGCATCAGGCTGTGGTGGAATATCCGCAGCCTGGAAGAATAATTAAGTCCAGTATAGCACCACGTGGGTTAAGGGTGACCATTTACCCAGCATGGGAGCCTTCTCCCGAATTTCAAGCTACTTGGGAAAAAGGATTGTTAAGTTGTTCTAATATAATCATGAATATGCTGCTAGCGCATGATAGAGAGCTTCTTTCGGATACAAAAAAGAAGATTAGGGATATGGAAGCTATATTGACCTCGTATGATATTGGCACTCAGGTTCAGCCATTCAAACTGAAATTGAAGGATATTTTGGATAAGTTTGATCAAGAGATTATGCAACGAAAAAAGTCTAAGTTCTCGAGGGACCATAGAGACTTTGATCAGGGCCAGGCGTTCCGTTGGAAACATCACGGTAACTCAAGGTCTCAATTTACATCATGTAAGAATACGGCTGGTGCTGGTACTCTACCACGCACCAATGACACTCGTACATCTGGGAGTGATTTTTTGTCATCGGTCGAAAGCGACCTAGACACAGGACCCGAAGAGGGAAGAAGCGGCGACAACATAACAATGAGGGTGACACGGAACAAGACATACAGACCGACATTTTACAACCAACGCAGGAAATTTCGCAAGTAGTGGTCCCGGATGGTCCGTTACAGTTCATGCAAGGAAGTCAGGTACAAAATGATACTTTACATATTATCAATCTGTCTGATTACCAGCTATCGCCGATTGAAGTCTCTGTACTACAAAGGGGTTTGACTTTTTCACCTGTCCAGCCTGTTGACAAATTTGTCCTTATCAAGGATCTGTATCTCTTTTGCAGGTCTTTGGTCCTCCGGGTCCTACATAATAAACCACAATTGACCGATAGTGTGGACCAGGCTGATCAGCGGGTTTTACAGGACTTATTGGATCTACTACAGGAGAACTCGGATATGACAGGTAAAAACCGTTTCCCTCACAGAAATAAGTCCACGACGGCTCCTCCCTTCTCTTTGGTACCCTCGGTTAGGGTTTTCTTTGAATTAGTGAAGAAGGATATACTTTCATTATCTGTTCGGTCTTCCCTGCCGAACAATCTGAATGCCATGAAAAGGAGGGCGATCGTGGGCCTTAAAAACAACCAGGCGTTCATCATCAAGGAGGCCGATAAGGGGGGCAACGTGGTTCTCTGGTCACATGTACTATATTTGGAGGAGGCTAATCGACAATTACAGAACACCAAATTTTATAGGAAACTCCCGTCAGACCCTACGGGATTATTCTCTGTGAAGTATAGGAGGCTGCTGGATAAGGCCAAGGATTTGGGTATTATCCGGGAACAGGAGTTTAAATTTCTATGGGTGGAGTGTCCTATTGTGTCTACCTTCTATATGCTGCCCAAGGTACACAAAAATTTGGTCAAACCTCCTGGTCGGCCTATCGTGGCCAGTATTGGAAGTTTATGTGAAAAAGCATCCATCTACGTCGATTATTTCCTACAGCCCCTGGTTAAACAGTTGCCTTCCTTTGTACAGGACTCTTCGCACTTTATTCGCACTTGTTTGGATATGAGTATACCATCACAGGCTCTACTCGTAACATGTGACGTGGAGTCCTTGTACTCAAATATCAGCCATGGGGATGGTATCATGGCAGTGTTGCATTTTCTTGACCTTGTTTTGGACTCTGACAGAATGCATGACTCTTTTATAGTAGATCTTTTGAGTTTCATTTTGAATCACAACTATTTCGTGTTTGACAGGATGTTCTTTTTGCAGGTATCAGGGGTGGCCATGGGGGCGCGTTGTGCCCCGGCCCTCGCAAATTTATTCTTGGGGTGGTGGGAGGCCACTGTGGTCTACCCTATGGCATCATACAACACCCATGTACGCTATTGGCGGCGTTACATTGATGACCTATTCTTTGTTTGGACAGGTACAGTTTCAGAATGCCGGGACTTCATCGAGGCACTAAATTGCAATACGCACAACATTATTTTGACATATGAAATTTCCCCGGTATCAGTGACATTTCTGGATCTTCGGATTACTAATGAGAATGGATCACTTGTTACGAGCCTGTTTCGTAAACCTACGGCTACGAATTCCCTTCTGGAGTATCGTAGTTTTCATCCAGCACATACCAAGAGAGGGGTGCCTACAGGACAATTCCTACGGGTAAGACGAAACTGCACTGAGGACAAAGATTTTCGTTTAGAGGCACGACAACTTACTTCACGACTTAAGGATAGAAGCTATCCAAGGCGATGTATCTCATCGGCCTATGAGCGGGCTAGGTCGCATACCCAGGTATCCCTATTGACTACTAGGACCAAGGTGACCAACACTAGGCCCCGTTTTATTACTACTTTCAACTCCCATTGGTCACATGTAAGAGGGATTCTTCACAGACATTGGGATATCTTGACGACCGACCTTCAGACCTCTAAAATTGTTAGTGAGGCACCTCTGCTCACGGCGAGAAGAGCTCCTAATTTTAAGGACCTGCTCACCAGGAGCCATTATACGAGACAGACGAAGAGGTTACAGCGGGGTGTGATCCTAAAGGGGTCCTTTGCGTGCGGTAGCTGCAATGTATGCCCTTACATGTGTGCTAACAAAGATTTTTTCATCAATCCCAGGGATGGTACCAGATATACCTTGAAGAACTACATTAATTGTAAAAGCAGCTGTGTCATCTATGCCTTGATATGTCCATGTCGTATGGTATACGTGGGACAGACGTCCCAGGAACTTCGACGACGTATACAGAAGCATTTCTCAACTATCAATCTTGCATCTGTGGATCAAGCTAAGGGTAAATTGCTTACCTCGGTGGCATCCCATTATCTTACCCACCACTCTGGCAAAATTAACAACACACAAGTGGTTGGATTAGAAAGGATACAACTGTCCAATAGGGGGGGATGCCCTAGGAAATTGCTTCTACGGTCGGAGTACCGCTGGATTTTCAATCTTAATTCAACTAGTCCAGGGGGTCTTAATGAGGAGCTTTTATTTACTGGCTTTTTGGGTGAATAGCTCTTTAATTACCACATATATATATTCAACTTTTTGTAGATTTGTTCCTTTGGGGTCATTAGTGGTTTTGTTAATTATTATATTTTTAGTTTTTTCCTTTTTTCTTTCTTTAGATGCTGCTTTTTCTTTTTCCACTCTCGACATATTTTGCTATGCAGTCATCAAGTCTCTATACCATTGGCCTGGATACAAGATGTACCTCAAGTGTCCCTGCGATTGACTATAAATATGACGGATGTATTTTATATCGTTATTCTACAGATCCTTGGATTTCGGTCTCTCTGGAATTCTATGGAGGCGCATATTTATCTACATTAGTCATTGTCGTATTACTTTTTTACGGACTGTACACTTTGTTATCTTTTTTGGACATGTTTCATGTCTTCTGTTTTGGATAAGTATTTATTATAGTGCTTTGGAACAAAGCACTATACTGTTATTCCACCGTGGTAAACTTCTTCTTATTCTTATTATTCAGTCCGCACGTAATGCGGCCCGAACCGCTAAACTCACAGACTCCAGTGAGGTGTCATTTCGAAGCCAGCGTTCCTGAGAGGTGTGCTAAGTATTTTTCGTGTCGATCGGATTTGTAGTTTTTGCGCAATTTGTGTTTGAAAAAAGTCTTTCAATGCGTTTCAATGGAGAAATTTTCCTATACGTTTATAATGGGCTGGTTTCTGAGGCAATTTCTAAAAATAACTGCCACCTGGCTGATTAGCTCATTGATATGCGCAGTCAGACACAGTTACTATGCCAACTCCTATGAAATCTACATCAGCTCACCAGGTCACAAGTTTTGTCAGATAATATCAGCTCTTAAAGTGACAGTACAGCACAATTCCAAACCACTATCCGTAGTCTTATGATTATTAGACTGTGGCCCGATTCTAACTCATCGGGTATTCTAGAATATGCATGTCCACGTAGTATATTGCACAGCCACGCAGTATACAGTGCAGAGCCGTGCAGTACACAGCGCAGAGCCGCGCAGTACACAGCGCAGAGCCGCGCAGTACACAGCGCAGAGCCGCGCAGTATAAAGCGCAGAGCCGCGCAGTACACAGCGCAGAGCCGCGCAGTACACAGCGCAGAGCCGTGCAGTACACAGCGCAGAGCCGCGCAGTATAAAGCGCAGAGCCGTGCAGTACACAGCGCAGAGCCGCGCAGTACACAGCGCAGAGCCGTGCAGTACACAGCGCAGAGCCGCGCAGTATAAAGCGCAGAGCCGTGCAGTACACAGCGCAGAGCCGCGCAGTACACAGCGCAGAGCCGCGCAGTACACAGCGCAGAGCCGCGCAGTACACAGCGCAGAGCCGCGCAGTATAAAGCGCAGAGCCGCGCAGTACACAGCGCAGAGCCGCGCAGTACACAGCGCAGAGCCGTGCAGTACACAGCGCAGAGCCGCGCAGTTTAAAGCGCAGAGCCGTGCAGTACACAGCGCAGAGCCGCGCAGTACACAGCGCAGAGCCGTGCAGTACACAGCGCAGAGCCGCGCAGTATAAAGCGCAGAGCCGTGCAGTACACAGCGCAGAGCCGCGCAGTACACAGCGCAGAGCCGCGCAGTACACAGCGCAGAGCCGCGCAGTATAAAGCGCAGAGCCGCGCAGTATAAAGCGCAGAGCCGCGCAGTACACAGCTCAGAGCCGCGCAGTACACAGCGCAGAGCCGCGCAGTACACAGCGCAGAGCCGTGCAGTACACAGCGCAGAGCCGCGCAGTATAAAGCGCAGAGCCGTGCAGTACACAGCGCAGAGCCGCGCAGTACACAGCGCAGAGCCGTGCAGTACACAGCGCAGAGCCGCGCAGTATAAAGCGCAGAGCCGTGCAGTACACAGCGCAGAGCCGTGCAGTACACAGCGCAGAGCCGCGCAGTACACAGCGCAGAGCCATGCAGTCCACAGCGCAAAGCCGCGCAGTATAAAGCGCAGAGCCGCGCAGTATAAAGCGGAGAGCCGCGCAGTACACAGCGCAGAGCCGCGCAGTATACAGCGCAGAGCTGCGCAGTACACAGCGCAGAGCCGCGCAGTACAGAGCGCAGAGTCGCACAGTATAAAGCGCAGAGCCGCGCAGTACACAGCGCAGAGCCGCGCAGTACACAGCGCAGAGCCGCGCAGTACACAGCGCAGAGCCGCGCAGTACACAGCGCAGAGCCGCACAGTACACAGCGCAGAGCCGCGCAGTATAAAGCGCAGAGCCGAGCAGTACACAGCGCAGAGCCGCGCAGTACACAGCGCAGAGCCGTGCAGTACACAGCGCAGAGCCGCGCAGTATAAAGCGCAGAGCCGCGCAGTACACAGCGCAGAGCCGCGCAGTACACAGCGCAGAGCCGTGCAGTACGCAGCGCAGAGCCGCGCAGTATAAAGCGCAGAGCCGTGCAGTACACAGCGCAGAGCCGCGCAGTACACAGCGCAGAGCCGCGCAGTACACAGCGCAGAGCCGCGCAGTATAAAGCGCAGAGCCGCGCAGTACACAGCGCAGAGCCGCGCAGTACACAGC
Organism: Ranitomeya variabilis; assembly: GCF_051348905.1. Taxonomy (NCBI): domain Eukaryota; kingdom Metazoa; phylum Chordata; class Amphibia; order Anura; family Dendrobatidae; genus Ranitomeya; species Ranitomeya variabilis. Next base: position 794,782,835 of record NC_135233.1, on the reverse strand, counting down.
GCAGAGCCGTGCAGTACACAGCGCAGAGCCGCGCAGTTTAAAGCGCAGAGCCGTGCAGTACACAGCGCAGAGCCGCGCAGTACACAGCGCAGAGCCGTGCAGTACACAGCGCAGAGCCGCGCAGTATAAAGCGCAGAGCCGTGCAGTACACAGCGCAGAGCCGCGCAGTACACAGCGCAGAGCCGCGCAGTACACAGCGCAGAGCCGCGCAGTATAAAGCGCAGAGCCGCGCAGTATAAAGCGCAGAGCCGCGCAGTACACAGCGCAGAGCCGCGCAGTACACAGCGCAGAGCCGCGCAGTACACAGCGCAGAGCCGTGCAGTACACAGCGCAGAGCCGCGCAGTATAAAGCGCAGAGCCGTGCAGTACACAGCGCAGAGCCGCGCAGTACACAGCGCAGAGCCGTGCAGTACACAGCGCAGAGCCGCGCAGTATAAAGCGCAGAGCCGTGCAGTACACAGCGCAGAGCCGTGCAGTACACAGCGCAGAGCCGCGCAGTATAAAGCGCAGAGCCGTGCAGTACACAGCGCAGAGCCATGCAGTACACAGCGCAAAGCCGCGCAGTATAAAGCGCAGAGCCGCGCAGTATAAAGCGGAGAGCCGCGCAGTACACAGCGCAGAGCCGAGCAGTACACAGCGCAGAGCCGCGCAGTAGACAGCGCAGAGCCGCGCAGTATACCGCGCAGAGCCGTGCAGTACACAGCGCAGAGCCGCGCAGTACACAGCGCAGAGCCGCGCAGTACACAGCGCAGAGCCGCGCAGTACACAGCGCAGAGCCGAGCAGTACACAGCACAGAGCCGCGCAGTACACAGCGCAGAGCCGCGCAGTACACAGCGCAGAGCCGCGCAGTATACAGCGCAGAGCTGCGCAGTACACAGCGCAGAGCCGCGCAGTACAGAGCGCAGAGTCGCACAGTATAAAGCGCAGAGCCGCGCAGTACACAGCGCAGAGCCGCGCAGTACACGGTGCAGAGCCGCACAGTACACAGCACAGAGCCGCGCAGTACACAGCGCAGAGCCGCGCAGTACACAGCGCAGAGCCGAGCAGTACACAGCACAGAGCCGCGCAGTATAAAGCGCAGAGCCGCGCAGTATAAAGCGGAGAGCCGCGCAGTACACAGCGCAGAGCCGAGCAGTACACAGCGCAGAGCCGCGCAGTAGACAGCGCAGAGCCGCGCAGCATACCGCGCAGAGCCGTGCAGTACACAGCGCAGAGCCATGCAGTACACAGCGCAAAGCCGCGCAGTATAAAGCGCAGAGCCGCGCAGTATAAAGCGGAGAGCCGCGCAGTACACAGCGCAGAGCCGAGCAGTACACAGCGCAGAGCCGCGCAGTAGACAGCGCAGAGCCGCGCAGTACACAGCGCAGAGCCGCGCAGTACACAGCGCAGAGCCGCGCAGTATACAGCGCAGAGCTGCGCAGTACACAGCGCAGAGCCGCGCAGTACAGAGCGCAGAGTCGCACAGTATAAAGCGCAGAGCCGCGCAGTACACAGCGCAGAGCCGCGCAGTACACGGTGCAGAGCCGCACAGTACACAGCACAGAGCCGCGCAGTACACAGCGCAGAGCCACCCAGTATACAGCGCAGAGCCGCGCAGTACGCAGCGTAGAGCCACGCAGTATGCAGCGCAGAGCCGCGCAGTATACAGCGCTGAGCCGCGTAGTATACAGCGCAGAGCCCCGCAGTATACAGTGCAGAGCCCCGCAGTATACAGCGCAGACACGCGCAGTACACAGCACGGACACGCGCAGTACACAGCGCAGAGCCGCGCAGTACACAGCGCAGAGCCGCGTAGTATACAGCGAAGAGCCACGCAGTATATAGCGCAGAGCCGCGCAGTACAAAGCACAGAGCTGCGCAGAGCTGCGCAGTATACAGCGCAGAGCCGCGCAGTATACAGCGCAGAACGCGCAGTACACAGTGCAGAGCCGCGCAGTACACAGCGCAGAGCCGTGCAGTACACAGCGCAGAGCCGCGCAGTACACAGCGCAGAGCCACGCAGTATACAGCGCAGAGCCGCGTAGTATACAGCGCAGAGCCGCGTAGTATACAGCGCAGAGCCACGCAGTATACAGCACAGAGCCACGCAGTATACAGCGCAGAGCCACGTAGTTATACTGCCCAGTCACGTAGTATATTGTCCAGTCACATAGTATACTGCATATCCCTGTTAAAAAAAAAAAGAATTAAAATAAAAAAGTTACATACTCACCTCCTGGAGCGGCCGGTATCTGATGGTTGTTGCACCTCCTAGAGCGGCCGGTACACGATGCTTGTTGCACCTGGAGTGGCCGGTACCCGATGCTTGTTGCGCGCTCCGGTCCCAAGAGTGCATTGCGGTCTCACGAGATGATGACGTAGCGGTGTTGTGAGACAGAAAGACGGAAGTGCCCTTAGATAATTAGATAGTAGATTACCCCGCTCACCAATTCGGAACCCGAGAGGCCCGGCCCACCAAATCGGACCCCGAGGGGCCCGGCCCACCAAATCGGACCCAGAGTGACCCCGCCCCCTAAATCAGACCCAGAGTGACCCCGCCCACCAAATCGGACCCAGAGTGGCTCCGCCCACCAAATCGGACCCAGAGTGACCCCTTCCACCAAATCAGACCCAGAGTGACCCCTTCCACCAAATCGGACCCAGAGTGACCCCTTCCACCAAATCGGGCCCAGAGTGACCCCGCCCACCAAATCGGACCCAGAGTGACCCCACCCACCAAATCGGACCCTGAGGTGCCCAGCCCACCAAATCAGACCCTGAGGTGCCCAGCCCACCAAATCGGACCGAGTGACCCCACCCACCAAATTGGTCCCTAAGGTGCCCCGCCCACCAAATCGGACCCAGAGTGGCTCCGCCCACCGAATCGGACCCAGAGTGGCCGCGCCCACAGAATCGGACCAAAAGTGACCCCGCCCACCGAATCGGACCTAGATTTACCCCGCCCACAAAATCAGACCCAGATTGACCCAACCCACCAAATCGGACCGCCTGAGGGGCACCCAAGTGTGAAAGTCTTGCAGGGGCAGCCCGGGCACCATTCCAAAGCACTATCTGTAGTTCCTTCAGGAAATACCCATCTAGTTATTATAGTGCTTTGGAACAAAGCACTATACTGTTATTCCACCGTGGTAAACTTCTTCTTATTCTTATTATTCAGTCCGCATGTAATGCGGCCCGAACCGCTAAACTCACAGACTCCAGTGAGGTGTCATTTCGAAGCCAGCGTTCCTGAGAGGTGTGCTAAGTATTTTTCGTGCCGATCGGATTTGTAGTTTTTGCGCAATTTGTGTTTGAAAAAAGTCTTTCAATGCGTTTCAATAGGGAAATTGTCCCATACGTTTATAATGGGCTGGTTTCTGAGGCAATTTCTAAAAATAACTGCCACCTGGCTGATTAGCTCATTGATATGCGCAGTCAGACACAGTTACTATGCCAACGCCTATGAAGTCTACATCAGCTCACCAGGTCACAAGTTTTGTCAGATAATATCAGCTCTTAAAGTGACAGTACAGCACAATTCCAAACCACTATCTGTAGTCTTATGATTATTAGACTGTGGCCCGATTCTAACTCATCGGGTATTCTAGAATATGTATGTCCACGAAGTATATTGCACAGCCACGCAGTATACAGTGCAGAGCCGCGCAGTACACAGCGCAGAGCCGCGCAGTACACAGCGCAGAGCCGCGCAGTACACAGCGCAGAGCCGCGCAGTACACAGCGCAGAGCCGCGCAGTACACAGCGCAGAGCCGCGCAGTACAAAGCGCAGAGTCGCGCAGTATAAAGCGCAGAGCCGCGCAGTACACAGCGCAGAGCCGCGCAGTACACAGCGCAGAGCCGCGCAGTACACAGCGCAGAGCCGCGCAGTACAAAGCGCAGAGTCGCGCAGTATAAAGCGCAGAGCCGCGCAGTACACAGCGCAGAGCCGCGCAGTACACAGCGCAGAGCCGCGCAGTACACAGAGCAGAGCCGCGCAGTACACAGCGCAGAGCCGCGCAGTACACAGCGCAGAGCCGCGCAGTACACAGCGCAGAGCCGCGCAGTACAAAGCGCAGAGTCGCGCAGTATAAAGCGCAGAGCCGCGCAGTACACAGCGCAGAGCCGCGCAGTACACAGCGCAGAGCCGCGCAGTACACAGCGCAGAGCCACGCAGTATACAGTGCAGAGCCGCGCAGTACACAGCGCAGAGCCGCGCAGTACACAGCGCAGAGCCGCGCAGTACACAGCGCAGAGCCGCGCAGTACACAGCGCAGAGCCGCGCAGTACAAAGCGCAGAGTCGCGCAGTATAAAGCGCAGAGCCGCGCAGTACACAGCGCAGAGCCGCGCAGTACACAGCGCAGAGCCGCGCAGTACACAGCGCAGAGCCGCGCAGTACAAAGCGCAGAGTCGCGCAGTATAAAGCGCAGAGCCGCGCAGTACACAGCGCAGAGCCGCGCAGTACACAGCGCAGAGCCGCGCAGTACACAGCGCAGAGCCTCGCAGTACACAGCGCAGAGCCGCGCAGTACACAGCGCAGAGCCGCGCAGTATACAGCGCAGACACACGCAGTACACAGCACGGACACGCGCAGTACACAGCGCAGAGCCGCGCAGTACACAGCGCAGAGCCGCGTAGTATACAGCGAAGAGCCACGCAGTATATAGCGCAGAGCCGCGCAGTACAAAGCGCAGAGCCGCGCAGTATACAGCGCAGAGCCGCGTAGTATACAGCGCAGAGCCGCGTAGTATACAGCGCAGAGCCACGCAGTATACAGCGCAGAGCCACGCAGTATACAGCGCAGAGCCACGTAGTTATACTGCCCAGTCACGTAGTATATTGTCCAGTCACATAGTATACTGCATATCCCTGTTAAAAAAAAAAAAAAAGAATTAAAATAAAAAAGTTACATACTCACCTCCTGGAGCGGCCGGTATCTGATGGTTGTTGCACCTCCTAGAGCGGCCGGTACACGATGCTTGTTGCACCTGGAGTGGCCGGTACCCGATGCTTGTTGCGCGCTCCGGTCCCAAGAGTGCATTGCGGTCTCATGAGATGATGACGTAGCGGTGTTGTGAGACAGAAAGACGGAAGTGCCCTTAGACAATTATATAGTAGATTACCCCGCTCACCAAATCGGACCCCGAGGGGCCCGGCTCACCAAATCGGACCCAGAGTGACCCCGCCCACCAAATCGGACCCAGAGTGACCCCGCCCACCAAATCGGACCCAGAGTGGCTCCGCCCACCAAATCGAACCCAGAGTGACCCCTTCCACCAAATCAGACCCAGAGTGACCCCTTCCACCAAATCGGACCCAGAGTGACCCCACCCACCAAATCGGACCCTGAGGTGCCCAGCCCACCAAATGAGACCCTGAGGTGCCCAGCCCACCAAATCGGACCGAGTGACCCCACCCACCAAATTGGTCCCTAAGGTGCCCCGCCCACCAAATCGGACCCAGAGTGGCTCCGCCCACCGAATCGGACCCAGAGTGGCCGCGCCCACAGAATCGGACCAAAAGTGACCCCGCCCACCGAATCGGACCTAGATTTACCCCGCCCACAAAATCAGACCCAGATTGACCCAACCCACCAAATCGGACCGCCTGAGGGGCACCCAAGTGTGAAAGTCTTGCAGGGGCAGCCCGGGCACCATTCCAAAGCACTATCTGTAGTTCCTTCAGGAAATACCCATCTAGTTATAGTGCTTTGGAACAAAGCACTATACTGTTATTCCACCGTGGTAAACTTCTTCTTATTCTTATTATTCAGTCCGCACGTAATGCGGCCCGAACCGCTAAACTCACAGACTCCAGTGAGGTGTCATTTCGAAGCCAGCGTTCCTGAGAGGTGTGCTAAGTATTTTTCGTGCCGATCGGATTTGTAGTTTTTGCGCAATTTGTGTTTGAAAAAAGTCTTTCAATGCGTTTCAATAGGGAAATTGTTCCATACGTTTATAATGGGCTGGTTTCTGAGGCAATTTCTAAAAATAACTGCCACCTGGCTGATTAGCTCATTGATATGCGCAGTGAGACCCAGTTACTATGCCAACGCCTATGAAGTCTACATCAGCTCACCAGGTCACAAGTTTTGTCAGATAATATCAGCTCTTAAAGTGACAGTACAGCACAATTCCAAACCACTATCTGTAGTCTTATGATTATTAGACTGTGGCCCGATTCTAACTCATCGGGTATTCTAGAATATGTATGTCCACGAAGTATATTGCACAGCCACGCAGTATACAGTGCAGAGCCGTGCAGTACACAGCGCAGAGCCGCGCAGTACACAGCGCAGAGCCGCGCAGTACACAGCGCAGAGCCGCGCAGTACACAGCGCAGAGCCGCGCAGTACACAGCGCAGAGCCGCGCAGTACACAGCGCAGAGCCGCGCAGTACACAGCGCAGAGCCGCGCAGTACACAGCGCAGAGCCGCGCAGTACACAGCGCAGAGCCGCGCAGTACACAGCGCAGAGCCGCGCAGTACACAGCGCAGAGCCGCGCAGTACACAGCGCAGAGCCGCGCAGTACAAAGCGCAGAGTCGCGCAGTACAAAGCGCAGAGCCGCGCAGTACACAGCGCAGAGCCGCGCAGTACACAGCGCAGAGCCGCGCAGTACACAGCGCAGAGCCGCGCAGTACAAAGCGCAGAGCCGCGCAGTACACAGCGCAGAGCCGCGCAGTACACAGCGCAGAGCCCCGCAGTACACAGCGCAGAGCCGCGCAGTACACAGCGCAGAGCCGCGCAGTACACAGCGCAGAGCCGCGCAGTACACAGCGCAGAGCCGCGCAGTACACAGCGCAGAGCCGCGCAGTACAAAGCGCAGAGTCGCGCAGTATAAAGCGCAGAGCCGCGCAGTACACAGCGCAGAGCCGTGCAGTACACAGCGCAGAGCCGCGCAGTACACAGCGCAGAGCCGCGCAGTACACAGCGCAGAGCCGCGCAGTATACAGCGCAGAGCCGCGCAGTACACAGCGCAGAGCCGCGCAGTACACAGCGCAGAGCCGCGCAGTACACAGCGCAGAGCCGCGCAGTACACAGCGCAGAGCCGCGCAGTACAAAGCGCAGAGTCGCGCAGTATAAAGCGCAGAGCCGCGCAGTACACAGCGCAGAGCCGTGCAGTACACAGCGCAGAGCCGCGCAGTACACAGCGCAGAGCCGCGCAGTATACAGCGCAGAGCCGCGCAGTACACAGCGCAGAGCCGCGCAGTACACAGCGCAGAGCCGCGCAGTACACAGCGCAGAGCCGCGCAGTACACAGCGCAGAGCCGCGCAGTACAAAGCGCAGAGCCGCGCAGTATAAAGCGCAGAGCCGCGCAGTACACAGCGCAGAGCCGCGCAGTACACAGCGCAGAGCCGCGCAGTATAAAGCGGAGAGCCGCGCAGTACACAGCGCAGAGCCGCGCAGTACACAGCGCAGAGCCGCGCAGTACACAGCACAGAGCCGCGCAGTACACAGCGCAGAGCCGCGCAGTATACAGCGCAGAGCCGCGCAGTACACAGCGCAGAGCCGCGCAGTACAGAGCGCAGAGCCGCGCAGTATACCGCGCAGAGCCGTGCAGTGCACAGCGCAGAGCCGCGCAGTACACAGCGCAGAGCCGCGCAGTATAAAGCGCAGAGCCGCGCAGTGTAAAGCGCAGAGCCGCGCAGTACACAGCGCAGAGCCGCGCAGTACACAGCGCAGAGCCGCGCAGTACACAGCGCAGAGCCGCGCAGTACACAGCGCAGAGCCGCGCAGTACACAGCGCAGAGCCGCGCAGTACACAGCGCAGAGCCGCGCAGTACACAGCGCAGAGCCGCGCAGTACACAGCGCAGAGCCGCGCAGTATACAGCGCAGAGCCGCGCAGTACACAGCGTAGAGCCACGCAGTATACAACGCAGAGCCGCGCAGTATACAGCGCAGAGCCGCGTAGTATACAGCGCAGAGCCCCGCAGTATACAGTGCAGAGCCCCGCAGTATACAGCGCAGAGCCGTGCAGTACACAGTGCAGAGCCGCGCAGTACACAGCGCAGAGCCGCGCAGTATACAGCGCAGAGCCGCGCAGTATACAGCGCGGACACACGCAGTACACAGCACGGACACGCGCAGTACACAGCGCAGAGCCGCGCAGTACACAGCGCAGAGCCGCGTAGTATACAGCGAAGAGCCACGCAGTATATAGCGCAGAGCCGCGCAGTACAAAGCGCAGAGCCGCGCAGTATACAGCGCAGAGCCGCGTAGTATACAGCGCAGAGCCGCGTAGTATACAGCGCAGAGCCACGCAGTATACAGCGCAGAGCCACGCAGTATACAGCGCAGAGCCACGTAGTTATACTGCCCAGTCACGTAGTACATTGTCCAGTCACATAGTATACTGCATATCCCTGTTAAAAAAAAAAAAAAAGAATTAAAATAAAAAAGTTACATACTCACCTCCTGGAGCGGCCGGTATCTGATGGTTGTTGCACCTCCTAGAGCGGCCGGTACACGATGCTTGTTGCACCTGGAGTGGCCGGTACCCGATGCTTGTTGCGCGCTCCGGTCCCAAGAGTGCATTGCGGTCTCATGAGATGATGACGTAGCGGTGTTGTGAGACAGAAAGACGGAAGTGCCCTTAGACAATTATATAGTAGATTACCCCGCTCACCAAATCGGACCCCGAGGGGCCCGGCTCACCAAATCGGACCCAGAGTGACCCCGCCCACCAAATCGGACCCAGAGTGACCCCGCCCACCAAATCGGACCCAGAGTGGCTCCGCCCACCAAATCGAACCCAGAGTGACCCCTTCCACCAAATCAGACCCAGAGTGACCCCTTCCACCAAATCGGACCCAGAGTGACCCCACCCACCAAATCGGACCCTGAGGTGCCCAGCCCACCAAATGAGACCCTGAGGTGCCCAGCCCACCAAATCGGACCGAGTGACCCCACCCACCAAATTGGTCCCTAAGGTGCCCCGCCCACCAAATCGGACCCAGAGTGGCTCCGCCCACCGAATCGGACCCAGAGTGGCCGCGCCCACAGAATCGGACCAAAAGTGACCCCGCCCACCGAATCGGACCTAGATTTACCCCGCCCACAAAATCAGACCCAGATTGACCCAACCCACCAAATCGGACCGCCTGAGGGGCACCCAAGTGTGAAAGTCTTGCAGGGGCAGCCCGGGCACCATTCCAAAGCACTATCTGTAGTTCCTTCAGGAAATACCCATCTAGTTATAGTGCTTTGGAACAAAGCACTATACTGTTATTCCACCGTGGTAAACTTCTTCTTATTCTTATTATTCAGTCCGCACGTAATGCGGCCCGAACCGCTAAACTCACAGACTCCAGTGAGGTGTCATTTCGAAGCCAGCGTTCCTGAGAGGTGTGCTAAGTATTTTTCGTGTCGATCGGATTTGTAGTTTTTGCGCAATTTGTGTTTGAAAAAAGTCTTTCAATGCGTTTCAATGGAGAAATTTTCCTATACGTTTATAATGGGCCTGATTTCTGAGGCAATTTCTAAAAATAACTGCCACCTGGCCGATTAGCTCATTGATATGCGCAGTCAGACACAGTTACTATGCCAACTCCTATGAAATCTACATCAGCTCACCAGGTCACAAGTTTTGTCAGATAATATCAGCTCTTAAAGTGACAGTACAGCACAATTCCAAACCACTATCTGTAGTCTTATGATTATTAGACTGTGGCCCGATTCTAACTCATCGGGTATTCTAGAATATGCATGTCCACGTAGTATATTGCACAGCCACACAGTACAAAGCGCAGAGCCACGCAGTACACAGCGCAGAGCCACGCAGTACACAGCGCAGAGCCGCGCAGTACACAGCGCAGAGCCGCGCAGTATAAAGCGCAGAGCCGCGCAGTACACAGCGCAGAGCCGCGCAGTACACAGCGCAGAGCCGTGCAGTACACAGCGCAGAGCCGCGCAGTATAAAGCGCAGAGCCGTGCAGTACACAGCGCAGAGCCGCGCAGTACACAGCGCAGAGCCGTGCAGTACACAGCGCAGAGCCGCGCAGTATAAAGCGCAGAGCCGTGCAGTACACAGCGCAGAGCCGTGCAGTACACAGCGCAGAGCCGCGCAGTACACAGCGCAGAGCCGCGCAGTATAAAGCGCAGAGCCGCGCAGTACACAGCGCAGAGCCGCGCAGTACACAGCGCAGAGCCGTGCAGTACACAGCGCAGAGCCGCGCAGTTTAAAGCGCAGAGCCGTGCAGTACACAGCGCAGAGCCGCGCAGTACACAGCGCAGAGCCGTGCAGTACACAGCGCAGAGCCGCGCAGTATAAAGCGCAGAGCCGTGCAGTACACAGCGCAGAGCCGCGCAGTACACAGCGCAGAGCCGCGCAGTACACAGCGCAGAGCCGCGCAGTATAAAGCGCAGAGCTGCGCAGTAGAAAGCGCAGAGCCGCGCAGTACACAGCGCAGAGCCGCGCAGTACACAGCGCAGAGCCGTGCAGTACACAGCGCAGAGCCGCGCAGTATAAAGCGCAGAGCCGTGCAGTACACAGCGCAGAGCCGCGCAGTACACAGCGCAGAGCCGTGCAGTACACAGCGCACAGCCGCGCAGTATAAAGCGCAGAGCCGTGCAGTACACAGCGCAGAGCCGTGCAGTACACAGCGCAGAGCCGCGCAGTACACAGCGCAGAGCCATGCAGTACACAGCGCAAAGCCGCGCAGTATAAAGCGCAGAGCCGCGCAGTATAAAGCGGAGAGCCGCGCAGTACACAGCGCAGAGCCGAGCAGTACACAGCGCAGAGCCGCGCAGTAGACAGCGCAGAGCCGTGCAGTACAGAGTGCAGAGCCGCACAGTATAAAGCGCAGAGCCGCGCAGTATACCGCGCAGAGCCGTGCAGTACACAGCGCAGAGCCGCGCAGTACACAGCGCAGAGCCGCGCAGTACACAGCGCAGAGCCGCGCAGTACACAGCGCAGAGCCGAGCAGTACACAGCGCAGAGCCGCGCAGTACACAGCGCAGAGCCGCGCAGTACACAGCGCAGAGCCGCGCAGTATACAGCGCAGAGCTGCGCAGTACACAGCGCAGAGCCGCGCAGTACAGAGCGCAGAGCCGCACAGTATAAAGCGCAGAGCCGCGCAGTACACAGCGCAGAGCCGCGCAGTACACAGCGCAGAGCCGCGCAGTACACAGTGCAGAGCCGCACAGTACACAGCACAGAGCCGCGCAGTACACAGCGCAGAGCCACCCAGTATACAGCGCAGAGCCGCGCAGTACGCAGCGTAGAGCCACGCAGTATGCAGCGCAGAGCCGCGCAGTATACAGCGCTGAGCCGCGTAGTATACAGCGCAGAGCCCCGCAGTATACAGTGCAGAGCCCCGCAGTATACAGCGCAGACACGCGCAGTACACAGCACGGACACGCGCAGTACACAGCGCAGAGCCGCGCAGTACACAGCGCAGAGCCGCGTAGTATACAGCGAAGAGCCACGCAGTATATAGCGCAGAGCCGCGCAGTACAAAGCGCAGAGCTGCGCAGAGCTGCGCAGTATACAGCGCAGAGCCGCGCAGTATACAGCGCAGAACGCGCAGTACACAGTGCAGAGCCGCGCAGTACACAGCGCAGAGCCGTGCAGTACACAGCGCAGAGCCGCGCAGTACACAGCGCAGAGCCACGCAGTATACAGCGCAGAGCCGCGTAGTATACAGCGCAGAGCCGCGTAGTATACAGCGCAGAGCCACGCAGTATACAGCACAGAGCCACGCAGTATACAGCGCAGAGCCACGTAGTTATACTGCCCAGTCACGTAGTATATTGTCCAGTCACATAGTATACTGCATATCCCTGTTAAAAAAAAAAAGAATTAAAATAAAAAAGTTACATACTCACCTCCTGGAGCGGCCGGTATCTGATGGTTGTTGCACCTCCTAGAGCGGCCGGTACACGATGCTTGTTGCACCTGGAGTGGCCGGTACCCGATGCTTGTTGCGCGCTCCGGTCCCAAGAGTGCATTGCGGTCTCACGAGATGATGACGTAGCGGTGTTGTGAGACAGAAAGACGGAAGTGCCCTTAGATAATTAGATAGTAGATTACCCCGCTCACCAATTCGGAACCCGAGAGGCCCGGCCCACCAAATCGGACCCCGAGGGGCCCGGCCCACCAAATCGGACCCAGAGTGACCCCGCCCCCTAAATCAGACCCAGAGTGACCCCGCCCACCAAATCGGACCCAGAGTGGCTCCGCCCACCAAATCGGACCCAGAGTGACCCCTTCCACCAAATCAGACCCAGAGTGACCCCTTCCACCAAATCGGACCCAGAGTGACCCCTTCCACCAAATCGGGCCCAGAGTGACCCCGCCCACCAAATCGGACCCAGAGTGACCCCACCCACCAAATCGGACCCTGAGGTGCCCAGCCCACCAAATCAGACCCTGAGGTGCCCAGCCCACCAAATCGGACCGAGTGACCCCACCCACCAAATTGGTCCCTAAGGTGCCCCGCCCACCAAATCGGACCCAGAGTGGCTCCGCCCACCGAATCGGACCCAGAGTGGCCGCGCCCACAGAATCAGACCAAAAGTGACCCCGCCCACCGAATCGGACCTAGATTTACCCCGCCCACAAAATCAGACCCAGATTGACCCAACCCACCAAATCGGACCGCCTGAGGGGCACCCAAGTGTGAAAGTCTTGCAGGGGCAGCCCGGGCACCATTCCAAAGCACTATCTGTAGTTCCTTCAGGAAATACCCATCTAGTTATAGTGCTTTGGAACAAAGCACTATACTGTTATTCCACCATGGTAAACTTCTTCTTATTCTTATTATTCAGTCCGCACGTAATGCGGCCCGAACCGCTAAACTCACAGACTCCAGTGAGGTGTCATTTCGAAGCCAGCGTTCCTGAGAGGTGTGCTAAGTATTTTTCGTGTCGATCGGATTTGTAGTTTTTGCGCAATTTGTGTTTGAAAAAAGTCTTTCAATGCGTTTCAATGGAGAAATTTTCCTATACGTTTATAATGGGCCTGATTTCTGAGGCAATTTCTAAAAATAACTGCCACCTGGCCGATTAGCTCATTGATATGCGCAGTCAGACACAGTTACTATGCCAACTCCTATGAAATCTACATCAGCTCACCAGGTCACAAGTTTTGTCAGATAATATCAGCTCTTAAAGTGACAGTACAGCACAATTCCAAACCACTATCCGTAGTCTTATGATTATTAGACTGTGGCCCGATTCTAACTCATCGGGTATTCTAGAATATGCATGTCCACGTAGTATATTGCACAGCCACACAGTACAAAGCGCAGAGCCACGCAGTACACAGCGCAGAGCCACGCAGTACACAGCGCAGAGCCGCGCAGTACACAGCGCAGAGCCGCGCAGTATAAAGCGCAGAGCCGCGCAGTACACAGCGCAGAGCCGCGCAGTACACAGCGCAGAGCCGTGCAGTACACAGCGCAGAGCCGCGCAGTATAAAGCGCAGAGCCGTGCAGTACACAGCGCAGAGCCGCGCAGTACACAGCGCAGAGCCGTGCAGTACACAGCGCAGAGCCGCGCAGTATAAAGCGCAGAGCCGTGCAGTACACAGCGCAGAGCCGCGCAGAGCCGCGCAGTACACAGCGCAGAGCCGCGCAGTACACAGCGCAGAGCCGCGCAGTATAAAGCGCAGAGCCGCGCAGTACACAGCGCAGAGCCGCGCAGTACACAGCGCAGAGCCGTGCAGTACACAGCGCAGAGCCGCGCAGTTTAAAGCGCAGAGCCGTGCAGTACACAGCGCAGAGCCGCGCAGTACACAGCGCAGAGCCGTGCAGTACACAGCGCAGAGCCGCGCAGTATAAAGCGCAGAGCCGTGCAGTACACAGCGCAGAGCCGCGCAGTACACAGCGCAGAGCCGCGCAGTACACAGCGCAGAGCCGCGCAGTATAAAGCGCAGAGCCGCGCAGTATAAAGCGCAGAGCCGCGCAGTATAAAGCGCAGAGCCGCGCAGTACACAGCGCAGAGCCGTGCAGTACACAGCGCAGAGCCGCGCAGTATAAAGCGCAGAGCCGTGCAGTACACAGCGCAGAGCCGCGCAGTACACAGCGCAGAGCCGTACAGTACACAGCGCAGAGCCGCGCAGTATAAAGCGCAGAGCCGTGCAGTACACAGCGCAGAGCCGTGCAGTACACAGCGCAGAGCCGCGCAGTATAAAGCGCAGAGCCGTGCAGTACACAGCGCAGAGCCATGCAGTACACAGCGCAAAGCCGCGCAGTATAAAGCGCAGAGCCGCGCAGTATAAAGCGGAGAGCCGCGCAGTACACAGCGCAGAGCCGAGCAGTACACAGCGCAGAGCCGCGCAGTAGACAGCGCAGAGCCATGCAGTACAGAGTGCAGAGCCGCACAGTATAAAGCGCAGAGCCGCGCAGTATACCGCGCAGAGCCGTGCAGTACACAGCGCAGAGCCGCGCAGTACACAGCGCAGAGCCGCGCAGTACACAGCGCAGAGCCGCGCAGTACACAGCGCAGAGCCGAGCAGTACACAGCGCAGAGCCGCGCAGTACACAGCGCAGAGCCGCGCAGTACACAGCGCAGAGCCGCGCAGTATACAGCGCAGAGCTGCGCAGTACACAGCGCAGAGCCGCGCAGTACAGAGCGCAGAGCCGCACAGTATAAAGCGCAGAGCCGCGCAGTACACAGCGCAGAGCCGCGCAGTACACAGCGCAGAGCCGCGCAGTACACAGTGCAGAGCCGCACAGTACACAGCACAGAGCCGCGCAGTACACAGCGCAGAGCCACCCAGTATACAGCGCAGAGCCGCGCAGTACGCAGCGTAGAGCCACGCAGTATGCAGCGCAGAGCCGCGCAGTATACAGCGCTGAGCCGCGTAGTATACAGCGCAGAGCCCCGCAGTATACAGTGCAGAGCCCCGCAGTATACAGCGCAGACACGCGCAGTACACAGCACGGACACGCGCAGTACACAGCGCAGAGCCGCGCAGTACACAGCGCAGAGCCGCGTAGTATACAGCGAAGAGCCACGCAGTATATAGCGCAGAGCCGCGCAGTACAAAGCGCAGAGCTGCGCAGAGCTGCGCAGTATACAGCGCAGAGCCACGCAGTATACAGCGCAGAACGCGCAGTACACAGTGCAGAGCCGCGCAGTACACAGCGCAGAGCCGTGCAGTACACAGCGCAGAGCCGCGCAGTACACAGCGCAGAGCCACGCAGTATACAGCGCAGAGCCGCGTAGTATACAGCGCAGAGCCACGTAGTATACAGCGCAGAGCCACGCAGTATACAGCACAGAGCCACGCAGTATACAGCGCAGAGCCACGTAGTTATACTGCCCAGTCACGTAGTATATTGTCCAGTCACATAGTATACTGCATATCCCTGTTAAAAAAAAAAAGAATTAAAATAAAAAAGTTACATACTCACCTCCTGGAGCGGCCGGTATCTGATGGTTGTTGCACCTCCTAGAGCGGCCGGTACACGATGCTTGTTGCACCTGGAGTGGGCGGTACCCGATGCTTGTTGCGCGCTCCGGTCCCAAGAGTGCATTGCGGTCTCACGAGATGATGACGTAGCGGTGTTGTGAGACAGAAAGACGGAAGTGCCCTTAGATAATTAGATAGTAGATTACCCCGCTCACCAATTCGGAACCCGAGAGGCCCGGCCCACCAAATCGGACCCCGAGGGGCCCGGCCCACCAAATCGGACCCAGAGTGACCCCGCCCCCTAAATCAGACCCAGAGTGACCCCGCCCACCAAATCGGACCCAGAGTGGCTCCGCCCACCAAATCGGACCCAGAGTGACCCCTTCCACCAAATCAGACCCAGAGTGACCCCTTCCACCAAATCGGACCCAGAGTGACCCCTTCCACCAAATCGGGCCCAGAGTGACCCCGCCCACCAAATCGGACCCAGAGTGACCCCACCCACCAAATCGGACCCTGAGGTGCCCAGCCCACCAAATCAGACCCTGAGGTGCCCAGCCCACCAAATCGGACCGAGTGACCCCACCCACCAAATTGGTCCCTAAGGTGCCCCGCCCACCAAATCGGACCCAGAGTGGCTCCGCCCACCGAATCGGACCCAGAGTGGCCGCGCCCACAGAATCGGACCAAAAGTGACCCCGCCCACCGAATCGGACCTAGATTTACCCCGCCCACAAAATCAGACCCAGATTGACCCAACCCACCAAATCGGACCGCCTGAGGGGCACCCAAGTGTGAAAGTCTTGCAGGGGCAGCCCGGGCACCATTCCAAAGCACTATCTGTAGTTCCTTCAGGAAATACCCATCTAGTTATAGTGCTTTGGAACAAAGCACTATACTGTTATTCCACCGTGGTAAACTTCTTCTTATTCTTATTATTCAGTCCGCACGTAATGCGGCCCGAACCGCTAAACTCACAGACTCCAGTGAGGTGTCATTTCGAAGCCAGCGTTCCTGAGAGGTGTGCTAAGTATTTTTCGTGTCGATCGGATTTGTAGTTTTTGCGCAATTTGTGTTTGAAAAAAGTCTTTCAATGCGTTTCAATGGAGAAATTTTCCTATACGTTTATAATGGGCTGGTTTCTGAGGCAATTTCTAAAAATAACTGCCACCTGGCTGATTAGCTCATTGATATGCGCAGTCAGACACAGTTACTATGCCAACTCCTATGAAATCTACATCAGCTCACCAGGTCACAAGTTTTGTCAGATAATATCAGCTCTTAAAGTGACAGTACAGCACAATTCCAAACCACTATCCGTAGTCTTATGATTATTAGACTGTGGCCCGATTCTAACTCATCGGGTATTCTAGAATATGCATGTCCACGTAGTATATTGCACAGCCACGCAGTATACAGTGCAGAGCCGTGCAGTACACAGCGCAGAGCCGCGCAGTACACAGCACAGAGCCGCGCAGTACACAGCGCAGAGCCGCGCAGTATAAAGCGCAGAGCCGCGCAGTACACAGCGCAGAGCCGCGCAGTACACAGCGCAGAGCCGTGCAGTACACAGCGCAGAGCCGCGCAGTATAAAGCGCAGAGCCGTGCAGTACACAGCGCAGAGCCGCGCAGTACACAGCGCAGAGCCGCGCAGTACACAGCGCAGAGCCGCGCAGTATAAAGCGCAGAGCCGCGCAGTACACAGCGCAGAGCCGCGCAGTACACAGCGCAGAGCCGTGCAGTACACAGCGCAGAGCCGCGCAGTTTAAAGCGCAGAGCCGTGCAGTACACAGCGCAGAGCCGCGCAGTACACAGCGCAGAGCCGTGCAGTACACAGCGCAGAGCCGCGCAGTATAAAGCGCAGAGCCGTGCAGTACACAGCGCAGAGCCGCGCAGTACACAGCGCAGAGCCGCGCAGTACACAGCGCAGAGCCGCGCAGTATAAAGCGCAGAGCCGCGCAGTATAAAGCGCAGAGCCGCGCAGTACACAGCGCAGAGCCGCGCAGTACACAGCGCAGAGCCGCGCAGTACACAGCGCAGAGCCGTGCAGTACACAGCGCAGAGCCGCGCAGTATAAAGCGCAGAGCCGTGCAGTACACAGCGCAGAGCCGCGCAGTACACAGCGCAGAGCCGTGCAGTACACAGCGCAGAGCCGCGCAGTATAAAGCGCAGAGCCGTGCAGTACACAGCGCAGAGCCGTGCAGTACACAGCGCAGAGCCGCGCAGTACACAGCGCAGAGCCATGCAGTCCACAGCGCAAAGCCGCGCAGTATAAAGCGCAGAGCCGCGCAGTATAAAGCGGAGAGCCGCGCAGTACACAGCGCAGAGCCGCGCAGTATACAGCGCAGAGCTGCGCAGTACACAGCGCAGAGCCGCGCAGTACAGAGCGCAGAGTCGCACAGTATAAAGCGCAGAGCCGCGCAGTACACAGCGCAGAGCCGCGCAGTACACAGCGCAGAGCCGCGCAGTACACAGCGCAGAGCCGCGCAGTACACAGCGCAGAGCCGCACAGTACACAGCGCAGAGCCGCGCAGTATAAAGCGCAGAGCCGAGCAGTACACAGCGCAGAGCCGCGCAGTACACAGCGCAGAGCCGTGCAGTACACAGCGCAGAGCCGCGCAGTATAAAGCGCAGAGCCGCGCAGTACACAGCGCAGAGCCGCGCAGTACACAGCGCAGAGCCGTGCAGTACGCAGCGCAGAGCCGCGCAGTATAAAGCGCAGAGCCGTGCAGTACACAGCGCAGAGCCGCGCAGTACACAGCGCAGAGCCGCGCAGTACACAGCGCAGAGCCGCGCAGTATAAAGCGCAGAGCCGCGCAGTACACAGCGCAGAGCCGCGCAGTACACAGCGCAGAGCCGTGCAGTACACAGCGCAGAGCCGCGCAGTTTAAAGCGCAGAGCCGTGCAGTACACAGCGCAGAGCCGCGCAGTACACAGCGCAGAGCCGTGCAGTACACAGCGCAGAGCCGCGCAGTATAAAGCGCAGAGCCGTGCAGTACACAGCGCAGAGCCGCGCAGTACACAGCGCAGAGCCGCGCAGTACACAGCGCAGAGCCGCGCAGTATAAAGCGCAGAGCCGCGCAGTATAAAGCGCAGAGCCGCGCAGTACACAGCGCAGAGCCGCGCAGTACACAGCGCAGAGCCGCGCAGTACACAGCGCAGAGCCGTGCAGTACACAGCGCAGAGCCGCGCAGTATAAAGCGCAGAGCCGTGCAGTACACAGCGCAGAGCCGCGCAGTACACAGCGCAGAGCCGTGCAGTACACAGCGCAGAGCCGCGCAGTATAAAGCGCAGAGCCGTGCAGTACACAGCGCAGAGCCGTGCAGTACACAGCGCAGAGCCGCGCAGTATAAAGCGCAGAGCCGTGCAGTACACAGCGCAGAGCCATGCAGTACACAGCGCAAAGCCGCGCAGTATAAAGCGCAGAGCCGCGCAGTATAAAGCGGAGAGCCGCGCAGTACACAGCGCAGAGCCGAGCAGTACACAGCGCAGAGCCGCGCAGTAGACAGCGCAGAGCCGTGCAGTACAGAGCGCAGAGCCGCACAGTATAAAGCGCAGAGCCGCGCAGTATACCGCGCAGAGCCGTGCAGTACACAGCGCAGAGCCGCGCAGTACACAGCGCAGAGCCGCGCAGTACACAGCGCAGAGCCGCGCAGTACACAGCGCAGAGCCGAGCAGTACACAGCACAGAGCCGCGCAGTACACAGCGCAGAGCCGCGCAGTACACAGCGCAGAGCCGCGCAGTATACAGCGCAGAGCTGCGCAGTACACAGCGCAGAGCCGCGCAGTACAGAGCGCAGAGTCGCACAGTATAAAGCGCAGAGCCGCGCAGTACACAGCGCAGAGCCGCGCAGTACACGGTGCAGAGCCGCACAGTACACAGCACAGAGCCGCGCAGTACACAGCGCAGAGCCACCCAGTATACAGCGCAGAGCCGCGCAGTACGCAGCGTAGAGCCACGCAGTATGCAGCGCAGAGCCGCGCAGTATACAGCGCTGAGCCGCGTAGTATACAGCGCAGAGCCCCGCAGTATACAGTGCAGAGCCCCGCAGTATACAGCGCAGACACGCGCAGTACACAGCACGGACACGCGCAGTACACAGCGCAGAGCCGCGCAGTACACAGCGCAGAGCCGCGTAGTATACAGCGAAGAGCCACGCAGTATATAGCGCAGAGCCGCGCAGTACAAAGCACAGAGCTGCGCAGAGCTGCGCAGTATACAGCGCAGAGCCGCGCAGTATACAGCGCAGAACGCGCAGTACACAGTGCAGAGCCGCGCAGTACACAGCGCAGAGCCGTGCAGTACACAGCGCAGAGCCGCGCAGTACACAGCGCAGAGCCACGCAGTATACAGCGCAGAGCCGCGTAGTATACAGCGCAGAGCCGCGTAGTATACAGCGCAGAGCCACGCAGTATACAGCACAGAGCCACGCAGTATACAGCGCAGAGCCACGTAGTTATACTGCCCAGTCACGTAGTATATTGTCCAGTCACATAGTATACTGCATATCCCTGTTAAAAAAAAAAAGAATTAAAATAAAAAAGTTACATACTCACCTCCTGGAGCGGCCGGTATCTGATGGTTGTTGCACCTCCTAGAGCGGCCGGTACACGATGCTTGTTGCACCTGGAGTGGCCGGTACCCGATGCTTGTTGCGCGCTCCGGTCCCAAGAGTGCATTGCGGTCTCACGAGATGATGACGTAGCGGTGTTGTGAGACAGAAAGACGGAAGTGCCCTTAGATAATTAGATAGTAGATTACCCCGCTCACCAATTCGGAACCCGAGAGGCCCGGCCCACCAAATCGGACCCCGAGGGGCCCGGCCCACCAAATCGGACCCAGAGTGACCCCGCCCCCTAAATCAGACCCAGAGTGACCCCGCCCACCAAATCGGACCCAGAGTGGCTCCGCCCACCAAATCGGACCCAGAGTGACCCCTTCCACCAAATCAGACCCAGAGTGACCCCTTCCACCAAATCGGACCCAGAGTGACCCCTTCCACCAAATCGGGCCCAGAGTGACCCCGCCCACCAAATCGGACCCAGAGTGACCCCACCCACCAAATCGGACCCTGAGGTGCCCAGCCCACCAAATCAGACCCTGAGGTGCCCAGCCCACCAAATCGGACCGAGTGACCCCACCCACCAAATTGGTCCCTAAGGTGCCCCGCCCACCAAATCGGACCCAGAGTGGCTCCGCCCACCGAATCGGACCCAGAGTGGCCGCGCCCACAGAATCGGACCAAAAGTGACCCCGCCCACCGAATCGGACCTAGATTTACCCCGCCCACAAAATCAGACCCAGATTGACCCAACCCACCAAATCGGACCGCCTGAGGGGCACCCAAGTGTGAAAGTCTTGCAGGGGCAGCCCGGGCACCATTCCAAAGCACTATCTGTAGTTCCTTCAGGAAATACCCATCTAGTTATAGTGCTTTGGAACAAAGCACTATACTGTTATTCCACCGTGGTAAACTTCTTCTTATTCTTATTATTCAGTCCGCACGTAATGCGGCCCGAACCGCTTCACTCACAGACTCCAGTGAGGTGTCATTTCGAAGCCAGCGTCCCCAAGAGGTGTGCTAAGTATTTTTCGTGTCGATCGGATTTGTAGTTTTGGCGCAATTTGCGTTTGAAAAAAGTGTTTCAATGCATTTCAATACGGAAATTTTACCATACGTTTATAATGGGCCTGATTTCTGAGGCAATTTCTAAAAATAACTGCCAACTGCCACCTGGCTGATTGGCTCATTGATATGCGCAGTCAGACTCAGTTACTATGCCAACGCCTACGAACTCTACCATGACAGTTTTGCCAGATAATATCAACTCTTAAAGTGACCCACCCACCAATCGGATCCCGAGGTGCGCAGCCCACCAAATTGGACCCCGAGTGGCCTCGCCCAACAAATCGGACCCAGAGTGGCCTCGCCCACCAAATCGGACCCGGAGTGGCGCCGCCCGCCAAATCGGACCCTGAGTGGCGCCGCCCGCCAAATCGGACCCGGAGTGGCCCGCCCACCAAATCGGACCCGGAGTGGCGCCGCCCGCCAAATCGGACCCGGAGTAACTCCGCCCGCCAAATCGTACCCGGAGTGGCGCCGCCCGCCAAATCGGACCCGGAGTGACGCCGCCCGCCAAATCGGACCCGGGGTGGCGCCGCCCGCCAAATCGGACCCGGGGTGGCGCCGCCCGCCAAATCGGACCCGGGGTGGCGCCGCCCGCCAAATCGGACCCGGGGTGGCGCCGCCCGCCAAATCGGACCCGGAGTGGCGCCGCCCGCCAAATCGGACCCGGAGTGGCGCCGCCCGCCAAATCGGACCCGGAGTGGCGCCGCCCGCCAAATCGGACCCGGAGTGGCGCCGCTCGCCAAATCGGACCCGGAGTGGCGCCGCCCACCAAATCGGACCCGGAGTGGCGCCGCCCGCCAAATCGGACCCGGAGTGGCGCCGCCCGCCAAATCGGACCCGGAGTGGCGCCACCCGCCAAATCGGACCCGGAGTGGCGCCGCCTGCCAAATCGGACCCGGAGTGGCGCCGCCCGCCAAATCGGACCCGGAGTGGCGCCGCCCGCCAAATCGGACCCAGAGTGGCCCGCCCACCAAATCGGACCCGGAGTGGCGCCGCCCGCCAAATCGGACCCAGAGTAACTCCGCCCGCCAAATCGGACCCGGAGTGGCGCCGCCCGCCAAATCGGACCCGGAATGACGCCGCCCGCCAAATCGGACCCGGGGTGGCGCCGCCCGCCAAATCGGACCCGGGGTGGCGCCGCCCGCCAAATCGGACCCGGGGTGGCGCCGCCCACCAAATCGGACCCGGAGTGGCGCCGCCCGCCAAATCGGACCCGGAGTGGCGCCGCCCGCCAAATCGGACCCGGAGTGGCGCCACCCGCCAAATCGGACCCGGAGTGGCGCCGCCTGCCAAATCGGACCCGGAGTGGCGCCGCCCGCCAAATCGGACCCGGAGTGGCGCCGCCCGCCAAATCGGACCCAGAGTGGCCCGCCCACCAAATCGGACCCGGAGTGGCGCCGCCCGCCAAATCGGACCCGGAATGACGCCGCCCGCCAAATCGGACCCGGGGTGGCGCCGCCCGCCAAATCGGACCCGGGGTGGCGCCGCCCGCCAAATCGGACCCGGGGTGGCGCCGCCCGCCAAATCGGACCCGGAGTGGCGCCGCCCACCAAATCGGACCCGGAGTGGCGCCGCCCGCCAAATCGGACCCGGAGTGGCGCCGCCCGCCAAATCGGACCCGGAGTGGCGCCGCCCGCCAAATCGCACTTGGAGTGGCGCCGCCCGCCAAATCGGACCCGGAGTGGCGCCGCCCGCTAAATCGGACCCGGAGTGGCGCCGCCCGCCAAATCGGACCCGGAGTGGCGCCGCCCGCCAAATCGGACCCGGAGTGGCGCCGCCCGCCAAATCGGACCCGGAGTGGCGCCGCCCGCCAAATCGGACCCGGAGTGGCGCCGCCCGCCAAATCGGACCCGGAGTGGCCCCACCCACCAAATCGGTTCCAGAGTGGCCCCACCCACCAAATCGGACCCAGAGTGGCCCCACCCACCAAATCGGTTCCAGAGTGGCCCCACCCACCAAATCGGACCCAGAGTGGCCCCACCCACCAAATCGGTTCCAGAGTGGCCCCACCCACCAAATCGGTTCCAGAGTGGCCCCACCCACCAAATCAGCACCTGAGTAATGCAAACACCTCAGAATATCTCAAAACCTGAGGTAAAATACTGAGTGATGCGAACACTTCAGAATATCTCACGCCCTGAGTTGTCTACTTGTCCATAGGATTTTTGAGAATCGTGAAGTAAACCTCTGGGAGAGGTGAGCACCTCATAACTGGTTATGTTATGTTATGTACAGTAGATCTTTGGATGAGGCAAATGCCTCAGAGTGGGCCATATTGTGAGGTAACGCTCTGGGAGAGGAAAACGCCTCAGAGCTGCTAGTACCGTGAGGTAATTGTCTAGTTATTATAGTGCTTTGAAAAGCACTATCTTGTAATCTGAACGCTGCTAATTTATTATAGTGCTTTGAAAAAAACACTATTTTGATAATTCCTTGCTCTCAGTTCTACTGTATCTAATTGAGGGGGAAAAGCCTATTGTGTATGTTTTGGCTTTCTAATAGTTATGGATTCGAGCTGAAGGCACATCTTCAAACAGAAAACTTAAATTACACAAAAAATTGATAATATGCTTATTTTTTTGTCAATCAGCTGTGTGGTCAGCTGAAGTTGATTGCTGTGATGCAACCTAGGATTTTTACTTTCACTTTACCTCAGCCTGTGTGAGGGAGCACTTCAACATCTATTCAATTGTCATATTACACTGAACAGGTTAGAAAAATTATATGTAATTAATATATTAGTGATCATACATTTACTTATTGGCTCTTGTTATTGTCTGGTGCATTTTTTTTAACATTTGTTGGTAACTTATGGGACAGACACATTTTGGAGTCGCCAGTTGTTTTATGACAGGATTTTTCCATTACTCTGTTATTTGGTAGGATTGTTCTGAGAGGATTTTTCTATTTTGCTATATTCCCACTACTGTTATAGGTTTCCTATCACAGAAAAAGCTGAACGGGAGCATTTTTACCTTCAACTTTGCTACAGCCTGTGTAACCGAACACATCATCATCAATTCAATTAGCATATTACAGTGAACAGGTTAGAGACATTTTATGTAATTAATATATTGGAGATGATACATTTACTTACTGGCTTTTGTTATTGTCTGGTGCATTCTTTTTGGGGGTTTTTCTGTTAACCTATGGTGACAGATCCATTTCTGACCCACCATCTGTTTTATAGAATTTTTAGATTAGGTCTTATTCACACAGGAAATTAGTGCTAGCAAAATTGCTTTGAACAGAGGTGATTTTTTTTCTATGGGCTCCTATGGTAGAATAATTGCTAGCAATTTAAAATTTAAAAATTTAGGGCAGTGCTTTCCTGTCATAGGACACCATAGTAAAAATATAGTCTCTGTTCAAAGTGATTGTTCACTAGAAAAATCGCTAGCAATAATTGCTAGGGAAAATCGCCTGAGTGAATAAGGTCTTAGGCTTCATGCACATGGCCACTTTTGCCCAGTGCTGCTGGTAATTATCATTTTGATTTTCTCCACCATTACCATTATAGGTCAGTGACCTACTGTATAATCAGCAATTACCACTGGTCTTTTTGCTGGCCCCATTGAAATAATTAGGGCGCAGTCCTACTATGAATTTTCGGTGGTGATAATCGCAGCCAGAAAAAGCACTTGTGTGAATAGGCTCTTAAGGCCCCATCACACAGTACGAGATTTGTCATAACGATTTGACAATCTGTGATGTAGCAGGCTTGTAACTCTGACTTCATACTGTGTGAAATACTGTACATGGTTGGGCCCCTGCTCTTCTTTGTATAAGGTGAAAGTTCAGCCCTTTCTTTGCTCCTAGGAATCCTGCTGTGACCGCGCTATCGCTACATGTGACAGCGGGATATGACATTGTATACATATGTCGCAGAATCACAACTGCAGAGGTTATCTGCCAGTGTGACAGGGCCCTTACTCTGTTATTTTAGAGGATTTTTCTATTAAGCTACATTTTCAGTATTGTTACAGGTTTTTGGTCACCTGCTCTGTCATAGAAACAACTGAACGAAAGGCAAGAGGAGAAAAATGTATTAATTTTTGTTCTTTTTGATAGTGGGAATGGAATGGATTCATTTGGCCTCTGTGGTATGCTTTCCGTTTTTAAAAATACAAAAGCAAAGGTTGCAACCCTTTTGTTTCTGTTTAAAAAAACTGAAAAGAATACAAATGAATATAAAATGAATCATATAATTTCCCATTGCCTTCAATGAGAACAAAAACGAATCAATTTTTCTCCATTTTCTTCAATTCATGGATGGAGTAACTTGTAGAGAAAGGGAGTCAGAACAGTAGAAGTCAGCATTTAGGGCTAAAACACACGGCCAAAAAAAGCATCTGAATTCAGATGCTTTTTTTGGGCGTGTGTGAAGCTCTGGCCGCGAGTAAGCAGTGCAGAACTCTGAGGCTCAGGTGAGCCTCCGAGTACAGGCCAGACCGACCATGGCACTCAGAGACTGAACTCTGAGCACTGAGCAATTGTCGGGTGCTCAGAGTTCAGTCCCTGAGTGCCGTGTTCAGGCCGGGCTGTGCTCTGGGGCTCACCTGAGCTGCAGAGTTCAGTTCTGCAGACCAGGCATCCAGGGTGGATATCCCTGTCCAAATTTAGATGGGAATATTCACCCGTGTGTCTTTGCCCTTACTTTGACAGGATTTTTCAGACAGAATTTATCTATTAGGTTGTGTTCACACATTCATTTTTTTCAGTTATGCTGATCAGTTTTTTTTTCATTTGGCTGCACCAAAAAAAAAAAACATCTGTTTGCTTCAGATCCATTTTTATTTCAGTTTTTGAGTAACACAACAGCACAGGCTGCAGCAGAGATGTTTAAGTGTATAAAGCTAAAACAAAATGGATCTAAAGCAAACTGAAGCCATTCCGTTTTTTCAAGCTTCATTGAAATCAATAGCAGAAAAATGATTTTGTTACATGCTAAAACATATGTACGAGCACAATTATTGCGTGACTATATAGTGTGGCATCACACAACCCTGTTGCACAAAAATGCTATTTATATTTGCTATTCTGAGGTGATTCTTACTGTTGAAAACAATGCGTTCAGACTTTTGCCATGATTCTCTGGTGCAAGATTTCTGGCAAACACTTGCCCGTGTTTTTTAGCCGCTATACATCTGTCTTTTAGTTTAGTTGCTCCAAAAAACAGATCAGTATGAGAACCCCTTTACACTCTTCAATCATTGTTCATCAATTGTTCGGCAGATCTGTGGTTGCAGTGAAATTGTGGACAATCAAGGCCAGATTTGTGGCCATGTGCAAATGGAATATGTCCCCAATTTAACAGCAAGCACTGATGTGATGAACCATCAATAAACAATCATTGAAGTGTATAAATGGGTCCTCAGGGTTCATTGACATCTACATTTTGACAGATCCACCCTACTCTGCTTTTCAGCAGCAAGATGAATTGGTAACACACATAGAAACTATTACTAAAGGGGGTCTAATACTGTGATGTTGCTATAAGCGATTGTTGACAAGCATCGCTCATGGCTATATGCTGGTATGTTGGTCGCTTTGGTTAGACCCAGTGATACTCACTAGTAATCATAGCAACTTATTGAACAATTAGCCATGGTTGCAATTCTTCTAAAATATGGCAATATAAATACATTGCTGTGGTTTTAGCAGTATTGCTAGAATTGCATTTAAATGCAGTATTTGCCTGTCGCTAGTGACAGGTGAATGACTTGCCATCTCCCAGGCATAAGCATTTAAGTATGATTTATTGCTCAGTACCCAGTTTGTGGCTGCATTCAAAGCTAGTAATATTGCTTGTTAGATGGCTGATGCCAGCCAATATCATTGATACTGATGTTCATTGTGTAAACCTCCCCTAACACTGACAAGAGGAGACCATGTACTAAAATTGCGTTAATTTGCTTGTGCTTTTTATAAGTGGAAAGACAACTCATGTATGCAGTATTTTTATCCTTGTTTATAAAAAGTGCTAGCAGATTAACATTATTTTAGTCTATGGTTCCTCTTTTTAGTGTTATGGGGGGTCACATGCACAGATATCTCTAGAAATATTGTTTGTTAGAGGCTGGCACCAGCGATCTAACGAACAATATCACTATATTAGAAGTGGGCTGCAATTCTGGCATCCAGTTATGAATTAATTGCTTGATGTGTAGCAGATTGTGGTCCATTCTGATGTTCACTATAGCTAATTGATAGTGCCATTTGAAAGCAGCTCTAGTAATATCACTAGACCTGAGCAATGTATTTTTATTGCCGTGGGTGTAGTGGAATCACAAACTATGATTTCTCTCTCTGATTAGCAGCCTTGACTGTTTGTGGCTGCCAGGGATCATTCACAGTGATATTCTCATGTGTAAACCTCCACTTAGTGCACGATGTTACAATGCGTTTTACTGAACTATGCAATAATGTAGATGTAAATGTAGCCATAGGACTAAAACACACGGGCAAGACTTTCGCATAACTGTTGTGATAAAATCTTCCTAGCAGTTGCAGCTCATAGTTTTTAATGGGCTTAAACAGATGGATGTTTTTCTTGCCACAATGGCGGCAAGTAAAAAAAGTGCTAATGTGTTATTCTGCTGTGGGTATCGCAGCACAGTAGAACAATGTAATATAATAGTCAAGCGACAAGGTCGTGTGATGTTACAACAGTGCCGCATGACTATCACACAAGCCCATGGGGGTTCACTCTTAGGGGAGCTTTACACACTATAATATATTTGGTAGTGATTGCTAGTAATTGTCGCTAGTGTGATTGCATGACCCAACGTTTGTTGCATTCAATCTTAGAGATGATCACTAGCGTTAAAAACAGCTTGTCTGGTTGGTCGTTTCAACTGCTGCAATGCAAAATCAATTCTATTACATTCCAATACAATTCACTCCATTTGAGATAATGAAAGTTACTGCGATCTAAAATCTGCTGAGCATCTGCAATCAATTAGTGATGGATTGCTCTGTCAGGTTTGTGGCTGCATTCAAATGGAAAAATATCGGCCACATACAGCTGGCACTAGCGATCACCTGCACAATATCATGAGCAATACATTGTGTAAAGCTCTCCTTTGGGTGTGTTTACACGATACAATCATTGTATGTCTGGTTGTTGACGGAAGCAAATTTGTGCAGATACAATATAATATCTTTCCTTTTGTACACAGCCACATATCTGGCAGTGCGCAATTAATTGCTCAAAAGTCATAGGTCATTTGCAGTCTGCTTTTCAGTGATATTTGCACAACTGTTGCAATGAATTTGTAGTGTAGCCAATGAGGCAAATTTTCACTGACGCAAATGTTTTAGTGAACGACTATTAGAAGTAGGATACACTGTCCTATTTGAGATTGGACATCCAATGTCAGATCCTATTGAGCTCTATGGGTCCATTGCTTACTAAGGCCAGTTTCACACGTCAGTGGCTCTGGTACGTGAGGTGACAGTTTCCTCACGTACCGGAGACACTGACACACGTAGACTCATAAAAATCAATGCATCTGTTCAGATGTCATTGATTTTTTGCGGACCGTGTCTCCGTGTGCCAAACACGGAGACATGTCAGTGTTCGTGGGAGCGCACGTATTACACGGACCCATTAAAGTCAATGGGTCCGTGTAAAACACGGACCTCATACGGACATTCTCCGTCTGGGGTCCGTGTGCGTGCAGGAGACAGTGCTACAGTAAGCGCTGTCCCCCCACATGGTGCTGAAGCCGCGATTCATATGTTCCCTGCAGCAGCGTTTGCTGCAGAGAAAATATGAATAATAGTGTTCAAAATAAAGATCTATGTGTCCGCCGCCCTCCCACCCCCTGTGCGCCCCCCCCGCTGTTCAGAAAATACTCACCCGCTCCCACGTTGGCTGTCACTCCTTCCTCTCTGCCCCGCGCCTTCTACTGTATGCGGTCACGTGGGGCCACTCATTTACAATCATGAATAGTCGGCTCCGCCCCTATGGGAGGTGGAGCCACATATTCATGACTGTAAATGATCAGCCCCACGTGACCGCATACAGGAGAAGATGGGGCCAGACCAGGAAGGAGCGACAGCCAACGAGGGAGTGGGTGAGTATTTTCTGAACAGCGGGGGGGGGGCGCACAGGGGGTGGGGGGGCGGCAGACACATAGATCTTTATTTTAAACACTATTATTCATATTTTCTCTGCAGCAAACGCTGCTGCAGGGAACATATGAATCGCGGCTTCAGCACGATGCAGGGTACCACACGCGTGGGTACCACACGTTCCGTGTGGTACCCACTCGCCATACGGGCAGCACACGTGTGCCGCACGTATGGCCTACGTGAGTTCCCAGGCACACGGACACGGATAACTCCGGTAACGATTTATTCCGGTACCGGAATTATCTGGACGTGTGGGACAGCCCTAAATTAGCATCCAATTCAACTATCTGACAGTCTGATCTGATTTTTAAAGATCAGACCTGTCGGACTTTAATGTGAGATTGAATGTTGATCCATAGGAATCAATGGCTCCAACATCAAAATTGGATAGGGTACAATTAGATGCCATCAGTAGCATCTGACATTGGATCTGACTTTGGATGTTGGATCTCATGTCAGACAGTGTGTGCTAGGTCTTATTTGGCTGCTAGTGATTGTCGCAGCGCTAAAACTGAACTATTGGTTGTGTAGTCACAACAGCCACTATAGCTAGTGATGGATTTGTCTAAGGTCATGTTCACACTTGTCGGATTACAGACTGATTCTTCTGTCAGAATTTTCAGTAGGATTTTTCAGTTCCGTAGGCTTAATCTGAATTAACCCATAGGCAGCAATGTAAAACAGTCAAATCCCTGTGCACACTTGCTAGGGGAATTTTCTGACCGGATTCGTCCGGATTTTTCACTCCGCTGCATGTTGTTGTTCTCGTCGGATCCATGTCGGAGCTCCGATGGGGGCAATGCATTGTAAAAAAACCCGCTCCTAAATTCCGCCGGTAAATCCGATGCCAAAAGCAGTGGATCGGATTTATCGGCAGAATTTCAGCGCCCAATCCGACGGAAGAATCAGTCTGTAATCCGACAAGTGTGAACATAGCCTAATATCATAGTGTCTAAACCCATCTGTAGGCTGGGCTTACATGCCTAAATAATTGTGCTATCATTATAATGATTAAATAATTATTAATTCAGAGCTATGATTGCAGTGAAATCTTGTACATATTGTTCAATTTGTACATGGCCACAAACCTGGCACTGAACAATTTTTCACTGAAAATCGTGTGTTGTCCTGCAGTCTATGCATGACTAACAACTTTTGGAGATAAATCGTTCAATGCCAGGTTTGTGGCCATGTACAAATGGAACAATATGTCCCCGATCTAATGAACAATGATTGCACAATCATTGAAGAGTGTAAACCTTATGTCTGTTATTTGACAGCATTTTGTTTCTGAAAACATGTTGCTAAAGGGATGCATTATCATTATTACTGTACAGAATGCCACGCAAAGGGAAACGATCTGAAGCTCAAAAAAAACGCTTGCAAAGAATCAATATTTCTGCTTGTGAAAAGTCTGGTAAGCTGCCACTTGGTCATAGCATAGAAGAGAAGAAGCAGTTAGAAATTGTGTGTGATGCTGCTGAATTACAAAAAGAACAGGTCAAAAGCGTTACTTCTGTACAAGCGTCTCATAGTCAGGGCGATTACAGGTATACAGAATTTTCCAGAAACAAACAGTGCACATGTAATTCCCTAATTTTTCTCATTGCCCTTAATGAGAACTCAAAGTTATCAAGTAATGATCTTGATTATATTTTGAAAGAGGGTGACTTGTTGTATACAAGCACAAAGCAAAAGCTAATTACTGAAGGCAAGTTTGTGCATGACTTTTTAGCTCATGATGAGCTTCCAGACACTGTTGTGTACAATATGCATACATACAGTGTTATTAAATTTCCCTCACAGTATGGATATTTAAGGAAGCGGGGACCTGATGGTGCGCCAGACTTTTTGGAACTTTCTGAAAGATTACAGTGTCTGTCTTCAGATATAAAATATGCACTACTCACAATGAGCAGTCTGACTATTGCTGTGTTCTGCAATAGTTTAGGCCACTTTGGTTTTTTCGATCCTCACTGTAGGTCTCCTGAAGGATTGTTCTCTGACACAGGTACTGCTGTAATGGTGACTTTTGAATATCTGAATGACATGATTGAAAGACTGCTTTTATTTCATGCATTGCTACCAACACCTGATGACTGCATTTATGAGTTTATGCCAGTTATGTTTATCTGTACAATGGACAGTCAGCAGGCAAACAGTTCTTCTAATATACAATCTGCAGTGAGCGAAAAGAATGCACCAGTCGACGAATGTGGTACTTCAAATTTAAACACATTAAACATGCTAAAGCGTAACAAAAATAGAAGACGCAGAATAGTAATAGCAAATAAACAAAAGAAAATGTACCATAAAGAGGTCATCAAATTGAGAAATCATATTTATTATGAAAAAAATAAGACAAACATGTTAAAGAACCAAAAAGACAAGTATTTAAATTATTCTCATTTTAGAATGAAACAAAAAGCATTTATTACAGATCGATATTCCCGTGATGCGCACTACAGGATGAAGCAACAATTATATGTCAAGTTGCATTATTCTAGGGATGCAGATTACATACTGAGGAAAAAATCATGTGCAAATGTACGTTATGCTCATGATCCAGAGTACAGACTGAGGCAAAAATCATATGTAAATGTACGTTATGCCCATGATCCAGATTACAGACTGAGGAAAAAATCATATGTAAATGTACGTTATGCCTGTGATGCAGACTACAGATTTAAACGGATAGCATACATGAAGAAACGTTATCTCAATTACCCTGAATTTCAAAGAAAACGGAAAAACTACATGCGACAGTATGCATCAGACCTTCAAAACAAACAGAATAGGAAGCAACGTTTTGTAGAAAAATACAAAAATGAAACTTATTTCAGAATGTTTCATAAAATGTTATGTGCTTTCAGGATACAACAAAAATATAAGCAGTCTAAACTTCAACTAATTCGACAAAAAATGAAAGCAGTTAAATCAAATTCTGATGACAGGGTTAGTGCTATAATGCAACAAGCCATTGACGCCTTTCATATGGAAATACAGAGTGGACCAACTCACATCTGCACAAGCTGTCACAGAGCCCTGTTCCCCAAACAGGTGAAAGTGTGTAAACGTGAGAAATATAAAAAAAACACAGCCATGGTATCACATTGTCTTACAGGGAAATATGTTCATGTTTGTAGTGATGGCTGTCAACATGTAGAACTATGTGCAGTACCTGAAAGGATGACAGAGTGGATTTGCCACAGCTGCCACGAAAACCTAATGACAGGAAATGTTCCTCCAATTGCAGTTTTTAATAAGTTAGAACTGGCGCCAATTCCAGCTGAACTTGCTGACTTAAACATACTCGAAAGACACATAATAGCACTATATATACCATTTGCAAAAATAATCACTCTCCCTAAAGGGCAACAGAGAGCGATCCATGGTTCTGTTGTGTGTGTTCCATCAGAAGTGGAGACAACAGTCAATGCTTTACCGAGACCCATTAGTCAGTCTCAGTTGTTAAAAGTAAAACTAAAAAGACGACTTAATTACAAAGGACACTACCAATTCCAAACGTTAAATATGTGCAAAATACTAACTGCACTGCTTAAACTGAAAGAAGTACATTCAGAATACAAAAATATAGATATCATTCATGATAGCTGTCACTTTGATCAGCTATGTCATGACTTAACAAATGAAGATGATATAATAGAAAACATATCTGAAATTAGAGATGATATTCAACAAGCAATTGATTTAATGGAAACAGACAATTGGGATAACATTACAGTAAACGAAGAAGCAAGACCCAATAGCCAACTCCCAGAACCCTCAGAAGAAAACATTGATCAGGAGGACTTGCATGCTTCGGATCAAGAAACTAATGAACAGAATGGCGCTTGCTACTTTGATAGTTGTTTACAGCCATCTGATATTGCCCAAGAGCTTATAGCATTTGGTGAGGGTATCTTTTGTGTTGCACCATCAGAAGGAAAAAAGCCAGTGAGTTTTTTTAGAGTACCAAAACTAGAGGCTATGGCTTTTCCAGTTCAGTTCCCGACTGGTATTAACACCTTAGATCAAATGAACAGAATTAGGAATTTGACTCCGAGCAGGTACTTTAATGTACGTCTCCTTTCTGTCGACAATCGTTTTGCTATTGATTCAAATTATATTTTCTTTGCACAGTTTGTCACTGAAATGCATTTAGCAACATCCAGTATGTCCATTCAGCTCCGGAAAGGAAAACCTGTGACCAGAGATGGACGTAAAATCACAGTTCAAATGCTGAAAGATAAGAATGAAGTTGAAAGACTAGTAAGGAATAAAGATGCAACTAGATTTATGCAGCCATTGAGAGGCACTCCAGCTTATTGGGAGAAAACCTTGAGAGATCTTTTTGCTATGCTTCGTCAGTTGGGAACTCCAACTTTCTTCTGCACATTTAGTGCTGCAGAAATGAGATGGCCAGAAGTCATTCAAATAATAAAGGCGCAGCAAAATGAGCAAGTTAATTTTTCTGAGATGGACTGGGCCTCAAAATGTGAAGTTTTACATAGTAACCCTGTAACAACTATGCGTATTTTTGAAAAAAGAGTAGAAGCACTACTAAGACATCTACTCTTGTCACCCGCACAGCCTATTGGAGAGGTCATTGACTACTTTTATCGAGTGGAATACCAAGCTAGAGGATCTCCACATATACATCTTTTGGCTTGGTGTAAAGATGCACCTGAATTTGAGAAAGATCCCGATAAAAAAGTGTGTGAGTTCGTGGATAGATATATAACATGTCAGCTACCGGATCCTAATGCAGACCCAGATCTTTACAAAATTGTAACTGAAGTACAAACTCACAGCAAAACACATTCAAAGTCATGTAAGAAAGGAAAAAAACATTGTAGATTCGGATTTCCAAAGCCACCAGTAGAACATACTTATATAACGAGACCTGTTCCAGCACAGACCAGTGAAGAACAAGCAGCTGATTCAGACAGTGATCCATCTGTCATGTCCCTTGAAAAAGCAAAAAGGAGACTTAAACCCCTTTGGGATTTACTGCATAAACCTGAGGCTTCATCTGCAAGCATATCCCAACTACTTGCACAATGCAAATTAAGTCATGAGGAATACAAGTGTTGTATAAGTTTCCTAAACAGTTCTAGTGCGCTAATGATGAAACGACAGCCAAAGGATGCCTGGGTAAATAATTATAGTACAGGACAAGACGTGCACTCTCGCTAGTGTTGGTGCAGACTGAACTTGGAGGGATACTCCAGAATATAATCCTATGTAACAACAGTCGCACTCAATAAGGAGAGTTCTTCTGAATTTTGTTAGTCAAAAAAACGTGGTTTCTTTATTGTGAACAAACACCAAAATAAAGGTATCACCGCAGTGTTTCAAGGTAACGTTTCGACCCACAGGGTCTTTCTCAAACCTTACTTATAATAGTAGATACCGAGCAGAGGGCACATATCCCTGGAGAGGTGCAGGAGTCCCGTTAGGGGCTGTAACTAGAGAGTGACTGGCGTCTGCGGTGGTGGTGGTGGTGCACCACCACCGCAGACGCCAGTCACTCTCTAGTTACAGCCCCTAACGGGACTCCTGCACCTCTCCAGGGATATGTGCCCTCTGCTCGGTATCTACTATTATAAGTAAGGTTTGAGAAAGACCCTGTGGGTCGAAACGTTACCTTGAAACACTGCGGTGATACCTTTATTTTGGTGTTTGTTCACAATAAAGAAACCACGTTTTTTTGACTAACAAAATTCAGAAGAACTCTCCTTATTGAGTGCGACTGTTGTTACATGGGTAAATAATTATAACAAGCATTTGTTAAGAGCATGGAATGCAAATATCGATATTCAGTATATATTAAATCCACACTCTTGTATAATGTATATTTTATCATACATTTCAAAAGGTGAACATGAGATGAGTCATTACCTTAAAAGAATTGTTGCCGACACAAGACAAGCTAACATATCTGATCGTGATGAAATGAAACAGATTATGCAGGCCTATTCTAAAAATCGAGAGGTCAGTATTCAAGAAGCCGTTGCCCGTGTATGCAGTCTGAAACTTAAATCCTGTTCTCGTCTTGTTGTATTCATACCCACTGATGACAATGCCTTAAAAATGAGTTTGCCTTTGAGGTCCTTAAATGATAAAAGTCCAGAATCAGAAAATGTTTGGATGTCAGGAATAACAGAAAAATATCAAAACAGGCCAGACACACCAGAGTTTGAAAACATGTGCATGGCAGAATTCGCTTCCACTTATAGAGTAGTCTATGGTAGGCAGAGAAAAAGCAGAAATGTCCTGTCCCTTCTAAATGGTATTGGATCCATTCAAAAACGAACACAAGGAAAACCTGCTGTCATTAGATATGCTCGATTTTCCCAGAAAAATTCTCCTGAGAAATTCTATGCCACAGTACTAAAACTATACCTACCCTACCGCTCACCTACACAGCTCAAACCAAAAGATTTCCCATCATACGAATCTTTCTTAGCTTGTGGAACTGTACAGCTTCCTGGAAGTAACTGTGTTCAGACCGTGTTTTCAATTGTCAAAAAAAATAGGGCACCGTACGAAAAATACAGTAAAACAGTCGAAAAGGCCATTGAAGAGCTTGAAAAAAATGGACCGATGGAGGATGCATGGGCGACACTTGCTCCAGAGTCTGAGCTTATTAGACTGGAGTGTATTTCAGAGCGTGAGGAGATAAACCCTGAGGAACTGAACGAATTAGATGATGTTCCTGAATACAGTAAAAGTCCCAAAAAGAAATGTACCACAGCAGCAACATTTGAAGGACCTGTTGCAAACCCTGCTGTGATGAAACAGATGTATCAGAATCTGAATCAAAGTCAGGCATCCATTTTCTATACAATACGTAAATGGTGCGTAAGACGTGTGTGCGGAGAAAATCCAGAACAGTTTTTTCTATTTGTGACTGGTGGAGCTGGTACTGGTAAATCACACCTCATTAAATGTATCTATTTAGAGGCATCAAAGATACTTCAGAGGCTTCCCAGGATTTCTGAGGAAACTGA
This sequence comes from Ranitomeya variabilis, assembly GCF_051348905.1. NCBI lineage: Eukaryota > Metazoa > Chordata > Amphibia > Anura > Dendrobatidae > Ranitomeya > Ranitomeya variabilis. The sequence continues at coordinate 794,746,711 of NC_135233.1, read as the reverse complement.
TATTTCCATGCCTACTGTCCTACTCTCAGCCTTCACTGGCACAGCAGCCTTTAACATTTCAGGCAAAACTTTACATTCCATTTTGAAATTACCAAGAAGTCTTAAACCACCATACCAGGGGTTGGGAAATTGTCTTGATGAACTGAGAGTAGCGCTGTCAAATGCTGAAATTATTATTATTGATGAGGTGTCCATGGTCTCCAAACCACTGTTTGCTTACATCAATTGGAGGCTACAAGACATTAAAGGTATCAAAAAACCTTTTGGAGGCATGTCTGTTCTAGCAGTGGGAGACTTCTACCAGTTGCCACCTCCAGGTAAAGCGAAACCTCTCTGTGTTTTTGAAGACCACATGCTTGATTTCTGGCAGGACCTCTTTCAGGTAGTTACCCTCACGGAAATAATGCGCCAAAAAGAGGATGTAGCATTTGCCGAACTATTAAACAGAATTAGATTAAAAGGCAAGGAAGAGGCAATATCTGAAGTAGATAGAGCCTTACTTTCTCAGCAGTTTGTGACTCAAATTGAAGATTGTCCAAAGGACGTCCTTCATGTGTTTGCCAGAAATAAAGATGTAGATGAGCATAACGCAGCCATTATATCTGCTTTGCATTCTGTAGTGATAAACATCGATGCACATGACTATAAAAAAGATCTTAAAACAGGGCGGATGGAAAAGCAGAAAATACCTTTTGCAAGTCAAAAAGGGGATCTGCCAGACAGGCTACAAGTTGCTGAGGGTGCACGTGTGATGCTGATTAGAAACATAGATGTGGAGGATGGACTAGTAAATGGTTCATTTGGAAAAATTGCTGCTATTGTTTCCCAATTAGAAGATGATAAAATAGTTGTAATGAAGCTTGGTGTTGAATTAGATAATCCAAATGCCGGACAGAAGAATCACAACAGGACATGCACACCAACAGGTAACTTGGTGTATATAGAGAGAATAGAAGAGCCCCTGAGCAAAAAAGGAGTTGTTCGTCACCAGTTTCCTATTAAACTTGCTTTTGCCTGCACAGTACATAAGGTGCAAGGCATGACTACAACTTCTGCAGTAGTTTCATTAAAGCATATTTTTGAACCAGGCATGGCATATGTTGCTCTCAGTAGAACAACTTCCCTTTCTGGACTACACATTTTTGACTTCAATGAAAATCAAATCTATGCTGATCCACAAATCACAAGATCTTTGGAAAACATGAAAATAGCAACAGTCAATAATGCTATGCCTTTACTCAATAGTCTTCAATGGCCAAGTTCTCCTTTTCTAACATTTATTCACCACAACGTGGAAGGACTGTCAGTCCACATTGATGATGTGAGAAGTCATCATGAAATGTGTCGTGCAGACATTTTATGTTTCACCGAAACTCATCTTTCAGGCCAATTTGTCAGTAATGACATAGAATTACAAAACTATCAAATGTTTAAAAGAAACAGGCAGGTTTCATATTCAACCTATTCTAATCTGTCTAATAAGAATGGCGGTGGAGTAGCCATCTATGTGAAAAATGACATTCAAGCAAGTCCAATGCAATATATGCAGAGCGTGACTGACCTTGAGTTCCTGGTTTTGAGAGTTGAGGCACCAATTCCATCTCTAATTTCAGTAATTTACAGGCCTCCAGATTACAGCACTAATCTGTTTTTGCCACAACTCTCTAACTTGTTGAATTCTTTAGAAATTATTCAACATGGTCCACTAATTATTTGTGGTGACTTCAATGAGGATCTATTGTCAGATAGAAAGAAGCCCATATTTGAAATGCTGCAGTCCAGAGGCTACAAACAGCTAATTACAGCAGCTACTACAGAGAAGAATACACTTCTAGATCATTTGTATATTTTCAGCCAGGAGTATTGTGCCGAATCTGGTGTACTCCAGACATATTACAGTTATCATAATCCTGTTTATTGTATTTTAACCTAATTTGCACTCCTGTAATCAATTGATCTCCTGCAGTACTGCTAGACATGTGGTTCTCCTCCCATTCCTTTCCCTGTGGGGGCTTAAATGGCAGGAGCTAAACTCAGGACAGGATGCAGGCAAGCACCTGATGTGTTGTGGATCTTTTCTCTTTTATGAGGGAAGCGCAGAGACTGGGAGTAAAAGTATGATTACAGTTTACTAACTAGTTGGCTGGGTTTTGACTTAATCTCCTCTCTATTCCACATGCACTCTAGCAATGTTATCTTTACTGAACTCAGGGCCAGGATGCAGACAAACACCTGTGCTGTGGATCTTTTCTCTTTTATGAGGGAATAGCAGAGACTGGGAGTGCAAGTATGATTACAGTTTACTAACTAGTTGGCTGGGTTTTGCCTTAAGGTACCGTCACACTAGGCGATATCGCCAGCGATCTGTGACGTTGCAGCGTCCTGTATAGCGATATCGCTATGTTTGGCACGCAGCAGCGATCTGGATCCTGCTGGGATATCGCTGGTTGCAGGGAGAGTGGACGAACTTTCTTTCGTCGCAACTCTCCCGCTGACACCGCTGGATCGCCGTGTGTGACGCCGATCCAGCGATGTCTTCACTGGTATCCATGGTAAACATCGGGTTACTAAGCGCAGGGCCGCGCTTAGAAACCCGATATTTACCATGGATACCATGGTAAAAGTAAAAAAAAAAAACACTACATACTCACCGTCTGTTGTCCGTCACGTCCCCTGGAGCTTGCCGTACTGACTGTCTCAGCGCCGTCCGGCCGTAAAGCAGAGCCCAGCGGTGAACCTGCAGTAACAGCGGTTCACCGCTGGGCACCGCTGTTACGGCCGGCCGGCGCTGAGACACAGTCAGTGCGGCAAGCGCCGAGGGACATGAAGGACGACAGAAGGTGCGTATGTAGTGTTTTGTTTTTTTTTACATGGGGACTTCGGCATCGCTGAAGACAGTTTCAGCGATGCCGAAGTCGCTTGGTCGCTGGAGAGAGCTGTCTGTGTGACAGCTCCCCAGCGACCACACAGCAACTTACCAGCGATCACGTCGCTGGTCGCGATCGCTGGTAAGTTGCTCAGTGTAACGGCACCTTTAATCTCCTCTCTATTCCACATGCCCTCTAGCAATCTTATCTGTACTGAACTCAGGGCCAGGATGCAGACAAACACCTGTGCTGTGGATCTTTTCTTTTATGAGGGAAGAGCAGAGACTGGGAGTACAAGTATGATTACAGCTTACTAACTAGTTGACTGGGTTTTGGCTTAATCTCCTCTCTATTCCACATGCCCTCTAGCAATCTTATCTTTACTGAACTCAGGGCCAGGATGCAGACAAACACCTGTTCTGTGGATCTTTTCTCTTTTATGAGGGAAGAGCAGAGACTGGGAGTACAAGTATGATTACAGTTTACTAACTAGTTGGCTGGATTTTGGCTTAATCTCCTCTCTATTCCACATGCCCTCTAGCAATCTTATCTGTACTGAACTCAGGGCCAGGATGCAGACAAACACCTGTGTTGTGGATCTTTTCTCTTTTATGAGGGAAGCACAGAGACTGGGAGTAAAGCCCCCATTACACATAATGAGATCGTTAGCAAGATCGCTGCTAAGTCACCAGTTTTGTGATGCTACAGCGACCTCGGCAGCGATCTTGCTGTGTTTGACACCTAGTAGCGACCAGACCCCCGCTGTGAGATCGCTGATCGTGACGTAACGGCCTGGACCATTTTCTGATCATTCCTCTCCCGCAGGGCGGCATGCATCAGCGTGTTTGACGCCTACGCAACGACCTCCACAGCGATTTCCTGGTGCGTGGCTCGTCTAACAGGTCGGCGTATGGGTCGTTACAACGACCCATATCGTTGCTGTGTCGCTGTGGACGTAGTTGTTTTTGACATCTCACCAGTGATCCCAATGATCATTTCGCGACGTTCCAGCGATCCTGGCCAGGTCAGATCGTTGTTGGGATCGCTGGAGAGTCGCTTAGTGTGATGGGACCTTTTAAAGTATGATTACAGCTTACTAACTAGTTGGCTGGGTTTTGGCTTAATCTCCTCTCTATTCCACATGCCCTCTAGCAATCTTATCTTTGCTGAACTCAGGGCCAGGATGTAGACAAACACCTGATGTGTTGTGATCCATGTCATGTCAAATCCATCACGGATCACCTTCTGATGGAGAGGGGCGCAAGTGGAAACGAAGCCTAACCCTGTACTGCTGAGTGGGGTATCTTGCCTCAGCAGTCCTTTTACGTTTACTTATACTGTTGTAGTTTATTTTGTCTTTACTAGTTCTGTATTTACCTGAGACTATATCAGGTATACAGCAGTCCTTTTAAGTTTATTTATACTGCTGTAGTTTATTTTGTCTTTAATAGTTCTCTATTTACCTGAGACTATATCAGGTATACAGAAGTCCTTTTAAGTTTACTTATACTGCTGTAGTTTATTTTGTCTTTACTAGTTCTCTATTTACCTGAGACTATATCAGGTATACAGCAGTCCTTTTAAGTTTACTTATACTGCTGTAGTTTATTTTGTCTTTACTAGTTCTCTATTTACCTGAGACTATATCAGGTATACAGCAGTCCTTTTTTCGTGTATTTGACTCAGGACCCAGTGGAATATGGGTTTTATTATTATTTTTTTTAGTTTTACAAGTAAGGTATGGATTCTTTTCTGTGAGTAACAATATTATGTTATAAATAACTACATTTTACAGAATAGTTGTTGATCCAGGGATTTAATCTGACTGCCATATTTGGAGTCGGGAAGGAATTTTTTCCCTATGTGGAAAATTGGCTGCTACCTCATGGGGTTTTTTGCCTTCCTTTGGATCAACACTGCAGGATAGGTACACTAAAATAGGCTGAACTGGATGGACACAGGGCGTTCTTCAGCATAAGGGGTCAAAATAAGAGTGTGTGCAAATTTGTAGGTAAAAATCGAATGCGGGGAGGCAATCTGTGGGGACCTAGCCAAGATTGGGAGAAGATTTATCCCCGGTATGTGACATCTAGGGAGACGCGGTATCCCTGGTATGGAACATATAATATACATATGTATGAAGCTGAGTTATGGCTCCTACACACGTGTTTTATTAGTGCGAATTTGCACTAAAAAAATGCACCCCATTGATTTCAATGGGTTTACACACACTAGAGATGGGGGGGGGGGCTAGAGAGGAAACAGAGCAGACATATTTTGGTCAGTCAAGTGGGGAACATGTTAACAATCTTTCACCCATCTCTATTACACGTCTATCACCCAAATTTATTATACATGTCATTGCCCACCTGTCACACATATCTCTCAAGTCTTCTCGTGTCAATTGTTTGCATGCCTGAAGAAATGCTTCACACTTCTATCAGACACATATCGCAAGCACGCATCGCAGGCGTGCATCACAAGCATGCACACGATATATGCAGCGCAAGCATGCTCAGGATATATGCAGAGCAAACATGTACTGAAGGCATGGGGTGCAAGTGTTTGGACAGAAGGCAGGAAAGTCCGAGCACCCTCACATTAAGTGTATACCGCGACATGCACAGAATCTCCCCTGTATAGCCATTATTATTCCCTTCCTTGCACTTGGTTTTATTGTTATCAATAAAGTATATATTTTTGTATCATACTTTGTTAGACCATGTATCATCCTTTGTTCGGCGTTAGTGACATGCACAGAAGGCAGGAAAGTGCAAGTTGCGTGCACCCCATACACCTTATGTGTGAAGCACAAACATGCACTTGCATGCAAGCACAAGCATGTATCTAATGCATGTAATCGCGGCACCTATATCGTGCATATATCACACTGTACTTCTATGATGTAGTGGCATTTACTGAAGGCATGCATGCCACTTGCATGAGATAGTTTTATTGCAAGCGGACGGCTTGCATCTCCACTAGTTGGGTTCTCTGGCTAGCATGGGGAACTGACTCTTCTTTCAAAGAACCTGCACCTATCATCACCACACTTGGGGAAGGGGTTATAACTGATTTGCTTTGCAGGATCACGTGTGGCATATGTGGGCATGCATCACCACTAGTCGTGTTCTCTGGCTAGCATGGGCTACTACTGACGCTTCTTTCATAAAGTTTTCGATTCTGTCGGCTCCATTTCGGGGTCCGTCTCATTGCAGTTTTCTGTATAGAAGACGGACACCCAAGAGGACAACCGAGATGGCGCCTACACATGGCGGAAGACAAAACGTGTAAGAACCTGAACTGATCATCACTTTAGATTGTAAGCTTTTAGGAGCGGGGTTAGCGCTAGGTAGGAGGATAGATATGATGCAGGGTGATGAAGGCTCCATTATGCTTCGTTTTTCTGTTAGCTTCGTCTCAATATTCGCCTCTTTGTAGTTTCCTGTAGCTGGACACCCACAGGGCAGAAAAACGAAACATGACAGACCCTGAACCGACCGCCATATTTGGGGTCAGGAAGGAATTTTCTTTCCCCCCTGAGACTCGGATCTCCGGGGGTTTTCTTCGCCTTTCTCTGTATCATCGAGTTGTGTCTCTTCTGTCTTACAATAGGAGGACGATTTGTCTCCCGGAGCTCAGGCTCCACAGGGGTCCTGATACTAGAGACGCAGCTCCTGTCCTATAATACACGCCATTATTAATGGCTCCTCTGCTAAATGCAAATAAAAGGAGTAAAATGTAAAAAAAAAAAAAAAAAGAATTTTTTGCAATCAAACTTTTTTTTTTTATTCGCAAAGCCAAATGTACATTGGCTACTCTAAATTTTGACCACCCTAGCTTAGATAGTCTCCCCTTTTATTTTTTTTAGTTAGTTAGGACTCGCAAGAAGATGAGGAGCCTTGACGTGGCTTGCGAGCTTACGTATTGCTGCACAAATTTTCAGCTACTTTTTTTTTTTTAAGAGTTGCATTTTGCATAAATTACGTTTTTAAAAACTGAAATTTGGGCAGAATACTAACCAAGACCTCATATACAATCATTGTGGTACAAAAAAGTAGACAAACAAATGAATGTGAGAATTTTGCATGGTGGGCTTTACACAATACAATATTGGTTGCAATATCATCTGCTAGCAGATAGAGATGAGCAAATGATTGCTTGGTGCCCGGTTCTCGACCAAGTTTAAGCTTAGAGAAATCTGATTGCTAGATCTTTGGTAGCCGCTTTTGGCAGACGATATTGCTAGTGATCTTGACTAGGGATGAGCCGAAACCGTCTTTTTGCCGATAGTTGGAACCATTTCCAAATACTAACTTTTTTTTGTACGAATCTGAATACTAATACACACGAATACGAACATACGCAATAGGGGAAAAAGTGCGTATATACTGTACGTATGCATATTCGCTAATATGCGTACATATATTCGCTAATATGCGTACACATATTCTCTCATATACGTACGCATATTGTCTTATGTGTACGCATATGCATATGCATAGCGGCATAGGCGGTGGAGTCAATGGGTTACGAGCAGGGACTCCAGAGCTCCGGAAGAGTCCCTGCTCTTAACCCATTGACTCCACTGATGCCGGGACCTGCTCTTTCGCTGTCATCTCACATGCTGCTGATGCCGGGACCTGCTACTCCGATGCTGTGGGACCTGCCGATGATGATGATGCTGTGACCTGCCGATGGTGATGATGCTGTGACCTGCCGATGGTGCTGATGCCGGGACCTGCCGATGGTGCTGATGCCGAGACCTTCCCGATGGTGCTGATGTTGGGACATGCCGATGATGCTGGGACCTGCCGATGGTGATGAGGCCAGGACCTGCCGATGGTGATGATGCCGGGAGCTGCTGATGGTGCTGATGCCGGGACCTGTGAATGGTGCTGATCCTGGAAACCTGCTCTGCTGACCCCACGCCGCCGACAGGTAAGATGACAGAAAAAAAAAAAATTTGGGGGAACGAACTTTAAGCGTGTGTTCGTATGCACCAAAAGTGAATACAAACACACAAGATTCGCTACTAATAACGAACCTCAGGGAACGGTTCAGCTCAACCCTAGTCTTGACACATTTAAACTTCACCTTATATGTTCTGGGGATCTTCCACATGTTGGCCGATGTCAGATCTGCAATTTCCATTTTTAATTTGCTCTTACATTTTCTGAAGATCAAAAAATGGGCCCTAGGAGGCGCAAGTGGCCTCAGCAGGTCCCCAGGGGTTAAGTTCAACCCTGAGGGGCTACAACTACCAAACCAGCGCCTGAGGGGCACCCAAGTGTGAAAGTCTTGCAGGGGCAGCCCGGGCACCATTCCAAAGCACTATCTGTAGTTCCTTCAGGAAATACCCATCTAGTTATAGTGCTTTGGAACAAAGCACTATACTGTTATTCCATCGTGGATAACTTCTTCTTATTATAGTGCTTTGGAACAAAGCACTATACTGTTATTCCACCGTGGTAAACTTCTTCTTATTCTTATTATTCAGTCCGCACGTAATGCGGCCCGAACCGCTAAACTCACAGACTCCAGTGAGGTGTCATTTCGAAGCCAGCGTTCCTGAGAGGTGTGCTAAGTATTTTTCGTGTCGATCGGATTTGTAGTTTTTGCGCAATTTGTGTTTGAAAAAAGTCTTTCAATGCGTTTCAATGGAGAAATTTTCCTATACGTTTATAATGGGCTGGTTTCTGAGGCAATTTCTAAAAATAACTGCCACCTGGCTGATTAGCTCATTGATATGCGCAGTCAGACACAGTTACTATGCCAACTCCTATGAAATCTACATCAGCTCACCAGGTCACAAGTTTTGTCAGATAATATCAGCTCTTAAAGTGACAGTACAGCACAATTCCAAACCACTATCCGTAGTCTTATGATTATTAGACTGTGGCCCGATTCTAACTCATCGGGTATTCTAGAATATGCATGTCCACGTAGTATATTGCACAGCCACGCAGTATACAGTGCAGAGCCGTGCAGTACACAGCGCAGAGCCGCACAGTACACAGCGCAGAGCCGCGCAGTACACAGCGCAGAGCCGCGCAGTATAAAGCGCAGAGCCACGCAGTACACAGCGCAGAGCCGCGCAGTACACAGCGCAGAGCCGTGCAGTACACAGCGCAGAGCCGCGCAGTATAAAGCGCAGAGCCGCGCAGTACACAGCGCAGAGCCGTGCAGTACACAGCGCAGAGCCGCGCAGTATAAAGCGCAGAGCCGTGCAGTACACAGCGCAGAGCCGCGCAGTACACAGCGCAGAGCCGCGCAGTACACAGCGCAGAGCCGCGCAGTATAAAGCGCAGAGCCGCGCAGTACACAGCGCAGAGCCGCGCAGTACACAGCGCAGAGCCGTGCAGTACACAGCGCAGAGCCGCGCAGTTTAAAGCGCAGAGCCGTGCAGTACACAGCGCAGAGCCGCGCAGTACACAGCGCAGAGCCGTGCAGTACACAGCGCAGAGCCGCGCAGTATAAAGCGCAGAGCCGTGCAGTACACAGCGCAGAGCCGCGCAGTACGCAGCGCAGAGCCGCGCAGTACACAGCGCAGAGCCGCACAGTATAAAGCGCAGAGCCGCGCAGTATAAAGCGCAGAGCCGCGCAGTACACAGCGCAGAGCCGCGCAGTACACAGCGCAGAGCCGTGCAGTACACAGCGCAGAGCCACGCAGTATAAAGCGCAGAGCCGTGCAGTACACAGCGCAGAGCCGCGCAGTACACAGCGCAGAGCCGTGCAGTACACAGCGCAGAGCCGCGCAGTATAAAGCGCAGAGCCGTGCAGTACACAGCGCAGAGCCGTGCAGTACACAGCGCAGAGCCGCGCAGTACACAGCGCAGAGCCATGCAGTACACAGCGCAAAGCCGCGCAGTATAAAGCGCAGAGCCGCGCAGTATAAAGCGGAGAGCCGCGCAGTACACAGCGCAGAGCCGAGCAGTACACAGCGCAGAGCCGCGCAGTAGACAGCGCAGAGCCGTGCAGTACAGAGCGCAGAGCCGCACAGTATAAAGCGCAGAGCCGCGCAGTATACCGCGCAGAGCCGTGCAGTACACAGCGCAGAGCCGCGCAGTACACAGCGCAGAGCCGCGCAGTACACAGCGCAGAGCCGCGCAGTACACAGCGCAGAGCCGCGCAGTACACAGCGCAGAGCCGCGCAGTACACAGCGCAGAGCCGAGCAGTACACAGCGCAGAGCCGCGCAGTACACAGCGTAGAGCCGCGCAGAACACAGCGCAGAGCCGCGCAGTATACAGCGCAGAGCTGCGCAGTACACAGCGCAGAGCCGCGCAGTACAGAGCGCAGAGCCGCACAGTATAAAGCGCAGAGCCGCGCAGTACACAGCGCAGAGCCGCGCAGTACACAGCGCAGAGCCGCACAGTACACAGCACAGAGCCGCGCAGTACACAGCGCAGAGCCACCCAGTATACAGCGCAGAGCCGCGCAGTACGCAGCGTAGAGCCACGCAGTATGCAGCGCAGAGCCGCGCAGTATACAGCGCTGAGCCGCGTAGTATACAGCGCAGAGCCCCGCAGTATACAGTGCAGAGCCCCGCAGTATACAGCACAGACACGCACAGTACACAGCACGGACACGCGCAGTACACAGCGCAGAGCCGCGCAGTACACAGCGCAGAGCCGCGTAGTATACAGCGAAGAGCCACGCAGTATATAGCGCAGAGCCGCGCAGTACAAAGCGCAGAGCTGCGCAGAGCTGCGCAGTATACAGCGCAGAGCCGCGCAGTACACAGTGCAGAGCCGCGCAGTACACAGCGCAGAGCCGTGCAGTACACAGCGCAGAGCCGCGCAGTACACAGTGCAGAGCCACGCAGTATACAGCGCAGAGCCGCGTAGTATACAGCGCAGAGCCGCGTAGTATACAGCGCAGAGCCACGCAGTATACAGCACAGAGCCACGCAGTATACAGCGCAGAGCCACGTAGTTATACTGCCCAGTCACGTAGTATATTGTCCAGTCACATAGTAGACTGCATATCCCTGTTAAAAAAAAAAAGAATTAAAATAAAAAAGTTACATACTCACCTCCTGGAGCGGCCGGTATCTGATGGTTGTTGCACCTCCTAGAGCGGCCGGTACACGATGCTTGTTGCACCTGGAGTGGCCGGTACCCGATGCTTGTTGCGCGCTCCGGTCCCAAGAGTGCATTGCGGTCTCACGAGATGATGACGTAGCGGTGTTGTGAGACAGAAAGACGGAAGTGCCCTTAGATAATTAGATAGTAGATTACCCCGCTCACCAATTCGGAACCCGAGAGGCCCGGCCCACCAAATCGGACCCCGAGGGGCCCGGCCCACCAAATCGGACCCAGAGTGACCCCGCCCCCTAAATCAGACCCAGAGTGACCCCGCCCACCAAATCGGACCCAGAGTGGCTCCGCCCACCAAATCGGACCCAGAGTGACCCCTTCCACCAAATCAGACCCAGAGTGACCCCTTCCACCAAATCGGACCCAGAGTGACCCCTTCCACCAAATCGGGCCCAGAGTGACCCCGCCCACCAAATCGGACCCAGAGTGACCCCACCCACCAAATCGGACCCTGAGGTGCCCAGCCCACCAAATCAGACCCTGAGGTGCCCAGCCCACCAAATCGGACCGAGTGACCCCACCCACCAAATTGGTCCCTAAGGTGCCCCGCCCACCAAATCGGACCCAGAGTGGCTCCGCCCACCGAATCGGACCCAGAGTGGCCGCGCCCACAGAATCGGACCAAAAGTGACCCCGCCCACCGAATCGGACCTAGATTTACCCCGCCCACAAAATCAGACCCAGATTGACCCAACCCACCAAATCGGACCACCTGAGGGGCACCCAAGTGTGAAAGTCTTGCAGGGGCAGCCCGGGCACCATTCCAAAGCACTATCTGTAGTTCCTTCAGGAAATACCCATCTAGTTATAGTGCTTTGGAACAAAGCACTATACTGTTATTCCACCGTGGTAAACTTCTTCTTATTCTTATTATTCAGTCCGCACGTAATGCGGCCCGAACCGCTAAACTCACAGACTCCAGTGAGGTGTCATTTCGAAGCCAGCGTTCCTGAGAGGAGTGCTAAGTATTTTTCGTGCCGATCGGATTTGTAGTTTTTGCGCAATTTGTGTTTGAAAAAAGTCTTTCAATGCGTTTCAATAGAGAAATTTTCCTATGCGTTTATAATGGGCTGGTTTCTGAGGCAATTTCTAAAAATAACTGCCACCTGGCTGATTAGCTCATTGATATGTGCAGTCAGACACAGTTACTATGCCAACGCCTATGAAGTCTACATCAGCTCACCAGGTCACAAGTTTTGTCAGATAATATCAGCTCTTAAAGTGACAGTACAGCACAATTCCAAACCACTATCTGTAGTCATATGATTATTAGACTGTGGCCCGATTCTAACTCATCGGGTATTCTAGAATATGCATGTCCACGTAGTATATTGCACAGCCACGCAGTATACAGTGCAGAGCCGCGCAGTACACAGCGCAGAGCCGCGCAGTACACAGCGCAGAGCCGCGCAGTACAAAGCGCAGAGTCGCGCAGTATAAAGCGCAGAGCCACGCAGTACACAGCGCAGAGCCGCGCAGTACACAGAGCAGAGCCGCGCAGTATACAGCGCAGAGCCGCGCAGTACACAGCGCAGATCCGCGCAGTACACAGCGCAGAGCCGCGCAGTACACAGCGCAGAGCCGCGCAGTACACAGCGCAGAGCCGCGCAGTACAAAGCGCAGAGTCGCGCAGTATAAAGCGCAGAGCCGCGCAGTACACAGCGCAGAGCCGCGCAGTACACAGCGCAGAGCCGCGCAGTACACAGCGCAGAGCCGCGCAGTACACAGCGCAGAGTCGCGCAGTAGAAAGCGCAGAGCCGCGCAGTACACAGCGCAGAGCCGCGCAGTACACAGCGCAGAGCCGCGCAGTACACAGCGCAGAGCCACGCAGTATACAGTGCAGAGCCGCGCAGTACAAAGCGCAGAGCCGCGCAGTACACAGCGCAGAGCCGCACAGTACACAGCGCAGAGCCGCGCAGTACACAGCGCAGAGCCGCGCAGTACACAGCGCAGAGCCGCGCAGTATACAGCGCAGAGCCGCGCAGTACACAGCGCAGCCGCGCAGTATACAGCGCAGAGCCGCGTAGTATACAGCGCAGAGCCCCGCAGTATACAGTGCAGAGCCCCGCAGTATACAGCGCAGAGCCGTGCAGTACACAGTGCAGAGCCGCGCAGTACACAGCGCAGAGCCGCACAGTATACAGCGCAGACACACGCAGTACACAGCACGGACACGCGCAGTACACAGCGCAGAGCCGCGCAGTACACAGCGCAGAGCCGCGTAGTATACAGCGAAGAGCCACGCAGTATATAGCGCAGAGCCGCGCAGTACAAAGCGCAGAGCCGCGCAGTATACAGCGCAGAGCCGCGTAGTATACAGCGCAGAGCCGCGTAGTATACAGCGCAGAGCCACGCAGTATACAGCGCAGAGCCACGCAGTATACAGCGCATAGCCACGTAGTTATACTGCCCAGTCACGTAGTATATTGTCCAGTCACATAGTATACTGCATATCCCTGTTAAAAAAAAAAAAAAGAATTAAAATAAAAAAGTTACATACTCACCTCCTGGAGCGGCCGGTATCTGATGGTTGTTGCACCTCCTAGAGCGGCCGGTACACGATGCTTGTTGCACCTGGAGTGGCCGGTACCCGATGCTTGTTGCGTGCTCCGGTCCCAAGAGTGCATTGCGGTCTCATGAGATGATGACGTAGCGGTGTTGTGAGACAGAAAGACGGAAGTGCCCTTAGACAATTATATAGTAGATTACCCCGCTCACCAAATCGGACCCCGAGGGGCCCGGCTCACCAAATCGGACCCAGAGTGACCCCGCCCACCAAATCAGACCCAGAGTGACCCCGCCCACCAAATCGGACCCAGAGTGGCTCCGCCCACCAAATCGAACCCAGAGTGACCCCTTCCACCAAATCAGACCCAGAGTGACCCCTTCCACCAAATCGGACCCAGAGTGACCCCACCCACCAAATCGGACCCTGAGGTGCCCAGCCCACCAAATGAGACCCTGAGGTGCCCAGCCCACCAAATCGGACCGAGTGACCCCACCCACCAAATTGGTCCCTAAGGTGCCCCGCCCACCAAATCGGACCCAGAGTGGCTCCGCCCACCGAATCGGACCCAGAGTGGCCGCGCCCACAGAATCGGACCAAAAGTGACCCCGCCCACCGAATCGGACCTAGATTTACCCCGCCCACAAAATCAGACCCAGATTGACCCAACCCACCAAATCGGACCGCCTGAGGGGCACCCAAGTGTGAAAGTCTTGCAGGGGCAGCCCGGGCACCATTCCAAAGCACTATCTGTAGTTCCTTCAGGAAATACCCATCTAGTTATAGTGCTTTGGAACAAAGCACTATACTGTTATTCCACCGTGGTAAACTTCTTCTTATTCTTATTATTCAGTCCGCACGTAATGCGGCCCGAACCGCTAAACTCACAGACTCCAGTGAGGTGTCATTTCGAAGCCAGCGTTCCTGAGAGGTGTGCTAAGTATTTTTCGTGTCGATCGGATTTGTAGTTTTTGCGCAATTTGTGTTTGAAAAAAGTCTTTCAATGCGTTTCAATGGAGAAATTTTCCTATACGTTTATAATGGGCTGGTTTCTGAGGCAATTTCTAAAAATAACTGCCACCTGGCTGATTAGCTCATTGATATGCGCAGTCAGACACAGTTACTATGCCAACGCCTATGAAATCTACATCAGCTCACCAGGTCACAAGTTTTGTCAGATAATATCAGCTCTTAAAGTGACAGTACAGCACAATTCCAAACCACTATCCGTAGTCTTATGATTATTAGACTGTGGCCCGATTCTAACTCATCGGGTATTCTAGAATATGCATGTCCACGTAGTATATTGCACAGCCACGCAGTATACAGTGCAGAGCCGTGCAGTACACAGCGCAGAGCCGCGCAGTACACAGCGCAGAGCCGCGCAGTACACAGCGCAGAGCCGCGCAGTACACAGCGCAGAGCCGCGCAGTACACAGCGCAGAGCCGCGCAGTACAAAGCGCAGAGGCGCGCAGTATAAAGCGCAGAGCCACGCAGTACACAGCGCAGAGCCGCGCAGTACACAGCGCAGAGCCGCGCAGTACACAGCGCAGAGCCGCGCAGTACACAGCGCAGAGCCGCGCAGTACACAGCGCAGAGCCGCGCAGTACACAGCGCAGAGCCGCGCAGTACACAGCGCAGAGCCGCGCAGTACACAGCGCAGAGCCGCGCAGTACACAGCGCAGAGCCGCGCAGTACACAGCGCAGAGCCGCGCAGTACAAAGCGCAGAGCCGCGCAGTATAAAGCGCAGAGCCGCGCGGTACACAGCGCAGAGCCGCGCAGTACACAGCGCAGAGCCGCGCAGTATAAAGCGGAGAGCCGCGCAGTACACAGCGCAGAGCCGCGCAGTACACAGCGCAGAGCCGCGCAGTACACAGCGCAGAGCCGCGCAGTATAAAGCGCAAAGCCGCGCAGTGTAAAGCGCAGAGCCGCGCAGTACACAGCGCAGAGCCGCGCAGTACACAGCGCAGAGCCGCGCAGTACACAGCGCAGAGCCGCGCAGTACACAGCGCAGAGCCGCGCAGTACACAGCGCAGAGCCGCGCAGTACACAGCGCAGAGCCGCGCAGTACACAGCGCAGAGCCGCGCAGTACACAGCGCAGAGCCGCGCAGTACACAGCGCAGAGCCGCCCAGTATACAGCGCAGAGCCGCCCAGTATACAGCGCAGAGCCGCGCAGTACACAGCGTAGAGTCACGCAGTATACAGCGCAGAGCCGCGCAGTATACAGCGCAGAGCCGCGTAGTATACAGTGCAGAGACCCGCAGTATACAGCGCAGAGCCGTGCAGTACACAGTGCAGAGCCGCGCAGTACACAGCGCAGAGCCGCGCAGTATACAGCGCAGACACACGCAGTACACAGCACGGACACGCGCAGTACACAGCGCAGAGCCGCGCAGTATACAGCGCAGACACACGCAGTACACAGCACGGACACGCGCAGTACACAGCGCAGAGCCGCGCAGTATACAGCGCAGACACACGCAGTACACAGCACGGACACGCGCAGTACACAGCGCAGAGCCGCGCAGTACACAGCGCAGAGCCGCGTAGTATACAGCGAATAGCCACGCAGTACACAGCGCAGAGCCACGCAGTACACAGCGCAGAGCCGTGCAGTACACAGCGCAGAGCCGCGCAGTACACAGCGCAGAGCCACGCAGTATACAGCGCAGAGCCGCGTAGTATACAGTGCAGAGCCGCGTAGTATACAGCGCAGAGCCACGCAGTATACAGCACAGAGCCACGCAGTATACAGCGCAGAGCCACGTAGTTATACTGCCCAGTCACGTAGTATATTGTCCAGTCACATAGTATACTGCATATCCCTGTTAAAAAAAAAAAGAATTAAAATAAAAAAGTTACATACTCACCTCCTGGAGCGGCCGGTATCTGATGGTTGTTGCACCTCCTAGAGCGGCCGGTACACGATGCTTGTTGCACCTGGAGTGGCCGGTACCCGATGCTTGTTGCGCGCTCCGGTCCCAAGAGTGCATTGCGGTCTCACGAGATGATGACGTAGCGGTGTTGTGAGACAGAAAGACGGAAGTGCCCTTAGATAATTAGATAGTAGATTACCCCGCTCACCAATTCGGAACCCGAGGGGCCCGGCCCACCAAATCGGACCCAGAGTGACCCCGCCCCCTAAATCAGACCCAGAGTGACCCCGCCCACCAAATCGGACCCAGAGTGGCTCCGCCCACCAAATCGGACCCAGAGTGACCCCTTCCACCAAATCAGACCCAGAGTGACCCCTTCCACCAAATCGGGCCCAGAGTGACCCCTTCCACCAAATCGGGCCCAGAGTGACCCCGCCCACCAAATCGGACCCAGAGTGACCCCACCCACCAAATCGGACCCTGAGGTGCCCAGCCCACCAAATCGGACCGAGTGACCCCACCCACCAAATTGGTCCCTAAGGTGCCCCGCCCACCAAATCGGACCCAGAGTGGCTCCGCCCACCGAATCGGACCCAGAGTGGCCGCGCCCACAGAATCGGACCAAAAGTGACCCCGCCCACCGAATCGGACCTAGATTTACCCCGCCCACAAAATCAGACCCAGATTGACCCAACCCACCAAATCGGACCGCCTGAGGGGCACCCAAGTGTGAAAGTCTTGCAGGGGCAGCCCGGGCACCATTCCAAAGCACTATCTGTAGTTCCTTCAGGAAATACCCATCTAGTTATAGTGCTTTGGAACAAAGCACTATACTGTTATTCCACCGTGGTAAACTTCTTCTTATTCTTATTATTCAGTCCGCACGTAATGCGGCCCGAACCGCTAAACTCACAGACTCCAGTGAGGTGTCATTTCGAAGCCAGCGTTCCTGAGAGGTGTGCTAAGTATTTTTCGTGTCGATCGGATTTGTAGTTTTTGCGCAATTTGTGTTTGAAAAAAGTCTTTCAATGCGTTTCAATGGAGAAATTTTCCTATACGTTTATAATGGGCTGGTTTCTGAGGCAATTTCTAAAAATAACTGCCACCTGGCTGATTAGCTCATTGATATGCGCAGTCAGACACAGTTACTATGCCAACGCCTATGAAGTCTACATCAGCTCACCAGGTCACAAGTTTTGTCAGATAATATCAGCTCTTAAAGTGACAGTACAGCACAATTCCAAACCACTATCCGTAGTCTTATGATTATTAGACTGTGGCCCGATTCTAACTCATCGGGTATTCTAGAATATGCATGTCCACGTAGTATATTGCACAGCCACGCAGTATACAGTGCAGAGCCGCGCAGTACACAGCGCAGAGCCGCGCAGTACACAGCGCAGAGCCGCGCAGTACACAGCGCAGAGCCGCGCAGTATAAAGCGCAGAGCCGCGCAGTACACAGCGCAGAGCCGCGCAGTACACAGCGCAGAGCCGTGCAGTACACAGCGCAGAGCCGCGCAGTATAAAGCGCAGAGCCGTGCAGTACACAGCGCAGAGCCGCACAGTACACAGCGCAGAGCCGTGCAGTACACAGCGCAGAGCCGCGCAGTATAAAGCGCAGAGCCGTGCAGTACACAGCGCAGAGCCGCGCAGTACACAGCGCAGAGCCGCGCAGTACACAGCGCAGAGCCGCGCAGTACACAGCGCAGAGCCGCGCAGTACACAGCGCAGAGCCGTGCAGTACACAGCGCAGAGCCGCGCAGTTTAAAGCGCAGAGCCGTGCAGTACACAGCGCAGAGCCGCGCAGTACACAGCGCAGAGCCGTGCAGTACACAGCGCAGAGCCGCGCAGTATAAAGCGCAGAGCCGTGCAGTACACAGCGCAGAGCCGCGCAGTACACAGCGCAGAGCCGCGCAGTACACAGCGCAGAGCCGCGCAGTATAAAGCGCAGAGCCGCGCAGTATAAAGCGCAGAGCCGCGCAGTACACAGCGCAGAGCCGCGCAGTACACAGCGCAGAGCCGTGCAGTACACAGCGCAGAGCCGCGCAGTATAAAGCGCAGAGCCGTGCAGTACACAGCGCAGAGCCGCGCAGTACACAGCGCAGAGCCGCGCAGTATAAAGCGCAGAGCCGTGCAGTACACAGCGCAGAGCCGTGCAGTACACAGCGCAGAGCCGCGCAGTACACAGCGCAGAGCCATGCAGTACACAGCGCAAAGCCGCGCAGTATAAAGCGCAGAGCCGCGCAGTATAAAGCGGAGAGCCGCGCAGTACACAGCGCAGAGCCGAGCAGTACACAGCGCAGAGCCGCGCAGTAGACAGCGCAGAGCCGTGCAGTACAGAGCGCAGAGCCGCACAGTATAAAGCGCAGAGCCGCGCAGTATACCGCGCAGAGCCGTGCAGTACACAGTGCAGAGCCGCGCAGTACACAGCGCAGAGCCGCGCAGTACACAGCGCAGAGCCGTGCAGTACACAGCGCAGAGCCGCGCAGTATAAAGCGCAGAGCCGCGCAGTATAAAGCGGAGAGCCGCGCAGTACACAGCGCAGAGCCGAGCAGTACACAGCGCAGAGCCGCGCAGTAGACAGCGCAGAGCCGTGCAGTACAGAGCGCAGAGCCGCACAGTATAAAGCGCAGAGCCGCGCAGTATACCGCGCAGAGCCGTGCAGTACACAGCGCAGAGCCGCGCAGTACACAGCGCAGAGCCGCGCAGTACACAGCGCAGAGCCGCGCAGTACACAGCGCAGAGCCGCGCAGTACACAGCGCAGAGCCGCGCAGTACACAGCGCAGAGCCGCGCAGTATACAGCGCAGAGCTGCGCAGTACACAGCGCAGAGCCGCGCAGTACAGAGCGCAGAGCCGCACAGTATAAAGCGCAGAGCCGTGCAGTACACAGCGCAGAGCCGCGCAGTACACAGCGCAGAGCCGTGCAGTACACAGTGCAGAGCCGCACAGTACACAGCACAGAGCCGCGCAGTACACAGCGCAGAGCCACCCAGTATACAGCGCAGAGCCGCGCAGTACGCAGCGTAGAGCCACGCAGTATGCAGCGCAGAGCCGCGCAGTATACAGCGCTGAGCCGCGTAGTATACAGCGCAGAGCCCCGCAGTATACAGTGCAGAGCCCCGCAGTATACAGCGCAGACACGCGCAGTACACAGCACGGACACGCGCAGTACACAGTGCAGAGCCGCGCAGTACACAGCGCAGAGCCGCGTAGTATACAGCGAAGAGCCACGCAGTATATAGCGCAGAGCCGCGCAGTACAAAGCGCAGAGCTGCGCAGAGCTGCGCAGTATACAGCGCAGAGCCGCGCAGTATACAGCGCAGAATGCGCAGTACACAGTGCAGAGCCGCGCAGTACACAGCGCAGAGCCGTGCAGTACACAGCGCAGAGCCGCGCAGTACACAGCGCAGAGCCACGCAGTATACAGCGCAGAGCCGCGTAGTATACAGCGCAGAGCCGCGTAGTATACAGCGCAGAGCCACGCAGTATACAGCACAGAGCCACGCAGTATACAGCGCAGAGCCACGTAGTTATACTGCCCAGTCACGTAGTATATTGTCCAGTCACATAGTATACTGCATATCCCTGTTAAAAAAAAAAAGAATTAAAATAAAAAAGTTACATACTCACCTCCTGGAGCGGCCGGTATCTGATGGTTGTTGCACCTCCTAGAGCGGCCGGTACACGATGCTTGTTGCACCTGGAGTGGCCGGTACCCGATGCTTGTTGCGCGCTCCGGTCCCAAGAGTGCATTGCGGTCTCACGAGATGATGACGTAGCGGTGTTGTGAGACAGAAAGACGGAAGTGCCCTTAGATAATTAGATAGTAGATTACCCCGCTCACCAATTCGGAACCCGAGAGGCCCGGCCCACCAAATCGGACCCCGAGGGGCCCGGCCCACCAAATCGGACCCAGAGTGACCCCGCCCCCTAAATCAGACCCAGAGTGACCCCGCCCACCAAATCGGACCCAGAGTGGCTCCGCCCACCAAATCGGACCCAGAGTGACCCCTTCCACCAAATCAGACCCAGAGTGACCCCTTCCACCAAATCGGACCCAGAGTGACCCCTTCCACCAAATCGGGCCCAGAGTGACCCCGCCCACCAAATCGGACCCAGAGTGACCCCACCCACCAAATCGGACCCTGAGGTGCCCAGCCCACCAAATCAGACCCTGAGGTGCCCAGCCCACCAAATCGGACCGAGTGACCCCACCCACCAAATTGGTCCCTAAGGTGCCCCGCCCACCAAATCGGACCCAGAGTGGCTCCGCCCACCGAATCGGACCCAGAGTGGCCGCGCCCACAGAATCGGACCAAAAGTGACCCCGCCCACCGAATCGGACCTAGATTTACCCCGCCCACAAAATCAGACCCAGATTGACCCAACCCACCAAATCGGACCGCCTGAGGGGCACCCAAGTGTGAAAGTCTTGCAGGGGCAGCCCGGGCACCATTCCAAAGCACTATCTGTAGTTCCTTCAGGAAATACCCATCTAGTTGTCAATATGCCGCCCCTTTGGACCTGATGGGATCCGTGATTTCCATTCCCTTTCTTTCGGTGGGCTTTCTGGGTTTGTTATTTCGGGCCTGGCTTCGGGCCCTGCTGCTATGCATATGTGTAATTTTGCACTTTTCTTTGTTTTCCCTATTGTAAGTTTGCCTGGTGGATTTATGGCCACATTATGGGTATTGACGCATACATGTATTCTGCCATGGGCCCTGGTGTCTATGGTTTTATTTTTTATTTTCTCTTCTTCTTCTTTTTTATTTCACTTTTTTTATCTTTATGTATTGCTTATGTTATATCCTATATATGTTGGTGTACATGGGTATGTGTGGATATATGTTTATATGTGTCAGTATCCCCCTATATGTTGTGGCGCCTTGTCTTGTTTTGTGTATAGTTTAATAGGTTTTTTCTACTTATTAGGTTGATGTTATTCTCATTGGGCCCGTCGTATAGTTTTTGCACTGTTACTTCTAGGTCCCTGGGCTGTTCTTGTATTGATCGGCTTATGCTTGCTCTTATTATTGTGCCTATGCACATTATAACTCTATTCTTGATCAGGGCACCTCTGTATTAGAATAAACTGGCTAGGTGGGTTTCCATTACTTTTTGCACTATGGCCTCATTGGCCTGGTGTAATTTTATGCCCTGATTTGTTTACGCAGGCGCTGTGGTTCCATGATCGTGTGCGGACTAGCGCCGCTGTCTGTACTTTAGCCGTCTATTCCTCTGTCCTCTCCACGCATGCGCTGTTGGGCTGTACTCTTGTGCCCATGCGCGGTTCCACGCTGCTTCACTCAGCTCATTTCCGGCTCCGGCATGTGTGCCTTTCTTGCACACCTGTGTCTCATACTAGCGCCCGATGCATCTAGCAGCAAGCAGGTATTTATATGTGCTGCGTTCATTTGAATCCATCTTCCCCTGACGAAGCCGTACGGGTTACGGCGACACGCGTTGGGTTGCACCCCGCTCTTATTTTTCATCTGGGGCCCCTCCTTTTGGTTGGTATCCTCCTTTATCCTGTTTTGTTTGTTATTTCTTACATGGCTCATATATTTAGTTTTGTGCTATCTTACTCGTGCATATGACGGATCTGTGATCATGGATCTGCCACATGTTTTTTATGGGCCATGGTGGTTTGCTCATGGTCTGATTTGAGACCGTGGCCATTTCTACTTTATCTTCTTATGGTTGCACATTGGTCCGAACAGGATTTATATTAGCCACAAAATTAGCGGTGGCATAGGTTCATGTACATTTCATGTTCTCTATAGGAGGTCTCTCCCATTGGTATTTTTAGGCACATTGGTATTGCTCCACATGTTGGTGGGGACTATTGTATATTCATATTGACATATTTACTGTATTTATCTTCATTACTCTATTTTTAGTATGTATATATAGTGCCTCAAGGGGTTCCTATGAGTGGGGTGCGATTGTTCTGTTTTTACTTATGTTTTATGTGTTTTTTGCTGTTTTGGTGTACCCAATAAAATAATTTTCATATATTGTTAAAAATTGGTGTAGTGTGCAGGCTTTACGGTAGTGTCTGTTTTCTTTCGTACACATGTAGTTTTTACTACCGGCCTCTTGGCACCTCCCTTGTATTTGGTTTACGGTTGTGCGCCTTGCCTGTCTTTATTATACCCCAAAAACACACTTTGAACCCTTTACACACAAAGAATTCTCCCGCAAAACCTGAAAAACCCTCCTGACCTGCTGAACATGAGACTCCCAGTCATCAGAAAAAATCAAAATATCATCCAAGTACACTATCATAAATTTATCCAAATATTCACGGAAAATATCATGCATTAAGGACTGAAAGACAGAAGGTGCATTAGAAAGGCCGAAAGGCATTACCAAATACTCAAAATGGCCCTCAGGCGTATTAAATGCGGTTTTCCACTCATCCCCCTGCTTAATTCGCACCAAATTATACGCCCCACGAAGATCAATCTTTGAGAACCACTTAGCCCCCCTTATGCGAGCAAACAAATCAGTCAGCAAAGGCAACGGATACTGATATTTGACTGTAATTTTATTCAGGAGTCGATAATCAATACAAGGCCTCAGAGAGCCATCCTTTTTAGAGACAAAGAAAAAAACGGCTCCTAAAGGTGATGAAGAAGGACGAATATGTCCCTTTTCCAGGGACTCCTTAATATACTCGCGCATAGCAGCATGTTCAGGTACAGATAGGTTAAACAAACGACCCTTTGGAAATTTACTGCCAGGAATCAGATCTATGGCGCAATCACAATCCCTGTGAGGAGGGAGTGAACCAATCTTAGGCTCTTCAAAAATATCATGATAATCAGACAAAAATGCCGGAATCTCAGATGGAATAGATGACGAAATGGGCACCATAGGAGTGTCCCCATGAGCCCCCCGACATCCCCAGCTTAACACAGACATAGCTTTCCAGTCAAGGACTGGGTTATGAGACTGTAACCATGGTAATCCAAGCACCAAAACATCATGTAAATTGTACAACACAAGGAAGCGAATCACCTCCTGATGGTCTGGAGTCATACGCATAGTCACTTGCATCCAGAACTGTGGTTTATTACAAGCCAAAGGTGTAGAATCAATACCCTTCAGAGGTATAGGGACTTCCAGAGGCTCTAAATCAAACCCACAGCACCTGGCAAAGGACCAGTCCATAAGACTCAGAGCGGCGCCAGAGTCCACATAGGCATCCACGGTAATAACTGATAATGAACAAATCAAGGTTACAGACAAAATAAATTTGGACTGTAAAGTGCCAATTGAAATAGACTTGTCAACCTTCCTAGTACGTTTAGAGCATGCCGATATAACATGAGCAGAATCACCACAATAGAAGCATAACCCATTTTTACGCCTATAATTCTGCCGCTCGCTTCTGGACATAATTCTGTCACATTGCATTTTCTCTGGCGTCTCTTCAGAAGATACCGCCAAATGGTGCACGGGCTTGCGCTCCCGCAAACGCCGATCAATCTGAATTGCCATTGTCATGGACTCATTCAGACCTGTAGGTGCAGGGAACCCGACCATAACATCTTTAACGGCATCAGAAAGGCCCTCTCTGAAATTTGCCGCTAAGGCGCACTCATTCCACTGAGTAAGCACAGACCATTTACGAAATTTTTGGCAGTATATCTCAGCTTCATCTTGCCCTTGAGATAGGGCCATCAAAGCTTTTTCAGCTTGAATCTCCAAATTAGGTTCCTCATAAAGCAACCCTAAAGCCAGGAAAAACGCATCCACATTGAGCATCGCAGGATCCCCTGGTGCCAATGAAAATGCCCAATTTTGAGGGTCACCTCGCAGCAAAGAAATTACAATCTTAACCTGCTGGACAGGATCTCCTGAGGAGTGAGGTCTGAGAGAAAGGAATAATTTACAATTATATTTGAAATTCAGAAACCGAGATCTATCTCCGGAAAACACCTCTGGTGTAGGGATTTTAGGTTCAGAAATAGGAGTATGCATAACAAAATCTTGTAAATTTTGAACCTTCGTAGCAAGATTATTTAAACCTGCAGCCAAACTCTGAGGATCCATCTTTAAACAGGTGAGCTCAGAGCCATTCAAGGATTATAAGGAGAGAAAGGCAAAGGCAGTAATTAGAGCTGAAATACAACTGATCCAACTATGGAGCAAGCATAGGGAAAAAGAAAAAAAAAATTTACAGACTTCCTTTTTCTCTCCTTTCTTCTGCCAATAAGTTTAACACATGGCCGGTCATACTGTCATGGTTCCCAATGGCAAGGGAACGTAAGAAACATATAAATAACGAACGAGCTCTCGGGTGATGGAAACTCGAGTTGACCGTGAGCTAAATCTACCACACAACTAATAGTAGCCAGGGAGCATACCTACGGCTTCCTAAATGCCACGCGCCAGCCGGAGGACTAACTAAGCCTGGTAGAGGAAGAAACAGACCTGGCTTACCTCTAGGGAAATACCCCAAAAGATGATAGCAGCCCCCCACATGTAATAACGGTGAAATAAGAGGAAAAGACATACACAGTATGAAAGTAGATTTAGCAAAGAGAGGTCCACTTACTAGATAGCAGAAGGATACAAAAGAGGACTTCACGGTCAACTGAAAACCCTTTCAAAAAACCATCCTGAAATTACTTTAAGACTCCTGTGTCAACTCATGACACAGGAGTGGCAATTTCAGCCCGCAAGAGCTTCCAGCTACAGAGAATTACAAAAACTGCAAACTGGACTAAAGATACAAAACAAAGGACAAAGTCCACTTAGCTGATCAGCAGACTAGTAGCAGGAACATGCAACCGAAGGCTCTGGTTACAATGATGACCGGCAAGGAAATGACTGGAGAGCAAGGCTAAATAGGAAACTCCCAAACGCTGATGGAAGCAGGTGAACAGAAGCAGCAAAGTGCAAACAAGTCACCAGTACCACCAGCAACCACCAGGGGAGCCCAAAAAGCGGATACACAACAGTGCAGTCTCCCCAAAATAAAAAGGGAGATTTAAATTCTCAACAAGTTTATATACACCTTCTAC
Organism: Ranitomeya variabilis; assembly: GCF_051348905.1. Classification (NCBI taxonomy): domain Eukaryota; kingdom Metazoa; phylum Chordata; class Amphibia; order Anura; family Dendrobatidae; genus Ranitomeya; species Ranitomeya variabilis. Next base: position 794,721,318 of record NC_135233.1, on the reverse strand, counting down.
CTTGTTTTAGAGTACCATATAACGGTTGTTATTTTGGTTACATTTTCCCAAAAATGAGGAAGTCTGGTGGAAGAGGCCGTGGGTGGTCGTTGCCAGCTGGTACTGATGGTGGTGGTGGTGGTGGAGCATCTGGTGGTTGTGTGAAAAGCAAAATAGCACCTAAGGCTGGAGGTGTTGAGCCAGTGTCATCATCTGGCTACACAAGGCCTCGAAGGCTCCCTCATCTTGGAGTAGGAAAACCGCTTTTAAAGCCGGAGCAGAAAGAAAAAGTTTTGGCATTCCTTGCTGACTCAGCCTCTAGCTCTTACGCCTCCTCTTCAGAAAGTTCAAAATATAAAAGCTGTGAGTCGTCAGTGGATGCTCCCGGTCAGGAACAAGACATTTCCTTGTGTCCTTCACCCAAACCAACAATGAAGGATGCGTCAGGCAACACTACAGGTTACTCCATGGAGCTCTTTACACATACCGTGCCTGGGTTAGAAAGGGAAATTGTTAACTGCCCATTACAAGATGAATCGGACATGGAGTGCTCTGATGCACAGCCACAGCTAGATTATTATGCTGTTCCATTGACTCAGATCACTAAATTGCCCTCGCAGTGTACTCAGCCAGAATCTGACCCTGATGAGACTATGGTGCCCCGTCCCGAACGCTATAGCACTTTACACGGTGACACAGAGGAAGGTGCACATGGCATTGAAGAGGAGGTGATAGATGACCCAGTTGTTGACCCAGATTGTCAGCCATTGGGGGAAGAGGGTGCCGCTGCCAGTAACTCAGAAGCGGAGGAGGATGATCCACAGCAGCCATCTACATCGCAACAGCTGTCATCTGGCAGGCCCGTTTCAGGCCAAAAACGTGTGTCAAAAACAAAAACAGTTTTAGTACAGCGTGGCCATCCGGTGAAAGTAGCACAGCGTGCAATGCCTGAAAAGGTATTCGATAGTAGGAAGAGTGCAGTGTGGCAATTTTTTAACCAAGATCCGAAAGATCAGTCAAAAGTTATCTGTAAGAAATGCTCAAAGACCTTTAGCAGAGGGAAGAATCTTCAAAATTTAAATACAACGTGCATGCATAGACATTTAACCAGCATGCACTTGCAAGCCTGGACTAACTACCAAACGTCACATACCGTTGGTGCACCTCCTCAGAATGAAGGTAGTCCGCAACACTACATTGCTTCCCTCACTGTAAGCCCACCGGTTAGGACACCACCAGCAGCAAATGTGGAGGTATCATCGCAAGGCCAAAGCAGTAAGGGAATCACAAGGTTATTGGTAGGAAACACTGTATGTAGGCCAACATCAAGAATACCATCACCAACCCTCTCTCAATCCACCATGTCCACCACCACCACCAATGCTAGTTCCACCATATGCAGCTCTCCAGTCCAGCTCACCCTACAAGAGACTCTCGTTAGGAAAAGAAAGTACTCATCCTCTCATCCGCATACACAGGGTTTGAACGCCCACATTGCTAGACTAATCTCATTAGAGATGATGCCCTACCGGTTGGTTGAAAGCGAAGATTTCAAAGACCTGATGGCCTACACAGCACCATGCTATGACCTACCCAGTCGGCACTTCTTTGCGAGAAAAGCCATCCCAGCCCTTCACCGGTTCTAGGATGTTTCGCCCCCAGCAGTTCACCCCCAGCAGTTTGCCCCCAGTAGTTCACCCCTGGGTACATTTCGCCCCCGCACATTTAGTTCCCAGCCTTTGGCCCCCAGGAAGTTTCGCCCCCGCATATTTTACCCCCGCACTTTTCGCCCCCAGCAGTTCGCCCCCAGCAGTTCACCCCCAGCAATTCACCCCCAGCAGTTCACCCCCAGCAGTTCGTCCCTGGGTACATTTCGCCCCCGCAAATTTCATCCCCAGCATATGGCCCCAGGATGTCTCGCCCCCGCACATTTTACCATTTTACCCCCGCACATTTCACCCTCAGCAGTTCGCCCCGAGCAGTTCATCCCTGGGTACATTTTGCCCCCGCACATTTCGTCCCCAGTATTTCACCCCTGGATGTTTCGCCCCCAGCAGTTCACCCCTGGATGTTTCGCGCCCGACAGTCCACCCCAGATGTTTGCACCCTTGTAGTTCATGAATTCCCATCCGTCATCAATGTTTCCCCAGCATTTGGCCCTGGATGTTTCACCCCCAGCAGTTCGCCTCCAGATGTTTGTACCCTTGTGGTTCATGAATTCCCATCAGTCATCAATGTTTCCCCAGCATTTGGCCCCCGGATGTTTCGCACCCAGCATTTCGCACCCAGATGTTTGTACCCTTGTGGTTCATGAATTCCTTTCCATCATCAATGTTTCACCCCCAGAAGTTTGACCCCGGCAGTTCACCCCTGGATGTTTGTGCCCTTGTGGTTCATGAATTCCTTTCCGTCATCAATGTTTCATCCCCAGCAGTTTACCCCCGGCAGTTCGCTCCTGGATGTTTGTAACCTTGTGGTTCATGAATTCCTGTCCATCATCAATGTTTCGCCCCCAGCAGTTCGCCCCCGGATGTTTGTACCCTTGTGGTTCATGAATTCCCATCCATCATCAATGTTTTGCCCCCAGCAGTTTTCCCCCAGCAGTTCGCTCCCAGATGTTTCACCCCCGAATGTTTCTCCTACAGCATTTTGTCTCTGGATGTGTCACCATCTGATGTTTCGCACCTAACATTTTGACCCCAGATGTTTCACCCTCAACTTTTGGGGTCAATATGCAGGGATCAAAACATCTAGGGCTGAACATACCTGGGGGTAAAATATACAGGACCCCAATTGCTTGGGATTCCTGTGGCTGCCTTTTCAGCAGTCACCCAGTGTCTCTTCTGGCTGGCCTTAAAGGAGGAGTATCACCCTAGAACCAAAAAATGGACATACTTACCTGTTGCAGCTGCAGCTCCTTGGGTCACGGAGTGCACTTTAGCAGTTCCCCGTGATGTCTTCTCCTGCTTCTGTAATAACCTGTTATTATATCCTCTATTGGGGTGCCCGGCTGGAGCTGCGGGGACTCGGTTGTCTACCTTCCCCTTCCTGGGACTACTGCCAGTGCTCTACCTACAAACCGTCAACAATTGATCTATATATGCAATTCCTTGGTGACAGGAGAGGCATCCTGCCCCCTGGATTGACTGATGAATGGGGCAGGAGTGAGCGGCCTGTAGACATTCGGCCCCACTGCTGCAGCATTCATCATACATCATGGTTCAGTGATCCAGGGAAGATGAAAAGACAGCCAGAAGCAGGAGAAGACATCACGGGGAACTGCTAGACTGCACTCTGTGACCCAAAGAGCTGCAGCTGCGATAGGTAAGTACGTCCATTTTATTTGTTCTAGGGTGATACTACTCCTTTAAGGCCAGCCAGAAGAGACACTGGGTGAGTGTTGTGAATTAGACTTTTTTGGCTCCCTCTTGTGGTCACTAGTGACATGACTCTGGGATTGTCTTTCCTCAGTTTGGCACCCACCTGGGTCGTTAGTCCAGGGGTGTTGCTATATGAACTTCCTGAATTCTCAGTCTGGTGCCTGGCATCGTTGTAATCAGTCCTTTCTGTTTGCTCCTGTCTGCTGGTCCTGGTTCGTGCAAAATTAAGCTAAGTCCTGCTTCCTTGTTTTTTGGTTATTTGTATTGCTCTTATTTTTGTCCAGCTTGTACTAAATGTGATTCCTGATTTTGCTGGAAGCTCTAGGGGGCTGGTATTCTCCCCCCGGCCGTTAGACGGTTCGGGGGTTCTTGAATATCCAGCGTGGAAATTTTGATAGGGTTTTTGCTGACCGTATAAGTCATCTTACTATATTCTGCTATTAGTCAGTGGGCCTCTCTTTGCTAAATACCTAGTTCATTCTTACGTTTGTCTTTTCTTCTTACCTCACCGTTATTATTTGTTGGGGGCTTGTATCCAACTTTTGTGGTCTTTTCTCTGGAGGCAAGAAAGGTCTATCTTTTCCCTTCTAGGGTTAGTTAGTTCTCCGGCTGGCGCGAGACGTCTAGAACCAACGTAGGCACGTTCCCCGGCTGCTGCTATTTGTGGTGCTAGGATTAGATATACGGTCAGCCCAGTTACCACTGCCCTATGAGCAGTTTTTTTGTGTTTGCAGACTTAGTATTTATTTCTGAGACCCTCTGCCATTAGGGTCATAACAGTATGCCAGGCCAAAGTTGAATGTTTAATGCATTGCAGAAGTGGGATTATAAGAAAGGAAATTCTGAGTTTTTTTTTTTTTTTTCCTTTCTTCCTCCCCTTTACCTTTGAGTGGCTTGAGCTTGCTGCAGACATGAATGTCCAGACCTTGATTACAAGTGTGGACCAGCTTGCTGCTCGTGTGCAGGGCATACAAGATTTTGTTACCAGTAGTCCTATGTCTGAACCTAAAATACCTATTCCTGAACTGTTCTCTGGAGACCGATTTAAGTTTAGGAATTTCAGGAATAATTGTAAATTGTTTCTATCTCTGAGACCCCGTTCATCTGGAGACTCAGCTCAGCAAGTAAAAATTGTTATCTCTTTCTTACGGGGCGACCCTCAGGATTGGGCCTTCTCGCTAGCGCCAGGAGATCCGGCATTGGCAAATATTGATGCGTTTTTTCTGGCGCTCGGATTGCTTTACGAGGAACCCAATCTTGAAATTCAGGCAGAAAAAGCCTTGCTGGCTATTTCTCAGGGCCAGGATGAAGCTGAAGTGTATTGCCAAAAATTTCGGAAATGGTCCGTGCTTACTCAGTGGAATGAGTGTGCTCTGGCCGCAAATTTCAGAAATGGCCTTTCTGAAGCCATTAAGAATGTGATGGTGGGTTTCTCCATTCCTACAAGTCTGAATGATTCCATGGCACTGGCTATTCAAATTGACCGGCGTTTGCGTGAGCGCAAAGCCGCTAATCCTCTTGTGCTGTTGTCTGAACAAACACCTGATTTAATGCAATGTGGTAGAATTCAGACTAGAAATGAACGAAAAAATCATAGACGTCAGAATGGGTTGTGTTTTTACTGTGGTGATTCTACACATGTTATATCAGCATGCTCTAAACGCCCAACAAGGGTTGTTAGTCCTGTCGCCATTGGTAATTTGCAACCTAAATTTATTTTGTCTGTGACTTTAATTTGCTCATTGTCTTCCTACCCTGTTATGGCGTTTGTGGATTCAGGTGCTGCCCTGAGTCTTATGGATTTGTCATTTGCCAAGCGCTGTGGTTTTGTTCTTGAGCCGTTGGTAAATCCTATCCCTCTTAGAGGTATTGATGCTACGCCATTGGCGGAAAATAAACCGCAGTTTTGGACACAGGTAACCATGTGCATGACTCCTGAACATCGGGAGGTGATTCGTTTTCTTGTTCTGCATAAAATGCATGATTTGGTCGTTTTGGGGCTGCCATGGTTACAGACCCATAATCCGGTCTTGGATTGGAAGGCAATGTCTGTGTCAAGTTGGGGCTGTCAGGGAATTCATGGTGATTCCCCGCCGGTGTCTATTGCTTCCTCTACTCCTTCGGAAGTTCCTGAGTATTTGTCTGATTTTCAGGATGTATTCAGCGAGTCCAGGTCCAGTGCTCTGCCTCCTCATAGGGACTGTGACTGCGCTATAGATTTGATTCCAGGCAGTAAATTTCCTAAGGGAAGACTATTTAATCTGTCTGTACCTGAGCATACCGCAATGCGTTCGTATATCAAGGAATCTCTGGAGAAGGGGCATATCCGTCCATCCTCTTCCCCTCTTGGTGCTGGATTCTTTTTTGTGGCCAAGAAAGATGGATCTTTGAGACCTTGTATTGACTATCGGCTTCTGAATAAAATCACTGTTAAATTTCAGTATCCTTTGCCTCTGTTGTCGGACTTGTTTGCCCGGATTAAAGGTGCCAAGTGGTTCACCAAAATAGATCTTCGTGGTGCGTACAACCTTGTGCGCATTAAGCAAGGAGATGAATGGAAAACTGCATTTAATACGCCCGAAGGTCATTTTGAGTACTTGGTGATGCCTTTTGGGCTCTCTAATGCTCCTTCAGTGTTTCAGTCCTTTATGCATGATATTTTCCGGAAGTATCTGGATAAATTTATGATTGTTTATCTGGATGATATTCTGGTTTTTTCTGATGATTGGGACTCGCATGTAGAGCAGGTCAGGATGGTGTTTCAGGTTTTGCGTGAGAATGCATTGTTTGTTAAGGGATCAAAGTGTCTCTTTGGAGTACAGAAGGTTCCCTTTTTGGGTTTTATTTTTTCCCCTTCTGCGGTGGAGATGGACCCAGTCAAGGTCCGAGCTATTCATGATTGGACTCAACCCACGTCAGTTAAGAGTCTTCAGAAGTTCTTGGGTTTTGCTAACTTCTACCGTCGTTTTATCGCTAATTTTTCTAGCGTTGTTAAACCTTTGACGGATATGACCAAGAAAGGTTCTGATGTTGCTAACTGGGCTCCTGCAGCCGTGGAAGCTTTCCAAGAGTTGAAGCGCCGGTTTACTTCAGCGCCTGTTTTGTGCCAGCCTGATGTCTCACTTCCCTTTCAGGTTGAAGTGGATGCTTCTGAGATTGGGGCAGGGGCCGTTTTGTCGCAGAGAGGCCCTGGTTGCTCTGTAATGAGACCATGTGCTTTTTTCTCTAGGAAGTTTTCGCCTGCTGAACGGAATTATGATGTTGGCAATCGGGAGTTGCTGGCCATGAAGTGGGCATTTGAGGAGTGGCGTCATTGGCTCGAGGGTGCTAAGCATCGTGTGGTGGTCTTGACTGATCACAAAAATCTAATGTATCTCGAGTCTGCTAAACGCCTGAATCCTAGACAGGCCCGTTGGTCATTGTTTTTCTCCTGTTTTGACTTTGTGGTCTCGTATTTACCAGGTTCAAAGAATGTGAAGGCTGATGCTCTTTCAAGGAGCTTTGTGCCTGACTCTCCTGGAGTCGCTGAACCAGTTGGTATTCTTAAAGAGGGAGTAATCTTGTCAGCCATTTCTACGGATTTGCGACGTGTGTTGCAGAGATTTCAGGCTGGTAGACCTGACTCTTGTCCACCTGACAGACTGTTTGTTCCTGATAAGTGGACCAGCAGAGTCATTTCCGAGGTTCATTCCTCGGTGTTGGCAGGGCATCCGGGAATTTTTGGCACCAGAGATTTGGTGGCTAGGTCCTTTTGGTGGCCTTCCTTGTCACGGGATGTGCGGTCATTTGTGCAGTCCTGTGGGACTTGTGCTCGAGCTAAGCCTTGCTGTTCTCGTGCCAGCGGGTTGCTCTTGCCCTTGCCTGTCCCGAAGAGGCCTTGGACACACATTTCCATGGATTTCATTTCAGATCTTCCGGTGTGTCAGGGCATGTCTGTCATCTGGGTGGTATGTGATCGCTTTTCCAAGATGGTCCATTTGGTATCTTTGCCTAAGCTGCCTTCCTCTTCCGATCTGGTTCCTCTGTTCTTTCAGAATGTGGTTCGTTTACACGGCATTCCTGAGAATATCGTGTCTGACAGAGGATCCCAGTTTGTTTCCAGGTTCTGGCGATCCTTTTGTGCTAAGATGGGCATTGACTTGTCGTTTTCGTCTGCCTTTCATCCTCCTCAGACTAATGGACAAACGGAGCGAACTAATCAGACTCTGGAGGCTTATTTGAGGTGTTTTGTTTCTGCAGATCAGGATGATTGGGTGACCTTCTTGCCGTTGGCTGAGTTTGCCCTTAATAATCGGGCTAGTTCCGCTACTTTGGTTTCGCCATTTTTCTGCAACTCTGGTTTCCATCCTCGTTTTTCCTCAGGACATGTGGAGCCTTCGGACTGTCCTGGGGTAGATTCTGTGGTGGATAGGTTGCAGCAGATTTGGAATCTTGTGGTGGACAACTTAAAGTTGTCACAGGAGAAGGCTCAGCGTTTTGCCAACCGCCGCCGCGGTGTGGGTCCCCGACTTCGTGTTGGGGATTTGGTATGGCTGTCTTCTCGATTCGTTCCTATGAAGGTCTCCTCTCCTAAATTTAAGCCTCGCTTCATCGGTCCTTACAAGATATTGGAAATCCTTAATCCTGTGTCATTTCGCTTGGATCTTCCGGTGTCGTTTGCCATTCACAACGTGTTCCATAGGTCTTTGTTGCGGCGGTACGTTGTACCTGTGGTCCCTTCTGTTGAGCCTCCTGCTCCGGTGTTGGTTGAGGGCGAGTTGGAGTACGTGGTGGAGAAGATCTTGGATTCTCGTCTCTCCAGGCGGAGGCTTCAGTATCTGGTCAAGTGGAAGGGCTATGGTCAGGAGGATAATTCCTGGGTGGTTGCCTCTGATGTGCATGCGGCCGATTTAGTTCGTGCCTTTCACGCTGCTCATCCTGATCGCCCTGGTGGTCTTGGTGAGGGTTCGGTGACCCCTCCTTAAAGGGGGGGTACTGTTGTGAATTAGACTTTTTTGGCTCCCTCTTGTGGTCACTAGTGACATGACTCTGGGATTGTCTTTCCTCAGTTTGGCACCCACCTGGGTCGTTAGTCCAGGGGTGTTGCTATATGAACTTCCTGAATTCTCAGTCTGGTGCCTGGCATCGTTGTAATCAGTCCTTTCTGTTTGCTCCTGTCTGCTGGTCCTGGTTCGTGCAAAATTAAGCTAAGTCCTGCTTCCTTGTTTTTTGGTTATTTGTATTGCTCTTATTTTTGTCCAGCTTGTACTAAATGTGATTCCTGATTTTGCTGGAAGCTCTAGGGGGCTGGTATTCTCCCCCCGGCCGTTAGACGGTTCGGGGGTTCTTGAATATCCAGCGTGGAAATTTTGATAGGGTTTTTGCTGACCGTATAAGTCATCTTACTATATTCTGCTATTAGTCAGTGGGCCTCTCTTTGCTAAATACCTAGTTCATTCTTACGTTTGTCTTTTCTTCTTACCTCACCGTTATTATTTGTTGGGGGCTTGTATCCAACTTTTGTGGTCTTTTCTCTGGAGGCAAGAAAGGTCTATCTTTTCCCTTCTAGGGTTAGTTAGTTCTCCGGCTGGCGCGAGACGTCTAGAACCAACGTAGGCACGTTCCCCGGCTGCTGCTATTTGTGGTGCTAGGATTAGATATACGGTCAGCCCAGTTACCACTGCCCTATGAGCTGGTTTTTTGTGTTTGCAGACTTAGTATTTATTTCTGAGACCCTCTGCCATTGGGGTCATAACAGGTGAGCTGCTGAACAGGCAGCCACAGGAATCCCCAGCAATTGGGGTCCTGTATATTTTACCCCAGGTATGTTCAGCCCTGGATGTTTTGATCCCTGCATGTTGACCCCAAAAGTTGAGGGTGAAACATCTGGGGTCAAAATGTTAGGTGCGAAACATCAGATGGCAACACATCCAGGGACAAAATGCTGTAGGAGAAACATTCAGGGGTGAAACTTCCAGGGGCGAACTGCTGGGGCAAACTGCTTGGGGCGAAACATTGATGACGGATGGAAAATCATGAACCACAAGTGTACAAACATCCGGGGGCGAACTGCCGGGGGCGAACTGCTGGGGGCGAAACATTGATGATGGACAGGAATTCATGAACCACAAGGTTACAAACATCCGGGTGCGAACTGCTGGGGACAAAACATCCGGGGGCCAAATGCTGGGGAAACATTGATGACAGACGGGAATTCATGAATCACAAGGGTAGAAACATCAAGGGGGCGAACTGCCAGGGGCGAAACATTGATGACGGACAGGAATTTAAGAACCACAAGGGTACAAACATCCGGGGGCGAACTGCTGGGGCAAACTGCCGAGGGCGAAAAATTGATGATGGACAGTATTTCATGAACCACAAGGGTACAAACATCTGGGGGCGAACTGCCGGGGGCAAAACATTGATGATAGACAGGAATTCAAGAACCACAAGGGTACAAACATCCGGGGGCGAACTGCCGGGGGCAAACTGCCGAGGGCAAAAAATTGATGATGGACAGTAATTCATGAACCACAAGGGTACAAACATCTGGGGGCGAACTGCCGGGGGCGAAACATTGATGACGGACAGGAATTCATGAACCACAAGGGTACAAATATCTGGGGGCGAACTACCGGGGGTGAACTGCTGGGGCGAAACATTGATAATGGACGGGAATTCTTGAACCACAAGGGTACAAACATCCGGGGGCGAATTGCTGGGGACGAAACATTGATGATGGACAGGAATTCATGAACCACAAGGGTACAAACATCCGGGGGCGAATTGCTGGGGACGAAACATTGATGATGGACAGGAATTCATGAACCACAAGGGTACAAACATCCGGGGCGAACTACCGGGGGTGAACTGCTGGGGCGAAACATTGATGATGGACGGAAATTCATGAACCACAAGGGTATAAACATCCGGGGGCGAATTGCTGGGGATGAAACATTGATGATGGACAGGAATTCATGAACCACAAGGGTACAAACATCCGGTGGCAAATTGCTGGGGATGAAACATTGATGATGGACAGGAATTCAAGAACCACAAGGGTACAAACATCTGGGGGCGACCTAACGGGGGCGAATTGCTGGTGACGAAACATTGATGATGGATGGGAATTCATGAATCACAAGGGTACAAACATCCGGGGCGAACTGCGGGGGCGAAACATATGGGGGCCAAATGCTGGGGACAAAATGTACGGGGGCGAAATGTACCCAGGGGTGAACTGCTGGGGGCGAATTGCTGGGGGCAAAATGTGCGGGGGCGAAACATCCTGGGGGCCAAGTGCTTGGGATGAAATGTGCGGGGGAGAAATGTACCCAGGGGCGAACTGCTGGGGGCAAACTGCTGGGGGCGAACTGCTGGGGGTGAACTGCTGGGGGCGAAATGTGTGGGGGTGAAATGTGCGGGGGCGAAACATCCTGGGGGTGAAATGCTGGGGACGAAATGTTCGGGGGCGAAATGTACTTAGGGGCGAACTGCTGGGGGCGAACTGCTGGGGGAAAACTGCTGGGGGCAGACTGCTGGGGGTGAAACATCCAAATCACCCCTCCACCAGCATGTCAAAGACCGCATTGTCCATGCACTGAGGCAATCAGTCAGTGGAAAGGTGCACCTCACAACAGATGCATGGACCATTAGGCATGGCCAGGGATGTTACGTGTCCATCACGGCGCACTGGGTTAATGTGGTGGATGCAGAGTCCACTGGGGACAGCCATAGTGGGACAGTTCTGCCTAGCCCACAGTCTAGGAAACAATTGGCTGTAGGCGTTCGCCACCCCTCCTCCTCTTCCTCCAGAAGTGAAAGCTCATCCACAGAGCGCAGTCACACGACCACTCCATCCGCAGCTACCAGTGTTGCACACGAGGTGTCCCATTATCGAACAGCTAGTGGTAAGTGTTAGCAGGCTGAGTTACAAATGAAGTGTTTGGGCGACAACAGACACACCGCGGAAGTACTGGCCGAGTACTTGCAGCAAGAAACTCAGTCATGGCTGGGCAGTGTACATTTTGAGGCAGGCAAGGTAGTCAGTGATAACGGAAGGAATTTTATGGCTGCCATAGCTCTTTCAGAACTGAAACACATACCTTGCCTGGCTCACACCTTGAACCTGGTGGTGCAGTGCTTCCTGAAAAATTATCCGGGGTTACCAGCCCTGCTCCTGAAGGTGCGAAGACTTTGCTCGCACATCTGCCAGTCGCCAGTACACTCCAGCCGTATGCTGAACCATCAGCGATCGCTGAATCTTCCCCAGCACCGCCTAATAATCGACGTTGCAACAAGGTGGAACTCCACACTGCACATGCTTCAGAGGCTGTGCGAAGAGAGGCGTGCTGTAATTTATTTGTGGGAGGATTCACATACACAGGCCGGCACTTGGATGGCAGACATGGAGTTGTCTGGTGTGCAATGGTCGAAGCTACAAGACCTCTGTCAAGTCCTTCAATGTTTTGAGGAATGCACACGGCTGGTAAGTGCAGACGACCCCATCATAAGCATAATGCGTCTGCTGATGCAAAGTTTGACGCACATTAAGGAGCAGGCATCTGCAGCCGAAGAGGAGGGAAGCCTTGATGACAGTCAGCCATTGTCTGCTCAGGGAACTCTCCTGGACGAGGTGGCAGATGAGGAGGAGGAGCAGGAGGAGAAGGATGATGGGGATGAATATTTATGGGAGGAGAATGCTTCTCATGGGGCAATAGAAACTGGTGGCATTGCAAGGTCAGGTACAGGGTTTTTGCGGGACACAAGTGATGTTGATTTGCAAGAAAGTGCTCCTCAACCCAGCACAAGCAGTGAATTGACACCTGGAACATTGGCCCACATGGCTGAGTATGCCTTGCATATCCTAAAAAGGGACCCCTGCATTATCAAAATGATGACTGATCACGATTACTGGTTGGCCTGCCTCCTGGATCCACGATATAAAGGAAAATTACAAAATATCATGCCACATGAGAACCTTGAGCAAATATTGGCTACCAAACAAGCAACTCTTGTAGACTGTTTGGTTCAGGCATTCTCAGCACACAGCGGTGGTGATGGTTCTCACACGAGCCATAGGGGGCAACATGGCAGAGGTGTTAGAGGTGCACAAATCCGAAGTGGCATTGGACAGAGGGGTTTTATGACCAGGTTGTGGAGTGATTTCGCAATGACCGCTGACACGACAGGTACTGCTGCATCTATTCAAAGTGACAGGAGACAGCATTTTTCCAGTATGCTTACAAACTACTTTTCCTCTCGCATCGATGTTCTCCCTCACAGGTCATTCCCCTTTGATTACTGGGCATCTACAATAGACACCTGGCCTGATTTGGCAGAATATGCATTACAGGAGCTCGCTTGCTCTGCTGCTAGTGTGCTATCCGAAAGAATCTTCAGTGCTGCTGGTTCAATACTGACCGAAAAAAGGACACGTCTGGCTACCCGAAATGTCGATGATCTAACCTTCATTAAAATGAACCAATCATGGATTTCAAATTATTTGGCCCCACCTTCCCCTGCTGACACGTAGCTTGCCTGAAAAATGTCTTGCTTTTGGCCTCCTCTTACTGACTGATTCAATTCCTCCATTTGCAGCTGCTGAATGTCCACCATAGGCCATTTTTATACCTCCCTAAATGGGCTGACTCCCCCCACAGGTCCGTGGTCACCACTTGGCGCAAGCACCCGTGCAAGTGCCGTTTGCCTGGACAGGTGGGTGTGCCCACTCTTGGGCGATGGCACTGGCACGGGGTCCCTCATAGTACAATGAAGTGTCTCTGACGGTGTGGTGCACAACCAACGTCAGACACACCGTCGTAATATGAGGGGCCCTGTGCCAGTACCACCGCCCACGAGAGAGTGTTCCCCCCCAGCTCGAACAGTGCTCTACCACTTGCAATACTTACCTCTCCCTGCTCCACCACTGTGTAGTCTGTGCTGTTAAATCCTTCAATGGCACTGCCAATACAAATTTGTTGAAATGATAGATGACAGTTCAAATATACAGGGGCCCTGGCCTCCATATAGACCAGTTAATACTTTGCGCCTACTACCACTGTCTGCTACTCAGCAGAGGAGCCCACCCCTGTACCTAGCTATGCCACCTGTTTATTTATGAACAATTTTTTGGCAGACATTTAGCCTACTTAATAGTGTTGTGCGATACCTTCCGATATTTGAAAGTATCGGTATCGGATTGGATCCGCCGATATCCAAAAAATATCGGATATCGCCGATACCGATACCCGATACCAATACAAGTCAATGGGACACAAATATTGGAATGTAATAGGGAGTGATCCTGGATGGTTCCCAGGGTGTGAAGGAGAGGAAACTCTCCTTCAGGCCCTGGGATCCATATTCATGTAAAAAATAAAGAATAAAAATAAAAAATATGGATATACTCACCCTCGGACGGCCCCTGGCTGTCACCGCTGCAAGCGTCTGCCTCCGTTCCTAAGAATGCAGAGTGAAGGACCTTCGATGACGTCGCGGTCACGTGAGCGGTCACATGAGCGGTCACGTGACCAATCACAATGAAATAACCATTGTACGCTAGCGATGCGTTTGCCATAGGAAGTAATGGCGGCATTAACGGACTATGTTACACCGCGCTATGCCGCGGTGTAACGTAGTTCGTTTAACGGATCACACTAATGCAGTGTGAACCCAGCCTAAACAGACATTATAGCAGGAGATCGGAGCTGGTTCTTTCTTTGCATAAAAAATTGCCTAAACAAGCAGTGAAAAGTTTTGCCTCACAAATAAAATCAGCTGTGATCCCCTGCTCTTCTGCTTGTATGTTTTTTTGCCTCCTCCCCTGGCCAAGAGATGTGGTATGATCAGACCATGTTCCGTGTATGGTCAGCAGGGCTGGCGTTAGCAGCAGGCAGACCAGGCAGCTGCCTAGGGCCCCCACTCCACCAGGGGCCCCCCAGCCAGTTGCCTGCCATCAGCACAACTCCCCCTGCCAGAGCCGACTGCCCCCATGCCAACTCATTCAACTATACCGGCATTTAAGACACTGGGACAGTTCAATGCAATGATGGAGGAGAAAGCGTCAGCTGACGCTCCCTCTCCCATCATTCCCGAGACCGAAGCGAAGGAGTCGGGAGCAGTGCGGGGCACGAGGAGAAGTAAGGACTGTTTTTTTTTTTAAATATATGAATGAGTGAGTACTGGACTGTGGGGCCATTCTGGGGGAGTACATTATATTTTTTGGGGGGCTGTATCAGATTCTATGGGGGCCTACATTATATTCTATGGGGGGCTGTATTAGATTTTATGGGGCCTACATTATATTCTATGGGGGCCTACATTACATTCTATGGGGGCCTACATTATATTCTATGGGGGGTCTGTATTAGATTATATGGGGCCTACATTATATTCTATGGGGAGGCTGTATTAGATTCTATGGGGAGCTGTATTATATTCTATGGGGCCTACATTATATTCTATGGGGGCCTGTATTAGATTCTATGGGGCCTACATTATATTCTATGGGGGGCTGAATTAGATTCTATGGGGTGCCTACATTATATTCTATGGGGGGCTGTATTAAATTCTATGGGGGCCTACATTATATTCTATGGGGGCTGTATTAGATTCTATCGGGGCCTACATTATATTATATGGGGGACTGTATTATATTCTACGGAGCTATTAACTATTAGGGGTGTATTATATGATATGGAGGAATGAGCAGTGTATTTTAATATATGAAGGACTATGAGGAGTGTATTATACTATATGGAGGACTGATGAGTGTATTATACTATATGGAGGACTAAGCAGTGTATTTTAATATATGCAGGATTATGAGGAGTGTATTATACTATATAGAGGACTGAGTGTATTTTAATATGAGGAGGACTATGAGTAGTGTATTATACTATATCGAGGACTATGAGGAGTTTTTTTATACTATATGGAGGACTAAGGAGTGTATTATACTATTTGGAGGACTGAGTGTATTTTAATATATGGAGGACTATGAGGAGTGCATTATACTATTCATCATTGTTCTCAGCAGCACATTGCTGGTGTAAACTGTAGATATGTTGCTGATAACATGATACTGTATAGGGACAGATTGAGCTAATAGTGATTATTCCGTCCCCATCATTATTCCTCAGCCGGTGTAAAGAGGTCGGGAAACAAGTGTCGAATGACTTCAATATTGTCGATCACACTCGTTTAGCGGCCTGAACTCAGCGCATGTAAATACAACAGAAATGCTTCTGTGTGATGTGCAATATGTTAGCATTTGGGGCCCCATTTTAAACTATTGCCTATTTTTTTGAGATTCCTGAGATTCCAATAAAATCAGATAGAAACCAGGCAGAAAACACTAGTGTGCTTCAAGCCCTAGAGTTTGTAATCATAGCAAAGTGAGAGTGGAATGGAAGATGAATAAATTCTCATTGCCAACCAATCACAGTAGGTAAAATACACCACATGATACTGTACATACCCAATAAAAACAAAGAATCAACTGCATAATAAAAAAGAGGGTTAAGACAATTACAAAGTGTAACAAGTACAAATATTTGCACTTTGCTGCTCAGTAGTGTTGAGCATTCCGATACTGCAAATATCGGGTATCGGCCGATATTCGCTGTACCGGAATTCCGATACCGAGTTCCAATATTTTTGTGATATCGGAAATCAGAATCGGAAGTACCTATAAGTTCCCAGTCATCTTCGGCGTGTGCGGTGCGTATGGTTCCCAGGGTCTGGAGGAGAGGAGACTCTCCTTCAGGCCCTGGGATCCATATTCATGTAAAAAATAAAGAATAAAAATAAAAAATATGGATATACTCACCCCTCCAATGGACCCTCCGACGGACTCTCAGCGGTGCAACCGGCAGCCTCCGTTCCTAAGAATGCAGTGAGGGTAGAACCTGCGATGACGTCGCGGTCTTGTGACTGGTCACGTGACCGGTCGCGTGACCGCGATGTCATCGCAGGTCCTACACTCACTGCATTCTTAGGAACGGAGGCTGCCGGTTGCACCGCTGAGAGCCAGGGGCCGTCGGAGGGGTGAGTATATCCATATTTTTTTATTTTTATTCTTTATTTTTTACATGAATATGGATCCCAGGGCCTGAAGGAGCGTTTCCTCTCCTTCAGACCCTGGGAACCATCCAGGATCGCTTCCGATATTTGTGTCCCATTGACTTGCATTGGCATCGGTATAAGCGATATCCGATATTTTTTGGATATCGGCCGATCCAATCCGATACCGATACTTTTGAATATCGAAAGGTATCGCTCAACACTACTGCTCAGTCATCTCTATCTAATGATTTTTGCAGTACCCCCATTCTACTGCATCATGCTTTGCCATCACTGTAATTGCTGTTTAGTGAAGTTCATTAAATACTTTTTTTTTTAGAAAAAATGGTTATAAGTACAGTACCTCTAAAATGATAGTGCCAGGCTAAAATTCTCCCATATAGTAAGCTACATATTAATGAACCCATCTTAGTACACCACAAATTTATAATGCTTCCTTATTGCTCCCAATACAATGTGTCCCCATAGTGCCTCTTCGCAGTAGTAATATTCCTTTTGCTTTCCCTTGTGAGACAGTGACCATTGTTGTAAATGGCCAGTATGTGTCACAGAGGAGGAGGTGCTCTGCACTGTAAGCCTGAAATGTTGCTCTGGGACCTGTAGTTCCATGAGCCTTGTTTTTGTTTATAAAGAGGGGCTTACAGGGTTAGACGAAGAGCTGGGCAGGACTTGCTAACCACAAAAACCTCCCACCTATGGGGGTGGTTTCAGCTACATAATGTGACTGTCCTGTGGTCACATGATCTGTGTTGTGAGGTCCTGAAAGAGGACAGGCCTTTGTGTGTTGGAAGGTCCTGCGAGGGGACCGGTGTTATGATCTGGTGGCCTAAGAGCAGCATGAGACGTACTCTGGAGAAGGTGGTACCTGTACTGACCGCAGACCCTGAACCTAACACCGCAACTAGAAGTAGCCGTGGAATGTACCTAGCGCTCCCTAGACATCTCGACACAGCCGGAGGACTAATTACCCCTAGAGATAGAAAAGGGAAAACTATCTTGCCTCAGAGAAAATTCCCAAAGGATAGGCAGCCCCCCACAAATATTGACTGTGAGAGGAGAGGGAAAAAACATACACAGACTGAAATGAGAATTTAGCAAAGGAGGCCACTTCTAGCTAAATAGAAAGGATAGGACAGAGTACTATGCGGTCAGTATTAAAACACTAGAAAATATCCACCACAGAAAATACAAAATCTCCACAGCTAATTAAAGATATGGAGGGTATATCTGCATCTCCAGAGATACCAGCTTGGATAAAAAAAATCCTTATACAGACCAAGCTGGACAAGACAAAACATAGAAAAGAACTGAACAATAAGACCACAGCATGTGGACAGCAAAATCAAGGCCAGAACTTATCTTTGTTGAAAAGAACTGCAAAGCAGAAGAGACCAGGCAGGGATGTGAATCCTCCAGGAACAATGGACAACTGGCACTGACTAAAGGGTGAAGCAAGACTAAATAGCCCAGTCCAAATTGCAAAAAGTGAACACACCTGATAAATGCTGTGATTCAGAGACAGCAGCGCTACCACTTACAACCACCGGAGGGAGCCCAAGAGCAGAATTCACAACAGACCGGATTCCTGAAGAGCACGTGGTAAGATCATGTACCTTCAGAGTCTGTGACGGCTGACTGCATTGGGGAAGCTACCAATCTTCTGAGGGTCTGGAACTGTTGGGTGGCCTGTGGAGCAAGTCATCATCCGGGACAGTGGTCCCAGTTAGGCAGCTTCCCTCGGAACATAGGACTGACAAGGAGTCAGCATGTGGAGCGGAGCTCCTGGAAGGTAACCCAGAGTATGGGGGACTGTGTGCACTGGCGAGGGTCACTGAATGAACTGTGCAGTCACCCACAGTAACTGGAAGAAGTGAGGTCCAGCATGTTTAGAGACTGCAATATAATGGCGTGTGTCATGGAGTAAAGTTGTGAGAGGCATTGGCACAGTGTGCGGTTACCCATGGTAACTGGACAAAGAAAAGTCTGGCGTGTTTAGTGACTGCAATTTAAAATCGTGCACTATGAAATACTATGGATGCTGTGGTAGGTCTCTGATGTGTAACTTGGCCTACAGTGGTTTATGCTGAGTTTAAATAAACCACATGGACTGTTAGGCTGTATGCACATGTCGCTTTTTTTTCCGCGTTTTTTTGTGGTTTTTCGCTATAAAAACGCTATAAAACCATGAAAAAAATGCTCACATTAAGCATCCTACTTAATAGAATGCAATTCGCATTTTTTTGTGCACATGCTGCGTTGTTTTCTTGAGCGGAAGCGCTTTCCAGAAAAAAACGCAGCATATTCATTAAATTTGTGGAATCGCGGGGATTCCGCACACCTAGGAATGCATTGATATGCTTACTTCCCGCATTGGGGTATGTCCACCATGCGGGAAGTAAGCAGATCATGTGCGGTTGGTACCCAGGGTGGAGGAGAGGAGACTTTCTGTAATAATTATAGGGGATAAATCAGCAGACTCTTTGCATGGAGCAAGACAACTACAGGACACAGTTTTATAAGTGGTAAAGTCTATATTATCACACAGTGATTCAAACAGGTGCAGAGAGAAACTCAAGTCCACAACACTTGGAGTAAATATTAAACGCAGCTTAGCAGTCTATAGGGAACGTCAGAGGAAAATGCAATCACGCAAAAAGTCTATGAAGCACAATTATTCTTGAGGATACTTGACACGAATAAGTCCTTGCTTAGTCCAAAACACAGATAGATATGCTTATAAGGCAGTTAGGGAGGCCTGGGTAATAGTCTCAGGTTTTTGCAGAGCAGCAACAGCTTACATGTCCAGCAAATGCAGATGGAAGTAAACACGAACAGCAGATGAAGGAGGATTACTGGAAACTGGTGTGTGCAGCAGGAACTCAGAGCTGATTAGCAGGATCACCACACAGGTTCACAGGAGCAGGTATACAGCCAGGAAGTAATCAGAGTCAGGAGCTGGATGCAAGGCAGAATACTCTAGCACAGACTGAAGGCTGGGGTGGAGTTTTATAGCAGGAAGACATAGTGCACATGAGACCAAAGATGCCATCTTGGAAAAGGGCGGTAATGCATAAAAAGTAAAAATATGTTCAGAGACCTGACATTACTCCCTCCTTAGAAGTGGCCTCAGGACAATCCTGGACCTGGTTTCTCAGGGAATCACTGATGAAAACGAGAAATCTTCTGTTGGGAATTGATGTTTTCCACAGGTTCCCAAGAGTCTTCCTCAGGGGGATATCCCTGCCATCTTATCAGATATTGGAGCTGATTCCTGCGAATCCTGGAATCAATAATTTCCTCCACCACAACTTGTTCTTGCCCATCAATCACCACAGGCTGCGGAGGTGGCACAACACGTCCCTGGAAGGTATTAGGAGATACAGGCTTTAGTAAAGATACATGAAAAACTGGATGTACCATCATAGTCCTAGGCAGCTTCAGCCAGCAGGCCACAGAGTTCACAATACCGTTGATCTTGAAAGGGCCAATGAATTTCTGTCCAAGTTTTTGTGAAGGAACGTTTAACTTCAGATTCTTAGTTGCTAACCACACGGAATCTCCTACCTTGAACATGGGTGCAGGTTTATGGAATCTATCAGCTGATTCTTAACGTTCTTGAGCTGTGGTCAGGGATTCCTTCAGAACCTCCAGATTTTGCCTCATCGCAGTCAGCCTTTCGTCCACTGCCGGAACCGGAGAATTAATTGGAGACTTAGGTAAGATACATGGATGATAACCCAGATTGGTAAAGAAAGGTGTAAATTTAGTGGAGGCGCTCTGAGAATTGTTATATGAAAATTCGACTAACGGCATCAACTCCAACCAATCATCCTGGACATGGCTGACACAGAATCTTAGATATTGTTCCAGCGTCTGATTGGTACGCTCAGTCTGACCATTTGTCTGGGGATGGTAAGCGGAAGAGAGACAAACATTAATATTGAGTGCAGAGCAAAACCCCTTCCAGAATCTTGAAGTGAACGGTACTCCACAGTCAGAGATGATCTCATCCGGAACCCCATGCAACCGAAAGACATTCTGTATAACCAAGTTCACTGTATCTTTAGCTGAGGGGAGGCCGGTGCACAGAACAAAATGAGCAGCTTTAGTCAGGCGATCAACTACCACCATGATTGTATTCATGCACCCCGATGTAGGCAGCTCCACAATAAAGTCCATTGATGTAGACCCCCAAGGGCGGGATGGAACAGGTAATGGTTGTAGAAGACCCGTAGGTGCCACATGAGGAGTCTTGTAACGAGCACATACCTCGCAAGAGAGAACATAGTCCTTGGTATCCTTCAGGCAAGTTGGCCACCAGAAGAATCGGCTCAGGAACTCTTGTGTCTTCTATACCCCCCTGTGACCAGCCAACTTGGAGTCATGTACCAACTTGAGGATCTGCAGACGGACGACCTCAGGGACGTAGATACGTCGATCTCTGAACCATATGCCACCCTTAAAGACAAGATTAATATCCACAGGTGGGTTGGTGTTGTGATTCGGTTATTTGGCTCCCCCAGTGGTCGCTTGTGGTACTGGTGTCTTGTGAGCTTTTCACCTGTTTCTATCAGGATGTGGGAGTTTCCTATTTAGCCTTGTTCCTCAGTCATTCCAATGCCGGCCATCAATGTAACCAGAGTCTTTCTGTTGCATGTACCTGCTCCCAGTCTGCTGACCAGCTAAGTTGGACATTTCTGTCCTTAGTCTATTTTTGTATGTTTTGTCCAGTTTGCAGTTATGTGATTCTCTGCAGCTGGAAGCTCTTGTGGGCTGAAATTGCCACTCTGGTGCCATGAGTTGGCACATGAGTTTAAGGTAATTTCAGGATGGTTTTTGATAGGGTTTTGTAGCTGACTGCGAAGTCCACTATTATATCCTTCTGCTATCTAGTTAGTGGGCCTCGCTGTGCTAAATCTGTTTTCATACTACGTTTGTCTTTTCACCTTAACTCACCGTTATTATATGTGGGGGGCTACTATCTCCTGTGGGGAATTTTCCTCTGGAGGCAAGCCAGGACTGTGTTTCATCTATTAGGGGTAGTTAGTCCTCCGGCTGGTGCGAGACGTCTAGCGAAAACATAGGCACGTTCCCTGGCTACTATTAGTTGTGTGTATAGGTTTAGCATCGCGGTCAGCTCTAGTTTCCATCACTCGAGAGCTTGTCCGTTTTTCTATGTTTCTGATGTTCCCCTGCCATTGGGAACCATAACATTATGGCCGGCCTACATGTTTAATCTATGGGCTGAAGCAGGAGAGAAAAAGGAACTGTGTGGAATTTTTTTTTTTTTTTTTTTCTCTGAAGTTGCACTCCAGCTCTAATTGCAGTCTCCTGCTTTCCTCTCCTCTTAACCCCTGAATGGCTCAGATTTTATCTGTTGAAATATGGATCTCCAGAGTCTGGCTACAAATTTGAATAATCTTGCTGCTAAAGTTCAGAATATACAAGATTTTGTTATACATGCTCCTCGGTCTGAACCTAAAATTCCTTTACCAGAGTTTTTCTCCGGAGATCGATCTTGTTTTCTGAATTTTAAATACAATTGTAAATTGTTTCTTTCTCTGAGATCTCACTCTGCTGGAGATCCTGCACAGCAGGTTAAAATAGTGATTTCATTATTGCGGGGTGACCCTCAAAATTGGGCATTTTCATTGGCGCCAGGGGATCCTGCGTTGCTCAATGTGGATGCGTTTTTTCTGGCCTTAGGGTTGCTTTATGAGGAACCTAATTTAGAGATACAGGCTGAAAAGGCCTTGATAGCCCTCTCTCAGGGGCAAGATGAAGCCGAAATATATTGCCAAAAATTTCGAAAATGGTCTGTGCTTACTCAGTGGAATGAGTGCGCTCTGGCGGCAAATTTCAGAGAAGGTCTCTCTGATGCCGTAAAAGACGTCATGGTGGGGTTTCCTACGCCTACGGGTCTGAATGAGTCCATGACAATGGCTATTCAGATTGATCGGCGTTTACGGGAACGCAAACCTGTGCACCATTTGGCGGTGTCTTCTGAGAGGGTACCAGAGAGTATGCAATGTGATAGTTTTCTGTCCAGAAGCGAACGACAGAATTATAGGCGCAAAAATAAGTTGTGCTTCTATTGTGGGAATTCAACTCATGTTATATCAGCATGCTCAAAACGAACAAACAAAGTTGCTAAATCCTCTGCTATTGGCACTTTGCAGTCCAAGTTTATTTTGTCTGTGACTTTAATTTGTTCGTTATCTTCTATTGTCGCGGATGCTTATGTGGATTCTGGTGCCGCTTTGAGTCTTATGGATTGGTCCTTTGCCAGGCGCTGTGGGTTTGATCTAGAGCCTCTGGAAGTCCCTATACCTTTAAAGGGTATTGATTCTACACCATTGGCTAGTAATAAACCACAATACTGGACACAAGTGACTATGCGTATGACTCCAGACCATCAGGAGGTGATTCGCTTCCTTGTGTTGTTTAATCTACATGATGTATTAGTGCTGGGATTGCCATGGTTGCAAACCCATAACCCAGTCCTTGACTGGAAAACAATGTCTGTACTAAGCTGGGGATGTCAGGGAAATCATGGGGGCGCACCTTTGGTTTCCATTGCTTCATCTATTCCCTCTGAGATCCCGGCTTTTTTGTCTGATTATTGTGATGTTTTTGAGGAGTCTACTCTTATTTCTCTTTTCCCCCTCACAGAGATTGTGATTGCGCCATAGATTTGATTCCTGGCAGTAAATTTCCTAAGGGTCGTTTATTCAATCTGTCTGTACCTGAACATGCTGCTATGCGAGAGTATATTAGGGAGTCCTTGGAAAAAAGACATATTCGTCCTTCTTCGTCTCCTTTAGGAGCAGGGTTCTTTTTTGTAGCCAAAAGAGATGGTTCTTTGAGACCTTGTATTGATTATAGACTCTTAAATAAGATCACAGTCAAATATCAGTATCCTTTGCCATTGCTGACAGATTTATTTGCTCGCATTAAGGGAGCTAAGTGGTTCTCTAAGATTGATCTTCGCGGTGCGTATAATTTGGTGCGAATTAAGCAGGGGGATGAGTGGAAAACCGCATTTAATACGCCCGAGGGCCATTTTGAGTATTTGGTAATGCCTTTTGGTTTGTCAAATGCCCCTTCGGTCTTTCAGTCTTTTATGCACAATATTTTCCGTGAATATCTGGATGAATTCATGGTTGTGTATCTGGATGATGTTTTGATTTTTTTGGATGACTGGGAGTCTCATGTTCAACAGGTTAGGAAGGTTTTTCAGGTTTTGCGGACCAAATCTCTGTTTGTAAAGGGTGCAAAGTGTGTTTTTGGGGTTCAGAAGATTTCTTTTCTGGGGTACATTTTTTCCCCTTCTATTGAGATGGATCCTGTTAAGGTTCGGGCAATTTGTGACTGGACGCAGCCGACTTCTCTTAAGAGCCTTCAGAAATTTTTGGGCTTTGCTAATTTTTATCGTCGATTCATAACTGGTTTTTCTAGCGTGGTCAAGCCTTTGACTGATTTGACTAAAAAAGGTGCTGATGTTGCCGATTGGTCTCCTGCTGCTCTGGAGGCCTTTCGAGAGCTTAAGCGCCGCTTTTCTTCTGCCCCTGTGTTGCGCCAGCCTGATGTTTCACTTCCTTTTCAGGTGGAAGTTGATGCTTCCGAGATTGGAGCGGGGGCGGTTTTGTCACAGAAAAGTTCAGATGGTTCAGTGATGAGACCTTGTGCGTTCTTTTCTCAAAAATTTTCGCCCGCCGAGCGAAACTATGATGTTGGTAATCGGGAGCTTTTGGCGATGAAATGGGCATTCGAGGAGTGGCGTCATTAGCTTGAGGGTGCTAGACATCAGGTGGTGGTCTTGACTGATCACAAGAATTTGATTTATCTTGAGTCGGCCAGACGTCTGAATCCTAGACAGGCGCGCTGGTCGTTGTTTTTCTCTCGGTTTAATTTTGTGGTCTCGTATCTGCCAGGTTCTAAAAATGTGAAGGCTGATGCCCTTTCTAGGAGTTTTGAACCTGATTTCCCTGGTGATTCCAAACCTACGGGTATCCTTAAGGATGGGGTGATATTGTCTGCTGTCTCCCCTGACCTGCGACGTGCTTTACAAGAGTTTCAGGCGGATCGGCCTGATCGTTGTCCGCCTGGTAGATTGTTTGTGCCGGATGAATGGACCAGTAGAGTCATCTCGGAGGTTCATTCTTCTGCGTTGGCAGGTCATCCAGGAATTTTTGGTACCAGGGATTTGGTGGCTAGGTCCTTCTGGTGGCCTTCCCTGTCTCGGGACGTGCGTACTTTTGTGCAGTCTTGTGATGTTTGTGCTCGGGCCAAGCCTTGTTGTTCTCGGGCTAGTGGATTGTTGTTGTCCTTGCCTATTCCTAAGAGGCCTTGGACACACATCTCTATGGATTTTATTTCTGATCTCCCTGTTTCTCAGAAAATGTCTGTCATCTGGGTGGTGTGTGACCGTTTTTCTAAGATGGTTCATTTGGTACCTTTGCCCAAGTTGCCTTCCTCATCTGAGTTGGTGCCTCTGTTTTTTCAGAATGTGGTTCGGTTGCATGGTATCCCGGAGAATATAGTTTCTGACAGGGGATCTCAGTTTGTGTCCAGATTTTGGCGGGCGTTTTGTGCCAGGATGGGCATTGATTTGTCTTTTTCGTCTGCATTTCATCCTCAGACGAATGGCCAGACAGAGCGTACTAATCAGACCTTGGAGACTTATTTGAGGTGTTTTGTGTCTGCTGATCAGGATGACTGGGTCACCTTTTTGCCGTTGGCAGAGTTTGCCCTTAATAATCGGGCCAGTTCTGCCACTTTGGTTTCCCCTTTCTTTTGCAATTCGGGGTTCCATCCTCGTTTTTCATCTGGTCAGGTGGAATCTTTGGATTGTCCTGGAGTGGATACTATGGTGGACAGGTTGCATCGTATTTGGGGTCAGGTGGTGGACAATTTAAAGTTGTCCCAGGAGAGGACTCAGCATTTTGCTAATCGCCATCGTCGTGTTGGTCCTCGTCTTCGTGTTGGGGACTTGGTGTGGTTGTCTTCCCGTTTTGTCCCCATGAGGGTCTCTTCTCCTAAGTTTAAGCCTCGGTTCATCGGTCCTTATAGGATTTTGGAAATTCTTAACCCTGTGTCTTTTCGTTTGGACCTCCCAGCATCCTTTGCTATCCATAATGTTTTCCATCGGTCGTTATTGCGGAGGTATGAGGTGCCAGTTGTGCCTTCTGTTGAGCCTCCTGCTCCTGTGCTGGTTGAGGGTGAATTGGAGTACGTGGTGGAGAAAATCTTGGACTCCCGTGTTTCCAGACGGAGACTTCAATATCTGGTTAAGTGGAAGGGCTACGGTCAGGAGGATAATTCTTGGGTTTCAGCTTCAGATGTTCATGCCTCTGATTTGGTCCGTGCCTTTCATAGGGCTCATCCAGATCGCCCTGGTGGTTCTTGTGAGGGTTCGGTGCCCCCTCCTTAAGGGGGGGGGTACTGTTGTGATTCGGTTATTTGGCTCCCCCAGTGGTCGCTTGTGGTACTGGTGTCTTGTGAGCTTTTCACCTGTTTCTATCAGGATGTGGGAGTTTCCTATTTAGCCTTGTTCCTCAGTCATTCCAATGCCGGCCATCAATGTAACCAGAG
This sequence comes from Ranitomeya variabilis, assembly GCF_051348905.1. Lineage (NCBI taxonomy): Eukaryota > Metazoa > Chordata > Amphibia > Anura > Dendrobatidae > Ranitomeya > Ranitomeya variabilis. The sequence continues at coordinate 794,695,297 of NC_135233.1, read as the reverse complement.
TCTTTCTGTTGCATGTACCTGCTCCCAGTCTGCTGACCAGCTAAGTTGGACATTTCTGTCCTTAGTCTATTTTTGTATGTTTTGTCCAGTTTGCAGTTATGTGATTCTCTGCAGCTGGAAGCTCTTGTGGGCTGAAATTGCCACTCCGGTGCCATGAGTTGGCACATGAGTTTAAGGTAATTTCAGGATGGTTTTTGATAGGGTTTTGTAGCTGACTGCGAAGTCCACTATTGTATCCTTCTGCTATCTAGTTAGTGGGCCTCGCTGTGCTAAATCTGTTTTCATACTACGTTTGTCTTTTCACCTTAACTCACCGTTATTATATGTGGGGGGCTACTATCTCCTGTGGGGAATTTTCCTCTGGAGGCAAGCCAGGACTGTGTTTCATCTATTAGGGGTAGTTAGTCCTCCGGCTGGTGCGAGACGTCTAGCGAAAACGTAGGCACGTTCCCTGGCTACTATTAGTTGTGTGTATAGGTTTAGCATCGCGGTCAGCTCTAGTTTCCATCACCCGAGAGCTTGTCCGTTTTTCTATGTTTCTGATGTTCCCCTGCCATTGGGAACCATAACAGGTTGGCCAGAAATACATCACCATCATAGGCCTCCCTGCACTCCTTTCACAAGTCCTGATCATGGATAACTCCGATGAAACTGGCATCAGATAGAATGGTCTTGGATGGGGCTCCAGGTACAGAATCCGCAGCATGGATTCGGGATAAAGCATCAGCCTTCCCATTACGTGAACCTGGACGGTACGAGATAACAAAGTTAAACTGATTTAAAAATAAGTTCCAATGAGCCTGACGAGGAGAAAGACATCTAGCGGATCGAAGGAACTGCGATGGTCAGTTAGCACTATGATCTGTTGTGCAGCTCCTTGCAGATAATGCCTCCATTCTTTGAAAGCCGCAATAATAGCAGCAATTCCTTGCCTCCCACGTCGTAATTCTTCTCTGCTGAGGTTAGTCTACGGGAAAAGAAAGCATAAGGATGTAGCAGACCCTTCTCTCCAGTTCTTTGGGAGAGAATAGTCCCCAAAGCATTATCAGAAGCGTCCACCTCCACAATGAAAGAAAGTGTTGGATCTGGGTGTATCAACAGCGATGCTGATGTGAAACAAATCTTAAGCTGATCAAAAGTTTTTTGAGCCTGTGATGACCACTTAAAGGGCTTTTCCTTCTTTGTCAAGGAAGTAATGGGACGGACAATATCAGAAAAATTTCGAATGAAGCGTCTGTAAAAATTTGCAAAACCAATAAAACGTTAGACCTCCTTAAAGTTTGTGGGTACCGGCCAGTCAAGGATAGCCTGAATCTTACCAGATTCCATGTTCAGCCCCTGGGGAGAGATGATATAACCTAAGAACTGTATCTCAGAATGATGGAACTCACATTTCTCTGGCTTAATATACAGATGGTTCTCTTTCAGATGTCTTAAAACAGTTTTGACATGTTCTTCATGTTCCTGTAGAGAGTCAGAAAAGATTAGTATATTGTCCAAATAGATCACCACAAACTGGTCCAACAAATCTCTGAAAATGTCATTAGCAAGGTGTTGAAACGTTGAAGGGCGTTACAAGATATTCAAAGTGTCCATATCGGCATCTGAATGCTGTCTTCCACTCATCCCCTGGACGAATACGCACCAAATTATAAGCCCCATGAAGATCCAGTTTAGAGAACACCTTAGCATGGCGGACTCTTTCCAGTAATTCGGGAATCAGAGGCAAAGGGTAACGGTTTCGTACGGTTACCTTATTGAGTTCCCGATAGTCAACACAGGGTCTCAGGGTCCCATCCTTCTTTTTTACAAAAAATATAGGTGCCCCTGCTGGTGAGGAAGAAGGACGTATGAAGCCTTTGGCCAGATTTTCATCAATATACTCCTTTAAGGCTTGAAGCTCAGGTGCCGCCAAAGGGTATACGTTACCAAAAGGAATAGCTGCCCCAGGAAACAGCTCAATGGGACAGTCATAATGCCTGTGTGGAGGAAGCTGATCTGCATTCTTCTTGTCACAGATGTCAGAGAACTCTTTATATGCTGGAGGTAAAGAAAATACCTGTACATGTGGTTTCGTAGCCGTGGGCTCAGGGACAGCTTCTGTTAACACTGAATTGCTCCTTGTTGGAAAGATAATCTCCTTGGTCTCCCAGTTGATAACATGGGTTCTGAGAATGCAACCAAGGAATGCCTAAAATCACAGGAAAATGAGAAGAAATTAGCAAGAAAGAAAGTTGCTCCTGATGATTAGGCTCCAACAAAATTTCAAGTTGTACGGTCTCCTGATCCACAGGCCCAGAGATTAAAGGTGACCCATCCACTGTTTCCATGGTAATTGGAGAGGCTCTTTGCTGAATTTCAATACCATGTTCCTTGGCAATTGCAATATCCATGAAATTGCCACCTGCCCCAGAGTCAATCATAGCTGCACTGGAAATCCACTGTCCTGAACACAGGATCTTAATAGGGAGAGAACAGTGAGAGTTCTTTTCCTTAAGCTCCTTGGGGGGTGAAGTCATAGAAAGTGAATGTAATACAGCATTTAAAGGCAGGCTACATTCAGAGATGTCAGACTCATCATCACAGTTGTCATACTCCCCTACTGCTGCTAGCACCTTGTTAGGCCGTCTAGGACACTTAGGACAATTGATCAAGAAGTGGTCAGACTGACCACAGTAGAAACATAGACTTTCACGAAGGCGATGCTCCCGGCGCTCATTGATCTCATGCCTCTGAACGGAATCAATTTGCATGGGCACCTCCTCCACCTCCCGAGATGTTTTACCTGTAGGCTCTTTGGAAGGAAGGGAAAAGTTAGAAATACGGTTATATGCAGCAAACTTCTCCTGCCTACGCTCAGTAAGGCGAATGTCAATGTGCACACAATGCTGTATAAATGTCTCCAGCTCTTGTGACTCAGAGCGAGCTAGTTCATCTTTTACAATACTAGACAGACCCCTTTTAAAAATAGGCAATTGTGCATAACTGTCCCAATTGGTATCTACCGCTAATCTCCTGAATTCAGTAGCATATTCAATAACAGAACATTTAGCCTGGCGTAAAGACAATAAAGCAGATTCAGCGGTTGCACGGTGATTAGGATCATCAAACATTAATGCCATAGTGGCCAAGAAATCATCCAAGTTATTTAACCATGGGTCACGAGACTCAATCATCGGATTCGCCCAGGCGAGCGCTCATGCGGTCAGCAGCATTATTACACACAATACTTTGGATCTATCATTAGGAAAACGGTCAGCATGCACATCAAGATATAGCATACATTGATTCACAAAGCCACGAAATTTGTCACGATCACCATTAAATCTGAATGGGGGCAACTTAGGTGGGCTAGCTGTTGGCGGTTGCCCAGAGGGTAAAGTCGCTTGTGCAGCTATTTGCGTGCTTATGTCCTGAAAAGCCCGTCCATACTGGGACTCTATGCCAGCAAGTTTGTTTTCCTGGGCTGCCATGCGGGTGCTTAAGTCCTGCAAAGTCTGTCCAAACACTTGTTGATTGTGTTCAAAGCTTCCAAACTTCTTTTGCAGACCTTCCACATCTTTCTGCAGTGATCTAATTATGGAAAACACCTGCTCTAATCTGCTTTCTGCAGTCATTGTTCTAGCAGTCTCCCCTTTTTTGACTAGAGTATCCTGTAATAATTGTAGGGGATAACTCAGGAGACTCTTTACATGGAACAAGACAACTACAGGACACAGTTTTATAAGTGGTAAAGTCTATATTATCACAGGGTGATTCAAACAGGTGCAGAGAGAAACTCAAGTCCACAGCACTTGGTGTAAATATTAGATGCAGCTTAGCAGTTTATAGGGAACTTCAGAGGAAAATGCAATCACGCAGAAAGTCTATGAAGCACAATTATTCTTGAGGATGCTTGACATGAATAAGTCCTTGCTTAGTCCAAAACACAGATAGATGTGCTTATAAGGCAGTCAGGGAGGCCTGGGTAATAGTCTCAGGTTTTTGCAGAGCAGCAACAGCTTACATGTCCAGCAAATGCAGATGGAAGTAAACACGAACAGCAGATGAAGGAGGATTACTGGAAACTGGTGTATGCAGCAGGAACTCAGAGCAGAGTAGCATGATCACCACACAGGTTCACAGGAGCAGGTATACAGCCAGGGAGTAATCAGAGTCAGGAGCTGGATGCAAGGCAGAATACTCTAGCACAGACTGAAGGCTGGGGTGGAGTTTTATAGCAGGAAGACATAGTGCACATGAGACCAAAGACGCCATCTTGGAAAAGGGCAGTAATGCATAAAAGGTAAAAAAATGTTCAGAGTCCTGACACTTTCCTCCACAGACTGGGCACCATATAATTGGTAAAAAAAAGAATTAAAATAAAAAATAGTGATATACTCACCTTCTGATGGCCTCCGGAGTCTTCCCGCCTCTCAGCGGTGCACGCGGCCGCTTCCATTCCTATAGATGATTTGTGTGAAGGCCCTGCGATGACGTCGCGGTCACGTGACTATGACGTCATCGCAGGTCCTGAACACAAAGCATCTATAGGAACGGAATCCGCCGCGTGCATCGCTGAGGAGATTGGGGGCCATCAGAAGGTGAGTATAACCATTTTTTAAATTTTTTTATTTTTAACATTATATCTTTTTACTATTGAGGCTGCATAGGCAGCATCAATAGTAAAAAATTGGTCACACTTGTCAAACACTATGTTTGACAAGCGTGACCAACCTGTCAATCAGTTTTCCAAGAGATGCTACAGATCGCTTGGAAAACGCTAGCATTCTGCAAGCTAATTATGCTTGCAAAATGCCAGGAATTTGTATGCAAATTCCGCATGCGATATACCCATGGCAGGAGTTGCAGAATTGCCGCGGAAATTTCCGCGGCAATTCTGCAACGTGTGCACTTAGCCTCAGAGTGAGGAAACATTCCTGTGTGCCTTAAACCTGTTGCCAAGTGAGTGTTCCCCAACACATACAGTGAGCACTACACTACATATGGTGCTAGACTGCAAGCAAGGGTCCAGGAAGCACGTAATTGCTGTGGATCGGCGGGTCCACGAAGATTTCAAGCTTCTGGTGGTAACTCGGCAAGGTTTCAAATTTTGCTGGAGCCATTTGGAGGTCCGCAAAGCCGTCTGGAGCTGTGTGGAGCTTGGCAGAGTAGTACGGAGCCATGCAGAGAGATGCAGAACCTTGCGGAACCGTGCAGAGCCTGACAGAGCAATGCAGAGCTTCGCTGTACAGAGCTGTGCAGAGCCCTGTGGAGCCAGACAGAGCCTGGCAGAGAGGTGAGGAGCCTTGTGGAGCGGCTGCAGAAGTGGTAGCAGTGGCATGTGAACAGCAGCCGAAGGTGCCAGGAGAGCTAGTGTCTGCAGCAGGAGCTGTGGCAGTGCCAGCAGGAGCTGGGGAGGTGTCATAAAAGGACATTGGTGGTCCAGGTTGCACAAACTCTTAAAGGGCCAGTGCAAGCCCAGAGAGATATCAGTGTACTGTGCAAACTTTGGCCTGAGTGCTATGGGGAGTCCACGGGGTGTAACCCAGAGAGGGGTGGTGTCCCAAAAGGGGGCAGTGACCCAAACAGGGATGGTTGCCCAGAATGAAGTGGAGTCCCAAAAGGTGCAGTGACCCAAATAGGGGTGGTGGCCAAAAAAAGGGCGGCGGTGAATGCGCCATTAGACTATACCGGGGAACAGCAAAGTTCATGCTATAGTTTGGATTGCTCGGCCAATGGGGTGACACGACAGTGTCCCTTCTGGCTGGAGGGAGAAAGTGTGATGGACTGATAGACCCAGGGAGTGGAGTGTATTTACTGAGGACCCTTCCTGGACCTTCTATGTCGCCTGGGACAAAGTCAAAAGTAAGTGGCACATGTGAGGATGTTAAAAGACTTTTGACAGTCCTCCTCTACATTGAGGCAACTGAGGTTTCCATGTACCACAAAGTGGGGGTAGTTCCGGACTTGCTGTATCCTATGGTAATAGGTCAGATTTGGAAGCACTGTCGAACTGGTGGACAAAGGGACAAGTGTCTGTAGAATTAATATGTATGGGAGGGAATAGAGAATGCGCCGCCTAGAGTTGACAGTCCTAAATTAGTCATGACCAAGGAAAATGGTGGATTGACCCAAATTGGCGACATGACGGTGGAAGCAATACCAGAAAGTGTGACCGTTAGAAGGGAGGTAGCTCCAGGAGAAGGGTCCAACACCTGTTTAAGTGGTGACTGTTGGTTCCAGGATGACAGATTGAGCAGTGGTGACTCCCATTCAGACGGGTCGGACATAGGGGTGACCAGAGGGAAGGGTGTGTCTGCCCAAAATACAGACAGGATGTCACCTGACATGTATCACAGGATGACTGAAAGTGATGTGGTAGTTAAAGAGTGGAGCTGACACCCAGATATAGAGCAACTTGAGAGTTCACCATACTGTGGGTTGTGACAGACTCCGGGGGTGACTGAGACTCTAAGAAAGAAAGGTAAAACAACAAGGAAGGGCCTCCAGGAAGGACAAGTCCTCCCATTGCCGGAGACATAAAAGGCACAAAGAGGTTGAACCAGTTGTACCTTGTGAAGATATGAATAAAGAAAAGACAGTGTCTTGTGCTTTTGTTTAAGATGTGGATTCTCTTCCAAACTGTACAAGGAAGGTGAATGCATTCATGTTGCCCCTAAAAACCGCTAGGTTGCAGTCTGATGATCGGTGCGATAGGAGAAGGAACCCTGGAGAGCGCTGGTGGAGCGAGAATCCACGACGGTCACAGAGAACAAACCTGTCATAGACCCACATCTGCGGTGACAGAAAAAGGTGAGATAATAGAAGATGGTGAAGTCTCCAAAGGAGAAGTTGGCAGATTCCTGTTTTCTGTAGTATTTTCCAAAGAACCCAGGGTTAAAAGTTGCAGAGTGCTGAATGTCTGGTGTGCGCTGACATCATATCATTACTAATTACAAGTACAAAAGTGATTTATATGCAATTATATATACACAAATCAGTTATTTCCAGAGAAGTATTGCTGCAAAGTCAAATGTAACTTAGGACTCAATACACATTACCATTCATTCACTTGATATATTTACATTGAAGAATAATGTATGTAATTAATCATGTGATTGAAGCTTTCACAGATAATCGGTTTCTTGAGTTGCAGCTTTGAGGGGGACATGATTCCTAAGTAGCAGACTCAGATAGTTCTTAGCTATGAACTTCTGTAAACATCAAAGTTTGTCATGGATTTTTAAAGTAATTACTTTTAGTGTTTTATTTATAATGAATTAAAAATGACTATGTTCCAGTGCTATTTTATCATTTTCATGGTTATGGAGTACATAAAAAGTCTATCAAATTGCTGAACAAGGTTTCCTGAAATTAATTCTGCTCTATTGCCAACTTTAAATCAACTGTAGCTTGCAAATTAATTTATGTGTAATATTTACAGAGGAATGAATCAAAAAGGTAAGCAGATGAAAAGAAGATATTTTTCGTTGATCTGTGATTCTGAAATTATACAGAACAAAACAGATAAAAAAAGTAGATAATTTAAAATGGAACATGCACACTGTGAAAAACAAGCAAAATAATGTATCCAATGCGAAAAGAATTTTGGGGTAATTAATATCACTGTTTGGTCAGTATTGTATGACTACTTTTTACCTTTGTTTGTAGGCCTATTGTCTGCATCAATTAAAGAGGAGCTGTCACCAGGTCAAAACTAACAAGTGTTTAGTCTCATTTTATCCCTGCTGCTCCCCTGGATATTCCTCTTTTTTAAAAATCTGTCATTTGGTTCCAGAAATATGGGCGTTTTTTATTTAGTATGCCCAATATGCTAAATTTTATGCTATTTACCATAAAATTGATCAGAAGGAAAATATGAAGAGAAGTCTGTAGGTAAGCCCCCCAAAGAATCCTGTGAGCAATGCCATCTCGGTAAAGACCTTAAACACGAGAGCATTAGTTAGATTTTGGAACTGTGTGACGAATTTTAGAAAACAAAAAAGAAAAGTACTCAGGTGAGCTGGGAGAAAAAAATAAGAACTGGTCACACAGACCTGATGCCAGGTCCTCTGTAAATAGAATGTGTAATGTCATCAGTTAATGGGAATAGGACCTTGTGCATTTTTACCTTTTTATCGTGTGCATATTTCATTTTCGAAATTATCTGCATGTTTTTATCTATTTGGGTCCAGTAATAATAAATCAAAGAAAGTTATTCAAGCTGTTTGTGCTTTGGGAGGGTTGCTTATTTTGCAGGAACCTCACTGGTGTATTGTTTAGGCCTAGCGTGTGTAGTTATATTACTCAAAGACGTGGTGTACGTAAGAACAGTGCATTAATTGTCTCTAGATATCTTTAGATATCAGTAGATTATTCATACTCTGCATAAAAGTTGTTTTAGTAAAATTATATCTATAATATAACGCTGGGAGCGTCACTCTGTCCGAAGCCTTTATAGACTGTGCAAGCGCAAGCGCCGGCGCAGTCTGGACCCCACGGAGTGACGCTCCCAGGAGATCGCGGTATGCGTAAGCACTGAACGCACACCGCGATCTCCAACGGAGAAGCAGGGACGAGCCAGGAGGGTGAGTATGTGATATTTACCTGTCCCCGTTCCAGCGATGCGCGCTCCATCCTCCGCCTGAACTGAACGGTTCAGAGGGCTCGATGACGCGCTTAATGCGCGCCGCCCTCTGACTGAACAGGCAGAGGACCCGGAAGATGGAGCGGCGCGTAGCAGTGGAACGTTGGACAGGTAAATATAGCAAGTGCCGGGGGCCTGAGCTAGCGGCGACTCCGGCACCTGACCCCCCAGCGCGCCGGTGTCCCCGCCTGCTCAGGACGCCAGCACTCGGCATCCAGCACAGCCACGCACAGCCGCCCACACTCACCAGAGCCACGCACAGCCGCCCACCCTCACCAGAGCCACGCACAGCCGCCCACACTCACCAGAGCCACGCACAGCCGCCCACACTCACCACCGCCACGCACAGCTGCCCACACTCACCAGAGCCACACACAGCCGCCCACACACACCAGAGCAACACACAGCCGCCCGTACTCACCACCGCCACGCACAGCCGCCCACACTCACCACCGCCACGCACAGCCGCCCACACTCACCAGAGCCACGCACAGCCGCCCACACTCACCAGAGCAACGCACAGCCGCCCGCACTCACCACCGCCACGCACAGCCGCCCGCACTCACCACCGCCACGCACAGCCGCCCACACTCACCACCGCCACGCACAGCCGCCCGCACTCACCACCGCCACGCACAGCCGCCCGCACTCACCACCGCCACGCGCAGCCGCCCACACTCACCACTGCCACGCGCAGCCGCCCGCACTCACCACAGCCGCCCGCACTCACCACAGCCGCCCGCACTCACCACAGCCACGCACAGCCATCCGCACTCACCACCGCCACGCACAGCCGCCCGCACTCACCACCACCACGCACAGCCGCCCGAACTCACCACAGCCGCCCACACTCACCACCGCCACGCACAGCCGCCCGCACTCACCACCGCCACGCACAGCCTCCCGCACTCACCACAGCCGCTCGCACTCACCACAGCCACGCACAGCCGTCCGCACTCACCACCGCCACGCACAGCCGCCCGTACTCACCACCGCCACGCACAGCCGCCCGCACTCACCGCCGCCACGCATAGCCGCCCGCACTCACCACAGCCGCCCGCACTCAGCACAGCCACGTGCAGCCGCCCGCACTCTGCACAGCCGCCCGCACTCTGCACAGCCGCCCGTACTCTGCACAGCCACCCGCAGTCAGGGCGCAGGATGGGAGCACATGACAGGATGGGGACGCAGGATGGAGCAGCACATGATAAGATGTGGGCGCAGGATGGAACAGCACATGACAGGATGGGGACGCAGGATGGAGCACCACATGACAGGATGGGGGCGCAGGATGGGAGCACATGACAGGATGGGGACGCAGGACGTGAGCACATGACAGGATGGGGATGCAGGATGGAGCAGCACATGACAGGATGGGGCGCAGGATGGAGCAGCACATGACAGGATGGGAGAGCAAGATGGGAAGATGGGAGCAGCACATACCAGGATGGAGACCATATACCAATATAAATGCTCACCACCCAGGCGTAGAATGGGTTCAATAGCTAGTTAATAATATTTGAGAGAGAACCCTGTTGATCATTAGAGTTTACATTTTACAGGCGAGAGAGTGGTCCCCGCTGATGATAAGAGCTTACACTTTACAGGACAGCGAGAGAAACACCTTGTTAGGGCTAGCGGAATGCACCAAATAATTAGGATGGTATAAGGTGCGTTCGCAGCCCGGGGTCCACCGTGCAGAGATGGAACCTGCTGCTGAGTAATGACAGACTATATGGCAGAATAATGTGGATACACACACGGGTTAGCTTCACCCGGTATAAAGGAAGCGAACCCTGTTGAGTCACAGGGCCGCATTACCGCGCAAAGAGCGCAAGCAAAGAGTCACAGAACTCTGTCCCAAGACTAAGGGAAAGAGTTCCTCTAGACCTCTTGCGCTCGACACCGCAACTGGGGTGTCAGAGATTAACAGAAATAATAATAATTTAATGCACAAGAGTGCGTGCAGTGCCGCTCTGGCGGACGCCACTAACCACCCAGACTTGGGCCAGGAAAGCGCTCTATTAGCGCACAGCGCCGCACTGGCGGTCACTGCTATCAGACGCAGTATCGTGTGCTAGCTGTGCGGAATAGCACTGTCAGGTGCTAGTTAGCTTTCACCATTCGTGAGCAGTCAACAACACTAGGGATGGGAATGATTTGGAACTTTCATCCATCGACAGGCATACATCCACACATACGTTACTAAGTTTACACTAGCGCATTGCCGTGCGGCCATGCAAACATTTTATAGCGGAAGCTCTCCAGGACCTTCCTAGTTGTCCAATAGGAGCTGCTACAGGACCTGAGCATGTGACCCCCTGACCTCCAATGAGAGGTTGTCCCTTGGGCATGCTCAGAAGAATAAAAGCAGGACTTATTCCCAGGGACGCCTGCTCGCCGCTGATCAGTACTGGTTACAATGGCTGAGCCTGGAAGGACAGCAGTGACCAGCCGCACAGTATCAGCTTGAGCCAGAAGCTGGGACCGACATCTCTGCTGAGCAGGTTCCACTGCAGCTGGAAGAGAATGGGAGACCACAGCAGAGATGGTTCGAGATTCCTCGGTGGGAACTCGACACCTAACACACCTTGACCACAAGAGATTACACTTTAAAGGACAGTGAGAGAAACACCTTAACCATAACAGCACCATAAGATCTTCCACTTTACAGGTAAGATAGAGAAGACTCTGTTGACCATAAGAGCTTACAATTCTTACACTATACAAGTGGGAGAGATATAGAGATGACCCCGCTGACTAGGGTTGAGCGAAACGGGTCGATCATTTTCAAAAGTCGCCGACTTTTGGCTAAGTCGGCGTCTCATGAAACCCGATCTGACCCCTGTGCTTGTCGGCCATGCGGTACGCGACTTTCGCGCCAAAGTCGCGTTTCAATGACGCGAAAAGCGCCATTTCTCAGCCAATGAAGGTGAACGCAGAGTGTGGGCAGCGTGATGACATAGATCCTGGTCCCCACCATCTTAGAGAAGGGCATTGCAGTGATTGGCTTGCTGTCTGCGGCGTCACAGGGGCTATAAAGGGGCGTTCCCGCCGACCGCCATCTTACTGCTGCTGATCTGAGCTTAGGGAGAGGTTGCTGCCGCTTCGTCAGAAGCAGGGAGAGCGTTAGGCAGGGTCCACAAACCACCAAACCGCTTGTGCTGTAGCGATTTCCACTGTCCAACACCACCTTCGGTGTGCAGGAACAGTGGAAGCTATTTTTTTTTTCCTCAGCGCTGTAGCTCATTGGGCTGCCCTAGAAGGCTCCGTGATAGCTGTATTGCTGTGTGTACGCCACTGTGGAAACCAACTGCTTTTTTCAAAGCACATATCCTCTTGTTCCTTTCTGCACAGCTATCTTTTTTGTTTGTCCACACTTTTTATTTAATTTGTGCATCAGTCCACTCCTATTGCTGCCTGCCATACCTGGCTTAGATTACTGCAGGGAGATAGTAATTGTAGGACAGTCCCTGTTTTTTTTTTTTTTTTGGGGGAGATTAAGATTGGCATTTCTGCTACAGTGCCATCCCTGTGTGTGCCATCTCTCACTGAGTGGGCCATAGAAAGCCTATTTATTTTTTCCGTGATTTGTGTTCTAAATTCTACCTCAACACAAAAACACTACATCAATCAGTGGTAGAAAAATGTTGGCCTCAGTCAGGGCTTGTGTGCCACTGCTGTGTGTGCTATCTCTCATTCAGTGGGCTATAGAAAGCCTATTTATTTATTTATTTTTTTTCTTATTATTTGGTTTCTAAAGTCTCCCTGAAAAAAAAAAAAAAAAAAAAAACAGTGGGAGAGTAATATTGCCCTTTCAGCTTGTGTGCCAGTCTTGACTCCTGGGTGTGCCACCTCTCTCTCATTCAGTGGGCCATAGAAAGCCTATTTATTTTTTTGTTTTTTTTAATATTATTTGGTTTCTAAAGTCTCCCTGAAAATAAAAAAAAAAAACTTAAAAAAACAGTGGGAGAGTAATATTGCCCTTTCAGCTTGTGTGCCAGTCTTGACTCCTGGGTGTGCCACCTCTCTCATTCAGTGGGCCATAGAAAGCCTATTTATTTTTTTTTTTAAATATTATTGGGTTTCTAAAGTCTCCCTTAAAAAACAAAAAATACATAAAAAAACAGTGGGAGAGTAATATTGCCCTTTCAGCTTGTGTGCCAGTCTTGACTCCTGGGTGTGCCACCTCTCTCATTCAGTGGGCCATAGAAAGCATTTTTTTTTTCCTTGATTTGTGTTCTAAAATCTACCTCAACACAAAAACACTACATCAATCAGTGGTAGAAAAATATTGGCCTCAGTCAGGGCTTGTGTGCCACTGCTGTGTGTGCTATCTCTCATTCAGTGGGCTATAGAAAGCCTATTTATTTATTTATTTTTTTTCTTATTATTTGGTTTCTAAAGTCTCCCTGAAAAAAAAAAAAAAAACAGTGGGAGAGTAATATTGCCCTTTCAGCTTGTGTGCCAGTCTTGACTCCTGGGTGTGCCACCTCTCTCTCATTCAGTGGGCCATAGAAAGCCTATTTATTTTTTTGGTTTTTTTAATATTATTTGGTTTCTAAAGTCTCCCTGAAAATAAAAAAAAAAAACCTTAAAAAAACAGTGGGAGAGTAATATTGCCCTTTCAGCTTGTGTGCCAGTCTTGACTCCTGGGTGTGCCACCTCTCTCATTCAGTGGGCCATAGAAAGCCTATTTATTTTTTTTTTTAAATATTATTGGGTTTCTAAAGTCTCCCTTAAAAAACAAAAAATACATAAAAAAACAGTGGGAGAGTAATATTGCCCTTTCAGCTTGTGTGCCAGTCTTGACTCCTGGGTGTGCCACCTCTCTCATTCAGTGGGCCATAGAAAGTCTATTTATTTTTTTTTTTAAATATTATTGGGATTCTAAAGTCTCCCTTAAAAAACAAAAAATACATAAAAAAACAGTGGGAGAGTAATATTGCCCTTTCAGCTTGTGTGCCAGTCTTGACTCCTGGGTGTGCCACCTCTCTCATTCAGTGGGCCATAGAAAGCATTTTTTTTTTCCTTGATTTGTGTTCTAAAATCTACCTCAACACAAAAACACTACATCAATCAGTGGGAGAAAAATATTGGCCTCAGTCAGGGCTTGTGTGCCACTGCTGTGTGTGCTATCTCTCATTCAGTGGGCTATAGAAAGCCTATTTATTTATTTATTTTTTTTCTTATTATTTGGTTTCTAAAGTCTCCCTGAAAAAAAAAAAAAAAAAAACAGTGGGAGAGTAATATTGCCCTTTCAGCTTGTGTGCCAGTCTTGACTCCTGGGTGTGCCACCTCTCTCTCATTCAGTGGGCCATAGAAAGCCTATTTATTTTTTTGGTTTTTTTAATATTATTTGGTTTCTAAAGTCTCCCTGAAAATAAAAAAAAAAAAACTTAAAAAAACAGTGGGAGAGTAATATTGCCCTTTCAGCTTGTGTGCCAGTCTTGACTCCTGGGTGTGCCACCTCTCTCATTCAGTGGGCCATAGAAAGCCTATTTATTTATTTTTTAAAATATTATTGGGTTTCTAAAGTCTCCCTTAAAAAACAAAAAATACATAAAAAAACAGTGGGAGAGTAATATTGCCCTTTCAGCTTGTGTGCCAGTCTTGACTCCTGGGTGTGCCACCTCTCTCATTCAGTGGGCCATAGAAAGTCTATTTATTTTTTTTTTTAAATATTATTGGGATTCTAAAGTCTCCCTTAAAAAACAAAAAATACATAAAAAAACAGTGGGAGAGTAATATTGCCCTTTCAGCTTGTGTGCCAGTCTTGACTCCTGGGTGTGCCACCTCTCTCATTCAGTGGGCCATAGAAAGCATTTTTTTTTTTTTCCTTGATTTGTGTTCTAAAATCTACCTCAACACAAAAACACTACATCAATCAGTGGGAGAAAAATATTGGCCTCAGTCAGGGCTTGTGTGCCACTGCTGTGTGTGCTATCTCTCATTCAGTGGGCTATAGAAAGCCTATTTATTTATTTATTTTTTTTCTTATTATTTGGTTTCTAAAGTCTCCCTGAAAAAAAAAAAAAAAAAAAAACAGTGGGAGAGTAATATTGCCCTTTCAGCTTGTGTGCCAGTCTTGACTCCTGGGTGTGCCACCTCTCTCTCATTCAGTGGGCCATAGAAAGCTTATTTATTTTTTTGGTTTTTTTAATATTATTTGGTTTCTAAAGTCTCCCTGAAAATAAAAAAAAAAAAACTTAAAAAAACAGTGGGAGAGTAATATTGCCCTTTCAGCTTGTGTGCCAGTCTTGACTCCTGGGTGTGCCACCTCTCTCTCATTCAGTGGGCCATAGAAAGCCTATTTATTTTTTTGGGTTTTTTAATATTATTTGGTTTCTAAAGTCTCCCTGAAAATAAAAAAAAAAAAACTTAAAAAAACAGTGGGAGAGTAATATTGCCCTTTCAGCTTGTGTGCCAGTCTTGACTCCTGGGTGTGCCACCTCTCTCTCTCATTCAGTGGGCCATAGAAAGGCTATTTATTTTTTTGGTTTTTTTAATATTATTTGGTTTCTAAAGTCTCCCTGAAAAAAAAAAAAAAAATAAATTAGGTGGGAGATTAATATTGACATTAGTGCTTGAGTGACAGTCCTGCGTGTGTGTCATCTCTGTGATTTTGTGCCACAGAAAACAGAGTGTGTAACATTGTGCCTGATTTTCCTTGTGGTCTCACCAACCTGTTAAGGGATATTGAAATCATACTGAAGTTATAGCTCACCGTGTAAGTTGTTTGACAGCAACAAATAAAGTTACTTTGGTTAAGATTTTAAAACAATGAGGAAGTCTGGTGCAAGAGGTCGTCGTGGGCGTTCATTGTCAGCTGGTAATGATGGTAGTGGTAGTGGAGCATCAGGTGGTCGTGGGGATAAAAATATTCCACCTAAGTCTGGAGCTGTGGAGCCAGTTTCGTCGTCAGGCTACACAAGGCCTCGAACGCTCTCTTTTCTGGGAGTAGGAAAACCGCTTTTAAAGGCGGAGCAGCAACAGCAGGTTTTGGCTTACATTGCAGACTCAGCCTCTAGCTCTTTTGCCTCCTCTTCCGAAACTGGTAAATGTAAAAGCAGCGCGTCACTTGTGGATGTTCACGGTCAGGGACAAGTCGCTTCCTTGTCCTCCTCAGCAAAAACTACAACAAGAGAGAAGGATGCAGCAGGCGACACAACGGGTCACTCCATGGAGCTCTTTACACATACCGTCCCTGGCTTAGAAAGTGAAACATTTAACAGGCCATGCCCATTACAAGTATATTCTGACATGGAGTGCACTGATGCACAGCCACAGCCAGAGTACTATGCTGCTCCTTTGACTCAGACCACCACATTGCCCTCTCAGGGTACAGATCCACAATCAGACCCTGATGAGACTATGTTGCCCCGCCACGAACGCTATACCACCGACCGACACAGTGACACAGACGAAGTTGCACACGAGCTCGAAGAGGAGGTAATAGATGACCCAGTTATTGACCCCGATTGGCAGCCATTGGGGGAACAGGGTGCAGGCGGCAGTAGTTCAGAAGCGGAGGTGGAGGAGGGGCCGCAGCAGGCATCAACATCGCAACAGGTTCCATCTGCCGGGCCCGTATCTGGCCCAAAACGCGTGTCAAAGCCAAAACCTGTTGGAGGACAGCGTGGCCATCCGGTTAAAGCTCAGTCTGCAATCCCTGAAAAGGGATCCGAGTCTAGGAAGAGTGCAGTCTGGCATTTTTTTAAACAACATCCAACTGATCAGCGCAAAGTCATCTGTCAAAAATGTTCAACTAGCTTAAGCAGAGGTCAGAATCTGAAAAGTCTAAATACTAGTTGCATGCATAGACACTTAACCACCATGCATTTTCAAGCCTGGACTAACTACCAAACGTCCCTTAAGGTTGTAGCACCCTCGGCCAATGAAGCTAGTCAGCAACGCAACATCCCTTCCGTCACTGTAAGGCCACCATTTTCCGCACCACCGGCAGTATCTGTGCAGGTTTCTTTGCCAGCCAAAAGCAGTCAGGGTCAGGGAACCACCAGTTTTGTAGGAGGAAATATTGCATCTAGGGCACCGGCAGAAACAATACCGTCTCCAACCGTCTCTCAGTCTGCCATGTACACCGGCACACCCGAAAGTTCCACGATCTCCAGCTCTCCAGTCCAGCTCACCCTACATGAGACTCTGGTTAGAAAAAGGAAGTACTTATCCTCGCATCCGCGTACACAGGGTTTTAACGCCCACATAGCTAGACTAATCTCGTTAGAGATGATGCCCTACCGGTTAGTTGAAAGCGAAACTTTCAAAGCCCTGATGGAGTACGCTGAACCACGATACGAGCTACCCAGTCGACACTTTTTTTCCAGAAAAGCCATCCCAGCCCTGCACCAGCATGTTAAACAGCGCATCGTCCATGCACTCAGGCAATCTGTGAGTACAAAGGTGCACCTGACTACAGATGCATGGACCAGTAGGCATGGCCAGGGACGTTATGTGTCCATCACGGCACACTGGGTGAATGTGGTGGATGCAGGGTCCACAGGCGACATCAATTTAGGGACAGTTGTGCCTAGCCCACGGTCTAGGAAACAGTTGGCTGTAGGCGTTCGCACCCCCTCCTCCTCCTCCTCCTCGTCCTCCTGCAGAAGCTACAGCTCTTCCACAGAACGCAGTCTGCCAACCACTCCATCGGCAGATGACACTGTTGCACACCAGTTGTCCCATTATGGGCCAGCTACTGCCAAGCGTCAGCAGGCTGTATTGGCTATGAAGTGTTTGGGCGACAACAGACACACCGCGGAAGTTCTATCCGAGTTCTTGCAACAAGAAACGCAGTCGTGGCTGGGCACAGTAGATCTTGAGGCAGGCAAGGTAGTGAGTGATAACGGAAGGAATTTCATGGCTGCCATCTCCCTTTCCCAACTGAAACACATTCCTTGCCTGGCTCACACCTTAAACCTGGTGGTGCAGTGCTTATTGAAAACTTATCCTGGGTTCTCCGACCTGCTCCTCAAAGTGCGTGCACTTTGCTCACATATCCGACGTTCGCCTGTACACGCCAGCCGTATGCAGACCTATCAGCGGTCTTTGAACCTTCCCCAGCATCGCCTAATCATAGACGTTGCAACAAGGTGGAACTCAACACTGCACATGCTTCAGAGACTGTGCGAACAGAGGCGTGCTGTTATTTATTTGTGGGAGGATACACGGGCAGGCAGTAGGATGGCAGACATGGAGTTGTCAGGTGTGCAGTGGTCTAAGATACAAGACATGTGTCAAGTCCTTCAGTGTTTTGAGGAATGCACACGGCTGGTTAGTGCAGACAACGCCGTAATAAGCATGAGCATCCCCCTAATGCGTCTGCTGATGCAAAGTTTGATGCACATAAAGGAGCAGGCGTCTGCACCAGAGGAAGAGGAAAGCCTTGATGACAGTCAGCCATTGTCTGGTCAGGGCAGTGTACAGGACGAGGTAGCTGGCGAAGAGGAGGTGGAGGACGAGGAGGATGATGGGGATGAGTATATTTTTAATGCCGAACCTTTCCCGGGGGCACAGGAAATTGGTTGCGTGTCACGGCCGGGTTCTGGTTTTTTGAGGGACACAAGTGACGTAGATTTGCCTGCAACTGCCCCTCAACCAATCACAACCGGAGATTTGACAACTGGAACTTTGGCCCACATGGCGGATTATGCCTTACGTATCCTAAAAAGGGACACACGCATTACGAAAATGATGAACGATGACGATTACTGGTTGGCCTGCCTCCTTGATCCACGCTATAAAGGCAAATTGCAAAATATTATGCCACATGAGAACTTGGAACTAATATTAGCAACCAAACAATCAACTCTTGTTGACCGTTTGCTTCAGGCATTCCCAGCACACAGCGCACGTGATCGTTCTCACACGAGCTCCAGGGGGCAGCAGACTAGGAGTGTTAGGGGTGCACACATCAGAAGTGGTGTTGGACAGAGGGGTTTTCTGACCAGGTTGTGGAGTGATTTTGCTATGACCGCAGACAGGACAGGTACTGCTGCATCAATTGAAAGTGACAGGAGACAACATTTGTCCAGTATGGTTACTAACTATTTTTCATCCCTTATCGATGTTCTCCCTCAACCGTCATTCCCATTTGATTACTGGGCCTCCAAATTAGACACCTGGCCAGAATTGGCAGAATATGCATTGCAGGAGCTTGCTTGCCCGGCAGCAAGTGTCCTATCAGAAAGAGTATTCAGTGCTGCAGGTTCAATATTAACCGAAAAAAGGACTCGTCTGGCTACCCAAAATGTTGACGATCTAACATTCATTAAAATGAACCACAACTGGATTTCGAAATCTTTTGCCCCACCTTGCCCGGCCGACACCTAGCTTTCCTATGAAAAGCTCTTGCCTGTGAATTACTTTTCTAATGTCTAATTTGCTGCAGCTGATTGTACAGCATACGACATGTTTACACCTCCCTAAATGGCCAAACTCCCCACACGGGGCCGTGGTATCGCGACTTGGCGCAAGCACCCGTGAGACTGCTGTTTGTCTGAAGAGGTGGGTGTGCTCGCTTTTGGTTGACGGCATTGCTACTGGGTCCCTCATAGTACAATGTAGTGTCTCTGGCGGTGGTGGTGCGCACCCAACGTCAGACACACCGTTGTAACATGAGGGGCCCTGGGGCGGTCCCGCCGGCCTCAAGAGAGTTCCCCCCTACCCCAGCTCAAAATGTGCTCTACCACGTGCAAAATTATGTCGCACAGCTCCACCAATCTTTAGTCTATTCGCTGACATCATTCAATGTCTGGCACTGACAATACAAATTTGTAGACATCTATGATGCAACTTAAAGTAGTCTGTGTCTGTGTCCTATATTGGCACCATTAAATAGTTACTGCCAAATTACTATGTCAGAAACTCAGTAGATGAGCCCACCCCTGTACCTAAGTATGACACCTTTTTTTTTGTTTTGGTTGTTTTGCGAGACATTAACATCTATTTATATTTTGGGAGTACTGGGACAGACACTCCTTGCACTACTCCTCCACTCACCACCAAGCTGCCTGTGTATCCATGTAACCGCTGTAAAGCTGCCATGAGCCTATTGTTTGTTATTTTAGGCCTTTGATAGCCTGTCTGCGGTCCCTACTTTAAATACTCCTCCACTCATCACCAGCTGCCTGCCCGTGTATCCATGTAACCGCTGTAAAGCTGCCATGAGCCTATTGTTTGTTATTTTAGGCCTTTGATAGCCTGTCTGCGGTCCCTACTTTAAATACTCCTCCACTGACCACCAAGCTGCCTGTGTATCCATGTAACCGCTGTAAAGCTGCCATGAGCCTATTGTTTGTTATTTTAGGCCTTTGATAGCCTGTCTGCGGTCCCTACTTTAAATACTCCTCCACTGACCACCAAGCTGCCTGCCCGTGTATCCATGTAACCGCTGTAAAACTGCCATAAGCCTATTGTTTGTTATTTTAGGCCTTTGATAGCCTGTCTGCGGTCCCTACTTTAAATACTCCTCCACTGACCACCAAGCTGCCTGCCCGTGTATCCATGTAACCGCTGTAAAGCTGCCATGAGCCTATTGTTTGTTATTTTAGGCCTTTGATAGCCTGTCTGCGGTCCCTACTTTAAATACTCCTCCACTGACCACCAAGCTGCCTGCCCGTGTATCCATGTAACCGCTGTAAAACTGCCATGAGCCTATTGTTTGTTATTTTAGGCCTTTGATAGCCTGTCTGCGGTCCCTACTTTAAATACTCCTCCACTCACCACCAAGCTGCCTGTGTATCCATGTAACCGCTGTAAAGCTGCCATGAGCCTATTGTTTGTTATTTTAGGCCTTTGATAGCCTGTCTGCGGTCCCTACTTTAAATACTCCTCCACTCACCACCAAGCTGCCTGTGTATCCATGTAACCGCTGTAAAGCTGCCATGAGCCTATTGTTTGTTATTTTAGGCCTTTGATAGCCTGTCTGCGGTCCCTACTTTAAATACTCCTCCACTGACCACCAAGCTGCCTGCCCGTGTATCCATGTAACCGCTGTAAAACTGCCATGAGCCTATTGTTTGTTATTTTAGGCCTTTGATAGCCTGTCTGCGGTCCCTACTTTAAATACTCCTCCACTCACCACCAAGCTGCCTGTGTATCCATGTAACCGCTGTAAAGCTGCCATGAGCCTATTGTTTGTTATTTTAGGCCTTTGATAGCCTGTCTGCGGTCCCTACTTTAAATACTCCTCCACTGACCACCAAGCTGCCTGCCCGTGTATCCATGTAACCGCTGTAAAACTGCCATGAGCCTATTGTTTGTTATTTTAGGCCTTTGATAGCCTGTCTGCGGTCCCTACTTTAAATACTCCTCCACTGACCACCAAGCTGCCTGCCCGTGTATCCATGTAACCGCTGTAAAACTGCCATGAGCCTATTGTTTGTTATTTTAGGCCTTTGATAGCCTGTCTGCGGTCCCTACTTTAAATACTCCTCCACTCACCACCAAGCTGCCTGTGTATCCATGTAACCGCTGTAAAGCTGCCATGAGCCTATTGTTTGTTATTTTAGGCCTTTGATAGCCTGTCTGCGGTCCCTACTTTAAATACTCCTCCACTCACCACCAAGCTGCCTGTGTATCCATGTAACCGCTGTAAAGCTGCCATGAGCCTATTGTTTGTTATTTTAGGCCTTTGATAGCCTGTCTGCGGTCCCTACTTTAAATACTCCTCCACTGACCACCAAGCTGCCTGCCCGTGTATCCATGTAACCGCTGTAAAGCTGCCATGAGCCTATTGTTTGTTATTTT
Organism: Ranitomeya variabilis; assembly: GCF_051348905.1. Taxonomy (NCBI): domain Eukaryota; kingdom Metazoa; phylum Chordata; class Amphibia; order Anura; family Dendrobatidae; genus Ranitomeya; species Ranitomeya variabilis. The sequence goes on along the minus strand of NC_135233.1, from coordinate 794,673,900 downwards.
AGGCCTTTGATAGCCTGTCTGCGGTCCCTACTTTAAATACTCCTCCACTCACCACCAAGCTGCCTGTGTATCCATGTAACCGCTGTAAAGCTGCCATGAGCCTATTGTTTGTTATTTTAGGCCTTTGATAGCCTGTCTGCGGTCCCTACTTTAAATACTCCTCCACTCACCACCAAGCTGCCTGCCCGTGTATCCATGTAACCGCTGTAAAACTGCCATGAGCCTATTGTTTGTTATTTTAGGCCTTTGATAGCCTGTCTGCGGTCCTTACTTTAAATACTCCTCCACTCACCACCAAGCTGCCTGTGTATCCATGTAACCGCTGTAAAGCTGCCATGAGCCTATTGTTTGTTATTTTAGGCCTTTGATAGCCTGTCTGCGGTCCCTACTTTAAATACTCCTCCACTGACCACCAAGCTGCCTGTCCGTGTATCCATGTAACCGCTGTAAAACTGCCATGAGCCTATTGTTTGTTATTTTAGGCCTTTGATAGCCTGTCTGCGGTCCCTACTTTAAATACTCCTCCACTCACCACCAAGCTGCCTGTGTATCCATGTAACCGCTGTAAAGCTGCCATGAGCCTATTGTTTGTTATTTTAGGCCTTTGATAGCCTGTCTGCGGTCCCTACTTTAAATACTCCTCCACTCACCACCAAGCTGCCTGTGTATCCATGTAACCGCTGTAAAGCTGCCATGAGCCTATTGTTTGTTATTTTAGGCCTTTGATAGCCTGTCTGCGGTCCCTACTTTAAATACTCCTCCACTCACCACCAAGCTGCCTGTGTATCCATGTAACCGCTGTAAAGCTGCCATGAGCCTATTGTTTGTTATTTTAGGCCTTTGATAGCCTGTCTGCGGTCCCTACTTTAAATACTCCTCCACTGACCACCAAGCTGCCTGCCCGTGTATCCATGTAACCGCTGTAAAACTGCCATAAGCCTATTGTTTGTTATTTTAGGCCTTTGATAGCCTGTCTGCGGTCCCTACTTTAAATACTCCTCCACTGACCACCAAGCTGCCTGCCCGTGTATCCATGTAACCGCTGTAAAACTGCCATGAGCCTATTGTTTGTTATTTTAGGCCTTTGATAGCCTGTCTGCGGTCCCTACTTTAAATACTCCTCCACTCACCACCAAGCTGCCCGTGTATCCATGTAACCGCTGTAAAACTTCCATGAGCCTATTGTTTGTTATTGTAGGCCTTTGATAGCCTGTCTGCGGTCCCTACTTTAAATACTCCTCCACTCACCACCAAGCTGCTCGTGTATCCATGTAACCGCTGTAAAACTGCCATGAGCCTATTGTTTGTTATTTTAGGCCTTCGAAGCCTGTCTGCGGTCCCTCCTTCCACTAGGCCTCCACTGACCAGACCACTGCTGCCCGTGTACCCCTGGAACCAATTTTAAAGTGCCTACAGCCAGCCCATTTTATTGTGTTAGGCCTTCAAAGCCTGTCTGCGGTCCCTCCTTCCACTAGGCCTCCACTGACCAGACCACTGCTGCCCGTGTACCCCTGGAACCAATAATAAAGTGCCTACAGCCAGCCCATTTTATTATGTTAGGCCTTTGAAGCCTGTCTGCGGTCCCTCCTTCCACTAGGCCTCCACTGACCAGACCACTGCTGCCCGTGTACCCCTGGAACCAATAATAAAGTGCCTACCGCCAGCCCATTTTATTATGTTAGGCCTTCGAAGCCTGTCTAAGGTCCCTCCTTCCACTAGGCCTCCACTCACCTGACCACTGCTGCCCGTGTACCCCTGGAACCAATAATAAAGTGCCTAGAGCCTATTTTTTTATTTAATTTAATATTAATAAAGCCAGGATGAACTACGATATACCACGCTATGAGCTACCCAGTTGACAATTCTTTTGCGAGAAAAGCCATCCCACCCCTCCACCTGCATGTTAAAGACCGCATTGTCCTTGCATTCTGTCAATTTGTCAGTCCAAAGGTATACCTGACAACAGACACATGGACCTGTAGGCCTGGCCACGGAAGGTTACGTGTCCTTTGTGGTTAAATGGGTTAATGTATTGGATGCATGGTCTACACAGGGGACAGCCTGCAAAGTCTGTCTGCAGTCCCTAATTCAAGTTGTCCTCAACTGAATAAAGCTGAGCTTCTACCTTCTGGCTCTGATTAACTGCTGTTTTTAAAAAAATTGGCTGTTCCGTCCTTCCAAAGGTGTCTGCCCCTGCCTGGTGTTGTCCTCAACTGAATAAAGCTGAGCTTCAACCTTCAGTTCCAAACATACAACAGAAAACTGGTACAATACAAAAAGTGGCCTCCAGCTACAAAAACTTTCTCCTACAAGTAGTTAACTGACAGTTTTTTTTCCAGTGAAAACACAGATATGGCATCCAACGAGTGTTGTCCTGTCTCGTCTTCTTTATATTATTGCCAAGAAGCTGCAACTGAATAAAGCTGAGCTTCAACCTTCAGTTCCAAATTACCATTTCTAAAAATGCCATTGGCTGTTCCGGCCTACTAAAGGTGTCTGTCTGCCCCTGCCTGGTGTTGTCCTCAACTGAATAAAGCTGAGCTTCAACCTTCAGTTCCAAATTACCATTTTTAAAAATGCAATTGGCTGTTCCGGCCTACTAAAGGTGTCTGTCTGCCCCTGCCTGGTGTTGTCCTCAACTGAATAAAGCTGAGCTTCAACCTTCTGTTCCAAATTACCATTTTTAAAAATGCAATTGGCTGTTCCGGCCTACTAAAGGTGTCTGTCTGCCCCTGCCTGGTGTTGTCCTCAACTGAATAAAGCTGAGCTTCAACCTTCAGTTCCAAATTACCATTTTTAAAAATGCCATTGGCTGTTCCGGCCTACTAAAGGTGTCTGTCTGCCCCTGCCTGGTGTTGTCCTCAACTGAATAAAGCTGAGCTTCAACCTTCTGTTCCAAATTACCATTTTTAAAAATGCAATTGGCTGTTCCGGCCTACTAAAGGTGTCTGTCTGCCCCTGCCTGGTGTTGTCCTCAACTGAATAAAGCTGAGCTTCTACCTTCTGCCTCTTACTAACTGCTGTTTTTTAAAAAAATTGGCTGTTCCGGCCTACTAAAGGTGTCTGTCTGCCCCTGCCTGGTGTTGTCCTCAACTGAATAAAGCTGAGCTTCAACCTTCTGTTCCAAATTACCATTTTTAAAAATGCAATTGGCTGTTCCGGCCTACTAAAGGTGTCTGTCTGCCCCTGCCTGGTGTTGTCCTCAACTGAATAAAGCTGAGCTTCAACCTTCAGTTCCAAATTACCATTTTTAAAAATGCAATTGGCTGTTCCGGCCTACTAAAGGTGTCTGTCTGCCCCTGCCTGGTGTTGTCCTCAACTGAATAAAGCTGAGCTTCAACCTTCTGTTCCAAATTACCATTTTTAAAAATGCAATTGGCTGTTCCGGCCTACTAAAGGTGTCTGTCTGCCCCTGCCTGGTGTTGTCCTCAACTGAATAAAGCTGAGCTTCAACCTTCAGTTCCAAATTACCATTTTTAAAAATGCCATTGGCTGTTCCGGCCTACTAAAGGTGTCTGTCTGCCCCTGCCTGGTGTTGTCCTCAACTGAATAAAGCTGAGCTTCAACCTTCTGTTCCAAATTACCATTTTTAAAAATGCAATTGGCTGTTCCGGCCTACTAAAGTTGTCTGTCTGCCCCTGCCTGGTGTTGTCCTCAACTGAATAAAGCTGAGCTTCAACCTTCAGTTCCAAATTACCATTTTTAAAAATGCCATTGGCTGTTCCGGCCTACTAAAGGTGTCTGTCTGCCCCTGCCTGGTGTTGTCCTCAACTGAATAAAGCTGAGCTTCAACCTTCTGTTCCAAATTACCATTTTTAAAAATGCAATTGGCTGTTCCGGCCTACTAAAGGTGTCTGTCTGCCCCTGCCTGGTGTTGTCCTCAACTGAATAAAGCTGAGCTTCTACCTTCTGCCTCTTACTAACTGCTGTTTTTTTAAAAAATTGGCTGTTCCGGCCTACTAAAGGTGTCTGTCTGCCCCTGCCTGGTGTTGTCCTCAACTGAATAAAGCTGAGCTTCAACCTTCTGTTCCAAATTACCATTTTTAAAAATGCAATTGGCTGTTCCGGCCTACTAAAGGTGTCTGTCTGCCCCTGCCTGGTGTTGTCCTCAACTGAATAAAGCTGAGCTTCAACCTTCAGTTCCAAATTACCATTTTTAAAAATGCAATTGGCTGTTCCGGCCTACTAAAGGTGTCTGTCTGCCCCTGCCTGGTGTTGTCCTCAACTGAATAAAGCTGAGCTTCAACCTTCTGTTCCAAATTACCATTTTTAAAAATGCAATTGGCTGTTCCGGCCTACTAAAGGTGTCTGTCTGCCCCTGCCTGGTGTTGTCCTCAACTGAATAAAGCTGAGCTTCAACCTTCAGTTCCAAATTACCATTTTTAAAAATGCCATTGGCTGTTCCGGCCTACTAAAGGTGTCTGTCTGCCCCTGCCTGGTGTTGTCCTCAACTGAATAAAGCTGAGCTTCAACCTTCTGTTCCAAATTACCATTTTTAAAAATGCAATTGGCTGTTCCGGCCTACTAAAGGTGTCTGTCTGCCCCTGCCTGGTGTTGTCCTCAACTGAATAAAGCTGAGCTTCTACCTTCTGCCTCTTACTAACTGCTGTTTTTTTAAAAAATTGGCTGTTCCGGCCTACTAAAGGTGTCTGTCTGCCCCTGCCTGGTGTTGTCCTCAACTGAATAAAGCTGAGCTTCAACCTTCTGTTCCAAATTACCATTTTTAAAAATGCAATTGGCTGTTCCGGCCTACTAAAGGTGTCTGTCTGCCCCTGCCTGGTGTTGTCCTCAACTGAATAAAGCTGAGCTTCAACCTTCAGTTCCAAATTACCATTTTTAAAAATGCAATTGGCTGTTCCGGCCTACTAAAGGTGTCTGTCTGCCCCTGCCTGGTGTTGTCCTCAACTGAATAAAGCTGAGCTTCAACCTTCTGTTCCAAATTACCATTTTTAAAAATGCAATTGGCTGTTCCGGCCTACTAAAGGTGTCTGTCTGCCCCTGCCTGGTGTTGTCCTCAACTGAATAAAGCTGAGCTTCAACCTTCAGTTCCAAATTACCATTTTTAAAAATGCCATTGGCTGTTCCGGCCTACTAAAGGTGTCTGTCTGCCCCTGCCTGGTGTTGTCCTCAACTGAATAAAGCTGAGCTTCAACCTTCTGTTCCAAATTACCATTTTTAAAAATGCAATTGGCTGTTCCGGCCTACTAAAGGTGTCTGTCTGCCCCTGCCTGGTGTTGTCCTCAACTGAATAAAGCTGAGCTTCTACCTTCTGCCTCTTACTAACTGCTGTTTTTTTTAAAAATTGGCTGTTCCGGCCTACTAAAGGTGTCTGTCTGCCCCTGCCTGGTGTTGTCCTCAACTGAATAAAGCTGAGCTTCAGCCTTCTGTTCCAAATTACCATTTTTAAAAATGCAATTGGCTGTTCCGGCCTACTAAAGGTGTCTGTCTGCCCCTGCCTGGTGTTGTCCTCAACTGAATAAAGCTGAGCTTCTACCTTCAGTTCCAAATTACCATTTTTAAAAATGCAATTGGCTGTTCCGGCCTACTAAAGGTGTCTGTCTGCCCCTGCCTGGTGTTGTCCTCAACTGAATAAAGCTGAGCTTCAACCTTCTGTTCCAAATTACCATTTTTAAAAATGCAATTGGCTGTTCTGGCCTACTAAAGGTGTCTGTCTGCCCCTGCCTGGTGTTGTCCTCAACTGAATAAAGCTGAGCTTCAACCTTCTGTTCCAAATTACCATTTTTAAAAATGCAATTGGCTGTTCCGGCCTACTAAAGGTGTCTGTCTGCCCCTGCCTGGTGTTGTCCTCAACTGAATAAAGCTGAGCTTCAACCTTCTGTTCCAAATTACCATTTTTAAAAATGCAATTGGCTGTTCCGGCCTACTAAAGGTGTCTGTCTGCCCCTGCCTGTGTCACGCCCTACAGATGGGTCTATCGGGTGGACCCTCTGGACCGCAAATACAGCGGTTGCTGATACCAGGAAGGGAGAGCCAGACCAAGAAAGCAGGTTCAAAAGGTTTATTGTAAAGTAATACAAATACTAGGGGAGACTCCCCAAAGGAGGGCCACTGGACCACAACACCAGGGTGCCTCTAAGGAGTCCAAGGCTTGGAGTGACCCCTATACAGGGATTTCCCCTTGACCACCAATAGAGGGTCCGATGAAGCAGACACCTGTGTTAAACCGACCTGGGAGGCTGGGGAGAAATGAACTGAAAAGACAGGGCAGAACGTGGAACTAGGAAGCAGGCTGAAGACTGCAGGGAATCGTCCAGGATCCAGGACACAGGATGCCGAGAAGGCCAGACACGATCCTAGGGGAAAAAGGAACACAGAGTAAGGCAAGCAAACTGGATTGGTAAGCATAGCAGGACAAGACCTGGAGCAGCAACTTCAGGATAATAGAAGTTGCCCAGGCGGAGTCCAGGAGTGACTGAGATCCTTTTATCCCTCCAGCCTGCAGGTGATAGGCCGGGAGGAGGGGCAGTGAGTGGGAACGGGCTGGCCGTTTAAGAAGCCAGAGAGCTGGCCTGCCCGCCCCCTATGCACTCCCTAGGAGAGGGAGAGGAACGAGGAAGTGCAGCAGACATGGGAGCAAGGACCCGGGCCGCATGTCTGCAGGGATGGACCCCGGAGCGCCGGCGGATGACCGGAGCGTGACCCTGCTGGCTCAGGACAGAACCAGAGGAGGTAAGAACAGGCGGGGAAGAGAAAGTAGGTGCCCCGGACCGCGAGGTGGTGACAGTACCCCCCCCTCCAGGCCCCCCCGGGCGGCGACTGGCAAGGAACCGACGTAGGAGACGAGGAGCATGGATGTTGCCCTCCGGTTCCCAGGACCTCTCCTCAGGACCAAACCCCTTCCAGTCGACCAGGTACCATGTGGCACGCCCTCTCTTCTTCACGTCCAGAATGGCACTGACCTCATACTCGTCATTGGCCGATATAGGAGGAGGACGCTCTCCCGGATCCTGGGAGAAGCGGTTGAGGATCACAGGCTTGAGGAGGGAACGGTGGAAAGAATTATGTATTCGCAGAGAAGGAGGCAGTCGTAGCTGATAGCACACATCGTTGAGTCTCCGGGACACCTCGAACGGTCCGATGTACCGAGGTCCGAGCTTGAAGGAGGGCACCTTAAGGCGGACGTACTTGGCTGATAACCATACCTTGTCACCCGGTTGAAACATCTGGGCATCAAGTCTTCTTTTGTTGGCATGGTCCTTCATACGCTGGGATGCTTTCTCAAGAGCTACACGAGTCTTGTTCCAGATGTCGGCGAAGTCACGAGCCACGGCCTCTGCTGCAGGATTGGTAGTAGCGATGTCCAAGGGGGTCGGGATCCTCGGGTGCTGCCCATATACAATAAAGAATGGAGTGTTACGTGAAGACTCACCAACATGATTATTGTACGAGAACTCCGCCCAAGGCAGTAGGGACGTCCAGTTGTCGTGGTGTGCGTTGACAAAGTGCCGTAGATAACCTGCCAACACCTGGTTTACCCGTTCCACCTGTCCGTTAGTCTGTGGATGATAAGCCGAAGAGAAGTCCAAGGTAATATCGAGTTTCCTGCAGAGAGACCGCCAGAATCGGGACACGAATTGAACTCCCCTATCGGAAACAATGTTGGAGGGTAACCCATGCAACCGGAGGATATGAAGAACAAACAACTCGGCCAGCTTGGGTGCCGAAGGAAGACCAGGCAGAGAAACGAAGTGACCCATCTTGGAAAATCTGTCCACCACGACCCAGATGACAGTATTCCCGGAGGATGCAGGAAGATCCGTGATGAAGTCCATCGCAATGTGTTGCCATGGTTTTGATGGTACAGGCAAGGGCAAGAGTTGACCGGCGGGAAGCCGTTTGGGGGTCTTGTTGCAGGCACAGGAAGAACAGGCAGAGACGTAGTCTGTCACCTCTTGACGCATCCCAGGCCACCAGTAGTACCGGCCGATCAACTGTAGGGTCTTAGTCAGACCCGCGTGCCCAGCTAGTAAGGAGGAATGTCCCCAGCGGAGGATGCGTTCTCGATTAGGTTCAGGCACCAGCGTCTTCCCTGGGGGTACCTGCGACAGTCGGAGCGGTGCAACCATGATCACCTTGGATGGATCGATGATGGGACGAGGTTCCTCCTCATGATCGTCGGTAAGAAAAGAGCGGGAGAGGGCGTCAGCCTTGACATTCTTATCTGCGGGACGAAAATGAAGACGGTAATCAAACCGAGCAAAGAATAAAGACCAACGGGCCTGGCGAGGATTGAGCCTCTGGGCAGAGTGGAGATAGGCCAAGTTCTTGTGGTCAGTGTAGATCACCACCGGGTGCACTGCTCCCTCTAGGAGGTAACGCCACTCCTCCAAGGCCATTTTGATGGCAAGCAACTCACGGTCACCAATGGAGTAATTCCGCTCACAGGGGGAAAAGGCCTTCGAAAAGAAGCCGCAAGAGACCTTACGTCCGGAGGCGGCTCTCTGCGTGAGGACGGCCCCGGCACCTGTGGAGGATGCGTCCACCTCCAGAAAGAACTGCTTCTCAGCGACGGGCCTGTGCAGGGCTGGTGCGGAGGAGAAGGCCCGTTTGAGTGCCTGGAAGGAGCACTCAGCCTTCCATTAGCAGGTGTTCCCTTGCGTGTGAGTGCAGTGAGGGGTTTGACCAGATCCGAGAAGTGCGGGATAAACTGCCGGTAGTAGTTGGCGAATCCCAAGAAGCGCTGGATGGCTTTGATCCCGACCGGCCGAGGCCAGTTCATGATGGCCGACACTTTATCAGGATCCATCTCCAGCCCAGAGTCAGAGATGATGTATCCAAGGAACGGCAGAGAAGACCGCTCGAAGAGGCATTTCTCATACTTGGCGTACAAGCGGTTCTCCCGTAATCGAAGGAGAACTCGTCGGACGTCTCTTCTGTGTGTGGGTAGGTCTGGGGAGAAAACCAAGATGTCATCTAGGTATACCACAACACATACGTACAGCAAGTCACGGAAGACGTCGTTCACGAACTCCTGGAAGACGGCTGGTGCATTGCACAGTCCGAAGGGCATCACCCGGTATTCGAAGTGACCATCACGGGTGTTGAAGGCGGTTTTCCACTCGTCACCGGCCCGGATGCGGACAAGGTTGTAAGCCCCTCGCAGGTCCAGCTTGGTGAACAACCGGGCTCCCCGGAGCCGATCGAAGAGTTCTGGAATAAGAGGCAGAGGGTACTTATTCTTTACCGTGATGGCGTTTAATCCACGGTAGTCAATGCAAGGACGCAAAGACCCGTCCTTCTTTTTCACGTAGAAGAACCCGGCTCCGACAGGGGATGTGGACCTCTGGATGAATCCCCGGGCCAAGCTGTCTGTGACGTATTCTGACATCGCCTGGGTCTCAGCAGGGGACAGTGGGTACATTCGTCCTGTAGGAAAAGAGGCACCTGGAACCAAATCGATGGGACAATCATAAGGCCTGTGCGGGGGCAAGACCTCTGCTTCTCGTTTATCGAAGACGTCCGCATATGCCCAGTAGGCCTCCGGAAGTCCAGGCAAGGACGTAGGTGAGGGAGGCAAACGGATAGGCCGGACGGACAGCAGGCAATGGCTATGGCAGGCCGAACCCCAACGCTGGATCTCCCCACTTCGCCAGTCTATGACTGGCTCATGCATACGCAGCCATGGCAGACCGAGCAAGAAAGGTGGGGAGAGAGTGGGTAGCACGAGAAAGGCAATCCTCTCAGTATGGAGAGCTCCGATCTGAATCTCCACCTCACTGGTAATGCCCTCAACGGAGTCTTGTAGGGGTCTCCCATCAACGGAGGTGATGGTGCGGGGATGCTGCAGGGGGTTGTCACGATATGGTATGAAATATCATAAGTTTAGTGCTCTTGTCAGCCCAGGATGTGGGCTAGGAGGCCCCCCTTGTCTTTTGCTTCAGAGTTGAGCTTGCTTGCCAATGTAGATGGGGGAAGTGAGTTTTATTGACGAAAGGCATTTACGACCCCCAGTTCCTGTAGTAGTAAGTGCTCAGCTTTAACAGTTAGAGAAACTTCTAGAACCATGCGGTCCTTTGTTCGGTTATTGTGAGATATTAGACAAACTATTTAGGATAGTGGAATGATAAATACATATTCTTTATCTCCGTCGAAGCATCTACCCATCACTCTAAACACACTCGCCTAACTCCATCGGGGGAAGAAGTAGGGATTGCTCTGTAAATAATAGGACATATTTGGTCTCCTTAGAAAGCTCATGTTAATACAAGCTCTATGCTGGGTGTGATATGACTCTGATATGTACTGGGACGGAGTTATAAGCATTAGACCAGTTTGTATCCAAGTTACTCAGACTGAAAGGTAGGAGGATCTGGAAAAGCCAGCCCTTTCTGTGAGGTCACAGACTGTAGATTATAAAGTTGTGGCCAGATCTCCCGGCTCAGTCTTCTTCTTCTCTTTTCCTGTGAGCCCTGAACAGCACATCCAATGAGCTGGGATGTCTGGCTGACTGCCATGCAATGATCTGAGAAATGTGAGTGTTATCGGTTCTTCCTTTAATCCTTTTATTTTCATAATTACCTTGTACATATTTGCAATTGTCTCATTTGTAACATCTTTGTAAAATATTTTTATAAACACTGCCTAAAAATCATTTATGGGGTATATTATTTAATACTAGTTCGTTCTTCCTGCCCTAAACCGTACCCTGTCTCTGAAGGGAATTACGCTACTATTTTGGGGTTCGCTCCAGACCCGTTCAATTGGAGCTGGTGGCAGCGACCGTGTGCCGGCTTTTGGGGGTCCCTGTAGCGACTGCGGCTTGATAATTATTGTTCCTGCCTGAGTGGGAGTAGTTATCGCATCGCTGCAGTGCGCCCAATAGCCAGTACATAGCAGGCAGCGTTTCTGGCGACTAATTACCCCAGGTGCAGTACCTAATCTGACCTGAGAGTAAGGGGGGCGCCAGAGAGCTGCAAGTGTTAAGTGGAACTGTAAGCGGGATAGACCCAAATCCCTGCAGTTCATGGTATAGTGAAGAGCAGTGGGATACCTAGAATAAGCCCCTGCTGTAAACTAAGAGGTCAATAGCCTCGTGTGTGTTTTTTTTTTTATCATATTGTAGGCAGCGGCTAAGGGATCTTGACAGTCACGGTGTGAATCGTGACAAATTGGTGGCAAGGCGGTGGGATATTAGAGCATTAGTGATTTGGTTTGAGCAATCATTCCTCTCACTAAAAACTTGCAGAAAGTTCTTGCGAGAACTCTGCGCAAATAAGTTTGGAGAACGAACTCAGTGTTTATTAGTTGTGAGACAATTGTGTACTGGTAATTATCCCTTCCCTTTCTCTTCGTTTTTCTATTCTATCTTTTATTTGGCAACCATGGCTGCGAAAGGAGAAGCCTGGTACACCCAGCAGAAGAAAGACACTCTTGCTGGGATATGCATGTACCATGGCCTGAACCCCCAGAACAAGACCAAGACTCAAATGGTCGCTGAACTGGTGCAATGGGAAGCCGCTCTAGACCACTCGCAGAGCCCAGAGGCCGCAGATGCCAGCACCAGCGAACGTGGTGCTGCAGCAGAGGTTCAACCACTGAATACGGGCCCTACTGGCAACCAGGGGGGTGCAGACCACCTCCTGCAACTGGCTCTGCAACAATGCTCCGCAGATGACCTGGACCGACGTCTGCAGCTGATCCAGCAATACCAAGAGAGAGCCGAGCGAGAGGCCCAGGCCCAGCGAGCCGAGCGAGAGGCCCAAGCGCAGCGGGAGTACCAGCTGCAGATGGCCCAACTGCAAATGCAGGGGTCGTCCCAGAGCCGTGAGCCCAGCAGCGCTCAGACACCAAAGCCCCGGCCCGACCACTTTCCGGTTATGGAAAAGGATGGGGACTTGGACACTTTTCTGCGGGCCTTTGAGAAAGCCTGCAGACAGTACCAGCTGCCTACACAAGAATGGGCACGGTACCTGACACCAGGGCTGAGAGGAAAAGCTCTGGAGGCGTTTGCTGCCCTCCCTCAAGAACAAGATGGTGACTATGAGGCCATCAAGCAGGCTCTGATAGCCAAGTACCAGCTTACACCCGAGGTGTACCGTAAAAAGTTTCGGACCCTCCAACGTGGCCCACACGACAGTTACAGTGATGTGGTGCATGGACTGGGGACCCACTTTGACCAGTGGACCCAAGGACTGTCAGTGACCACCTTTGTACAGCTGCGAGACCTGATGATCAAAGACCAGTTCTTCCGTCTTTGCCCAACTGAGGTGCGACAGTTCGTGATGGACAGAGAACCCAAAGACGTGACAAAAGCAGCGCAGATTGCCGATGCCTATGAGGCCAACCGTAGATCGGAAGTGCGGAAGCCAGTCACCTCCAGCTGGAGAGGGGGTAAGCCTGCATCCAACGCCAGTACCCCTGCCAGCCAACACACCAGAGGTCCTGTCCCCGTGGCCAACAGCACCAGACCTACCACCGAACTTCGCCAGTGTTACCACTGCAGGCAGACTGGACACCTCAGTCACCAATGTCAAGCCAAGCAGAAGAACCCCTCATCCCAGGCCCCAGGGCCTAATGCAGCTGTTCTTTTGGTGGGTGGTGTGGTTGGGAGGGTGTGTGACAACGTACAGCCCGTCACTGTGGGAGGTCGTGTTGCTACAGGCCTCAAGGACACCGGGGCTGAACGAACCCTCATCCGACCCGAGCTGGCGGCCCCTGAAGAAATCATTCCGGGGAAAACCCTAACTGTCACTGGGATTGGGGGCATCAGCTGTCCCTTACCGATGGCCCGGGTTTTTATTGATTGGGGTGCTGGGAGCGGGGTGAAGGAAGTGGGGCTGTCTGATAATTTGCCCACTGATGTTTTGTTGGGGACTGATTTGGGGAGGTTGTTTGCATACTACGTCATTGACACCCCTCCCCAATCTACTAATGAGGGTAAAGTTAACCCTGATGATGATGATGATGATGATGATGGGAAATCGCATGTGTTACCTGACCATGCTTTATCTTGTAGTGATGCATCTGTTAACCATTTTTTCCCTAGGATCGATGGTGAAAATGTTGGACCTGTGCCAACTGTATCTGATAATGATGTTTCTGTGAAAGTTGATGTGTCCATAGGTACAGGAGTGCTCAGCCACGTCGCTCTGCGGAGTGAGACGGCTGAGGAACCCCTAGCAGGGGCAAGTGTCGGTGCTACAAGAAATGGGGAGATACATGGGAACCGTGAGCAAGGTGATGCCATGCAATTGACCAGTGCCACCGAGGAAGGTAACTGGCCCATAAGTAGCAATGCTCCTGAGGTAATGGGGGTGGATGGGGAGGTAGAGCCCATAGCAGCGTCGGCTGTTCGGTCTGTAGAAATCCCCGGGGAGACAGCCTACATAGCTGCTGTCACCCGCAGTCAGAGTGCCCGGAACGCAGATAACTGTTTGCCTCCCGGACCCTCCTCAGTCATCAGTGTGACTGAACCAGAGGTGGACCCAGAGCAGGTCCAAGAGGGTTCCCGTGGGGAAGGGACCCTGACATCGCTTTTGGCTTCCCCTAGCCAGGAGTTTCAGGCCGCTCTGCACACAGATGCGAGCCTAGAGAGTTTGAGACAACTCGCCGGGACGCGCTTCTCCGAGACTGATAAGGAGAAGGTGTTCTGGGAAGGAGGAAGGTTGTACCGGGAGACAGTACCCGGAGAATCACAAAAGGAGTGGTTGAGGGAAAGACAGCTGGTCGTCCCGCAGCAATTCCGGGGTGAGTTGTTGCGGATTGCCCATGAGATCCCGCTAGCTGGACACTTGGGGATCAGCAAAACTAAGGCCCGGCTGTCTCAACACTTCTATTGGCCTAAGATGGGGACAGATGTGTCAAACTACTGCCGCTCTTGTGTCACCTGCCAAAGAGTGGGGAAGGTGGGGCCTGCTCTTAAGGCTCCCCTGATCCCTTTGCCAGTGATAGAGGAGCCTTTCCAGAGGATTGCGGTGGACATTGTGGGCCCGCTGGCCGTCACCAGCAGCTCTGGAAAGCAATATATTCTTACTGTGGTAGACTACGCTACCCGGTACCCAGAGGCAGTAGCTCTGTCGTCCATTAGGGCAGATAAGGTGGCGGATGCCCTGTTGGCCATCTTTTCACGTGTAGGATTTCCCAGGGAAATGCTTACTGATCGAGGGACCCAATTTATGTCTCACCTAATGGAGGCTCTCTGTAAGAAAATGCAGGTGAAGCACCTGGTATCGAGTGCGTATCACCCACAGACCAATGGCTTGTGTGAACGCTTCAATGGTACCCTCAAACAGATGCTACGCATGCTGGTTGAGACACAAGGGCGCGACTGGGAGCGGTACCTCCCACACCTGCTATTCGCTTACAGAGAGGTTCCGCAGGCCTCGACGGGGTTCTCCCCCTTCGAGCTCCTGTACGGCAGGCGAGTCCGGGGACCCCTTGGGTTGGTAAGAGAATCCTGGGAAGAGGAGCCGAACCCTTCCGAAGTGTCCATAGTGGAGTATGTCATGCGCTTCCGTGACAAGTTGCAGACCTTGACACAGTTGGTGCATGACAACATGACGCAGGCTCAGGCTGATCAGAAGCACTGGTACGACCAGAACGCCCGGGAGCGGACCTACCACGTGGGTCAAAAGGTGTGGGTGCTGGTTCCTGTACCAACGGATAAGCTTCAGGCAGCCTGGGACGGCCCGTACGTTGTCCACCAACAGCTCAACCCGGTCACCTATGTGGTCACGCTGGACCACACTCGGGGTAGGCGAAAGGCCTTTCACGTCAACATGATGAAGGCTCATCACGAACGTGAACCTTTCGTCCTACCGGTCTGCAGCGCACCCGAAGACGGGGAGGAGGACACCCTCCTGGACATGCTGGCCCAAGCCAAGGCCCGTGGGTCCATTGAGGACGTGGAGGTAAGCGCCTCGCTAGATGAACCACAGCGGTTGCAGTTGCAAACCACCCTGGAACCCTTCCGGGTCGTGTTCTCCAACCGGCCTGGAAGGACTGAGTTAGCGGTCCACGAGGTGGACACCGGGAATCACGCCCCACTACGGCGAACACCCTATCGAATCTCTGACCAGGTGCAGCAGATTATGCGCCAGGAGATCGATGAGATGTTACAGCTCGGGGTGATTCGACGGTCAAAGAGCGCGTGGGCCTCACCTGTAGTTCTCGTGCCAAAGAAGGACCGGACCACCCGGTTCTGTGTGGACTACAGGGGGCTCAACGCCATTACAGCCTCTGACGCGCACCCAATGCCGCGCATCGAGGAACTGCTTGAGAAGTTAGCTGGCGCAGAATACCTGACAATAATGGATCTGAGTCGCGGATACTGGCAGATTCCCCTGAGCCCCGAGGCGCAGGAGAAGTCCGCCTTTATCACACCCTTTGGACTGTACGAGTCCACGGTCATGCCCTTCGGCATGAAGAATGCCCCTGCCACTTTCCAGCGGATGGTCAATCTCCTGCTTCAGGGACTGGAGAAGTACGCTGTGGCGTACTTAGATGACATTGCCATCTTCAGTCCCTCCTGGGATGAACACCTGCAGCATCTCGAAGAGGTGCTCGGGCGAATTCACCGAGCAGGACTGACTATCAAGCCGGGAAAGTGCCAGATGGGCATGAGGGAGGTTCACTACCTGGGGCACCGGGTAGGTGGAAACACCCTAAAGCCAGAGCCTGACAAAGTGGGCGTGATCGTGAACTGGCCCACTCCCAGGAACAAGAAACAGGTGATGTCCTTCCTGGGTACTGCAGGGTACTATAGGCGCTTCGTGCAGCACTATAGTAGCCTGGCAAAACCTTTGACGGACCTCACCAGGAAGAAGCTACCCCACATCGTCAACTGGACAGATGGCTGTGAGGGGGCCTTCCAGGCGTTGAAAACAGCACTGTGCAACGCCCCTGTGTTGAAAGCCGTCGACAGCAGTCGACCGTTCTTGGTACAGACTGACGCCAGTGAGTTTGGCCTTGGTGCTGTGCTCAGCCAGGTTGACTCGGAGGACCAAGAGCACCCCGTGTTGTACCTGAGCCGGAAACTTTTGCCGAGGGAAGTGGCCTACTCCACCATCGAGAAGGAGTGCCTGGCCATAGTCTGGGCCCTGCAGCGTTTGCAGCCCTACTTGTACGGTCGCACCTTCACCGTGGTGACCGACCACAACCCTCTGCGCTGGCTAAGCACCATGTGTGGAACCAATGGCAGGTTGCTACGCTGGAGCCTTGCCCTTCAGCAATTTGACTTCACCGTTAAACACAAAGCGGGCAAAGAGCATGGTAATGCAGATGGACTCTCCTGCCAGGGTGAACCCACGGAGGTGCGCATGGAGGCATACCGAGAGGTCCTGCCGCCGTAGCGCACGCCAAAAGGGGGAGGTGTCACGATATGGTATGAAATATCATAAGTTTAGTGCTCTTGTCAGCCCAGGATGTGGGCTAGGAGGCCCCCCTTGTCTTTTGCTTCAGAGTTGAGCTTGCTTGCCAATGTAGATGGGGGAAGTGAGTTTTATTGACGAAAGGCATTTACGACCCCCAGTTCCTGTAGTAGTAAGTGCTCAGCTTTAACAGTTAGAGAAACTTCTAGAACCATGCGGTCCTTTGTTCGGTTATTGTGAGATATTAGACAAACTATTTAGGATAGTGGAATGATAAATACATATTCTTTATCTCCGTCGAAGCATCTACCCATCACTCTAAACACACTCGCCTAACTCCATCGGGGGAAGAAGTAGGGATTGCTCTGTAAATAATAGGACATATTTGGTCTCCTTAGAAAGCTCATGTTAATACAAGCTCTATGCTGGGTGTGATATGACTCTGATATGTACTGGGACGGAGTTATAAGCATTAGACCAGTTTGTATCCAAGTTACTCAGACTGAAAGGTAGGAGGATCTGGAAAAGCCAGCCCTTTCTGTGAGGTCACAGACTGTAGATTATAAAGTTGTGGCCAGATCTCCCGGCTCAGTCTTCTTCTTCTCTTTTCCTGTGAGCCCTGAACAGCACATCCAATGAGCTGGGATGTCTGGCTGACTGCCATGCAATGATCTGAGAAATGTGAGTGTTATCGGTTCTTCCTTTAATCCTTTTATTTTCATAATTACCTTGTACATATTTGCAATTGTCTCATTTGTAACATCTTTGTAAAATATTTTTATAAACACTGCCTAAAAATCATTTATGGGGTATATTATTTAATACTAGTTCGTTCTTCCTGCCCTAAACCGTACCCTGTCTCTGAAGGGAATTACGCTACTATTTTGGGGTTCGCTCCAGACCCGTTCAATTGGAGCTGGTGGCAGCGACCGTGTGCCGGCTTTTGGGGGTCCCTGTAGCGACTGCGGCTTGATAATTATTGTTCCTGCCTGAGTGGGAGTAGTTATCGCATCGCTGCAGTGCGCCCAATAGCCAGTACATAGCAGGCAGCGTTTCTGGCGACTAATTACCCCAGGTGCAGTACCTAATCTGACCTGAGAGTAAGGGGGGCGCCAGAGAGCTGCAAGTGTTAAGTGGAACTGTAAGCGGGATAGACCCAAATCCCTGCAGTTCATGGTATAGTGAAGAGCAGTGGGATACCTAGAATAAGCCCCTGCTGTAAACTAAGAGGTCAATAGCCTCGTGTGTGTTTTTTTTTTTATCATATTGTAGGCAGCGGCTAAGGGATCTTGACAGTCACGGTGTGAATCGTGACAAATTGGTGGCAAGGCGGTGGGATATTAGAGCATTAGTGATTTGGTTTGAGCAATCATTCCTCTCACTAAAAACTTGCAGAAAGTTCTTGCGAGAACTCTGCGCAAATAAGTTTGGAGAACGAACTCAGTGTTTATTAGTTGTGAGACAATTGTGTACTGGTAATTATCCCTTCCCTTTCTCTTCGTTTTTCTATTCTATCTTTTATTTGGCAACCATGGCTGCGAAAGGAGAAGCCTGGTACACCCAGCAGAAGAAAGACACTCTTGCTGGGATATGCATGTACCATGGCCTGAACCCCCAGAACAAGACCAAGACTCAAATGGTCGCTGAACTGGTGCAATGGGAAGCCGCTCTAGACCACTCGCAGAGCCCAGAGGCCGCAGATGCCAGCACCAGCGAACGTGGTGCTGCAGCAGAGGTTCAACCACTGAATACGGGCCCTACTGGCAACCAGGGGGGTGCAGACCACCTCCTGCAACTGGCTCTGCAACAATGCTCCGCAGATGACCTGGACCGACGTCTGCAGCTGATCCAGCAATACCAAGAGAGAGCCGAGCGAGAGGCCCAGGCCCAGCGAGCCGAGCGAGAGGCCCAAGCGCAGCGGGAGTACCAGCTGCAGATGGCCCAACTGCAAATGCAGGGGTCGTCCCAGAGCCGTGAGCCCAGCAGCGCTCAGACACCAAAGCCCCGGCCCGACCACTTTCCGGTTATGGAAAAGGATGGGGACTTGGACACTTTTCTGCGGGCCTTTGAGAAAGCCTGCAGACAGTACCAGCTGCCTACACAAGAATGGGCACGGTACCTGACACCAGGGCTGAGAGGAAAAGCTCTGGAGGCGTTTGCTGCCCTCCCTCAAGAACAAGATGGTGACTATGAGGCCATCAAGCAGGCTCTGATAGCCAAGTACCAGCTTACACCCGAGGTGTACCGTAAAAAGTTTCGGACCCTCCAACGTGGCCCACACGACAGTTACAGTGATGTGGTGCATGGACTGGGGACCCACTTTGACCAGTGGACCCAAGGACTGTCAGTGACCACCTTTGTACAGCTGCGAGACCTGATGATCAAAGACCAGTTCTTCCGTCTTTGCCCAACTGAGGTGCGACAGTTCGTGATGGACAGAGAACCCAAAGACGTGACAAAAGCAGCGCAGATTGCCGATGCCTATGAGGCCAACCGTAGATCGGAAGTGCGGAAGCCAGTCACCTCCAGCTGGAGAGGGGGTAAGCCTGCATCCAACGCCAGTACCCCTGCCAGCCAACACACCAGAGGTCCTGTCCCCGTGGCCAACAGCACCAGACCTACCACCGAACTTCGCCAGTGTTACCACTGCAGGCAGACTGGACACCTCAGTCACCAATGTCAAGCCAAGCAGAAGAACCCCTCATCCCAGGCCCCAGGGCCTAATGCAGCTGTTCTTTTGGTGGGTGGTGTGGTTGGGAGGGTGTGTGACAACGTACAGCCCGTCACTGTGGGAGGTCGTGTTGCTACAGGCCTCAAGGACACCGGGGCTGAACGAACCCTCATCCGACCCGAGCTGGCGGCCCCTGAAGAAATCATTCCGGGGAAAACCCTAACTGTCACTGGGATTGGGGGCATCAGCTGTCCCTTACCGATGGCCCGGGTTTTTATTGATTGGGGTGCTGGGAGCGGGGTGAAGGAAGTGGGGCTGTCTGATAATTTGCCCACTGATGTTTTGTTGGGGACTGATTTGGGGAGGTTGTTTGCATACTACGTCATTGACACCCCTCCCCAATCTACTAATGAGGGTAAAGTTAACCCTGATGATGATGATGATGATGATGATGGGAAATCGCATGTGTTACCTGACCATGCTTTATCTTGTAGTGATGCATCTGTTAACCATTTTTTCCCTAGGATCGATGGTGAAAATGTTGGACCTGTGCCAACTGTATCTGATAATGATGTTTCTGTGAAAGTTGATGTGTCCATAGGTACAGGAGTGCTCAGCCACGTCGCTCTGCGGAGTGAGACGGCTGAGGAACCCCTAGCAGGGGCAAGTGTCGGTGCTACAAGAAATGGGGAGATACATGGGAACCGTGAGCAAGGTGATGCCATGCAATTGACCAGTGCCACCGAGGAAGGTAACTGGCCCATAAGTAGCAATGCTCCTGAGGTAATGGGGGTGGATGGGGAGGTAGAGCCCATAGCAGCGTCGGCTGTTCGGTCTGTAGAAATCCCCGGGGAGACAGCCTACATAGCTGCTGTCACCCGCAGTCAGAGTGCCCGGAACGCAGATAACTGTTTGCCTCCCGGACCCTCCTCAGTCATCAGTGTGACTGAACCAGAGGTGGACCCAGAGCAGGTCCAAGAGGGTTCCCGTGGGGAAGGGACCCTGACATCGCTTTTGGCTTCCCCTAGCCAGGAGTTTCAGGCCGCTCTGCACACAGATGCGAGCCTAGAGAGTTTGAGACAACTCGCCGGGACGCGCTTCTCCGAGACTGATAAGGAGAAGGTGTTCTGGGAAGGAGGAAGGTTGTACCGGGAGACAGTACCCGGAGAATCACAAAAGGAGTGGTTGAGGGAAAGACAGCTGGTCGTCCCGCAGCAATTCCGGGGTGAGTTGTTGCGGATTGCCCATGAGATCCCGCTAGCTGGACACTTGGGGATCAGCAAAACTAAGGCCCGGCTGTCTCAACACTTCTATTGGCCTAAGATGGGGACAGATGTGTCAAACTACTGCCGCTCTTGTGTCACCTGCCAAAGAGTGGGGAAGGTGGGGCCTGCTCTTAAGGCTCCCCTGATCCCTTTGCCAGTGATAGAGGAGCCTTTCCAGAGGATTGCGGTGGACATTGTGGGCCCGCTGGCCGTCACCAGCAGCTCTGGAAAGCAATATATTCTTACTGTGGTAGACTACGCTACCCGGTACCCAGAGGCAGTAGCTCTGTCGTCCATTAGGGCAGATAAGGTGGCGGATGCCCTGTTGGCCATCTTTTCACGTGTAGGATTTCCCAGGGAAATGCTTACTGATCGAGGGACCCAATTTATGTCTCACCTAATGGAGGCTCTCTGTAAGAAAATGCAGGTGAAGCACCTGGTATCGAGTGCGTATCACCCACAGACCAATGGCTTGTGTGAACGCTTCAATGGTACCCTCAAACAGATGCTACGCATGCTGGTTGAGACACAAGGGCGCGACTGGGAGCGGTACCTCCCACACCTGCTATTCGCTTACAGAGAGGTTCCGCAGGCCTCGACGGGGTTCTCCCCCTTCGAGCTCCTGTACGGCAGGCGAGTCCGGGGACCCCTTGGGTTGGTAAGAGAATCCTGGGAAGAGGAGCCGAACCCTTCCGAAGTGTCCATAGTGGAGTATGTCATGCGCTTCCGTGACAAGATGCAGACCTTGACACAGTTGGTGCATGACAACATGACGCAGGCTCAGGCTGATCAGAAGCACTGGTACGACCAGAACGCCCGGGAGCGGACCTACCACGTGGGTCAAAAGGTGTGGGTGCTGGTTTCTGTACCAACGGATAAGCTTCAGGCAGCCTGGGACGGCCCGTACGTTGTCCACCAACAGCTCAACCCGGTCACCTATGTGGTCACGCTGGACCACACTCGGGGTAGGCGAAAGGCCTTTCACGTCAACATGATGAAGGCTCATCACGAACGTGAACCTTTCGTCCTACCGGTCTGCAGCGCACCCGAAGACGGGGAGGAGGACACCCTCCTGGACATGCTGGCCCAAGCCAAGGCCCGTGGGTCCATTGAGGACGTGGAGGTAAGCGCCTCGCTAGATGAACCACAGCGGTTGCAGTTGCAAACCACCCTGGAACCCTTCCGGGTCGTGTTCTCCAACCGGCCTGGAAGGACTGAGTTAGCGGTCCACGAGGTGGACACCGGGAATCACGCCCCACTACGGCGAACACCCTATCGAATCTCTGACCAGGTGCAGCAGATTATGCGCCAGGAGATCGATGAGATGTTACAGCTCGGGGTGATTCGACGGTCAAAGAGCGCGTGGGCCTCACCTGTAGTTCTCGTGCCAAAGAAGGACCGGACCACCCGGTTCTGTGTGGACTACAGGGGGCTCAACGCCATTACAGCCTCTGACGCGCACCCAATGCCGCGCATCGAGGAACTGCTTGAGAAGTTAGCTGGCGCAGAATACCTGACAATAATGGATCTGAGTCGCGGATACTGGCAGATTCCCCTGAGCCCCGAGGCGCAGGAGAAGTCCGCCTTTATCACACCCTTTGGACTGTACGAGTCCACGGTCATGCCCTTCGGCATGAAGAATGCCCCTGCCACTTTCCAGCGGATGGTCAATCTCCTGCTTCAGGGACTGGAGAAGTACGCTGTGGCGTACTTAGATGACATTGCCATCTTCAGTCCCTCCTGGGATGAACACCTGCAGCATCTCGAAGAGGTGCTCGGGCGAATTCACCGAGCAGGACTGACTATCAAGCCGGGAAAGTGCCAGATGGGCATGAGGGAGGTTCACTACCTGGGGCACCGGGTAGGTGGAAACACCCTAAAGCCAGAGCCTGACAAAGTGGGCGTGATCGTGAACTGGCCCACTCCCAGGAACAAGAAACAGGTGATGTCCTTCCTGGGTACTGCAGGGTACTATAGGCGCTTCGTGCAGCACTATAGTAGCCTGGCAAAACCTTTGACGGACCTCACCAGGAAGAAGCTACCCCACATCGTCAACTGGACAGATGGCTGTGAGGGGGCCTTCCAGGCGTTGAAAACAGCACTGTGCAACGCCCCTGTGTTGAAAGCCGTCGACAGCAGTCGACCGTTCTTGGTACAGACTGACGCCAGTGAGTTTGGCCTTGGTGCTGTGCTCAGCCAGGTTGACTCGGAGGACCAAGAGCACCCCGTGTTGTACCTGAGCCGGAAACTTTTGCCGAGGGAAGTGGCCTACTCCACCATCGAGAAGGAGTGCCTGGCCATAGTCTGGGCCCTGCAGCGTTTGCAGCCCTACTTGTACGGTCGCACCTTCACCGTGGTGACCGACCACAACCCTCTGCGCTGGCTAAGCACCATGTGTGGAACCAATGGCAGGTTGCTACGCTGGAGCCTTGCCCTTCAGCAATTTGACTTCACCGTTAAACACAAAGCGGGCAAAGAGCATGGTAATGCAGATGGACTCTCCCGCCAGGGTGAACCCACGGAGGTGCGCATGGAGGCATACCGAGAGGTCCTGCCGCCGTAGCGCACGCCAAAAGGGGGAGGTGTCACGATATGGTATGAAATATCATAAGTTTAGTGCTCTTGTCAGCCCAGGATGTGGGCTAGGAGGCCCCCCTTGTCTTTTGCTTCAGAGTTGAGCTTGCTTGCCAATGTAGATGGGGGAAGTGAGTTTTATTGACGAAAGGCATTTACGACCCCCAGTTCCTGTAGTAGTAAGTGCTCAGCTTTAACAGTTAGAGAAACTTCTAGAACCATGCGGTCCTTTGTTCGGTTATTGTGAGATATTAGACAAACTATTTAGGATAGTGGAATGATAAATACATATTCTTTATCTCCGTCGAAGCATCTACCCATCACTCTAAACACACTCGCCTAACTCCATCGGGGGAAGAAGTAGGGATTGCTCTGTAAATAATAGGACATATTTGGTCTCCTTAGAAAGCTCATGTTAATACAAGCTCTATGCTGGGTGTGATATGACTCTGATATGTACTGGGACGGAGTTATAAGCATTAGACCAGTTTGTATCCAAGTTACTCAGACTGAAAGGTAGGAGGATCTGGAAAAGCCAGCCCTTTCTGTGAGGTCACAGACTGTAGATTATAAAGTTGTGGCCAGATCTCCCGGCTCAGTCTTCTTCTTCTCTTTTCCTGTGAGCCCTGAACAGCACATCCAATGAGCTGGGATGTCTGGCTGACTGCCATGCAATGATCTGAGAAATGTGAGTGTTATCGGTTCTTCCTTTAATCCTTTTATTTTCATAATTACCTTGTACATATTTGCAATTGTCTCATTTGTAACATCTTTGTAAAATATTTTTATAAACACTGCCTAAAAATCATTTATGGGGTATATTATTTAATACTAGTTCGTTCTTCCTGCCCTAAACCGTACCCTGTCTCTGAAGGGAATTACGCTACTATTTTGGGGTTCGCTCCAGACCCGTTCAATTGGAGCTGGTGGCAGCGACCGTGTGCCGGCTTTTGGGGGTCCCTGTAGCGACTGCGGCTTGATAATTATTGTTCCTGCCTGAGTGGGAGTAGTTATCGCATCGCTGCAGTGCGCCCAATAGCCAGTACATAGCAGGCAGCGTTTCTGGCGACTAATTACCCCAGGTGCAGTACCTAATCTGACCTGAGAGTAAGGGGGGCGCCAGAGAGCTGCAAGTGTTAAGTGGAACTGTAAGCGGGATAGACCCAAATCCCTGCAGTTCATGGTATAGTGAAGAGCAGTGGGATACCTAGAATAAGCCCCTGCTGTAAACTAAGAGGTCAATAGCCTCGTGTGTGTTTTTTTTTTTATCATATTGTAGGCAGCGGCTAAGGGATCTTGACAGTCACGGTGTGAATCGTGACAGGGGTGTATAGGGATGCCGAGGCGGAGAGCCATGTCTCGCTGAATAAAGTTACCTGCAGATCCCGAGTCCAAATACGCCAACTCTGAGAACCGCCTGTCACCAATTTTCACCTGTATGGAAACAGTTAATGGTAGAGAGGTATCACTCTCACCTAGGATGGCCTCTCTTACCTGTCCTAGGTGGAGGAGTTTTCCGGTCTTCTGGGACATTGCCGGCGGAAGTGGTTGGAGCCACCACAATAGAGACACAACCTCCGGGCGACTCTCTCCTCACGCTCCCGGGGACTCAGCCGGAGACGATCCACCTCCATGGGTTCGGGTGCTTCGGCAGACGAGGCGTTACCTGGTAACAGGGGCCTCTGTAAAGAGGGTGCCAATCGAGGTGGTCTTCTCTCCTGGGCTCTCTCCTTGGTGCGTTCTTGTAGGCGGCGGTCCATCCGGACGGCAAGGGAGATGTATTCGTCCAGGGTATCGGGGAGGTCTCGTACGGCAAGCTCGTCCTTCAGGCGACTGGATAACCCTCTCCGGAAGACACCGATCAGGGGCTCGTCAGACCAGCGAAGCTCCGAAGCCAAAGTGCGAAACTGTATGGCGTATTGGCCAACCGAGAGAGTACCTTGCTGTAAGCTGAACAACTCCTCCGTGGCCGAGCCACTCGACCTGGCTCATCAAAGATCTTCCGGAAGGTGTCCAAGAAGGACCGCAGATCAGATACAATGGGGTCCTCTCTCTCCAGTAGTGGGTTGAACCAGGCCAAGGCCTCGCCCTCCAGGTGTGATGCCAGAAAGGCCACTTTCGCCACATCCGTAGGGTATTGATGAGGGAGAAGCCTGAAATGCTGCTGGCATTGGTTGATGAAACCCCTGCACATTTTTGGATCCCCAGAGTACCTGGTGGGTTTGCAGAGACGAGGGGAAGAGAAGACGCCTCCTACGGCAACGGGATCCAACACGGGTGCAGTAACCGGGGCAGGAGGAGACCGCTGTAGATTCGAGAGCCGCTCGTCAACAGACGTCATGTACTCCAGCATCTGGGTCTGTATCCGTCCTTGTTGATCCAGCTCCTGATGTAGATCTGCAAGATGAGAGGAGTAAGATGCATCCACCCCCTGAGGGGAACCTAGACGGGCCTCAAGGGTCCGCATGAACACAACAACCTGTTCCTGGCTCTGGCGGAGACTAGCAAGCTCCCTCTGAGCATCGAACCTGGCATCAGCGGGGTCCATGGCCTGGGCAAAATCTGTCACGCCCTACAGATGGGTCTATCGGGTGGACCCTCTGGACCGCAAATACAGCGGTTGCTGATACCAGGAAGGGAGAGCCAGACCAAGAAAGCAGGTTCAAAAGGTTTATTGTAAAGTAATACAAATACTAGGGGAGACTCCCCAAAGGAGGGCCACAGGACCACAACACCAGGGTGCCTCTAAGGAGTCCAAGGCTTGGAGTGACCCCTATACAGGGATTTCCCCTTGACCACCAATAGAGGGTCCGATGAAGCAGACACCTGTGTTAAACCGACCTGGGAGGCTGGGGAGAAATGAACTGAAAAGACAGGGCAGAACGTGGAACTAGGAAGCAGGCTGAAGACTGCAGGGAATCGTCCAGGATCCAGGACACAGGATGCCGAGAAGGCCAGACACGATCCTAGGGGAAAAAGGAACACAGAGTAAGGCAAGCAAACTGGATTGGTAAGCATAGCAGGACAAGACCTGGAGCAGCAACTTCAGGATAATAGAAGTTGCCCAGGCGGAGTCCAGGAGTGACTGAGATCCTTTTATCCCTCCAGCCTGCAGGTGATAGGCCGGGAGGAGGGGCAGTGAGTGGGAACGGGCTGGCCGTTTAAGAAGCCAGAGAGCTGGCCTGCCCGCCCCCTATGCACTCCCTAGGAGAGGGAGAGGAACGAGGAAGTGCAGCAGACATGGGAGCAAGGACCCGGGCCGCATGTCTGCAGGGATGGACCCCGGAGCGCCGGCGGATGACCGGAGCGTGACCCTGCTGGCTCAGGACAGAACCGGAGGAGGTAAGAACAGGCGGGGAAGAGAAAGTAGGTGCCCCGGACCGCGAGGTGGTAGCAGCCTGGTGTTGTCCTCAACTGAATAAAGCTGAGCTTCAACCTTCTGTTCCAAATTACCATTTTTAAAAATGCAATTGGCTGTTCCGGCCTACTAAAGGTGTCTGTCTGCCCCTGCCTGGTGTTGTCCTCAACTGAATAAAGCTGAGCTTCAACCTTCAGTTCCAAATTACCATTTTTAAAAATGCCATTGGCTGTTCCGGCCTACTAAAGGTGTCTGTCTGCCCCTGCCTGGTGTTGTCCTCAACTGAATAAAGCTGAGCTTCAACCTTCTGTTCCAAATTACCATTTTTAAAAATGCAATTGGCTGTTCCGGCCTACTAAAGGTGTCTGTCTGCCCCTGCCTGGTGTTGTCCTCAACTGAATAAAGCTGAGCTTCTACCTTCTGCCTCTTACTAACTGCTGTTTTTTTAAAAAATTGGCTGTTCCGGCCTACTAAAGGTGTCTGTCTGCCCCTGCCTGGTGTTGTCCTCAACTGAATAAAGCTGAGCTTCAACCTTCAGTTCCAAATTACCATTTTTAAAAATGCAATTGGCTGTTCCGGCCTACTAAAGGTGTCTGTCTGCCCCTGCCTGGTGTTGTCCTCAACTGAATAAAGCTGAGCTTCAACCTTCTGTTCCAAATTACCATTTTTAAAAATGCAATTGGCTGTTCCGGCCTACTAAAGGTGTCTGTCTGCCCCTGCCTGGTGTTGTCCTCAACTGAATAAAGCTGAGCTTCAACCTTCTGTTCCAAATTACCATTTTTAAAAAAGCAATTGGCTGTTCCGGCCTACTAAAGGTGTCTGTCTGCCCCTGCCTGGTGTTGTCCTCAACTGAATAAAGCTGAGCTTCTACCTTCTGCCTCTTACTAACTGCTGTTTTTTTAAAAAATTGGCTGTTCCGGCCTACTAAAGGTGTCTGTCTGCCCCTGCCTGGTGTTGTCCTCAACTGAATAAAGCTGAGCTTCTACCTTCTGTTCCAAATTACCATTTTTAAAAATGCAATTGGCTGTTCCGGCCTACTAAAGGTGAATGTCTGCCCCTGCCTGGTGTTGTCCTCAACTGAATAAAGCTGAGCTTCTACCTTCTGCCTCTTACTAACTGCTGTTTTTTTAAAAAATTGGCTGTTCCGGCCTACTAAAGGTGTCTGTCTGCCCCTGCCTGGTGTTGTCCTCAACTGAATAAAGCTGAGCTTCTACCTTCTGTTCCAAATTACCATTTTTAAAAATGCAATTGGCTGTTCCGGCCTACTAAAGGTGTCTGTCTGCCCCTGCCTGGTGTTGTCCTCAACTGAATAAAGCTGAGCTTCTACCTTCTGTTCCAAATTACCATTTCTAAAAATGCCATTGGCTGTTCCGGCCTACTAAAGGTGTCTGTCTGCCCCTGCCTGGTGTTGTCCTCAACTGAATAAAGCTGAGCTTCAACCTTCAGTTCCAAATTACCATTTTTAAAAATGCCATTGGCTGTTCCGGCCTACTAAAGGTGAATGTCTGCCCCTGCCTGGTGTTGTCCTCAACTGAATAAAGCTGAGCTTCTACCTTCTGTTCCAAATTACCATTTCTAAAAATGCCATTGGCTGTTCCGGCCTACTAAAGGTGTCTGTCTGCCCCTGCCTGGTGTTGTCCTCAACTGAATAAAGCTGAGCTTCAACCTTCAGTTCCAAATTACCATTTTTAAAAATGCCATTGGCTGTTCCGGCCTACTAAAGGTGTCTGTCTGCCCCTGCCTGGTGTTGTCCTCAACTGAATAAAGCTGAGCTTCAACCTTCTGTTCCAAATTACCATTTTTTAAAATGCAATTGGCTGTTCCGGCCTACTAAAGGTGTCTGTCTGCCCCTGCCTGGTGTTGTCCTCAACTGAATAAAGCTGAGCTTCAACCTTCAGTTCCAAATTACCATTTTTAAAAATGCAATTGGCTGTTCCGGCCTACTAAAGGTGTCTGTCTGCCCCTGCCTGGTGTTGTCCTCGACTGAATAAAGCTGAGCTTCAACCTTCTGTTCCAAATTACCATTTTTAAAAATGCAATTGGCTGTTCCGGCCTACTAAAGGTGTCTGTCTGCCCCTGCCTGGTGTTGTCCTCAACTGAATAAAGCTGAGCTTCTACCTTCTGCCTCTTACTAACTGCTGTTTTTTTAAAAAATTGGCTGTTCCGGCCTACTAAAGGTGTCTGTCTGCCCCTGCCTGGTGTTGTCCTCAACTGAATAAAGCTGAGCTTCTACCTTCTGTTCCAAATTACCATTTTTAAAAATGCAATTGGCTGTTCCGGCCTACTAAAGGTGTCTGTCTGCCCCTGCCTGGTGTTGTCCTCAACTGAATAAAGCTGAGCTTCTACCTTCTGTTCCAAATTACCATTTCTAAAAATGCCATTGGCTGTTCCGGCCTACTAAAGGTGTCTGTCTGCCCCTGCCTGGTGTTGTCCTCAACTGAATAAAGCTGAGCTTCAACCTTCAGTTCCAAATTACCATTTTTAAAAATGCCATTGGCTGTTCCGGCCTACTAAAGGTGAATGTCTGCCCCTGCCTGGTGTTGTCCTCAACTGAATAAAGCTGAGCTTCTACCTTCTGTTCCAAATTACCATTTCTAAAAATGCCATTGGCTGTTCCGGCCTACTAAAGGTGTCTGTCTGCCCCTGCCTGGTGTTGTCCTCAACTGAATAAAGCTGAGCTTCAACCTTCTGTTCCAAATTACCATTTTTAAAAATGCCATTGGCTGTTCCGGCCTACTAAAGGTGTCTGTCTGCCCCTGCCTGGTGTTGTCCTCAACTGAATAAAGCTGAGCTTCAACCTTCTGTTCCAAATTACCATTTTTTAAAATGCAATTGGCTGTTCCGGCCTACTAAAGGTGTCTGTCTGCCCCTGCCTGGTGTTGTCCTCAACTGAATAAAGCTGAGCTTCTACCTTCTGCCTCTTACTAACTGCTGTTTTTTTAAAAAATTGGCTGTTCCGGCCTACTAAAGGTGTCTGTCTGCCCCTGCCTGGTGTTGTCCTCAACTGAATAAAGCTGAGCTTCAACCTTCTGTTCCAAATTACCATTTTTAAAAATGCAATTGGCTGTTCCGGCCTACTAAAGGTGTCTGTCTGCCCCTGCCTGGTGTTGTCCTCAACTGAATAAAGCTGAGCTTCAACCTTCTGTTCCAAATTACCATTTTTAAAAATGCAATTGGCTGTTCCGGCCTACTAAAGGTGTCTGTCTGCCCCTGCCTGGTGTTGTCCTCAACTGAATAAAGCTGAGCTTCAACCTTCTGTTCCTAATTACCATTTTTAAAAATGCAATTGGCTGTTCCGGCCTACTAAAGGTGTCTGTCTGCCCCTGCCTGGTGTTGTCCTCAACTGAATAAAGCTGAGCTTCTACCTTCAGTTCCAAATTACCATTTTTAAAAATGCAATTGGCTGTTCCGGCCTACTAAAGGTGTCTGTCTGCCCCTGCCTGGTGTTGTCCTCAACTGAATAAAGCTGAGCTTCAACCTTCTGTTCCAAATTACCATTTTTAAAAATGCAATTGGCTGTTCCGGCCTACTAAAGGTGTCTGTCTGCCCCTGCCTGGTGTTGTCCTCAACTGAATAAAGCTGAGCTTCAACCTTCTGTTCCAAATTACCATTTTTAAAAATGCAATTGGCTGTTCCGGCCTACTAAAGGTGTCTGTCTGCCCCTGCCTGGTGTTGTCCTCAACTGAATAAAGCTGAGCTTCAACCTTCTGTTCCAAATTACCATTTTTAAAAATGCAATTGGCTGTTCCGGCCTACTAAAGGTGTCTGTCTGCCCCTGCCTGTGTCACGCCCTACAGATGGGTCTATCGGGTGGACCCTCTGGACCGCAAATACAGCGGTTGCTGATACCAGGAAGGGAGAGCCAGACCAAGAAAGCAGGTTCAAAAGGTTTATTGTAAAGTAATACAAATACTAGGGGAGACTCCCCAAAGGAGGGCCACAGGACCACAACACCAGGGTGCCTCTAAGGAGTCCAAGGCTTGGAGTGACCCCTATACAGGGATTTCCCCTTGACCACCAATAGAGGGTCCGATGAAGCAGACACCTGTGTTAAACCGACCTGGGAGGCTGGGGAGAAATGAACTGAAAAGACAGGGCAGAACGTGGAACTAGGAAGCAGGCTGAAGACTGCAGGGAATCGTCCAGGATCCAGGACACAGGATGCCGAGAAGGCCAGACACGATCCTAGGGGAAAAAGGAACACAGAGTAAGGCAAGCAAACTGGATTGGTAAGCATAGCAGGACAAGACCTGGAGCAGCAACTTCAGGATAATAGAAGTTGCCCAGGCGGAGTCCAGGAGTGACTGAGATCCTTTTATCCCTCCAGCCTGCAGGTGATAGGCCGGGAGGAGGGGCAGTGAGTGGGAACGGGCTGGCCGTTTAAGAAGCCAGAGAGCTGGCCTGCCCGCCCCCTATGCACTCCCTAGGAGAGGGAGAGGAACGAGGAAGTGCAGCAGACATGGGAGCAAGGACCCGGGCTGCATGTCTGCAGGGATGGACCCCGGAGCGCCGGCGGATGACCGGAGCGTGACCCTGCTGGCTCAGGACAGAACCAGAGGAGGTAAGAACAGGCGGGGAAGAGAAAGTAGGTGCCCCGGACCGCGAGGTGGTGACAGTACCCCCCCCTCCAGGCCCCCCCGGGCGGCGACTGGCAAGGAACCGACGTAGGAGACGAGGAGCATGGATGTTGCCCTCCGGTTCCCAGGACCTCTCCTCAGGACCAAACCCCTTCCAGTCGACCAGGTACCATGTGGCACGCCCTCTCTTCTTCACGTCCAGAATGGCACTGACCTCATACTCGTCATTGGCCGATATAGGAGGAGGACGCTCTCCCGGATCCTGGGAGAAGCGGTTGAGGATCACAGGCTTGAGGAGGGAACGGTGGAAAGAATTATGTATTCGCAGAGAAGGAGGCAGTCGTAGCTGATAGCACACATCGTTGAGTCTCCGGGACACCTCGAACGGTCCGATGTACCGAGGTCCGAGCTTGAAGGAGGGCACCTTAAGGCGGACGTACTTGGCTGATAACCATACCTTGTCACCCGGTTGAAACATCTGGGCATCAAGTCTTCTTTTGTTGGCATGGTCCTTCATACGCTGGGATGCTTTCTCAAGAGCTACACGAGTCTTGTTCCAGATGTCGGCGAAGTCACGAGCCACGGCCTCTGCTGCAGGATTGGTAGTAGCGATGTCCAAGGGGGTCGGGATCCTCGGGTGCTGCCCATATACAATAAAGAATGGAGTGTTACGTGAAGACTCACCAACATGATTATTGTACGAGAACTCCGCCCAAGGCAGTAGGGACGTCCAGTTGTCGTGGTGTGCGTTGACAAAGTGCCGTAGATAACCTGCCAACACCTGGTTTACCCGTTCCACCTGTCCGTTAGTCTGTGGATGATAAGCCGAAGAGAAGTCCAAGGTAATATCGAGTTTCCTGCAGAGAGACCGCCAGAATCGGGACACGAATTGAACTCCCCTATCGGAAACAATGTTGGAGGGTAACCCATGCAACCGGAGGATATGAAGAACAAACAACTCGGCCAGCTTGGGTGCCGAAGGAAGACCAGGCAGAGAAACGAAGTGACCCATCTTGGAAAATCTGTCCACCACGACCCAGATGACAGTATTCCCGGAGGATGCAGGAAGATCCGTGATGAAGTCCATCGCAATGTGTTGCCATGGTTTTGATGGTACAGGCAAGGGCAAGAGTTGACCGGCGGGAAGCCGTTTGGGGGTCTTGTTGCAGGCACAGGAAGAACAGGCAGAGACGTAGTCTGTCACCTCTTGACGCATCCCAGGCCACCAGTAGTACCGGCCGATCAACTGTAGGGTCTTAGTCAGACCCGCGTGCCCAGCTAGTAAGGAGGAATGTCCCCAGCGGAGGATGCGTTCTCGATTAGGTTCAGGCACCAGCGTCTTCCCTGGGGGTACCTGCGACAGTCGGAGCGGTGCAACCATGATCACCTTGGATGGATCGATGATGGGACGAGGTTCCTCCTCATGATCGTCGGTAAGAAAAGAGCGGGAGAGGGCGTCAGCCTTGACATTCTTATCTGCGGGATGAAAATGAAGACGGTAATCAAACCGAGCAAAGAATAAAGACCAACGGGCCTGGCGAGGATTGAGCCTCTGGGCAGAGTGGAGATAGGCCAAGTTCTTGTGGTCAGTGTAGATCACCACCGGGTGCACTGCTCCCTCTAGGAGGTAACGCCACTCCTCCAAGGCCATTTTGATGGCAAGCAACTCACGGTCACCAATGGAGTAATTCCGCTCACAGGGGGAAAAGGCCTTCGAAAAGAAGCCGCAAGAGACCTTACGTCCGGAGGCGGCTCTCTGCGTGAGGACGGCCCCGGCACCTGTGGAGGATGCGTCCACCTCCAGAAAGAACTGCTTCTCAGCGACGGGCCTGTGCAGGGCTGGTGCGGAGGAGAAGGCCCGTTTGAGTGCCTGGAAGGAGCACTCAGCCTCTGGAGCCCATCCATTAGCAGGTGTTCCCTTGCGTGTGAGTGCAGTGAGGGGTTTGACCAGATCCGAGAAGTGCGGGATAAACTGCCGGTAGTAGTTGGCGAATCCCAAGAAGCGCTGGATGGCTTTGATCCCGACCGGCCGAGGCCAGTTCATGATGGCCGACACTTTATCAGGATCCATCTCCAGCCCAGAGTCAGAGACGATGTATCCAAGGAACGGCAGAGAAGACCGCTCGAAGAGGCATTTCTCATACTTGGCGTACAAGCGGTTCTCCCGTAATCGAAGGAGAACTCGTCGGACGTCTCTTCTGTGTGTGGGTAGGTCTGGGGAGAAAACCAAGATGTCATCTAGGTATACCACAACACATACGTACAGCAAGTCACGGAAGACGTCGTTCACGAACTCCTGGAAGAAGGCTGGTGCATTGCACAGTACGAAGGGCATCACCCGGTATTCGAAGTGACCATCACGGGTGTTGAAGGCGGTTTTCCACTCGTCACCGGCCCGGATGCGGACAAGGTTGTAAGCCCCTCGCAGGTCCAGCTTGGTGAACAACCGGGCTCCCCGGAGCCGATCGAAGAGTTCTGGAATAAGAGGCAGAGGGTACTTATTCTTTACCGTGATGGCGTTTAATCCACGGTAGTCAATGCAAGGACGCAAAGACCCGTCCTTCTTTTTCACGTAGAAGAACCCGGCTCCGACAGGGGATGTGGACCTCTGGATGAATCCCCGGGCCAAGCTGTCTGTGACGTATTCTGACATCGCCTGGGTCTCAGCAGGGGACAGTGGGTAGATTCGTCCTGTAGGAAAAGAGGCACCTGGAACCAAATCGATGGGACAATCATAAGGCCTGTGCGGGGGCAAGACCTCTGCTTCTCGTTTATCGAAGACGTCCGCATATGCCCAGTAGGCCTCCGGAAGTCCAGGCAAGGACGTAGGTGAGGGAGGCAAACGGATAGGCCGGACGGACAGCAGGCAATGGCTATGGCAGGCCGAACCCCAACGCTGGATCTCCCCACTTCGCCAGTCTATGACTGGCTCATGCATACGCAGCCATGGCAGACCGAGCAAGAAAGGTGGGGAGAGAGTGGGTAGCACGAGAAAGGCAATCCTCTCAGTATGGAGAGCTCCGATCTGAATCTCCACCTCACTGGTAATGCCCTCAACGGAGTCTTGTAGGGGTCTCCCATCAACGGAGGTGATGGTGCGGGGATGCTGCAGGGGGTGTATAGGGATGCCGAGGCGGAGAGCCATGTCTCGCTGAATAAAGTTACCTGCAGATCCCGAGTCCAAATACGCCAACTCTGAGAACCGCCTGTCACCAATTTTCACCTGTATGGAAACAGTTAATGGTAGAGAGGTATCACTCTCACCTAGGATGGCCTCTCTTACCTGTCCTAGGTGGAGGAGTTTTCCGGTCTTCTGGGACATTGCCGGTGGAAGTGGTTGGAGCCACCACAATAGAGACACAACCTCCGGGCGACTCTCTCCTCACGCTCCCGGGGACTCAGCTGGAGACGATCCACCTCCATGGGTTCGGGTGCTTCGGCAGACGAGGCGTTACCTGGTAACAGGGGCCTCTGTAAAGAGGGTGCCAATCGAGGTGGTCTTCTCTCCTGGGCTCTCTCCTTGGTGCGTTCTTGTAGGCGGCGGTCCATCCGGACGGCAAGGGAGATGTATTCGTCCAGGGTATCGGGGAGGTCTCGTACGGCAAGCTCGTCCTTCAGGCGACTGGATAACCCTCTCCGGAAGACACCGATCAGGGGCTCGTCAGACCAGCGAAGCTCCGAAGCCAAAGTGCGAAACTGTATGGCGTATTGGCCAACCGAGAGAGTACCTTGCTGTAAGCTGAACAACTCCTCCGTGGCCGAGCCACTCGACCTGGCTCATCAAAGATCTTCCGGAAGGTGTCCAAGAAGGACCGCAGATCAGATACAATGGGGTCCTCTCTCTCCAGTAGTGGGTTGAACCAGGCCAAGGCCTCGCCCTCCAGGTGTGATGCCAGAAAGGCCACTTTCGCCACATCCGTAGGGTATTGATGAGGGAGAAGCCTGAAATGCTGCTGGCATTGGTTGATGAAACCCCTGCACATTTTTGGATCCCCAGAGTACCTGGTGGGTTTGCAGAGACGAGGGGAAGAGAAGACGCCTCCTACGGCAACGGGATCCAACACGGGTGCAGTAACCGGGGCAGGAGGAGACCGCTGTAGATTCGAGAGCCGCTCGTCAACAGACGTCATGTACTCCAGCATCTGGGTCTGTATCCGTCCTTGTTGATCCAGCTCCTGATGTAGATCTGCAAGATGAGAGGAGTAAGATGCATCCACCCCCTGAGGGGAACCTAGACGGGCCTCAAGGGTCCGCATGAACACAACAACCTGTTCCTGGCTCTGGCGGAGACTAGCAAGCTCCCTCTGAGCATCGAACCTGGCATCAGCGGGGTCCATGGCCTGGGCAAAATCTGTCACGCCCTACAGATGGGTCTATCGGGTGGACCCTCTGGACCGCAAATACAGCGGTTGCTGATACCAGGAAGGGAGAGCCAGACCAAGAAAGCAGGTTCAAAAGGTTTATTGTAAAGTAATACAAATACTAGGGGAGACTCCCCAAAGGAGGGCCACAGGACCACAACACCAGGGTGCCTCTAAGGAGTCCAAGGCTTGGAGTGACCCCTATACAGGGATTTCCCCTTGACCACCAATAGAGGGTCCGATGAAGCAGACACCTGTGTTAAACCGACCTGGGAGGCTGGGGAGAAATGAACTGAAAAGACAGGGCAGAACGTGGAACTAGGAAGCAGGCTGAAGACTGCAGGGAATCGTCCAGGATCCAGGACACAGGATGCCGAGAAGGCCAGACACGATCCTAGGGGAAAAAGGAACACAGAGTAAGGCAAGCAAACTGGATTGGTAAGCATAGCAGGACAAGACCTGGAGCAGCAACTTCAGGATAATAGAAGTTGCCCAGGCGGAGTCCAGGAGTGACTGAGATCCTTTTATCCCTCCAGCCTGCAGGTGATAGGCCGGGAGGAGGGGCAGTGAGTGGGAACGGGCTGGCCGTTTAAGAAGCCAGAGAGCTGGCCTGCCCGCCCCCTATGCACTCCCTAGGAGAGGGAGAGGAACGAGGAAGTGCAGCAGACATGGGAGCAAGGACCCGGGCCGCATGTCTGCAGGGATGGACCCCGGAGCGCCGGCGGATGACCGGAGCGTGACCCTGCTGGCTCAGGACAGAACCGGAGGAGGTAAGAACAGGCGGGGAAGAGAAAGTAGGTGCCCCGGACCGCGAGGTGGTGACAGCCTGGTGTTGTCCTCAACTGAATAAAGCTGAGCTTCAACCTTCTGTTCCAAATTACCATTTTTAAAAATGCAATTGGCTGTTCCGGCCTACTAAAGGTGTCTGTCTGCCCCTGCCTGGTGTTGTCCTCAACTGAATAAAGCTGAGCTTCAACCTTCAGTTCCAAATTACCATTTTTAAAAATGCCATTGGCTGTTCCGGCCTACTAAAGGTGTCTGTCTGCCCCTGCCTGGTGTTGTCCTCAACTGAATAAAGCTGAGCTTCAACCTTCTGTTCCAAATTACCATTTTTAAAAATGCAATTGGCTGTTCCGGCCTACTAAAGGTGTCTGTCTGCCCCTGCCTGGTGTTGTCCTCAACTGAATAAAGCTGAGCTTCTACCTTCTGCCTCTTACTAACTGCTGTTTTTTTAAAAAATTGGCTGTTCCGGCCTACTAAAGGTGTCTGTCTGCCCCTGCCTGGTGTTGTCCTCAACTGAATAAAGCTGAGCTTCAACCTTCTGTTCCAAATTACCATTTTTAAAAATGCAATTGGCTGTTCCGGCCTACTAAAGGTGTCTGTCTGCCCCTGCCTGGTGTTGTCCTCAACTGAATAAAGCTGAGCTTCAACCTTCAGTTCCAAATTACCATTTTTAAAAATGCAATTGGCTGTTCCGGCCTACTAAAGGTGTCTGTCTGCCCCTGCCTGGTGTTGTCCTCAACTGAATAAAGCTGAGCTTCAACCTTCTGTTCCAAATTACCATTTTTAAAAATGCAATTGGCTGTTCCGGCCTACTAAAGGTGTCTGTCTGCCCCTGCCTGGTGTTGTCCTCAACTGAATAAAGCTGAGCTTCAACCTTCAGTTCCAAATTACCATTTTTAAAAATGCAATTGGCTGTTCCGGCCTACTAAAGGTGTCTGTCTGCCCCTGCCTGGTGTTGTCCTCAACTGAATAAAGCTGAGCTTCAACCTTCTGTTCCAAATTACCATTTTTAAAAATGCAATTGGCTGTTCCGGCCTACTAAAGGTGTCTGTCTGCCCCTGCCTGGTGTTGTCCTCAACTGAATAAAGCTGAGCTTCAACCTTCAGTTCCAAATTACCATTTTTAAAAATGCCATTGGCTGTTCCGGCCTACTAAAGGTGAATGTCTGCCCCTGCCTGGTGTTGTCCTCAACTGAATAAAGCTGAGCTTCAACCTTCAGTTCCAAATTACCATTTTTAAAAATGCCATTGGCTGTTCCGGCCTACTAAAGGTGTCTGTCTGCCCCTGCCTGGTGTTGTCCTCAACTGAATAAAGCTGAGCTTCTACCTTCTGTTCCAAATTACCATTTTTAAAAATGCAATTGGCTGTTCCGGCCTACTAAAGGTGAATGTCTGCCCCTGCCTGGTGTTGTCCTCAACTGAATAAAGCTGAGCTTCTACCTTCTGCCTCTTACTAACTGCTGTTTTTTTTAAAAATTGGCTGTTCCGGCCTACTAAAGGTGTCTGTCTGCCCCTGCCTGGTGTTGTCCTCAACTGAATAAAGCTGAGCTTCTACCTTCTGTTCCAAATTACCATTTTTAAAAATGCAATTGGCTGTTCCGGCCTACTAAAGGTGTCTGTCTGCCCCTGCCTGGTGTTGTCCTCAACTGAATAAAGCTGAGCTTCAACCTTCAGTTCCAAATTACCATTTTTAAAAATGCCATTGGCTGTTCCGGCCTACTAAAGGTGAATGTCTGCCCCTGCCTGGTGTTGTCCTCAACTGAATAAAGCTGAGCTTCTACCTTCTGTTCCAAATTACCATTTCTAAAAATGCCATTGGCTGTTCCGGCCTACTAAAGGTGTCTGTCTGCCCCTGCCTGGTGTTGTCCTCAACTGAATAAAGCTGAGCTTCAACCTTCAGTTCCAAATTACCATTTTTAAAAATGCCATTGGCTGTTCCGGCCTACTAAAGGTGTCTGTCTGCCCCTGCCTGGTGTTGTCCTCAACTGAATAAAGCTGAGCTTCAACCTTCTGTTCCAAATTACCATTTTTTAAAATGCAATTGGCTGTTCCGGCCTACTAAAGGTGTCTGTCTGCCCCTGCCTGGTGTTGTCCTCAACTGAATAAAGCTGAGCTTCTACCTTCTGCCTCTTACTAACTGCTGTTTTTTTAAAAATGCAATTGGCTGTTCCGGCCTACTAAAGGTGTCTGTCTGCCCCTGCCTGGTGTTGTCCTCAACTGAATAAAGCTGAGCTTCAACCTTCTGTTCCAAATTACCATTTTTAAAAATGCAATTGGCTGTTCCGGCCTACTAAAGGTGTCTGTCTGCCCCTGCCTGGTGTTGTCCTCAACTGAATAAAGCTGAACTTCAACCTTCAGTTCCAAATTACCATTTTTAAAAATGCAATTGGCTGTTCCGGCCTACTAAAGGTGTCTGTCTGCCCCTGCCTGGTGTTGTCCTCGACTGAATAAAGCTGAGCTTCAACCTTCTGTTCCAAATTACCATTTTTAAAAATGCAATTGGCTGTTCCGGCCTACTAAAGGTGTCTGTCTGCCCCTGCCTGGTGTTGTCCTCAACTGAATAAAGCTGAGCTTCTACCTTCTGCCTCTTACTAACTGCTGTTTTTTTTAAAAATTGGCTGTTCCGGCCTACTAAAGGTGTCTGTCTGCCCCTGCCTGGTGTTGTCCTCAACTGAATAAAGCTGAGCTTCTACCTTCTGTTCCAAATTACCATTTTTAAAAATGCAATTGGCTGTTCCGGCCTACTAAAGGTGTCTGTCTGCCCCTGCCTGGTGTTGTCCTCAACTGAATAAAGCTGAGCTTCTACCTTCTGTTCCAAATTACCATTTTTAAAAATGCCATTGGCTGTTCCGGCCTACTAAAGGTGTCTGTCTGCCCCTGCCTGGTGTTGTCCTCAACTGAATAAAGCTGAGCTTCAACCTTCAGTTCCAAATTACCATTTTTAAAAATGCCATTGGCTGTTCCGGCCTACTAAAGGTGAATGTCTGCCCCTGCCTGGTGTTGTCCTCAACTGAATAAAGCTGAGCTTCTACCTTCTGTTCCAAATTACCATTTCTAAAAATGCCATTGGCTGTTCCGGCCTACTAAAGGTGTCTGTCTGCCCCTGCCTGGTGTTGTCCTCAACTGAATAAAGCTGAGCTTCAACCTTCAGTTCCAAATTACCATTTTTAAAAATGCCATTGGCTGTTCCGGCCTACTAAAGGTGTCTGTCTGCCCCTGCCTGGTGTTGTCCTCAACTGAATAAAGCTGAGCTTCAACCTTCTGTTCCAAATTACCATTTTTAAAAATGCAATTGGCTGTTCTGGCCTACTAAAGGTGTCTGTCTGCCCCTGCCTGGTGTTGTCCTCAACTGAATAAAGCTGAGCTTCTACCTTCTGCCTCTTACTAACTGCTGTTTTTTTTAAAAATTGGCTGTTCCGGCCTACTAAAGGTGTCTGTCTGCCCCTGCCTGGTGTTGTCCTCAACTGAATAAAGCTGAGCTTCAACCTTCTGTTCCAAATTACCATTTTTAAAAATGCAATTGGCTGTTCCGGCCTACTAAAGGTGAATGTCTGCCCCTGCCTGGTGTTGTCCTCAACTGAATAAAGCTGAGCTTCAACCTTCAGTTCCAAATTACCATTTTTAAAAATGCAATTGGCTGTTCCGGCCTACTAAAGGTGTCTGTCTGCCCCTGCCTGGTGTTGTCCTCAACTGAATAAAGCTGAGCTTCAACCTTCTGTTCCAAATTACCATTTTTAAAAATGCAATTGGCTGTTCCGGCCTACTAAAGGTGTCTGTCTGCCCCTGCCTGGTGTTGTCCTCAACTGAATAAAGCTGAGCTTCAACCTTCTGTTCCAAATTACCATTTTTAAAAATGCAATTGGCTGTTCCGGCCTACTAAAGGTGAATGTCTGCCCCTGCCTGGTGTTGTCCTCAACTGAATAAAGCTGAGCTTCAACCTTCAGTTCCAAATTACCATTTTTAAAAATGCAATTGGCTGTTCCGGCCTACTAAAGGTGTCTGTCTGCCCCTGCCTGGTGTTGTCCTCAACTGAATAAAGCTGAGCTTCAACCTTCTGTTCCAAATTACCATTTTTTAAAATGCAATTGGCTGTTCCGGCCTACTAAAGGTGTCTGTCTGCCCCTGCCTGGTGTTGTCCTCAACTGAATAAAGCTGAGCTTCTACCTTCTGCCTCTTACTAACTGCTGTTTTTTTAAAAAATTGGCTGTTCCGGCCTACTAAAGGTGTCTGTCTGCCCCTGCCTGGTGTTGTCCTCAACTGAATAAAGCTGAGCTTCAACCTTCTGTTCCAAATTACCATTTTTAAAAATGCAATTGGCTGTTCCGGCCTACTAAAGGTGTCTGTCTGCCCCTGCCTGGTGTTGTCCTCAACTGAATAAAGCTGAGCTTCTACCTTCTGCCTCTTACTAACTGCTGTTTTTTTAAAAAATTGGCTGTTCCGGCCTACTAAAGGTGTCTGTCTGCCCCTGCCTGGTGTTGTCCTCAACTGAATAAAGCTGAGCTTCAACCTTCTGTTCCAAATTACCATTTTTAAAAATGCAATTGGCTGTTCCGGCCTACTAAAGGTGAATGTCTGCCCCTGCCTGGTGTTGTCCTCAACTGAATAAAGCTGAGCTTCAACCTTCTGTTCCAAATTACCATTTTTAAAAATGCAATTGGCTGTTCCGGCCTACTAAAGGTGTCTGTCTGCCCCTGCCTGGTGTTGTCCTCAACTGAATAAAGCTGAGCTTCAACCTTCAGTTCCAAATTACCATTTTTAAAAATGCAATTGGCTGTTCCGGCCTACTAAAGGTGTCTGTGCCCCTGCCTGGTGTTGTCCTCAACTGAACAAAGCTGAGCTTCCACATTCTGGCTTTCGCCCTATACTATCAGATATTAAACTGCATTTGGCCTACTAGTGTGGTTATGCCCTTGAAACAGTGTCTGCTGCTCTTGGGTTTGCTACTCCACTGAACAAAGCAATGCCGCCTGTTTAGTCCTGTTACCAATTTTGAACTGCATTTAGCCTACTTTATTCTTTGGCCCTATATCTGTTTCCTCCTCATCCTGCCCATTGCCCAGCCACTGCTAGATGAGTCTGCTGGTACATTGACCTAGACCACTACATTCCCCTTATACTCTACACAGCCAGAATCTGACCCTGCTGAAAGTAAGGTTCCCCTTCCCGCATGTTATACCACCTTACACAGGGACAGAGAGGAAGGTGCAGATGAAAGTGCAGGTTCCTTCATCAGGTGGGGGGGCATACTCGTTGGCGACGTCACTGGCACAGGGCCCCTCAGAGTACGCAAAAGTGTCGCTGCTGGTGGGAGGCGCCCCCGCCATGCAAACACACATCGCTGTACTTTGAGGGGCCCTGTGCCAGTGCCAATGCGAACGAGTGGGCCCCCCCTGCTTGCTCAGGATCACAGCACTTGCAACGTTGAAATACTTACCTTTCCCTGCAACACCGCCGTGACGTAGTCCGCATTTCCTGGGCCCACGAAAAACTTGAGCCGGCCCTACTCCCCCCACAACTTTTGCCAAATGACCCCCAATTCCCTATGCCCAACTATTATTATAAAGTTAATTAAGATTGACAAGCTTCAGAAACAAGAATGGATGTTTTTGGCATTAAAATGGGCACTGTAGGTGTTTTCCTGGCCTCCACTCACTGCCGACTATGCTTCCCCATTGACTTGCATTGGGTTTCGTGTTTCGGTCGATCCCCGACTTTTAGCGATAATCGGCCGACTGCACTCAACTCGACTCTGGACAAAATCGGGTTTCACAAAACCCGACTCGATCTTAAAAAAATGAAAGTCGCTCAACTCTACCGCTGACCATAAGAGCTTACACTATAAGATAAGCGCAATTGAGAGAGAAAGACCCCACTGATGCCTTTGCAGCGTGGGAAATAGTGCCAGATAAGGTTGGTTTTCTTTTGTGAACTGTTAATCAAATCTCAAAATTATGAAATTCACATGAAACAGTGAATTTCAGGAATTTAATTAACAATAACACAGCCAAAACCCAATTCTGAAAACATACGTATATACTCGAGTATAAGGCGAGAATTTCAGCCCATTTTTTAGGCTGAAATTACCCCTCTCAGCTTATACTCAAGTCATACCCAGGGGTCGGCAGGGGAGGGAGAGCGGCAGCTGTGTAATAACACTCACCTGCTCCTGGCGCAGTGTCCCTGGTTCTCCGGTGCCGGCAGCTTTTTCCTGTATTGAGAGGTCACATGGTACCGCTCATTATAGTAATGAATATGGACCCCACTCCACTTCCATAGGGGTGGAGCCACATATTCATTACTGTAATGAGCGGTACCATGTGACCGCTCACTACAGGAAGAAGCTGCCGGCGCCGGAGAACCAGGGACACCACGCCATGAGCAGGTGAGTATAATGCAGTGCGTGATATATACCTGTTCCCCGTTCCACTGCCAGCACCACTCTGTCTTCCCCATCCTCTGCAGTGATGCTCAGGTCAGAGGATGCAATGACACGATTAGTGTGCGCGCCGACTTTACTTTTATTGGTATCTATTTTTATTATTGAAATTTACCAGTAGCTGCTGCATTTGGCTTATACTCGGGTCGGCTTATACTCGAGTATATACGGTAATTCAATTTAAAAGAGGTGCCTGACTGTTTCTTTTCCCTCTTCAAGAAGTGTATTAACCCTTTATGTGCTTCGTAGAAATTAATGGAATGTGGAAGGAAAAAATAAACATTTAGCTTTTTTTCACAAAAATTTTCCTTTAGACCTAATTTTTTTTAACTTTCACAAAACATGAGAAAATAGACTATAAAATTTGCTGTGCAATTTCTCCTGAGCATGCCGATACCCCATATGTGGGGAAAACCACTGTTTGGGCACACGGCTGGCTTGGAGGGGAATCAGCACCATTTGACTTTTTGAATGCAAAATTTGCTGGAATAATTAGATGCCCTGAAGAGCCCTTGATGTGCCCATATTTACACAGCTACAGTGGGTACGGAAAGTATTTACACCCCTTTAAATTTTCACTCCTTGTTTCATTGCAGCCATTTGGTAAATTCAAAAAAGTTAATTTTTTCTCCTTATTGTACAATCTGCACCTCATCTTGACTGAAAAAAAAACAGAAATGTAGAAATTTTTGCAAATTTATTAAAAAAAGAAAAACTGAAATATCCCATGGTCATTAGTGATGAGCGAACGCACTCGTCACTACTCGGTACTCGCTCGAGTATCACTATGCTCGGTGTACTCGGCGAGCACCGAGTATTTCTGGGATTATTCGGGGGGAGCTTGTGTCTCCTCCTTTTAATTTTGGAGCTTTTTAGAGCACCAATTAGCATGCAGGGATTGTCTGCCATGCACTGTAATACCGCAGCCATCTTTGTTGTGGTATTACAGTGATTGGCTGGCCGCACAGCGTCATCAGGTCTATAAGAGACCTGGCATCGCCCTGCTCGCTGCATTCTGCTCCCGACTCAGCGAGTGTGGGGAGAGCTGCTGCTGAGATAGGGTCAGATTCCTACATTTATTAGTTATTGTGGGTCTACTAGTGTTCAATCCACAAATCCTGATAAACCAAGAGTCCTTTTTAGGGCTAATTCGGGGGTACACAGATTGCAACGCTAGGTAGGCAGGGGAGTCTATGTGCACATATCCACATCAGTGCAAGGCCTGCAGGCACTGTATGTGTGTAAATAGATCTCACTGCATACCTCAAAAAGCTCCATTCCTGTCTGCTGCTGTGTATTTTATATATACTTAACTGCAGGTATCCGTGGCAATTTTTTTTTTTTGCAGCTTATACCTGCTCATTTTATTGTAAAGCAATCCATAACCCACTTTTTTCTACATTTATTTGCTTGATCACGCTGCAGACTACATCCAAGTCATTGCAATACAAGAGCGTGAAAATCTAACAATTGAATTTTTTTTTTGTCCGGGCATTAGATGTGAAGGTGGTGAAAATTCTGGCCTTTTTTTGGGGTACTATATTCTTTTTTGGAGTGTCTTACAACATTTTTGGACACCATTTTGCTGCCCCCAAAATCTGTTGCTGGCCCAAAAAAATTTAGCTACAGTTCTTATATCTATCACTGTGATTTGTACGCCACACGCATCGCATACCATTGCGCTAAATATTTTACCATTTAAGTACTTCATTTTTTTTTAGTCTCATAACCTACTTATTGACACAATTTTGGTGGGTCCAAAAAAATCAAGGACTCATTTTGATCAGTTATCTCTATCTGTCTCCCGGTGTATCTCTGGTGTCAAAATCCTTGCTTTGCAGGCATACATTGTATTTTTTGTCTGCTACCTTTGTGCTATACAGTATTTTGTGGTTAAAAAAATGCCACATAATGAAACAGTCTGTTATCTTAGTCAGATGCCTGGTATACAGTTATATGAAAAAGTTTGGGCACCCCTATTAATCTTAAG
Source organism: Ranitomeya variabilis (assembly GCF_051348905.1). Classification (NCBI taxonomy): domain Eukaryota; kingdom Metazoa; phylum Chordata; class Amphibia; order Anura; family Dendrobatidae; genus Ranitomeya; species Ranitomeya variabilis. Next base: position 794,629,558 of record NC_135233.1, on the reverse strand, counting down.
CTTAATGTTTTCTAAAAATGGTTTTTTTTTGCAACAACTATTTCAGTTTCATATATCTAATAACTGTTGGACACAGTAATGTTTCTGCCTTGAAATGAGGTTTATTGTACTAACAGAAAATGTGCAATCTGCATTCAAACAAAATTTGAATTTTTTTTGTGGAGGTGTATTCTCATGCACCTCTTCACAACCACACATGGGTATATGCTTCCTGATTTTGTCTATTTGGTGTTATCCTCTTTCTTATCCTCATCCTCATCATCCAGATTCACTAAAACACGAGGGTGAACATATTACGTGATGCAAAAGTCACAAAAATTTTTGTGCAAGGGTGTTTTTATGATGTCAGTTACTAATTTGAAACCAAAATAAATTTTACCCCCCCAAGGGGAAATGTTTGTCAGCCCATACACTTAGTGTATGGGCATTATAAGTCTAGGAGACCTGCTACTTTAAATTGGGCCTATTTTTAATGAGTCCTTCCCCCACGTCTCATCATCCACCACCACTAGAACACCAGGATGAACATGTTCTATGCTGCTTCATCTAGTCTATTTTTGGGCAAGGGTGTCTATGATCCCCATAAAAAAAACAATTTTAAATGTACCCCCCCGGGGAAGGGTTTGTCAGCCCATGCACTTAGTGTATGGGCATTACGAGTCTAGGAGACCCGCTCCTTTGTAATGGGACAGCTTTTTTTATGAGGCCCTCCTCCATGTTTCTTCCAAGGGGGGATCAGGGTGCATGCAAATTTGGGTCAAGGCGGCCCTTGCATTCAATGCATAAGGAAACAATATAACAGGACCAACTGAAGAATGTGAAGTGGGTTTTCTAGTGGCCACCAAGTACCTGGGTTCAAAGGCTTCTTGGGGTTCATATGACTTGGTAGCAGGGCAGGCCTAGCAGTCAATGCATAAGAAAACAGTATGGCAGGACCAACTGAATAATGTGAAGTGGGTTTTCCTGTGGCCACCCAGAACCTGGGTTAAAAGGCTTTTTGGGGTGCATATGACTTGATAGCAGGGCAGGCCTTGCATTCAATGCAACATTTTTTCAGGAATCCTTCCTGTACCTCTCATGAAAGGGGTTTTGGGGTGCGTCTTAATTCTTGTCAGCCAAGCCACTCACTGCATAGGCAATAACAGCATAGGGGACCCACTGTTTAATAATGGCTCTTTAAAAACATTAATGCCATCTGATGCCCCTCTAAAAATAGGCTTTGTGACTTTAAGAGTACATGCTTCATAAATTAATCAAGATGTGTCTCCATGTGTCACATACCTCATGGCCAGCTAGGGTTGTTAAATGTTACAATAACATTTCCCAATAAATGCATTTGTATTGGTTGAAAGCAATGTGAAAGTTGAAAAACACATGAAAAACGCTGCGTGTGAACATATCCCAAGTGATGGAGGAACATTTTTGTGTGGGGTTAATTATTTTGCAGCTTTTACCATCAATTTGTCATGAGGGATCACTAACACTTGGCTCACAGATATCTCCTTTTCTTTTTTTCTTTAGTTAAAATTTAAAACTTTATTAAACATTAGTAAGAAGGACTACAATCAGCTCATTAATAAATTACATCATACCCACACCAAAAGATAATGAAAACACCAAGGGGGAGTGCCTACCCCTACACTGGCCTGACTGTACCTACCTACCAGCAGAGGTTGGCACCCTAAAACCTGCGCACTGGCGCCCCCACTCCTCGACGGCTCTCCCTGCTCACCCTATAGGGCCCTATAGTGGCAGGGAGTGAAGTGGAGGATGAAAAGTAGGTGAGAAAGAGGAGAGATGTATATGTATATTCTTTATGACTAGTAGTTTGTCTTTCCTTAAACCATGGAAGGAGCAACTGTTCTTGACCAGCTGACTAGACAGACAGAATAATGTAATATTCTTGTACAGATGTTAGATTGTGAATGGTCTACCTAATACTATTGATGCTCAGATATAATTTCAGTAAGTCTTAATGTATGCAGACCACATAGAATTAGATAAATAAAGGCTTAGAGCAATTTGTTGCATATAATTATAGCTTCTAAGAACCCTCCACACAAGTAACAATGGTGAAAAAATAGAATACTCTGCTGGTTTACCAACATAGGCCACACATATTTCTGATACATATAGAGGAGCTATTGTGTAATTTCTTTCTGAAAATCTATTTTTTCACCCTTGTTACTTGTGTGGAGGGTTCTTAGAAGCTATATTTATATGCAACAAATAAATTGCTCTAAGCCTTTATTTATCTAATTCTTTGTGGTCTGCATACATTAAGGCCATGTGCACACGTTCAGTATTTTTCGCGTTTTTTTCATGTTTTTTCGCTATAAAAACGTGATAAAAACGTGAAAAAAGCGCTAACATATGCCTCCTATTATTTACAGTGTATTCCGCATTTTTTGTGCAAATGTTGCATTTTTTTCCGCAAAAAAATCGCATTGCGGAAAAAAAAGCAACATGTTCATTAAAAATGCAGAATTGTGGGGATTCCGCACACCTAGGAGTGCATTGATCTGCTTACTTCCCGCACGAGACTGTGCACACCATGCGGGAAGTAAGCAGATTATGTGCGGTTGTTACCCAGGGTGGAGGAGAGGAGACTCTCCTCCACGGACTGGGCACCATATAATTGGTAAAAAAAGAAGAATTAAAATAAAAATAGTCATATACTCACCTTCGATGGCCTCCGGAGTCTTCCCGCCTCTCCGGTGCATGCTGGCGCTTTGGTTCCTATAGCTGGTGTGCGGTGAAGGACCTGCGATGACGTCGCGGTCTTGTGATTGGTCGCGAGACCGGTCATATGACCGCTCACATGGAAGGTCCTGCACACACACAGCATCTATAGGAACGGACGCCGCTGAGGAGATCCGCTGTCTGCAGGTGAGTATAACCATTTTTTAATTTTTTTTTATTATTTTTAAACATTCTATCTTTTACTATAGATGCTGCACAGGCAGCATCTATAGTAAAAAGTTGGTCACACTTGTCAAACACTATGTTTGACAAGTGTGACCAACCTGTCAGTTTTCCAAGCGATGCTACAGATCGCTTGGAAAACTTTAGCATTCTGCAAGCTAATTTCGCTTGCAAAATGCTAAAAAAATGCGAAAAAAACGCAAAAAAAAATGCGGATTTCTTGCAGAAAATTTCCAGTTTTCTTCAGGAAATTTCTGCAAGAAATCCGGACGTGTGCACATACCCTTAGACTTACTGAATTTATATCTGAACATCAATAGTATTAGGTAGACCATCCACAATCTAACATCTGTACAAGAATATTACATTATTCTGTCTTGTCAGCTGGTCAAGTACAGTTGCTCCTTCAACGGTTTAAGGAAAGACAAACTAGTCATAAAGAATATACAAATACATCTCTCCTCTTTCTCCCCTACTTTTCATCCTTCATTTCACTCCCTGCCACTATAGGGCCCTATAGGGTGAGCAGGGAGAGCCGTCGAGGAGTGGAGGTGACAGTGCGCAGGTTTTAGGGTGCCAACCTCTGCTGGTAGGTAGGTACAGTCAGGCCAGTGTAGGGGTAGGCACTCCCCCTTGGTGTTTTCATTATCTTTTGGTGTGGGTATGATGCAACTTATTAATGAGCTGATTGTAATCCTTTTTACTAATGTTTAATAAAGGGTTAATTATTTTTCCTTATATGCAAGTCATTACCCTGAAAAGGATGTACCTTAACATATTTCCCAGCAAAATCCATTTTGGTTTCGTTTTTGCATGTTTTTTGGTGCACCTGTAAAAATGTCGTGAAACTCTGACAACATTGCTAACAGCTATGACCTAGGAGTTAGAAATGCTTCCAGTGGTGAGCTACATGATGTTCCCATGTCACTTGAGCAGTGTTTCCATGATTTTCAGAATTTTTAGACCTTAAAAGGACCCCCGGGGGATCGCAGTGAAAATGCTCGGGTTTCCTACAGACTTACATTGGGCTCAGTGCTCAGGTAGAGTACCGGAGTATTCCAATTTCCTCATCCCAAGCAACGAGCACTCGAGCATTTTAGTGCTCGCCCATCACTAATTCAGACGCTTTGCTTAGTATTGAGTAGAAGCACTCTTTTGAGCTAGTACAGCCATGAGCTTTCTTGGGAATGATGCAAAAAGTTTTTCACACCTTGGGGATCCTCTGCCATTCTTCCTTGCTGATCCTATCCAGTTCTGTTAGGTTGGATGGTGAACATTGGTGAACAGCAATTTTCAGGTCTCTCCAGAGATGCTCAATTCGATTTAGGTCAGGGCTCTGGCTGGGCCAGTCAAGAATGGTCACAAAGTTGTTCTGAAGCCACTCCTTTCTTATTTCAGCTGTGTGCTTAGGGTCATTGTCTTGTTGGAAGGTGAACCTTCAGCCAAGTCTGAGGTTCAGAGCACTCTGGAAGAGGTTTTCATCCAGGATATCTCTGTACTTGGCTGCATTCATGTTTCCTTCAATGACAACCAGTCGTCCTGTCCCTGCAGCTGAAAAACACTCCCATAGCATGATGTGGCCACCACCATGTTTCACTGCTAGGATTCTATTGGGCAGGTGAATGCATTTGTCTTTGTTGAAAACAATGCTAAAGTTGAGAAACACATCGAAAACACTATGTGTGAACATAGCCCAAGGTGTTGAGGAGCATTTTTGTTTTTGGATATTTATTTTGCCTTATATACAAGTTATTACCCTGGAAAGGATGTTCCTTAACATATTTCCCAGGAAAATCCATTTTGTTTTTGTTTTTGTATGTTTTATTGTGAGTCTGAAAAAGTGGCGTAAGACTCTGACAACATTGTTCAAAGCAGTGACCTGGGAGTCAGAAATGCTTCCAGGGGCCTTCCCCATAATGTTCCCATGTCATTTGAGCACTGTTCCCATCGATTTCTGCAATTTATAGTCCCTCTATTGCCCCCGGGGGGGCGGCGGTAAAAATGCTCTAGTTTTCCCTAGACTTACATTGGGCTCGAGTATTCCAATATGCTCGACCCGAGCAACGAGCCCCCGAGCATTTTAGTGCTCGCCTATCACTATAGATGATAACTGTTTAACCACTGGGGATCCAGTGTTGCGGACATCCACTGATATAAATGGTGGGGTGGGGAAGAGGGCATAGATTTAATGCTGAATTGTCAAAAGTTTTAACTTGAGGAAGAGGTAAAGTGGGAGGTCAAGGCCTTCAGGATCCTGAACTTGCTTTGAGGGGGTGAAACTTTGGGGTGGTTAAATAATTTATTATTATTAAATCAAACTAATTAAATGTTCAGATAAATAAATAACATATAATTTTAGTATGAATACACTTTACAGTTGGTTTGCATGCTTTGGTGGTGGAATTGAAAGGAGGGTGTCATTCATCTCATCTGCCTAGGGCACCAAAATACTTTGTCCCTGTCCTGAAAAGACCAATAAAGGAAGGGGAATTGACAGCCTTGATATTTGGAAAATTCTACCGCTAGGAGGAAAAGCTGTCTCATAGCAAAAGCATAGCTCAGCCCTAAGGAAGGAATACACTGATTTGATGAAGCAAGTATCCCACAGAGATCAACCTATTCACATTTTTCAGTCAATATTTAACTGTGAGGGTAAAGCCTAAGTCACACTAAATGACTTACCAACGATCACGACCAGCGATACGACCTGGCCGTGATCGTTGGTAAGTCGTTGTGTGGTCGCTGGGGAGCTGTCACACAGACAGCTCTCTCCAGCGACCAGCGATCAGGGGAACAACTTGGGCATCGTTGAAACTGTCTTCAACGATGCTGAAGTCCCCCTGCAGCACCCGGGTAACCAGGGTAAACATCGGGTTACTAAATGCAGGGCCGCGCTTAGTAACCCGATATTTACCCTTGTTACCATTGTAAAAGTTAAAAAAAAAAAAACACTACATACTAACATTCTGATGTCTGTCACGTCCCCCGCCGGCGTCCACAGGGTTAAAACTGCTTTCGGCAAGAGCGCTACTAATGCACGCGCTGCTGCAGAGAGCTTCCCTGCACTGAATGTGTCAGCGCCGGCAGTAACAGCGGTGATGTCACCGCTGTGCTCTGCTTTTCGGCCGGCGCTGACACAGTCAGTGCAGGGAAGCTCTTGGCCGGAGCGCGTGCATTAGCAGGGCTCCTGCCGAAAGCAGTTTTAACCCTGTGGACGCCGGGGGACGTGACAGACATCAGAATGTGAGTATCTACTGTTTTTTTAACTTTTACAATGGTAACCAGGGTAAATATCGGGTTACTAAGCGTGACCCTGTGCTTAGTAACCCGATATTTACCCTGGTTACAAGTGAATACATCGCTGGATCGAAATCACACACGCCGATCCAGCGATGACAGCGGGTGATCAGCGACCAAAAAATGGTCCTGATCATTCCCCAATGACCAACGATCTCCCAGCAGGGGCCTGATCGTTGGTTGCTGTCACACATAACGAGATCGTTAGCGGGATCGTTGCTGCGTCACCAAAAGAGTGACGTTGCAACGATATCGTTAACGATATTGTTATGTGTGACTCAGCCTTAAACCTAAACACCAATGGCCTGTTTTTAATTACTTGCCTCCTTGTTATTAGCAAAGAGACTGTTACATCCCTTTTCCTTTTATCTATTGTAAGACAATGTGTGTAATTAGAGAGGGAAGGAGGCCCATTGTGACAGAAAGCTCAGCCACCTTGAGGCAAATTATACACCACCAGGAGCACAGCCCTCTGCCACACACCATAAGAGGTTATTGCACAAGGACCTGTAAATTTCAGGAAATTCAACTCAAAATCAATTTTCAGTGCATTAATTCAATCATCTCTAGGGTTAATACTTACTACTAAGTGAATAACCAAATGCTAGTGATAAAAGAGTTCAAGTTATAATATAACAGTTTTTTCTCTTATTAACCATGTTAAGATTCCATGCCTTACTCCTTCAATTTAAAAAATAATAATTTTGTATTGAGTATACTGAACACAATTTCTTAGAAATCACTTCTTAAATGTCAGTCTCTTCCTTCACTCTGAATTGGTTTGCTGCAATATTTCAGTAATAACATAAAATAAATGAATTCTTGCTTTACTTGATGATTTCCCCTGTGAAATAATTGAGGTGAGATTGAGAAATACACATTGCAATTGATAGCAATGAGATAAGAGGTCTTAGAAAGCCCTTTATTTATATCTACCATTTTCATAATCTAGAATTGGATTCTATTATGTTCTGTTAATTTCCCATAAGCTATACTATGTCAATTCAGTTCAGCATGATAGCCGATACAAAATCTTTCATTGTGTAAATAGTTTTATTCTGTGGTCTAGTTTTCCTGCTTTTTTAAAGCTAATATTTAATGCTGATGCATTTCCCTATCGGCAGATAAGTTTTCTCCACTCTTCCAACTTTGGAAAACGAGCATGATGTTTTCAAAATGTAAGTAAAAAGAAAGGAAAATTAAAATTTGCTACAAAAAGCAAAATACATGCTAATAATATTGCATGGAGTTTTACTAGCATTTCTATACTATTTATTTTCCCAGATACATATAGTTTATGCAAATAGTAAATATATCAACTCTGTATGGATAACCCTATACTTCCACACAATCAGTACTATAATATGTCATATATCCACATTGCTTATAAGTTATGTGTAATAATTAGAGATTAGCATTCAATAGAATTTATTTATGCTATTTTATATATTGGCAACATATTCATCAGGGCATACACTGATTGCTAGATCTCAGATAAGCCAGAAATGTGGCGGATCTGATGTGTTTAAACATAAACTTGAGTCATTTCAGTTCATTCGCCTGCCTGGGAACGCGGTCCCAGTGACCAGCGGTGACCTCGATGACATCACCACTTGCCACTGATGCTGTGCTTGCAGCAGCTCATTTCCCAGTGGTTCTCAGCCCAGGTTGAAAACTGTTTATCCCCCAGACATGGATTACGGCATGTCACAGGAGATGAGGGATTCAATGGAATGGGCGTTAGGTGAATGAACTGTGATTGATATTTTTAAATAGAAATGTAAATGTATGTTTTGCTTTATTTGAAATAAAGGACATTATTCTGGCTGCGTCTTATTTCACAATACAACTATAAGATTAGTAATGGATAGTTGTCTTATAGATGTCTCTCCATTATTGAACTGTGGTCTTGATGTCACCTGACATGACATAGGTCATCAAGCCTACAAATATGAACACTAGGGTTGAGCGAAACGGATCATTCATTTTCATAAGTCGCCGACTTTTGGCAAAGTCGGCGTCTCATGAAACCGAGCCGATCCCTGTGTGGGGTCTGCCATGCGGTACGCGACTTTCGCGCTAAAGTCGCATTTCAATTACGCTAAAAGCGCCATTTCTCAGCCAATGAAGGTGGACGCAGAGTGTGGGCAGCGTGATGACATAGATCTCAGTCCCCACCATCTTAGAGAAGGGCATTGCAGTGATTGGCTTGCTTTCTGCGGCGTCACAGGGGCTATAAAGGGGCGTTCCCGCCGACCGCCATCTTACTGCTGCTGCTCTGAGCGTAGGGAGAGGTTGCTGCAGCTTCTTCGGAAGCAGGGATAGTGATAGGCAGGGTACATAAAGCTACAAACCGCTTGTGCTGTAGCGATTTCCACTGTCCAACACCACCTTTTGTTTGCAGGGACAGTGGAAGCTACATTTTTTTTTCCTCAGCGCTGTCGCTCATTGGGCTGCACTAGAAGGCTCCCTGACCCTGATAGCTGCGTTGCTGTGCCTGTGTGTACGCCACTGTGCAAACCAACTGCTTTTTTCAAAGCACAAATCCTGTTTTTCCTTCCTTTCTGCACAGCTATCTTGTGTGTTTGTCCACACTTTTGTGTGCAGCAGTCCTTATTATAGCTGCCTGCCATACTTTTCTGAGATTACTGCAGGGAGATAAATATTGGCAAGTCTACCTCTGTGCCATTGCTGTGGGTGGCATCTCTCTCTCATTGTGTGCCACCGAAAAACACTGTGTGATACTTGGCCATTTTTTTTTTTTTTTGCTAAATTCTCCCTTTCCAAAAAAAAAATTAGTGGGCGATAAATATTGGCAAGTCGGCCTCCGTGCCATTGCTGTGTGTGGTATCTGTCTCTCATTGTGTGCCACCGAAAACACTGTGTAATACTTGGCTATTTTTTTTTTTTTGCTAAATTCTCCCTTTTCCAAAAAAAAATTAGTGGGAGATAAATATTGGCAAGTCTGCCTCCGTGCCATTGCTGTGTGTGGTATCTGTCTCTCATTGTGTGCCACCGAAAACACTGTGTAATACTTGGCCTTTTTTTTTTTGGGGGGGGTACATTCTCCCTTTTCCACAAAAAAAAATTAGTGGGAGATAAATATTGGCAAGTCTGCCTCCGTGCCATTGCTGTGTGTGGTATCTGTCTCTCATTGTGTGGCACCGAAAACACTGTGTAATACTTGGCCATTTTTTTTTTTTTGCTAAATTCTCCCTTTTCCCCCCCAAAAAAATAAGTGGGAGATAAATATTGGCAAGTCTGCCTCCGTGCCATTGCTGTGTGTGGTATCTGTCTCTCATTGTGTGCCACCGAAAACACTGCGTAATACTTGGCCATTTTTTTTTTTTTTGGTAAATTCTCCCAGAAAAAAAAAAAATAGTCGGAGATTAAGATTGGCATTTCTGCTTGAGTGCTGGTCCTGTGTGTGCCATCTGTCTCAAATTATTGGGGCACATAAAACCTAGTGTGTAACATTGGGCCTGATTTTCCTTTTAGTGTCAGGCACCTATAAAGGTATATATAAATCCTACAGAAGTTTGAGTTCACCTGATAAGTTGTTTTACAGTAACAAATAGCGTTACTTTGGTTATGTTTTGCAAACAATGAGGAAGTCTTGTGGAAGAGGTCGTGGCTGTGGGCGGTCATTGTCAGCTGGTAATGATGGTAGTGGTGGTGGAGCATCAGGTGGTCGTGGTAAAAGCAGTACAGCACCTAAGTCTCGAGTTGTTGAGCCAGGTTCGTTGTCTGGCTACACAAGGCCTCGAACGCTCTCTTTTCTGGGAGTAGGAAAACCACTTTTGAAGCTGGAGCAGGAGGAACAAGTATTGGCTTTTATTGCTGACTCTGCCTCTAACTCTTTCGCCTCCTCCTCAGAAAGTGCCAAATGTCAGAGCAGTGCATCGTCAGTGGATGCTCCCGGTCAGGAACAAGTCGCTTCCTTGTGTCCTTCACTAAAAACAACAGTTAAGGATGCGTCAGTCGACACAACAGGTTACTCCATGGAGCTCTTTACACATACCGTTCCTGGGTTACACAGTGAAACAGTTAACAGGCTATGCCCATTAGAAGTTGAATCGGACGTGGAGTGCACAGATGCACAGCCACAGCCAGATTACTATGCTGTTCCTTTGACTCAGACCAGAACATTGCCCTCGCAGTGTACTGAGGCAGAATCAAAACCAGCGGAGACTATGGTGCTCCGTCACGAACGAAATACCACCGGCTTACACGGTGACACAGACGAAGTTGCACACAACATAGAAGAGGAGGTCATAGATGACCCAGTTGTGGACCCCGATTGGCAGCCATTGGGGGAACAGGGTGCAGGCGGCAGTAGTTCTGAAGCGGAGGAGGAGGAGCCGCAGCAGGCATCAACATCACAACAGGTTCCATCTACCGGGCCCGTATCTGGCCAAAAACGCGTGGCAAAACCAAAACCAGTTGGAGGACAGCGTGGCCATCCAGTTAAAGAAGCTCAGTCTGCAATGCCTGAAAAGGTATCTGATAGTAGAAAGAGTGCAGTCTGGCATTTTTTTAAACAACATCCAAATGATCAGCGCAAAGTCATCTGTCAAAAATGTTCAACTACCTTAAGCAGAGGTCAGAATCTTAAAAGTCTAAATACAAGTTGCATGCATAGACATTTATCCACCATGCATTTGCAAGCCTGGACTAACTACCAAACGTCCCTAAAGGTTGCAGCACCCTCGGCCAATGAAGCTAGTCAGCAATGCTACATCCCTTCCCTCCCTGTAAGCCCACCATTTCTCGCGCCACCTGCAGTATCTGTGCAGCTTTCGTCGCCAGGCCAAAGCAGTCAGGGAATCACCAGGTTAGTAGTAGGAAACACTGCATGTAGGGCACCGGCAAGAATACCATCTCCAACCCTCTCTCAGTCACCCATGTCCACCGGCACCACCGCTAGTTCCACGATCTCCAGCTCTCCAGTCCAGCTCACCCTACATGAGACTCTTGTTAGGAAAAGGAAGTACTCATCCTCGCATCCGCGTACACAGGGTTTGAACGCCCACATTGCTAGACTAATCTCATTAGAGATGATGCCCTACCGGTTAGTTGAAAGCGAAGCTTTCAAAGCGCTGATGGACTACGCTGTACCACGCTACGAGCTACCCAGTCGGAACTTCTTTTCTAGAAAAGCCATCCCAGCCCTCCAACAGCATGTTAAAGACCGCATCGTCCATGCACTCAGGCAGTCTGTGACTACAAAGGTGCACCTGACAACAGATGCATGGACCAGTAGGCATGGCCAGGGACATTACGTGTCCATCACGGCACACTGGGTGAATGTGGTAGATGCAGGGTCCACAGGGGACAGCAATATTGGGACAGTTCTGCCTAGCCCATGGTCAAGGAAAGAGTTGGCTGTAGGCATTCGCCCCCCTCCTCCTCTTCCTCCTCCTTCTCCTGCAGAAGTGAGAGCTTGTCCACAGACCGCAGTGGCACATCCACTCCATCCGCAGCTGCCACTGTTGCACACCAGGTGTGCCATTATGGGACAGCTAGTGGCAAGCGTCAGCAGGCTGTATTAGCAATGAAGTGTTTGGGCAACAACAGACACACCGCGGAAGTTCTGTCCAAGTTCTTGCAGAATGAAACTCAGTCATGGCTGGGCACTGTACATCTTGAGGCGGGCAAGGTTGTGAGTGATAACGGAAGGAATTTCATGGCTGCCATAGCCCTTTCCCAACTGAAACACATTCCTTGCCTGGCTCACACCTTAAACCTGGTGGTGCAGTGCTTCCTGAAAAGTTACCCGGGGTTACCCGAGCTGCTCCTCAAAGTGCGCAGACTTTGCTCGCATATCCGCCGTTCGCCCGTACACTCCAGCCGTATGCAGAACTATCAGCGGTCTTTGAACCTTCCCCAGCATCGCCTAATCATCGACGTTGCAACAAGGTGGAACTCCACACTGCACATGCTTCAGAGACTGTGCGAACAGAGGCATGCTGTTATGTTTTTGTGGGAGGATACACATACACGGGCAGGCAGTTTGACTGGCAGACATGGAGTTGTCAGGTGTGCAGTGGTCGAAGCTACAAGACCTGTGTCAAGTCCTTCAGTGTTTTGAGGAATGCACACGGCTGGTTAGTGCAGACAACGCCATAATAAGCATGAGCATCCCCCTAATGCGTCTGCTGATGCAAAGTTTGACGCACATAAAGGAGCAGGCGTCTGCAGCCGAGGAAGAGGAAAGCCTTGATGACAGTCAGCCATTGTCTGGTCAGGGCCGTGTAGAGGACGCGGTAGCGGGCGAAGAGGAGGAGGAGGACGAGGAGGATGATGGGGATGAGTACTTTTTGAATGAGGAAGCTTCTCCTGGGCCAACAGAAATTAGTGGCATTGCAAGGCCGGGTTCTGTTTTTTTAAGGGAGACAAATGACGTAGATTTGCCTGTAACTGCCCCTCCAACCAGCACAACCGCAGATTTGACAACTGGAACTTTGGCTCACATGGCGGATTATGCCTTACATATCCTCAAAAGGGACACACGCATTATAAAAATGATGAGCGATGATGATTACTGGTTGGCCTGCATCCTTGACCCTCGCTATAAAGGCAAATTGCAAAATATTATGCCACATGAGAACCTCGAACAAATATTAGCAACCAAACAAGCTACTCTTGTAGACCGTTTGATTCAGGCATTCCCAGCACACAGCGCCGGTGATGGTTCTCACACAAGCTGCAGGGGGCTACATGGCAGAGGTGTTAGAGGTGCACAGATCAGAAGTGGCGTTGGACAGAGGGGTTTTCTGACCAGGTTGTGGAGTGATTTCGCAATGACCACAGACAGGACAGGTACTGCAGCATATATTCAAAGTGACAGGAGACAACATTTGTCCAGTATGGTTACTAACTATTTTTCATCCCTTATCGATGTTCTCCCTCAACCGTCATTCCCATTTGATTACTGGGCATCCAAATTAGACACCTGGCCTGAATTGGCAGAATATGCATTGCAGGAGCTTGCTTGCCCAGCAGCTAGTGTGCTATCAGAAAGAGTATTCAGTGCTGCTGGTTCAATATTAACTGAAAAAAGGACTCGTCTGGCTACCCAAAATGTGGATGATCTCACCTTCATTAAAATGAACCACTCCTGGATTTCAAATTATTTTGCCCCACCTTTCCCGGCTGACACCTAGCTTTCCTATAAAAATTGCTTGCTTGTGGACTGTTCTTACTGAGTGTTCCAATCTGTTAATTTGCAGCAGCTGTTTGTCCAGCATACAACATGTTTACACCTCCCCCAATGGGAAAACTCCCCCCACGGGGCCGTGGTCTCGCCACTTGGTGCAAGCACCCATTACAGTGCTGTTTGTCTGAAGAGGTGGGTGTGCCCGCTTTTGGTCGACGGCACTGCCACTGGGTCCCTCATAGTACAATGTAGTGTCTCTGGCGGTGGTGGTGCGCACCCAACGTCAGACACACCGTTGTAACATGAGGGGCCCTGGGGCGGTACCGCCGGCCACAAGAGAGTTCCCCCCCCGCTCAAACTGTGCTCTACCACGTGCAAAATTATCTCGCACTGCTCCACCAATGTTTAGTCTATGCGCTGACATCATTCAATGCCTGGCACTGACAAACAATACCAATTTGTTGACATCTATGATGCTAGTTAAAGTAGTCTGGGTCAGTGTCCTATATTGACACCAGTAAATACTTATTTACTGCCAAATTACATTGTCATAAACTCTGCAGATGAGCCCACCCCTGTACCTAAGCATGCCACCCTTTTTTTACTTATGGTTGTTTTGCGAGACATTAACATCTATTTATTTTTTTGGAGTACTAACTGTGTCAGACACTCCTTGCAATACTCCTCCACTGACCACAATGCTGCCTGCCTGTGTATCCATGCAACCGATGTAAAACTGCCATGAGCCTATTGTTGGTTATTTTAGGCCTTTGATAGCCTGTCTGCCGTCCCTACTTGCATTACTCCTCCACTGACCACAATGATGCCTGCCTGTGTATCCATGTAACCGATGTAAAACTGCCATGACTGCCTACTGTTTGTTATTTTAGGCCTTTGTGAGCCTGTCTGCGGCCCCTACTTGCAATACTCCTCCACTGACCACAATGCTGCCTGGAGTGCCTGCCTGTGTATCCATGTAACCGATGTAAAACTGCCATGACTGCCTACTGTTTGTTATGTTAGGCCTTTGTGAGCCTGTCTGCGGCCCCTACTTGCAATACTCCTCCACTGACCACAATGCTGCCTGCCTGTGTATCCATGTAACCGATTTCAAACTGTCATGACTGCCTACTGTTTGTTATTTTAGGCCTTTGATAGCCTGTCTGCGGCCCCTACTTGCAATACTCCTCCACTGACCACAATGCTGCCTGGAGTGCCTGCCTGTGTATCCATGTAACCGATGTAAAACTGCCATGACTGCCTACTGTTTGTTATTTTAGCCCTTTGTGAGCCTGTCTGCGGCCCCTACTTGCAATACTCCTCCACTGACCACACCAATACTGCCCGTGTACCCCTGGAACCTATTTAAAAGTTCATAGAGCCTAGTTATATATTTTATTTACTATTAATAAGGCCATGATGGACTACGCTGTACCACGCTACAAGCTAACCAGTCGACACTTCTTTTGCGAGAAAAGCCATCCCAACCCTCCACCAGCATGTAAAAGACCGCATTGTCCATGCACTCTGGCAATCTGTGAGTACAAAGGTGCACCTGACAACAGATGCATGGACCTGTAGGCATGGCCACGGAAGATTACGTGTCCATTACGGTGCAATGGGTTAATGTGTTGGATGCATGGTCCACAGGGGACAGCCTACTAAGTCTGTCTGCAGTCCCTAATTCAAATTGTCCTCCACTGTCTAAATCGGAGCTTCCACCTTCTGGCTTTCGGCCTATAGTATCAGAAATTAAACTGCATTTGGCCTTCAACTTTGGTTACGGCCTACTAACGGTGTCTGCCCCTGCCTGGTGTTTGTCCTCAACTGAATAAAGCTGAGCTTCATCCTTCTGGCTCTCATTAAGTGCTGTGTTTTTAAAAATTGGTGGTTAGGGCCTACTAACGGTGTCTGCCCCTCCCTGGTGTTTTTCCTCAACTGAATAAAGCTGAGCTTCATCCTTCTGGCTCTCATTAAGTGCTGTGTTTTTAAAAATTGGTGGTTAGGGCCTACTAACGGTGTCTGCCCCTCCCTGGTGTTTTTCCTCAACTGAATAAAGCTGAGCTTCAACCTTCTGGCTTTGGGCCTATAGTATCAGATATTAAACTGCATTTGGCCTTCAACTTTGGTTACGGCCTACTAACGGTGTCTGCCCCTGCCTGGTGTTTTTCCTCAACTGAATAAAGCTGAGCTTCAACCTTCTGGCTCTCATTAAGTGCTGTTATTTTAAAAATTGGTGGTTAGGGCCTACTAATGGTGTCTGCCCCTCCCTGGTGTTTGCCCTCAACTGAATAAAGCTGAGCTTCATCCTTCTGGCTCTCATTAAGTGCTGTGTTTTTAAAAATTGGTGGTTAGGGCCTACTAACGGTGTCTGCCCCTCCCTGGTGTTTTTCCTCAACTGAATAAAGCTGAGCTTCAACCTTCTGGCTTTGGGCCTATAGTATCAGATATTAAACTGCATTTGGCCTTCAACTTTGGTTACGGCCTACTAACGGTGTCTGCCCCTGCCTGGTGTTTTTCCCCAACTGAATAAAGCTGAGCTTCAACCTTCTGGCTCTCATTAAGTGCTGTTATTTTAAAAATTGGTGGTTAGGGCCTACTAATGGTGTCTGCCCCTCCCTGGTGTTTGCCCTCAACTGAATAAAGCTGAGCTTCAACCTTCTGGCTTTGGGCCTATAGTATCAGATATTAAACTGCATTTGGCCTTCAACTTTGGTTACGGCCTACTAACGGTGTCTGCCCCTTCCTGGTGTTTTTCCTCAACTGAATAAAGCTGAGCTTCAACCTTCTGGCTCTCATTAAGTGCTGTTATTTTAAAAATTGGTGATTAGGGCCTACTAACGGTGTCTGCCCCTCCCTGGTGTTTGTCCTCAACTGAATAAAGCTGAGCTTCAACCTTCTGGCTCTCATTAAGTGCTGTGTTTTTTAAAATTGGTGGTTAGGGCCTACTACTGGTGTCTGCCCCTCCCTGGTGTTTGTCCTCAACTGAATAAAGCTGAGCTTCATCCTTCTGGCTCTCATTAAGTGCTGTGTTTTCAAAAATTGGTGGTTAGGGCCTACTAACGGTGTCTGCCCCTCCCTGGTGTTTGCCCTCAACTGAATAAAGCTGAGCTTCAACCTTCTGGCTTTGGGCCTATAGTATCAGATATTAAACTGCATTTGGCCTTCAACTTTGGTTACGGCCTACTAACGGTGTCAGCCCCTCCCTGGTGTTTGTTTTTCCTCAACTGAATAAAGCTGAGCTTCAACCTTCTGGCTTTCGGCCTATAGTATCAGAAATTAAACTGCATTTGGCCTTCAACTTTGGTTACGGCCTACTAACGGTGTCTGCCCCTCCCTGGTGTTTGTCCTCAACTGAATAAAGCTGAGCTTCAACCTTCTGGCTTTCGGCCTATAGTATCAGATATTAAACTGCATTTGGCCTTCAACTTTGGTTACGGCGTACTAATGGTGTCTGCCCCTCCCTGGTGTTTGTCCTCAACTGAATAAAGCTGAGCTTCAACCTTATGGCTCTCATTAAGTGCTGTTTTTAAAAAAATTGGTGGTTAGGGCCTACTAACGGTGTCAGCCCCTCCCTGGTGTTTGTTTTTCCTCAACTGAATAAAGCTGAGCTTCAACCTTCTGGCTTTCGGCCTATAGTATCAGAAATTAAACTGCATTTGGCCTTCAACTTTGGTTACGGCCTACTAACGGTGTCTGCCCCTCCCTGGTGTTTGTCCTCAACTGAATAAAGCTGAGCTTCAACCTTCTGGCTTTCGGCCTATAGTATCAGATATTAAACTGCATTTGGCCTTCAACTTTGGTTATGGCGTACTAACGGTGTCTGCCCCTCCCTGGTGTTTGTCCTCAACTGAATAAAGCTGAGCTTCAACCTTCTGGCTCTCATTAAGTGCTGTTTTTTAAAAATTTGATGGTTAGGGCCTACTAACGGTGTCAGCCCCTCCCTGGTGTTTGTTTTTCCTCAACTGAATAAAGCTGAGCTTCAACCTTCTGGCTTTCAGCCTATAGTATCAGAAATTAAACTGCATTTGGCCTTCAACTTTGGTTACGGCCTACTAACGGTGTCTGCCCCTCCCTGGTGTTTGTCCTCAACTGAATAAAGCTGAGCTTCAACCTTCTGGCTTTCGGCCTATAGTATCAGATATTAAACTGCATTTGGCCTTCAACTTTGGTTACGGCCTACTAACGGTGTCTGCCCCTCCCTGGTGTTTGTCCTCAACTGAATAAAGCTGAGCTTCAACCTTCTGGCTTTTGGCCTACAGTAGCAGATATTATACTGCATTTGGCCTACTAGTGTGGTTGGGCCCTTAAAACAGTGTCTGCTGCTCCTGGGTTTGCTACTCCACTGAACAAAGCAATGCCGCCTGTTTAGTCCTGTTACCAATTTTGAACTGCATTTAGCCTACTTTATTCTTTGGCCCTATATCTGTTTCCTCCTCATTCTGCCCATTGCCCAGCCACTGCTAGATGAGTCTGCTGGTACATTGACCTAGACCACTACATTCTCCTTGCACTCTACACAGCCAGAATCTGACCCTGCTGAAAGTAAGGTTCCCCTTCCCGCATGTTATACCACCTTACACAGGGACAAAGAGGAAGGTGCAGATGAAAGTGCAGGTTCCTTCATCAGGTGGGGGGGCATACTCGTTGGCGACGTCACTGGCACAGGGCCCCTCAGAGTACACAAAAGTGTCGCTGCTGGTGGGAGGCGCCCCCGCCGTGCAAACACACCGCTGTACTTTGAGGGGCCCTGTGCCAGTGCCAATGCGAACAAGTGTGCCCCCTGCTTGCTCAGGATCACAGCACTTGCAACGTTGAAATACTTTCCTCTCCCTGCTCCACCGCCGTGACGTAGTCCACGATTCCTGGGCCCACTAAAACCTTGAACCAGCCCTACCCCCCACAAATTTGCCAAATGACCCCCAAGTTCCATTGAACAACTATTATTATAAAGTTAATTAAGATTGACAAGCTTCAGAAACAAGAATGGATGTTTTTGGCATTAAAATGGGCACTGTAGGTGTTTTCCTGGCCTCCACTCACTGCCGACTATGCTTCCCCATTGACTTGCATTGGGTTTCGTGTTTCGGTCGATCCCCGACTTTTAGCGATAATCGGCCGACTGCACTCGACTCGACTTTGGACAAAGTCGGGTTTCACAAAACCCGACTCGATCTTAAAAAAATGAAAGTCGCTCAACCCTAGTGATTAAGTCTATTGAGAAAAGAATTAAGAGAGGATTCAGAACCCTGCCAAATGAACAGTATGTCATCAATATTTCTAGACCATGAGATCACAGCATCAATGCCCTCGAGATTATGAATGACCTCCCTTTCCCACAGCCCCAGGAAAAGATTGGCATATGAGGGCATACAGGTCGCCCCCATAGCCGTTCCCTGGAGCTGTAGGAAGCACCAGTCCTTAAAAGTAAAAAATTATGCGTCAAAGTAAAACGTAAAAGGTTAATCACAAATTGGATAAGATCTTCATCCAAATTTGTCATTCGTAAATAAGACATTGATGCTGCGATCCCATAGTCATGCCGTATAGACATGTACAACACCTCCACATCACAGACAACCAGAAACATCTTGTCCTCCATTTGTATGTAATTAAGTCTGTTAGGTATGTCAGTTGTATCTTTTATGAAGGAAGGAGGTGTTTCTACACATTTCTGCAGATAATAGTCTATGAATCTACACACATGTTCTGACAGGCTACCCATACATTCAGGAAATCGTTTGTACCTACTGCTATGGGGATGTATAATAATTTCCTAAGGGTGATAGACAATAATGACTGATTGCTGGTGTGCTAATGTCAGTTAACAGTGACTTTTATACACCTGAACTACCCACTTTTTTTATTTTGTTATGTAATGTTGGTATACCTGTGCAAGATTTGTGTCCTAATATTTTATGTACTGCTGTTTGTATTGCTGCTGTAATACTGTAATTTCCCCCCGGGATCAATAAAGTGTATAATATCGTATTGTATACCCGACACAATAGGTTGTCCTGATAGGTTTTTCGCATTTTTATGAATTTTAGGTGTTACATAAAATGTGGGGATCACTGGATGATGCACAGTCAGTCCTTCAAACATTTTTGGAGTGATTACTCCTTTGTCTCTATCTGACACCAATATAGAGTCCAGTTCAAGTTTGAATGTATTTAGAGGGTTACTGTCCAACTTTTTATAGCAGTCTGTCACGTTAAGCTGCTTTTTAAGCTCCTTTAATGGGACCATTCTATTTACACATGTAATATGTTGGACATTTGTGGCCCCTTTTGTAATATAGCAATGTACAATCTTCTGTCATAGTGTCCATTTATTGGGATATACCATAGACATATGTATTGTTACCTTAACAATTTAATACTGTTATGAAATTAACATGTCTTGGTCATAGTTGATGGTTCTTATATACACATGTAAAATCCTATTTTTTAATTGTTGTGGTTATAACATGTACTATTGTCTAATAAAATTTTGATATTCTTATTACTTAATGGGCTGATCCTTCAGGCTATGTGCACACGTAGGAAGGGTCCTCTGCGGCTTCTCCCGTCGCGGATTTGATAAATCTGCAGGGCAAAACCGCTGTGGTTATCCCTGCAGATTTATCGCAGTTTGTCTTGCGGTTTTCGCTGCTGGTTTACTCCTGCACTTGTTTTACTATTGATGCTGCATATGCAGCATCAATAGTAATGTTAAAAATAATAAAAAAGGTTATACTCACCCTCCGACGTCCCGATCTCCTCGGCGCTGCACGCGGCGGTCCGGTTCCAAAGATGCTATGCGAGAAGGACCTTCGTGACGTCACGGTCATGTGACCGCGACATCATCGCAGGTCCTGCTGGCATAGCAACCCTGCGACCGGATGGCCACGTGCAGCGCTGAGAGGCGGGAGGACTTCAGGGGCCATCAGAAGGTGAGTATATGATTATTTTTATTTTAATTCTTTTTTTTACACAAATATGGTTCCCAGGGCCTGGACAAGAGTCTCCTCTCCCCCACCCCGGGTACCATCCACACATGATCTGCTTACTTCCCGCATAGTAGGCATAGCCCCATGCGGGAAGTAAGCGGATCAATGCATTCCTATGTGTGCAGAATCACCGTGATTTCAAAGAAGTGACATGCTGCGTATTGTAAACCGCTGCGTTCTCGCGCGGTTTTTTCCACAGCATGTGCACAGCGTTTTCGGTTTCCCATAGGTTTACATTGAACTGTAAACTCATGGGAAACTGCTGCGGACCCGCAGCTGCAGAAACGCTGCGGATCCGCAGCAAAATCTGCAACGTGTGCACATACCCTCAGTAGTTCTCTATTGGTATAAGTTGTTTAGTTGAAGGGTTCAATATCAAATATAGTGAGGAAGCTTTTTTTCTGCTGAACCCCAACAGCAAGGCTGGCTATCAAGAATTAAATAAATAAATAAAAAATAAGCCGTGGGACCTCCCCTTTTTTCACAACCAGCCTTGCTAAATCAGACAGCTGGTGGCTGGTATTCTCCGGCTGGTAAAGGGCCATGGATATTGGCCCCCCAACCTAAAAATAGCAGCCTGAAGTCACCCAGTAGTTCTTTATTTGCTGTTGGGGTTGTAGCCCCCAGCTGTGAGTTTTTCCTGGGTGGTTATCAAAAATACAGGGAAACCCATGTCGTTTTTTTTTTAATTATTTATTTTCAGTGCAGGTGCTGGCTAATGAATACTCCAATCAGCTGCCACCTGCTCTCACTGTTATTAGCAGCAGCAGACATTGGCTGATGGGTGCAGTAGTCCCATCAGCTGACATCAGTGACCAGAGGTAAACTTTTTACCAGCGATCACAGCTGCCGGCTCACGCTGTCATTTGACAGCATGAGAACCACGGCTGTCTGACCAGCGCTGATAATTTTAATGCTGATCCAAAGTGTTTTTTGCCATGCTGTCATGAACATGACGGTGTGACAAACAAGAGATGTCCGAACCCTAACTGTAACACGGACTTCCTGTTGAAGTCCTTGTTCGGTGTCTGTGCACAAACAGTAGGTGTTCGGTACAGATGCCAAACTTTACAGTTAAGTATTGCCCAACCCTACTTATTAAAATATTTTGAAATTGTAGTTGATGTACTCCTACACACCTACATAAAGGTTTTGTACACAGTGCAAAACCAGGAAAAACAATTATAGATAGGGTCATCCAGTTATTCATAGAATTTGAATGCAACAACTGGCAGGCCTCATTCAAATATTTAAGATTAAAACATTTTATGTGCTACTGTCACATGGTACTGTGGAAAGGTCAGGGACAATCCACTCAATGATGGCTGCCTGTAACAGACCGTATTAACTGCTATCTTACTTTATAGATATATTCAGTAGAAGCAGGGGATCTTAGATAACCATTAAAAGTGGATGTCAGTCAAACCAGATTATGATAGACACTACAGTAGATATTGCAGCCTAAAGAAATAAACTTAACACAATACAGTGGGTGCAAGACCTCTTAGGGCAGCGTTAATACCACCAGGTAGGGCACAGAGAGCAGATTAAATGATCTTTAGAGGGCTATAGTAGTGTTGTGGTGCAGATGATAGTAAAGCACCCATTTAGATACATAAAAGAGTCATAGTTAGAAAACATATTCAAACACACCAGGGAAACCGGATTAAGTTTTAATTATCTGTAGCCTCGGTCATATATGCAGCCTTAACACTTTTTCCCTCTGCCATATAGTTCCTCAGGAGGCTCATAGAATAGGCAGTGTCAATACCATAACATCTGTACGATGAGTAAAACTTAATCCGGTTGCCCTGGTGTGTTGGAATATATATATATGGCGCACAATGTGGGGAGACAATTGTATTTAGACAATATATGTAACATTGTTATTTTTAGAACTGTGGTGATCATTGTGACAAGTTGAGTAGTGGCTGGAAGATGTCGAAATGAAGGTCTGACTAGATGGAAAAGAAAAAGCAGAAAGCGACTCTAATCAGACGAGATATCAGTGATCACTAGATGTAAACATTATTCTGTATCTGTAATTTATGACTTGGAATAATAATGTTATTTGTAAAATCCCTTAGGCTGCATTCTCACATTCATGTAAAATGTCCATGTGCTGCCATTATTTTTTAAATTGGATGGCACGTAGACTCATATGGTTCTATAAAACTCTTCACACATCTGCGAATATTATGAATCTGAGAATAAGATTCATGAGGTTAGAGAATGTCCTTTTTTGATCCAATTTTTTGGATCAGAATAGTACATGCTCAATGCGTCTGTAAAAGTGAGCAGCACAACGACACAACACGGATACAGGAATGTAGCGTTATTATGTATAGCACAGTCCCTTAGTATATAGTGTACTCACATATTATATATAGTGCCGTCCTTAGATACATAATTTCCTCTTTTATTATGTATAACACTGTCCCTTATTACATACCATTCTCTCTAATTATATATGGTGCCATACCTTATTATATAGCTTCCTCTCTTGTTATGTAAAATACCGACCCTTACATAGCGTATTCTCGTTATTGTTAATCACAGCACCCTCTCTTTATTACATAGTCCTCTTTGTTAGATATAAAATGATTGCTGATGGAGTAGCATCTGACCAGAAAACCAGTCCATCAGCTCATCCATCATAAAAGAAGCTCCACCATGCTCCACCAGCAGTTATTTTAGTTTATGTCTGACAAGAGAGTACAATATGCGATAAAGACAGGGGGCTATATATAATAAAAATGTGGTCAGCTGTAGCAGGCTAAGCGGTTTTTAAAAGTTCTAAAGCACCATAATTTTACATATAGTATTTTAAACTTTATTGATGACCAATTGAATCCAGAAAAAAATCCGTAATGTAACACTAACCACAGTAAACTCTATGGATGATTAATTGAATCAAGAAAAAAATGTTGAATGTTTTTGTTTTAGTTTTATGCACCACCGTAGTGTACCACTAAACATAGTAAACTCTATGGATGACTAATTGAACCCATAAAACTTTTTTGAACTATTCTTGCAGTTTTAAATACAACTGTAATGTAACACTAACCACATTAAACTCTATGGAAGACTTATTGAATCCAGAAAAAAACGTCAACCTTTTTTGGAGTTTTATATACCACTGTGATATAACACTAACCATGTCAAACTCTATGGATGACTAACCAAATCCAGGAAAACATTCTGAAGGTTTTTTTGGTGTTTTATATAACATCATAGTGAAACACTAAGCAGTGCATTAAAGTCTATATATGACTAAATGAATCCTGAAAAATATTTTGAATGTTGTTTTTGAGTTTTACATATCACCAAAATATAACTCTAGCCATATTAAATTCTAGAGATGACTAATTCAATTGATAAAAAAATTTCAACTGTTTTTTGAAGTTTTATATACTACTGTAAGGTAACACTAACCCCATTAAACTGTATGCATGAGTAATAGAATACAGAAAACAAAATTTAATTTTTTTTTTGTTTTATATGCCACAGTAATGTAACACGAAGCATGATAAACTGTATGGATGACAATATATTCATGACAATATATTCAATTTTTTAACCCCCTCAAAAATAGAATGTGGTCACATGCAGTGGATATATATTTAGCAACGGACTGCAAAGCCTTAAGCCCTGCCTTTAGGCTGCATTCTGCCACTCTCCCTGCTCCCGCATCTGTCACTAGGCTAAATGCAAAATGCATCTGATGTAAACAGCAAAGTACATAATTAGACCTTAGAATGACTGTTAATATGGTGGCTCAGAATCAGCACCTGCATCAACACTAGAGGACTCTGATTAGTTAAACTGTGCACACACAGACCTGAATAACTACTCTCTCCCTCCAATCATATCTGTCCCTGAGCTGTACAATGGCATCAGTGAGCCGAGCGTGGCAGCACCTGTCCTTTTCTAACCTTTGATGAGATAATGTATCCAGCCAATCACAGTAATGTCACTATCAAGATGGCTATGGCATCACACTGGAATCCTGTGCAAGTGCACAGTAGGCCACAATGTCATGATGTGAAGGTTTGCGTGCAAGCACAGAATTTCAACTTGAGCACGGAGGATCAGAAGATGCGGCACAGACTGGAAAGATAGAAGTGAGTATTGAAAGGTCCGTAAGTGAGTTGTAAGGTGAGTATAAGGATTTTTCTTTTTCTTTTAGTTTTGATAGCCCTTCATGGCTCAGAAAAGCAGAAAAAAAGCCTCATTTTGGTGAAAAAGTAAAAAAAATAAGAACAATTATGGCTCACCTCTACTGCCCCTCTGCTACTCATCACCATTCTTCCAATCCTTGATGCATCTTCTGATCCCCCATGCTCACGCTGGAATTCTGAGCTTGCGTGAATACATTCACATCATTTCATTGTAACCTTCCGTGCACTTGCACAGGATTCCAGTGAAAGTGTTGGGGGGATCTGAAGATGCAGCAAGGAATGGACAAAGGTGGAAATGAGAGCAGAGTGATCAGAGAGGGGAGAGGAGAGTGGTGAGTTGAGTATAAGGATTTTATTTTTTTACTTATTACTTTTGTTACATTTATTATACTCTGAGGTCCAAGGAAACCCCATTTAACAATGGAGAAGTTGCAACATATTTTCCTTGTGGCCTTCAAGTAAACGTTTACTTGAGTCATACTAGCCATATGCTGAGTTACTGGCCTCCTTATTATAAGAGTCCTGCACCTCTTCTTACATTTGCATGGATTCAGCAATATGACAGCGGCTGAAGATATTCCTCTTTATTTTCGGGCTATTATAGTAGCGTAAAGATGACCACAAACAAGACACCTTCACCACTCCTGCAAACAGATATGGAAAATACTTAAAAAAAAAGTAAGGAATACACTGTTAGTCAATTGTCACAAAATGTCTGTGTAAGGTCCCTCTTTATGCTAAAAAGTAAGCTAGAAACACAATACAATGAAGTTAATACAGTTACATCAAACACTGTCACTGCTCATAAAAGATTCTTGTTTTATTAATCCCTGGTATATTCTGTTTTAGAATAACTCTTATGAATTACTATGGAATGTTTTCAGGAATATAGTTGGACCAATTTGTATTTTATCTTAGACCCTGAAAGTTCATTTGAATTTAAAAAAACAATGAAAAGTACTTAAAGGGAACCTGTCATCACAAAATTCCAATCCAGTTTGCATCATGCCATAGAGCAGGGGGCACTGAGTAGATTGATATATAGTTTTGGGAGAAAATATTCAGCATAACTTGTGTTGTAATCATTTACACCTCTGTTCTTTCTCAGTCCAGTGGGTGGTCCTATCAGTGACTGACAGCTATCTCTGTGTGCACACTAAAGGCCCCATCTCACATAGCGAGATCGCTAACGAGATCGCTGCTGAGTCACAAGTTTTGTGACGCAACAGCGACCTCAGTAGCGATCTCGCTATGTTTGACACGTACCAGCGACCCGGCCCCTGCTGTGAGATCGCTGGTCGTGTCGGAATGGCCTGGACCTTTTTTTGGTCGTTGAGGTCCCGCTGACATTGCTGAATCGGTGTGTGTGACACGGATTAAGTGATGTCTTCACTGGTAACCAGGGTAAACATCAGGTTACTAAGCGCAGGGCCGCGCTTAGTAACCCAATGTTTACCCTGGTTACCATCGTAAATGTAAAAAAAAAAAACAGTACATACTCACATTCCGGTGTCCGTCAGGTCCCTTGCCGTCCGCTTCCCGCTCTGACTGACTGCCGGCCGTAAAGTGAAACCACAGCACAGCGGTGATGTCACCGCTCTGCTGTTAGGGCCGGCGCTCAGTCAGTGCAGGAAGCGGACGCCGGGGGACGCGAAGGTGAGTATGTACTGTTTGTTTTTTTACATTTTACACTGGTAACCAGGGTAAACATCGGGTTACTAAGCGCGGCCCTGCGCTTAGCAACCCGATGTTTACCCTGGTTACCCGGGGACCTCGGCATCGTTGGTCGCTGGAGAGCGGTCTGTGTGACAGCTCTCCAGCGACCACACAGCGACAAAACAGCGATGCTGCAGCGATCAGCATCGTTGTCTGTATCGCTGCAGCGTCGCTGTGTGTGACAGGGCCTTAACACTAAAAATCCTAGATATAATAGAGATTTAGATTATTAAAATACAGGTTATCCTGAATCGTATATTACAAAACTATATATCAATATTCTCAGCTCCCCCTGCTTTATATCATGCTGCCTGGAGTTTGGACTGCATTTTCATGATGACAGGTTCCCTTTAAGTGCTGTTACCTGTATGCTGCTTCCACTGGACGTTATGTATTTATATTAGAAAAAGAGCCATGCGGACAGGTATGAAAATGAAGACTAAATCAGGCACACTTGCAATATACTATTTTCCATCTAAGACAGATTTATTAATCAGATTTTCATTTAAAGAAATGGAGATGAAGGAGACAGAGAAGCGGTTTAAGGTTTGATAAACTCTTTTGATGCTTTGTTAATTAAGTGCAATGATTTCTAGATATGGCTTTTGCAGGCTAAAGATCTTTGGATTTAATTAAATAGGAGCGCTGCCTACACACTCATAATAATTGTGTGGATGCTATTAGTGCTGTGGACAGTAATGTATTTATGCTGACAGCCGAGTAGTTAAACAATTCGTTAGGCATATATCAATAAATTATTAGAGAAAACAAAAAAAAGGATGTTTCCTTTTTTATCTGTTTAATAGATCCCAGTGGGACAACAAAGTTGGTTTTCATGTTAGTTTTTATATGTTGAAACCAAAAAGGAGAAAAAAGGGTCACTAGAGAGTAAAGGAATGATCCCAGTCAGGGAGGTTAAAAGTTATTTCTTGTATTACAAACTAAGCTAATGTTCGATTTTTAATTTCCTTTCAACTACAGTTTAAAAGAAACTGTCAAATCCTTTGAAATATATACATTATTTCATTGTATTTTTTTATTTAATTTCTATGTTCAGAATTTACAACTGTTCATCCAAGGTTTTTCATATGATAGACACCCCCTGGAGTACATTGGATATTCTGATCATCTTCGTTTGTAGAAGGACATAAACCATTAAACCATAAATGTACAATTAGCCTATCTCTTCCATGCAAACTCTATATATTAACAATAGTGTACTATAACTCAGATAACTGAATCTTTATGGACATATTTTTCTTAAGGACTTTAGTCATATTTTTTATATAACTTTTTTTGATGGATATGTTTCGTTTGTTTTTGTTTCTAGAAATATGAGATCCTTTCATATACTGTAGTAAGAAAGTTAATATGGCAAATGTTAATTTTCTGGCCTTTTTACTTACAGTATATTTAATGCACTCAAAATATAGTGGGGAAATAAGTATTTCCAAGGATTGTCTGTCTGCTGTCTCTAACAACATGTCCTCCCTCTACCTGAAACTAAATCTCTCCAAAACGGAACTTCTTGTGTTTCTCCCTTCTACTAACCTCACTCTACCCAACATCAAAATTACCCTGGAGGGTTCAACCATAACTCCCAAGCAGCATGCCCGCTGTCTTGGGGTCACATTCGACTCCGAACTTTCCTTTACTCCCTATATCCGATCACTCACTCACTCTTGTCACCTGCATCTTAAAAACATCTCCAGAATCCGACCTTTTCTCACCGTTGAAACTGCTAAGACCCTTACTGTCGCTCTTATTCATTCTCATCTGGACTACTGCAACTCTCTTCTAATCGGTCTCCCTCTTACCAAACTTTCTCCTCTCCAATCCATCTTGAATGCTGCAGCCAGAGTCATATTTCTGTCCAGCCGCTTCACCGATGCCTCCATCTTGTGCCAGTCATTACACTGGCTACCCATTCGCTACAGGGTCCAGTATAAACTCATCTCTCTCACCCACAAAGCCCTCCACAGTTCTGCACCACCTTATATCTCCTCTCTCATCTCTGTCTATCGCCCTACATGTGCCCTCCGTTCTACAAATGACCTAAGGCTAACATCACCTGTAATCCGAACCTCACACCTCCGTCTCCAAGACTTCTCTTGTGCTGCGCCAGCTCTCTGGAATGCACTTCCCCAGACGATCAGACTGATACCTAGCCCCGACCTATTCAAGCAAGCTTTAAAAACCCATCTCTTCAAACAAGCCTACCACACCAACTACTCAGTAAACTAACTTTGCCCTGTTCCCTCCCTCCAAATATTACTCTGAATCTGCACCCTACTATTCATCTGTCTCCACACCCTCCATGCACATGATTAACTGCACTTGATACTTGACTATTGCACTTAAACACACGGGCTGATGACCGGATCATGCAGCTTTGTATGAAAATCCCTATGTATTATAATTGCCAGACCTGAATTAACAAGCACTTTTCACCTATTGTGTCCCCCCATTTTCTTGTAGATTGTAAGCTTGCGAGCAGGGACCTCACTCCTAAAGTCACTGTTTAAATTGTCGTAACTTGTACTGAATTTATTGTTTGTACATGTCCCCGCTTAATTGTAAAGTGCTGCGGAATATGTTGGCGCTATATAAATAAAAATTATTATTATTATTTGCTACACTGTGAATTTTGCAAGTTTTACCACCTACAAAGAATGAATAGGTCTGTAATTTTCATCATAGGCACACTTCAACTGTGAGAGACAAAATTTTAAAAAAATCCAGAAAAACACATTGTATGATTTTAACATAATTAATTTGCATTTTATTGCATGAAATAAGTATTTTATACAATAGAAATGCATAACTTAATATTTGGTACCAAAACCTTTGTTTGCCGTTACAGAGGTCAGAAGTTTCCTGTAGTTCTTGACCAAGTTTGCACATACTGCATCAGGGATTTTGGCACACTCCCCCATACTGATCTTATCCAAATCTTTCAAGTTTTGGGGCTGTAGCTGGGCATTATTGAGTTTCAGCTTCCTCCAAAGATTTTCTATGGGGTTCAGGTCTGGAGACTGGGTAGGCCACTCCAGGACCTTGAAGTGCTTCTTATGGAGCCACTCCTTAGTTGACATGGCTGTATGTTTTGGGTCATTGTCATGTTGAACGACCCAGCCATGACACATCTTTAATCCTCTTATTGAGGAAAGTAGATTGTTCATCACAATCTCACAATACATGACCCCATCCATCCTCCCTTCAAAACAGTGTAGTCATCCTGTCCCTTTTGCAGAAATGCACCCACAAAGTATGATGTTTCCCCCACCATGCTTCACAGTTGGGACAGTGTTCTTGGCATTGCACTTATACTTCTTCTTCCTCCAAACACGACGAATGGAGTTGACATCAAAAAGTTCTATTTTTGTCATCTGACCATATGACCTTCTATCATGCATCCTCTGGATCATCCAGATGGTCATTGGCAAACTTCAAACTGGTCTGGACATGTGCTGGCATGAGCAGGAAGGACCTTGCGTTCCCTGAAGGATTTTAATCCATGACGGGGCAATGTGTTACTAATGGTAACATTTGAGACTGTGGACCCAGCTCTCTTCAGGTCATTGACCAGGTCATCCTGTGTAGTTCTGGGATGATTCTTGACCTGACCTTTCTAAGAATCTTCCTTACCCCACAAGGTGAGAACTTGCATATAGCCCCAGATAGAGGAAGACTGACAGTCATCTTCTGTTTCTTCCATTTTCTAATAATTGCACCAACAATTGTTGCCTTCTCACCAACCTCATTGCCTATTGTCCTGTAGCCTATCCCAGTCTTGTGCAGGTCTACAATTTTTTCCCTTGTGTCCTTAGACCGCTCTTTGGTCTTGGCCATGGTGGAGAGGTTAGAGTGTGATAGATTGAGTATGTGGACAGGTGTATTTTATAAGGGTAATGAGTTCAAACGGGTGCATTTAATCTAGCTAATAATTGTAGAGAAGTAGGGCTTCTTAAAGAAAAACGTACAGGTCTGTGAGAGCCAGAATTATTGCTGGCTGTTAAGTGATCAAATACTTTTTTCATGCAATAAAATGCACTTTATTTATTTAAAAATCATAAAATGTGATTTTCATTTTTTTTTTATTTTTAGATTCTCTCTCACAGTTGAAGTGTACCTATGATAAATACTACAGACCTCTGCATTCTTTGTAGGTGGTAAAGCTTGGAAAATCGCCAGTGTATCAAATACTTATTTTCCCCACTGTATATGGTCTCGCAATATTCACTCATCAGCCATAATAATAAAAGCATGGACAGGTGAAGTTAATACTTTAAATTGTGCAAAGTGGATATTTTTAATTGCTACATTTGTTATGTCAAAAGGTGGAATACATTGGCAGCAAGTGAATTGTGATAGCAAGAAAGGTGACTCAGAGTTCAAAAATGGCAGGCATTCTGAGGATTACACAATATCAAATGAAGCAGGAGTTACCTACCAAAAGTTTTAGGCCTCAGATACCCTGAACTCATTTTTAAATGGCTGTCCATCTGGTCTAAACCAAAATGCAAAGCCCAAAAAGGGTGAGCCACACCCCTGTATGTTTACACACTTGGTCAAAATTGTTGGTACCCCTCGCTTAATGACAAAAAAAAACACAATGGTCACAGAAATAACTTGAATCTGACAAAAGTAATAAGAAATAAAAGATCTATGAAAATGAACAAAAGAAAGTCAGACATTGCTTTTTTGCAATGCTTCCACAGAATTTAGAAACAATAAAACTCATGAAATAGGCCTGGACAGAAATGATGGTATCCCTGAAAATAATGTGACAAAAAGGAGATGTGAAATCAAGGTGTGTCCACTAACTAGCATCACAGATGTCTACAATCTTGGAATCAGTGAGTGGGCCTGTATATAAGGCTGCGAGTCCATGGTGAACAAATAGAAAATACTTTATTTAAATAGTATATAATTTACATGCTTAGTAGCAGCAATATACATAGAAGCATACAAAAGGTGAATAAAGTGCTCAAGGAGGTTAAAAAGAGGAGTGGAATACAACCCACCGGTGTGCGCTGTGAACGGAGACTACTGTATGAGTTTAACCATATATATGGGCCGCTGCTATAAGAAGCACATGAACCTATAATAGCAATAAAACGCCATGTGGCATAAAGATGGAAAAGTGCAAGTTGCAGCGCTTACCAGTAAAGAACTCCGGAGCAGGGCACACCGGATGGGGTCCACAAAAACGCCCCGACGCGCGTTTCGCCCGCAAGAAGATGGCTTTATCAAGGGGAGATAGAGCGGAGGTGTATATGGTGCCCCTTAAATACATCCGGTGTTTAGCTGGAGATTAATCATCTGACACGTCCAAGCCAATGGTGGCATTGTCTGCGGCGCATGCGTGCATCCAAAACCAAACCCGGCGCCACAGACCGCGTCACACACCACCACAGGCGCGCCCGGGATAAGACCAGAGCGCACGCGCGAGGTGCAAGACCGCGGCCGAGGCGGCGGGCAGAGGAGAGAGATGCAGCGCAGGCGCATAACAATAAGAGAGTCCCAGCGGTGTGGAACGGCGCATGCGCGCACCACCAGCCGAGCCAGACGTCACGGCAGGC
Organism: Ranitomeya variabilis; assembly: GCF_051348905.1. Lineage (NCBI taxonomy): Eukaryota > Metazoa > Chordata > Amphibia > Anura > Dendrobatidae > Ranitomeya > Ranitomeya variabilis. Next base: position 794,597,704 of record NC_135233.1, on the reverse strand, counting down.
GTCATGCCCGCGGGGGCGCCTGGGGAAGATGGTCCCCAGTGCGCACGCGCGAAGCAACAGAGACGCCGTCGCGACGGGTGGCAGGGCCAGGCGTGCAGCGCATGCGCTCCACCGCAGGAGCCAAATGGATATAAGCAGACAAATGGCAAGAAGATAAAGGAACAAAGGTAAACAGAAAAAAGGGGGACGGTAAATTTTCATAATAAAGACACATTATACATTATGCAATGTGCCGTAAAGACATGTAAGGATTCTCCCACATACATATATTAGACTTCAATAGCAGGACAAAAATTCAAAACAAGTCAACATAAGACAATAGTAGCGGAATGGTCCATTAAATGTTGGTGAGAGTATCCATAATCGTCCTGTCAGATGATAAATTCAACTTCGGTGTCCTCAGAATTGTATGAGATAGGGGTCATCAAAACCTCAGCCCTAATATTATGAATTAAAAAAATATACAAGAAAAGAAGAAAAACATTAAAATCTGATAAAAGCAAGAAACAGATACATAAGGATCCCAAGGGGGTATCCACTCGAGGGGGGAAAAAATATATGAGACAAGGAGAGTGACATTAACAGGAATAGGACACTACTGGTATATCTATGATCAATCATAAAAAGAATAAACTAGTAGCAGAGGGCTTATAGTCCACAAAAGAAGGGAGGGGGGGGGGGGGGAAGGGGGAAAAGGGGGAGAATCCAAAAAGAAAAAAATATAATATATGATATGTAATCAAACTCAGAGGAAAGGAGAAAAACTTAAATATTCATTTAGTCCCTTTGGTACCAGCGTGTCTACACGGACAATCCACCCAGCTTCACGCTGGGCGAGAACTTTTTTATAGTTGCCCCCCCGCACTCCAAGATGGATGCACTCAATGCCTCTGACCTGGAGAGTACCCGCATCACAACCGTGAAATTGTTTAAAGTGGCGCGGGATCGTCTTCAGGTCAGAGTCATCTTCTACAGTCTTGGCGGCAACTATGTCCCTAACGTGTTCACGGACACGTACACGCAGTTCCCTAGATGTAAGCCCAATGTAAATCAGGGAGCAACCACATGTGGCATAATACACCACGTTAGAGGTGCCACATGTGATACGCTGCCTGATAGAGAATTCCTTTTTCCCATCAGAGGATTTAAACGTATTGGCTCGTATGATGTTGGCGCATGCCATACAATGGCCACACTGGTAGGAGCCAAGAAGTGGACCCCTTGTGCTAAACGGATTAGTTACCGAAGGCACATAGTGGCTACGTACGAGCATATTGCTCAAATTAGGGGATCTTTTGGCCGTCATGAGTGGGGATTTACCCAAAGCCTGAGCCAATGCAGGCTCTGTCAATAGTACGGGCCAATGTTTCTTCAATATATCCCTCATGTTAGACCATTCATGGTTATAGGTGGTGATATACCTAATTTTGCCACTATCCGATTTTTTACTCCGATCATTACTGGTGGTATACAAAAGATCCCTACGGGGTGTCCTCCTCGCTCTATTAAACCCCCGTCTAATACTTCTGCCACTATAGCCCCGATCTCTAAAGCGCCCCTCAAGATCAACCGCCTGTGCAAAAAATCTATCATCCGTAGAGCAGATCCGCCTTACCCTTAGGAACTGTCCGACCGGGATGGCCCCAATGGTGGTGGGATTGTGGGCGGAATCGGCGTGCAATAAAGCATTCACTGCCGTGTAGCCGTATATAAGGCTACAGATACTCACTGTGCTGTTTGGTGACATGGTGTGTATCACACTCAACATGCACTAGAGGAAGTGGAGGAAAGAGTTGTCTCAGTAGATTAGAAAGAAAATGATAGACAAACATGTTAAAGGTAAAAGTTATAAGACCATCTCCTAGCAGCTTGCTGTTCCTTTGACTACAGATGCACATATTATTCAGAAATTAAAGATCCATAGGACTGTAGCAAACTTTCCTGGACGTGGCCATAGGAGGAAAATTGATGACAAATCAAAGAGACGGATAATACGAATTGTAATAAAAGAGATGAGAAAAACTTCTAAATAGATTAAAGGTGAACTTCAAGCCAAAAGAATATCAGTCTCAGATGGCACCATCCGTCCTTGTATGAGACAAAGTGGACTTCATGGGAGGCGACCAAGAAGGACACCATTGTTGAAAATAAATCATAAAAAAGCCAGAATAGAATTTGCCAAGCTACATGTTGACAAGCCACAAAGTTTCTGGGAGAATGTTCTATGGAGATGCAGCGCCCCAGAGTCCTGGTCGTTGCAGTACTGTGGCTCCGCCGCTATGGGGAGCTACGGTGCGTCCGATGGCACTGAAGGAGTTCATCTGATCAGGTATCACAGACACCAATACATTTCACAGCTGGGCCTCCGGGGGGAGCTAAGGGTGCTATTCATTAGGCCACTCCCCACCATAGTGGGTAAACTGGGGGTCAGGCAGGAAGTTAGATCAGAAAGCTGACTGGGTTGGAACCAGGCAACACCTTGTGGCAGAGGGTGTTGTAGGGGAAGATACAGTAGGGTCTCTGTCAGGGGTGGGATCCTGACAGAGGCTTGGCATTGGAAAGAACGTAACGGGTTCGCGCCTGCTCCGGGAAGCGGCGGTGCCCAAGAAAGGACTAGAAGCGAGATAGATTGTGCTGAGTGAGAAACGAGATCAAGCAATAGGAGAATACCAGTAGGGGTCGTGCTGTAAGACCGGAGCAACACCCTACTGAGGCGCACTACCGGTGGCCGGAATGCCGAGGGAGTATCATAACATTCAGCTTCAAGCAATACTCTAAACAGCGGCAGGACAGTCAGTTTAAGGCGGGCTGTCTCACACAAATCACCTATGAAGTCTTGGGGGGCACCTTGTGGAGAGGGGCGACTCTAGGGTCCCGGAAGAGCTCCGAGCCTACCCGTCAAACGGGTGCCGTCCCAACCAGAACAACAGGGAGGGACGGAGGATTAGAAGAACATCATTTAATCGAGTTGTGAGGGAACTTAAGAAACAGACACAACGGTTGTGGGGACTTTCCGTAAGCACAGCAGGGAAGGACCGCAACACATAGCGCTAGAAGGAAGGCACCGATTTCCACCTGTGAAGTGAGCTCTGGAGGTGCCATCGGACCGGCCGGACTTGCGCAGCCTGGTGAACCGTATTCTGGACTGAGGGCCCAGAGATCTTCAGTAAAGAGGTAAAGAGACTGCAACCTGGTGTCCTCGTTATTTACTGCACCGCACCACCACCACTGTCATTTATACGTATTATAGACTGTGCGCCCCACGGCAGGGTCACGGACCGGGGCCTAGCCGCCGTGACAACCCCAGAGCAAAGACTCAGAGGCCCGGTACCGGGTAACCCCTCGGCCCTGCGGCGGTGGGGGCGCTACAACTTGGCGTCACGAACAGGATCCACTTAAGCCTGAAGAATCAGGTCATGTGTGCCTTGGAACTGTGATTTACTGTGCTTGGACTGTACTTTATTGCAAAGACTGTGGATTGTCACTTGCCGCCAAAAGTTCACGCCAAAACCGCCGCCATTACAGCGCTAAGGAGAGCGCAGGAGAAGAAGAAGGGCGTGGAAGTGGGCGTGAACAAGCTGAAGAGCGCGAAAGACAATGGCCGCCCAGTCTAAATATCTCGGCCCCTTGAGGATGTGTCCGTCAGCAGCCGAGATCCGCCTCCTGATCCTCAATGGTGGGCAGAGACAGAGAAAACGAAACCGCCCACGAAGGAGAGAGCGGGAAAAGGACCAGGAAGAAGAAGTGAGCGACACGGAGGACGCCGTGGCGAGCCGCCCGGAGCCGGAGCGTGGGGTCGGAGCAGAGGACTCCCCCAGCCACCCGGAGGGGCACCGCAACCAGGCCTCCACCGCTGATGCTGAATTCCTGCAGGCCGGAGTGGACGAGCTCAGCGACCGACCCCGGCGGACGCAGCTGAGCACTGAGGCCGGGTGGAAGTAGGCCATCATCAGGAGCCTCACCAGACGTCTGTCGGCAGCCTCATCTGGTCCAGAGCAGGAAAGAAGTCCCAGCGCTCCGAAACTGGAAAGCAAGGCCCTGCCGGAAAGCGAGATGCTGCGAGCAGAGATGACAACGTCGCAGCACGAGGCCCTGCAACCAGCGTTCCAGACCCCAGCGGAGGCAGAGCAGACCGGCACCGGAGGGACCGCATCTGAAGCAGGTATGAAGGACGACCCTGCCCTGACGACCGACTCCATTCCAGTGACTGATCTTGCAGCAGCCGCTATCTCTGCTGCAGCAAATGTCCCTACTCAAGCTGCGCAGATCTCCATCGCTGTGCACGATTTAACAGTACATGAAAGACAAATTAACGGCGTTTGTCCAGCACTGGGTGTAACCCTGGACCTCACTTTGCCCAGGCCAAGAAGGGTTAAGTGCCAGGTGCAGCCCTGGAAGCCATCCCACTAAACCTCGGAAACCTGAAACTGTACATAGTTAACTGTTTGTTTCCTTGCTTCTTGCTGCTTTAAACCCGACTAGGGTTAACTCTTAAAGGGATCCCTTTGTTTACCCGGGATCCCTTCCTCTGCTTTTGCTTTTGTTTCCTGTTTCCTCATTGTTGAAAAGAACTGCTGAATCATGAACAGTGCATGATCCGAACTTCTTGTATATAGTTTGCACCTTATTAAAGGCGCTCCCTACTGGTTTTACTTAAAGAAGGACTCTTTGCGAAGATACCGCACTGGAACCTTTGCTGAGTATGGACTGGTAGCTTGAGAAGATACGCTACCTCACAGAGACTTGGTCCCCTCTTAAAGGGGATGTTCATTTGCCGCACTTCGATAGTAATATTGCTTAAGACAAGTAGCAATAATGTTGATGAGAGAAAAGTGATGATAATGTTTGTACGAGAAAGTTATATGTGTTCAACTGGTTAATTGTGAAGAAATGTTAATGATGTTATCTGAGAAGAAAAAGGTGAAAGATAGAAGAAGGATGCAGTGGACCCGTAGGGATAGATGTGGTGTCCAGCATGCAAGAAAGAAAGAAAGATAATGAGAAGGCTTAATGTTCAAAAGAAAATGCTTGATAATGTTGATAGATAGTTAGGATAGAAGGTAAACCCTGAGTCCTCATAGGAGTCATGTAGAGATGGCTCAGTGCTCTTGAACTGAAAGTAATGTTATGTTCTATACTGTGTATAGTAGTTGAAAAGGCAGAAGGCCCTGGCTGAACGGGGCGGTCCTGTAACAGAAAGGAGAGGCAGTAGGTCTGGTGCCGATAGGACAGGCGGTCCTGCAGATCCAAAGTAGGAGAATGTAAAAGTTAAATTGCCTTATAATGTGATTATAGGAAGGTCTTTAGTGGATGCAGAGTGTATGTCCTTAAAGGCGACGTTAAATTATTGTTCAACAATTTTGTACTTAGTAGAATACCCGGTTGGGTAAGAGAAGCTAATTATAGCATGTTGCTATGATATTTAACCATGTTTGTAACGTTCAAGTGTCCTCACCTCCCATAAAGGGAAGCCTGTTCAAGTATACTTATTGTTATTACACTCAACAAAATTGTATGTCTTTCTGCTAACTTGTATTGTTGTTTTCTTCCCAGTCCCGGAGTACTGTGTTTAACCAGGGGGGAGTGCAGCGCCCCAGAGTCCTGGTCGTTGCAGTACTGTGGCTCCGCCGCTATGGGGAGCTACGGTGCGTCCGATGGCGCTGAAGGAGTTCATCTGATCAGGTATCACAGACACCAATACATTTCACAGCTGGGCCTCCGGGGGGAGCTAAGGGTGCTATTCATTAGGCCACTCCCCACCATAGTGGGTAAACTGGGGGTCAGGCAGGAAGTTAGATCAGAAAGCTGACTGGGTTGGAACCAGGCAACACCTTGTGGCAGAGGGTGTTGTGGGGGAAGATACAGTAGGGTCTCTGTCAGGGGTGGGATCCTGACAGAGGCTTGGCATTGGAAAGAACGTAACGGGTTTGCGCCTGCTCCGGGAAGCGGCGGTGCCCAAGAAAGGACTAGAAGCGAGATAGATTGTGCTGAGTGAGAAACGAGATCAAGCAATAGGAGAATACCAGTAGGGGTCGTGCTGTAAGACCGGAGCAACACCCTACTGAGGCGCACTACCGGTGGCCGGAACGCCGAGGGAGTATCATAACATTCAGCTTCAAGCAATACTCTAAACAGCGGCAGGACAGTCAGTTTAAGGCGGGCTGTCTCACACAAATCACCTATGAAGTCTTGGGGGGCACCTTGTGGAGAGGGGCAACTCTAGGGTCCCGGAAGAGCTCCGAGCCTACCCGTCAAACGGGTGCCGTCCCAACCAGAACAACAGGGAGGGACGGAGGATTAGAAGAACATCATTTAATCGAGTTGTGAGGGAACTTAAGAAACAGACACAACGGTTGTGGGGACTTTCCGTAAGCACAGCAGGGGAGGACCGCAACACATAGCGCTAGAAGGAAGGCACCGATTTCCACCTGTGAAGTGAGCTCTGGAGGTGCCATCGGACCGGCCGGACTTGCGCAGCCTGGTGAACCGTATTCTGGACTGAGGGCCCAGAGATCTTCAGTAAAGAGGTAAAGAGACTGCAACCTGGTGTCCTCGTTATTTACTGCACCGCACCACCACCACTGTCATTTATATGTATTATAGACTGTGTGCCCCACGGCAGGGTCACGGACCGGGGCCTAGCCGCCGTGACAACCCCAGAGCAAAGACTCAGAGGCCCGGTACCGGGTAACCCCTCGGCCCTGCGGCGGTGGGGGCGCTACAGAGAGATGAGACAAAAATGGAACCTTTTGGCAAGGCACATCTGCTCTATGTTCACAGATGGAAAAATGAAGTATATCAAGAAAAGAACACTGTCCCTACTGTGAAACATGGAGAAGGCTCTGTTATGTTCTGTGGCTGCTTTGCTGCATCTGGCACGGGGTGTCTAGAATCTGTGCAGGGTACAATGAAATCTCAAGACTATCAAGGGTTTCTAGAGAGAAATGTGCTCAGTGTCAGAAAGCTTGGTCTCAATCACAGGTCATGGGTCTTGCAACAGGATAATGACCCAAAACACAGCTAAAAACACCCAAGAATGGCTAAGAGGAAAACATTGGACTATTCTGAGGTGGCTTTCTATGAGCCCTGACCTAAATCCTATTGGAAAAGGCAACCTTCAAGCACGAGAAAACTAGATCAGTTTGCTCTTGAGGTGTGGGCCAAAATATTTGTCTAGAGGTGCAGAAGTCTCATTGACAGTTACAAGAATTGTTTGATTGAAGTGATTGCCTCAAAAGGTTGTGTAACAAAATATTAAGTTAAGGGTACCGTCATTTCTGTCCAGGCCTATTTCATGAGTTTTATTTTTTTTTAAATTCTGTGGAAGCATGGTTGAAAAGCAATGTCTGACTTTCACTTGTTCATTTTCATATATTTATAGTGCTTTGGCACAAAGCACTATATTGTTATTCCATCGTGGTAAACTTCTTATTATTCTTCTTATTATTATTATTCAGTCCGCAGTTAATGCGGCCCGAACCACTTCACTCACAGACTCCAGTGAGGTGTCATTTCGAAGCCAGCGTCCCCAAGAGGTGTACTAAGTATTTTTCGTGTCGATCGGATTTGTAGTTTTGGCGCAATTTGCATTTGAAAAAAGTGTTTCAATACATTTCAATAGGGAAATTTTCCCATACGTTTATAATGGGCCTGATTTCTGAGGCAATTTCTAAAAATAACTGCCAACTGCCACCTGGCTGATTAGCTCATTGATATGCGCAGTCAGTCTCAGTTACTATGCCAACGCCTACGAACTCTACCAAGACACAGTTTTGCCAGATAATATCAACTCTTAAAGTGACCCGCCCACCAAATCGGATCCCGAGGTGCGCAGCCCACCAAATCGGACCCCGAGTGGCCTCGCCCACCAAATCGGACCCAGAGTGGCCCCGCCCACCAAATCGGACCCGGAGTGGCGCCGCCCGCCAAATTGGACCCAGAGTGACCCCGCCCGCCAAATCGGACCCGGAGTGGCGTCGCCCGCCAAATCGGACCCGGAGTGGCGCCGCCCGCCAAATCGGACCCGGAGTGGCGCCGCCCGCTAAATCGGACCCGGAGTGGCGCCGCCCGCCAAATCGGACCCAGGGTGGCGCCGCCCGCCAAATCGGACCCAGGGTGGCGCCGCCCGCCAAATCGGACCCAGAGTGGCGCCGCCCGCCAAATCGGACCCAGAGTGGCGCCGCCCGCCAAATCGGACCCAGAGTGGCGCCGCCCGCCAAATCGGACCCAGAGTGGCGCCGCCCGCCAAATCGGACCCAGAGTGGCGCCGCCCGCCAAATCGGACCCAGAGTGGCGCCGCCCGCCAAATCGGACCCAGAGTGGCGCCACCCGCCAAATCGGACCCAGAGTGGTGCCGCCCGCCAAATCGGACCCAGAGTGGCCCCGCCCACCAAATCGGACCCAGAGTGACCCCGCCCACCAAATCGGACCCAGAGTGACCCCGCCCACCAAATCTGACCAAGATTGACCCAACCCACCAAATCAGACCCAGAGTGACTCCGCCTACCAAATCGGACCGCCTGAGGGGCACCCAAGTGTGAAAGTCTTGCAGGGGCAGCCCTGGCACCATTCCAAAGCACCATCTGTAGTTCCTTCAGGAAATACCCATCTAGTTTCTATTTATTATTTCTTTTGTCAGATTCAGGTTATTTATGCGACCATTGTGGGTTTTTCTGTCATTAAACGAGGGGTACTAACAATTTTGACCACGTGTGTAAGTGCCAAAAACTAACCTAAAACCAAAGAAATGAACTGGAACATATTTTGGTGTAAGCGCATTGTGCAGGTGCACATTTACACTGCGGCCATTAAGAAATATAACCTAGGATTATGGATGAGTGACCATGCTCGATGGCATTCGGATATCATTCAAGTATCTGGGTGCTCCGTTGTGCTTGTTACTCGGTTAGCATTACCCGGTGCTCGATTTGAGCTGAAAATAGACTTTGGGTAGGGATTAGGGCTTTGCAGTCAATTGCTAAATATATAGCTGTGGCAGTTGACCACATTTTTATATTATTAAGTGCTTTTTGGAGCATTTCTGTCCATATAACCATTCAGCAAAAGCATTAAAACATTTTTCTGTATTTAATTACTCATCCATATACTATTATGTGGTCTGTGGTAAATTTCAGTATTACATAATAGTCCAAAAATGGGTTGAACATTTTTCTGTATTCAATTGCTCAACCATATACACTGGTCAAAAAAATAAAGGGAACACTTAAACAACATAATATAACTCCAAGTATATCAAACTTCTGTGAAATCAAACTGTCCACTTAGGAAGAAACACTGTTTGACAAACAATTTCACATGCTGTTGTGCAAATGGAATAGACAACAGATGGAAATTATTGTCAATTATCAAGACACACTCAATAAAGGAGTGGTTCTGCAGGTGGGAACCACAGCCCACATCTCAGTACCAATGCTTTCTGGCTGATGTTTTGGTCACTTTTGAATGTTGGCTGTGGTTTCACACTCACGGTAGCATGAGACAAACTCTACAACTCACACAAGTGGCTCAGGTAGTGCAACTCATCCAGAAGGTTTGCTGTGTCTGTCAGTGTAGTGTCCAGAGGCTGGAGGTGCTACCAGGAGACAGGCCAGTACACCAGACGACATGGAGGGTGCCATAGGAGGGCAACAACACAGCAGCAGGACCGCTAACTCAGCCTTTATGCAAGCAGGAACAGGAGGAACATTGCCAGAGCCCTGCAAAATGACCTCCAGCAGGCCACAAATGTGCATGTATCTGCCCAAACAGTTAGAAACCAACTCCTTGAGGATGGTCTGAGTGCCCTACATCCACAGATGGGGGTTGTGCTCACAGCCCAACACCGTGCAGGACTTTTGGCATTGCCACAGAACACCAGGATTGGCAAATTTGCCACTGGCACCCTGTGCTCTTCACAGATGAAAGCAGGTTCACAGTGAGCACTTGAGACAGACATGACAGAGTCTGGAGATGCCCTGGAGAGTGATTTGCTGCCTGCAACATCCTTCAGCATGACCGGTTTGGCAGTGGATCAGTAATAGTGTGGGGTGGCATTTCTTTGGAGGGCCGCACAGCCCTCCATGTGCTCGCCAGAGGTAGCCTGACTGCCATTAGATACCGAGATGAGATCCTCAGATCCCTTGTGAGACCATAAGCTGGTGCAGTTGGCCCTGGGTTCCTCCTAATGCAGGACAATGCCAGACCTCATTTGATTTCCATTGATGATTTTTGTGTGATTTTGCTGTCAGTACATTCAACTTTGTACAGACCAAAGTATTCAATAAGAATATTTCATTCATTCAGATCTAGGATGCGTTATTTGAGTGTTCCCTTTATTTTTTTTGGCAGTGTACTATTGCGTGGTCTGTGATACATTTCAGTGTTACTTAACAGTCCAAAAGAGAGTTGAAACCTTTTCTCTGTATTTAATTACTCATCCATCTACTATTACGAGGTCCGTGTTACATCTTGGGGTTATAAAACAGTCCAATTTTTTTTTGTGGATTCGCTTACTTACCCATAGAGTACTCTGTCCTCTGGGGTACATTTTTGTGACATCGAACACTTAAAAAAAGCGTTGAAATATGTTTCTGGATTCATTTACTCATGCATAGAGTATTCAGTGCTTTGGGGTACATTTCTGCTGCTTAAAACACTCCAAAGAAAATTAGTCATCGATACAGTAGTAACTGCTTTTTGTGACATTTCGTTGGTATATAAAACTGCAAAAAAGCATTGAATAATTTGTCTGGACTCAATTATTTATATAGATTTAGGTGCCTTTTGATACATTTTTGTACTATATAACACACCAAAACAAATTGAAAAATATTTCTGGATTCAATTAGTCATTAGTTATGAGCGAACGTGCTCATCACTACTCGTCACTCGCTCGAGCATCAGTGTGCTTATGATGCTTATTACTCGGCGACTATTTTATGAATGCTCGAGCGGAAGCTCCAGTCTCCACCCTGTTTGGCACCTTTTAGACAGCCAAAAAACATGCTGGGATTGACTGCGAGTTATTGTAATGCCATAGCCACCCTGATTGTGGCATTACTGTGATTGGCTGGCGCATAGCGTCATTGGGTCTATATAAGGCCCGTGACACTATGCTCTGCACAATGTAACCCAGAAACAGGCACAGCAGAGAGAGGTGCTGCTGAAAAAGGGACATAATTGTATTGTATAATACTGTGTATTAGCAGGGATTCAACCACATTTATATTTCTTTCAACTACTACAACAGCCCTTCTTAAGGCTAATTATAATCAGTGTTAGTACTTCAGTTAGCAGCACTTAGGGAGAGATTGTGGTGAATGGATAGTGTAGGACAGGATAGGACTAATTGCAATTTCTTCCTTTCTGCTACAACTCATACCAGAAACACTTCGCAGAGCTAATAATATTAGTTTTGCTCTTAATCCTACAAATTGTTCTGAGCAGGGAAATATTATACACAATTTTTACTGCAGCAGTTGTGCTTCAAAAGCATGCAGCCAGACTTGATTGGATCTCAATAGCATCAGTAAATTGCTTCTGCAGTGTAACCAGTCCATCTGAGGTGTGAAAATTTTCCAGCTATAGTAATACTGCAAATTTATTTCAGCAGTGAAATATTATACAGAATTTATAGTGCACCAGTTGTGCATCAAAAGCATAAAGCCAGACTTGGTTGGATATCAATCGCGTCACTATATTGATACTGCAATTATTTGTTCATTAGACAAATATTATATGCCATTTATACCGATCCAGTTGTGCATCAAAATAAAAAAGCCAGAGTTGTTTTTTTTTTTAGAAATACCATTGCTATATTGGACAATGAAGTCACTGACCCAACCTGGGAAGGTGACATGCATAGCGAGGACTGCAGTGCACAGCAGGAGGGATTTGCAGCACCACAACGGGCAGAAAGATGCAGTGGGGTAGCCAGGGTGGCAAGGCGGACAACTGTCCTTCCGAGCACGAACATGGGTGAAGTTGCCAAGCCAAGGGTTAGGTGTTCCCCAGTCTGGCCCTTTATAGCAACATCTGCCATGCCAGCATCAGCAGGGGCAGCACAACTACCAGCATGACAACCACCAGCATGCTCAGGCAAATGCAAGCAAAGCACCCGACTACTTGGCCCAAACGCCAGGGTCCAGAAATAGTGCTCTGGGTGACACCACTGCCTCTTCGCCTGATCTACATGCACGCCAATCTCCTGTCCATGATGTAGGCGAAGATGCCTCCCATCCTGCACCTGTCGTTGCACACTTGCAACCACTGTCAGCAAACATGTCCACATCCTTATCCCAGTGCAGCATTAGTTGTCCCTACCCCAGTCCTTGGAATGCCAGTGTAAATGCACAGCTTCCCACACACAGGCCACACTGCTAAACGGCCGCATTTCCAGATTGCTTGCCCTGGAAATGTTACCGTTTCGCTTATGGAGATGGAAGATTTATGCAACATCATGGACATGGCCATCCGCAGGCACTCGCTTTCTAGCCTCCATTATTTCTTCCAGTGTGCTGTTCAAACCTTATACAAGAACGTGTCATATACTATCAGCCATGCCATGACCAATGCTGCTACTGGGAAGGTCCACTTAACCTAGGACACCTGGACAAGTGCTTGTGGCCAGGGATGCTACATTTCCCTGACTGCACACTGGGTGAACATTGTGAAAGACGGGACCCTGTTGGACTTGGGATGGAACATATGCTCCTGACATCGAAGATTGGGGGCCATGTTTCAAGTCAGGATTTCCCCCACCTTCTACAGCAGTTCATGAAGCTCCTCACTCTCCACCTCACCCTCCATCTTGAAAACATCAACATCAATTGCGAGCTGGAAGCACTGCAGTACTGCCTTGGCCAAGTGGCAACAGACCAGGCTGATCTGTGGCTCTTGCCCCTGAACCCACAACCAAGCATATTCATGTGTGACAATGGCTATACACTGGTGGTACCATGCTTGGCTCACATGCTCAACTTAGTGGTTCAGCATTTTCTCAAAACCTATCCAGACCTGCTCAAGTTAATTTGTGAAACTACGCTGCGCGTGTGCCCATTTCCGCAAATGAACTACAGCTGCCGCCACACCTGGCAGTGCTGCAGCAGCGTTTGCAACTTCCAGATCAACAACTGGTGTACGGTGTCACCACATGTTGACGTTACATATGTCGGAAAGGCTTTGTGAGCATCAGAGGGCAGCAGTTGAACACCAGCTACACCATGACCATCAGCATTCCAGTCAACCTCCACATATAAGAGCTGATGAGTAGGCATGGTTGTCTGACATCTGTGCAGTTTTACAAAACAAGTTGGTGAGCGGTGATGACGCCATTATCAGCATCACTAACCTGCTTCTCTGTCTACTAAACTCTTTCTGCTCACAATTAAAGAGAAGGCTCTGCAGGCAGAGCAAGTAGAGATTGAGCAAGAAACTATACTGGGTGATGCTACACAGCCCAGCTCATCTCAACTTCTCAATGTGGATTGGGTAATAATGAGCAGTAGAAACAGGGGCTAGTTGCCTGCATTACAGATGGTACTAACCACATCACCTTCATCCCGTCTGTTCAGCGTAGATGGTCTGAAAAGGAGGAAGAGTACAAGGAGGACAACATTGAATGTCTTCCTATTGGTGGGGACAGTGAGGTCTTAGCTGTGAGCAGTCTGGCACACATGATTAAGTTTATGTTCCACTGCCTTTCCTGTGACACTCGCATTGTACGCATTTGGGAAACACTAATTATTGATTAGTCACCCTTCTAAACCTATGCTTCAAGGAGAACTTTACATTTCCCGTGGTGGAGAGGTCTAATGAAATGTTGCTGTACAATAAGGCCCTAGTTGAAGAAATATTGAAAAAATTCCCATCTGACAGATGGTTGCATAGGTCACAGTTGCTTGGAGAGCCAAGGAGTAAAGATAAGGGAGAAACACAGCAGATGCATCAGAGGCAAGGGAACACTCTCTAAGTTCTGAGGCAGTTTTCCCAGACCCTCCGAGCGCCCAGGCCCTGATGTACAGGTACTCTGACAAGGAGGGAAAAGTTTTGGAAGATGCTGAAGAAAAACCTTGCAGACTGTATCGGCATCCCTTGTGGTTCCTCTGTGCCTTACAACTATTGGGTATCCAAGCTAGATACATAGCATGAACTGTCTTTCTTGGAGGTCCTGCCCTGCCACTAGCCTTTTGTCAGAGTGGGGTTTTAGTTCCATCTGGGGTATTATAACCTATAAGTGCATCTGCCTGTCATCTGAAAATGCTGACAGGCTGACTCTTATCAAAATGAACAAGGGCTGGATTGGGCCAGACTCCTGTTGCACCACTGGATGACAGCAGCGGAACATGAACTTGAATTCTGTGTTTGTTTCTGGTCTATTCCCATGCACCCCTTCTCACCCGACATGGATATTCGCTTCAGGATTTCATTTTTTGTGTCGTACTCCTCCACCACCATGTCAACAATGTGATCATGCTACACTCGCTATAAATTTTTAAGGTTAATAATAATAATAATAATAATAATTTTTATTTATATAGCGCCAACATATTCCGCAGCGCTTTACAACTTAGAGGTTGTTTATGGTGCCTGCATTAATAATTTTTAGAGGCCTACCTCAAACATTGTTTGATATATATGTATACCCCCAGAGGTGAATCTTTTTCAGTCCATGTACTTAGGAGTGCCTCCTTCTAATTTTTGGCATTCCTTGCACTCATCAGTGCAGGAGACCCACTCCTCAGTGATGGGAAAAATGCTTTTTTGATGCTCCACCTTCTATTTGAGGAAACATTTTCGGAATCCAAAAGAGCCAGTGGGTTCTATTAGTAATATGTGATCCATTGCCTTGTTGTGGGCTGTCAGGTGGTCATCTCATAGGGAGTTCTCACACTGCATACAGGATTTAACAGCTAGGACAGAAGGCTTTGTACAGTAAGTACAGAAGATCCTGGTGTCCTCTATCTCAGGCTGAATAGATGCAAAATGCTCCATCATATTCACCAGCAAGGTTTATGAAATAACAGTCCTTGATGCTGCTATGTTAAACCAATCACTTTTATTTCAGGACTAATTCAAATAGATTTTATTCCGTTATATTAATATCGCTCTTATTTGCAATTTGTCTATGGTTAGTTGTGGCAATAAGTATAGCATATTACAGCCATCTAGTCATGGATTATTGCCTGAGAAATTCTAAGCCAGCCTTGCTGCTTCTTTTTTTCATGCACTCATTGACCGATACTTTTTTTTGGTCTTTACTCAGAAATTCATCAAAGCAAGCAAAATTAACTGATTTAGTGTGTCCATTCACAGTTTCTTTGTAGCATCTGTTTGTAAGAGGTAGTGGTGGGGGACTTTATCCTTCTGGAGCTGGAATTACCATTTCTGAACTCTGCAGTGCTTTGTTTCCATCTATTTCTGGTACTTCTTGAAGTATGTTTGGGGTCATTTTCCTGCTGAAAGGCCTATGATCTAGGATCCAAACCCAGCTTTCTGACCACGGGAACTACATTGCGACCCAACATACTTTATGAATCTTCAGATTTCATGATGCCTTGCACACAGTCAAGGCACCAAGGGCCAGAGGGAGCAAAACAATCCCAAAATATATTTGAACCTTCACTATATTTGACTGTAACTACTATATTCTTTTATTTGTAGGTTTCATTCTATTTATAATAAACAGTAGAATTATGTGCTTTACCAAAAAACTCTATATTGGTCTCATATGTCCCAAAGACACCTGCTGGCCCTCAATAAATTGCGAGAGCTGGCTGCTGGCCCTCCAAGTTTGAAACTTCACAGTATTAATATGAAAAAGAAAATTTGCCCACCTCAGATAGGTAAATTATATTGCAGTAGAAATATAGGACTATACAAAGCATAGCCATTCTCTTGGACCTCCAAAAATGCTTAGTGATGAACTCCTGATTGCTCTCTAACAATAGTGAGGGCCACCTAATGGCCCACTATCAATATTGAGGGTTGACTGTTGGCCCTCTAACAATAGTAGTGGCTGGCTGATGGCGCTCTACAAATAGTTAGTGCTGCCTGATAGCCCTGAAAAATCCATCTTTCATAAATTAAACAGGATGTGTCTTATCATGTCTCACACATCACATAGCCATATAAGGTATTAAAATTAGTGATGGGCGAGCACTAAAATGCTCGGGTGCTCGTTGCTCGGGTCGAGCAAATTAGAATACTCGGGTAGCGAGCCCAATGTAAGTCTAAGGGAAAAACGAGTATTTTTACCACAATCCCCCCGGGGGTCCTTTAAAGGTTTAAAAATGTCAGAAAATGATGGAAACACTGCTCAAATGACATGGGAACATCATGGGAATCACCTCTGGAAGCATTTCTGACTAGGTCACAGCTGTAAGCAATGTCGTCAGAGTTTCACGCCATTTTTACAGGTGCACCAAAAAACAGACAACAACAAAACCAAAATGAATTTTGCTGGTAAATATGTTAAGGCACATCCTTTCCAGGTTAATGACTTGTATATAAGGCAGCATAATTAACTCCAGACCAAAATGTTCCTCCACCACTTGGGTTATGCTCACACACAGCGTTTTTGATGCGTTTTTCAACTTTAACATTGCTTTCAATCAATGCAAATGCATTCACTGGGAAATGTCATTGTAACATTTAACAACCCTAGCTGACCATGTGGTGTGTGACACATAAGGAGACACCTCTTGTTTAATTTATGAAGGAGGTATTCTTAAAGTCACAAAGCCTATTTTTAGAGGGGCATCAGACGGCATTAATATTCTTAAATGGCCGTTATTAAACAGTGGGTCTCCTATGCTGTTATTGCCTATGCAGTGAGTGGCTTGGCTGCCAAGAATTACGACGCACCCCAATACCCCTTTCACGAGAGGTACAGGAGGGCTTCCTGAAAAAATGTTGCATTGAATGGGAGGCCTGCCCTGCTATCAAGTCATATGCACTCCAAGAAACCTTTGAACCCAGGTACTGGATGGCCACAGGAAACCCCAATTCACATTATTCATTTTGCACTCGCATACTGTTTTCTTACATATTTACTGCAAGGCCTGCCCTGCTACCAAGTTATATGCACCCCAAGAAGCCTTTGAACCTAGGTACTAGATGGCCACAGGAAAACCCACTTCACATGCTTCAGTTGGTCCTGCCATACTGTTTCCTTATGCATTGAAAGCAAGGGCCTCCTTGACCCAAATTTGCACGCACCCCAATCCCCCCTTGGAAGAAACATGGAGGAAGGCCTACTAAAAAAATCTGTCCCATTACAAAGGAGCAGGTCTCCTAAACTCATAATGCCCATAAACTAAGTTCATGGGCTGACAAACATTTCCCCATGGGGGGTACATTTTAAAAAAAAATGTATGAGGGTCATAGACACCCTTGCCAAAAAATTGACTGGCTGTAGCAACACGGAACACGTTAACCCTGGTGATCTAGTGGCGGTGGATGATGAGACGTGGAGGAAGGCCTCATTAAAAACTAGGCCCAATTTAAAGGAGCGGGTCTCCTAGACTCGAAACTCATACACTAAGTGCATGCGCTGACAAACATTTCCCCATGGGGGATACATTTTTAAAAGATATTTTATGGGGATCATAGACACCCTTGCCAAAAAATTGTGCTGGCTATAGCAGCATGGAACACGTTAACCCTGGTCATCTACTGGCGCTGGATGATGAGACGTTCAGGAAGGCCTCATTAAAAACTATGCCCAATTTAAAGGAGCGGGTCTCCTAGACTAGTAATGCCTCAGGAAAACCCACTTCACATGCTTCAGTTGGTCCTGCCATACTGTTTCCTTATGCATTGAAAGCAAGGGCCTCCTTGACCCAAATTTGCACGCACCCCAATCCCCCCTTGGAAGAAACATGGAGGAAGGCCTCCTAAGAAAACCTGTCCCATTACAAAGGAGCAGGTCTCCTAAACTCATAATGCCCATAAACTAAGTTCATGGGCTGACAAACATTTCCCCATGAGGGTACATTTTTAAAAAATATTTTATGGGGATCATAGACACCCTTGCCAAAAATTGACTAGCTGTAGCAGCACAGAACATGTTATCCCTAGTGATCTAGGAGCAGAGGATGATGAGACGTGGAGGAAGGCCTCATTAAAAACTAGGTCCAAGTTAAAGGAGCGGGTTTCCTAGACTTACAATGCCCATGCACTAAGTGCATGGGCTGACAAACATTTCCCCATGGGGGGTACATTTTTAAAAAATATTTTGTGGGGATCATAGACACCCTTGCCAAAAAATTGACTAGCTGTAGCAGCATAGAACACGTTCACCCTGTTGTTCTAGTGGAGGAGAATGTTGAGACGTGGAGGAAGGCCTCATAACAAACTAGGCCCAATTTGAAGGAGCAGGTCTCCTAGACTTGTAATGCCCATACACTAAGTGCATGGGCTGACAAACATTTGCCCATAGGGGGTAAATTTTTTAAAATTTTTTTATTGGGTTCATAGACACCCTTGCCAAAAAATTGACTGGCTGTAGCAGCATAGAACACGTTCACCCTGGGGTTCTAGTGGCGGAAAATGGAGACGTGGAGGAATACCTCATTAAAAACTAGGCCCAATTTAAAGGAGTGGGTCTCCTAGACTTGTAATGCCTATACACTAAGTTCATGGGCTGTGTGAGATAGCGCTCACTAACGAGTAGGGGAATACTCGCTAAGCAATGGGATTCAAGGTACACAGGAACACTAATTGCACATAACAGTCTATGCGGTTTAAAGAATCATAACCCGTACCACAAACAGTCCATTACACACTGTATCAGGACATGACATTAAGTTGCGGTCACTAAACATGCTGGACCTCACCATGTGCTCTTCAGGTATCCCGTCCACACACAGAACCTCCCAACACAGAGGCCACTCAGGATCACGGCCTCACCAGGTGCTCTTCAGGGATCCAGTCCACACTCTGGATCTCCCACACTCAGGATCACTGCCTTATCAGGTGCTCTTGAGGGATCCGGTCCAGATTCTGGACCTCCCAACACTCAGGCCTTTCCTCTCACAGGACCTTCCAGCCCAGAACCATTTAGGTCCATACACAGGAACCATGTGACCCACACCCTGGTCACATTATCAAGCTGTAACCACTCCCATAGATGGGTGGTGTGTGTGTGTGTGGCTAGTTCAAGCCTCCCAGCTCTCAGACTAGCCCTGCCAGCCTCCCTCTAAAACAACACAATTACTTGTGGGACTACAAGTCCCAGAACAACCTTACTTCAGGCTGACAGCGCAGAGTATCTTCCTCTACGACACACATACCGGACATTCACAATAAAGCCAGACTTTGTCTCATCACCATAGTTATGCCTGCCACTGACTTGCATTCCTATGGCCTCAATACACCTCCATGCGTATTCTGGGGAGACCATGCAGGCCCCCTACCTGTAACAGGGGTTACAAACACTGGAGAATGCTATGACTCAGGCTGTCCATATGGACCGCAGGCTAGGTGCCAGAGGGGTGATTCAGCTGGAAACCCCATTTTAATTCAGCAAAGGGGACACCCCATCAACTACAGAACCCATGGAGGTGGGAGCCATCTTGGTCAAGGAGAGAGACAGGAGATCCAGCTGTGCTTTTACTGTGAAGCCTCAGGACACTGGAAAAAAAGACTGTCCTTCTTGTCCCTCCCCATCTAAGATGTCAGGAAAAGCCTAAGTATGGGTAACAATCGAGGAGGTTGCCCAGACTCCCAGGTACAATTTTCCTTATTTGCTAAAATCCTTATCCAGGTGTAGATGGAGGTTGTTGGTGGCCCATTTTTGAATATCACTTTTGTTGACTGTGGTTCTACCATCAATTTAATTGATTCTCGTGTTGTGACTCTTTTTAAGATAGGGACAGTTAGGCTTGAGTCTCCATTCAAGGTGGTGGCCATTGACTCCTCTCACCCGAGAGGGAATCTGTTTTGTGTCTGAGGTCTTTTCTCTAGGAGTGGGCTCTGCTCACGTGGAAAACATAGGCTGTCTTGTCTTGAATAATTTTCCTGCCATTCTTGTTTTAGGTATGTCTTGGCTTCAACACCATAACCCTGTTATTGATTGGGTAACTGGGGAAATTGTCCAAAGGGGGTCCATTTATTCCAGTCTGTGTTGCAATTCTGTGCCATTGTCCACCCCTTTAAAATCTGTATCTGTGCTGTCTGTCAGTCTGGAAGGTATTACAGAGTACCTAAAAGACTTTGAAGACGTGTCCTCCGAAAGCAAGGCTCAGGCGTTACCACTACATAGACCATTCAATATTGCCATTGACTTAGTTCCTGGCGCTAAACTGGCCAAGGCTCGTTTATTTATTTTGTCTGGGCCTGAACACCAATCTATGAAAACATATATTGCAGAGAGTCTCCACGAGGGACATATTCACCCTTCTATCTCACCTGTAGCCACTGGGTTTTTCGTCGTTAAGAAAAAAGATAGGGGTTGGCGGCTGTGCCTCGACTTTCGGGAACTCAACAAGATTACCATTAGAAACACGTATCCACTCCCCCTCATTCCAGATCTGTGTAACCAACTTTCTGGAACCAAATGGTTTTCCGAGCTTGATTTATGGGAAGCCTGTAACCTGATAAGTGTTCGTGAATGGGATGAGTGGAAAACGGCATTTCTCATGACTAAAGGACTGTTTGAGAACCTGGTCATGCCCTTCAGGCTGACTAACGCTCCTGCTGTTTTTCAAAACTTTATTAATGTCATTTTTTTTCTAATCTGATTGGGTGCTTTGTGGTAATTTATTTTGATGACATTTTAGTATACTCCTTTGATAGTCAAAACCACTTGCACCATCTGTGTACTGTTCTTCTGAGACTTAGAGAAAACAATATGTGTGGTAAGCTGGAAAAATGTTCATTCTTTGTACAGAAACTATATTTTTTGGGTTTGATTGTTTCTTGTGAGGGTTTTCGTATGGATATGTAGAAGGTTCAGGCTATTACTGATTGGGTTCTACCTCATGAATTAAAGGGTTTGCAATGCTTCCTAGGCTTTGCAAAGTACTATCGGAAGTTCATTAAGGGTTTTTTGCTAATGGATAAGCCCATGAATGAACTTACACTCAAGGGGGCTGATGTTATGAATCAGTCAGCTTCTGCGAAAAATTATTTTCTGACTTTAAAAAAGTGTTTTGTTTCTGCCCCAGTTTGGCCCAGCCAAATTTGTCTAGACCTTTTATCGTGGAGGTGGATGCTTCTGAGGTGGCAGTGGTTTCAGTGTTGTCTCAGGGTCCGGCTAATCTGACCAACCTCAAACCTTGTGCTTTCTTTTCCAGAAAGTTCTCTTCTGCCGAGAGAAATTACTATGTGGGCAATAGGGAGCTCCTGGCAATTAAGTTGGCCTTTGAACAATGGAGGCATTATTTGGAAGGGGCTGTTCATCCTATCACCGTGGTCACCGATCACAAGAATTTAGCTTACATCGAGTCTGCCAAATGATTGACCCCCAGGCAAGCCCGTTGGTCATTTTTTTTTCCCGATTTCAATTTTCCATCACCTTCCATCCAGGGTCAAAGAATGTTAATGCAGATGCTTTGTCCCGAAGCTTTGATCCGGTGTCTCCTCCTTAAACCTCCATCCTCCATTCTTCAACCTGGGTTGGTTTTGGCCGAAATCCTCTCTCATTTGGAGAGAAAGATATTTGAGGCCCAAACTCTGACTCCCAGGAATAAACCTGATGGTAAATTGTTTGTCCCGGAACATTTCCTTCTTAGACTCCTGTGGGAGTTTCATGAGTCTGTGTTGAATGCTCATCCTGGAATTTCGGCCACCCGGGAGACAGTTAATAGGAATTTCTGGTGGCTCTCTTTGGCTGTGGATGTTCAAAGGTTTGTGTCTGCATGTGGAGTTTGTGCCCGTTCCAAGAGTTCTCATTGTAGGCCGGGGAATTGGTGCCTTTGCCAGTTGCGGATAGACTATTGACAAATTTGTCCATGGACTTTATCCCTAATCTCCCTCCATCCAGGGGTAACTCCATGGTGTGGGTGGTGGTAGATAGATTTTCCAAACAGGCTCAATTTGTACCTCTGCCCGCTTTACCGTCAGCTGAAACCTTGGCCAGGTTGTTTGTGCAGCATGGGGTGCCTATGAAAGCGGTGTCTGACAGAGGTGTGCAGTTTGTGGCCAAGTTTTGGAAGGCTTTTTGCAAAAAGTTGGGAATTACACTGTCTTTTTCCTCTGCTTATCATCCGGAGTGTAATGGGAAAACCAAGCGTACTAATCAGTCCCTGGAGCAAATTCTCAGATGTTTGGCTTCTTCCAGATAGGATGACTGGTGTGATGTGTTTCCAGTGGCAGAATTTGCTTTCAACAGTCATGTTTGTCAGTCCATGGGAATGTCTCCCTTCCTGGTGGACTGGCACCGCATTTTGGGGAGTTTTCTCGCATGGACTCAGGTTGTCCAGGGGTGGAGGGTACTGTGCAACACTTAAAGACCCTGTGGGGGGAGGTTCAGTGAAACATCATCAAAACCCAGGGAAGGTACAAATTTTTTGTGGACAAGAGAAGGTGGTCAGGTCCTGCATTCCTAGTGGGCAAGAAGGTATGGTTATCCACTTGTAATATTAAGCTCAAGGTCCCCTCGGCCAAACTGGGTCCTAAATTCATTGACCCATAAAAAATTGTGGGGGTTGTCAATCCAGTGGCCTACAGGTTGCAGCTTCCTGCCTCCTTCAACATATCCAACATTTTTCACAGATCACTTTTGAAACCATTGTGAGCAGTCAAGGAGGATTCCTCGTCTGTCATTCCTCGTCTGTTGGTGGAGGGCCATTTTGAGTATGAGGTGGGGTGCATCGTTGATTCTCGGTGGGTCCGCCGGGATCTGCAGTATTTGGTGTGGAGTGGCCTCCAAACGCAGGGCAGCAGGGTACTCGGTACCGGGTCCCTCGGTCTTGATTCTGGGGGGTGTCACGGTGGCCCAACCCAGTCCGTGGCCCTGCTAAGGGGCGCCCAATTAAAGGTGTAGGTGAGAGTTTGTAAAGTGTTTGTGACGCCACCTGTGGTGTTCGGTCAGGGTGACCGACACTGCTAAGGGTCCGCTGGGGTGATGGAATGGCAGCTAGATGGTGTAACTTCCCACAGGTGAAGTAGGTCCCCAGGGCTTCCCTTGATGAGTAGATGGTGATGGTGTAGGTCGCAGTAAATGACGAGGACACAGGGTTGCAGTCTCTTTACCTTTTTACTGAAGGCTTCGGCATCCACAATCCAGAGCACTGCTAACAGGGCTGGCTGAGACCGGCCAGTCCAAAGGCACATCCAGAGTTCCCTTTGCAGGTGGAAATCAGTAGCCTTCCTACTAGCGCCTGTGTGTTGTAGTACCTCCCTGCTGAGCACCACGGGATAGTCCTCACAACTGTCGTGTATGTTTCTGTTCTCTCTCTCCGTCCCCCAGATGGTTTGAATAGGACGCACCCGTATGATGGGGTAGGCCTGGAGTTATTTTATAGGGACCCTAGAGATGCCCCTCTCCCACAATTGCCTCCGTTGTCTTCATAGGTGTAAAGGTGAGACAGCCAACCTAGAGTTAACTGCCCTGCTGTAGTTCAAAGTAATGCGTAGAGCCTATTACTTCCTCGGTGTTCCGGCCGCCGGCTATGCGCCTCAGAAGGATGTTGCCGATCTTGGGACACAACTCCTCCTGGTTCTGTCTCCTTTGTGCTGTGACCTCGTTTCTCACTTCTCCACAATATACTTCACTTCGTGTCCTTTCTTAGGATGCCGCCGCAAAGGTGCAGGCACGGCTCCGTAACGATCTGTCTCGTGCTAGGCCACTGTCAGGATCCCACCCCTGACAGGGACCTCCCTGAATCTTCCCAAGCAACGCTCTCTCTCACTAGATGTTACCTGAGCAAAACCAAGTCAGCTTCTCCCTAACTTCCTATCCGACTCCCAGTTTTACCAGAGTGTGAGGAGTGGCCTAATACATAGAAACTTTTGCTCCCCCTGGTGGCCGGAGTGTGAAGTGTAGTGTGTGACTGTGATACCTGGTCAGGTGAACTCCTTTAGTGCCATCAGACGTACCATCACTCCTCCTTGTGGAGAAGCGACAATACTGCAATGACCAGGACTCTGGGGCGCTGCACTCCCCCCCGTTAAATCCAGTACTCCCAGACTGGGAAAAGAAGAACAACAATACATGTTAGCAAAAGACATACCAAATTTTTGGAATGCTGTAAACAAGTAAATTTAACAGTGCTTCCCTTTATGGGAGGTGAGGACACTTGAACGTTGCAAACAGAAACATATTTACATTGTGCTTAAGATTTTAAATAACACTTATAATTAACTAACTATAAATAACTATCATTACCCAGCCGGGCATACTATCTACTATCTACTAAGTGCAAACTTTTCTTGAACAATAATTTAACTTTTCCTTTAAGGGCGTAAGGGCAGGTACCCACTAAAGGTATATTATCTAACGCTACAGTACAAATTAACTCTTCTTTATTTTCCTAAGTGCAAGATTTATCAATCATCTATCTATGGCTCTCTAGAGGACTCATTAACCCCTACGGGTTCACTTTCATTGAAATTCGGCTTTCAACTTTTCTTCTGTCCTCAGTTTCTATTTCTCAACATCATCAAACATTTCTTATTATTGGCTTACCAACTACATACTACTACTATGTATCAACATTATTACTATTCACATTCTTAAGGCAACATTATGGTGTAGACTAAATGCAATGATTAAACATTCCCTTTAAGAGGAAACCAAGTCTCTTCTGAGGTAGTGCAAATTATTTGCAAGTCAGTTTAAAGCAAGAACTTCTGCGCTGTAATCAGGAACAGTCTCTTCAAAAAGCTCTTCTTTTTGTAAAACCAGTAGGGGGCACCCTTAAGAAGGTGCAAACTATGTACAAGTAGTTTGTGAATCGTTTGCAGTTCATGATCCCAGCAGTTCTTTGATGCAAAATTAGCAAAACTTGTGCAAACTCAAAAACAATGAGGATCCCGGGTCAACAAAGGGATCCCTTTAAGAATAACCCTAGACGGGTTTTAGCAGCAAAACAGACAAACAGTTTTAAAGAACTATATACATACTCGTGGTTCCGAGGTTTATTCTTGTTCTGGCGGCCGTAGCTCTGCAGGTAGCAATGGGCGAGGCCATACGCCCGGATACCTGCGGCTACCAGGTGTCGTGCCAGGAGCTCCCTTGCTCCAAAGAGGAGTCTGGGTACCCACAGTTTTCGATCCTGAGATTGCCTGGGCACTAGTCATTACTGAGGTTAACTCTTTAGCCACAACAGTGGTGGTAGTGGCGATGGTACAGGTCGTGGTTTTGACGATGGTGCATGTCGGAGTGACGACGGTAGTCTTTGTAGTGACGGTAGCCTGACCACGAGGGGGCACCACTGCCATGGGAGACAACTTTACTGGCGCTTTGGTTGGAGGTGCTACAAGGTCTTGCTTTTTGTGCACAATCAGGGCAAACCAGCCCTTTTCCCCAAAGTGCCTGGTATAGGTGACTATGTCTCCCAAGTAAAGATCTCGATCTGGGTGGCCTTCTGTGAGGTGGGACTCCACATCTCTCCAATTTACAAAGACCTCTGCATACAGGCCTGGCTCCTTAATGAAGCCCCAACCCCCACGGAGTCTAAAGGCTATAACGGTTCCTTGCCTATGCGGGGCCTGGTGGGTGGTGCGGTCCTTTCGGGCTTGGGCCTTGACCGCTAGGTCCCGCTGGAGATGGGCCTCACACTGAGCCTGGTATCTCTCATCCGCCTCCTTCCACTGTTGGTCAAGCTGGGCCTGGTACTCTTCCCAGCTAAGGGCCTCCACCATCTCCCCTTCATGAGACTTCACCCTGGGGAACCCCATGAAGTCCGACCCTGGGTTCACCCAGTGACACACAGTCCGCTCTGCATAGACCTCACCTGGCAAGGTGGCTGGTGAAATCGGGACCTTTAGGAACTGCTCCATACCCGTTGCCTGGTCCCAGGGTGCAAGGCGCTGGAATCTGTGGGTCCCAGGGGAAGGTGGCGCTGCGACGGGGCCTATCAGCAGGTCCTCTGCTGGCGGGGCAGGGTCGGCGTGCTTACCGGTCGGCGCGGTGTCCTCCTCAGTGACGGGCTCTGCTGGCATCGGCATCGGTGGAGGCATCGGCAGCAGCTCGGGTAGCGGTACAGGAACTGATGTCTGGGGGTCCTCCGCCGGCACTACCTGGTATGGGGCCTTGGTCTTTACCCATAGTTGAAGGAGCTGATCAATCAATTCCTCCATCTTTATCTGCAGGAGGTCGGTGCCAACCATGGAGGTTTGGCTGCTGTGCTCTTCCGGGTAGCTGGGGGAGTCCTCTACTTCAACCCCGCATTCTGGTTCTGAGCGGCTGGCCATGGCGTCCTCCACGTGGCTCACTTCCTGGTCCTTTTCCCGCTCTCTCCTTCGTGGGCGGTTTCGCTTTCTTTGTCTCCGCCCTCCGTTGAGAATCAGGAGGCGGATCTCGGCTGCTGACGGACACGTCCTCAAGGTACAGAAATACTTAGACTGGGCGGCCATTGTCTTTCATGCTCTTCAGTTTGTTCACGCCCACAAATCCACGCCCTTCTTCTTCTCCTGCGCTCCTCGTGGCGCTGTAATGGCAGCTGTTTTGGCGGGAAATTTTGGCGGCAAATGGCAATACACAGTCTTTGCAATAAATCATGATTCAAGCACAATTCAGTCACAGTTCCAAGGCACACATGACCTGATTCTCAGGGCTTAAGTAGATCCTGTTCGTGACACCAAGTTTGGCGCGGCCCCCAAACGCAGGGCAGCAGGGTACTCGGTTCCCGGGTCCCTCAGTCTCGATTCTGGGAGGTGTTACGGTGGCCTGACCCGGTCCGTGGCCCTGCTAAGGGGCGCCCAATTAAAGGTGTAGATGAGAGTTTGTCAAGTGTTCGTGATGCCACCTGTGGTGTTCGGTCAGGGTGACTGACGCTGCTAAGGGTCCGCTGGGGTGATGGAATGGCAGCTAGATGGTGTAACTTCCCACAGGTGAAGTATGTCCCCAGGGCTTCCCTTGATGAGTAGATGGTGATGGTGTAGGTCACAGTAAATGACAAGGACACAGCGTTGCAGTCTCTTTACCTTTTTACTTAAGGCTTTGGCATCCACAATCCAGAGCACTGCTAACAGGGCTGGCTGAGACCGGCCGGTCCGAAGGCACATCCAGAGTTCCCTTTGCAGGTGGAAATCAGTCGCCTTCCTACTAGCGCCTGTGTGTTGTAGTACCTCCCTGCTGAGCACCACGGGATAGTCCTCACAACTGTCGTGTATGTTTCTGTTCTCTCTCTCCGTCCCCCAGATGGTTTGGATAGGACGTACCCGTATGACGGGGTAGGCCTGGAGTTATTTTATAGGGACCCTAGAGACGCCCCTCTCCCACAATTGCCTCCGTTGTCTTCATAGGTGTAAAGGTGAGACAGCCAACCTAGAGTTAACTGCCCTGCCATAGTTCAAAGTAATGCGTAGAGCCTATCACTTCCTCGGCGTTCCGGACGCCGGCTACGCGCCTCAGAAGGATGTTGCCGATCTTGGGGCACGGCTCTTCCTGGTTCTGTCTCCTTTGTGCTGTGATCTCGTTTCTCACTTCTCCACAATATACTTCGCTTCGTGTCCTTTCTTAGGATGCCACTGCAATGAGGTGCAGGCACGGCTCCGTAACGATCTGTCTTGCGCTAGGCCACTGTCAGGATCCCATCCCTGACAGGGACCTCCCTGAATCTTCCCAAGCAATGTCCTCTCTCACTAGATGTTACCTGGGCAAAACCCAGTCAGCTTCTCCCTAATTTCCTGTCCGACTCCCAGTTTTACCAGAGTGTGAGGAGTGGCCTAATACATAGAACCTTTTGCTCCCCCTGGTGGCCGGAGTGTGAAGTGTAGTGTGTGACTGTGATACCTGATCAGGTGAACTCCTTTAGAGCCATCAGACGTACCATCACTCCCCCTTGTGGAAGAGCGACAATACTGCAACGACCAGGACTCTGGGGCGCTGCAGGTGCACTGGAAAGGGTTTGGTCCGGAGAATCGGTCTTGGGTCTCAGCCAGTTCAGTGCATGGCGAACAGTTGGTTCGAGCTTTTCATGCCAGGCATCCTGAGAAACCTGAGGGTCCATTGGCCCCCTCGTTAAGAGGGGGGTGCTATCATGGTTGTGGACAGGATTCCCTTTCCTGTACTCTCAGGGTTAATTTTGCATGGCCTTCTTTTGGATTGGGGAGGGCTATATTTACCCACCCCTGTCTGGTGATCCTTATCAGTGATACATCCCTTCTTGACTGTGTGTCTGACCCCTGTTGTGCTTGCATACTGTGTAGTCCATTTGCCTTTTAGTGTATGATCCGGTCTGTTCTCTTGTCTGTGTATTTGCCTAGCTACTATGTCCTTGTTACCCATTTCTGGCTCTGACTCTTGGCTTGGTGCTCTCTCTCTCTTCCTGTCTGCCTGCTGTGTGTGTACTGCATCACTGTCTCCGGCTATCTGACCTCTTGCTACTTCCCGACCACCCTTGACATCTCACCCTTTTGTACTACGCTGTCTTCCAGGCTTGTTTTCGGCTCTTTCTGACTACTCTCCGGTATCTACTGCCACCGCCACCACTCGGCATCTGGCTCCGCCTCCGGTCACTCCCCATTGGTCGTGTATTTCAGGTCTTGCACATCAGCAGGTAAGCTTGCCGCAGCTCTCCGCACACACTCTCGGTCCGTTTGAAACACGTGTGCAGACTCCTACTGCAAGTCTGCAGATGGGTTCCTGATTAGTGTTGAGCATTCCGATACCGCAAGTATCGGGTATCGGCCGATACTTGCGGGTATCGGAATTCCGATACCGAGATCCGATACTTTTGTGGTATCGGGTATCGGTATCGAAACAACATTAATGTAATAATGTGTAAAAGAGAGAATTAAAATAAAAAATATTGCTATACTCATCTCTCCGACGCAGCCTGGACCTCAGCGAGGGAACCGGCAGCGTTGTTTGCTTAAAATTCGTGCGTTTACTTCCTTACGTGAAGTCCCGGCTTGTGATTGGTCGCGTGCCGCCCATGTCGCGACGCGGCCACATGGGCGGCACGCGACCAATCACAAGCCGGGACTTCACGTAAGGAAGTAAACGCGCGAATTTTAAGCAAACAACGCTGCCGGTTCCCTCGCGGAGGTCCAGGCTGCGTCGGAGAGGTGAGTATAGCAATATTTTTTATTTTAATTCTTTCTTTTACACATTAATATGGATCCCAGGGCCTGAAGGAGAGTTTCCTCTCCTTCAGACCCTGGGAACCATCAGGGATACCGTCCGATACTTGAGTCCCATTGACTTGTATTGGTATCGGGTATCGGTATCGGATTGGATCCGATACTTTGCCGGTATCGGCCGATACTTTCCGATACCGATACTTTCAAGTATCGGACGGTATCGCTCAACACTATTCCTGATAACCATTTTTAAGATTATCTACAATTGTGTTTCAATACTCCAGCATGTGCGAGTGCCTTATTTTTTTGGGGGGAAGCATCTGGCTAAATATACACTTATACCGTGGATCTAACAGAGTGTCAACCCAATAGTCAGCACTATTTCTAACCCTAAAAATATGGGCATTGTGTTGAACATAATGCAGAAAGTAGGTGCTCATGTGTCGGACGATGCATACTGTGTGCCCCACTGCTGTCTTCGGGAAAACCACTCTTAAGATTGCCTACAAGCATGTGTGGATATTCCAGCATGCACGCGTCCCTTTCAAGTGGGATAACCATCTCACAAAATGTTCTATTGTACTGTGGATCTAACAGAGAGGCAACATGTTAGTCAGCACTAGTGTTGAGCGATACCTTCCGATATTCGAAAATATCGGTATCGGATTGGATCGGACGATATCTGCAAAATATCGGATCTCGCCGATACCGATACCAATGCAAGTCAATGGGAGCAAAATATTGGAATTAAAATAAACCCTTTATTTCCTTGTAGCCTAATTCCACATGAAGGAAAACAACTAAGAATAAGGTAGAATGTATCGGAGAAGGTGGAGGGGACATTAAAGGCATAGAGGTTTATCCCATTCAAATGGAATAGCAGGAATTATAAATTTTTTAAGACGTTCGGAGTTACAAAGATTTTGACTATGTTTAGATTTTTTAGATTTTGTCAGATATTTATGTTTCTCTACTTCCATGCTCTTCACCTTTTTTTTACTTCTAACACACTTTCTTCTTCATCATGCTCAGCAGCAAGCAGCATGTTTTTCATCAACTTCTTCTCCACCTTATTCCTCTTCTTCTTCACCTTCTTCACCTTCTTCCTATTATTCTTTTTTTTAAAACATCTTCATATTCTTCTCATTCAACTCTTTTTCTTCTTCATATTCAAGTTCATAATGTCCTTCATATTCCTCTTCTTCATCAATATCTTATGCGTGACAGGCATTCCTGTAGTTGTTATCTATCAAAGTTTGAAGATTACACTTTCCGTTCTGCCTTTCTCAAAAGATTTAAAACAGGATTTGTCCACGTTCAGTTTGGCCTGCAGCAGCAGGCTTTATCCAGGGGCACCACGAGGAGGAATGGACTCACCCCCATACACTGCTTAGTCTTCTTCTGCTTATAATTTAGATTATATCTTTTGCTCTGATGTTTAGTCTTATGCTTAATGTTCTTCTGCTCTTTGTTC
Source organism: Ranitomeya variabilis (assembly GCF_051348905.1). Taxonomy (NCBI): domain Eukaryota; kingdom Metazoa; phylum Chordata; class Amphibia; order Anura; family Dendrobatidae; genus Ranitomeya; species Ranitomeya variabilis. The sequence goes on along the minus strand of NC_135233.1, from coordinate 794,567,034 downwards.
TGCAGCCTCTTGTTCTTCTGCTTCTCAGTCTTCCATGTCGCTGTCTCCAGGGTCGTCGTCTCCAGGGTCGTCGTCATCGTCATCGGAGTGGTCTTCAGGGTCATCGTCTCCAGGGTTGTCATCTCAGTGGTTGGCGTCTCTGGTGTCATCGTCATATTAGGGGTGGTCTTTCGGGTCGTTGTCTTTAGGGTCTTGAACTTGGAAATGTAGCAGAAGGTACAAGAAGGCTGAGAAAATGCCGAGAACCAGCTGATGGAACTGGAACTCGGATGGCTACCCGAAGGTCCAAGAGCCAATGGAACTACCGAGGACCAGCTGACGTTACTGGAACCCGGTTACTAAGCAGGAGGTACCCGTGCCAGAAAGCACTACCAAGGACCACCTGACGTTGGTGGAACTCGGATACCCAGAAGGAGGCACCTAAGCCAAAGGCTCTGCCCGGAACCAGCTGATGGTACTGGAACCAGGATGGGGAGCAGAAGGTACAAGAGCAAAAGACACTGCCGAGAACCAGCTGATGGTACTGGAACCCGGATGGGTAGCTGAAGGTCCAAGAGCCAATGGAACTACCGAGGACCAGCTGACGTTACTGGAACCCGGTTACTAAGCAGGAGGTACCCGTGTCTGAAAGCAATACCAAGGACCACCTGATGTTGGTGGAACTCGGATACCCAGAAGGAGGCACCTAAGCCAAAGGCTCTGCCCAGAACCAGCTGACGGTACTGGAACCAGGATGGGGACCTATTCAAGATTGTCTTCCTAGAGCCCCAACTAGCGGTGTTGGAGCAAATGGTCAGCAGGGGGAGCAGAGTGTAGGCCGAAGCCTGCACTGGAGGCTTTTGAAGGTCCATTGTGTCTGCGTGGCGTTTGCAGGACACGATGCCGGCTACACAGCAGGGGAACAGCTGGCATTGCTTAACCCCACTGACACAGTGGCGGGTGTTTTTCTCTGTGCAGCCAGCACTACTGGGCACCAACTGGCGGTGTTAGAGCCCAGGTAATCAAGGAGGAGCAGAGTGTAGGCCAAAGCCTGCACTGGAGGCAGCTTTGTGTCTGCGTGGCGTTTGCAGGACATGTTGCCAGCTACACAGCAGGGGAACAGCTGGCGTTGCTGACCCCCACTGACACATTGATGGTGTTTTTCTCTGTGCAGCTAGCACTATCGGGCACCAACTGGCAGTGTTAGAGCCCAGGGACAGCAGGAGGAGCAGAGTGTAGGCTGAAGCCTAATTGGAGCAAATTGAAAGGGAACCTTTAAACCCCCCTCAGGTGTTACAAACTAGAAGAGCCACCTTGTGCAGCAGTAATGCTGCACAAGTAAAAGATTGCTCTTTTAATTTTGTTCCTTGCACATGCTGAATGAAACACGTATAACATTTAGCCCCTTATAGAGTCAAACTGTCTTGGAGGCGGGACTTTCCTTCTTAATGAGATGCAGCACAGCTGTCAAAAATACCACCTTGGTGCTGGGCGCAGCCTCCTGAGCATCGCTTTTTGCTGTCTAGGAGTCTGCTCTGTTCTGTTATCCCTTGGCCATGCGCTGTTAGCGCTGCCCATCTTCTGACATCATTTGATGTCAGCCGGTGCGTTTGCGATGCCCATGAATCCCAGCCCCGCAGTGTCTTTTCATTTATTCACACTGCGGGGCTGGGATTCATGGCCTTGCGCAGTAATTATGTTCGCCTCTCACTCATGTCCTTACACCTGCTTCAGACTGTGCGGCGTCAGCTGATCCCTTATCGCATGCCACGGCCATGAAGCCGCACAGTCTGAAGAAGGCGGAAGGAGATGAGTGAGAGGCGAAGATATGCACTGCTCATGCCCAGCAATCACACCCTCGCAGTCAAAATAAATAAGACACTGAGGGGCGTTGTGTCGGGTAGGGCGGCCACACAGGCACAGCCAGCCTGCCAACCAATGATGTCAGAAGACGGGCAGCGCTACCTGTGCATGGGCAAGGTTCAACATAGCAGCGCAGGGTCCGTGGCAGATTCAAACAACGCTGATGACGAGGCGGCACATGGCGCAAAGGGGGTTGCTGCGTGTCATTACAAAGGAAAGTCACACCTCAGGGACGGTTTAATGGTGTCAGGGGACACATTTTGTACGTGTTGAGTTCGACGTGTGCAAGGAGAATAACTTAATGAGCCACCTTGTACAAATGCAGCATTACTGCTGTACAAGGTGGCTGTTATACATACAAACGCCTGGGGGGGACAGGTTCCCTTTAATTTCAGTTGTTGTGTCTGCGTGGCGTTTGCAGGACACGTTGCTGGCTACACAGCTGGGGAACAGCTGGCATTGCTGAACCCCACTGACACATTGGCGGGTGTTTTTCTCTGTGCAGCCAGCACTACCGGGCACCAACTGGTGGTGTTAGAGCCCAGGGAATCAAGGAAGAGCAGAGTGTGGGCCGAAGCCTGCACTGGAGGCAGCTTTGTGTCTGCGTGGCGTTTGCAGGACACGTTGCCAGCTACACAGCAGGGGAACAGCTGGCGTTGCTGAACCCCACTGACACATTGATGGTGTTTTTCTCTGTGCAGCTAGCACTATCGGGCACCAACTGGCGGTGTTAGAGCCCAGGGACAGCAGGAGGAGCAGAGTGTAGGCTGAAGCCTAATTGGAGCAAATTGAAAGGGAACCTTTAAACCCCCCTCAGGTGTTACAAACTAGAAGAGCCACCTTGTGCAGCAGTAATGCTGCACAAGTAAAAGATAGCTCTTTTAATTTTGTTCCTTGCACATGCTGAATGAAACACGTATAACATTTAGCCCCTTATAGAGTCAAACTGTCTTGGAGGCGGGACTTTCCTTCTTAATGAGATGCAGCACAGCTGTCAAAAATACCACCTTGGTGCTGGGCGCAGCCTCCTGAGCATCGCTTTTTGCTGTCCAGGAGTCTGCTCTGTTCTGTTATCCCTTGGCCATGCGCTGTTAGCGCTGCCCATCTTCTGACATCATTTGATGTCAGCCGGTGCGTTTGCGATGCCCATGAATCCCAGCCCCGCAGTGTCTTTTCATTTATTCACACTGCGGGGCTGGGATTCATGGCCTTGCGCAGTAATTATGTTCGCCTCTCACTCATGTCCTTACACCTGCTTCAGACTGTGCGGCGTCAGCTGATCCCTTATCGCATGCCACGGCCATGAAGCCGCACAGTCTGAAGAAGGCGGAAGGAGATGAGTGAGAGGCGAAGATATGCACTGCTCATGCCCAGCAATCACACCCTCGCAGTCAAAATAAATAAGACACTGAGGGGCGTTGTGTCGGGTAGGGCGGCCACACAGGCACAGCCAGCCTGCCAACCAATGATGTCAGAAGACGGGCAGCGCTACCTGTGCATGGGCAAGGTTCAACATAGCAGCGCAGGGTCCGTGGCAGATTCAAACAACGCTGATGACGAGGCGGCACATGGCGCAAAGGGGGTTGCTGCGTGTCATTACAAAGGAAAGTCACACCTCAGGGACGGTTTAATGGTGTCAGGGGACACATTTTGTACGTGTTGAGTTCGACGTGTGCAAGGAGAATAACTTAATGAGCCACCTTGTACAAATGCAGCATTACTGCTGTACAAGGTGGCTGTTATACATACAAACGCCTGGGGGGGACAGGTTCCCTTTAATTTCAGTTGTTGTGTCTGCGTGGCGTTTGCAGGACACGTTGCTGGCTACACAGCTGGGGAACAGCTGGCATTGCTGAACCCCACTGACACATTGGCGGGTGTTTTTCTCTGTGCAGCCAGCACTACCGGGCACCAACTGGTGGTGTTAGAGCCCAGGGAATCAAGGAAGAGCAGAGTGTGGGCCGAAGCCTGCACTGGAGGCAGCTTTGTGTCTGCGTGGCGTTTGCAGGACACGTTGCCAGCTACACAGCAGGGGAACAGCTGGCGTTGCTGAACCCCACTGACACATTGATGGTGTTTTTCTCTGTGCAGCTAGCACTATCGGGCACCAACTGGCGGTGTTAGAGCCCAGGGACAGCAGGAGGAGCAGAGTGTAGGCTGAAGCCTAATTGGAGCAAATTGAAAGGGAACCTTTAAACCCCCCTCAGGTGTTACAAACTAGAAGAGCCACCTTGTGCAGCAGTAATGCTGCACAAGTAAAAGATTGCTCTTTTAATTTTGTTCCTTGCACATGCTGAATGAAACACGTATAACATTTAGCCCCTTATAGAGTCAAACTGTCTTGGAGGCGGGACTTTCCTTCTTAATGAGATGCAGCACAGCTGTCAAAAATACCACCTTGGTGCTGGGCGCAGCCTCCTGAGCATCGCTTTTTGCTGTCCAGGAGTCTGCTCTGTTCTGTTATCCCTTGGCCATGCGCTGTTAGCGCTGCCCATCTTCTGACATCATTTGATGTCAGCCGGTGCGTTTGCGATGCCCATGAATCCCAGCCCCGCAGTGTCTTTTCATTTATTCACACTGCGGGGCTGGGATTCATGGCCTTGCGCAGTAATTATGTTCGCCTCTCACTCATGTCCTTACACCTGCTTCAGACTGTGCGGCGTCAGCTGATCCCTTATCGCATGCCACGGCCATGAAGCCGCTAGTCTGAAGAAGGCGGAAGGAGATGAGTGAGAGGCGAAGATATGCACTGCTCATGCCCAGCAATCACACCCTCGCAGTCAAAATAAATAAGACACCCCCTCAGGTGTTACAAACTAGAAGAGCCACCTTGTGCAGCAGTAATGCTGCACAAGTAAAAGATTGCTCTTTTAATTTTGTTCCTTGCACACGCTGAATGAAACACGTATAAAATTTAGCCCCTTATACAGTCAAACTGTCTTGGAGGCGGGACTTTCCCTTTTAATGAGACGCAGCACAGCTGTCAAAAATACCACCTTGGTGCTGGGCGCTGCCTCCTGAGTGTAGCTTTTTTGTGTTCTGTTGTCTGCGCTGTCGTGTTATCCCTTGGACATGCGCTGTTACTGCGCAAGGCCATGAATCCCAGCCCCGCAGTGTCTTCTGATTTACTTACACTGTGGGGTTGGGATTCATGGCCTTGTGCAGTAAATATCGGCACCTGTCACTCATGTCCTTACTCCTGCTTCAGACTGTGCGGCGTCAGCTGATCCCTTATCGCATGCTACGGCCGTGAAGTCGCACAGTCTGTAGAAGGCAGAAGGAGATGAGTGAGAGGCGAAGATATGCACAGCGCATTCCCATGAATCCCAGCCCCGCAGTGAGAACAAATAAGACACTGAGGCGTGTGATCTTGGGCAGCGCGTCCGCACAGGCGCAGCCAGCTTGACTACAAATGATGTCAGAAGATGGGCAGCGCTAACTGCGGATGGCAGTCTTGTCTTGTCTGCATGGTGTTTGCAGGACACGTTGCCAGCGACACAGCAGGGGAACAGCTGGCGTTACTGAACCCCACTGACACATTGGCGGGTGTTTTTCTCTGTGCAGCTAGCACTTCCGGGCACCAAATGGCGGTTTTAGAGCCCAGGGTCAGCAGGAGGAGGAGAGGGAGCAGAGTGTAGGCCGAAGCCTGCACTGGAGGCAGTTTTTGGTCTGTTGTGTCTGCGTGGCGTTTGCAGGACACAATGCCGGCTACACAGCAGGGGAACAGCTGGCGTTGCTGAACTCACTGACACATTGACGGGTGTTTTTCTCTGTGCAGCCAGCACTTCCGGGCACCAACTGGCAGTGTTAGAGCCCAGGGTCAGCAAGAGGAGCAGAGTGTAGGCCAAAGCCTGCACTGGAGCAAGTTGAAAGGGAACCTTTAGCCCCCACCCAAGGCGTTTGTTGCTGAAAGAGCCATCTTGTACAGCACTAATGCTGCAAAAGGAAAAGGTGGCTCTTTTAATTATGCTCCTTGCAAACGCTGAACTACACACTTGTGAAATGTGTCCCCTCACACCGTAAAACCGTCCCGGAGGTGGTACTTTCCTTTGTAATGTGAAACAGCACAGCCGTCATTCCTACGCCCTTGGCGCCAAGCGCCGCCTCCTCAGCGTTGTTTGATTCTGTCACGGAGCCTGCGCTGCTATGTTATCCCTTGGCCAGGCGCACTTAGCACTGCCTGTCTTCTGACATCATTTGGTGTCAGGCTGGCTGCGCCTGTGCGGCCGCGCTTCCCGAGATCCCGCCTCGCAGTGTCGTCTAATGTAATCCCACTGCGGGCCTGGGATCCATGGGCATGCGCAGTGCATATCCTCGCCTCTCAAAACCCTCCCTCCGGCTTCTTCAGACTGTGCGGCGTCACGGCCGTGGCATGCTATTAGGGATCAGCTGATGGCGCACAGTCTAAGCAAGGTGGAGGGAGATGAGTGAGAGCCTGAGGTGAAGATATGCACTGCTCATGCCCATGTATCCCAGGCCCGCAGTGTGATTAAATCAGAAGACACTGCGAGGCAGTATCTCGGGCAGCGCGGCCGCACAGGCGCAGCCAGCCTGACACCAAATAATGTCAGAAGACGGGCAGCGCTAAATGTGCATGCCCAAGGGATAACATAACAGCGCAGGCTCCGTGACTCAAACAACGCTGAGGAGGCGGCGCACGGTGCCAAGGGGGTAGGAATGATGGCTGTGCTGCGTCACATTACAAAGGAAAGTACCACCTATGGGACGGTTTAACGGTGTGAGGAGACACATTTCATAAGTGTTAGGTTCAGCGTGTGCAAGGAGCACAACGAAAAGAGGCAGCTTTTCCTGGTGCAGCATTACTGCTGCACAAGGTGGCTCTTTCAGTAACAAACGCCTGGGGGGGGACAGGTTCCCTTAAATTTCAGTAGTTGTGCCAGCGTGGCGGTCGCATGACACATTGCCTGATACACAGCAGGGGAGCAGCAGGCGTTACTGAACCCCACTAACACAATGGCGAGGTGTTTGGCTCTGTGCAAACAGCACTTCCGGGCAGCAACCAGCGGTGTTGGAGCCCAGGGACAGCAGGAGGAGCAGAGTGTAGGCCGAAGCCTGCACTGGAGGCATGTAAATGTCTGTTAGTGTGCCAGCGTGGCGGTCGCATGACACGTTGCTGGATACACAGCAGGGGAGCAGCTGACGTTACTGAACCCGAATAACACGGCAGCAAGTGTAAACTGTGCAGCCAGCACTTCCAGGCACCAACTGGCGGTGTTAGAGCCCAGGGACAGCAGGAGGAGCAGACTGGAGGTATTGCCGCACACACAGCTGGGGAACAGCTGATGTTACTGAACCCCAATAACAGAGGAGCGACTGTTGACTGTGCGGACAGCACTTCCAGGCACCAACTGGCGGTGTTAGAGACCAGGGACAGCAGGAGGAGCAGGTTTGTTTTGCCAGATACACGGCTGGGAATCAGGTGACGTTACTGAAACCCAATAACACGGCAGCAAGTGTAAACTGTGCAGCCAGCACTTCCAGGCACCAACTAGCGGTGTTAGAGCCCAGGGACAGCAGGAAGATCAGGTTTGTTTTGCCAGATACACAGCTGGGAATCAGCTGACATTACTGAAACCCAATAACACGGCAGCAAGTGTAAACTGTGCAGCCACCACTTCCAGGCACCAACTGGCGGTGTTAGAGCCCAGGGACAGCAGGAGGAGCAGATTGGAGGTATTGCCGCACACACAGCTGGGGAACAGCTGACGTTACTAAACCCCAATAACAGAGGAGCGACTGTTGACTGTGCGGACAGCACTTCCAGGCACCAACTGGCGGTGTTAGAGCCCAGGGACAGCAGGAGGAGCAGGTTTGTTTTGCCAGATACACAGCTGGGAATCAGGTGACGTTACCGAAACCCAATAACACGGCAGCAAGTGTAAACTGTGCAGCCAGCACTTACAGGCACCAACTAGCGGTGTTAGAGCCCAGGGAACAGCAGGAGGAGCAGATTGGAGGTATTGCCGCACACACAGCTGGGGAACAGCAGATGTTACTGAACCCCAATAACAGAGGAGCGACTGTTGACTGTGCGGACAGCACTTCCAGGCACCAACTGGCGGTGTTAGAGCCCAGGGACAGCAGGAGGAGCAGGTTTGTTTTGCCAGATACACAGCTGGGAATCAGCTGACGTTACTGAAACCCAATAACACGCAGCAAGTGTAAACTGTGCAGCCACCACTTCCAGGCACCAACTGGCGGTGTTAGAGCCCAGGGACAGCAGGAGGAGCAGATTGGAGGTATTGCCGCACACGCAGCTGGGGAACAGCTGACGTTACTGAATCCCAATAACAGAGGAGTGACTGTTGACTGTGCGGACAGCACTTCCAGGCACCAACTGGCGGTGTTAGAGCCCAGGGACAGCAGGAGGAGCAGATTGGAGGTATTGCCGCACACACAGCTGGGGAACAGCTGACGTTACTGAACCCCAATAACAGAGGAGCGACTGTTGACTGTGCGGACAGCACTTCCAGGCACCAACTGGCGGTGTTAGAGACCAGGGCCAGCAGGAGGAGCAGGTTTGTTTTGCCAGATACACAGCTGGGAATCAGGTGACGTTACCGAAACCCAATAACACGGCAGCAAGTGTAAACTGTGCAGCCAGCACTTCCAGGCACCAACTAGCGGTGTTAGAGCCCAGGGAACAGCAGGAGGAGCAGATTGGAGGTATTGCCGCACACACAGCTGGGGAACAGCAGATGTTACTGAACCCCAATAACAGAGGAGCGACTGTTGACTGTGCGGACAGCACTTCCAGGCACCAACTGGCGGTGTTAGAGCCCAGGGACAGCAGGAGGAGCAGGTTTGTTTTGCCAGATACACAGCTGGGAATCAGCTGACGTTACTGAAACCCAATAACACGCAGCAAGTGTAAACTGTGCAGCCACCACTTCCAGGCACCAACTGGCGGTGTTAGAGCCCAGGGACAGCAGGAGGAGCAGATTGGAGGTATTGCCGCACACGCAGCTGGGGAACAGCTGACGTTACTGAATCCCAATAACAGAGGAGTGACTGTTGACTGTGCGGACAGCACTTCCAGGCACCAACTGGCGGTGTTAGAGCCCAGGGACAGCAGGAGGAGCAGATTGGAGGTATTGCCGCACACACAGCTGGGGAACAGCTGACGTTACTGAACCCCAATATCAGAGGAGCGACTGTTGACTGTGCGGACAGCACTTCCAGGCACCAACTGGCAGTGTTAGAGCCCAGGGACAGCAGGAGGAGCAGGTTTGTTTTGCCAGATACACAGCTGGGAATCAGCTGACGTTACTGAAAGCCAATAACATGGAAGCAAGTGCAGCCAGCACTTTCAGGCACCAACTAGCAGTGTTAGAGCCCAGGGAACAGCAGGAGGAGCTGAGTGTAGGCCGAGGCCCAATTGGGTCAAGTTGAAAGTGAACCTTTAACCCCCCCATGCGTTAGCAACTGAAAGAGCCAACTTGTGCAGCACTAATGGTGCACAAGGACAAGGTGGTTCTTTTAATTATGCTCCTTGCACACGGTGAACTAAACACTTATAAAATGTGTCCCCTGGTACCGTGATACCGTCCCACAGGTGGTACTTTCCATGGTGATGAGACGCAGCACAGCCGGCATTCACACCCCCATGATGCCAGGCGCCGCATCATCTGCGTTGCTTGATTCTGTCACGGAGCCCACGCTGTTATGTTAAACCTTGGACATGCGCAGTTAGCGCTGCCCGTCTTCTAACATCATTTGGTGTCATGGTAACTGTGCCTGTGCAGCCGCACCGCCCGAGAAACCGCCTCGTAGTGTCTTCTGATTTAGTCCCACTGCAGGGCTGGGATTCCTGGGCATGCGCAGTGCATATCTGCGCCTCTCACTACTCTCCATCCGCCTTCTTCAGAGTGTGTGGCGTCACGGCTGTGGCATGTGAATTGGGATCAGCTGACGCCACACTGTCTGTAGAAGGCGGAGGGAGAAGAGGGAGAGGCGAAGATATGCACTGTGCATGCCCAGGAATCCCAGCCCTGCAGTTGGGCTAAATCAGAAGACACTGCGAGGCGGTTTCTCGGGCGATGCGGCTGTACAGGCACAGTTACCATGACACCAAATGATGTTAGAAGACGGGCAGCACTAACTGTGCATGCCCAAGGTTAAACATAACAGCTCAGGCTCCGGGACATATGCAAACAATGCTGAGGAGGCGGCGCTCGGCACCATGGGGGTATGAATGCCGGCTGTGCTACGTCTCATAGCAAAGGAAAGTCCCACCTACGGGACGGTTTCTCGGTATGAGGGGACACATATTTTATAAGTGTTAAGTGCAGCGTGTGCAAGAAGCAGAACTAAAGGAGCCACCTGTTCCTTGTGCAGCATTTGTGCTACACAAGGTGGCTCTTTCAGTTACAGACGCCTGGGGGGGACAGGTTCCCTTTAATTGCTGTTGCAGTGCCAGCGTGGCGGTTGCTGGACACGTTGCCGGATACACAGCAGGGGATCAGCGGAAGTTACTGAAACCCAATAACACTGGGTCATGTGTTGTCTGTGCAGCCGGCACTTCTGGACAGCAACTGGCGGTGTTGCAGCCCAGGGATTAAAGTTCAGGAGGTTGAAACATGAACACAGCTGGAGACCTGGATACTGTTGGCAACCAATTATTTAATCGGTAAGAGGAGTGGCAAATTCCTGTGAGATCCAGGCCTTGTTCATTTTCAAAAAAGTGAGCCAGTCAACGTTATCGGATGATAGTCGCATGCTACGGTCTGTTAGTACACCACCTGCAGCACTAAAGACGCGTTCCGATAATACACTGGCAGCAGGGCAAGCCAGCACCTCCAATGCATACTGGCTAAGCCCTGGCCATGTATCCAGCTTAGAGAACCAAAACTTGAAGGGGGAAGAGCCGTCTGGGAGTACGCTGAGAGTGCAAGACATGTAGTCTGTCACCATCTGACGGAAACGTGGCCTCTTGCTGACTGGATCCATCACCGTCAGTGATGGTGTAGACATTTGTGGCGGGCACACAAAACTTTGCCACTGTTGGAACAGACTGGTCTTGGCTTGTGCTGGGCCACTGCTTTTGCTACCTCTTTGTGCAGAGATTCCTCCACTGCCTCTACGCACAAAGCTGCTTTGCAAAGTAGTAGCAGGCACAGCACTTCTCTCGATTGGACTGGAGAAGATGATGGACTGCACCAGTGTGTCTTGGTACAGCCGCATTTTACGCTCCCGCTGCAACGGTGGTATAAGGGTTTGCAAATTGTCCCTGTAGCACGGGTCGAGGAGGGTGTACACCCAATAATCAGCTGTGGTAAGAATGTGGGCGATGCGGCGGTCGTTTCTCAGGCACTGCAGCATGAAATCAACCATGTGCTGCAGACTGCCAACTGGCCAAGAAACGCTGCCCCCTGCTTGAGGCGTGATGTCTGCCTGCTCTGCATCACCCCACCCTCACTCTACATACTGACTACTGGAGATTTGTGTAACTCCCTCCTCTGGAAAGATGTCTTCCTCCTCCATTGACTCCTCCTCATCCTCCTCACAAAAGGTCCCCTGCCTATTCCTTTGTGAGGAACCATGTTGCGCAGACTGTCCAGAAGCTGATAGAATTGGTAACTCCTCATCCGCAACCTCTTCCACCACCTCATCCCTTAGCGCTTGCAGGGTTCTTTCAAGCAGGCAGATAAGGGGGACAGTCATGCTGACTAGCGCATCATCTGCACTCGCCATCCGCATGGATTCATCAAAGGCCCGCAAATCCTGGTAGATGTCCTTCATAGTGGCCCACTCAGTGGTTGTGAAGCCTGAACGGCGTGCACTGCGACTTCTTTGCGCCTGATGCAGCTGGTACTCCATTACTGCTGGCTGCTGCTCACACAACCGCTCCAACATATGTAACGTGGAATTCCACCTGGTGTGGAGGTCACATATGATGCGATGTTCCGGAAGGCGGAATCGGCGCTGCAGACTTGCAATGCGCGATCTGGCCATGCTGGAACGCCGCAAGTGAGCACACTCAAGGCGGACCTTGTGCAGCAGTGCATCAAGATCCGGATAGTCCCTCAGAAAACTCTGCACAACCAAATTGAGCACATGTGCCAGACATGGGATGTGAGTGAGGTTGCCAAGGGCCAGAGCTGCCACCAGATTTTGGCCATTGTCACACACTACCATGCCTGTCTGGAGATTCGCTGGCCAAACCACTTGTCGCTCTCAGAATTGATGGCATTCCAGAGCTCCTGCGCTGTGTGGCTTCGATTCCCCAAAGAAATTAATTTAAGTATGGCCTGTCGACGTTTGGCCACAGCTGTGCTCATATCGGTTGTAACAGGTAAGCGTTCATGGGTCAAGGTGGAGGTAGACCGTGATGGCTCCTGCAGCGATGATTCTGAGGAACTGGAGTATGAGGAGGAGTCAATATGCACAGACTGGATTCCTGCAATCCTTGGCATTGGCAGTACACGTACAGCGCCACTCACCATGTCTGTACCCGGCTCCACAACATTGACCCAATGGGCACTGAGGGAAAGGTATCGTCCCTTTCCATCGTGACTGGTCCACGCATCGGTGGTGAGGTGGACCTTGCTACTAACGGCGTTTAGTAGCGCATGTTTGTTTGCCTCCACATGCTTTTGCAGGGCAGGGATGGCTTGCCTGCTGAAATAAAAGCGGCTGGGCACATTGTATTGTGGGACTGCCAATGCCATCAAGTTATGGAAGCTGTCAGTCTCCACCAGCCTGAATGAGAGCATTTCCAGTGACAGAAGTTTGGCAATGCCTGCATTCAGAGCCTGTGCTCGTGGGTGGTTTGCCGAGAATGGCCGCCTTTTCTCCCATACCTGTGCTACTGATGGCTGTAGACTGGGCAGGGAGTGTGAGGATGACTGGGAACGTGGTGCTGTGGGTGGAATTACACTGGGTCTTTGGACAACAGTGCCAGAGGTTCTTCCATGGCGATCCTGTGAGGAAGCCGAACCAGCAGTGTGTGAGCTGAAGGAAGAGGCAACAACCCGAGCTGAAGAGGTGGTAGGTGCCGCTGTAGGTTGGCCTAGGTCTTCAGTGTGTTTTTGTAACTCCACCGCGTGCTTGGTCCTCACATATTTCCACATCTTTGAGGTATTGAGGTTGCTGACATTTCTACCTCGTTTGATTTTCAGACTACACAGCTTGCATTTGACAAAGCAAATGTCATCTGCAACTGTGTCAAAAAGGACCAGGCACTGCAACTCTTGGGAGCTCCCGCTTTGGCTTTTGGGAGAGGCATGCTCCTAACAGGTGCTGAAGTGGAGGCTCCAGGCGCCGCAGTCTTCCCCCTCTGTTATGGTTTCCAATGGCAAGGAAACATCAGAAGCATAGAATAAACGGACAAGCTCTTGGGTGATGGAAACTAGAGCTGACCGCGATGCTAAACCTACACACCACACTAGAAGTAGCCAGGGGGCATTCCTGCGTTGTCTCTAGATGCCGCGCGCCAGCCGGAGAACTAACTACCCCTGGTAGAAGAAAACACAGTCCTGGCTTGCCTCCAGAGAATGTCCCCACAGGAGATAGCAGCCCCCCACATATAATAACGGTGAGAGCAGATGAAAAGACACACGTGGTATGAAAGCAGATTTTAGCACAGTGAGGCCCGCTAACTAAATAGCAGAAAGATACAACAGAGGACTTCGCGGTCAGCTGCAAAACCCTTCAAAACACCATCCTGAAATTACCTTAACTCATGTGACAACTCATGCCACTGGAGTGGTAATTTCAGCCCAACAAGAGCTTCCAGCTGCAGAGATTCACATAAGTGCAAACTGGACAAAACATACAAAAATAGATTTAAGGACTAAAGTGTCCAACTTAGCTGAGCAGAAAACTGGGAGCAGGAACATGCAACAGAATCACTCTGGATACATTGATGGCCAGCATTAGAATGACTGAGGAGCAAGGTTAAATAGGATACTCCCACATCCTGATAGGAACAGGTGAACTGAGAAGGCAAAGCTTGCAGGACACCAGTACCACAAGAGACCACCGGGGGAGCCCACAAACCGAATCACAACACCCCTCCCTCTCCCAGCCATTCGGGGAATCTCTTCCTCAGAGCTGCTCCCACCACCTTTCTGTTCCTCATGCCATGATGGGTCGAGGACCTCATCATCTACGCTACCCTCTGCCACCAACTGCTTCTCCTGGGTAGTCTCGGCAGCACAGTACGCACCAGAAACTGGCACCTGAGTCTCATCATCTGATGCGTACTGAGCAGTTGTAACCGGAGGCACTGTCCCACCCGCCTCTTCTGATTCAGAGACACAAAGCTGTTGGGCATCACTGCATACAACCTCTTCTTCTGATTCTCTAATGCTGCTTGGTTGGCCCTCTGTTTCCAAGCCAAGAGATTCAGAGAACAGAAGTAGAGATGGCTCCTGTCCTGTGCTCTCTGACTGCCTGAGCAATTTGGCAGGTGGTGAAGAGACAGATGGTTGCTCTTCAGTGCTCTGTGCCTGAGAGGATGTGGCACTAATTGAAGTCGATGCGTTAGCTGCCATCCATCCGACAACGGCTTCAATTTGTTCGTCCCGCAGCAGCGGGGTACGGCGAGCTCCGACAAAGCTGCGCATGAAGGTCTGCTCCCTGCTGAAACTGGGGGATAATGAGTCACCGGTGCCCGCAGCTGGTGCAGAATCCCCTTGTCCTCTCCCTGCTCCACGCCCACGTGCCTTACTCCCTGCCTTCTTCATCGTGACTGAGTGGTAAAGATAGGCAGAAAAGTACTTAGTGTGCTTATTCCTGAACAGCTGCTAACAGGTATAAGAAACACTTTTTTTTCATGGAGTGTGGACTAGACTTTATTATGAGCTTATGTGGCCTACACAACAGTAAAGTGGAGTGTTTGGTGAACTTTGGGTTTGTTTCGCAGAACAGACACTACAGAGTGAGTGCAGTACTCACACACAGACCGTGCAGACAGCCGCGAACGGCGCTGCAAGGCCAAACAAAGCTCCTCTATCTAATCCTATATAGTGATTTTCCACAATCTAGCAGGATACAGATGGAAAGCCACTAATATAGGATATATTTGAAAAAATGTGCAGCAGGCTGCACTAATTTAAAAAAGAAAAAAAAAAAGGATTTAGCAGTATGAGGCAGTGAAGCACCCTGAGCTGAACACAATCGGCTGTGGCTATGGACAGACAGCAGAGTGAGCTGCACTCACACACACAGAGACCTTGCAGACAGCTGTGAACAGCACTGCAAGGCAAAAGCAAGGTGAACACACAGTGGTTGCTAATTTAGCCTAGATTAAGCACAATTAAGAAAATCGCAATCTCTAAACTGGGCCTCAGTCAGAACACAGCATCCTGTCCCTAACTGAATTCACATCAGAGTGAGCACAAAATGGCGGCGGCGACTTTTAAAGGGAGTCGTGACATCATTTCAGCAGCCAATCACAGCCATGCCAGTAGTTACATGCCCACCATGCAGAACAGGATGTGCCCACACTTCAAATCATTCCTCATTGGCTGATTCATAAAAAAACGGGAGTTTGCATGATGGGAATTTCCGATTCCGGTTTCCGATACACTGAAAGTATCGGAACTCGGTATCGGAATTCCGATACCGCGAATATCGGCCGATACTCGATACTTGCGGTATCGGAATGCTCAACACTAGTCAGCACTATATCTAACTCTAAGAATTCAGGCATCATGTTAAAGATAGTGCAGCAAGAAGGTCCTCATGTGTCATGCAATTCCATGAGGTCCAAGTCCATGGTGTGTTGGTGGCAGGGTGACACTCAACCATGGACAACAGAGAGCAGATCATTATCTTCTTCATCTCCTGACTGTTGCCCCTTGATCAGCTCTTCCACCTCCATTTATTCCTTGGCTCCTGCATCTTCACTAACAGTTCATCTGGTACCATGAGCCCCCTTGATCAATGTAAACCACCCTCCCATGGTATCCACCTGTGTGAGGACAGTTAAGAATTTTAGATATTGTTATCCGTTCCACATCCTCCCCTATTTCCAACTCTTCCTCGGGGACCATCACCTCCTCACGTGGACTATTCAAAGTGTGCTCCAGCATGCAGTTGACAAATATAGTGTGTTGGGTCTTCCTTTGCAGTATCAAAAATGCCCAGGCTAGGCAAACCTTGCCGCCCCTACAAACTGCACACTTGCGACCAGTGCTGGCCACAGCCAGAGTTTGGTCTGAGGATACAGTAATTGCTGTGCTTGCATCACTTAATGTCTGTGTGGGAAGCTGCAATGTAACTCATCTTCTTCCTCTTCCACCTCCTTTGCTGACCTACTCAGCTGTGTACTCCAGGGTTCATGCCAAGTGGAATCTACAACTTCATCGTCATCCTCTCTGTTCTCACACTTCCCACCCTGAGAGTAACCCTCCTCCTCTTCCTGCCCTGACACCACAGTACAGTCTGCATGCTCCTCTGGTATTTGACACACACTTAAGTAGGGAAAAAGGATCATCCCCGTGCTGCCGCAAGAAGAATTCCAATAATTGTAGAGGTTACAACGTGGTTTATTCTACGCGCTTCAGATGACCCCTTCATCAGGACATACCACAAATATTGTAAAGAGCCATAGGTATACAGGGTTTAAGTACACGTTTGTTAGGGGTCGAGTTCCCGCCTCTGCACATGGGGAATCTTGGGCCATCTCTGCTGCAGTCCCCCATTCATCTCCTGCCGCAGTGGAGCCTGCTCAGCAGAAACGTCAGTCCCAGCATCTCGCTCAGTCTGACTCTGTACAAAGGGTTACTGCTGCTTTTCCAGCTTCTGCCATTAAAGCCAGTGCTGGGCAGCGGCGAGCAGACCCTTGTGGGACTAAGTCCTGCTTTTCTCGTTCTGAGCATGCCCAGAGTAAGATCTCTCAGTGGGGATCGAGGGTCACATGTTCAGATACTGCAGCTAAATCCATTGGTCCTCCAGGAAGGTCCTGAAGGTGCTCAGGCTCTGTAGCAGCCTCTCATTGGTCCTTCTAGGAAGGTCCTGTACTTGCTGCAGCTATTTAAGGCTCTCATGACCGCACGGCCATGCGCTAGTATTGAATCAGTTATGTGCATATGCCAGTGTGGTCACATTTATGTGTGTTCAGGGACTTGGCTGAAATAAGCCCCTAGAATACCGGCTCCTCCAGTGAGAAGATTGTATGTTTGTGTTGCCACACACTGTCATCAGCTCGGCAGTTGCTGGATACTCCTGTGAAGTCAACAGGGTTCCGCGTTCCTTAGTTATCAAGGTCTCAGCTGCTGACTCGGGGCATCCTCAGGCACGGGCACTATAGCCACTGAGGGTCAGAGTGAGATCTGGCATAGCGTCTCTGTGAAGTAACAGAGTTCGCTTCTACCGCCATAAAGGGCCGCCATTTGCCAGCAGCAGGTCCGCTCCTGCACGGTGGACCCTGGGCTGCGAACGCACCAAATAATATCTCTCAATTTACTTGGTGCATTCCGCCAGCCCTAACAGAATACTAGCGCCAGGGTCTGGCTAGTAAATGGTGGACATACAGCAGTCCTTGCGGTACATCCAGCAGCTGGAGGGTAGGTTGGCGGCTCTCGAGAGCACAACCTCAGCTGTGGATGTTACCGCAGTTGCTGTACAGGCTGCTAGCATGGCTGCAGCAACCTTGTCCACTTCCACCCCTGTTCCGACATTATCTCGCCTCCCGCTGCCAGAAAAATTTTCTGGAGATAGTGAATCTTGTAGGGGTTTCGTGAGTCAGTGCTCTATATACCTCGAGCTCCTGGCTGCACATTTTCCCACATAGGGGGCAAAGGTGGGATTTATTGTGTCTCTCTTGTCGGACAGGGCGCTGGAATGGGCTACGCCGCTGTGGGAGCACGGCGATCATGTGGTGCAGAGTGCTCCGCTGTTCCTGAGCACTCTGAAACAGGTCTTTTTAGGACCTCGAGTCACCCATGACACAGCGCTCCAACAGCTGGCATTGACTCAGGGTTCATCCTTGGTCAGCCATTTTGCCGTCCACTTCCGTACCCTAGCATCTGAGCTGGAGTGGTCGGATAAAGCCCTTATCCCCATATTTTGGAGGGGGCTGGCTGACCACTTGAAGGAAGCTCTGGCCACTAGGGAGATTCCCACCACACTGGAGGAGTTGATAGCTGTATCTACTCGTATTGACCTCCATTTTAACGAGTGGAGGTTAGAGCGAGCCCAGTGTAGGCAGAGGTTTCGGCTGGCTCCCACCTTCGCCAAACCTCAGGAATCTCCGGTCCTGGTCCCTGAGTCACATGAGGCCATGGAAGTGTCACGAGTGGGATTTAAGTCCCGGACCGCTTGTGCACTCAAGGTCTGTCATGTTTGCCAGCAGTCAGGACATCTTGCCACCAGATGTTCCCAGCGGTCGAGGAAACGTCAGCGTCTAGTGGTAGTAGGTGGAGGTTCACTAGACACGGCGACGTTTGCCTCCAAATTGTCCTTTAAGGGGACAATTACTATAGGTTCATCCACCCACTCGGTAGAGCTCTGCGTGGATTCTGGGGCGGAGGGCAATTTTATGTCTTCTGCCTTCGCCCAATGTCACGCAATACCCCTGGTAATGCTAACTCAACCAGTAACGGTATGAGTGGTGAATGGGTCGACACTGCCCTCACAGACACACCAGAACACCCTTTTACTCTGTCCATGTCACCATCCCATCAGGAGATTATATCTCTGCTCATCATTCCTGAGGGAATTGATGAGGTCCTGTTGGGGATACCTTGGCTACGGTACCACTCTCCTCATATCGAGTGGTCCTCAGTCAGAATTCTGGGATGGGGTGAATCTTGTGGGGGTAGGTGTCAGAGGGAATGTGTTCAGGTTGCTACTGCCGAGGTACTCGCAGATCTATCCTCTCTCCCCAAGCAATATTGGCCCTATGCAGACGTGTTCTCCAAAAAGGCGGCGGAGACCCTTTCGCCCCATCGCCCTTATGACTGTCCTATTGATCTCTTGCCTGGTGCTGAGCCTCATCGGGGTCGAGTCTATCCGTTATCTCTCCCAGGGACGGAGGCAATGTCTCAGTACATTCAAGAGAATCTGGCAAGAGGGTTCATCAGGAAGTCAGTGTCACCTGCAGGGGCTGGGTTCTTCTTCGTACAGAAGAAGAGTGGGGAAATACGTCCATGCATAGATTACAGGGGTCTTAACGCCATCACCATTAAGAATAAGTATCCTCTGCCACTGATTTTGGAGCTCTTTAAAAGGCTTCGGGGAGCAAGGGTATTCACAAAATTAGATCTGCGGGGTGCTTACAACCTGATTCGCATCCGTGAGGGGGAATGGAATGGAAAACGGCTTTTAACACCAGGGATGGGCACTATGAATATCTGGTGATGCCCTTCGGGCTCTGTAATGCCCCAGCCATTTTCCAAGACTTTGTTAACGATATCTTCCGGGATATGCTCTCCACCTCGGTCGTAGTCTATCTGGATGATATTCTCATCTACTCTCCAGATATTGACTCCCACCGGAGAGATGTTGGCAGAGTCTTCGACCTCTTACGGGCAAATTCCCTCTATGCAAAGTTGGAGAAGTGTATGTTTGAGCAGGAGTCTTTACCTTTCCTGGGCTATATCATCTCCGCCCAGGGATTGGCTATGGATCCTGCCAAACTACAGGCTGTGATGGACTGGCAGGAACCCCATTCTCTTAAAGCGGTGCAGCGCTTTATGGGGTTCATTAATTACTATCGCCAGTTAATTCCCCACTTCTCCACTTTGGTAGGTCCCTTGGTAGCCCTCACCAAGAAGGGAGCAAATCCCAAATTGTGGTCTTAAGAGGTCTCCAAGGCCTTCTATTCTATTAAGTCAAATTTTGCTAGCGCTCCCATCCTACATCGCCCCGATATAGATAAGCCATTTATCATGGAGGTGGATGCCTCATCCGTTGGTGCTGGAGCAGTCCTTTTCCAAAAGGATGCTCAAGGTCGGAAGCATCCTTGCTTCTTCTTCTCCAAGACCTTCACACCGGCGGAGAAGAATTATTCCATCGGGGACAGGGAGTTGCTAGCCATGAAGTTGGCTTTCTCTGAGTGGAGACATCTCTTGGTGGGGGCTCGCTTTCCCTTTCAAGTATTCACAGACCACAAGAATTTGGTTTATTTACAGACCGCCCAGCGGCTAAATTCTCGCCAGGCCAGATGGTCCTTGTTCTTCTCTTGGATTTATTTCACCCTCCATTTTCTTTCCGGGGAGAAGAACATTTGTGGCGACGCTCTCTCTCGCTCCGTGGTATCATCTGAGGAGGAGGAAGAGGAGCCTCGGCTTATTGTCCCTTCCGAGAGCCTGAGAACTGTGGCTCCAGTTTCGCTAGAGTCTGTGCCTCCGGGCAAGACTTTTGTACCATACAGTTTGCATCCTGAGGTTCTCTCTTGGGCTCACTCATCTAGGGTGGGTGGACATTTCGGGACCAAAAGGACTTCTGAGTTACTGGCGAGGACATATTGGTGGCCTCATATGGTCCGTGACATCGCAGACTATGTTCGGGCATGTGTCTCCTGCGCCAAGAACAAGTCTCCTCGTCAATGGCCAGCTGGGTTGCTTCACCCTCTGCCAGTGGCAGATAGGTCCTGGGAGATGGTCAGGATGGATTTTGTGGTGGGCTTACCCAAGTCTCGTAGCTTCACCATTATTTGGGTGATCACCAACCATTTTTCCAAAACGGTGCACTTGGTGCCTCTTCCACAGCTATCTTCTGCATGGGCTCTGGCAGCGTTGTTTATCAAACACATATTTTGCCTACACGGTATGCTGGACAAAATTGTCAGTGACCGGGGTCCCCAGTTTGAGTCTCGATTCTGGAGAGAGCTTTGTCGGCTACTCAGCATTGAGTTGAATCTCTACTCAGCATATCATCCCGAGACTAATGAGTTGGTAGAGAGGGCCAACCAGACCCTGGTCACATATCTGCGACATTTTGTCTCTGCCAGGCAGGATGACTGGGCATCCTTGCTACCGTGGGTGGAGTTTGCGCTTAACAACGCTGTAGCCGACTCCACCGGTCAAACTCCTTTCCTCCTTAATTATGGCCAACATCCGCGGGTTCCTGTGCCTATGCCCGTGTCTTCTGCTGACTCCAGGGTGGCAGACTGGGCAGTGGAGGCACGGGACTTTTGGGACCGCACTCAGGATGCCATCTGGGCCTCCAAGGAGAGAATGAGGTCCTCCGCCGATGCACATCGGCGCCCTGCTCCGACCTTTGCTCCTGGCGACTTAGTGTGGCTCTCCGCCCATAACATCAGGCTGCGTGTTGAGTCCACTAAGTTTGCACCTCGCTACTTGGGTCCCTTCAAGGTCCTTGAACATGTTAACCCTGTAGTCTACCGTCTGGCCCTTCCTCCATGCCTAGGTATCACCGACACCTTTCATGTGTCCCTCCTTAAGCCCGCATACATGTCCTGGTTTTCTGAGTCATCTGCCGGGACATCGGGTTCATCTACAGATGATTACGAGGTGAATGCTATTTTGGGGTGCAAGGTGGTACGTGGCAAAAAACTTTATTTGGTGGACTGGAAGGGTTATGGTCCTGAGAGCCTGCTGGGCACATTCGGGCTCCTCAGCTAATTGCTGCCTTCGGGCGTGGTGGGGCGGTCGAGTTCCCACCTCTGCACAGGGGGAATCTCGGGCCATCTCCGCTGTGGTCTCCCATTCTTCCCCTGCTGCAGTGGAGCTTGCTCAGCAGAAACATCAGTCCCAGCGTCTCGCTCAGTCTGTACAAAGGGTTACTGCTGCTTTTTCAGCTTCTGCCATTAAAGCCAGTGCTGGGCAGCGGCGAGCAGACGCTTCTGGGACTAAGTTCTGCTTTTCTCATACTAAGCATGCCCAGAGTAAGATCTCTCAGTGCAGATCAAGGGTCACATGTTCAGATACTGCAGCTAAATCCATTGGTCCTCCAGGAAGGTCCGGAAGGTGCTCAGGCTCTGTAGCAGCCTCTCATTGGTCCTTCTAGGAAGGTCCTGTACTTGCTGCAGCTATTTAAGGCTCTCATGACCGCACGGCCATGCACTAGTATTGAATCAGTTATGCGTATGCGCCAGTGTGGTCACATTTATGTGTGTTCAGGGACTCGGCTGAAATAAGCCCCTAGAATGCCAGCACCTGCAGCTAGGAGATTGTGTGCGTGGATTTAGGACCCCGGCTGAAATAAGCCCCTAGAATACCGGCTCCTCTGGTGAGAAGATAGTATGTTTGTGTTGCCACACACTGCCATCAGCTCGGCAGTTGTTGGATACTCCTGTGAAGTCAACAGGGTTCCGTGTTCCTTAGTTACCAAGGTCTCAGCTGCTGACTCGGGGTGTCCTCAGGTGTGGGCACTATAGCCACCGAGGGTCAGAGTGAGATCTGGCACAGCGTCTCTGTGAAGTAACAGAGTTTGCTTCTACCGCCATAATGGGCCGCCATTTGCCAGCAGCAGGTCCTCTCCTGCACGGTGGACCCCGGGCTGCGAACGCACCAAATAATATCTCTCAATTTACTCGGTGCGTTCCTTCAGCCCTAACACACGTTAGCATTTGGAAGTGATGCCCAATGGATCAGATAACACCCAGTTTCAGAGTTCAGGCTCATCAGGAAGTTCACATGACAAGATTAAGAATCATCAGAGAAATACAAATTGATATTTTACATATTTAGCCTTATTTTTTGTTTATAGCATAACAAAAATTGAAAAGAGAGAAAAAAAAAGACACATGATCTTACTGAGAGTGGAACTGAACTCACAAAGGAAAAAACGAAACAAATTCAGAGGTGAAGGCATTTACTTTGAGCTACTGAGCTGGAAGGATAGATTCTTGGAGAACACAGGTTGCCAGTGTTGAACCATAGTTAAAATACTTTTTTATTAATAAATATTAAAATATATATATATTTTTTATATATATATTAAAAGTGGAAATGTGTTTGTCAAATTATTTGGGAGTATGTCATACCACAAAAAGAAATAAGAAACGGGGAGTTAAAACGCTAGAGCATACACCAAATGAGGATCACTTCACTAGGAGTGAGAGAAAATGAGCGCATCTGATCATTCCATGGTGACTGAGTCCAGAGGACAAATGCTCCCCCAGCCATATGGAATAAAGCTGACGGGTTCAAGCACCAGCAGAGCGCAAAAAAAGGGTTCGGCTTTCCAGACAGGCACAAAAACTTAATGATTAGACAAAGAAGAAGCACATAATATATAAATATAAGCAAAACCTTACAGCCATTAAAATTATTAAGGTAATTTTTATTTCTACAAATATATATATAAAAGATGTTAATAATAACTATATAAATAGATATAAAAAATATAAAAATATATACATGAAAAAATAGTCAGCCCACATACATTAACCCCGTCCGAGGTCAGAAGCCCCGCTTTGATGCGGGCTCCGGTGGTGAGCCCGCATCAAAGCCGGGACATGTCAGCTGTTTTGAACAGCTGACATGTGCCCGTAATAGGCACGGGCAGAATCGCGATCTGCCCGCTCCTGTTAACTAGTTAAATGCCGCTGTCAAACGCAGACAGCGGCATTTAACTACCGCTTCTGGCCTAGCGGCCGGAAATGATCACATCGCTGACCCCCGTCACATGATCGGAGGTCGGCGATGCTTCAGCAGTGTGACCATAGAGGTCCTTGAGACCTCTATGGTTACTGATTCCCGGCAGCTGTGAGCGCCACCCTGTGGTCGGCGCTCACAGCGCACCTGCGTTTCTGCTACATAGCAGCGAACATCAGATCGCTGCTATGTAGCAGAGTCGATCGCATTGTGCCTGCTTCTAGCCTCCCACGGAGGCTATTGAAGCATGGCAAAAGTTAAAAAAAAGTTAAAAAAAGTGAACAAAAATAAAAAAATATAAAAGTGTAAATCACCCCCCTTTTTCCCCAATCAAAATAAATCAATAATAAAAAATCAAACCTACACATATTTGGTATTGCCGCATTCAGAATCACCCTATCAATAAAAAAAAGCATTAACCTGATCGCTAAACAGCGTAGCGAGAAAAAATTTCGAAACACCAGAATTACGTTTTTTGGTCGCCGCAACATTACATTAAAATGCAATAACGGGCGATCAAAAGAACGTATCTGAACTAAAATGATATCATTAAAAATGCCAGCTCGGCACGCAAAAAATAAGCCCTCAACCGACCCCAGATCATGAAAAATGAAGACGCTACGAGTATCGGAAAATGGCGCAATTTTTTTTCACCACTTAGATAAATAATAACCTAGTCATGTTAGGTGTGTATGAACTTGTACTGACCTGAAGAATCATAGTGGCAGGTCAGTTTTAGCATTTAGTAAACCTAGCAAAAAAGCCAAGCAAAAAACAAGTGTGGGATTGCACTTTTTTTGCAACTTCACCGCACTTGGAATTTTGTTCCCGTTTTCTAGTACACGACATGGTAAAACCAATGATGTCGTTCAAAAGAACAACTTGTCCCGCAAAAAATAAGCCCTCACATGGCCAAATTGACAGAAAAATAAAAATTTACGGCTCTGGGAAGGAAGGGAGCGAAAAACGAACACGGAAAAACGGAAAATCCCAAGGTCATGAAGGGGTTAAAAGCCTGCAAAAAATCAGATAAAAACTTCAGTAATTTCATTAAGGCCATGAGGTTTCAGGCTGCCTAGCTTGTAAATCCAATAAACCTGTTCAGCTTCATGACTCATGGGACATGCGCTGAGATGTGATCAATAGGACTAATTTTTACAGCTTTAAAATCTTTATTATGTACCAAGGTATACTGCCTAGAAAGGCCATGGGTAAGGAGACCATTTTTTATATTATATCGATGCGAATTAAGTCGGAGGTGTAATGCCTGTGTAGTCCTCCCGACATATTGTTTTCCGCAGGGGCATTCAATAACATAAATCACAAAGTCGGAGTTGAAAAATATTTAGAATTGAGAGTCCTCAGTGGTTGATACCTTTTAATGGCTAACTGAAAAGATGGTAACAAATTGCAAGCTTTCGAGTTGCAGTTCAAGAAAAAGGGGACCATAAAACTCTCTTTGGTAGTGAAAGAAATAATATTCTTAGTTCTGTGATTAATACTGAGGCAACAAAGGCAATTCTTGGTACCACATTTAAATATGCCCTTATTTGTAACCTCATTAGCATTAATATTTCTTTTCAGGCGACTGGGAGCTATTAGGTCCCTGATAGTGGGAGCCCTTCGGAATGTGATCGAGGGATTCCCTGGAAGGAATTTATTCAATATAGGGTCATTCAGTAAAATATGCTGATTTTTTTGAAGGACATCACAAATCTTTTTGTGCTCATCAGAATATTGTGCAATAAAATTCAATACATGCTTGTCCATAACAGGGTTTTTTTCTTTATGTACAAGTAATGAGAACTGGTCTAATTTTGCTGAGTTTTTGAAGGCGTTAGAAATAAGATAAGAAGGATATTTTTGGACAGCAAATTTATTCTTCAATAAATTAGATTGTTCCTTAAAATCATCAGCAGAGGTACAGTTTTTTCTAATCCAGCAAAACTGGTTATTAGGGATGTTTTTGAGCCATTTCTTGTAATGCCCACTGCTAAAATGAATATACCGATTAGTATCGACTTTTTAAAAAAACGTTTTACTACATACTTTATTTTTTACAATAAATAAGGTGACATCTAAAAAATTAATAGAAAGATTGTTAAAAAATGCTGTAAAGGAAAGACCCCAATTGTTAAAATGTATTTGCTGAATAAAATCCTCAATATTTTTGTTAGAATGATCCCAAATAAAAAATAGATCGTCTTTAAATCTCTTATAAAAAATGATGTTTTTGCCCCAAGTGCCATTTAGAATAAAAATCTCTTCAAAGACCCCCATAAATAAATTTGCATACGTCAGTTCTACTTTTGAGCCCATTGCGGTGCCTTTGATCTGATGGTAAAATACATTTTCAAAAGTAAAAAAATTATTATTCAATATAAAATCAATACCTTTCAGAATAAAGTGCTTCAGTGCCTCATATAATCTATTGTCGAATTTTAGAAAATGATCAAAACAAATCAAACCGATATTATGTGGAATGTTAGAGTAAAGTGATGTTACATCCATGGTAACAAAAATATAACAAGGTTTCCATGGTATTTCATTAAGAAGCCATAATAAATGCATGGAATCCCGAAGATGACTCTTAAGATTAAAAACATGGGGTAACATGATTCTGTCTACATAGTGTGTCAAATTAGATGTTAGTGAGTTGATACCAGCAATAATGGGTCTGCCTGGTGGATTATGCAAATTTTTGTGCACTTTGGGAAGGTGGTAGAAGAATGGAATACTGGGGGTTTTTATGCACAGAAAGTTTTTTTCTTTATTACTAAAAATACTAGAAACCACCCCTTCAGTAAGATCGTTGTATGCCTGGATTGAACGAAAATAAATGTCATATGAATTTTTTATATAATAACTTGTATCAGAAAGAATTCTTAATGCCTCACTGACATAGTCACATCTATTTTGGATTACTATGCCCCCTCCTTTATCCGCTGATCCGATGATTATTGAATTATTCATAGATAGAGCTTTCATTGCTTGCCTTTCTTGTAGATATAAATTCATTTTCTTTTTGGTAAACCCCTCCTAAAGGTACCTTCACACGAAACGACATCGCTAGCGATCCGTGACGTTGCAGCGTCCTCGCTAGCGATATCGTTTCGTTTGACACGCAGCAGCGATCAGGATCCTGCTGTGATGTCGCTGGTCGCTGAATAAAGTCCAGAACTTTATTTGGTCGTCCGATCGCTGTGTATCGTTGTGTTTGAAAGCAAAAGCAACGATACCAGCGATGTTTTACACTGGTAACCAGGGTAAACATCGGGTTACCAAGCGCAGGGCTGCGCTTAGTAACCCGATGTTTACCCTGGTTACCAGCGTAAAAGTAAAAAAAACAAACAGTACATGCTCACCTGCGCGTCCCCCAGCGCCTGCTTCCTGACACTTACTGAGCGCCGGCCCTAAAGTGAAAGTGAAAGCACAGCGGCTGTGCTGTTAGGGCCGGAGCTCAGTCAGTGTCAGGAAGCGGACGCTGGGGGACGCGCAGGTGAGCATGTACTGTTTGGTTTTTTTACTTTTACGCTGGTAACCAGGGTAAACATCGGGTTACTAAGCGCGGCCCTGCGCTTAGCAACCCGATGTTTACCCTGGTTACCCAGGGGCCTCGGCATCGTTGGTCGCTGGAGAGCGGTCTGTGTGACAGCTCTCCAGCGATCAAACAGCGACGCTGCAGCGATCGGCATCATTGTCGCTATCACTGCAGCGTCGCTTCGTGTGAAGGTACCTTTAGATGTACTTCTCGGGTCACAAACAATACTCTCAAATTGTTTCAATACAAGGTCGCTGAAAACATTGAGATAGTGACTATTGTCCTCAACAGGATAAAATTTAGACTTAGTATGTACGTTCAGGTGAAAAAAATCATGTGTTTCCTCAGTATTTTCTGTATTAATTAACGGAGAGTATTTATTTTCCTTAATAAAAAAATGTCTTTTAAGGGTTAATTTCCTTATGAAAATGTGTAAGTCTAAAAATAAATTAAATTCCTTAGGTTTGTTGGAGGGACAGAAGAACAATCCTTTAGAGAGGACTGATTCCTCACTTTCAGAGAGTTTATAGTTAGAAAGATTAAAAATATTAGAGGTTAATTCATTAGCAATAGAGGGGGTTAAGGTGCTATTTTTCCTCTCTTTTTTTCTCCCTCCCCTAGTTCCTCTGTAGTGCTTTTTCTTTTTACGGTTTTGGGTATGAAAAAACGGTTCAGTTGGGAGTTTTTTATTACCCGGGGTAAAAAAGGAACCGTACCGGATTTTGTGGCATTTGAATTATCCAATTCAATAGTATTATTGGAAAGGGCTGATACAGTAGAGGTCTTAGGATTGTCAGGACCTATTGAAATAGTGGTTTGCGAAGGTACCAACATGCTTGGAGTGGTATCATGAATGGATAAATCAAGAAGTGAGATGGCAAAGGAATTGGACAGATCAGAATGAATGTTGCCTCCTTTTGTCCCAGAATTATTGTTACCTATTGATATATTTGGGACAGCAGTGGTTTTATCTTTAGCTTTATCCTCATTTATTTGATTAATTTGTAATCTAATCTTTTCTAGATGCTTCCTGGCTTCAGATAGTGTTTGAGAGTGATTAAAAAAACTGTCGTTCATTGTCTTAGAAGCGGCTTTTGGTGTACTCATATTTACAGGGTGGTTGACAGAAATAGAATTTTTATCACCATTAGTTGTAGATTTTTCAGTGGATTTGCTATGGGTGACAGGTTTTATTAAACAATTGTTTTTATTTAATGTTAACAGAGATGCTAGTGGAAGGAAAGCTATCCGTATGCTGTTTACAAGTTGGTATAAGTTTAGTAAAATTGCCATTAGCTTTTTCATTTTTATTTATATTATTGTTATTACCACTGATTTTTTTAAATTTATAATTATCTCTATCTCTTTGTAATTTTTTTTTCTCATTATAGTTTCACTTTCTAATTGCATAATAAAAGTGGTCAAGTTGGAGTTTATTTTACTATATTCAGGATGTGAGAGAAAAGGCAAAAGATCATTATAAATTTGATTGACCTTAATGGTCACAATATCACACAGCTGCGATTTTTTTTGTATAAACAGGTTATCATTTCAGTCATACAGTTATCAAGTAATAATATTAGTAATAATATCGATTTGATTTGTTTTGATCATTTTCTAAAATTCGACAATAGATTATCTGAGCCACAGAAGCACTTTATTCTGAAAGGTATTGATTTTATATTGAATAATAATTTTTTTACTTTTGAAAATGTATTTTACCATCAGATCAAAGGCACCGCAATGGGCTCAAAAGTAGCACCGACGTATGCAAATTTAATTATGGGGGTCTTTGAAGAGATTTTTATTCTAAATGGCATTTGGGGCAAAAACATCATTTTTTATAAGAGATTTATAGACAATCTATTTTTTATTTGGGATAATTCTAACAACAATATTGAGGATTTTATTCAGCAAATAAATTTGTAATAAATATAGGGGATAACTCAGGAGACTCTTTGCGTGGAAAAAGACAACTACAGGACACAGTTGTATAAGTGGTAAAGTCTATAATATCACATGGTGATTCAAACAGGTGCAGAGAGAAACTCAAGTCCACAACACTTGGTGCAAATATCAAATGCAGCTCAGCAGTCTATAGGAAATTTCAGAGGAAAATGCAATCACGCAGAAAGTCTATGAAGCACAATTATTCTTGAGGATACTTGACACGAATAAGTCCTTGCTTAGTCCAAAAGACAGATAGAGATGCTTATAAGGCAGTTCAAATAATATCTTAGCTCAACCAGGGAGGTCTGGGTAATAGTCTTAGGTTCTTGCAGAGCAGCAACAGCTTACATGTCCAGCAAATGCAGATGGAAGTAAACACGAGCAGCAGATGAAGGAGGATTACTGGAACTGGTGTATGCAGCAGGAACTCAGAGCAGAGTAGCAGGATGACCCCACAGGTTCACAGGAGCAGGTATATAGCCAGGGAGTCACCAGAGGTCAGGAGCTGGATGCAATGCAGAATACTCTAGCACAGACTGAAGGCTGGGGTGGAGTTTTATAGCAGGAAGACACAGTGCACATGAGACCAAAGACACCATCTTGGAAAAGGGCAGTAATGCACAAAAAGGTAATAAAAAATGTTCAGAGTCCTGACATTACTCCCTCCTTAGAAGCGGCCTCAGGACGATCCTGGACCTGGTCTCTCAGGGAATCTCTGATGTAAATGAGAAATCTTGTGTTGGGCATTGATGTTTTCCACAGGTTCCCAAGAGTCTTCCTCAGGGGGATATCCCTGCAATCTTATCAGATATTGGAGCCGATTCCTGCGAATTCTGGAATCAACAATTTTCTCCCCCACAAATTGTTCTTGCCCATCAATCACCACAGGCTGCGGAGGTGGCTAAACATGTCCCTGGAAGGTATTAGGAGATACAGGCTTTAGTAAAGATACATGAAAAACTGGGTGTACCTTCATAGTCCTAGGCAGCTTCAGCCGGCAGGCCACAGAGCTCACAATACCGTTGATCTTGAAAGGGCCAATTAATTTCTGTCCAAGTTTTTGTGAAGGAACGTTTAACTTCAGATTCTTAGTTGCTAACCACAGCCGATCTCTTATAACGTTCTTGAGCTGTAGTCAGGGATTCCGTCAGAACCTCCAGATTTTGCCTCATCGCAGTCAGCCTTTCCTCCACTGCCAGAACCAAAGAATTAATTGGAGACCTAGGTAAGATAGAAGAAAAAAGAAAGGTGTAAATTTAGTGGAGGCGCTCTGAGAATTGCTATATGAAAATTCGGCTAACGGTAGCAACTCCAACCAATCATCCTGGAGATGGCTGACATAGCATCTTAGATATTGTTCCAGCATCTGGTTGGTACGCTCAGTCTGACCATTTGTCTGGGGACGGTAAGCGGAAGAGAAACAGACATTAATATTGAGTGCAGAGCAAAACCCCTTCCAGAATCTTGAAGTTAACTGCACTCCACGGTCAGAGATGATCTCATCCGGAACCCCATGCAACCGAAAGACATTCTGTATAACCAGGTTCACTGTATCTTAGCTGAGGGGAGGCCGGTGCACGCAACAAAATGAGCAGCTTTAGTCAGGCGATCAACTACCACCATGATTGTATTCATGCCCCCGATGTAGGCAGCTCCACAATAAAGTCCATTGATATAGACCCCCAAGGGCGGGATGGAGCAGTTAATGGTTGTAGAAGACCCGTAGGTGCCACATGAGGAGTCTTGTAATGAGCACATACCTCGCAAGAGAGAACATAATCCTTGGTATCCTTTAGGCAAGTTGGCCACCAGAAGAATCGGCTCAGGAACTCTTGTGTCTTCTGTACCCCCCTGTGACCTGCCAACTTGGAGTCATGTACCAACTTGAGGATCTGCAGATGGATGACCTCAGGGACATAGATACAGTACATCGATCTCTGAACCACATGCCACCCTTAAAGACAAGATTAATATCCACAGGTGGGTTGGACAGAAATACATCACCGTCATAGGCCTCCCTGCACTCCTTCCACAAGTCCTGATCGTGGATAACTCCGATGAAATTGGCATCAGATAGAATGGTCTTGGACGGGGCTCCAGGTACGGAATCCGCAACATGGATTCAGGATAAAGCATCAGCCTTCCCATTACGAGAACCTGTACGGTACGAGATAACAAAGTTAAATTGATTTAAAAATAAGTTCCAACGAGCCTGACGAGGAGAAAGACATCTAGCGGATCTAAGGAACTCTAAATTGCGATGGTCAGTTAGCACTATGATCTGTTGTGCAGCTCCTTGCAGATGATGCCTCCATTCTTTAAAAGCTGCAATTATAGCCAGCAATTCCTTGTCTCCCACGTCGTAATTCTTCTCTGCTGAGGTTAGTCTATGGGAAAAGAAAGCACAAGGATGTAGCAGACCCTTCTCTCCAGTTCTTTGTATTGAATTTTATTACATAATATTCTGATGAGCACAAAAAGATTCATGTTGTCCTTCAAAAAAATCGGCATATTTTACTGAAAGACCCTATATTGAATAAATTCCTTCCAAGGAATCCCTCGATCACATTCCGAAGGGCTCCCACTATCAGGGACCTAATA
Organism: Ranitomeya variabilis; assembly: GCF_051348905.1. Lineage (NCBI taxonomy): Eukaryota > Metazoa > Chordata > Amphibia > Anura > Dendrobatidae > Ranitomeya > Ranitomeya variabilis. Next base: position 794,535,564 of record NC_135233.1, on the reverse strand, counting down.
GCCCCCTGTCACCTGAAAATAAATATTAATGCTAATGAGGTTACAAATAAGGGCATATTTAAATGTGGTACCAAGAATTGCCTTTGCTGCCTCAGTATTAATCACAGAACTAAGAAGATTATTTCTTTCACTACCAAAGAGAGTTTTATGGTCCCCTTTTTCTTGAACTGCAACTCCGACTTTGTGATTTATGTTATTGAATGCCCCTGCGGAAAATAATATGTCGGGAGAACTACACAAGCATTACACCTCCGACTTAATTCGCATCGATATAATATAAAAAATGGTCTCCTTACCCATGGCCTTTCTAGGCACTATACCTTGGTACATAATAAAGATTTTAAAGCCGTAAAAATTAGTCCTATTGATCACATCTCAGCACATGTCCCTAATAGAGTCATGAAGCTGAACAGAAAAGAGGTTTATTGGATTTACAAGCTAGGCAGCCTGAAACCTCATGGCCTTAATGAAATTACTGAAGTTTTTATCTGATTTTTGGAGGCTTTTAATGTATGTGGGCTGACTATTTTTTCATATATATATTTTTATATTTTTTATATCTATTTTTATATTTATTATTAACATCTTTTATATATATTTGTAGAACTAAAAATTACCTTAATAATTTTAATACTAAGTTTTAATGGCTGTAAGGTTTTGCTTATATTTATATATTATGTCTATGTGCTTCTTCTCTGTCTAATCATTAAGTTTCTGTGCCTTTCTGTGAAGCTGAACCCCTTTTTTGCGCTCTGCTGGCGCTTGAACCCGTCAGCTTTATTCTATATGACTGGGGGAGCATTTGTCCTCTGGACTCACCATTTATTGATCAGGTGTGCCCATTTTCTCTCACTCCTAGTGAAGTGATCCTCATTTAGTGTATGCTCTAGCGTTTTAACTCCCCGTTTCTTAATTATTTCTTTTTGTGGTATGACATACTCCCAAATAATTTGACAAACACATTTCCACTTTTATCATAAAAAAAAAAATGTTTTCAAGAGCTGTTTTGGTTATTCCACGTAATCTTTATGTTTTTAAGTGCGCTGAATCCGAAAATGACCTCCGTTTTGTCATAGGATATCATGTTTTCTGACAATTTAAGTAACTATGTTAAATAAAACAATACCTCAAAATAAATGAAAATAGACTCCTAAAATTAATTTGTTATTACAAATGTTTCATGAAAATCATTTTTTAACTGCAATGAGCTCACTAACACACACTAAAATCGATTCTTCTTCCCTGTGAGGCTTCTCTTGGTACATTTACGCTTGTGAGTAGCATCTGGAATGTCTCTCTGAAGCGTCCAACAGTAGTCTGCCATCATTGTAATGCTCCATCTTCCCTGGTATCTTCTTTCCATCTCTTTAATGTCCTGGTGGAATCGTTCACCTTGCTCTTCACTCACAGCCCCCAAATTTTCAGGAAAGTTGTCAAGGTGGGAATGGAGGAAATGCACTTTCAAACTCATCAGGCAACCTAAAGCTTGAAATGCTTTCAGCATTTGTCCGACGATTTTTTTGTAGTCAGGGTCTTTGTTATTGCCTAAAAAATTATCTACAACCTCTTTAAATGCAAACCACCCTTCTTTTTGAGGATGCGTCATGGTATTGATAAACTCTTGATCAGCTATAAGCCTTCTAATGTCTGGTCCGACGAACACACCTTCCTTCAATTTTGCCTCCGAGAGGCCTGGAAACTTGGTGACCAAGTATTTGAAGCATTCTCCATCTTTTGGAAGTGATTTTACGAATTGCTTCATCAATCAAAAATTGAGAAAAATATACTAAATTTGAACAGAATTTTGCATTTTGTGGCAAATCCTGACGTCCAGGATTTTTTTCAATATTTTTTCCGTTTTTCAGCACACCAAAATACATGGAAATTAGTTGAAAATAATCAGCTTTTTAGTCGCAGACCTGTGTAATCATTAAATGAAAATCTGACCTTCTGATTTTTCACTAAAACACAGTTTTAGCACAAATGATTTGGAGTAGCAAATGGGGCACAATTGTTGAACAATCTACTTTGATGCTGGAAGATCAATTGCACACAGGACAGAATCCTATCTACGGTATTTAACAGACAAGTTCACTTTCAGCACCAGCACTAGCAAAGGAATGACCTCTCTGTACTGTGACACTGAGCAAATTGGCGCCAGCAAAACAAGATGTCCGTTTTTTATATGGCCAGGGACATGTGACTTCAGCAGCCAAGCACAGATGACCTTGTGGATGATTTCTGTGTCCTGGTTGGTTGCTGGAATCAACACACATAAAGTTAAGGGAAAAGAAAAAGAAAAAGCATTCACTGCACCTCTAACCTCTCTATAACCCCCCTATGTTCTCTCATCACCCCCGTTCATCAAACAGCACCACAGCCAAAGTAATAGCAAAAGCATTAGTGGAAACAAGATGAGTTATCGAACTGTGACTGTTTTTTGCTGACTTTGAGTAAAACTACTCATGAAAGCGAACACGAATCTGAATGTGCTACGTTCATAGCGAGTTTAAAATTGGCAAAAGTTTTCCAAACACATTCGAGCATCTCTACTCTCCATTACTAAGCTGAAGGCTTGATGTTACTCGACAATACAAAGTTAATATCATCCTCACAGATATGAACCCCAGTTGCCACCGCTACAGGGGAGTGGGAAAGTGCCAGTATTGGTGCATGTAATAGTTGCACCTTTTCTGGTTGGTTACAGGCTGCTATTTTTAGGCTGAGGGGGGTAATTATTAATGACCCCTTACCAGCTTGAGATTACCAGCCCCCAGCTGTCTACTTTAGCTTTGCTGGTTGCCAAAAGTTGGAGGGACCGCACACTTTTTTTAAAATTATTTATTTAAATAACTGAAAAATTAGAGGACCCCCTTATTCTTGATAACCAGCCTTGCTGTAGCTGACAACTGAGGGTTGCAGCCCCCAGCTGTCAGTTTTGTCTGGCTGGTTATCAAAAATATAGGATAACCCACGCTGTTCTTTTTTTAAATATTTATTTACTGTGCAGGTGCTGGCTGATGAATACTCCCATCACCCGCTGCCTGCTCTCGCTGTTATTAGCAGCAGCAGGCATAGGCTTATTGAAGCAGTAGTTTCATCAGTTTTTTACCTCTAATCACAGCTGGGGGCTCACGCTGTCATTTGACAGCGTTGCAACCCTGGCTGTCTGACCCGAGGTAGTGATTTTACTGCCAATCAGAAGAAGGTGTTTGCCATGCTGTCATGCAAACGACAGAATGGCAAGCACTGGTTGTTCAGGCCTCCCATTCAAATGAATGGGCTCCGGGTTCGGGTCCGGGTACTGTTCTGGTACCTTAACCCAAACGTTTTGTAACTGTCCGGCAAAGCCGTCAAACCTGAACATCTAGGTGTCCACCCATCTCTACTTGTTACCGATATCTGGTGAGAATTTCATGCCAATAGCACCCTTAAAAATACATTTACTTATTTGCTTAATACATATATTTATATCACACTTAATAATTTATTATTATTTTTATGTTGTGTTTATTTTTATCTAGCAATGTTTTCTGAATTTAGTATAGCTATAACTATAGAATAAACACAACAAAAATCACAATGAACAAGCAAACATGTTTATAGATGTCTCCAAATGACAGCAAAAAAAAGGCATATGCTGCATCTGAACAGTATTAGCAGTTTGGAAACATGACAAAAATAGCGTACAGAAGGTGATAAGCGCTAGTGAAAATAATAGGCTTTGTCTAGCAGCTGTTACAGGCAAAATCATGTTTTCCCATATTCTAGCAATTAGTTTTAAACTTACATTTCCAGAAAATAAAGAATTTTTGTATTTAAGTAACTTTGAAAATACTGTACTTTTTCCAATTCTATTTTAGATCAGAGCACAGTATAAACTAAAATTCTGAATACTACTATAATTGTAATTCAAAATTGAAATTTTCATTCATGGAAGGAAATAAGCTGGCATATTGCTACAATTATCAGTTTATTGCATTTGCTTGCAAAAAAAAAGATTAGCAAAATGAAACTGCCCACGGTAACCACTGAAAGTCCATCTGTGGATATGGTGAATACATTCCAAGGAATGAAAGATATCCATACCTTGCTATTAAAAAGGAAAAAAAGTTATGTTACATACTGAGCACAAAGTGCTGCTTCAAATGCTGCAATAGTTTCATCGGCATATAATAAACTCTTCATATGCTCTTCAATTGCTTTTGCAAATTGTCCAAAGGGCATCTGTTCTCAGCATTACCATGTATGCATTTGAAGAAAAGCTTATACCTAGATTACTACTTTTTATAAACTTTTTTTGTGAGTACTTCTTTACTTTAGATGCATTAACCCCTAAAAAAGCCAGACCTTATTCATGATTAAAGTATTGTATAGGAAATTCTGTTGCCACCACATTATCATTCACAAATTCCTACAAATAAATTATTAAATTTAGGTATATGTGAAATATTAAAAACAACTTGTACAGCACTCTATTTTTTAAGGTAACATTCTGATAATATAATAGATCTTAAATGTTAACTATTCAGGATAAAACTGGAACTGAAATTTGACACATTTAAAAGCACACAGGCCCATGTGAGTCCCAATTTCAAGCAGGGTGCAGCGGACCCAAACAAAATAACAGATGCACAGGTGCAATACCAAATGAGACAGCCAGCCTACAATCAGGGATTGGCCGTGTGGTACACCAATGCACCTGTGCATCTGTTATTTTGTTTGGGTCCGCTGCACCCTGCTTGTGCATTAGTATTGAGGCCTATACAGACAGGTAAGCATCTCTGCCTGTTTTTGGTGTTTTTTCTTGAATTGTTCCTTTTTTGGTGTTTTCATGTTAGTGTAGGACTGGCAAAAAGTAAGGACCCTTGACGTGGGTTGCCAGCTTCCATATTATGGCCAGAATATCAACCAATACCTTACATATATTTATATGTTTTGTTTTGCACTTATTTGTTTTTTTGCAGGGTGCAGCGGACCCAAATGGTTCTGTACACTGTGGCCTCTGTTCACACGGGATGCATTGTAGCACTGGGCAGCCCGCCATAGGGCGTCATTAATAGGCTGGAGCCAGATGCTTGCATTCCCTGTGTGAACACGCCACATACAGTTTTTATCTTAGAGCATTGGTGTACCACACGGCCAATCCCTGATTGTAGGCTGGCTGTCTCATTTGGTATTGCACCTGTGCATCTGTTATTTTGTTTGGGTCCGCTGCACCCTGCTTGTGCATTAGTATTGAGGCCTATACAGACAGTTAAGCATCTCTGCCTGTTTTTGGTATTTTAAGTAATTTCCCAATCAACAGTTGTTTGAAGAGTAATTGTCTTGCTCTTACCCCAATTAAGCTTCATTTAGCAGCCCCCTAGCCCTGACTTTGACTATTTTACAGCCATTTTAAAGCACCAAAGTCTGGGTCCCCAATGACTTCTATTGGGTTTCGATCCAGGGTCAAGTTCATGGACTGGTTCGGTCCCAAACTGAACTTTTTAATGCACGTTCTGCGAACCCGGCGATTTCGCTCATCACTATAGAACAGTATTATTGGTGATATTGGTGTTGGGGGTCGAGTTCCTGCCTCTACTCAGGGGGAATCTCGGGCCATCTCCGCTGCAGTCTCCCATTCTTCTCCTGCCGCAGTGGAGCCTGATCAGCGGACACTTCGGTCCCAGCGTCTCGCTCAGTCTGACTCTGTGCAAAAGGTTACTGCTGCTTTTCCAGCTTCTGCCATTGAAGCCAGTGCTGGGCAGCGGCGAGCAGACACTTTTGGGACTAAGTCCTGCTTTCTGCTTCTGAGCATCCCCAGGGTAAGATCTCTCACTGGAGATCGAGGGTCACATGCTCAGATACTGCAGCAAAAAACCTGACTTTAAAATAGTTTGTAGCATTTAGTGTGTTATCCAGACCAGATCCATAGACCACCAAAAAATCCTTCTGTTCTTAGTGTCAATAACTTCTTTGTCATATAGGCCTCATCCACACTCAAACAATTCTTTTTCTGTGACTAAAATGATACAGCACGCCATATTTCAAATTTGAATTTACTGTCGTTGAATTTCAGCTGTTTGCAGAGGTGGTGCAGAGTTTAAAACATGGATTTTCAAGTTCTGCTTGAAAGTTCTGAATGTAGAGGATATTTGTTCCCCTCACATGCATTGGCCCTTCCATTTCATCTTTTGTCCTGGTACAATGTTAATAAATCTCCTATTCACTTTTTACCCTTCTACACATTTAATACGATGTAACAATATTCCTAAATTTAGATATTCCTAATTATTATTTGTCCTTTTCACATGCATTGGCCCTTCCATTTCACATTTTCTAACTTACTCACCTCCATTATCCCCACTCCTTTACAGCTATCTGGTCCAACTCTTAGATCTGTCCTCCTGTTTTTCCTTCCTTCCCCCCAGTGGACTACAGTGCACGCTCTGGGCCTGAACTCTCCTTTTGACCACCGTAAGCGCTCACCCACGTGACCACAATGATTTTCACTGCGTGACATGGAGCAAGATTCCGAAAGTCCCCTTGGCATCAGGAGGCAGGTCCCGGAGATGCACGCTACACAAAGCCCCGAGGGAGATCCCTCCTATCATACATCATCAAATCAGGACCATGCACCATCATATTTATACGTTGCTAATACCTTCATATCTGTCATGCCCCCAGAAGAAGCAACCTTGTGAAATGGCGCTCATTGGGCGCGGGATTCTAAATCAGCAGCTGGCTTACTATCGCACTGTGCCACAATACCACTCTTCAAGCAGGTATTTAACCTTACAAACATTCTGGATATCCTATATATCTGCTTTTGAGTGGATCTTGTTGGTTTATACTTGGAAAGGCTAACATTCGCAGAACAACAAACAAGTGATTAGCTTTTTTCATACTCAAAAGGGCCTTTTTCCTTTTCCTTTCTTCTATGGGCAGCTATTAAATATTGCACTTGTAAAACTTGGCATTGAAAGCAACTTTTTAGTGCCTGCTAAATCCACTTTCATGCCCACATTTACACATCAGGATTAACATTTTCTTGGATTTTCTACTGTATGTATGGTGCTTCCATTATGCTTTAACTCTGACTGTGTTCTTTATTATTACCTGCTGCTTTCTTTCCCCACTATTTGGAGGCCCTTTCTTGCCCTGCCTTTTTAAAAAAAAAAATCTTGCTTTTATACTATTGTTGTTTAATAAAGATAATCTTTGATTTCCCTTTGTCTCGAATCAATTCTTATTTATATGGCACCGTACCATAACAGATTATCCTATGTATATTATGTTGAAGTGTCAAAAAGCCTTTATAATCATGACTATGGTAATATATACTGGAATTTCAGTTGCCGCCAGCACAGGTGATTCACTCTGTGGCGCACCACTTCATGAGTAACCAGTGGGCCTCCCTGCAGGACATGTGTGCTGTGTTGTCTGCTTCGAGTACTCCACGAGCATGATCAGTGCTAATGATGCCATCATCAGCATTACGAAACCATTTCAATGCCTCATACAAAAATAAAAAGCTTCAGGCAATGATGAAAGAGGTGGTAGCACAGGAGGAAGAGAAGGAGGAACAGGGACCATTCACACCATTATCAGGCCCGTTGTTCACACATGGCTTGGAGGATGGCTTCCAGTACCCACAGCGGCCAAGTACACAAGTGTTCAGCCAGGTGACAGTTTTTGAGGATGAGGAGAATAAGAAACAACTGTGTTCACAGCAGGATGGCACTCAAGTAGCCCCAATGACATCATTGGAACATGGCTGGGGAATCCAGAGGATACAGATGATACAGATGACCCAGATGATTCACTTCACACTGAGGACAGCTTGTCATTGCCTATGGGTAGCCTGGCACACATGAGGCAATACATGCTGCTTTGCCTGCGCAATGACTGCTGAGTTAGCAGGTTTGTTAGAAGTGCTGATTACTGTGTGGCCACTCTGCTAGATAACCACTACAAACACAATGTGCCATTCTTACGTCCATCACTAGAGCGTGATCAGAAAATGAGGAAATACAAGCACACACTGATAGATGCACTACTGGAGGCATTCTCACCTAACAGTGGACAGTGGAATCCCAAAAAAGAGTAGGATGAAGATATCGCCAATGCAGCTGGGGCACCAGCACCACTGTAGAAAGGAAGGTTAGCATGGCAGAAAACCCTTACTCAGCATATTGCAACATCACCCACCATCTGTTACAACTCGTATTACCAAGAGGCAGAATTCAGTTATGCCTGTGTAGCAACTCACTCGGGATTAATCTGCTGGACAATAAAAGAAAACAACTGAGCCTGCCCATTCATGTTCAGACTAGATATCCTGACACCACAGTCCCTAGTGGTGACTGCGGGTACAGAGATAGCCCTAACCAAAGAACTATTAGATGGCAACTCAGACGTAAACCCCAGAAACGGCCATCGAGTTGCTTCACCTTCCTCTTAAAAAACTGGAGGGCAGAGCAAAGTGTGGCTTAACTACAAGAGGAGAAGAGTGCTGAACAAAGGAAATATGTTACAGTGAGTAAAGTAAATAATGAAATACCAAAGAATAAAGCAATTACTCTTATAAAATATACAACCTATTTACTAAAGTTAAACAGAAGAGAGGTGTACAATATAGCATAGAAACAACAATCCTTAACTCAAAGCTCACAAACTTGCTCCAAACATCAATACAATGTCAGAGCATCTAAATGAATCTATCACCAGCAGGAAACACTCAGGCCGGCCTCACACTTGGCGTAAGACAATACGCCACGTATTATACGTCCGTACTACGGCCGTAATACGGAGAAATGTTCCCAAAATATTGATCCGTAGTCAGGGTGTGTCAGCGTATTTTGCGCATGGCATCCTCCGTATGTAATCCGTATGGCATCCGTACTGCGAGATTTTCGCGCAGGCTTGCAAAACCGACATCTAATGGATTTATGTGCTCAAATGTTCGGGAAAACATATATACAGTGTATATATATATATATATATATATATATATCATTGAGACACATATATATATATATTCTGTATTTAGATTTCATTCAGCGCGATGTGTTAAAAGCCGGTAATTCAATTGCCGGCTTCTCATTTCTCCTGCACAAACCCGACAGGATATGAGACATGGTTTACATACAGTAAACTATCTCATATCCCCTTTTTTTTTGCATATTCCACACTACTAATGTTAGTAGTGTGTATGTGCAAAATTTCAGCGCTGTAGCTGCTGAAATAAAGGGTTAAATGGCGGAAAAAATTGGCGTGGGCTCCCGCGCAATTTTCTCCGCCAGAATGGTAAAGCCAGTGACCGAGGGCAGATATTAATAGCCAGGACTGGGTCCATGGTTATTGGCCCCCCCCGTGGCTAAAAACATCTGCCCCCAGCCACCCCAGAAAAGGCACATCTGGAAGATGCGCCTATTCTGGCACTTGGCCACTCTCTTCCCACTCCCTGTACCGGTGGGATATGGGGTAATGAAGGGTTAATGCCACCTTGCTATTGGAAGGTGACATTAAGCCAGATTAATAATGGAGAGGCGTCAATTATGTCACCTATCCATTATTAATCCAATAGTACGAAAGGGTTAAAAAACACACACACACATGATTAAAAAGTAGTTTAATGAAATAAACACAGCGGTTGTTGTAATAATTTATTGTTCTCTCAATCCATCAGGAACACCCTTGCTTGGAAAAATAATAAACGCACAAGATACATACCTTCTGGTGAACCGTCTCGTCCCACGAAGTAATCCATCTGAAGGGGTTAACTAATATTACAGGCAGGAGCCCTGCTAATGCAGCGGTGCTCCGTGCTTGTAATTCCCCGGCGAATGAATGAAATGTAGGTCATTGACCTATATTTCCTTCAGTCGCGGTGATGCGCCCCCTGGTGGATGTCCTCATATGACCTGGAGCGTGGGAAAAAGTTCCCAGGCTGCAGTTCATGAGAACATCCACCAGAGGGCGCCTCACCGCGACTGAAGGAAATTTAGGTCAATGACCTACATTTCATTTATTCGCTGGGGAATTACAAGCACGGAGCAAAGCTGCATTTAGCAGGGCTCCTGCCTGTAATATTAGTTAACCCCTTCAGATGGATTACTTCGTGGGACGAGACGGTTCACCAGAAGGTATGTATCTTGTGCGTTTATTATTTTTCCAAGCGAGGGTGTTGCTGATGGATTGAGAGAACAATAAATTATTACAACAACCGCTGTGTTTATTTCATTAAAATACTTTTAAATCGTGTGTGTGTGTGTTTTTAACCCTTTCCAACAATTGGATTAATAATGGATAGGTGTCATAATTGACGCCTCTCCATTATTAATCTGGCTTAATGTCACCTTCCAATAGCAAGGTGGCATTAACCCTTCATTACCCCATATCCCACCGCTACAGGGAGTGGAAGAGAGTGGCCAAGTGCCAGAATAGGCGCATCTTCCAGATGTGCCTTTTCTGGGGTGGCTGGGGGCAGATGTTTTTAGCCACGGGGGGGCCAATAACCATGGACCCTCTCCTGGCTATTAATATCTGCCCTCAGTCACTGGCTTTACCATTCTGGCGGAGAAAATTGCGCGGGAGCCCACGCCAATTTTTTCCGCCATTTAACCCTTTATTTCAGCAGCTACAGCGCTGAAATTTTGCACATACACACTACTAACATTAGTAGTGTGGAATATGCAAAAAAAAAGGGGATATGAGATGGTTTACTGTATGTAATCATGTCTCATATCCTGTCGGGTTTGTGCAGGAGAAATGAAAAGCCGGCAATTGAATTACCGACTTTTCACTAACACCGCTGCGTATTTCTCGCAAGTCACACTGCTGGTCAGTGTGGAATCCGTATTTTTCTCGCCCCCATAGACTTTCATTGGCGATTTTTTTGCGCAATACGGTGACAAACGCAGCATGCTGCGATTTTGTACGGCCGTAGAAAGCCGTATAATACTGAACCGTAATATACGGCTAATAGGAGCAGCCCCATTGAGAATAATTGTGCCGTTTATTTTGCGAGTTTTACGAACGTAGTTTATGCGCTCATACGTCCGTAAAACTCGCTAGTGTGAGGCCGGCCTCACAGGGACAGAATATGAAACTGGACAAAGGAAAACACCTGTGTTAAGCTACATAGACTGCAGCTAGAAAACAGAATCCAAACACTCAGAGAAAAGGTGTGTCTCCTCTGACTTGGCAGAAAGAGAAGCCGACCATAAAACACATGGTGGAAGAGTATGTGTCCACACGTCTTCACATGCTTATTGATGAGTCTGGCCCATTTAACTTCTGAGTTTCCAAATTGGACCCATGGTCTGAGCTTTGAAACAAGATGGCTGATGCAAATTATTTATTTGTCACAGTACTAGAAAAGACACAGCAATGCTGAAATTGTTTTTTGTTGACTTACAAATGGCAACTAGAGGCCTGATACCAATTATTCATTTCATAGACTAGTAAATAAAGACCCCAGTCGGGAAATATTATTTTTGAGGCCTAGAAATGCAACAAGACAGCTGATGCAATATATTTATTTGCAAAACTACTAGAAAACACAAAGCAATCCTAAAAAAAATATTTCTTTCTACTCCTAATGGCAATGGCTGATGCCAATTATTCATATCTCACACCACTATAAACCACACAGTGGCTTAAAGGACAGTACTCTCACAGGCGGAGGGTGCAGAGTACACAAAGGCAGGTTGAAAGACAGTACTCTCACATTCAAGGGGGTGCAGACTACACATGGCATATTGTAGTACAGTACTCTTACACACAAGTTTTCAGAGTACATACAGCAGCTTAAAGGACAGTACTCCTACAGGCAAGGGGGGTGCAGAGTACACACAGAGGCCTAAAAGGAAAGTACTCCTACAGGCAGGGGAGTGCAGAGTACACACAGCAGATTTTAGCACAGTACTCCCATTGGCAGAGGTTTATAGAGTACACACTTTTAGCACAGTACTAGAACAATACTAGCACAGATACGGGTTGCAGAGTACACATAGCACTGTTTTGCAGAACACGCAGTCACAATCTGTCCCTCATTCCAGCTGCATCCTATCCCTACACTATTGAGAGCATAGTATACAGGCCGGGTCACATGCTGCGCCGGCCAACCACAGCCATGCCAATACATAAATTAGGGCTGATAGATATCTGGAGGAAAAGATTTCCAACTTCTCTTGTGCCTCAGAGACATATCAGTTGTTGTCAAAAACAGATACAGTCTTGTGTAGCCCATCTATTATCCAGCTACTGTCAGATGTAGAATATTCAACCAAGATCTTTATCAGATCACTCTCCTTTAATCTTTCAGATCCAATTGGAGAATAATAGAGTTGGGTGTCCTCTTGTTTGGAAACTCAACCTCTTTTGGGCTTGGTACCCATTAATGTGATATGGGACAAAATGAAGACATTTCTGAGGGGGGTCCATATAAGAGAAATTAAGATTGTTGAGGAAAATCCACCAAAAAAGAGGCTGGAACTAGAAGAAATTGTGCGGAAGACTGAGCAACTGTATACACAAAATAATAGCCCAGAACATGCAGCACAGTGGAAGTTGGCCTAAAAGCAGTTAAGGCTTTTCCAGCTGGAACAGGCAGACAATAAGCGTATGTTCCTAAAGCAGAAATTCTGTGAGGAGGGTGAGATGATTGGGTGTGACTTCTAGCTAGTTTGGAAAAGGGGTAGAGGGAAAATTCCACTTAAAAGATGCTGATGGGGAAATATGAACCTAAATTGATAAAATATTGAATATTTTACAAGATTGCTATGTTAAACTGCATTCATCAAGAGCCAATTATTCAAAGGGATCTATTGGAATATTTGGCAGTGCTAGACCTACCGGTGATAATGGATGAAGAAGGGGAACTTTTAAAAGCCCAATCTCATTAAAGGAAGTACAGCAGGCTCTAGGGAAGATACCTAATGATAAAGCTCCCAGGGCCTTCTTACAGAAATGTATAAGCAATTCCTGGAAATGAGGAAATTATTAATAATGCATTTACTGAGAGGGGACTTTCAAAATCCCTCTGGGACTATATAGTTGTAGTCATCCCGAAGGAGAGGAAAGAGAAAGAGCTCGAGACTCTTATAGACCTATTGTATTTCTGACAACTGACATTAAAATTCTGGCATCTCGGCAAATGGGGAAATGTCAAATTTTTTTGAGTTATCTAGGGGCACTAGACAGGGCTGCCCCCTTTCACTATTGTGCCTTCATATTGTAATTGAGCCCTTGACCTGTATTGTTAGAAAACATCCTGGGATTGAGGGCTTTAAATATGGGAACAAAGAGAAAAGGATTGCCCTCTATGAGGACTCTCTGCTTTTGAATGTGAACAACTCAGACATTTTTATCTCAATCATAATAGAAGTTATTAAAAGATTTGACATTTTTTCAGGCCTATCTATAAACTGGGCAAAGTCTGCCTTACTGCCTTTAGACACTAGGGAAGAGTCTATTTGGGAAGGGCTCTCACATATACCTGTGGTAGAGAAATTTAAATATTTATAGATTTTCATCACCAGACAATCTCAGAATTACATTGAGGTCAATCTCAGTCCTCTGGTAACCAAAATGAGAGGTGAGGTGAATGCTTGGGGAAGATTGCCGTTATCAGCCTTGTGTAGAACAAACCTTATTACAATGTTCCTAGCGCCATGTATTTTGTATGTGTTACACAATTTCCCAATAAGGATTCCCAAATGTTGGTTCAAAGGGTGCACAATATGTTCAGAGATCTATTGTGGAAGCAAGGAATACCTAGAATAAAATTGGAAAAACTCCAATTACCTTAAAATCAGAGAGGGCTAGCACTATCTCATATATGAGAATACTATTTGGCCTTCCAGTTTCAGCATTTTAGAGGCTGGGCTTTGCAGTGGACACTGGAAGCGAGGTCGATAGTTCTCAAGCATCTGGGGGAGGGGATATAATTTATTAGTAGATGGTGGCCCGATTCTAACGCATCGGGTATTCTAGAATATGCATGTCCACGTAGTATATTGGCCAGCCACGTAGTATATTGCCCAGTCACGTAGTATATTGCCCAGTGACATAGTATATTGCCCAGCCACATAGTATATTGCCCAGTCACGTAGTATATTGCCCAGCCACGCAGTATATTGCCCAGCCACATAGTATATTGCCCAGCGTTGTAGTATATTGTCCAGCCACATAGTATATTGCCCAGCCACATAGTATATTGCCCAGTCACGTAGTATACAGCACAGAGCCACGTAGTATACTGCCCAGACACGTAGTATACTGCCCAGTCACATAGTATGCACCATATCCCTGTTAAAAAAAAAGAATTAAAATAAAAAATAATTACATACTCACCCTCCGTTGGCCCCCGGATTGAAGCGGTTACCGATGCTCCTCGCGCGCTTCGGTCTGAAGAGTGCATTGAGGTCTCACGAGATGATGACATAGCGGTCTCGCGAGACCGCATGTCATCATCTCATGAAACCGCAATGCATGGAGCGGTCATCGGGGCATCGCGAGGAGCGTCGGTAACCGCTTCGATCTGGTGGCCAACGGAGGGTGAGTATGTAACTATTTTTTATTTTTTTATTATTTTTAACATTAGATCTTTTTACTATTCATGCTGCATAGGCAGCATGAATAGTAAAAAGTTGGTCACACAGGGTTAATAGCAGCGTTAACCGAGTGCGTTACACCGCGGTCAACGCTGCCATTAACCCTGTGTGATCGCTGACTGGAGGGGAGTACGGAGCGGGCACTGACTGCGGGGAGGAAGGAGCGGCCATTTTTCCACCAGACTGTGCCCGTCGCTGATTGGTTGTGGCTGTTTTGCCATGAACAATCAGCGACTTGGATTTCCATGACAGACAGAGGCCATGACCAATGAATATCCGTGACAGACAGAAAGACAGACAGAAAGACAGACAGACAGATTCTAATGCATTGGGTATTCTAGAATATGTATGCGTAGTATATTGCACAGCCCATGCAGTATATTGCACAGCCACGCAGTACATTGCGCAGCCCACGTAGTACATTGCGCAGCCACGCAGGCACACACCCTACACAATGGTGGCACTTGACAGCAGTGGAGGACAATGATGATTCCAGAATTCACGGCAGACTGTGCCCGTCGCTGATTGGTCGAGGCCGCCTGGGCCTCGACCAATCAGCGACAGGCACAGTATCGACGTAGATGTCATAATTAGGGTTGAGCGACTTTTGCTTTTTTAGGATCGAGTTGGGTTTTGTGAAACCCGACCTTCTCGAAAGTCGGATCTCGTGAAATCGGCCGATTCTACTGTAAAGTCGGGTTCGGGACCGGAACACGAAACCCAATGCAAGTCAATGTGGATTATTTTTTACATTTACTTAATCTCTCTCTCTCCTCCGTGCAAAGCATATGTTGTGTTTGACTGCAGAAATCACTGCAGCCCAAACGGTAATATGGCTCTATGACGCCGCAGAAACCAGGCCGGAACCTATGTCATCACGCTGCCCACACTCCTTAATTGGCTGAAAAAATGGCGGGGAAGGTGTCATACAAAACGCGACTTTGGTGCCAAGATCGCCGACCATGTGGCCGATCCCACGCTGGAGTCGGGTCGGGTTTCACGAAACCCGACTTTGCCAAAAGTCGGCGACTTTTGAAAATGAACGATCCGTTTCGCTCAACCCTAGTCATAATGGTTGCTATGGCGACGATGATGTCATAAAGGTTGCCTCAACCAATCAGCGACGGGCACAGTCTGCCGCGAATTCTGGAATCATCATTGTCCATATACTACGGGGACATGCATATTCTAGAATACCCGATGCGTTAGAATCGGGCCACAATCTAGTTTATTATAATTGCTGGAGTCACATAAATTTAAAGGCAATTCAAGATGCTTTCCTACCCTTACCCTTGTACATAGATATGCTGGACCTGAAAAAGTGGCTTAGTATGACTGCTCGAGGTACACACCCATCTGGAATAACCCAAATTTGAAGGAATTCTTGTACTTGCAGTGGTTTCTTGATGGCCATTTTTGCTGCTTTGATCACTTAAAGGAGTTGAACTTATGTAATACTGAGTTTTTGAAGTACTTACAATTAAGACATGCAATAAGAGCACAGGAGGCTGTCTCTGACACTCTATTTCACCATTTGGCTTGGTAGACTTTGCGGTAGAGGCCAAATCCACTAAGTGAATTATCACTTTAATATACAACTCCTTGGGGACCCAATGGTACCATTATGATCTAAATGGGAGATAGATGTGGGTACTATTACCATGGAAGAATGGGAAGAAGCAATGGAGTCCATTAGTTTAGTTTCAATTAACACTACACAGAGAAGGTACTGCTTTTCTTAATGCACAGAGTTTACAGGACTCCTAAAGTAATCTTTATAATGGGACTTAGAACTGATGACTATTGTCCGTGATGAGGGGAAGATAATGCAGACTCAATGAATATGTTTTGGAGATGTTCCAGGTTAGCGAGGCTAAAGGTACCTTCACACTGAACAACTTAACAACGATAACGATAGCGATCCGTGACGTTGCAGCATCCTGGATAGCGATATCATTGTGTTTGACACGCAGCAGCGATCAGGATCCTGCTGTGACATCGTTGGTCGGAGCTAGAAGGCCAGCACCTTATTTCGCCGCTGGATCACCCGCTGACATCACTGAGTCGGCGTGTGTGACACAGTACAGGGAAGCGGACGCCGGGGGACGCGACAGACACCAGAATGTAAGTATGTAGTGTTTGGTTTTTTTACATTTACACTGGTAACCAGGGTAAACATTGGGTTACTAAGCGCGGCCCTGCACTTAGTAACCCGATGTTTACCCTGGTTACCCGGGGACTTCGGCATCGTTGGTCGCTGGAGAGCTGTCTGTGTGACAGCTCTCCAGCGACCACACAACGACGAAACAGCGACGCTGCAGTGATCGGCATCGTTGTCTATATCGCTGCAGCGTCTCTTAATGTGACGGTACCTTAAAGGAAAGGTGCCGCATTTTATTTTTTGTATTAAAAATAATTGTTTATATAAACAATTATTTTTCATACAAATTTCCTTTTTTTAACTTTAACATTTTTTTTATTATTAATTTTTTTTTCAGCCACTGGGCGCCGCCATTTTGCTTTGCAGGAGTGTAAGTGAAGCTGCACGACACTTACACTCTGCAATTACGGCAGCCCAGGGCATAGAGATCTGCGGTCGGGAGCCGACTCTAAAGCGATCATTATAAGCTGCTCTCTGCTGTGTCTGGCCACGCCCCCTGAGCCGTCCGCAGCACAGTAGAGGCAGGAGATCGGTGCCATCTTCCTGGAGCTCACACTGCATCTGTGAGCTCCAGCTCCCAGGATAATCGCAGGAGCCCTGCGGTTAGAGGAGGAGGAGGAGGAGACCAAGGAGGGAGAAAGTACTCAGCAGGGAGCCGTAAGTATCAGTGGGGAGGGGGAGAGGGAATCTAATCCTATCCCTTGTGGTGCTGACTCTGAGCAGTGTATCTCCTCCCATGTGTGTTACTGTCTGCTGAGCCGTGTATCTAATCCTCTCCTGTGTGATACTGACTGAGCTGTGTATCTAATCCTATCCTGTGTGATACTGTCTGCTGAGCAATGCATCTAATCCTATCCTGTGTAATACTGTCTGCTGAGCTGTGTATCTAATCCTATCCTGTGTGATACTGTGTGCTGAGCTGTATATCTAATCCTCTCCTGTGTGATACTGTGTGCTGAGCCGTGTATCTAATCCTCTCCTGTGTGATACTGTATTGAGCCTTGTATCTAATCCTACCCTGTGTGATACTGTGCTGAGCCGTGTATCTAATCCTCTCCTGTGTGATACTGACTGAGCTGTGTATCTAATCCTATCCTGTGTGATACAGTCTGCTGAGCCATGTATCTAATCCTATCCTGTGTGATACTGACTGCTGAGCCATGTATCTAATCCTATCCTGTGTGATACTGTTTGCAGAGCCATGTAACTAATCCTCTCCTGTGTGATACTGTGTGCTGAGCCGTGTATCTAGTCCTAACCTGTGTGATACTGACTGAGCCATGTATCTAATCCTCTCCTGTGTGATACTGTCTGCTGAGCCATGCATCTAATCCTATCCTGTGTGATACTGTGCTGAGCCTTGTATCTAATCCTACCCAGTGTGATACTGTGCTGAGCCGTGTATCTAATCCTCTACTGTGGGATACTGTGTGCTGAGCCATGTATCTAATCCTATCCTGTGTGATACTGACTGAGCTGTGTATCTAATCCTATCCTGTGTGATACTGTGCTGAGCCTTGTATCTAATCCTATCCTGTATGATACTGACTGAGCTGTGTATCTAATACTGTCCTGTGTGATACTGTCTGCTGAGCCGTGTATCTAATCCTATCCTGTGTGATACTGTCTGCTGAGCCATGTATCTAATCCTATCCTATGTGATACTGTGCTGAGCCTTGTATCTAATCCTATCCTGTATGATACTGACTGAGCTGTGTATCTAATCCTCTCCTATGCAGTCCTCTCCCCCGTTATGTGTGATCTATATGGCGGTATTATGTGAGATCTATATGGCGTCGTTATGTGAGAAGTATATGGCGGTACTATGTGATGTATATGGTGGTATTATGTGTGATGTATATGGCGGTATTATGTGTGATCTATATGGTGATATGTGAGAACACTGGTGGTATTATGTGAGATCTATATGACGGTATTATGTGTGAAGTATATTGCGGTATTGTGTGCTCTGTATTATGTGTGCTCTATATGGCGGTATTATGTGTGCTCTATATGGCGGTATGCTCTATATGGCGGTATTGTGTGCTCTATATGGCGGTATTATGTGTGCTCTATATGGTGGTATTATGTGAGATCTATATGGCGGTATGCTCTATATGGCGGTATTATGTGTGCTCTATATGGCGGTATTATGTGAGATCTATATGGCGGTATGCTCTATATGGCGGTATTATGTGTGCTCTATATGGCGGTATTATGTGTGCTCTATATGGCAGTATTATGTGAGATCTATATGGCATCCTTATGTGAGAAGTATATGGCGGTACTATGTGATGTATATGGCAGTATTATGTTTGATGTATATGGCGGTATTATGTGTGATCTATATGGCGATATGTGAGAACACTGGTGGTATTATGTGAGATCTATATGACAGTATTATGTGTGAAGTATATGGCGGTATTATGTGTGAAGTATATTGCGGTATTGTGTGCTCTGTATTATGTGTGCTCTATATGGCGGTATTATGTGAGAACACTCTGGCGTCGTTATTTGCGATCTATATGATGGTATTATGTGAGAACTATAGGACAGTATTATGTGTGCTCTATATGGCGGTATTATGAGTGATCTATATGGCGGTATTATGTGAGAACACTATGGAAGTATTATCTGCAGAAAGGGGACCCAATCTAGGGTGGTTCCGGTTGAGCAGCTGCACGCGGGTCTGGGGTAATAGAGGGGGCAGCATGACCTCCAGTTAGGTGCCTTCAGGGGAGGGCTGGTAAGGCAGCTGAAGAGAGGGGTCTCATGTTTATCGTTACTATATGGCTACATTTCCTTCCCAGCATCACCCCGGACTGCGCCTGTCACCTCGCTTTCACACATCGCCAGGACAGGATCTGAGGAGGGAAATGGGGTCTTTGCATTCAATGTCTGGATCAGAACAGGCCATCAATCAGCAGAAATGTTTCCTGGATTTCTGAGGAGACGATCCATCCATGTGTATAAAAGACAGCGCTCTATGTACAATCCCTGGCTGCTCTGCGCACCAAACAGGGTGCCCCCCATAGACCACAACACTGCTCTCCTGAAATACTCTGTGCTGCTGTCACCCTGCTCCCTCCACCACATATCTCCCAGAATCCTTGCTGCCTGCCATCCTCGGTGACTGTCTACTTGTCAGTATAACTTTGCAGTCACCAACAAAATGGCTGCACACTGTGTTCCTGAATCCTCTCATCCCCTAGCAAACACCAGAAGGGGAGGAGAGGAGTGACATCACACCCATGTCAGCAGACTCTGCCCATAATTACTGCAGTGCAGTAATGTGAGCTAGTTGTACACTAGGTTTTTGTCAAATTTCATTAGCTGCTCCCCCTAGTGTTTAAAAGTGGAAATGCCAAACCTTTTAAAATTATTTTCATATATTACTAAATGAAAAACAAATGATAATATTTTTTAAGAAAATGTAAACATTAATTCTTTACATTTTTTCAATCGCTGGAAATTTTTTTTTTTTATGGCACCTTCCCTTTAAGAGAGGGCACAGGTAGAATAATTAAGGAGGTTTTTAACATTGAAAGTACACTTAATTCCAAAGTATGTGTGTTAGGACTGGAGGGAAATGTGGGAGGGTCATCTCAGGTGCAGACAGCTATCACTAAATTACTTTACCACACTAGAAAATCTATCACCAAACATTGGCTGGCAAATGGCCCTGCTGCAGGAGAAGAAGTGGTACAGGGCATACATAAAATTTTGATGGACAAAAGGGTATACATCAGGAGAGATGCTGTTACTAAATTTGGGAAAATATGGGGGACTGGATAAGATGCCCGATAGTATTTTCAGATGTGCTGGCAAGGGACTTTATTTTCAATCTTTTGGTACTGTGAATTATAATTGCTATCTATTCAAGCTGAGTTTTGTTTCTCAGGAATTTACTAATCTGTACTTGCATTATATCCTTTTATTGCACTCCAATGAGGGAGGAAGATTTTTTCCTGTTATTGAGTAATGTGGGTTTACCATTTTTATTTTAATTTATATAACTGTGCTTTGGCATACTGATGTTACTTGTTTGTTGTGTTGTAACATTGACATTTGAACAGTTTTTATCTTTTTCTAAGGCTTTTTCTTTTAATAAAAGTTTATTCATTTAAAAAAAGATAGAATATGTAAAAGGGAAAAAAGTTGAAAAATGACAGATAAAGGCCAAATCAGAACCTCAATTTGCAGAAACGGTGTTTTGAAGTATTGCCCCTCGTCAGTGCAAAACCACTAAGAAGCCTCTCATGCAGCCAAATAAGATCTCATATTTTGAACTGATGAGGGGCATTACCTTGGAAACACTGTGCCTGCAAATTGTGATTCTGGTTTGGCCTTTATCCTAAGTCATATGGCAAAGCTCATTGAAGGGTCAATAGTGAGGTTTAGGATTGCTACATCCAATAAATGGCACTACAGTTCAAGTCCTCTTCCTATCTGAAGAGGCACGTTCATATTTAATTTCCCAGAGTAGCATTGAAAGCCTAAAATGTCTCTTGGCATTGGCATGCCAGGACAGATATGTCACTGTCCAAATAGAGAAACATTACCCCTTAGATCACACTAAAAGGTGTCTCATGCAAACACAGCATAGAGGGTTTATGTCATTCAGAGTAGTATTTTGTTAACAAAAGATGAGCAAATCTCCAAAATTTTATTTCAGGCAGATTCGCTCAATTCGGCCAGCATGCAGATTCAAATCGGTCCTATCAAATGTGCCACAATTGCTGTGAAAAAATATTTGTCATGCTATGAGATTCCTTACAAAAAACAGAGGGGTGCTTATGTGTTATAAAAAAACCATTATGTTCACATGTCCTAGGCAATTTCCTGACTCCTTAAGTCACGCTCTCTACAACTCCATGGTCTTCATAAGGGGTCTTCTGTCTCCGTCTGCAATAAACTCCACAACAGCTATACTTCTTGCGCTCAATCTTTCCTGGACCTTCAAACTTTTGCCACTCACTTCATCCTTCAATCTTTTACATTGGCCTTCCACAACCACAAAAAAATGGTCATATCCTAGATCTCATCTTAACCCATCTTTGTTCCTTATCTAATCCCTCCTCTTACCTCTCCCCCTATTTGACAATCAGCTGCTTGAATTCTCATCCCAGGAGAGTATACACTGCTCAAAAAAATAAATTGAACACTTAAACAACAGAATATAACTCCAGGTAAATCAAACTTCTGTGAAATCAAACTGTCCACTTAGGAAACAACACTGTTTGACAAGCAATTTCACATGCTATTGTGTTGTGGTTCTGCAGGTGGGGACCACAGACCACATCTCATTACCAACGCTTTCTGGCTGATTTTTTGGTCCCTTTTGAATGGTGATTTTGCTTTCACACTCGTGGTAGCATGAGATGGACTCTACAACCCACACAAGTGGCTCAGGTAGTGCAGCTCATCCATGATGGTACATCAATGTGAGCTGTGGCAAGGTTTGCTGTGTCTGTCAGCGTAGTGTCCAGAGGCTGGAGACGCTACCCAGGGCCGGCGTTAGGGGCAGGCAGACTAGGCAGCTGCCTGGGGCCCCCACTGCCCTAGGGGCCCCCAGCCAGGGGCAGACATACTGTTGATGGCACTGCTCCAGGGCCCAGAGGTGGAGGGGGCCCCTGCAGGTAGGCCCGGTATCATGCAGGATCGGGCCCCTCTCACTCCCTCCTGTAATCATGTTACATCGGGTGCCGGGGAAGAGAGCGGGGCGCGAAGTGCAGGAGATCAAAAAGGGGGCGTGTCATGCAGGGAGAGACGCTGGCCAATGAACGCTTTCCTTACCTCACAGTGACCAGACTGAGGAGAGCGTTCACTGGCTGCCGTCTGTCCCCCTGCATGGAGCGTCCCAATGGTGAGTGCTCGCCTACAGTCAGGGGCCCCGGCTGCACAGCACATAGAGACAGCAGTGGAGGAAGAGCAGGACTTACAGGGGGTCTTCTGCTCCCTCCACTGTTCTGTTCAGAGCAGGCTGCAGCGTCTCCTCACAGAGAAGAGATGGGGGAGGAGCTCACTGCACGGCAGCAGCAGGGGGCCGATATCAGTACTGCCTGCTCTGTGCCCCATCCCCCACAGTGGGGTCTGCAGCCTTCTCCAGCTGAACTGACCTGCAGGGCTCATCTGATCACCTATACAAGATTAGTATGTATGTATGTATATGCTTGTATATGTATGTGTGCATCTGTGTGTATCTATGTGTATGTTTCTATCTGTGTGTGTGTGTGTGTGTGTGTGTGTGTGTATCTGTGTATGTACAGTATATGTGTGTATGTATGGTATAGTTGTATGGCTGTGTGTGTATGCATGTACAGTATGTGTGTATCTGTGTATGTGCAATAAATTTGTATGGATATATGGTATATATGTATGTTTATGTGCATGTACATACAGTATATGTGTATGTATATGTGTGTACGGTATGTGTATATACTGTATGTGTGTATGTACGGTACGTGTATGTGTATATGTTCGGTATATGTGTGTGTATGCATGTAGGGTATATGTATGTATGTACGGTATGTGCATTTGGGTGTATTTTATATGTATGTACGGTATGTGTGTACTATATGTATATAACTGTATCTGTGTATGTACGGTATATGTGTGTGTATCTGTGTGTATGTTCGGTATATGTGTGTACGGCATTTGTGTGAATGTACGGTATATGCATGTGTGTATGTACGGTATGTGTATGTATGATGGTATATGTATGTGTATCTGTGTGTATGTATGGTATATGTATGTGTTTGCATATACTGTATTTGTATGTGTGTGTATGTACGGTGTATGTATGTGTATTTGTGTGTATGTATGGTATATGTATGTACGGTTTGTGTATACTATCTGTGTATATAACTGTATGTGTGTATGCATGTAAGGTGTATGTCTGTGTATGTACGGTATGTGTATCTGTGTGTATGTACGGTGTATGTATGTACAGTATATGCCGGAACAAAAATCATTGTTCTCATCAGCACATCGCCCAGTTAAAACTGCAGATATTCTGCTAAGATGATACTGTATGGGGACAGATTGATTTACTAGTGATCATTCTGTCCCCAGCCAGTGTAAAGAGGCTGGAAACAAGTGGCGAATGACTTCAATATTGTTGATCACGCTCGTTTAGTGGCCTGAAATCAGCGCATGTAGCTACAACCAAAATGTTTCTGTTGGTGCAATATGTTAGCATTTGGGGCCCCATTTTAAACTTTTGCCTAGGGCCCCACTTTGCCTAAAACCGGCCCTGACACTACCAGGAGACAGGCCAATACACCAGGAGACGTGGAGGGGGCCGTAGGAGGACAACAACCCAGCAGCAGGACCGCTACCTCAGCCTTTTTGCAAGGAGGAACAGGAGGAGCACTGCCAGAGCCCTGCAAAATGACCTCCTGCAGGCCACAAATGTGCATGTGTCTGCACAAACGGTTAGTAACCAACTCCATGAGGATGGTCTGAGTTCCCAACGTCCACAGATGGGGGTTGTGCTCACAGCCCAACACTGTGCAGGACGCTTGGCATTAGCCACAGAACACAGGATTGGCAAATTCACCACTAGTGCCCTGTGCTCTTCACAGATGAAAGCAGGTTCACACTGAGCACATGTGACAGACGTGACAGAGTCTGAAGACACCATGGAGAGCAATCTGCTGCCTGCAACATCCTTCAGCATGACCGCTTTGGCAGTGGGTCAGTAATGGTGTGGGGTGGCATTTCTTTGGAGAGCCGCACAGCCCTCCTTGTGCTCGCCAATGGTAGTCTGACTGCCATTAGGTACCGATATAAGATCCTCAGACTCCTTTTGAGACCATATGCTGGTGCGGGTGGCCCTGGGTTACTCCTAATGCAGGACAATGCCAGACCTCATGTGGCTGAAGTGTGTGAGCAGTTCCTGCAAGATGAGGGCATTGAAGCTATGGACTGGACCTTCCATTCCCCAGACCTGAATCCAGTTGAACACATCTGGGACATCATGTCTCGCACCATCCACCAACGTCATGTTGCACCACAGACTGTCCAGGAGTTGTCAGATGCTTTAGTCCAGGTCTGGGAGGAGATCCCTCAGGAGACCTTCTGCCGCCTCATCAAGAGCATGCCCAGGTATTGTAGGGAGGTCATATAGGCATGTTGAGGCCACACACACTACTGAGCATCATTTCTTTGTCTTGAGGCATTTCCACTGAAGTTGGATCAGCATGTAACTTCATTTTCCACTTTTATTTTGAGCATCATTCCAACTCCAGACCTCCATGGGATATTAGTTGTGATTTATATTGATAATTTTTAGGTTATATTGTTCTCAACACAATCCACTATGTAATGAATAAAGATTTACAACTGGAATATTTCATTCAGTGATATGTAGGATGTGGGATTTCATTGTTCCCTTTATTTTTTTGTGCAGTGTATATGTGTGCATAGTAATTGGGGAACTATTAGTGTCAGAATTATTATGGAACTAAATGAAAAATGTACATTTTCCCAACTCAATTGTCTATATTTATCTGTACAAGTGAGAACACCACCAGATGCAACTCCCAACCTAGGGTTGAGCGACCTTTACTTTTATAGGATCGGGTCGGGTTTCACGAAACCCAACTTTTTCAAAAGTCGGGTCGAGTGAAATCGGCCGATCCTATAAAAAAGTCGGGGTCGGGGTCGGCCGAAACTCGAAACCCAATGCAGTGCATTGGGTTTCCAATGGTTCCCAGGGTCTGAAGGAGCGGAAACTCTCCTTCAGGCCCTGGGATCCATATTTAAGTGTAAAATAAAGAATTAAAATAAAAAATATCGCTATACTTACACTCTGACGGGCCCTGGTACTAACCGGGAACCTTCCTTCCTTAGAATCAGCCTTCCAAGACCTTGCGGTGACGTCGCGGCTTGTGATTGGTCGCGCGGCCCCCATGTGACCGCTCGCGCGACCAATCACAAGCCGCGACGTCACCGTGACGTCACCAAAGGCCCTGGAAGGGCTGATTCTTAGGAAGGAAGGCTGCCGGAACGAAGCCGAGGGTGAGTATATTCCTATTAGGTATATACTCACCCTCGGACACGCCCTGCTTCTTTCCGACAGCCTTCCTTCCTAAGAATCAGCCCTTCCAGGGCCTTCGGTGACGTCACGGTGACGTCGCGGCTTGTGATTGGTCGCGCGAGCGGTCACATGGGGGCTGCGCGACCAATCACAAGCCGCGACGTCACCGCGACGTCACCGCAAGGTCCTGGAAGGCTGATTCTAAGGAAGGAAGGTTCCCGGTTAGTACCAGGGCCCGTCAGACGGTAAGTATAGCGATATTTTTTATTTTAATTCTTTATTTTACACTTAAATCTGAATTCCGATACCAATTCCCGATATCTTAAACATATCGGGAATCGGTATCGGAATTCCGATTCCAGATTCAGAAGATCGCCGACCTCATGGCCGACCCCACACAGGGGTCGGGTCGGGTTTCATGAAACCCGACTTTGCCAAAAGTCGGCGACTTCTGAAAATTGCCGACCCGTTTCGCTCAACCCTATCCCAACCTACTGTCTCTTTCCCTTTTACCCTGTATATTGTAAACCTATGAGGGCCTTTTCCGCTTACACACCAGTGTGTCATATTGTTTAATTTAATGGATGTTATACAGTATGTATCTCACCATTTACACAAGTACAGCACTATGGAATTAACGATGCTTTAAAAATAAATAATAATAATATCCATACAATGGGCATGTAAAGAAAATATACATTATTTGCATATTCAGGAATGAAAAATCCTTCTATCATTGGCAGTGCAGCCTGTGGTTCACAGCTAAGGCTACTTCCTGCCATATTAGATGCTGTGAGTTTGAATCCAGGTAGTGACAACATTTTAAGAAAAAAAAAGCTTTATTCAATTAAATTTATATACTGTATGTCCAGTGCAAAAACAGATGTTGATCCTGAATTGGAGGAACTGAACGCAGGAGTGAGCGAGCATGGTCAAGATAAACGAGGACATGTCTGTGATGCCCTTGAGAAATACTGCAGATTTCTTATTACGAGCACTCAAGTTGTAGTTGGGGCATAATCCTGACCTCTCTGAATCTAGTGAAGTGTTTTCCAAACTCCAGTCCTCATGGCCCACAACAGATCATGTTTTCATGGTTTTCTCAGTATTGCATAGGTGATGGAATTAATATCATGGCATCAAAAATTGCCCCAGGTTCTTTCACCTGTACAACACCAGAGAAATCCTGAAAGCATGATCTATTGGGGGCTGTGAGGACTAGAGTTTGGGAAACATTGATCTAGAGGGACAACTTTGCTAATTTTGGATTGTACTGCTGAATCTATGATAATTGGGATCACTGTATGTGGATTCATAGAAATATCATTGAACATATTGGGAATAGAGGTTTAAGGTGATACCACAATCTCCAGCCCAACTCGGGCTTAGGGATAAAAGAATTGTGAATGACTATGTTACATGAATCAGTTTACTACCAGACTCGTCTCTCCACAAGTTTATCAGTAGTAATATGGTCTTCCTTTACAGTTGGTGCATCGTTGATGTGTTTTATTATTTCACAATTTTTGGGCTTTCCATTTTCAATCATAAGATTGCAATATACTTTCAAGTAAGATAAATAATATATAGTAGGAGTGAATGCAATTGTACATGAATTATAGTGGTTACACCACATTTACTACACATCAAAATATGATAGTAATGCTATGTAAATAGTTATATTGTTTACTTCTAGACATTTTTCATAAGACACAAAACTCCTAGCCTATCAATATAAAAAAAATATTTTTGCAATGTGTTACCAAGGATCATATAAATCTGTTCTATCCAGTTAAACCTGTCACGGAAGATTAAAAATTAAGTATAATACTTTCTCCAAGTCTGAAAAAAATCATATTTCACATGTTTCTGTCATTTAATGTCTTGCAGGTTACAGTTATATATGCAGCAAATTTGGTCTTTCAGACGGCTATGATATAGCATTAGCTACGTGATGGCAATAAATGCATAAGCCTTACAGCAATGTGCGCCGAAGCAGCATTTTATTATTCATTTCAAATGTCTGTTCTCTAGCACTAAGAAAAATTGGATGATAATATATTTTGTTGTCATGTTTATGACTTTGGTAGATTATCTAGTTCTTCTCGCTTTTTGTAATGTTGCCAGATCTACTAGAAGGTCATCAGAACCCAGTTGTCTTTTGATATATAGTTTACAAAGGAATGTGACAAAGGTGTTTCCCTCTGTGTAGCAAGGTTAATGTTTTCACAGCCTGCTGTATGACTGCATAGTATGGCAAATAATATACACATATCCTATTACAAGGATGCTGAAATCACTGTAAAAGAAACATTTACACTAACCCCTTCAAGACGCAGCCCTTTTTCGTTTTTGCGTTTTCACTTTTCACTCTCCTCCTTCCCAGAGTCATAACGTTTTACATTTTCCATCAATATGGTCATGTGAGGGCTTATTTTTTGTGGGACGAGTTGTACTTTTGAACAACACCATTGGTTTTACCATATCTTATACTAAAAATTGGGAAAAAAATTCCAAGTGTGGTGAAATTGCAAAAAAGTCCAATCCCACGCTTGTTTTTTATTTGGATTTTTTGCTAGATTCACTTTATGCTAAAACAGACCTGCCACTGTGATTGTCCACGTTATTACGAGTTCATAGACACCAAATATGTCTAGGTCTAAGGGGTGAAAAAAATTCCAAACTTTGCTAAATAAAATTGCGCAATTTTCCGATACCCCTAGTGTTTCTCCATGGAGACACCCGGCACCAAGATGGCCGAGGGTTCCTTCTGGGTCCTGCAGGGAGGTGGCTTGTGTGTGTCTGCTGAGAGCAGGTGCTGCATGCCTCATTCTCTGCCTGTCAGATCCTGATCTGATACTCTGCAGTGCAGAGTGTCAGATCAGTTATCTGACATTACATAATGATGTCCCATACTGGAACAATGTAATAAAGATGAAAAAAAAAATTTTAAGTGTAAAAATATTTTTTTTAAAAATCCCTAAACAAAGAAAAAAAAATATTTTTCCAATGAGTACATTTATTTATGTAAAAAACCAAAACAATAAAAGTACACATATTTGGTATTGCCGTGTCCGTAACGACCTGCTCTATAAAACTGTCTCACTAGTTAACCCCTTAAGTTAGCATTGTAAAAATTAAACAAAAAACTTGGCAAAAAAACAATACTTTATCATCATTTCACCAAACAAAAAGTGCAGTAAAATGCCATCAAAAAACGGATGTAAGTAAAAATGGTGCCGTTGAAAATGTCATCTTATCCTGCAAAAAACAAGCTGCAAGGCAACTCCATCAGCAGAAAACTAAAAATGTTATAGCTTGATGTAATAATAATAATTTTTTCTATAAAATAGTTTTTATTGTGTAAGAGCCACAAAACATAAAAAAATATAAATGAGGTATCGCTGTAATCGTACTGACCGGAAGAATAAAGCAGTCTTACCAATTTTACCACAAGTGGAACTGTATTTAAAAAAAAAAGCAATTCCTGAATTGCTGGTTTTTGTTCATTCTGTCTTACAAAAATCAGAATAGAAAGCGATCAAAAAATGTAATGCGCCAGATAATAGTGCCAATAGAAATGTCAGCTCGTCCTGCAAAAAACAATCCCTCACATGACTCTGTCGGCCGAAATATGAAAAAATTATAGCTAAAAGTGTCTTTTAGTGTGTGACAGCAGCCAAATATAAAAACCTGATATACATCTGGTATCGCTGTAATCGCACCGACCAGAAGAATAAAGTTGCCTAATCATTTATACTGCAGGAGAAACGGCATAAATAATAAATAAAACCAATTCTTCACATGCTGTTGATTTATTCATTCTGCCTCCCAAAGATCGCAGTAAGGCTTGGCACACATTTACCCTGTGCTTTGCACTGAGCACTTACACCAGGGTTTCCGTGTACATTTCTGAAATACGTGATACAGACAGAACCTCTGGCTGTAGATTCCCTATAATGAGGCAGATTGAGGCACTGTGAGTGCTATAGGACCTGTGATCTGGCGGTGTCCGTCTTTTTAGGATTGTATAAAATGTTGTGAATTTGCTTTTTGCTCCCTCTAGTGGTTACTAGTTTTTTGACTCTGGTTTTTCTGTCATTCCTTTTATCCGCACCTGGGTCGTTAGTTAGGGGTGTTGCTATATAAGCTCCCTGGACCTTCAGTTCAATGCCTGGCAACGTAGTTATCAGAGCTAGTCTGCTGTGCTCTTGTCTACTGATCCTGGTTCCAGTTATATCAGCTAAGTCTGCCTTTTGCTTTTTGCTATTTGTTTTGGTTTTGTATTTTTGTCCAGCTTGTTCCAAAACTATATCCTGACCTTTGCTGGAAGCTCTAGGGGGGCTGGTGTTCTCCCCCCGGACCGTTAGACGGTTCGGGGGTTCTTGAATTTCCAGTGTGGATTTTGATAGGGTTTTTGTTGACCATATAAGTTACCTTTCTTTATTCTGCTATCAGTAAGCGGGCCTCTCTGTGCTAAACCTGGTTCATTTCTGTGTTTGTCATTTCCTCTTACCTCACCGTCATTATTTGTGGGGGGCTTCTATCCAGCTTTGGGGTCCCCTTCTCTGGAGGCAAGAAAGGTCTTTGTTTTCCTCTACTAGGGGTAGCTAGATTCTCCGGCTGGCGCGTGTCATCTAGAATCAACGTAGGAATGATCCCCGGCTACTTCTAGTGTTGGCGTTAGGAGTAGATATATGGTCAACCCAGTTACCACTGCCCTATGAGCTGGATTTTTGTATTCTGCAGACTTCCACGTTCCTCTGAGACCCTCGCCATTGGGGTCATAACAGTTTGCCAGGCCAGTATTAAATGTTTAATGCATTGCAGAAGAGGGATTATAAGAAAGAAGATTCTGAGTTTTTTTTTTTTTTTTTTCTTCTTCCCCTTTACCTCAGAGTGGCTATGCTTGCTGCAGACATGAATGTCCAGACCTTGATTACAAGTGTGGACCAGCTGGCTACTCGTGTGCAGGGCATACAAGACTATGTTATCAGAAATCCTAGGTCAGAACCTAAAATACCGATTCCTGAACTGTTTTCCGGAGACAGGTTTAAGTTTAGGAATTTCGTGAATAATTGTAAATTGTTTTTGTCCCTGAGACCCTGTTCATCTGGAGATTCTGCTCAGCAAGTAAAAATTGTTATTTCGTTCTTACGGGGCGACCCTCAGGATTGGGCTTTTTCGCTGGCGCCAGGAGATCCGGCATTGGCTGATCTTGATGCGTTTTTTCTGGCGCTCGGTTTACTTTATGAGGAACCCAATCTTGAGATTCAGGCAGAAAAGGCCTTGCTGGCTATGTCTCAGGGGCAGGACGAGGCTGAAGTGTATTGCCAAAAATTTCGGAAATGGTCCGTGCTGACACATTGGAACGAGTGTGCACTGGCCGCTAATTTTAGAAATGGCCTTTCTGAAGCCATTAAGAATGTTATGGTGGGTTTTCCCATTCCCACAGGTCTGAATGATACTATGGCACTGGCTATTCAAATTGACCGGCGGTTGCGGGAGCGCAAAACCGCAAATTCCCTCATGGTGTTGTCTGAACAGACACCTAATTCGGTGCAATATGATAGAAAAACCGCAAATTCCCTCATGGTGTTGTCTGAACAGACACCTGATTTAATGCAATGTGATAGAATCCTGACTAGAAATGAGCGGAAAATTCATAGACGCCGGAATGGCTTGTGCTACTACTGTGGTGATTCTACACATGTTATCTCAGCATGCTCTAAACGTATAGCTAAGGTTGTTAGTCCTGTCACCGTCGGTAATTTGCAACCTAAATTTATTCTGTCTGTAACTTTGATTTGCTCACTGTCATCTTATCCTGTCATGGCGTTTGTAGATTCAGGTGCTGCCCTGAGTCTCATGGATCTCTCATTTGCTAAGCGCTGTGGTTTTACTCTTGAACCATTAGAAAATCCTATTCCTCTTAGGGGTATTGATGCTACACCATTGGCTGCAAATAAACTGCAGTATTGGACACAGGTTACCATGTGCATGACTCCTGAACACCGCGAGGTGATACGTTTCCTGGTTTTACATAAAATGCATGATTTGGTTGTTTTAGGGCTGCCATGGTTACAGACCCATAATCCAGTCCTGGACTGGAAGGCTATGTCAGTCTCAAGTTGGGGCTGTCGTGGTATTCATGGGGATTCCCTGCCTGTGTCTATTGCTTCTTCTACGCCTTCGGAAGTTCCGGAGTATTTGTCTGATTATCAGGACGTCTTCAGTGAGTCTGAGTCCAGTGCACTGCCTCCTCATAGGGACTGTGACTGTGCTATAGATTTGATCCCAGGCAGTAAATTTCCTAAGGGAAGACTGTTTAATCTGTCGGTACCTGAACATACCGCTATGCGTTCTTATATCAAGGAGTCTCTGGAGAAAGGACATATTCGTCCGTCTTCTTCCCCTCTTGGTGCGGGATTCTTTTTTGTGGCAAAAAAGGACGGATCTTTGAGACCTTGTATTGATTATCGGCTTTTAAATAAGATCACTGTCAAATTTCAGTATCCTTTACCGCTGTTGTCTGACTTGTTTGCCCGGATTAAGGGTGCCAAGTGGTTCACCAAGATAGACCTTCGTGGTGCGTACAACCTTGTGCGCATTAAGCAAGGTGATGAATGGAAAACCGCATTCAATACGCCCGAAGGTCATTTTGAGTACTTGGTGATGCCTTTTGGTCTCTCCAATGCGCCTTCAGTTTTTCAGTCCTTTATGCATGACATTTTCCGGAAGTATCTGGATAAATTTTTGATTGTTTATCTGGATGATATTTTGGTTTTTTCTGATAATTGGGATTCGCATGTGGAGCAGGTCAGGTTGGTCTTTAAAATTTTGCGTGAAAATTCTTTGTTTGTCAAGGGCTCAAAGTGTCTCTTTGGTGTACAGAAGGTTCCCTTTTTGGGGTTCATTTTTTCCCCTTCTGCTGTGGAGATGGACCCAGTCAAGGTCCGAGCTATTCTTGATTGGACTCAGCCCTCGTCAGTTAAGAGTCTTCAGAAGTTCTTGGGCTTCGCTAACTTCTACCGTCGTTTTATCGCTAATTTTTCTAGCATTGTGAAACCTTTGACGGATATGACCAAGAAGGGCTCCGATGTAGCTAACTGGGCTCCTGCTGCCGTGGAGGCTTTCCAGGAGTTGAAACGCCGGTTTACTTCGGCGCCTGTTTTGTGCCAGCCTGACGTCTCACTTCCCTTTCAGGTTGAGGTGGATGCTTCGGAGATTGGGGCAGGGGCCGTTTTGTCGCAGAGAGGCCCTGGTTGCTCTGTTATGAAACCTTGTGCCTTTTTCTCTAGGAAGTTTTCGCCTGCCGAGCGAAATTATGATGTGGGCAATCGGGAGTTGTTGGCCATGAAATGGGCATTTGAGGAGTGGCGTCATTGGCTCGAGGGTGCTAAGCATCGTGTGGTGGTCTTGACTGATCACAAAAATCTGATGTATCTCGAGTCTGCTAAACGCCTTAATCCGAGACAGGCCCGCTGGTCATTGTTTTTCTCCCGCTTTGATTTTGTTGTCTCGTATTTACCTGGTTCAAAGAATGTGAAGGCCGATGCTCTTTCTAGGAGCTTTGTGCCTGATGCTCCTGGAGTCGCTGATCCTGTTGGTATTCTTAAAGATGGAGTTATCTTGTCAGCTATTTCTCCGGATCTGCGACGTGTGTTGCAGAGATTTCAGGCTGATAGGCCTGAGTCTTGTCCACCTGACAGACTGTTTGTCCCGGATAAGTGGACCAGCAGAGTCATTTCCGAGGTTCATTCCTCGGTGTTGGCAGGTCACCCGGGAATTTTTGGCACCAGAGATCTGGTGGCCAGGTCCTTTTGGTGGCCTTCCTTGTCAAGGGATGTGCGGTCATTTGTGCAGTCCTGTGGGACTTGTGCTCGAGCTAAGCCTTGCTGTTCTCGTGCCAGCGGTTTGCTCTTGCCCTTGCCTGTCCCGAAGAGACCTTGGACACATATCTCCATGGATTTCATTTCTGATCTTCCGCTATCTCAGGGCATGTCCGTTATCTGGGTGATATGTGATCGCTTCTCCAAGATGGTCCATTTGGTTCCTTTGCCTAAGCTGCCTTCCTCTTCCGATCTGGTTCCTGTGTTTTTCCAGAACGTGGTTCGTTTGCACGGCATCCCTGAGAATATTGTGTCTGACAGAGGATCCCAGTTCGTTTCCAGGTTCTGGCGATCCTTTTGTGGTAGGATGGGCATTGATTTGTCGTTTTCGTCTGCTTTCCATCCTCAGACTAATGGACAGACGGAGCGAACCAATCAGACTTTGGAGGCTTATTTGAGGTGTTTTGTCTCTGCTGATCAGGACGATTGGGTGACATTCTTGCCGTTGGCTGAGTTTGCCCTTAATAATCGGGCTAGTTCCGCCACCTTGGTTTCACCTTTTTTCTGCAACTCTGGTTTCCATCCTCGCTTTTCTTCGGGTCATGTGGAGCCTTCTGACTGTCCTGGGGTGGATTCTGTGGTGGATAGGTTGCAGCAGATCTGGAATCATGTGGTGGACAACTTGAAGTTGTCACAGGAGAAGGCTCAGCGCTTTGCCAACCGCCGCCGCGGTGTGGGTCCCCGACTACGCGTTGGGGATTTGGTATGGCTTTCTTCCCGCTTTGTTCCTATGAAGGTCTCCTCTCCCAAATTTAAACCTCGTTTTATTGGGCCTTACAAGATATTGGAAATCCTTAATCCTGTATCTTTTCGTCTGGATCTTCCTGTGCCGTTTGCTATTCACAATGTATTTCATAGGTCCTTGTTGCGGCGGTACATTGTGCCTGTAGTTCCTTCTGCTGAGCCTCCTGCTCCGGTGTTGGTTGAGGGCGAGTTGGAGTACGTGGTGGAGAAGATCTTGGATTCTCGCCTCTCCAGGCGGAGGCTTCAGTACCTGGTCAAGTGGAAGGGCTATGGTCAGGAGGATAATTCCTGGGTGGTCGCCTCTGATGTTCATGCGGCCGATTTAGTTCGTGCCTTTCATGCCGCTCATCCTGATCGCCCTGGTGGTCGTGGTGAGGGTTCGGTGACCCCTCACTAAGGGGGGGGGTACTGTTGTGAATTTGCTTTTTGCTCCCTCTAGTGGTTACTAGTTTTTTGACTCTGGTTTTTGTGTCATTCCTTTTATCCGCACCTGGGTCGTTAGTTAGGGGTGTTGCTATATAAGCTCCCTGGACCTTCAGTTCAATGCCTGGCAACGTAGTTATCAGAGCTAGTCTGCTGTGCTCTTGTCTACTGATCCTGGTTCCAGTTATATCAGCTAAGTCTGCCTTTTGCTTTTTGCTATTTGTTTTGGTTTTGTATTTTTGTCCAGCTTGTTCCAAAACTATATCCTGACCTTTGCTGGAAGCTCTAGGGGGGCTGGTGTTCTCCCCCCGGACCGTTAGACGGTTCGGGGGTTCTTGAATTTCCAGTGTGGATTTTGATAGGGTTTTTGTTGACCATATAAGTTACCTTTCTTTATTCTGCTATCAGTAAGCGGGCCTCTCTGTGCTAAACCTGGTTCATTTCTGTGTTTGTCATTTCCTCTTACCTCACCGTCATTATTTGTGGGGGGCTTCTATCCAGCTTTGGGGTCCCCTTCTCTGGAGGCAAGAAAGGTCTTTGTTTTCCTCTACTAGGGGTAGCTAGATTCTCCGGCTGGCGCGTGTCATCTAGAATCAACGTAGGAATGATCCCCGGCTACTTCTAGTGTTGGCGTTAGGAGTAGATATATGGTCAACCCAGTTACCACTGCCCTATGAGCTGGATTTTTGTATTCTGCAGACTTCCACGTTCCTCTGAGACCCTCGCCATTGGGGTCATAACAATAAAAGTGCTGTCTGCCACAGTTTTGTGCCCTTTTGAAAAGAAGGACATCATGGAACAGAGGCCAGACGGAGTCCAGAGTAACTTTGCTGCCTCATTATAGTGAATGGATCCATCGGGGGTTTCATCTATATCACGTCACTCAGAGATTTAGATGATAACCCCAAAGTAAGTGCTCTGTGTAGAGTGCCAGATAACTGTGATCCCAAATGTTATGTAAAATGTTACCAATAAAAAATTCCACTCAACAAAAAAACTAAGTCCTCACTCAAATCTGTCATCTGTTAATGGAAATATAAGGGGCTTCCACATTACTGGTAGCACAAAGGCTCTGGATAAAGGAAATGGCTCCTCACCCGTCAATAGAATTTCAGCAAATTCTCCGCTCCCAAATCCTAATGCTCCCTCCCTTCTGAGCCCCTGTGCGCCTAAACCACATACAGAGCCCACATGTTTGGCATTTCTGTAGTGATGAGAGCCCTTCAAATTGGCTATAGCCTCAGATGATTAGCGCTAGTCAGCAAGACCACTATTAATCAAAATTTGTACACAAAATATAATGAGTGATCTAAAATGTAACCTTTATTACACATTATTAAATTGTACTGAGCCTATCACAGCAATATAAAAACAAAGCCTGATACAGGCTAAAAGGCTAACAAGCCATGCATACACAAACCATAAAAAAAACCCTATACACCCTCACCTGGGTAATAGTTGCTTACTCCATCTTATGTCAAAGCTAAGTTGTAAAGCGCTGCGGAATATGCTGGCGCTATATAAATAAAAATTATTATTATTATTATTATAAAGCTTGCAAACCCCTCTATAGTGTGTGTATAAGATATACTTCCCATCACTTGCTGGAGAGAAATGTAAACCACAATACATATATATCTAGTTGGAGCATTCTCACCAGTTTCCAAGGTACTCGCCCTCCGACAGGTAACCTCTGCAGGGGTCCAGTGCTAAGCCTGTATGATTCAGGGTAAGGTAATGGTGCAAATGTTACTCTCAGGGATGAGAGCCCGCCTAATTTACAGGTGCTTGTCTCCAGAAGCATGAGCTGGGCATAATGTACTGGTCACTACAACGTACTGGTCACTACAATGGCAGTTTGCAATTTTCACTCAGCAGCATTCACTGCTGCTTGTTCCTGGAAAACACCAATGAAGTCAAAATCGTCACTACATCTGTAGATAAATCCCAAAAGGGTTATAATTTCCAAAATGGGGTCACTTGAGGGGGTATTCAGCTTTTATAGCACTTAGAGGCTCTTCATATGGAATCCACAAACTAGTCTAGGAAAATCTGCGCTCCAGGAGGCAAAGAGCGCTCTGTCCCTAACGAGTCACTCCGTATGGCAAAGTAGTACTGTACAGCCACATATGGGGTATTTCTACCTTCAGCAGAAATTGTGGGACAAATTCTGGTGCCATTTTTACCCATTTCCCAGTGTGAAAATGTAAAACTTGGGCCTAACACACAGTCTTCATGGTATAAATGTAAATTAATTTTTCTTCACTGCCTAATAGTAATTAAGTTTGTGACACACCTGTGGTGTCAATATAATCACTGCAACCCTAGATGAATTCATTGAGAGGTTTAATTGGCCAAATGGGGTCTCTTATGGGGGGTTCTGCTGTTCTGGCACAACAGGGGCTATGTCAATGTAACATGGCACCCTCAAACAAGTGCAGCAAAGTCTGCACTGTAATATGGTGCTACTTCCCTTCTGAGCTTTGCACTGTGCCTCAAAAGTAGTTTTCAACCACATATGGCTTATCGTTAAACTCAGGAGTAATTGAACAACAAACTTTAGGGTAAATTTTCTCCTTTTGCCCTTGTGAAAATACAAAGCTTGTAACTTAAATAGATTTTTGTGGGAAAAATGTAATTTTTTTTGTTTTCATGGCTAAACGTTATAAACTTCTGTGAAGCACCTGTGGGTTCAAGGTGCTCAATACACATCTAGATAAAGTCCCAAAGGGACTGTTTTTAACATTGTGTTAATAAATAAAGAATTCTTTTATTCACTTATTTTGAGTCACTTCATACCTTATTAGGTGATGTTTGTAAGCAAAGTCCCAAAGGGGTCTAGTTTCCAAAATGATGTCACTTGTGAGGGGTTCCCACTGTTTAGCCACATCAGGGTCTCTTCAAACACGACATGGCAACCGCTAATTATTCCAGCATATTTTGCATTCAAAAAGTCAAATGGCTTTCCTTCCCACCCAAGCCCTGCGGTGCGCCCAAACAGTTGTATTCCCCCACATATGGAGTATCGGAGTACTCAGGAGAAACTGCACAACAAACTGTATGGTGCAATTTCTCCTTTTACCCTTATGTAAATGCGAGTAGCTAAAAAGATTTATTTGGGAAAAATGTGATTTTTTTAATTTTCACTGCTCTATGTTATAAACTTCTGTGAAGCACCTGTGGAATAAAGGTGCACAATACACATGTAAATAAGTTCCCTAAGGGTTCTAATTTCCAAAATGGAGTCACTTGTTGGGGGTTTC
Source organism: Ranitomeya variabilis (assembly GCF_051348905.1). NCBI lineage: Eukaryota > Metazoa > Chordata > Amphibia > Anura > Dendrobatidae > Ranitomeya > Ranitomeya variabilis. The sequence continues at coordinate 794,497,435 of NC_135233.1, read as the reverse complement.
TACTGTTTAGGCACATCAGGGGCTCTCCAAATGCAACTTGGCAACCACTAATTATTCCAGCATATTTGACATTCAAAAAGTCAAATAGAGCTCCTTCCCTTCCGAGACCTGCTGTGTGCCCAAACAGTAGATTTCCACCACATTTGGGGTATTGGCTTACTCAGAGGAAATTGGTCAACAAAATATATGGTTCATTTTCTCCTGTTGCCCTGGTGAAAGTAAAAAAAATAGGTCTAAAGGATTTTTTTGTGTGAAAGAAAAGTAAATGTTTATTGTTTCCTTCCTCATTCCAAAAATTCCTGTGAAGCACCTGAAGGGTTAATAAACTTCTTGAATGTGAGTCTGAACACATTGAGGGGTTCAGTTTTTAGAATGATGTAATTTTGGGGTATTTTCTGTCATATAGGCCCTTCATAGTCACGTTAAGTGTGAGGGTTCCCTAAAAAATGGTTTTGCAAATTTTGTTGTAAAAATGAAAATTCACTGGTCAAATTTTATAACTTCCTAACAAAAAAAAATTGTTTCCAAAATTGTGCTGATGCAAAGTAGACATGTGGGAAATGTTACTAATTAACTATCTTGTGCAATATGACTCTCTGATTTAAGAGCATAAAAATTGAAACTTTGAAAATTGTAAAATTGTCCAAATTTTTGACAAATTTCTTTTTTTTAACAAAAAAACGCAAATCATGTCAAAGAAATGTTACCACTATCATTAAGAACGATATGTCGTAGAAAACATTCTCAGAATCACCAGGATCAGTTGAAGCATTCCAGAGTTATGACCTCATAAAGTGACAGTGGCCAGAATTATAAAAATTGGCCTGGTAATGAGGTGAAAACAGGCTTTGTCTAAAGGGGTTAATAGGACTCTGACACACCTTCTACTACAGCCAACTCACCAGATGGCGACCCAACTTGGAATCTCCCCATTTCAAAAAATAGTTTGTAACATCAGCAGCAGTAGCAACAGCAGGCACAGAACACACCACAAAGATGGCATAGACTGCAATAACGAGTGATCAATACATGACACTAAAAACGACACCATGGCCTAGTCTGCCCAATCTGTGACTGGGGAACAAAAGTCATTGGAGATCCATGACTTGTTCATTTTGATGAAAGTTAGGTGGTCTACACTTTGAGGGGACAGCCGAATGTGCTTATCCGTCAGAACACCACAAGAAGAAACATTCTGGGACAACACTGGCTGCCGGGCATGACTAAACCTCCAAAGTGTGACAGATGAGCTCAGGCCACTCTTCTATTTTTGAAGACCAAAATATAAAACGGTCAAAATCCCCCCTGATGGCATTGATGTTGAGCTCCAGATACTACTGCACAATCCTCTCCATTGGTTGACGACATGTCAGACTTGTATTATGTTCTGCTGATGCACAGGCTGGTCTAAAATATATGTTAAACTAGCTGAAGAGCCCGGCGTTGCCCAGATGTAGTATCAGCGGTCTTTGAACCTTCCCCAGCATCGCCTAATCATAGACGTTGCAACAAGGTGGAACTCAACACTGCACATGCTTCAGAGACTGTGCCAACAGAGGCGGGCTGTTATGTTTTTGTGGGAGGATACACATACACGGGCAGGCAGTAGGATGGCAGACATGGAGTTGTCAGGTGTGCAGTGGTCCAAGATACAAGACGTGTCAAGTCCTTCAGTGTTTTGAGGAATGCACACGGCTGGTTAGTGCAGACAACGCCGTAATAAGCATGAGCATCCCCCTAATGCGTCTGCTGATGCAAAGTTTGACGCACATAAAGGAGCAGGCGTCTGAACCAGAGGAAGAGGAAAGCCTTGATGACGGTCAGCCATTGTCTGGTCAGGGCAGTGTACAGGACGAGGTAGCGGGCGAAGAGGAGGTGGAGGACGAGGAGGATGATGGGGATGAGTATATTTTTAATGCGGAAGCTTTCCCGGGGGCACTGGAAATTGGTTGCGTGGCAAGGCCGGGTTCTGTTTTTTTGAGGGACACAAGTGACGTAGATTTGCCTGAAACTGCCCCTCAACCAATCACAACCGGAGATTTGACAACTGGAACTTTGGCCCACATGGCGGATTATGCCTTACGTATCCTAAAAAGGGACACACGCATTACGAAAATGATGAACGATGACGATTACTGGTTGGCCTGCCTCCTTGATCCATGCTATAAAGGCAAATTGCAAAATATTATGCCACATGAGAACTTGGAACTAATATTAGCAACCAAACAATCAACTCTTGTTGACCGTTTGCTTCAGGCATTCCCAGCACACAGCGCACGTGATCGTTCTCACACGAGCTCCAGGGGGCAGCAGACTAGGAGTGTTAGGGGTGCACACATCAGAAGTGGCGTTGGACAGAGGGGTTTTCTGACCAGGTTGTGGAGTGATTTTGCTATGACCGCAGACAGGACAGGTACTGCTGCATCAATTGAAAGTGACAGGAGACAACATTTGTCCAGTATGGTTACTAACTATTTTTCATCCCTTATCGATGTTCTCCCTCAACCGTCATTCCCATTTGATTACTGGGCATCAAAATTAGACACCTGGCCAGAATTGGCAGAATATGCATTGCAGGAGCTTGCTTGCCCGGCAGCAAGTGTCCTATCAGAAAGAGTATTCAGTGCTGCAGGTTCAATATTAACCGAAAAAAGGACTCGTCTGGCTACCCAAAATGTTGACGATCTAACATTCATTAAAATGAACCACAACTGGATTTCGAAATCTTTTGCCCCACCTTGCCTGGCCGACAACTAGCTTTCCTATGAAAAGCTCTTACCTGTGGACTACTGTGAATTACTTTTCTAATGTCTAATTTTCTGCAGCTGATTGTCCAGCCTACGACATGTTTACACCTCACTAAATGGCCAAACTCCCCACACGGGGCCGTGGTATCGCGACTTGGCGCAAGCACCCGTGAGACTGCTGTTTGTCTGAAGAGGTGGGTGTGCTCGCTTTTGGTCGACGGCATTGCTACTGGGTCCCTCATAGTACAATAAAGTGTCTCTGGCGGTGGTGGTGCGCACCCAACGTCAGACACACTGTTGTAACATGAGGGGCCCTGGGCCTGTACCGCCGGCCACAAGAGAGTTCACCAACCCCCAGGTCAAACATTGCTCTACCACTTCCACAGTTATCTCTCACACTTCCACCAATGTTTAGTCTATGCGCTGACATCCTTCCATACCTGCCACTGACAATACCATTGTGTTAACATGTATGATGGTACTTAACATAGTCAGGGGCAGTGTCCTCTATTTACCACAGTAAATACTTTGCGCTAAATTATTAGGTCTGAAACAACGCAGAGGATCCCACCCCTGAACCTAATGATTGCACCCTTTAGTGTTTTTGTTTTGTTTTAATGCGAGACATTCACATTTATTTGTTGTTTTGGACTACTAACTGGCAGACACTCATTACAATCGGCCTCCGTTGACCAGACCACTGCTGCCCGTGTACCCCTGGAACCAATTATAAAGTGCCTACAGCCAGCCCATTTTATTATGTTAGGCCTTCGAAGCCTGTCTGCGGTCCCTCCTTCCACTAGGCCTCCACTGACCAGACCACTGCTGCCCGTGTACCCCTGGAACCAATTATAAAGTGCCTACAGCCAGCCCATTTTATTATGTTAGGCCTTCGAAGCCTGTCTGCGGTCCCTCCTTCCACTAGGCCTCCACTGACCAGACCACTGCTGCCCGTGTACCCCTGGAACCAATTATAAAGTGCCTACAGCCAGCTCATTTTTTTATGTTAGGCCTTCGAAGCCTGTCTGCGGTCCCTCCTTCCACTAGGCATCCACTGACCAGACCACTGCTGCCCGTGTACCCCTGGAACCAATTATAAAGTGCCTACAGCCAGCCCATTTTATTATGTTAGGCCTTCGAAGCCTGTCTGCGGTCCCTCCTTCCACTAGGCCTCCTGTCATGATCTCAATGGCAAGAGAACATAGCATCAGCATATATAGGAACTAGCTCTTGGAAGATGGGAACTGAGCTGACCATGAACTAAACCTAACGCACAACTAGCAGTGGCCGGGTAGCATGCCTACGTTGATTCTAGATGCCCAGCACCAGCCGGAGGACTAAATAATGCTAGCAGAGGAAAATATAAGTCCTAGCTCACCTCTAGAGAAATACCCCGAAAGGAGACAGAGGCCCCCCACATGTATTGGCGGTGAATTAAGATGAAACAACAAACGTAGTATGAAAATAGGTTTAGCAAATTTGAGGTCCACTTACTACATAGCAGAAGACAGAAAGGACACTTTCATGGTCAGCTGAAAACCCTATCAAAACACCATCCAGAAATTACTTTAAAACTCTGGCATTAACTCATAACACCAGAGTGGCAATTCCTGTTCACAAGAGCTTTCCAGACACAGTAACAAAACTACAGCTGTAAACTGGAACAAAAATGCAAAAACAAACATGGACAAGAGTCCAACTTATCTAGTAGTTGTCTAGGAGCAGGAACAAGCACAGAGAGGCTTCTGATAACATTGTTGACCGGCAAGCAACTAACAGAGCAGCAAGGTTATATAGCGACTCCCACATCTTGATGGGAACAGGTGAACAGAGAAGATGAAGACACCAGTTCAATTCCACCAGTAGCCACCGGGGGAGCCCAGAATCCAAATTCACAACAGTACCCCCCCCTCAAGGAGGGGGCACCGAACCCTCACCAGAACCACCAGGGCGATCAGGATGGGCCCTATGAAAGGCACGAACCAGATCAGAGGCATGAACATCAGATGCATTCACCCAAGAATTATCCTCCTGGCCGTATCCCTTCCACTTGACCAGATACTGGAGTCTCCGTCTGGAAACACGAGAGTCCAAGATTTTCTCCACAACGTACTCCAACTCACCCTCAACCAACACCGGAGCAGGAGGCTCAACGGAAGGCACAACCGGTACCTCATACCTGCGCAATAATGACCGATGAAAAACGTTATGAATAGAAAAGGATGCAGGGAGGTCCAAACGGAAGGAAACAGGGTTAAGAATCTCCAATATCTTATACGGGCCGATGAACCGAGGCTTAAACTTAGGAGAAGAGACCCTCATAGGGACAAAACGAGAAGACAACCACACCAAATCCCCAACACAAAGCCGAGGACCAACACGACGGTGGCGGTTGGCAAAAAGCTGAGTCTTCTCCTGGGACAACCTCAAATTGTCCACCACCTGCCCCCAGATCTGATGCAATCTCTCCACCACAGCATCCACTCCAGGACAATCCGAAGATTCCACCTGACCAGAGGAAAATCGAGGATGAAACCCCGAATTACAGAAAAACGGGGACACCAAAGTGGCAGAGCTGGCCCGATTATTGAGAGCGAACTCCGCCAATGGCAAAAAAGCAACCCAATCATCCTGGTCAGCAGACACAAAACACCTCAGATATGTCTCCAGGGTCTGATTAATCCGCTCGGTCTGGCCATTCGTCTGAGGATGGAAAGCGGACGAAAAAGATAAATCTATGCCCATCCTAGCACAGAATGCCCGCCAAAATCTAGACACGAATTGGGTCCCTCTGTCAGAAACGATATTCTCAGGAATACCATGCAAACGAACAACATTTTGAAAAAACAGAGGAACCAACTCGGAAGAAGAAGGCAACTTGGGCAGAGGAACCAAATGGACCATCTTAGAGAAACGGTCAAACACCACCCAGATGACAGACATCTTCTGAGAAACAGGCAGATCTGAAATAAAATCCATCGAGATGTGCATCCAAGGCCTCTTAGGAATAGGCAAGGGCAACAATAATCCACTAGCCCGAGAACGACAAGGCTTGGCCCGAGCACAAACGTCACAAGACTGCACAAAGCCTCGCACATCTCGTGACAGGGAAGGCCACCAGAAGGACCTTGCCACCAAATCCCTGGTACCAAAAATGCCAGGATGACCTGCCAACGCAGAAGAATGAACCTCAGAGATGACTCTACTGGTCCAATCATCAGGAACAAACAGTTTATCAGGTGGGCAACGATCAGGTCTATCCGCCTGAAACTCCTGCAAGGCCCGCCGCAGGTCTGGAGAAACGGCAGACAATACCACTCCATCCTTAAGGATACCTGTGGGCTCAGAGTTACCAGGCGAATCAGGCTCAAAACTCCTAGAAAGGGCATCCGCCTTAACATTCTTAGAACCCGGTAGGTATGACACCACAAAATTAAACCGAGAGAAAAATAATGACCAGCGCGCCTGTCTAGGATTCAGGCGCCTGGCGGTCTCAAGATAAATCAAATTTTTGTGGTCAGTCAATACCACCACCTGATGTCTGGCCCCCTCAAGCCAATGGCGCCACTCCTCAAAAGCCCACTTCATGGCCAAAAGCTCCCGATTCCCAACATCATAATTCCGCTCAGCGGGCGAAAATTTACGGGAAAAGAAGGCACAAGGCCTCATCACGGAGCAGTCAGAACTTTTCTGCGACAACACTGCCCCAGCTCCGATCTCAGAAGCGTCGACCTCAACCTGAAAAGGTAGAGCAACATCAGGCTGACGCAACACAGGGGCAGAGGAAAAACGGCGCTTAAGCTCCCGAAAGGCCTCCACAGCATCAGGGGACCAATCAGCAACATCAGCACCCTTCTTAGTCAAATCGGTCAATGGCTTAGCAATATCCGAAAAACCAGCAATAAATCGACGATAAAAGTTAGCAAAGCCCAAAAATTTCTGAAGACTCTTAAGAGAAGAGGGCTGCGTCCAATCACAAATAGCTTGAACCTTGACAGGATCCATTTCAATGGAAGAGGGGGAAAAAATATATCCCAAAAAGGAAATCCTCTGTACCCCAAAAACACACTTAGAACCCTTCACACACAAAGAATTAGACCGCAAAACCTGAAAAACCCTCCTGACTTGCTGGACATGAGAGTCCCAGTCATCCGAAAAAATCAGAATATCATCCAGATACACAATCATAAATTTATCCAAATAATCGCGAAAAATATCATGCATAAAGGACTGGAAAACTGACGGAGCATTTGAAAGACCAAAAGGCATCACTAAATACTCAAAGTGGCCCTCGGGCGTATTAAATGCGGTTTTCCACTCATCCCCCTGCCTGATTCGCACCAAATTATACGCCCCACGAAGGTCAATCTTAGAGAACCACTTGGCCCCCTTTATGCGAGCAAACAAATCAGTCAGCAACGGCAATGGGTATTGATTAGTGTTGAGCGATACTTTCCGATATCGGAAAGTATCGGAATCGGAAAGTATCGGCCGATACCGTCACAGTATCGGAATCCAATCCGATACCGATACCCGATCCCAATGCAAGTCAATGGGACGAAAATATCGGAATTAAAATAAACCCTTTATACACTTGTAGGTTCATTCTACATGAAGGAAAACAACTAAGAATAATGTAGGATGTATTGGGGGACGTGGCGGAGACATTAAAGGCACAGAGGTTTAGCCCAATCTAATAGAATAGCAGGATTTTTTTTTTTTTTTTATGACGTTCGGCGTTAGAAAGAATTTGACTATGTTATTTTTTTTTTTTATGTCAGATATTGATGTTTCACTACTTCCACGCCCTTCACCTTCTTTTTTACTTCTCCCACGCTTTCTTCTTCATTATCCTCATCATCAGCTTCTTTGACATCAACTTCTTCACCTTCTTCATCTTCTTCTTCATCTTCTACCTATTATTTTTTGGGTTACATTGTTCATATTCTTTTTATTTTACTATTATCTTCATCATATTCTACTTCTTCATCATATTCTTATTTGTGACAGGCATTCCCGTAGTTGTTATCTATAAAAGTTTGAAGATTACACCTTCCGTTCTGCCTGTCACAAAACAGTTACATTTGTCCGCGTTCAGTTTGGCCTGCAGCATCAGGCTTTATCCAGGGGCACCACGAGGAGGAACGGACTCACCCCCATACACTGCTTAGTCTTCTTCTGCTTATAATTTACATAATATTTTTTGCTCTGATATTTTGTGTTATGCTTAATGTCCTTCTGCTCTTTGTTCTGCAGCCTCTTGTTCTTCTGCTTCTCGGTCTTCCAGGTCGTCGTCGTCTCCAGGGTCGTCGTCTCCGGGGTCGTCGTCATCGGGGTCGTCTCCGGGGTCGTCGTCATCGGGGTGGTCTTCAGGGTCATCGTCTCCAGGGTCGTCGTCATCACGGTGGTTGTCGTCTCTGGTGTCGTCGTCATCTTAGGGGTGGTCTTCCGGGTCATCGTGTTTAGTCTCTTGAACTTGGAAATGCAGCAGAAGGTACAAGAAGGCTGAGAGAATGCCGAGAACCAGCTGATGGAACTGGAGCTCAGATGGCTACCCGAAGGTCCAAGAGCCAATGGAACGACCGAGGACCAGCTGACGTTACTGGAACCCGGTTACTAAGCAGGAGGTACCCGTGCTGAAAGCACTACCAAGGACCACCTGACGTTGGTGGAACTCAGATACCCAGAGGGAGGCACCTAAGCCAAAGGCTCTGCCCGGAACCAGCTGACGGTACTGGAACCAGGATGGGGAGCAGAAGGTACAAGAGCAAAAGACACTGCCGAGAACCAGCTGACGGTGCTGGAACCCGGATGGGTAGCCGAAGGTCCAAGAGCCAATGGAACTACCGAGGACCAGCTGACGTTACTGGAACCCGGTTACTAAGCAGGAGGTACCCGTGCCTGAAAGCACTACCAAGGACCACCTGACGTTGGTGGAACTCGGATACCAAAGGGAGGCACCTAAGCCAAAGGCTCTGCCCGGAACCAGCTGACGGTACTGGAACCAGGATGGGGAGCAGAAGGTACAAGAGCAAGTGTCTGCGTGGCTTTTGCAGGACACGATGCCGGCTGCACAGCAGGGGAACAGCTGGCGGTGCTGAACCCCACTGACACATTGGCTGGTGTTTTTCTCTGTGCAGCTAGCACATCTGGGCCCCAACTGGCGGTGTGTTAGAGCCCAGGGACAGCAGGAGAAGGAGGAGGAGCAGGAGCAGGGGGAGGGGAGTGTAGGCCGAAGCCTGCACTGGCGGCAGCTTTGGGTGTGTTGTGTCTGCGTGGCGGTCGCAGGACACGTTGCCGGCTACACAGCAGGGGAACAGCTGGCGGTGCTGGACCCCACTGACACATTGGCGAGGTGTTTGGCTCTGTGCAGCCAGCACTTCCGGACAGCAACGAGCGGTGTTGTAGCCCGGGCTCTGCAGGGGGAGCAGAGTGTAGGCCGAAGCCTACTTGAACCAATTTCAAAGGTAACCTTTAACCCCCCCTCAGGGGTTACAAAGTAGAAGAGCCACAGCTTATGCAGCAGTAGTGCTGCGCAAGTCAAAGGTTGCTCTTGTAATTTTTCTCCTTGCACACGCTGAATGGAACACGTATAACATTTAGCCCTTTATACAGTCAAACTGTGTAATGGAGGCGAGAGTTCCCTTTGTAATGAGACGCAGCACAGATGTCAAGAATCCCACCTTGGTGCTGGGTGCAGCCTCCTGAGCGTTGTTATTTGCTGTACAGGAGTCTGCGCTGTCGTGTTATCCCCTGGCCTAGCGCCGTTAGCGCTGCCCATCTTCTGACATCATTTAATGTCGGCCGTTGCGGTTCGCGATGACCATGAATCCCAGCCCCGCAGTGTCTTAACATTGTTAAAACACTGCGGGGCTGGGATTCAGGGCCTGGCGCAGCACATATGTTCGCCTCTCACACGCGGGTCCTTACACCCGCTTCAGACTGTGCGGCGTCATCTGATCCCTTATCGCATGCCACGGCCATGAAGCCGCACAGTCTGAAGAAGGCGGAAGGAGAGGAGGGACAGGCGAACTGATGCACTGATCCTGCCCATCAATCACACCCTCGCAGTCCCAATAAATAAGACACCGAGGGGCGTTGTGTGGGTCAGGGCGGCCGCAGAGGCGCAGCCAGCCAAACAATGATGCCAGAAGACGGGCAGCGCTACCAAGGGGGTTGCAGCGTGTCATTACAAAGGAAAGTCACACCCCCGGGACGGTTAAATGGTCACACAGAGGACACATTTCAGACGTGTTTTCAGTTCCACATGTGCGAGGAGAATACGTTTATGAGCCACCTTGCACACATGCAGCATTACCGCTGTACAAGGTGGCTGGATAACGTAAAAACGCCTGGGGGAGGGGGGACAGGTTCCCTTCAATTTCAGTTCTTGTGTCTGCGTGGCTTTTGCAGGACACGTTGCCGGCTGCACAGCAGGGGAACAGCTGGCGGTGCTGGACCCCACTGACACATTGGCTGGTGTTTTTCTCTGTGCAGCTAGCACATCTGGGCAAAAACTGGCGGTGTGTTAGAGCCCAGGGACAGCAGGAGGAGGAGCAGGAGGAGGAGGAGCAGGGGGAGGGGAGTGTAGGCCGAAGCCTGCACAGGCGGCAGCTTTGGGTGTGTTGTGTCTGCGTGGCTTTTGCAGGACACGTTGCCGGCTACACAGCAGGGGAACAGCTGGCGGTGCTGGACCCCACTGACACATTGGCGAGGTGTTTGGCTCTGTGCAGCCAGCACTTCCGGACAGCAACTAGCGTTGTTGGAGCCCGGGCTCTGCAGGTGGAGCAGAGTGTAGGCCGAAGCCTAATTGAACCGATTTCAAAAGTCACCTTTAACCCCCCCTCAGGGGTTACAAAGTAGAAGAGCCACAGCTTATGCAGCAGTAGTGCTGCGCAAGTCAAAGGTTGCTCTTGTAATTTTTCTCCTTGCACACGCTGAATGGAACACGTATAACATTTAGCCCTTTATACAGTCAAACTGTGTAATGGAGGCGAGAGTTCCCTTTGTAATGAGACGCAGCACAGATGTCAAGAATCCCACCTTGGTGCTGGGTGCAGCCTCCTGAGCGTTGTTATTTGCTGTACAGGAGTCTGCGCTGTCGTGTTATCCCCTGGCCTAGCGCCGTTAGCGCTGCCCATCTTCTGACATCATTTAATGTCGGCCGTTGCGGTTCGCGATGACCATGAATCCCAGCCCCGCAGTGTCTTAACATTGTTAAAACACTGCGGGGCTGGGATTCAGGGCCTGGCGCAGCACATATGTTCGCCTCTCACACGCGGGTCCTTACACCCGCTTCAGACTGTGCGGCGTCATCTGATCCCTTATCGCATGCCACGGCCATGAAGCCGCACAGTCTGAAGAAGGCGGAAGGAGAGGAGGGACAGGCGAACTGATGCACTGATCCTGCCCATCAATCACACCCTCGCAGTCCCAATAAATAAGACACCGAGGGGCGTTGTGTGGGTCAGGGCGGCCGCAGAGGCGCAGCCAGCCAAACAATGATGCCAGAAGACGGGCAGCGCTACCAAGGAGCTTGTTGCGTGTGTCAATACAAAGTCAAATCACACCTGAGGGACGTTTTAATGGTCACAGAGGACACATTTTAGACGTGTTCACTTCAACATGGGCAAGGAGAATAAGTTTCTGAGCCACCTTGAACACATGCAGCATTACTGCTGTTCAAGGTAGCTGTAAAACATAGAAACACCTGGGGGAGGGGGGACAGGTTCCCTTCAATTTCAGTTCTTGTGTCTGCGTGGCGGTCGCAGGACACGTTGCCGGCTACACAGCAGGGGAACAGCTGGCGGTGCTGAACCCCACTGACACATTGGCTGGTGTTTTTCTCTGTGCAGCTAGCACATCTGGGCAAAAACTGGCGGTGTTAGAGCCCAGGGTCAGCAGGAGGAGCAGGGGGAGCGGAGTGTAGGCCGAAGCCTGCACTCGAGCAAGTTGAAAGGAAACCTTTAACACCCCCCCCCCCAGGCGTTTGTAGCTGAAAGAGCCATTGTGTACAGCACTAATGCTGGAAAAGGTAAACTTAGCTCTTTTAATTATGGTCCTTGTACATGCGGAACCAAACATTTATGAAATGTGTCTCCTCACAGCGTTAAACCGTCCGGTAGGTGGAACTTTCCTTTGTCGTGTGACGCAGCACAGCCATCATTTTTACCCCCTTGGTGCCGTGCGCCCACTCCTCAGCGTTGTTTGAATCTGTCCCGGAGCCTGCGCTGTTAGGTTAGCCCTTGGCCATGCACACATGTTGCGCTGCCCGTCTTCTGACCTCATTTGGTGTCAGGCTGGCTGCGCCTGTGCGGGTGCGCTGGCCGAGATCCCGCCTCGCAGTGTCGTCTAATGTAATCCCACCGCGGGCCTGTGATCCGTGCCCGTGCGCAGTGCATATCCTGTCCTCTCACTCCCCTCCCTACGGCTTTTTCAGACTGTGCGTTGTCACGGCCGTGGCATGCTATTAGGGACCAGCTGACATCGCACAGTCTGAAGAAGCCGTAGGGAGGGGAGTGAGAGGAGAGGATATGCACTGCGCACGGGCACGGATCACAGGCCCGCGGTGGGATTACATTAGACGACATTGCGAGGCGGGATCTCGACCAGCGCACCCGCACAGGCGCAGCCAGCCTGACACCAAATGAGGTCAGAAGACGGGCAGCGCAACATGTGTGCATGGCCAAGGGCTAACCTAACAGCGCAGGCTCCGGGACAGATTCAAACAACGCTGAGGAGTGGGCGCACGGCGCCAAGGGGGTAAAAATGATGGCTGTGCTGCGTCACACGACAAAGGAAAGTTCCACCTACCGGACGGTTTAACGCTGTGTGGGGACACATTTCATAAGTGTTAGGTTCAGCATGTGCAAGGAGCATCACGAAAAGAGGCACTTTTTCCCTTTGCATTATTACTGCTGCACAAGGTGGCTCCTTCAGTAACAAACGCCTGGGGGGGGGGGGGGTCAGGTTCCCTTACATTTAACTTGTTGTGTCTGCGTGGCGGTCGCAGTACACGTTGCCGTATACACAGCAGGGGAACAGCTGGCGGTGCTGAACCCCACTAACACATTGGCGAGGTGTTTGGCTCTGTGCGTACAGCACTTCTGGACGGCAACTAGCGGTGTTGGAGCCCAGGGACAGGTGGAGGAGGAGGAGGTTGGAGGAGGTTGGAGGAGGTAGGAGGGATTGCCACACACACAGCAGGGGAACAGCTGACGTTACTGAACCCCAATAACAGAGGAGGGACTGTTGACTGTGCGTACAGCACTTCTGGACGGCAACTGGCGGTGTTGGAGCCCAGGGACAGGTGGAGGAGGTAGGAGGAGGTAGGAGGGATTGCCACACACACAGCAGGGGAACAGCTGACGTTACTGAACCCCAATAACAGAGGAGGGACTGTTGACTGTGCGTACAGCACTTCTGGACGGCAACTGGCGGTGTTGGAGCCCAGGGACAGGTGGAGGAGGAGGAGGTAGGAGGAGGTTGGAGGAGGTAGGAGGGATTGCCACACACACAGCAGGGGAACAGCTGACGTTACTGAACCCCAATAACAGAGGAGCGACTGTTGACTGTGCGTACAGCACTTCTGGACGGCAACTAGCGGTGTTGGAGCCCAGGGACAGGTGGAGGAGTAGGAGGAGGTTGGAGGAGGTTGGAGGAGGTAGGAGGGATTGCCACACACACAGCAGGGGAACAGCTGACGTTACTGAACCCCAATAACAGAGGAGGGACTGTTGACTGTGCGTACAGCACTTCTGGACGGCAACTGGCGGTGTTGGAGCCCAGGGACAGGTGGAGGAGGAAGGAGGAGGTAGGAGGGATTGCCACACACACAGCAGGGGAACAGCTGACGTTACTGAACCCCAATAACAGAGGAGGGACTGTTGACTGTGCGTACAGCACTTCTGGACGGCAACTGGCGGTGTTGGAGCCCAGGGACAGGTGGAGGAGGAAGGAGGAGGTAGGAGGGATTGCCACACACACAGCAGGGGAACAGCTGACGTTACTGAACCCCAATAACAGAGGAGGGACTGTTGACTGTGCGTACAGCACTTCTGGACGGCAACTAGCGGTGTTGGAGCCCAGGGACAGGTGGAGGAGGAGGAGGTTGGAGGAGGTTGGAGGAGGTAGGAGGGATTGCCACACACACAGCAGGGGAACAGCTGACGTTACTGAACCCCAATAACAGAGGAGGGACTGTTGACTGTGCGTACAGCACTTCTGGACGGCAACTGGCGGTGTTGGAGCCCAGGGACAGGTGGAGGAGGAGGAGGTAGGAGGAGGTTGGAGGAGGTAGGAGGGATTGCCACACACACAGCAGGGGAACAGCTGACGTTACTGAACCCCAATAACAGAGGAGCGACTGTTGACTGTGCGTACAGCACTTCTGGACGGCAACTGGCGGTGTTGGAGCCCAGGGACAGGTGGAGGAGGAAGGAGGAGGTAGGAGGGATTGCCACACACACAGCAGGGGAACAGCTGACGTTACTGAACCCCAATAACAGAGGAGGGACTGTTGACTGTGCGTACAGCACTTCTGGACGGCAACTGGCGGTGTTGGAGCCCAGGGACAGGTGGAGGAGGAGGAGGTAGGAGGAGGTAGGAGGGATTGCCACACACACAGCAGGGGAACAGCTGACGTTACTGAACCCCAATAACAGAGGAGGGACTGTTGACTGTGCGTACAGCACTTCTGGACGGCAACTGGCGGTGTTGGAGCCCAGGGACAGGTGGAGGAGGAGGTAGGAGGAGGTTGGAGGAGGTAGGAGGGATTGCCACACACACAGCAGGGGAACAGCTGACGTTACTGAACCCCAATAACAGAGGAGGGACTGTTGACTGTGCGTACAGCACTTCTGGACGGCAACTGGCGGTGTTGGAGCCCAGGGACAGGTGGAGGAGGAGGAGGTAGGAGGAGGTTGGAGGAGGTAGGAGGGATTGCCACACACACAGCAGGGGAACAGCTGACGTTACTGAACCCCAATAACAGAGGAGCGACTGTTGACTGTGCGTACAGCACTTCTGGACGGCAACTAGCGGTGTTGGAGCCCAGGGACAGGTGGAGGAGGAGGAGTTTGGATGAGGTTGGAGGAGGTTGGAGGGATTGCCACACACACAGCAGGGGAACAGCTGACGTTACTGAACCCCAATAACAGAGGAGGGACTGTTGACTGTGCGTACAGCACTTCTGGACGGCAACTGGCGGTGTTGGAGCCCAGGGACAGGTGGAGGAGGAGGTAGGAGGAGGTTGGAGGAGGTAGGAGGGATTGCCACACACACAGCAGGGGAACAGCTGACGTTACTGAACCCCAATAACAGAGGAGGGACTGTTGACTGTGCGTACAGCACTTCTGGACGGCAACTGGCGGTGTTGGAGCCCAGGGACAGGTGGAGGAGGAGGAGGTAGGAGGAGGTTGGAGGAGGTAGGAGGGATTGCCACACACACAGCAGGGGAACAGCTGACGTTACTGAACCCCAATAACAGAGGAGCGACTGTTGACTGTGCGTACAGCACTTCTGGACGGCAACTAGCGGTGTTGGAGCCCAGGGACAGGTGGAGGAGGAGGAGTTTGGATGAGGTTGGAGGAGGTTGGAGGGATTGCCACACACACAGCAGGGGAACAGCTGACGTTACTGAACCCCAATAACAGAGGAGCGACTGTTGACTGTGCGTACAGCACTACCAGGCAACAACTAGCGGTGTTGGAGCCCAGGGACAGCAGTAGAAGCAGAGGAACACAATGTAGGCCGAAGCCTGATTGGAGAAAGGGAACCTTTAACCCCCCCCCCCAAGGCATTTGTAGCTGAAAGAGCCAGCTTGTGCAGCTCAAAAGATGCAAAAGGAAAAGGTGGCTCTTTTAATTATGCTCCTTGCAAGCACAGAACTAAACACTTATAAAATGTGTCCCCTGAAACCGTGAAACTGTCCCGGAGGTGGGACTTTCCTTCGTAATATGACGCAGCACAGCTGTCATTCCTACCCCCTCGGCGCCGTGCCCCGGCTCCTCATCGTTGTTTGATTCCGTCCCGGAGCCTGCGCTGTTAGGTTATCCCTTGGCCAGGCACACTTAGCGCTGCCCATCTTCTGACATCATTTGGTGTCAGGCTGGCTGCGCTTGTGCGGCCGCGCTGTCCGAGAGCCCGCCTCGCAGTGTGGTCTAATGTAATCCCACCGCGGGCCTGGGATCAGTGGCCATGCGCAGTGCATATCCTCGCCTCTCGCTCCCCTCCCTACGGCTTTTTCAGACTGTGCGCTGCCACGGCCGTGGCATGCTATTACGGATCAGCTGGCACCGCACAGTCTGAAGAAGCCGTAGGGAGTGGAGCGAGAGGCGAGGATATGCACTGCGCATGGCCACTGATCCCAGGCCCGCGGTGGGATTACATTAGACCACACTGCGAGGCGGGCTCTCGGACAGCGCGGCCGCACAGGCGCAGCCAGCCTGACACCAAATGATGTCAGAAGATGGGCAGCGCTAAGTGTGCCTGGCCAAGGGATAACATAACAGCGCAGGCTCCGGGACGGAATCAAACAACGATGAGGAGCCGGGGCACGGCGCCGAGGGGGTAGGAATGACAGCTGTGCTGCGTCATATTACGAAGGAAAGTCCCACCTCCGGGACGGTTTTACGGTATCAGTGGACACATTTTATAAGTGTTAAGTTCTGCGTGTGCAAGGAGCATAATGAAAATAGCTACCTTTTCCTTGTGCAGCATTACTGCTGCACAAGGTGGCTCTTTCAGTAACAAACGCCTTGGGGGGGGGGGGGGACAGGTTCCCTTACATTTCAGTTGTGTCAGCGTGGCGGTCGCAGGACACATTGCCGGCTACACAGCTGGGGATCAGCTGACGTTACTGAAACCCAATAACACTGGGTCGTATGTTTTGACTGTGCAGATGGCACTTCTGAGCCTCAACTGGCGTTGTTGGAGCCCAGGAATGTAAGTTCAGGTGGTTGAAAGATGAACACAACAGGAGACCTGGATAACGTATACAGTGACCTAATTATTTAATCAGGAGGAGGAGTGGCAAATTCCTGCGAGATCCAGGCCTTGTTCATTTTCAGGAAAGTAAGCCGGTCAACGTTATCGGAGGATAGTCGCATGCGACGGTCAGTTAGTACACCACCTGCAGCACTAAAGACACGTTCCGATAATACACTGGCCGCAGGGCAAGACAGCACCTCCAATGCATACTGGCTTAGCTCTGGCCATGTATCCAGCTTTGAGACCCAAAACTTGAAAGGGGAAGAGCCGTCTGGGAGTACAGCAAGAGGGCAAGACATGTAGTCTGTCACCATCTGACGGAACCGTTGCCTCCTGCTGACTGGAGCCGTCTGTGATGGTGTAGACTTTTGTGGGGGGCACACAAAACTGTGCCACAGTTGGGCCATACTGGTCTTGCCTTGGGCAGAGGCACTGCTTCTGCTCCCTCTTTGTGCAGAGCCTCCACCACTGCCTGGACGCACTGAGCTGCTTTGGAATGCACTAGCAGCACTTCTCTCAGTTGGAATGGAGAAGATGATGGAACTGACCAGTGTGTCTTGGTACTCCCGCATTTTTCGCTCCCGGTTCAACGGTGTGATGAGGCTTTCTACGTTGTCCCGGTAGCGAGGATCGAGGAGGGTGAACACCCAGTAATCAGACATGTTGAGAATGTGGTCGATGCGGCGGTCGTTTCTCAGGCACTGCAGCATGTAATCCACCATGTGCTGCAGACTGCCAACTGCCCAAGAAACGCTGTCCCCAGCTGGAGGCGTGATCTCTGCCCGCTCGTCATCACCCCACCCTCGCTGTACACACTGAGTACTGGACAATTGTGTAACTCCCTCCTCTGGACGGATGTCTTCCTCCTCCATTGACTCCTCCTCATCCTCCTCACAAACTGTCCCCTGCCTACGCGTTTGTGAGGAACCACGTGGCGCTGACTGTCCAGAAGATGATGGAAGTGGTGAATCCTCATCCTCCACCTCTTCCACAACATCATCCCTTAGCGCTTGCAGTGATTTTTCAAGCAGGCAGATAAGGGGGACAGTCATGCTGACTAGTGCATCATCTGCACTCGCCATCCGCGTGGAATAATCGAAGGGACGCAAAACCTGGCAGACATCCTTCATAGTGGCCCACTCTGTGGTTGTGAAGTCTGTACGGCGCTGACTGCGACTTTTGTGCGCCTGATACAGCTGGTACTCCATTACAGCTTGCTGCTGCTCACACAACCGCTCCAACATATGTAACGTGGAATTCCACCTGGTAGGTAGGTCACATATGATGCGATGTTCCGGCAGGCGGTGTCGGCGCTGCAGAGCCGCAATGCGCGCTTTTGCCGTGCTGGAACGCCGCAAGTGAGCACACTCTAGGCGGACCTTGTGCAGCAGTGCATCAAGATCCGGATAGTCCCTCAAAAAACTCTGCACGACCAAATTGAGCACATGTGCCAGACATGGGATGTGAGTGAGGTTGCCGAGGCCCAGGGCTGCCACCAGATTTCGGCCATTATCACACACTACCATGCCTGGCTGGAGATTCGCTGGCTCAAACCACACATCGCTCTCCTGCTTGATGGCATTCCAGAGCTCCTGCGCTGTGTGGCTACGATTCCCCAAAAAAATTAATTTCAAGACGGCCTGTTGACGTTTGGCCACGGCTGTGCTCATGTCGGTCGTAACAGGTACACGTTCATCACGGGTCCATGTGGAGGTGGACTGTGACGGCTCCTGCAGCGATGATTCTGAGGAACTGGTGTAAGAGGAGGAGTCAATGCGTACAGAATGGATTCCTGCAATCCTTGGAGTGGGCAGGACACGTCCTGCGCCACTCGCACGGTCTGTACCCGGCTCAACTACATTAACCCAATGGGCAGTGAGGGAAAGGTATCGCCCCTGTCCATGTTGACTGGTCCACGCATCGGTGGTGAGGTGGACCTTGCTACTGACGGCGTTCAGTAGCGCGTGTTTTATGTGTCCCTCCACATGCTTGTGCAGGGCAGGGACGGCTTGCCTGCTGAAGTAAAAGCGGCTGGGCACACTGTACTGTGGGACTGCCAATGACATCAAGTCACGGAAGCTGTCAGTCTCCACCAGCCTGAATGACAGCATTTCCAGTGACAGAAGTTTGGCAATGCCTGCAGTCAGAGCCTGTGCTCGTGGGTGGTTTGACGAGAAAGGCCGCCTTTTCTCCCATGCCTGTACTACCGATGGCTGTAGACTGGGCTGGGAGTGTGTGGTTGACTGGGAAAGTGGTGCTGCGGGTGGAATTACAGCGGGTCTCTGGACAACAGGGCCAGAGGTTCTTCCACGGCGATCCTGGGAGGAAGCCGAACCAGCTGCGTGTGAGCTAGAGGAAGAGGCAACACGAGCTGAAGAGGTGGTAGCTGCCGCTGTTGGTTGGCCTAGCTCTTCAGTGTGTTTGTCTAACTCCGCCGGGTGCCTGTTGCGCACATGTTTCCACATGTTGGAGGTATTGAGGTTGGCGACTTTTTGACCTCTTTTGATTTTTTGATGACACACCTTGCATCTGACATAGCAAATGTCATCTGCAACTGTGTCAAAAAAGGACCAGGCACTGCAAGTCTTGGGAGCCCCCCTTTTGACTTTTGGAAGAGACATGCTCCTTACGGGTGCCAAAGCGGAGGCTGCAGGATCCGCAGTCTTCCCCCTCCCTCTCCCTCTTTGGACCGTACGGGGAATCTCTTCCTCAGAGCTGCTCCCACCACCTTCCTGTCCCTGACGCCAAGATGGGTCAAGGACCTCGTCATCCACACTACCCTCTGCCCCCAACTGCTCCTCCCGGGTAGTCTCAGCAGCAGAGCACGCACCAGTAAGTGGCACCTGAGTGTCATCATCAGCTGATGCGGCCTGCGATGTGGTGAACGGAGCCACTGGCCCACCCGCCTCTTCAGAGGAAGACAGAAAAAGCTGTTGGGCATCACTGCACCCTGCCTCTTCTTCCATTTCTCCAATGCTGCTTGGCTGGCCCCCTGTTTCCAAGCCAAGAGATTCAGAGAACAGAAGTAGAGACGGCTCCTGTCCTGGGCTCTCTGTCTGCCTGGGCAATTTGGCAGGTGGTGAAGAGACAGATGGCTGCTCTCCAGTGCTCTGTGTCTGAGAGGATGTGGCACTAATGGAAGTTGATGCATTAGCTGCCATCCATCCCACAACGGCTTCAATTTGGTCTTCACGCAGCAGCGGTGTACGGCGCTCGGCGACAAAGCTGCGCATGAACGACTGTTCCCTCGTGAAAGTGGGTGCTGATGAGTCACCGGTGCCCGCAGCGGGCACAGAATCCCCACGTCCCCTCCCTGCTCCGCGCCCACGCCCACGTGCCTTACTCACTGCCTTCTTCATCGTGGTTGACTGATAAAGAAAAGCAGAAAAGTACTAACGGCTTTGTGTGCTTATTCCTGAAAAACTCCTCCTAACAGGTATAAGAAACACTAATTAGCTAAAGTGTGGACTAGACTTTAATATGAGTTAATGTGGCCTACACAAATGTAAAGTGGTGTAACTGGTGTGTTTGGTGAACTTTATTATTTATTTCTTTTTTGGGGGCTGAACTGACAACGGATAGAGCTGCAGTCACACGGAGACCGTGCAGACAGACGTTAACGGCGCTGTAAGGCCCAAAAACCCTCCTCTACTTTATCCTATGTAGTGTTTTTCCACAAATTAGCTGGAGACGGGTGGAAAGACACTAATAGGATTTTTTTAAATTAATTAGCAGCAGACTACAGTACTTGAAAAAAAATTAAAATTGATTTGGCGGTATGACGCAGTTAACAACCCTGAGCTGGAGACAACCAAGCTACGGCTGCTCACAGACTACAGGGCGAGCTGCAGTCACACGGAGACCGTGCAGACAGCCGTAAACGGCGCTGCAAGGCCCAAAAACCCTCCTCTACTTTATCCTATGTAGTGTTTTTCCACAAATTAGCTGGAGACGGGTGGAAAGACACTAATAGGATTTTTTTAAATTAATTAGCAGCAGACTACAGTACTTGAAAAAAAATTAAAATTGATTTGGCGGTATGACGCAGTGAACAACCCTGAGCTGGAGACAACCAGGCTATAGCTGCTCACAGACTACAGGGCGAGCTGCAGTCACACGGAGACCGTGCAGACAGCCGTAAACGGCGCTGCAAGGCCCAAAAACCCTCCTCTACTTTATCCTATGTAGTGTTTTTCCACAAATTAGCTGGAGACGGGTGGAAAGACACTAATAGGATTTTTTTAAATTAATTAACAGCAGACTACAGTACTTGAAAAAAAATTAAAATTGATTTGGCGGTATGACGCAGTGAACAACCCTGAGCTGGAGACAACCAAGCTACGGCTGCTCACAGACTACAGGGCGAGCTGCAGTCACACGGAGACCGTGCAGACAGCCGTAAACGGCGCTGCAAGGCCCAAAAACCCTCCTCTACTTTATCCTATGTAGTGTTTTTCCACAAATTAGATGGAGACGGGTGGAAAGACACTAATAGGAATTATTTGAAAAAATGTGCAGCAGCCTGCACTACTTCAAAAAAAAAAAAAAAAAAGGACAGTATGAGGCAATGAACCACCCTCCCTGAACTGAATACAACCAGCTATGGATGGCCTATGTGGCTGCACTCAGACTAGAGAGTGGGCTGCACTCACACACACACACACAGAGAGACCTTGCAGATCGCTGTGAAAACAGCGCTACAAGGCAAAAGCAAGGTGAATAGTAGGTGAACACAGCGGTTGCTAAATTAGCCTTTGGAAAGCACAAAGAAGCAAATCGCTATCTCTAAACTGTCCCTCAGTCAGCAAACAGCGTCCTGTCACTAACTGAATTCACAGCAGAGTGATCGCAAAATGGCGCCAGCGACTTTTAAACTGCATCATGACATCATTTCAGCAGCCAATCACAGCCTTGCCAGTACTTTCATGCCCTCCATGCTAAACAGGATGTGCCCACACTTGGAATCTTTCTCATTGGCTGAATTTCTGAATTTTGAATCATGGAACTTCCGATTCCGGTATCCGATACGCGCCAAGTATCGGAATCCCGGTATCGGAATTCCGATACCGCTAGTATCGGCCGATACCCGATACTTGCGGTATCGGAATGCTCAACACTAGTATTGATATTTAACAGTGATTTTATTCAAAAGCCGATAATCAATACATGGTCTCAAAGAGCCGTCTTTTTTTGACACAAAGAAAAAACCGGCTCCTAAGGGAGATGACGATGGACGAATATGTCCCTTTTCCAAGGACTCCTTTATATATTCTCGCATAGCAGCATGTTCAGGCACAGACAGATTAAATAAACGACCCTTTGGGTATTTACTACCCGGGATTAAATCTATGGCACAATCGCACTCTCGGTGCGGAGGTAACGAACCAAGCTTGGATTCTTCAAAGACGTCACGATAGTCAGACAGGAACTCAGGAATTTCAGAGGGAATAGATGATGAAATGGAAACCACAGGTACATCCCCATGAGCCCCCTTACATCCCCAGCTCAACACAGACATAGCTCTCCAGTCGAGGACTGGGTTGTGAGATTGCAGCCAAGGCAATCCTAGCACCAAATCATCATATAGATTATACAGCACCAGAAAGCGAATAATCTCCTGGTGATCCGGATTAATACGCATAGTTACTTGTGTCCAGTATTGTGGTTTATTATTAGCCAATGGGGTGGAGTCAATCCCCTTCAGAGGAATAGGAGTCTCCAAAGGCTCTAAATCATACCCACAGCGTTTGGCAAAGGACCAATCCATAAGACTCAAAGCGGCGCCAGAGTCGACATAGGCGTCCGTGGTAATAGATGACAAAGAGCAAATCAGGGTCACAGATAGAATAAACTTAGACGGTAAGGTGCAAATGGAAACAGATTTACCAAGCTTTTTAGTGCGCTTAGAGCATGCTGATATAACATGAGTAGAATCACCACAATAGAAACACAACCCATTTTTCCGTCTAAAATTCTGCCGCTCGCTTCGGGACAGAATTCTATCACACTGCATACTCTCTGGCGACTTCTCAGTGGACACCGCCAGATGGTGCACTGGTTTGCGCTCCAGCAAACGTCTATCGATCTGAATAGCCATTGTCATGGACTCATTCAGACCCGCAGGGACAGGGAACCCCACCATAACATCCTTAATGGCATCAGAGAGACCCTCTCTGAAAGTCGCCGCCAGGGCGCACTCATTCCACTGAGTAAGCACAGACCATTTACGGAATCTTTGGCAGTAAATTTCCGCTTCATCTTGCCCCTGAGATAGGGACATCAAAGTTTTTTCTGCCTGAAGCTCCAAATGAGGTTCGTCATAAAGCAACCCCAAGGCCAGAAAAAACGCATCCACATTGAGCAACGCAGGATCCCCTGGTGTCAATGAAAAAGCCCAGTCTTGAGGGTCGCCCCGGAGCAAGGAAATCACAATCCTGACCTGCTGTGCAGGGTCTCCGGCAGAGCGAGATTTCAGGGACAAAAATAATTTGCAATTATTTCGAAAATTCTGAAACCCAGATCTATTCCCCGAGAAAAATTCCGGCAAAGGAATTCTCGGCTCAGATACAGGTGCATGACAAACAAAATCTTGCAAATTTTGTACCTTCGTGGTGAGAATATTCAAACCTGCAGTTACACTCTGAAGATCCATTACAAACAGGTGGACACAGAGCCATTCAAAGATTAGAAGGAGAGAGAAAAAAAAAAAAAAAATTTCAGCAGACTACTTATTTCTCTCCTTTCTCAGCCAAGGATTTTAACCCTTTAGTGGGCCGGTCAAACTGTCATGATCTCAATGGCAAGAGAACATAGCATCAGCATATATAGGAACTAGCTCTTGGAAGATGGGAACTGAGCTGACCATGAACTAAACCTAACGCACAACTAGCAGTGGCCGGGTAGCATGCCTACGTTGATTCTAGATGCCCAGCACCAGCCGGAGGACTAAATAATGCTAGCAGAGGAAAATATAAGTCCTAGCTCACCTCTAGAGAAATACCCCGAAAGGAGACAGAGGCCCCCCACATGTATTGGCGGTGAATTAAGATGAAACAACAAACGTAGTATGAAAATAGGTTTAGCAAATTTGAGGTCCACTTACTACATAGCAGAAGACAGAAAGGACACTTTCATGGTCAGCTGAAAACCCTATCAAAACACCATCCAGAAATTACTTTAAAACTCTGGCATTAACTCATAACACCAGAGTGGCAATTCCTGTTCACAAGAGCTTTCCAGACACAGTAACGAAACTACAGCTGTGAACTGGAACAAAAATGCAAAAACAAACATGGACAAGAGTCCAACTTATCTAGTAGTTGTCTAGGAGCAGGAACAAGCACAGAGAGGCTTCTGATAACATTGTTGACCGGCAAGCAACTAACAGAGCAGCAAGGTTATATAGCGACTCCCACATCTTGATGGGAACAGGTGAACAGAGAAGATGAAGACACCAGTTCAATTCCACCAGTAGCCACCGGGGGAGCCCAGAATCCAAATTCACAACAGCCTCCACTGACCAGACCACTGCTGCCCTTGTAACCCTGGAACCAATTATAAAGTGCCTACAGCCAGCCCATTTTATTATGTTAGGCCTTCGAAGCCTGTCTGCGGTCCCTCCTTCCACTAGGCCTCCACTGACTAGACCACTGCTGCCCGTGTACCCCTGGAACCAATTATAAAGTGCCTACAGCCAGCCCATTTTATTATGTTAGGCCTTCGAAGCCTGTCTGCGGTCCCTCCTTCCACTAGGCCTCCACTGACCAGACCACTGCTGCCCGTGTACCCCTGGAACCTATTTTACAGTGCCTAGAGCCTATTTTTTTATTTTATTTAATATTAATAAAGCCAGGATGGACTACGATGTACCACACTATGAGCTACCCAGTTGACAATTCTTTTGCGAGAAAGGCCATCCCACCCCTCCACCAGCATGTTAAAGACCGCATTGTCCTTGCATTCTGTCAATCTGTGAGTCCAAAGGTACACCTGACAACAGACACATGGACCTGTAGGCATGGCCACGGAAGGTTACGTGTCCTTTGTGGCTCAATGGGTGTTATGGTTTCCAATGGCAAGGAAACATCAGAAGCATAGAATAAACGGACAAGCTCTCGGGTGATGGAAACTAGAGCTGACCGCGATGCTAAACCTACACACCACACTAGAAGTAGCCAGGGGGCATTCCTGCGTTGTCTCTAGATGCCGCGCGCCAGCCGGAGAACTAACTACCCCTGGTAGAAGAAAACACAGTCCTGGCTTGCCTCCAGAGAATGTCCCCACAGGAGATAGCAGCCCCCCACATATAATAACGGTGAGAGCAGATGAAAAGACACACGTAGTATGAAAGCAGATTTAGCACAGAGAGGCCCGCTAACTAAATAGCAGAAAGATACAACAGAGGACTTCGCGGTCAGCTGCAAAACCCTTCAAAACACCATCCTGAAATTACCTTAACTCATGTGACAACTCATGCCACCGGAGTGGTAATTTCAGCCCAACAAGAGCTTCCAGCTGCAGAGATTCACATAAGTGCAAACTGGACAAAACATACAAAAATAGACTTAAGGACTAAAGTGTCCAACTTAGCTGAGCAGAAAACTGGGAGCAGGAACATGCAACAGAATCACTCTGGATTAGTGTTGAGCGATACTTTCCGATATCGGAAAGTATCGGTATCGGAAAGTATCGGCCGATACCGTCACAGTATCGGAATCCAATCCGATACCGATACCCGATCCCAATGCAAGTCAATGGGACGAAAATATCGGAATTAAAATAAACCCTTTATACACTTGTAGGTTCATTCTACATGAAGGAAAACAACTAAGAATATTGTAGGATGTATTGGGGGACGTGGCGGAGATATTAAAGGGACAGAGGTTTAGCCCAATGTAATAGAATAGCAGGATTTTTTATTTTTTTTTATGAAGTTCGGCGTTAGAAAGAATTTGACTATGTTTTTTTTTTTTTTATGTCAGATATTGATGTTTCACTACTTCCACGCCCTTCACCTTCTTTTTTACTTCTCCCACGCTTTCTTCTTAATTATCCTCATCATCAGCTTCTTTGACATCAACTTCTTCACCTTATTCATCTTCTTCTTCATCTTCTACCTATTATTTTTTGGGTTACATTGTTCATATTCTTTTTATTTTACTATTATCTTCATCATATTCAACTTCTTCATCATATTCTTATTTGTGACAGGCATTCCCGTAGTTGTTATCTATAAAAGTTTGAAGATTACACCTTCCGTTCTGCCTGTCACAAAACAGTTACATTTGTCCGCGTTCAGTTTGGCCTGCAGCATCAGGCTTTATCCAGGGGCACCACGAGGAGGAACGGACTCACCCCCATACACTGCTTAGTCTTCTTCTGCTTATAATTTACATAATATTTTTTGCTCTGATATTTTGTGTTATGCTTAATGTCCTTCTGCTCTTTGTTCTGCAGCCTCTTGTTCTTCTGCTTCTCGGTCTTCCAGGTCGTCGTCGTCTCCAGGGTCGTCGTCTCCGGGGTCGTCGTCATCGGGGTGGTCTTCAGGGTCGTCGTCTCCGGGGTCGTCGTCATCGGGGTGGTCTTCGGGGTCATCGTCTCCAGGGTCGTCGTCATCACGGTGGTTGTCGTCTCTGGTGTCGTCGTCATCTTAGGGGTGGTCTTCTGGGTCATTGTGTTTAGTCTCTTGAACTTGGAAATGTAGCAGAAGGTACAAGAAGGCTGAGAAAATGCCGAGAACCAGCTGATGGAACTGGAACTCGGATGGCTACCCGAAGGTCCAAGAGCCAATGGAACTACCGAGGACCAGCTGACGTTACTGGAACCCGGTTACTAAGCAGGAGGTACCTGTGCTGAAAGCACTACCAAGGACCACCTGACGTTGGTGGAACTCGGATACCCAGAGGGAGGCACCTAAGCCAAAGGCTCTGCCCGGAACCAGCTGACGGTACTGGAACCAGGATGGGGAGCAGAAGGTACAAGAGCAAAAGACACTGCCGAGAACCAGCTGACGGTGCTGGAACCCGGATGGGTAGCCGAAGGTCCAAGAGCCAATGGAACTACCGAGGACCAGCTGACGTTACTGGAACCCGGTTACTAAGCAGGAGGTACCCGTGCCTGAAAGCACTACCAAGGACCACCTGACGTTGGTGGAACTCGGATACCAAAGGGAGGCACCTAAGCCAAAGGCTCTGCCCGGAACCAGCTGACGGTACTGGAACCAGGATGGGGAGCAGAAGGTACAAGAGCAAGTGTCTGCGTGGCTTTTGCAGGACACGATGCCGGCTGCACAGCAGGGGAACAGCTGGCGGTGCTGGACCCCACTGACACATTGGCGAGGTGTTTTTCTCTGTGCAGCTAGCACATCTGGGCCCCAACTGGCGGTGTGTTAGAGCCCAGGGACAGCAGGAGGAGGAGCAGGAGGAGGAGGAGCAGGGGGAGGGGAGTGTAGGCCGAAGCCTGCACTGGCGGCAGCTTTGGGTCTGTTATGTCTGCGTGGCTTTTGCAGGACACGTTGCCGGCTACACAGCAGGGGAACAGCTGGCGGTGCTGGACCCCACTGACACATTGGCGAGGTGTTTGGCTCTGTGCAGCCAGCACTTCCGGACAGCAACTAGCGTTGTTGGAGCCCGAACTCTGCAGGTGGAGCAGAGTGTAGGCCGAAGCCTAATTGAACCGATTTCAAAAGTCACCTTTAACCCCCCCTCAGGGGTTACAAAGTAGAAGAGCCACAGCTTATGCAGCAGCAGTGCTGCGCAAGTCAAAGGTTGCTCTTGTAATTTTTCTCCTTGCACACGCTGAATGGAACACGTATAACATTCAGCCCTTTATACAGTCAAACTGTGTAATGGAGGCGAGAGTTCCCTTTGTAATGAGACGCAGCACAGGTGTCAAGAATCCCACCTTGGTGCTGGGTGCAGCCTCCCGAGCGTTGTTATTTGCTGTACAGGAGTCTGCGCTGTCGTGTTATCCCCTGGCCTAGCGCCGTTAGCGCTGCCCATCTTCTGGCATCATGTAATGTCGGCCGGTGCGGTTCGCGATGCCCATGAATCCCAGCCCCGCAGTGTCTTAACATTGTTAAAACACTGCGGGGCTGGGATTCAGGGCCTGGCGCAGCACATATGTTGGCCTCTCACACTCGGGTCCTTACACCCGCTTCAGACTGTGCGGCGTCATCTGATCCCTTATCGCATGCCACGGCCATGAAGCCGCACAGTCCGAAGAAGGCGGAAGGAGAGGAGGGACAGGCGAACTGATGCACTGATCCTGCCCATCAATCACACCCTCGCAGTCCCAATAAATAAGACACCGAGGGGCGTTGTGTGGGTCAGGGCGGCCGCAGAGGCGCAGGCAGCCAAACAATGATGCCAGAAGACGGGCAGCGCTACCAAGGGGGTTGCAGCGTGTCATTACAAAGGAAAGTCACACCACCGGGACGGTTAAATGGTCACACAGAGGACACCTTTCAGACGTGTTTTCAGTTCCACATGTGCGAGGAGAATACGTTTCTGAGCCACCTTGCACACATGCAGCATTACCGCTGTACAAGGTGGCTGGATAACGTAAAAACGCCTGGGGGAGGGGGGACAGGTTCCCTTCAATTTCAGTTCTTGTGTCTGCGTGGCTTTTGCAGGACACGTTGCCGGCTGCACAGCAGGGGAACAGCTGGCGGTGCTGGACCCCACTGACACATTGGCTGGTGTTTTTCTCTGTGCAGCTAGCACATCTGGGCCCCAACTGGCGGTGTGTTAGAGCCCAGGGACAGCAGGAGGAGGAGCAGGAGGAGGAGGAGCAGGGGGAGGGGAGTGTAGGCCGAAGCCTGCACTGGCGGCAGCTTTGGGTCTGTTGTGTCTGCGTGGCTTTTGCAGGACACGTTGCCGGCTACACAGCAGGGGAACAGCTGGCGGTGCTGGACCCCACTGACACATTGGCGAGGTGTTTGGCTCTGTGCAGCCAGCACTTCCGGACAGCAACTAGCGTTGTTGGAGCCCGGGCTCTGCAGGTGGAGCAGAGTGTAGGCCGAAGCCTAATTGAACCGATTTCAAAAGTCACCTTTAACCCCCCCTCAGGGGTTACAAAGTAGAAGAGCCACAGCTTATGCAGCAGCAGTGCTGCGCAAGTCAAAGGTTGCTCTTGTAATTTTTCTCCTTGCACACGCTGAATGGAACACGTATAACATTCAGCCCTTTATACAGTCAAACTGTGTAATGGAGGCGAGAGTTCCCTTTGTAATGAGACGCAGCACAGGTGTCAAGAATCCCACCTTGGTGCTGGGTGCAGCCTCCCGAGCGTTGTTATTTGCTGTACAGGAGTCTGCGCTGTCGTGTTATCCCCTGGCCTAGCGCCGTTAGCGCTGCCCATCTTCTGGCATCATGTAATGTCGGCCGGTGCGGTTCGCGATGCCCATGAATCCCAGCCCCGCAGTGTCTTAACATTGTTAAAACACTGCGGGGCTGGGATTCAGGGCCTGGCGCAGCACATATGTTGGCCTCTCACACTCGGGTCCTTACACCCGCTTCAGACTGTGCGGCGTCATCTGATCCCTTATCGCATGCCACGGCCATGAAGCCGCACAGTCCGAAGAAGGCGGAAGGAGAGGAGGGACAGGCGAACTGATGCACTGATCCTGCCCATCAATCACACCCTCGCAGTCCCAATAAATAAGACACCGAGGGGCGTTGTGTGGGTCAGGGCGGCCGCAGAGGCGCAGGCAGCCAAACAATGATGCCAGAAGACGGGCAGCGCTACCAAGGGGGTTGCAGCGTGTCATTACAAAGGAAAGTCACACCACCGGGACGGTTAAATGGTCACACAGAGGACACCTTTCAGACGTGTTTTCAGTTCCACATGTGCGAGGAGAATACGTTTCTGAGCCACCTTGCACACATGCAGCATTACCGCTGTACAAGGTGGCTGGATAACGTAAAAACGCCTGGGGGAGGGGGGACAGGTTCCCTTCAATTTCAGTTCTTGTGTCTGCGTGGCTTTTGCAGGACACGATGCCGGCTGCACAGCAGGGGAATAGCTGGCGGTGCTGGACCCCACTGACACATTGGCGAGGTGTTTTTCTCTGTGCAGCTAGCACATCTGGGCCCCAACTGGCGGTGTGTTAGAGCCCAGGGACAGCAGGAGGAGGAGCAGGAGGAGGAGGAGCAGGGGGAGGGGAGTGTAGGCCGAAGCCTGCACTGGCGGCAGCTTTGGGTCTGTTGTGTCTGCGTGGCTTTTGCAGGACACGTTGCCGGCTACACAGCAGGGGAACAGCTGGCGGTGCTGGACCCCACTGACACATTGGCGAGGTGTTTGGCTCTGTGCAGCCAGCACTTCCGGACAGCAACTAGCGTTGTTGGAGCCCGGGCTCTGCAGGTGGAGCAGAGTGTAGGCCGAAGCCTAATTGAACCGATTTCAAAAGTCACCTTTAACCCCCCCTCAGGGGTTACAAAGTAGAAGAGCCACAGCTTATGCAGCAGCAGTGCTGCGCAAGTCAAAGCTTGCTCTTGTAATTTTTCTCCTTGCACACGCTGAATGGAACACGTATAACATTCAGCCCTTTATACAGTCAAACTGTGTAATGGAGGCGAGAGTTCCCTTTGTAATGAGACGCAGCACAGGTGTCAAGAATCCCACCTTGGTGCTGGGTGCAGCCTCCCGAGCGTTGTTATTTGCTGTACAGGAGTCTGCGCTGTCGTGTTATCCCCTGGCCTAGCGCCGTTAGCGCTGCCCATCTTCTGGCATCATGTAATGTCGGCCGGTGCGGTTCGCGATGCCCATGAATCCCAGCCCCGCAGTGTCTTAACATTGTTAAAACACTGCGGGGCTGGGATTCAGGGCCTGGCGCAGCACATATGTTGGCCTCTCACACTCGGGTCCTTACACCCGCTTCAGACTGTGCGGCGTCATCTGATCCCTTATCGCATGCCACGGCCATGAAGCCGCACAGTCCGAAGAAGGCGGAAGGAGAGGAGGGACAGGCGAACTGATGCACTGATCCTGCCCATCAATCACACCCTCGCAGTCCCATTAAATAAGACAACGAGGGGCGTTGTGTGGGTCAGGGCGGCCGCAGAGGCGCAGCCAGCCAAACAATGATGCCAGAAGACGGGCAGCGTTACCAAGGAGCTTGTTGCGTGTGTCAATACAAAGTCAAATCACACCTGAGGGACGTTTTAATGGTCACAGAGGACACATTTTAGACGTGTTCACTTCAACATGGGCAAGGAGAATAAGTTTCTGAGCCACCTTGGACACATGCAGCATTACTGCTGTTCAAGGTAGCTGTAAAACATATAAACACCTGGGGGAGGGGGGACAGGTTCCCTTCAATTTCAGTTCTTGTGTCTGCGTGGCGGTCGCAGGACACGTTGCCGGCTACACAGCAGGGGAACAGCTGGCGGTGCTGAACCCCACTGACACATTGGCTGGTGTTTTTCTCTGTGCAGCTAGCACATCTGGGCAAAAACTGGCGGTGTTAGAGCCCAGGGTCAGCAGGAGGAGCAGGGGGAGCGGAGTGTAGGCCGAAGCCTGCACTCGAGCAAGTTGAAAGGAAACCTTTAACCCCCCCCCCCAGGCGTTTGTAGCTGAAAGAGCCATTGTGTACAGCACTAATGCTGGAAAAGGTAAACTTAGCTCTTTTAATTATGGTCCTTGTACATGCGGAACCTAACATTTATGAAATGTGTCTCCTCACAGCGTTAAACCGTCCGGTAGGTGGAACTTTCCTTTGTCGTGTGACGCAGCACAGCCATCATTTTTACCCCCTTGGCGCCGTGCGCCCCCTCCTCAGCGTTGTTTGAATCTGTCCCGGAGCCTGCGCTGTTAGGTTAGCCCTTGGCCATGCACACATGTTGCGCTGCCCGTCTTCTGACCTCATTTGGTGTCAGGCTGGCTGCGCCTGTGCGGGTGCGCTGGCCGAGATCCCGCCTCGCAGTGTCGTCTAATGTAATCCCACCGCGGGCCTGTGATCCGTGCCCGTGCGCAGTGCATATCCTCTCCTCTCACTCCCCTCCCTACGGCTTT
Organism: Ranitomeya variabilis; assembly: GCF_051348905.1. Classification (NCBI taxonomy): domain Eukaryota; kingdom Metazoa; phylum Chordata; class Amphibia; order Anura; family Dendrobatidae; genus Ranitomeya; species Ranitomeya variabilis. The sequence goes on along the minus strand of NC_135233.1, from coordinate 794,465,687 downwards.
TTCAGACTGTGCGGTGTCACGGCCGTGGCATGCTATTAGGGACCAGCTGACATCGCACAGTCTGAAGAAGACGTAGGGAGGGGAGTGAGAGGAGAGGATATGCACTGCGCACGGGCACGGATCACAGGCCCGCGGTGGGATTACATTAGACGACACTGCGAGGCGGGATCTCGGCCAGCGCACCCGCACAGGCGCAGCCAGCCTGACACCAAATGAGGTCAGAAGACGGGCAGCGCAACATGTGTGCATGGCCAAGGGCTAACCTAACAGCGCAGGCTCCGGGACAGATTCAAACAACGCTGAGGAGGGGGCGCACGGCGCCAAGGGGGTAAAAATGATGGCTGTGCTGCGTCACACGACAAAGGAAAGTTCCACCTACCGGACGGTTTAACGCTGTGTGGGGACACATTTCATAAGTGTTAGGTTCAGCATGTGCAAGGAGCATCACGAAAAGAGGCACTTTTTCCCTTTGCATCATTACTGCTGCACAAGGTGGCTCCTTCAGTAACAAACGCCTGGGGGGGGGGGGTCAGGTTCCCTTACATTTAACTTGTTGTGTCTGCGTGGCGGTCGCAGTACACGTTGCCGTATACACAGCAGGGGAACAGCTGGCGGTGCTGAACCCCACTAACACATTGGCGAGGTGTTTGGCTCTGTGCGTACAGCACTTCTGGACGGCAACTAGCGGTGTTGGAGCCCAGGGACAGGTGGAGGAGGAGGAGGTTGGAGGAGGTTGGAGGAGGTAGGAGGGATTGCCACACACACAGCAGGGGAACAGCTGACGTTACTGAACCCCAATAACAGAGGAGGGACTGTTGACTGTGCGTACAGCACTTCTGGACGGCAACTGGCGGTGTTGGAGCCCAGGGACAGGTGGAGGAGGAGGAGGTTGGAGGAGGTTGGAGGAGGTAGGAGGGATTGCCACACACACAGCAGGGGAACAGCTGACGTTACTGAACCCCAATAACAGAGGAGGGACTGTTGACTGTGCGTACAGCACTTCTGGACGGCAACTGGCGGTGTTGGAGCCCAGGGACAGGTGGAGGAGGAGGAGGTTGGAGGGATTGCCACACACACAGCAGGGGAACAGCTGACGTTACTGAACCCCAATAACAGAGGAGGGACTGTTGACTGTGCGTACAGCACTTCTGGACGGCAACTGGCGGTGTTGTAGCCCAGGGACAGGTGGAGGAGGAGGAGGTTGGAGGAGGTTGGAGGAGGTAGGAGGGATTGCCACACACACAGCAGGGGAACAGCTGACGTTACTGAACCCCAATAACAGAGGAGGGACTGTTGACTGTGCATACAGCACTTCTGGACGGCAACTGGCGGTGTTGTAGCCCAGGGACAGGTGGAGGAGGAGGAGGTTGGAGGAGGTTGGAGGAGGTAGGAGGGATTGCCACACACACAGCAGGGGAACAGCTGACGTTACTGAACCCCAATAACAGAGGAGGGACTGTTGACTGTGCGTACAGCACTTCTGGACGGCAACTGGCGGTGTTGTAGCCCAGGGACAGGTGGAGGAGGAGGAGGTTGGAGGAGGTTGGAGGAGGTAGGAGGGATTGCCACACACACAGCAGGGGAACAGCTGACGTTACTGAACCCCAATAACAGAGGAGGGACTGTTGACTGTGCGTACAGCACTTCTGGACGGCAACTGGCGGTGTTGGAGCCCAGGGACAGGTGGAGGAGGAGGAGGTTGGAGGAGGTTGGAGGAGGTAGGAGGGATTGCCACACACACAGCAGGGGAACAGCTGACGTTACTGAACCCCAATAACAGAGGAGGGACTGTTGACTGTGCGTACAGCACTTCTGGACGGCAACTGGCGGTGTTGTAGCCCAGGGACAGGTGGAGGAGGAGGAGGTTGGAGGAGGTTGGAGGAGGTAGGAGGGATTGCCACACACACAGCAGGGGAACAGCTGACGTTACTGAACCCCAATAACAGAGGAGGGACTGTTGACTGTGCGTACAGCACTTCTGGACGGCAACTGGCGGTGTTGTAGCCCAGGGACAGGTGGAGGAGGAGGAGGTTGGAGGAGGTTGGAGGAGGTAGGAGGGATTGCCACACACACAGCAGGGGAACAGCTGACGTTACTGAACCCCAATAACAGAGGAGGGACTGTTGACTGTGCGTACAGCACTTCTGGACGGCAACTGGCGGTGTTGGAGCCCAGGGACAGGTGGAGGAGGAGGAGGTAGGAGGGATTGCCACACACACAGCAGGGGAACAGCTGACGTTACTGAACCCCAATAACAGAGGAGGGACTGTTGACTGTGCGTACAGCACTTCTGGACGGCAACTGGCGGTGTTGTAGCCCAGGGACAGGTGGAGGAGGAGGAGGTTGGAGGAGGTTGGAGGAGGTAGGAGGGATTGCCACACACACAGCAGGGGAACAGCTGACGTTACTGAACCCCAATAACAGAGGAGCGACTGTTGACTGTGCGTACAGCACTTCTGGACGGCAACTAGCGGTGTTGGAGCCCAGGGGCAGGTGGAAAAGCAGAGGAACACAATGTAGGCCGAAGCCTGAGAAAGTCGAAAGGGAACCTTTAACCCCTCCCCCAAGGCGTTTGTAGCTGAAAGAGCCAGCTTGTGCAGCACAAAAGATGCAAAAGGAAAAGGTGGCTCTTTTCATCATGCTCCTTGCAAACACAGAACTAAACACTTATAAAATGTGTCCCCTGAAGCCGTGAAACCGTCCCGGAGGTGGGACTTTCCTTCGTAATATGACGCAGCACAGCCATCATTACTACCCCCCCGCCGCCGTGCCCCGGCTCCTCAGCGTTGTTTGATTCCGTCCCGGAGCCTGCGCTGTTATGTTATCCCGTGGCCAGGCACACTTAGCGCTGCCCATCTTCTGACATCATTTGGTGTCAGGCTGGCTGCGCCTGTGCGGCCGCGCTGTCCGAGAGCCCGCCTCGCAGTGTCTTCTGATGTAATCCCACTGGGGGCCTGGGATCCATGGCCATGCGCAGTGCATATCCTCGCCTCTCACTCCCCTCCCTACGGCTTCTTTTCCAGACTGTGCGGTGTCACGGCCGTGGCATGCTATTACGGACCAGCTGACACCGAACAGTCTGAAGAAGCCATAGGGAGATGAGTGAGAGGTGGAGGTTCAGATATGCACTGCGCATGTCCATAGATCCCAGGCCCCCAGTGGGATTAAATCAGAAGACACTGCGAGGCGGGCTCTCGGCCAGCGTGGCCGCACAGGCGCAGCCAGCCTGACACCAAATGATGCCAGAAGACGGGCAGCGCTAAGTGTGCCTGGCCACGGGATAACATAACAGCGCAGGCTCCGGGACGGAATCAAACAACGCTGAGGAGCCGGGGCGCGGCGCCGGGGGGGTAGGAATGACGGCTGTGCTGCGTCATATTACGAAGGAAAGTCCCACCTCCGGGACGGTTTTACGGTATCAGTGGACACATTTTATAAGTGTTAAGTTTTGCGTGTGCAAGGAGCAAAACCAAAATAGCTACCTTTTTCCTTGTGCAGCATTACTGCTGCACAAGGTGGCTCTTTCAGTAACAAACGCCTTGGGGGGGGGGGGGGACAGATTCCCTTACATTTCAGTTGTTGTGTCAGCGTGGCGGTCGCATGACACATTGCCGGCTACACAGCTGGGGATCAGCTGACGTTACTGAAACCCAATAACACTGGGTCGTATGTTTTGACTGTGCAGACGGCACGTCTGAGCCTCAACTGGCGGTGTTGGAGCCCAGGAATTTAAGTTCAGGTGGTAGAAAGATGAACACAACAGGAGACCTGGATAACGTATACAGTGACCTAATTATTTAATCAGGAGGAGGAGTGGCAAATTCCTGCGAGATCCAGGCCTTGTTCATTTTCAGGAAAGTAAGCCGGTCAACGTTATCGGAGGATAGTCGCATGCGACGGTCAGTTAGTACACCACCTGCAGCACTAAAGACACGTTCCGATAATACACTGGCCGCAGGGCAAGACAGCACCTCCAATGCATACTGGCTTAGCTCTGGCCATGTATCCAGCTTTGAGACCCAAAACTTGAAAGGGGAAGAGCCGTCTGGGAGTACAGCAAGAGGGCAAGACATGTAGTCTGTCACCATCTGACGGAACCGTTGCCTCCTGCTGACTGGAGCCGTCTGTGATGGTGTAGACTTTTGTGGGGGGCACACAAAACTGTGCCACAGTTGGGCCATACTGGTCTTGCCTTGGGCAGAGGCACTGCTTCTGCTTCCTCTTTGTGCAGAGCCTCCACCACTGCCTGGATGCACTGAGCTGCTTTGGAATGCAGTAGCAGCACTTCTCTCAGTTGGAATGGAGAAGATGATGGAACTGACCAGTGTGTCTTGGTACTCCCGCATTTTTCGCTCCCGGTTCAACGGTGTGATGAGGCTTTCTACGTTGTCCCGGTAGCGAGGATCGAGGAGGGTGAACACCCAATAATCAGACATGTTGAGAATGTGGTCGATGCGGCGGTCGTTTCTCAGGCACTGCAGCATGTAATCCACCATGTGCTGCAGACTGCCAACTGCCCAAGAAACGCTGTCCCCAGCTGGAGGCGTGATCTCTGCCCGCTCGTCATCACCCCACCCTCGCTGTACACACTGAGTACTGGACAATTCGGGAACTCCCTCCTCTGGACGGATGTCTTCCTCCTCCATTGACTCCTCCTCATCCTCCTCACAAACTGTCCCCTGCCTACGCGTTTGTGAGGAACCACGTGGCGCTGACTGTCCAGAAGATGATGGAAGTGGTGAATCCTCATCCTCCACCTCTTCCACAACATCATCCCTTAGCGCTTGCAGTGATTTTTCAAGCAGGCAGATAAGGGGGACAGTCATGCTGACTAGTGCATCATCTGCACTCGCCATCCGCGTGGAATAATCAAAGGGACGCAAAACCTGGCAGACATCCTTCATAGTGGCCCACTCTGTGGTTGTGAAGTCTGTACGGCGCTGACTGCGACTTTTTTGCGCCTGATACAGCTGGTACTCCATTACAGCTTGCTGCTGCTCACACAACCGCTCCAACATATGTAACGTGGAATTCCACCTGGTAGGTAGGTCACATATGATGCGATGTTCCGGCAGGCGGTGTCGGCGCTGCAGAGCCGCAATGCGCGCTTTTGCCGTGCTGGAACGCCGCAAGTGAGCACACTCTAGGCGGACCTTGTGCAGCAGTGCATCAAGATCCGGATAGTCCCTCAAAAAACTCTGCACGACCAAATTGAGCACATGTGCCAGACATGGGATGTGAGTGAGGTTGCCGAGGCCCAGGGCTGCCACCAGATTTCGGCCATTATCACACACTACCATGCCTGGCTGGAGATTCGCTGGCTCAAACCACACATCGCTCTCCTGCTTGATGGCATTCCAGAGCTCCTGCGCTGTGTGGCTACGATTCCCCAAAAAAATTAATTTCAAGACGGCCTGTTGACGTTTGGCCACGGCTGTGCTCATGTCGGTCGTAACAGGTACACGTTCATCACGGGTCCATGTGGAGGTGGACTGTGACGGCTCCTGCAGCGATGATTCTGAGGAACTGGTGTAAGAGGAGGAGTCAATGCGTACAGAATGGATTCCTGCAATCCTTGGAGTGGGCAGGACACGTCCTGCGCCACTCGCACGGTCTGTACCCGGCTCAACTACATTAACCCAATGGGCAGTGAGGGAAAGGTATCGCCCCTGTCCATGTTGACTGGTCCACGCATCGGTGGTGAGGTGGACCTTGCTACTGACGGCGTTCAGTAGCGCGTGTTTTATGTGTCCCTCAACATGCTTGTGCAGGGCAGGGATGGCTTGCCTGCTGAAGTAAAAGCGGCTGGGCACACTGTACTGTGGGACTGCCAATGACATCAAGTCACGGAAGCTGTCAGTCTCCACCAGCCTGAATGACAGCATTTCCAGTGACAGAAGTTTGGCAATGCCTGCAGTCAGAGCCTGTGCTCGTGGGTGGTTTGACGAGAAAGGCCGCCTTTTCTCCCATGCCTGTACTACCGATGGCTGTAGACTGGGCTGGGAGTGTGTGGTTGACTGGGAAAGTGGTGCTGCGGGTGGAATGACAGCGGGTCTCTGGACAACAGGGCCAGAGGTTCTTCCACGGCGATCCTGGGAGGAAGCCGAACCAGCTGCGTGTGAGCTAGAGGAAGAGGCAACACGAGCTGAAGAGGTGGTAGCTGCCGCTGTTGGTTGGCCTAGCTCTTCAGTGTGTTTGTCTAACTCCGCCGGGTGCCTGTTGCGCACATGTTTCCACATGTTGGAGGTATTGAGGTTGGCGACTTTTTGACCTCTTTTGATTTTTTGATGACACACCTTGCATCTGACATAGCAAATGTCATCTGCAACTGTGTCAAAAAAGGACCAGGCACTGCAAGTCTTGGGAGCCCCCCTTTTGACTTTTGGAAGAGACATGCTCCTTACGGGTGCCAAAGCGGAGGCTGCAGGATCCGCAGTCTTCCCCCTCCCTCTCCCTCTTTGGGCCGTACGGGGAATCTCTTCCTCAGAGCTGCTCCCACCACCTTCCTGTCCCTGACGCCAAGATGGGTCAAGGACCTCATCATCTACACTACCCTCTGCCCCCAACTGCTCCTCCTGGGTAGTCTCAGCAGCAGAGCACGCACCAGTAAGTGGCACCTGAGTGTCATCATCAGCTGATGCGGCCTGCGAGGTGGTGACCGGAGCCACTGGCCCACCCGCCTCTTCAGAGGAAGACAGAAAAAGCGGTTGGGCATCACTGCACCCTGCCTCTTCTTCCATTTCTCCAATGCTGCTTGGCTGGCCCCCTGTTTCCAAGCCAAGAGATGATTCAGAGAACAGAAGTAGAGACTGCTCCTGTCCTGGGATCTCTGTCTGCCTGGGCAATTTTGCAGGTGGTGAAGAGACAGATGGCTGCTCTCCAGTGCTCTGTGTCTGAGAGGATGTGGCACTAATGGAAGTTGATGCATTAGCTGCCATCCATCCCACAACGGCTTCAATTTGGTCTTGACGCAGCAGCGGTGTACGGCGCTCGGCGACAAAGCTGCGCATGAACGACTGTTCCCTTGTGAAAGTGGGTGCTGATGACTCACCGGTGCCCGCAGCAGGCACAGAATCCCCACGTCCCCTCCCTGCTCCGCGCCCACGCCCACGCCCACGTGCCTTACTCACTGCCTTCTTCATCTTGGTTGACTGATAAAGATAAGCAGAAAAGTACTAACGGCTTTGTGTGCTTATTCCTGAGCAACTCCTCCTAACAGGTATAAGACACACTAATTTTCTAAAGTGTGGACTAGACTTGAATATGAGCTAATGTGGCCTACACAAATGTAAAGTGGTGTAACTGGTGTGTTTGGTGAACTTTATTATTTATTTATTTTTTTGGGGCTGAACTGACAACGGATAGAGCTGCAGTCACACGGAGACCGTGCAGACAGACGTAAACGGCGCTGCAAGGCCCAAAAACCCTCCTCTACTTTATCCTATGTAGTGTTTTTCCACAAATTAGCTGGAGACGGGTGGAAAGACACTAATAGGATTTTTTTAAATTAATTAGCAGCAGACTACACTACTTGAAAACAAAATGAAAATTGATTTGGCGGTATGACGCAGTGAACAACCCTGAGCTGGAGACAACCAAGCTACGGCTGCTCACAGACTACAGGGCGAGCTGCAGTCACACGGAGACCGTGCAGACAGCCGTAAACGGCGCTGCAAGGCCCAAAAACCCTCCTCTACTTTATCCTATGTAGTGTTTTTCCACAAATTAGCTGGAGACGGGTGGAAAGACACTAATAGGAATTTTTGGAAAAAATGTGCAGCAGCCTGCACTACTTCAAAAAAAAAAAAAAAAAGGACAGTATGAGGCAATGAACCACCCTCCCTGAACTGAATACAACCAGCTATGGATGGCCTATGTGGCTGCACTCAGACTAGAGAGTGGGCTGCACTCACACACACACACAGAGAGACCTTGCAGATCGCTGTGAAAACAGCGCTACAAGGCAAAAGGAAGGTGATTAGTAGGTGAACACAGCGGTTGCTAAATTAGCCTTTGGAAAGCACAAAGAAGCAAATCGCTATCTCTAAACTGTCCCTCAGTCAGCAAACAGCGTCCTGTCACTAACTGAATTCACAGCAGAGTGATCGCAAAATGGCGCCAGCGACTTTTAAACTGCATCATGACATCATTTAAGCAGCCAATCACAGCCTTGCCAGTAGTTTCATGCCCTCCATGCTAAACAGGATGTGCCCACACTTGGAATCTTTCTCATTGGCTGAATTTCTGAATTTTGAATCATGGAACTTCCGATTCCGGTATCCGATACGCGCCAAGTATCGGAATCCCGGTATCGGAATTCCGATACCGCAAGTATCGGCCGATACCCGATACTTGCGGTATCGGAATGCTCAACACTACTCTGGATACATTGATGGCCAGCATTAGAATGACTGAGGAGCAAGGTTAAATAGGATACTCCCACATCCTGATAGGAACAGGTGAACTGAGAAGGCAAAGCTTGCAGGACACCAGTACCACAAGAGACCACCGGGGGAGCCCACGAACCGAATCACAACAATGGGTTAATGTATTGGATGCATGGTCCACACAGGGGACAGCCTGCTAAGTCTGTCTGCAGTCCCTAATTCATGTTGTCCTCAACTGAATAAAGCTGAGCTTCTACCTTCTGCCTCTTATTAACTGCTGTTTTTTTTAAAAATTGGCTGTTCCGGCCTACTAAAGGTGTCTGCCCCTCCCTGGTGTTGTCCTCAACTGAATAAAGCTGAGCTTCTACCTTCTGCCTCTTATTAACTGCTGTTTTTTTAAAAAATTGGCTGTTCCGGCCTACTAAAGGTGTCTGCCCCTGCCTGGTGTTGTCCTCAACTGAATAAAGCTGTGCTTCAACCTTCTGTTCCAAACATACAACAAAAAACTGGTACAGTACAAAAATTGGCCACCAGCTACAAAAACTTTCTCCTGCAAGTAGTTAACTGAAAGGTTTTTTTCCATTGAAAACACAGATATGGCATCCACCGAGTGTTGTCCTGTCGCGTCTTCTTTATATTATTGCCAAGAAGCTGCAACTGAATAAAGCTGTGCTTCAACCTTCTGTTCCAAATTACGATTTTTAAAAATGAAATTGGCTGTTCCGGCCTACTAAAGGTGTCTGCCCCTGCCTGGTGTAGTCCTCAACTGAATAAAGCTGTGCTTCAACCTTCTGTTCCAAATTACGATTTTTAAAAATGAAATTGGCTGTTCCGGCCTACTAAAGGTGTCTGCCCCTGCCTGGTGTTGTCCTCAACTGAATAAAGCTGAGCTTCTACCTTCTGCCTCTTATTAACTGCTGTTTTTAAAAAAAATTGGCTGTTACGGCCTACTAACGGTCTCTGCCCCTCCCTGGTGTTGTCCTCAACTGAACAAAGCGGAGCTTCCACATTCTGGCTTTCGGCCTATACTATCAGATATTAAACTGCATTTGGCCTACTAGTGTGGTTAGGCCCTTGAAACAGTGTCTGCTGCTCTTGGGTTTGCTACTCCACTGAACAAAGCAATGCCGCCTGTTTAGTCCTGTTACCAATTTTGAACTGCATTTAGCCTACTTTATTCTTTGGCCCTATATCTGTTTCCTCCTCATCCTGCCCATTGCCCAGCCACTGCTAGATGAGTCTGCTGGTACATTGACCTAGACCACTACATTCCCCTTGCACTCTACACAGCCAGAATCTGACCCTGCTGAAAGTCAGGTTCCCCTTCCCGCATGTTATACCACCTTACACAGGGACAAAGAGGAAGGTGCAGATGAAAGTGCAGGTTCCTTCATCAGGTGGGGGGGCATACTCGTTGGCGACGTCACTGGCACAGGGCCCCTAAGAGTACGCAAAAGTGTCGCTGCTGGTGGGAGGCGCCCCCGCCATGCAAACACACCGCCGTACTTTGAGGGGCCCTGTGCCAGTGCCAATGCGAACGAGTGGGCCCCCCCTGCTTGCTCAGGATCACAGCACTTGCAACGTTGAAATACTTACCTCTCCCTGCAACACTGCCGTGACGTAGTCCGCATTTCCTGGGCCAACGAAAAACTTGAGCCAGCCCTACTCCCCCCACAACTTTTGCCAAATGACCCCCAATTTCCTATGCCCAACTATTATTATAAAGTTAATTAAGATTGACAAGCTTCAGAAACAAGAATGGATGTTTTTGGCATTAAAATGGGCACTGTAGGTGTTTTCCTGGCCTCCACTCACTGCCGACTATGCTTCCCCATTGACTTGCACTGGGTTTCGTGTTTCGGTCGATCCCCGACTTTTAGCGATAATCGGCTGACTGCACTCAACTCGACTCTGGACAAAGTCGGGTTTCGCAAAACCCGACTCGATCTTAAAAAAATGAAAGTCACTCAACCCTAGTTCCAGCCCTCCAATGTTTCTGAACCTTTTGTGTACCCCATACTTCTGTACCACAAAGAAAACCTCCATGGTTCTCTGCAAAGTGCTTTGATAGGGGATAGCTTTGGAACTGATTTTTTATTTTACGCAAATGTTCACCAATTTGTTTATTCATAGACCGCTCGATGCGTCCAATTTATATTTTATTACTTGAACATTTCAAACAACAAATGACATCTTTTGCGGTGCACGTTAAATGGACTAGAATTAGTGAATTGGATATCTCCCTTGCAGAATCCCATTTGTTTTTGAGCATGCAGCGATTGGCACACTCAGCATTTTTTACATGGGAAAAAACCTTTAAAAGTTAAAGGGGATATACCTTCTTTTCTATCAGCCAGGGGTTCATGAATTGAAAGGGCAATGATACTCCCAAGGTTGTGGGCCTTCTTGAAAATAAAATGAGGATGCATTTGTAAATGTTCTCCAGCCTCCTGTGAAGTCATGTTTAAGACGCCTCTCAAACGAAACGTCACATGAAGTATAATAAAAAAACTCATTCATAGATTAGGTAGATGAGGAGAAGATTAGGGTGTTGTGTGTCATACCTGCCGCCGCCGACGCTGCGGCCGCTTCCTCCGGCGGTCCCTCCCGCTGCATCCATCTCTGTCTACTCCCTGCCTGCTCTTGTCTAGTTCTCTAGTCGCTGCTATTAACCTGTTGCTCCCCTGTGTCCTTCCCTGTCCTTTTCCAGCCTCCTCCGTTCCGTTCCTAGTCTCCCGGCTCCTTCCTTGACAGTCTGTTCATTTACCCTCTTCTCTGCCTTTTCCTGAGCCGTCCCTCTTGGTACCAGCTGTTGCGGTGCTGACTCCCTCGGGCCTGCTCCCCACTATCCCTGTATAGGGGTAGCCCTCCCCCGGGGTCGCTCGTCCTTGGGCACGTCAGTACCGTGACCCAGAGGGTCCACTCTCTCTTCTTGCGTCTCGGACGTCACAGTATAATCAGGCCATGGACCCCGCTGGTACCTCTGCAGCAACTCAGAAGGAGTTGTTGTTTTTACGGGAGAACCAGACCCGGATCATGTCTGTCATGAAGTCCATGGATTCTCGGTTAACTGCCCTTCAGACTTCCGATCCTGGCAACGCTCCCCTGCTGGCGGGACTCCAGCAGGAGCTCGCACAGCAGCGAGATACGCAGTCCCATATCTTAACCTATATGGCATCCGTAGATGACCGTCTACACTCACTGCAGTCTACTGCCGCTGCTTCAGTCTCTCATCGAGATCCCGTACCTCTTCCCCTCCCTCGTTTGGGAAAACCCCCTAGATATAGTGGTGATCCTAAATTGTGTCGGGGTTTTTTGAACCAGTGCCGCCTTCACTTCGAGCTTCTACCCCAGCAGTACCCATCCGATCGTGCTAAGGTGGCCTTTATTGTGTCTCATCTTGAGGGAGAGGCCCTGTCCTGGGTAAACCCTTTGTGGGAGCGGGACGACCCGGTAGTTGCCAGTATACAGATTTTTTTGGACACATTCCGTAGAGTCTTTGATGAGCCCGGACGGCTGGCTTCTACTACTGAGTCCCTCTTTAGCCTCCAACAGGGAAACCTTACTGTTGGACAGTACGCTATCCGTTTTCGGACACTCTCCTCTGAGCTCGGGTGGAATAATGAGGCACTGGTAGGGGCTTTTTGGAGAGGGCTTTCGTCCAAGATTAAGGATGAGCTCGCTGGTCGCGATACTCCTACTACCTTGGAGGATCTCATATCCCTGGCCACGCGTATTGACTTACGCTTCCAGGAACGTTCTCGGGAATTGGTCAGGGAGAGGAGGCCCTTCAGGTCAAACTGGGTACCTGGTCCTTCTCCAAGCAAGTCTTCCGCTTCTCCCATACCTGAACCTATGCAGGTGGACCGAGTTAAGTTATCTGAGCAGCGACGTAAAGAGAGGTTAGCACAAGGTTTGTGTCTTTACTGCAGAGGGGTTAATCATTTTCTGCGCTCCTGTCCAGAGAGGCCGGGAAACTCCTCCACCTAGGCCAGGTAAGGGAGGCTTCCCTAGGTGACCCAAATTCCTCTCTACCATTAACTATTTCAGCTTTGATTTCTTTAGGCCTTGAGCGTAGATCTGTGGAGGCGTATGTGGACTCGGGTGCGGCTGGTAACTTCATTCGTGAGGAGGAGGTGAACAAACTTCAGATACCAGTAGTCACTTTGGAGACTCCGCGTGTTATTTCTGCAGTAGACGGCAAACTCTTACCGGACCCTATCACCATGGTTACTCTCGAGTTGGAGATGCAGATTGGAGCCCTACACCGGGAGAGGATTGCCTTCTATGTTTTGCCCAATCTGTCTCATGCCCTGCTCTTGGGTCTGCCCTGGCTCAGATCGCACGAGCCAGTCCTTGATTGGCGCTATGGAGAAGTACTCCGCTGGGGTCATGGTTGTCATGAACATTGCCTACAGCCCGTCTCGCGTCCGGATCTTCCTCAAGCAGTCGCCAATCTTCCCAGTCTTCCTGCGGCCTATCACTCGTTTGCCGATGTTTTTGATAAAAAGGAGGCGGAGTCCCTTCCACCACATCGAACCTATGACTGTCCTATCGAGCTTATTCCCGGAGTTACCCTTCCCAAGGGTAGAACATATCCACTGTCTCCGGCGGAGACTTTAGCTATGTCTGAGTACATCAAAGAGAATTTGGCTAAAGGATTCATCCGGAAGTCCTCTTCTCCAGCTGGAGCTGGTTTTTTCTTCGTCCGGAAGAAGGATGGGTCTCTCCGGCCTTGTATTGACTACCGAGGTCTAAATGCCGTCACGGTCAAAAATAGATATCCTCTTCCGCTGATTCCTGAACTCTTCGACCGATTGAGAGGTGCTCGAGTCTTTTCCAAACTCGATCTGAGAGGGGCCTATAATTTGGTTCGAATTCATGCTGGAGACGAGTGGAAGACCACCTTTAACACTCGGGATGGTCATTATGAATACCTCGTCATGCCCTTTGGTCTCTGCAACGCTCCAGCAGTCTTCCAGGAGTTCGTAAATGAGATCTTCCGTGACCTATTGTATTCCTGCGTGGTGGTATACCTTGACGACATCCTTATTTTCTCGCCCGACCTGTCCTCCCATAGGAAGAGTGTCCGTCTGGTCTTGCAACGACTCCGGGAGAATCGTCTTTATGCCAAAATCGAGAAGTGTTTGTTTGAACAGACTTCCTTGCCCTTCTTGTGGTATATTATTTCTGACGTGGGGTTGAAGATGGATCCAGAGAAGTTGTCTGCCGTACTCAAGTGGCCCCGTCCCTTGGGAGTTAAGGCCATCCAACGGTTTTTGGGCTTTGCAAATTATTATAGACAATTCGTTCCACATTTCTCCTCTGTGACCAAGCCTCTCGTTGCCCTTACCCGGAAAGGTGCGAAGCCTCATGTTTGGCCTCCGGAGACGGAGGACGCCTTTCTTGCCTTAAAACAGGCCTTTGTTTCTGCTCCAGTTCTTCATCGACCAGTGGCCAGCAGGCCCTTCTTCCTTGAGGTGGATGCCTCCTCTACGGGAGCCGGAGCGGTACTCTCCCAGAAATCACTCTCCGGACGTCTGGTTCCTTGTGGATTCTTTTCAAAGTCATTTTCTCCCGCGGAATGCAATTATTCAATTGGAGACCGAGAGTTGCTGGCTATAAAGATGGCCCTACAAGAGTGGCGTCATCTCTTGGAGGGGGCCATTCATCCCTTTATGATTTTCACTGACCACAAGAACTTAGCCTACATTCAATCCGCTCAGAGACTCAATTCCAGGCAAGCCAGATGGTCTTTGTTCTTTTCTCGTTTTGATTTTAAACTTCATTTTCGCCCCGGAGTTAAGAATACTAAAGCGGATGCACTTTCCCGGTCCTTACAATCTCCTGAGATAGAAGAGGATCCCTCACATATCATTGATCCCGCCAGACTCTTGGTAGCTCCTTCAAATCTCCTCTCGGTCCCACCTGGCAAGATCTTCGTCCCGTGTGACAAGAGAACTGAGGTTTTGCGTTGGGGACATTCTTCCAAGATTGCCAGACATGTCGGTACCAAGAAGACTCTTGCTCTTCTTTCCCGGTATTACTGGTGGCCTTCTCTTCGACAAGACACTTCGGATTTTGTAGCCTCATGCATGACTTGTGCTAAAAACAAAGTACCTAGAGAGTTGCCTTCTGGTCTCTTGCATCCTTTACCCATACCCGAAGCTCCTTGGCAAAAAATAGCCATGGATTTCATTACGGATCTGCCTCGTTCCTCTGGGTGCACAACCATCTTTGTGGTGGTAGACCGGTTCTCCAAGATGGCCCATTTCGTTCCCTTGCCTGGATTACCTTCTGCTCCGGAATTGGCAAGAGTCTTCATCCATCAGATCTTCAGATTACATGGTCTTCCTCAGCGAATCGTGTCCGATTGAGGGGTCCAGTTTACTTCCAGATTCTGGAGAGCTCTCTGTAAGCTCTTAGGCATCTCTCTGGATTTTTCTTCCGCTTACCATCCTCAGACCACTGGGCAAGTAGAACGAATAAATCAAGTTTTGACTTCCTACCTACGCAATTTTACCAATGCCCATCATGATGATTGGGTGACCCTTCTTCCTTGGGCTGAGTTTGCCCATAACAATCATGCCAGTGAGGCTACTTCCAAATCTCCGTTCTTTGTGGTCTCTGGTCTGAATCCGGGAGTACCTCTTCCTATGTCTTCCTCTTCGGGTGTCCCTGCTGCAGATGCTCTTTCTTCTGAGTTTTCCCAAGTTTGGAAGGAGACCAGGGAGGCCCTCGTACGGGCCGCGGATCTAATGAAGAGACATGCTGACAAGAGAAGGAGAGATCTTCCTCCATATCGTCCTGGTGACAAGGTCTGGCTATCGACCAAACATATTCGCTTGAAGATTCCCTCATACAAGTTGGGCCCCCGATACATCGGTCCCTTCGAGATCTTGGGTCGTATTAACAACGTGGCTTATAAATTGAGGTTGCCGGCTTCGCTCCGAGTCCCTAACGTCTTCCATGTCTCGCTTTTGAAACCTCTCATCCTTAATCGATTTTGCCCAGCACCGCTTGACTCCCCTCAGCCTCTTGGCGTCGATAATGATTTTGAAGTAAGAGATATTTTGGCTATGAAGAAGGTTCGAGGAAGAGTCTTCTATCTTATTGATTGGAAGGGATTTGGTCCTGAGGAGAGGTCTTGGGAACCTAGGGAGAATATTAACGCTCCACGGATTCTGAAAAGATTCTTGACTAACCTTGGTAGAGGGGGTCTTAGAAGGGGGGGTACTGTCATACCTGCCGCCGCCGACGCTGCGGCCGCTTCCTCCGGCGGTCCCTCCCGCTGCATTCCTGTTCATCATCCCGGGCGTCGCGCCGTTACCTCGGTCCCTCTCCCGGCTGCTCGGGGTCTTCGGCGTGGCGCCCATGCTTCCTCCTTCCTCCGGCCGGCACCTGCTCCGCACATGCGCCTTAGGTCGTGGGCGCGCGCCCTCCCCTCTTTTTAACTCCTTCCGCGTCCTCGCTGGTTCAAGCTTCTCCTATCAGGTGACTTCTTGGGCTTTATCAGGCGTCCTCTCCATAATGGAGGCGCCTGATTATTGTGTGCTTTTGTGCTCAGTGTTAGGCCTTGTTCTCTGTCTACTCCCTGCCTGCTCTTGTCTAGTTCTCTAGTCGCTGCTATTAACCTGTTGCTCCCCTGTGTCCTTCCCTGTCCTTTTCCAGCCTCCTCCGTTCCGTTCCTAGTCTCCCGGCTCCTTCCTTGACAGTCTGTTCATTTACCCTCTTCTCTGCCTTTTCCTGAGCCGTCCCTCTTGGTACCAGCTGTTGCGGTGCTGACTCCCTCGGGCCTGCTCCCCATTATCCCTGTATAGGGGTAGCCCTCCCCCGGGGTCGCTCGTCCTTGGGCACGTCAGTACCGTGACCCAGAGGGTCCACTCTCTCTTCTTGCGTCTCGGACGTCACATTGTGTAATACAGCTCATTACAAAAGTGGTTAGGATGTACAGATGGATAGTAAGTACATATTAGGTGCCGGACCACCACTTTAAGAAAAGAGTTGAGCTGCAATATCAGACTCAGCCGCACGGCTCAGGAGATTTCTAGATCTGCAGAAAATGAGTTGCAGTGCATCATAGACTCCTGTAGCCTCTTTACTCTCAGAGTATAAACATTTTTAAATCAACTGTCCAGACTCTTGGCCCTTTATTTTGGGCCTTAAAACAGGATAGGTTAACAGTTGGTAGGGATTAAAAAAAAAAACCCCTAGCCATTATTACCCCACTGCTCGTATTCCTGACTTTGGATTACAATAATAGTTTATCACCAACTGTGCCCATCTATTGTATGCATTAAGACAATTCTGGCATCTAATATTGGTGCCACAGGGAAAATGATCAACAGATGGCAAACTGAAAAGACTTTCATGCGCCAGACCTATAAAGATCAGCTCACATACTAAAGTGATTGCTTTTTACATTGTTGTATTTACAGAGTGAAAGTCTAAAGCATAAATGTAATTACAAATGCTTGTTGGATGCTTACCCCAATCACATTCGTAGTTAAGCATCCAAAGGACATCAGCATTGGCATCTCAACACAATGGCAATTACAACCATCGGCTGTGATGGCAGCTGCAGAATAGCCCTATTTGAAGCAGTGCTCTAAGGGTACCGTCACACAATGCCATTTTTATCGCTACGACGGCACGATCCGTGACGTCGCAGCGTCGTATGATTATCGCTCCAGCGTCGTAGACTGCGGTCACACTTTGCAATCACGGCGCTGGAGCGATGCCGAAGTCCCCGGGTAACCAGGGTAAACATCGGGTTACTAAGCGCAGGGCCGCGCTTAGTAACCCGATGTTTACTGTGGTTACCAGCGTAAACGTAAAAAAACCAAACAGTACATACTTACATTCCGGTGTCTGTCCCCCGGCGTTCTGCTTCTCTCCACTGTGTAAGCACCATAGCCGGAAAGCACGGCTGGCCGGCGCTCACAGTGCAGAGAAGCTGAGACGCCAGAGGACAGACACCGGAATGTGAGTATGTACTGTTTGTTTTTTTTTACGTTTACGCTGGTAACCACGGTAAACATCGGGTTACTAAGCGCGGCCCTGCGCTTAGTTACCCGATGTTTACCCTGGTTACAAGCGAACACATCGCTGGATCGGTGTCACACACAACGATCCAGCGATGTCAGCGGGTGATCAAGCGACGAAAGAAAGTTCCAAACGATCTGCTACGACGTACGATTCTCAGCAGGGTCCCTGATCGCTGCTGCGTGTCAGACACTGCGATATCGTAACGATATCGCTAGAACGTCACGAATCATACCGTCATAGCGATCAAAATGGCACTGTGTGACGGTACCCTTAGTCACCACCAGTTCAAACAGCTATACAGTGACTCTTTGAAACAATCTGTCTTAAAGTTCCCTGCACAAGGGAACAAGGGCTGTGGACATTTAATTTTCATAATTGGTGACTCAGACATTCCTGATTACTGAAGCTCATGACAGGTAAAACTTAACCAGTCATCAGATGCATCAGATACAACTGTGGTGCCCAATACAAGAACTGTATTTTTGGAACTTCACACTAAGAATGTCAGTGGTCCAGCAGCAACCCACAAACTGAATGTGCAAAACTAAGCAGGAGGGGTGTAAGGAATGTAATCACTAGGTTCTACAGCAGCCAGTTCTGATAGATGGATCTGTGCTTAGTGGATGACTGAAAAATGCTGCCTACTCTATAATTTGGCGAGTGACAGATATCAGTATGGCGCTATATTCTAGAGTTTGGTGCTAGTAAAATGATTTCCAGTGCAGAGTAATGATAATACTACAGCATACAATGAAATGTAAATGGGTTTTCCAGTTTTGGAAAACTTCTGTTGCTTGGCTGAAGTTAGCTTTTTTTTGTTTTTTTTAAACTATGCTTTTACTTACCCTGTCATACGGGGGTGAAAGCTGACACCCTGCAGCAATGCCCACGATGAGGGCCTTTAACACCTCTGATGCCGCTATCAATAGTGACAGCGACATTGATGTGCATTTCACATGGAGGGAACTGCCTCTTGGCTCCCATTTTCACAATGCGAAGGTCACCCAGGGATGGTGGCCTGTAAGCTCCTGCTCAGAGCAGGATCTGACACGCTTACTCCCTGCCACTGATGCACTGATATAATGTCCTGCAGAGCAAAAGCATCGCAGAGCATTAGATCAGCAATCAGAGCAGGGAAAGTAAAAAAATAAATAAAAAAGTTTTACAAATTTAAATTTTTTTTTTAAACAATTCACAAAATACTTTAAAAAAGGAAAAATATTAATGCAATAAATACATTTTTTTAATGTAAAAACAAAAATAGATAAGAAAAGTACACATATTTGGTATTGGACTGACCCGAACTATAAAACAAACTTTCCCACTAATTAACTCTATTAGTAAACATCGCAAAAAAAGCAACGCAAAAAACAATGCCCTATCATCATACCACTGAATAAAAAGTGGAATAAAATGCGATTAAAAACACAAATGTAAATAAAAATACTATGTATGAAAACATCATCTTGTCCAGCAAAAGGCAAGCTACAATAAAGCTACGTCAGCGGAAAAATAAAAAAGTTATAGCTCTCAGAATAAAGTGAAGCAAAAATAATTATTTTTTTCTATGAAATAGTTTCAATTGTGTAAAAGCACTAAACAAATGTAGCACAAAAAGAGGACTTAAAGATCCTCCAAAAATTCATAAAATACTAGCAAAAACTCTGTATTCTGTAATTCTAAAATATAAATGTTATATGTAATTATTCATTTGGAAGATGATACATTAATTAAACATCTTGGCAAATAATAAAATGTATTTCATTTTTACTTTCACAACGGGATTAAGCGATGAATGCAATGCTGGTCCACATGGTATAACCTATTATTTTAAGCAGCAGTGACTTTCCCACTGCCTGTGTACTGTATGCTGTTCCAGTACATCTATATGACTGTATAATTTTCTTTATTAAAACCAATACAGCGGAATAATACATCTTAACCAAATAATGAATAACAGCAAGACTTCCACAAGAAAAAGATGAAGTGATTATGCACTAATAAAATAGTTATATTTTCAGGAATTAAACATATATATTTTATGCCAACTCTCCATCATTCCATAGAAATCTTTTTTAATATTGAGATAAACCAGTATTATCTAGAGATACCTAGTCCATTACTGAATATAATTTTATAGAAAGTTACAACTTTTAAATGGGAACTATACTTTCAATAGTAAAGGCAGGGGCTTTGATAGGGTCAGAAAAAATAGGAGACCCAAGCTCCAAAACTAGCAAAACTACCAGCCTGACCACCACCAGCATGATCAGGCACATGGCAGCAAAGCACCCGACTTTGTGGGCTGAACCCCAGGGTCCAGGAACAGTGCCTGCTGGTGACTCCATTGCTTCTTCCACTGTTGTGCGTGCAAGCCAATCATCTCAAGCCAATCTTCTGTCCATGGTGCATGCGAAGATGCTTCCTGCCCTGCACCTGTCATTGCACACACTCAACTAGCACCATCATCAAACACGTCCATGTCCTTGTCCCAGCACAGCGTTCAGTTATCCATACCCCAGTCCTCGGAATGCAAGCACAAATGCACAACCAACGCCCCACAGACCACCATACTAAATTCACACATTTCACGACTGCTTGCACTTGAAATGTTGCCTTTTAAGCTCATGGAGATGGAAGCTGATGGCAGCGACCGTCCCTCGGTACTCAGTCCCCAGTCGCCACTATTTCTCCTAGTGTGCCGTCCCAACATTACACAAGTATGTGTCTTACAACATTAGCCGTGCGCTCAACAATGCAGTTACTGGGAAAGTCCACCTACCACAGACACATGGACAAGTGCTTGTGGGCAGGGACGGTAAATCTCGCTGATGGCACACTGGGTTAACATAGTGGAAGCCGGGACCCAGTTGGACCTTGGGATGGAACACATCCTCCCGATGCCGAGGATTGCAGGCCCTAGGTCAATCAGAGTTGTCCCCTCAGTTTGCAGCTCCTGCACCTCTTCCTCCTCTTCAGCCTCCATTTCCGATATGACCACATCAGTCACAAGCTGGAAGCACTGCCTCAGCCAAGCGGCAACAAGCTGTGCTGAAGCTAATATGCTTAGGTCACAAATCGCACAATGCTCAAGAGTTGTGGACAGTTCTGAAAGAGCAGGCAGATCTGTGGCTGATACCACTAAACTTACAGCCAGGCATGGTCATGTGTGACAATGGTCATAACCTGGTTGTGACTTTGAGGCAAGGCGAGCTCATGCACGTAGAATGCCTGGCCCATGTGCTTAACCTCGTGGTTCAGCGGTTTCTCAAAACCTTCCCAGAGCTTCCAGATCTGCTTGTCAAAGTACGCCGCCTGTATGCCCATTTTAGAAAGTCAGCTACAGCTTCAGCTGCCCTTGCTGTGCTTCAGCTACATTTTCAGCTTCCGGCTCACCAACTGATGTGATGTCCCCATGCGTTGGAACTCTACACTGCTGATGTTGAGAATGATTTGTGAGCAGAATAGGGCAGTTGTTGACTACCAGCATCAACAAGGCCATCTGTATTCAGTTCAGACTCCACACATAAGACCTCAGGAGTGGACATGGATGTCAGACATATGTACCATCCTCCAAAATTTTGAGGACTCCACCAAGATGGTGAGCGGCGATGATGCCATAACTAACATCACCATCCCACTTCTCTGTCTTCTCAAATGCTCTCTGCTCACAATCAAAGAGGATGCATTGCAGGAGGAGCACGATAAGATGGAGAAAGGAACCATACAGGGTGATTACACACAGCCCAGCCTCATCTCATCCCAATTTGTAATCGGTCACAATTAGGAAGAGGAGGTGGAAGAACATGAGCTAGTTTTATGTGCTATAGACGGTACTACCTGCCCCCATCTGTCATACCGTCTGTTCAGCATGGATGGCCTGAGGACAGGTACCCTTGCATTCTCAAAATTTTATGTGACAGTCATTACTGGTTGGTGACACTTCTACAAGGAGAACTTTCTATCTCTTATGCTCGAGGTGGACAGGTCTACTTAAATGGGGAAGTACCAGAAGGCCCTTTTTGCAGAATTGTTAAAAAAATTCCCATCTGAAAACGCTGTCAGCATAGGTCACAGTTCTTTGGACAACCAAGGAGTACAGGTGAGAGAGACACAACTCCAATTCAGCAGAGGCAGGGGAACACTGTCAAAGTTCTGGGAGAGTTTTCTCAGACCCTCTAACTGCACAGGCCCTGAGGCACGGGGTGCTATCACAAGAAGTGAAAAGTTTGGGAAGATGCTGAGGGAGTAGCTTGATGACTGTACCAATGTCCTCTGTGACTCCTCTGTGCCTTATAATTATTGGGTATCCAAGCTGGACATGTAGCATGAACTGGCTCTTTACGCTTTGGAGGTCCTGGCCTGCCCTGTAGCTAACATTTTGTCAGAGCGAGTTTTAAGTGCTGCTGGTAGAATTATAACTGATAAGCGCATCTGCCTGTCAACTGAAAATGCTGACTGGCTGACTCTTATAAAAATGAATAATTGCTGGATTGGGCCAGAGTTCTCAACACCACCAAATGATAACAGCATAACATAAACTCTTTGTGAGGTGTATTCCCATGCACCTCTTCACACCCACACATGGGTATACGCTTCCTGATTTTGGCTATTTGCTGTTGTCCTCTTCCTTCTCTTCATCCTCTTCATCCACCATCACTATATCACCAGAGTGACCGTGGTCTGTGATGCAACACCCACATAATTTTTGTAAAGGGTGCTTATGATGCCCATAACAAAAGTGTTTTATACAGTATGTTCATGTATATTCACCAGGGGTAAATGTTTGTCAGCCCATACACTTAGTGCATGGACACTACAAGTATAGCAGACCCGCTCCTTTCTAATCAAAACTTTTTTTATGAGGCCCTCCTCCATGTCTCTTCCAAGGGGCATTGGAGTGCCTCCAAAATTTTTGGCAGCCTTTGCATTCACTGCAAAGGCAAACAGTATGGCAGACCCACTTCCTAAGAATTGGAACATTGTTTTCAGGAGGCCCTCTTGTACTTATATTCAAAGTGGTATTGGGGTGCATCTAAATTTTTGGAAGCTCTTGCATTAATTGCATAGAAAACAGTATTGGAGACCCACTTCCTACTAATGGGAACATTGTTTTCAGGAGGCCCTCCTGTACATCTCTTCAAAGGGTATTGGGGTGTGTCTAAATTTTTGGCAGCTCTTGCATTCACTGCATAGGCAAACAGTATGTGAGACCCACTTCCTAAGAACGGGAACATTGTTTTCAGGAGGCCCTCCTGTACATCTCTTCAAAGGGATTTTGGGGTGTGTCTAAATTTTGGGCAGGCCTTGCATTCACTGCATAGGCAAACAGTATGAGAGACCCACTTCCTAATAATTTGAACATTGTTTTCTGGAGGCCTTCCTGTATGTCTCTTCAAAGGGGTATTGGGGTGTGTCTAAATTTTTGGCAACTCTTGCATTCACTGCATAGGAAAATAGTATGGGAGACCCACTTCCTAAGAATGGGAACATTGTTTTCAGGAGGCCCTCCTGTGCGTCTCTTCAAAGGGGTATTATGGTGCTTACAAATTTTGGGCAGGCCTTGCGTTCACTGCATAGGCAAACAGTATGGGAGACCCACTTCCTAATAACGTAAACATTGTTTTCTGGAGGCCTTCCTGTACATCTCTTTAAAGTGGTATTGGGGTGTGTCTAAATTTTTGGCAACCTTTGCATTCACTGCATAGGAAAATAGTATGGGAGACCCACTTCCTAAGGATGGGAAAAAAATTTTCAGGAGGCCCTCCTGTACGTCTCTTCCAAGGGGTATTGGGGTGCGTCTAAATTTTTGTCAGTTCTTGCATTCATTGCATAGGAAATCAGTATGGGAGACCCACTTCCTAAGAATGGGAACATTGTTTTCTGGAGGCCTTCCTGTACGTCTCTTCAAAGGGGTTTTGGAGTACGTCTAAATTTTGGGCAGGCCCTGCATTCACTGGATAGGCAAACAGTATGGGAGACCCACTTCCTAATAATGGGAACATTGTTTTCAGAATGCCCTCCTGTACTTTTCTTCAAAGAGGTTTTGGGGTGCGTCTAAAATTTGGGCAGGTCTTGCATTCACTGCATAGGTAAACAGTATGGAAGACCCACTTCTAATAATGGGATAATTGTTTTCAGCAGTCGCTTCTGTACGTCTCTTCATAGGGGTTTTGGGGTGCATCTAAATTTTTGGCTGCTCTTGCATTGACCGCATAGTCAAAAAGTATGAGAGACCCACTTCCTAAGAATGGGAATATTGCTTTCAGGAGGCCCTTCTGTATGTCTCTTCAAAGGGGCATTGGGGTGCATCTGAATTTTGGGCAGGCCTTGCAGTCACTGCATAGGCAAACAGTATGGGAGACCCAGTTCCTAATAATGAGAACATTGTTTTCAGGAGGCCCCCCTGTATGTCTCTTCAAAGGGTTTTGAGGTGTGTCCTAATTTTTGGCAGCCCTGTCACTCACTGTATATGAAATAACAGTATAGGAGACCTACTGTTTAATAATGGGAACAACAAATCATAGCCGGCTGAGTGATCTCTAAGAATAGTGAGGGCTGAGTGCTGGCCCTTTAAGAATAGTAAAGGCCACCTAATGACCCTATAAAAATATGCTTTGCAACTTTCAGAGTCCCTCCTTGCTAAACAAATCAGGATGAGTCTGATGATGTGTCAAACACCACATGGACAGATAAGGTTGTAAAATGTTAAAATTACATTTCCCAGTGAATGCATTTTTCTTGATTGAAAGCAATGCGAAAGTTCAAAAACACATTAAAAATGCTATGTGTGAACATAGCCCAAGGTATGGAGGAGCATTTTTGTTTCTGGTTATTTGTTTTGCCTTATATACAAGTCATAAGTCATTACCCTGGAAAGGATGTTCCTTAACATATTTCCAGGAAAATCCATTTTGGTTTAGTTTTGTATGTCTTATTGTGAGTCTGGAAAAGTGGCGTAACACTTTGACAACATTGTTCACAGCACTGACCTGGGAGTCAGAAATGCTTCCAGGGATCTTCCCCATGCTGTTCCCATGTCTTTTGAGCACTGTTCCCATCGATTTCTGCAATTTCTTGTCCCTATAAAGACCGCCGGAGAGCCGCGGTAAAAATGCTTGAGATTTCCATAGAGTTACATTGGGCTCGTTGCTTGGGTAGAGCTCCAGAGCATTCCAATTTGCTCGACCCGAGCAATGAGTACCCGAGCAGTTTAGTGCTAGCCCATCATTAGTTATCACATTCCCTAATAACTCAGTGTGGTATTAAGTTTATTCGAAAGCAAAAGGTCACTGGTTCAAATCGAGGAGCAGCTATGAAGATTTCCCAAGAAAAGAGAAACTGCATCATCCAGCTCATCAATAGCAATCTCATGGCAAGAACATTGCCATACTGGCAATAAATAGAAACATTGATTCCAGAGGCTCAACACTCTCCAAGAAAATTAATGCACTTAACTGATGAGCAAGCAAGTGTGTAATTAAACACAACAATAAGTTTGACGTAACCCGTGCTCCGTGCTGGAAAAAGTCTGTATCCCTTAGAGTCGTGGATTACATTCTATGTGCACTGGTCCAATAGTCTTTAGAACAAGGCCAGCTCCTCACAATTTCCTTTACACTTTACAAATTTATGGGTGTAATGTTAAAAATGTGGAAAAGTTCATGGGGTTTGCATATTTTTTCAAGGCAACATAGTCACGTATTAATTAGTTGATTTTGTTGTTGGCCCTAAGTCGTGGGACAAAAAAAGAGGTTAAAGATTCAGGTTTCATTATCAGAGAGGCCAGTTATTGAGTTTTGCTATAAGTTCCCTATGGTTACTTTGACAGCATATACTGTATGAAGTTTCAGACAGAAGTGGCTTACTTACTTACCCCTCCCTTGATTCCTACCTAATTGGCTTTATAAACCTATATTGTACCCAGACCTATGATTTACCATAAAAAGCATGTGATCTACATTTCTTTTAAACATGATGGAGAGAGGAGGCCCAGTGGTTGCTTGGTGATGATAGAAGACTTGTGCAAAAGAGGTATATAACTTAAATATACATTATTGAATAATTAATGGGTTTTAAATATGTTTGGCTCACATGTCCATTGTTAGATTGAACTACATCAAGTGAAATTTAAACAGGTTTTCCGTTTTCAGAATACACCTGTCCCTAGGCACAGTTTGCTTAGAAAAAAATACAGTGATTTTCTAAACATCCCAGATCCAAGCGCTGAGTCTAAATCATTGTTCCCCATATCTGTTATTGCTTGCAGCATAAATGTCAGGTTGACAGAGCAGCAACTAACATTGACCTTAGTAGCTCTGAGCAGCTCGTGCTGTCTACTTAGTCAGTCATTGAGCTCACTGATTGGCTGCTGTGCTGTTGATGTGCCATCAGTGCTTCAGACAGTAACAGACAACCAGAGTGGGAGCCTCTGGTCAAAACGCATTGGTTTTGCTGACTTGTTTTGTCTATGCTTACAGTATGTTCATAAAATAAAGTTGAAGGGCTCTTACTCACTCACACAAGGAGTGAGTTAGAGAGCTAAAAAAGAGAGGGTCAGTACAGTACAATTTTTCATTTTTTAGAAACTGCGCCTGGAGAGAGAGGTTTTCTGAAAATAAAAAAACCCTTTAATATAGGCTTAAAGTTGATAAGATTGTAGGGTGTTTTTCCGCACATGTAGCATGATTGGTTGCAGGTGCCTCATGTCCATATGACTGAATCATGACATACAGGACTGATCTCTGTACTTCCTGCTCTGGCTGTTCAGGCATGTGACCACTGCAAATAATGACTTGGCTATAGATTGATGCATGGCATGTAAATTAGATCGTCTACAGCTCCCACTCCCATGAAAACATCAACATCTGACATTAATCTTATGTGTATGGACAATTTGCGTGTATACTATGTACATTTAGTATAGACAAAAAGTTTGGACACACATTCTCATTTAAAGATTTTTCTGTATTATCATGACTATGAAAATTGTAAATTCACACTGAAGGCATCAAAACTATGAATTAACACATGTGGAATTATATACTTAACAAAAAAGTGTGAAACAACTGAAAATATGACTTATATTCTAGGTTCTTCAAAGTAGCGACCTTTTGCTTTGATGACTGCTTTTCACACTGTTGGCATTCTCTTGATGAGCTTCAAGAGGTAGTCACCAGGAATGGTCTTCCAACAATCTTGAAGGAGTTCCCAGAGATGCTTAGCACTTGTTGGCCCGTTTACCTTCACTCTGCTGTACAGCTCACCCCAAACCATCTCAATTGGGTTCAGGTCTGGTGACTGTGGAGGCCAGGTAATCTGGCGTAGCACCCCATCACTCTCCTTCTTGGTCAAATAGCCCATACACAGCCTGGAGGTGTGTTTGGGGTCATTGTCCTGCTGAAAAATAAATGATGGTCCAACTAAACGCAAACCTGATGGAATAGCATGCCGCTGCAAGATGCTGTGGTAGCCATGCTGGTTCAGTATGCCTTCAATTTTGAATAAATCCCCAACAGTGTCACCAGCAAAGCACCCCCACACCATCACACCTCCTCCTCCATGCTTAACGGTGGGAATCAGGCATGTAGAGTCCATCCGTTCACCTTTTCTGCGTCGCACAAAGACCCGGTGGTTGGAACCAAAGATCTCAAATTTGGACTCATCAGACCAAAGCACAGATTTCCACTGGTCTAATGTCCATTTCTTGTGTTCTTTAGCCCAAACAAGTCTCTTCTGCTTGTTGCCTGTCCTTAGCAGTTGTTTCCTAGCAGCTATTTTACCATGAAGGCCTGCTGCACAAAGTGTCCTCTTAACAGTTGTTGTAGAGATGTGTCTGCTGCTAGAACTCTCTGTGGCATTGACCTGGTCTCTAATCTGAGCTGCTGTTAACCTACGATTTCTGAGGCTGGTGACTCGGATAAACTTATCCTTAGAAGCAGAGGTGACTCTTGGTCTTCCTTTCCTGGGGCGGTCCTCATGTGAGCCAGTTTCTTTGTAGTGCTTGATGGTTTTTGCAACTGCACTTGGGGACACTATCAAAATGTTCCCAATTTTTCAGACTGACTAATCTTCATTTCTTAAAGTAATGACGGCCACTCGTTTTTCTTTACTTAGCTGCTTTTTTCTTGCCATAATACAAATTCTAACAGCCTATTCAGTAGGACTATCAGCTGTGTATCCACCAGACTTCTGCACAACACAACTGATAGTCCCAACCCCATTTATAAGGCAAGAAATTACACTTATTAAACCTGACAGGGCACACCTGTGAAGTGAAAACCGTTCCCAGTGACTACCTCTTGAAGCTCATCAAGAGAATGCCAAGAGTGTGCAAAGCATTCAAAGCAAAAGGTGGCTACTTTGAAGAACCTAGAATATAAGACATATTTTCAGTTGTTTCACATATTTTTTGTTAAGTATATAATTCCACATGGGTTAATTCATAGATTTGATACCTTCAGTGTGAATTTTCAATTTTCATAGTCATGAAAATACAGAAAAATCTTTAAATGAGGTGTGTCCAAACTTTTGGTCTGTACTGTACATCGATTTGTTATTTACCTATATGTATTTCCAATTTAAATTTTCCAAATTGCTCATAGTCAACAGAAACTTGGACAAGTTAATTTAACTGAACTGTATTGTTGAGCGAATAAATAAATATATTCCACTGTTTCCTTCTCCCTTTTCAATCCAGACAGGGACTGCTGATTAGAAAGAAGCAGGGATTTAAATTGTTTATTTTTTGGTACTTTATAAACTTGTGGCAGTGATATAAATAAAATATATATGAAATATTGCCTGCAATGTAAGTGGCATAATAACGTTGCAGATTTTACTACAGAATCACATACAACAGTAAATAAAAATATGGAAAACATGAAATTGGAAACTTCTTTTGATGTTTTGGAATGCTGCTTCAAACTGAATTCAAAATGCATTAAAAAGTAAAGAGCTAGAGGACCAAACAGGATGATATTACTGATTATAACACATTGGCACCTAGTTCACAAATCACTTTTTTTCTTAACCTGTTAGTGAATAAATTTGTATGCTGTATGCAAGGAATGGAAAGACTGCTAAGAAGTTAACTATTTCTCTGATACAAATACAGGCAAACACTGATTCTAGCTTTCCTACTGCCTGAGGCAAAAATTGAAATTGTGCTCCTTCCCATAGTGCAACATAAGTCTGCCATAACTAAATGCAATACTGCATTGTTTTGGGGTTTTGCTTTTATAATATTCATTGTATGGTAAAAATGACCTGCAAACATGATTGTCCAGGTCAGTGTGATTACAATGATATTTCAGTTAGAAAAAAGGTAAAATAAAAATTGTAAAAAGATTAAGTTGTTAAAAAAATGAATTGGCCAGGTAAATTTTCTGAGACCTGTACATTTTATTTTCTGCCCATAGAGCTGTGTGAGGGCTAGCATTTTTGCTAAGACAACTGACATTGTCATTGACATCAATTTGGGTTAGATACAATGTATGTACCAAAAAATTACACCCACAGAAAACTCATTTTATGAAAACCAAGGTATTTACTTTGAAAAAAAAAAACTAACTACAATTTTACTGTTTTCTGTTAAATTTGTCCTAGATTTTGTGAGGTTAAAGGGGTTGTACTTGGAATATCATTTATCACAGGAAGGGGAAATGTGGTGGCTGGAATGGTGAGTATTTTTTTTATTTATTCCATGTCTATTACCTTCTGGGGTCTGGATAGAGAGCCCAAATCAAAATAAAGAACATTTGAAACACTTTGATGCAAATCAAATTTCCTAATCAAATTTGCAGAATTTCAATTTTGTTAGATTCACTCATCAATAATTAATACCATTAATAGTGTATTCTAGTGTATCATCAGCATTTTTCCCTGGTTTCATACATTAGAGTAATGAAATGTATTTGCTTTCCCATAAGATTCACTTTTTCCTTTCTTATTATGTTGTATAATTTTGTTTAATCAGTAGCTTCTGGCACATAAACCATTTTTTTTATTAAAAAGAAGTAGACGATGGAATGAGATTGCAACTTATTCCAACGTACAATTAATTTTAGTATGCAAGTAAACACACTAAATAATTATAACTTCAGCTAGTCTTTTGATTAGCATTTAGATGGCTGTGTGTATATTAAAAAGGTGCAAATAATTAACTTTGCTTAATTTTAAGATTTTTGTTAAAATACATAAGACAATGAATCATCAGTTTTAATTTAATTTTTAGAAATTTAAAAACTGTACTTTAACCCCTTCCTGACGTCGGACGGGATAGTACATCCGACGTCAGGTCCCCTGCTTTGATGCAGGGCTCCGCGGTGAGCCTGCATCAAAGCCGGGACATGTCAGCTGTTTTGAACAGCTGACATGTGCCCGCAATAGTGGCGGGTGAAATTGTGATTCACCCGCCGCTATTAACTAGTTAAATGCCGCTGTCAAACGCAGACAGCGGCATTTAACTACCGCATCCGGCCAGGCGGGCGGAAATGACGTCATCGCCGACCCCCGTCACATGATCGGGGGTCGGCGATGCTTCAGTATTGTAACCATAGAGGTTCTTGAGACCTCTATGGTTACTGATCGCCGGTAACTGTGAGCGCCACCCTGTGGTCGGCGCTCACAGCACACCTGATTTTCTGCTGCATAGCAGCGATCTGATGATCGCTGTTATGTAGCAGAGGCAATCGAGTTGTGCCTGCTTCTAGCCTCCCATGGAGGCTATTGAAGCATGGCAAAAGTAAAAAAAAAAAATTAAAAAAAATGTGAACAAAATAAAAAAAAATAAAAGTTTAAATCACCCCCCTTTTGCCCCAATCAAAATAAATCAATTAAAAAAAATCAAACCTACACATATTTGGTATTGCCGCTTTCAGAATCGCCCGATCTATCAATAAAAAAAGCATTAACCTGATCGCTAAACGGCGTAATGAGAAAAAAATCTGAAACACCAGAATTACGTTTTTTTGGTCGCCGTGACATTGCATTAAAATGCAATAACGGGCGATCAAAAGAATGTATCTGCACGAAAATGGTATCATTAAAAAGGTCAGCTCGGCACGCAAAAAATAAGCCCTCAACCGACCTCAGATCATGAAAAATGGAGACGCTACGAGTATCGGAAAATGGCGCAATTTTTTTTTTTTTTTTTAGCAAAGTTTGGAATTTTTTTTCACCACTTAAGTAAAAATTAACCTAGTCATGTTAGGTGTCTATGTACTCGAAATAACCTGGAGAATCATAATGGCAGGTCAGTTTTAGCATTCAGTGAACCTAGCAAAATATCCAAGCAAAAAACAAGTGTGGGATTGCACTTTTTTGCAATTTCACCGCACTTGGAATTTTTTTCCCGTTTTCTAGTACACGACATGGTAAAACCAATGATGTCTTTCAAAAGTACAACTCGTCCTGCAAAAAATAAGCCCTCACATGGCCAAATTGACAGAAAAATAAAAAAGTTATGGCTCTGGGAAGGAGGGGAGTGAAAAACGAATACAGAAAAACGGAAAATCCCACGGTCATGAAGGGGTTAAGCTGGTAGAGAAACAATAATACTTAGACATAAATGACCATCTATCAACTCTGTCCATACCTGACAGTTGTTGTGAGGATTAATCAGTGCTATTTTGTGCTGTACCGCAATGATGTTGATAAAAAGATGAACTAATGTGGATATTCATGGAATATTAATCACTACCAAAAGGGTATAAAAGTGACTTATTAGTTCCTCCCAATTAAAATATAGTAAGATACTTGGCAGAAGAAATAGCTTTTAGTCAAACTAGTGTTTAAAAACAACTGTGGCTAAAAGGCAGAGTGCTCAGTCAGAAGGCTAATGAATACAAATTTCAAAAACTGACCATCACATCCAAACATAAACTAAGTGTGAACAAGTGCTAACCTGTTAGTTTATATTTTGATGTGACGGTTAGTTTTTTGAAATTTGTATTCACTAACCATCTGACCGAGCACTCCGCCTTTAAGCCACAGGTGCTTTTAATCACAGCAAGACCACTACCCCTCCACAGAGAGAGAGGTTTTTTTTTCTAAGAGAGGAATGGCATTGATAGGTCCTGGAAACGAGAAATGCCTTAACGTGACTAACAGGAATTGGCCAATTTATGCACTAAGCTTTCTCAATTTTTCATATTTCTAGTGCAGTAATGCAATTCATTTTTATATTTCATATTTGCATGCTATGGCACCACAGAGTACTGCCATTTTTGTTTGAGTGTATATGAGTTGGTGACTCTAGGTTAGCACCTGTTCACACTTAGTTTATTTATGGATGTGATGATCAGATTTTTAAATTAGGGACAAGATCATAGACCTGCACAAAGCTAGAATGGTGTTATGATCCTAGTGGCTGAGGATCACAAAACGGACTAGCTAAGTTTATGACCATAGACACGAGCTCTAGGGAGGTGGTAACTGGACTGACCGCAAACCTGATCCTAACCAACACACTAAAGGAAGCCGGTGAACGTGCCTAAAATCCTGGACGTCTCGACGCTGCCTGAGAAACTATCTACTCCTGGAGGGAAAGTAAGACCTCACTTGCCTCAAGAGAAATCACCCCAAAGATATAGGAAGCCCCCAACAAATAATAACGGTGAGGTAAGGGGAAAACACAAACGTAGAAATGAAAACAGATTAAGCAAATGAGGCCCGCTAATACTAAATAGCAGAAGACAGATAGGGAACTGTGCGGTCAGTAAAAAACCCTATGCAAAATATCCACGCTGAGAATACAAGAACCCCCACACCAACTAACGGTGTGAGGGGAGAAACTCAGCCCCCTAGAGCTACCAGCAAGCAAGGAAATCACATATTAGCAAGCTGGACAAAAATAGACCAAGAAACATGTGGCCACTGATGGTCAAAAAATGAACCAAGCAAAACTTAGCTTCCCTTGAAGAGACTGATAACGAAGGACTGCAGGAGAGCTCCAAAATAGCACTGAAGACATTGACAGCAGGCAACAACTGAGAGTCCAGGTGAACTAAATAGGAAACCAGCTAAGAGATAACGAGACAGCTGATCCTGCCTCAGACCTGCAGAATGACACAAAGAACCACCAGAGGGAGCCCAAAGACAGCACTCACACAGTACCAGTTGTGACCACAAGAGGGAGCCCAAAAACAGAGTTCACAATAGTACCCCCCCTTGAGGAGGGGTCACCGAACCCTCATCAAAACCCCCAGGGTGATCAGGATGAGCCACATGGAAGGCATGAACCAAATCGGCCGCATGAACATCAGAGGCGACAACCCAGGAATTATCCTCCTGACCATAGCCTTTCCACTTAACCAAATACTGAAGCCTCCATCTAGAAATACGAGAATCCAAGATCTTCTCCACCATGTACTCCAATTCGCCCTCAACCAGCACCAGAGCAGGGGGTTCAACAGAAGGAACCACAGGCACCACATACCTCCGCAACAAAGACCTATGGAACACGTTATGAATGGCAAACGACGCTGGGAGGTCCAAACGAAATTACACCGGGTTAAGGATTTCCAAAATCTTATAAGGACCGATGAAGCGAGGCTTGAATTTAGGAGAGGAAACCTTCATATGAACATACCGAGAAGACAGCCATACCAAATCCCCAACAAGAAGTCGGGGACCCACACCGCGACAGCGGTTGGCAAAGTGCTGAGCCTTCTCCTGTGACAACTTCAAATTGTCCACCACATGGTTCCAAATCTGCTGCAACCTATCCACCACAGAATCCACCCCAGGACAGTCAGAAGGCTCAACCTGACCAGAGGAAAAACGAGGATGAAAACCAGAATTGCAGAAAAAAGGCGAAACCAAAGTAGCAGAACTAGCCCGATTAGGGTTGAGCGAAACGGGTCGATCATTTTCAAAAGTCGCCGACTTTTGGCTAAGTCGGCGTCTCATGAAACCCGATCCGACCCCTGTGCTTGTCGGCCATGCGGTACGCGACTTTCGCGCCAAAGTCGCGTTTCAATGACGCGAAAAGCGCCATTTCTCAGCCAATGAAGGTGAACGCAGAGTGTGGGCAGCGTGATGACATAGATCCTGGTCCCCACCATTTTAGAGAAGGGCATTGCAGTGATTGGCTTGCTGTCTGCGGCGTCACAGGGGCTATAAAGGGGCGTTCCCGCCGACCGCCATCTTACTGCTGCTGATCTGAGCTTAGGGAGAGGTTGCTGCCGCTTCGTCAGAAGCAGGGATAGCGTTAGGCAGGGTCCACTAACCACCAAACCGCTTGTGCTGTAGCGATTTCCACTGTCCAACACCACCTTCGGTGTGCAGGAACAGTGGAAGCTATTTTTTTTTTTTTTTCCTCAGCGCTGTAGCTCATTGGGCTGCCCTAGAAGGCTCCGTGATAGCTGTATTGCTGTGTGTACGCCACTGTGGAAACCAACTGCTTTTTTCAAAGCACATATCCTCTTGTTCCTTTCTGCACAGCTATCTTTTTTGTTTGTCCACACTTTTTATTTAATTTGTGCATCAGTCCACTCCTATTGCTGCCTGCCATACCTGGCTTAGATTACTGCAGGGAGATAGTAATTGTAGGACAGTCCCTGTTTTTTTTTTTTTTTTTTTTGTGGGAGATTAAGATTGGCATTTCTGCTACAGTGCCATCCCTGTGTGTGCCATCTCTCACTGAGTGGGCCATAGAAAGCCTATTTATTTTTTCCGTGATTTGTGTTCTAAATTCTACCTCAACACAAAAACACTACATCAATCAGTGGTAGAAAAATATTGGCCTCAGTCAGGGCTTGTGTGCCACTGCTGTGTGTGCTATCTCTCATTCAGTGGGCTATAGAAAGCCTATTTATTTATTTATTTTTTTTTCTTATTATTTGGTTTCTAAAGTCTCCCTGAAAAAAATAAAAAATAAAAAAACAGTGGGAGAGTAATATTGCCCTTTCAGCTTGTGTGCCAGTCTTGACTCCTGGGTGTGCCACCTCTCTCTCATTCAGTGGGCCATAGAAAGGCTATTTATTTTTTTGGTTTTTTTAATATTATTTGGTTTCTAAAGTCTCCCTGAAAATAAAAGAAAAAAAACTTAAAAAAACAGTGGGAGAGTAATATTGCCCTTTCAGCTTGTGCGCCAGTCTTGACTCCTGGGTGTGCCACCTCTCTCTCTCTAATTGTGGGCCATAGAAAGCCTTTTTTTTTTGTTTTTTTTTAATATTATTTGGTTTCTAAAGTCTCCCTTAAAAAACAAAAAATACATAAAAAAACAGTGGGAGAGTAATATTGCCCTTTCAGCTTGTGTGCCAGTCTTGACTCCTGGGTGTGCCACCTCTCTCTCTCATTCAGTGGGCCATAGAAAGCCTATTTATTTTTTTGGTTTTTTTAATATTATTTGGTTTCTAAAGTCTCCCTGAAAAAAAAAAAAACATAAAAAAACAGTGGGAGAGTAATATTGCCCTTTCAGCTTGTGTGCCAGTCTTGACTCCTGGGTGTGCCACCTCTCTCCCTCTCATTCAGTGGGCCATAGAAAGCCTATTTATTTTTTTTTTTAAATATTATTGGGTTTCTAAAGTCTCCCTTAAAAAACAAAAAATACATAAAAAAACAGTGGGAGAGTAATATTGCCCTTTCAGCTTGTGTGCCAGTCTTGACTCCTGGGTGTGCCACCTCTCTCATTCAGTGGGCCATAGAAAGCATTTTTTTTTTCCTTGATTTGTGTTCTAAAATCTACCTCAACACAAAAACACTACATCAATCAGTGGGAGAAAAATATTGGCCTCAGTCAGGGCTTGTGTGCCGCTGCTGTGTGTGCTATCTCTCATTCAGTGGGCTATAGAAAGCCTATTTATTTATTTATTTTTTTTCTTATTATTTGGTTTCTAAAGTCTCCCTGAAAAAAAAAAAAAAAAAAAAAACAGTGGGAGAGTAATATTGCC
The DNA here is from genome assembly GCF_051348905.1 of Ranitomeya variabilis. NCBI lineage: Eukaryota > Metazoa > Chordata > Amphibia > Anura > Dendrobatidae > Ranitomeya > Ranitomeya variabilis. Next base: position 794,430,355 of record NC_135233.1, on the reverse strand, counting down.
CTTTCAGCTTGTGTGCCAGTCTTGACTCCTGGGTGTGCCACCTCTCTCTCTCATTCAGTGGGCCATAGAAAGCCTATTTATTTTTTTGGTTTTTTTAATATTATTTGGTTTCTAAAGTCTCCCTGAAAAAAAAAAAAACATAAAAAAACAGTGGGAGAGTAATATTGCCCTTTCAGCTTGTGTGCCAGTCTTGACTCCTGGGTGTGCCACCTCTCTCATTCAGTGGGCCATAGAAAGCCTATTTATTTTTTTTTTAAAATATTATTGGGTTTCTAAAGTCTCCCTTAAAAAACAAAAAATACATAAAAAAACAGTGGGAGAGTAATATTGCCCTTTCAGCTTGTGTGCCAGTCTTGACTCCTGGGTGTGCCACCTCTCTCTCTCATTCAGTGGGCCATAGAAAGGCTATTTATTTTTTTGGTTTTTTTAATATTATTTGGTTTCTAAAGTCTCCCTTAAAAAACAAAAAATACATAAAAAAACAGTGGGAGAGTAATATTGCCCTTTCAGCTTGTGTGCCAGTCTTGACTCCTGGGTGTGCCACCTCTCTCTCTCATTCAGTGGGCCATAGAAAGCCTATTTATTTTTTTGGTTTTTTTAATATTATTTGGTTTCTAAAGTCTCCCTGAAGAAAAAAAAAAACATAAAAAAACAGTGGGAGAGTAATATTGCCCTTTCAGCTTGTGTGCCAGTCTTGACTCCTGGGTGTGCCACCTCTCTCATTCAGTGGGCCATAGAAAGCCTATTTATTTATTTTTTAAAATATTATTGGGTTTCTAAAGTCTCCCTTAAAAAACAAAAAATACATAAAAAAACAGTGGGAGAGTAATATTGCCCTTTCAGCTTGTGTGCCAGTCTTGACTCCTGGGTGTGCCACCTCTCTCTCTCATTCAGTGGGCCATAGAAAGCCTATTTATTTTTTTGGTTTTTTTAATATTATTTGGTTTCTAAAGTCTCCCTGAAAATAAAAGAAAAAAAACTTAAAAAAACAGTGGGAGAGTAATATTGCCCTTTCAGCTTGTGCGCCAGTCTTGACTCCTGGGTGTGCCACCTCTCTCTCTCTAATTGTGGGCCATAGAAAGCCTTTTTTTTTTGTTTTTTTTTAAATATTATTTGGTTTCTAAAGTCTCCCTGAGAAAAAAAAATAAATAAATTAGGTGGGAGATTAATATTGACATTAGTGCTTGAGTGACAGTCCTGCGTGTGTGTCATCTCTGTGATTTTGTGCCACAGAAAACAGAGTGTGTAACATTGTGCCTGATTTTCCTTGTGGTCTCACCAACCTGTTAAGGAATATTGAAATCATACTGAAGTTATAGCTCACCGTGTAAGGCTGGGGTCACACATGGCGTAAGACAATACGCCACGTATTATACGTCCGTACTACGGCCGTAATACGGAGAAATGTTCCCAAAATAGTGATCCGTAGTCAGGGTGTGTCAGCGTATTTTGCGCATGGCATCCTCCGTATGTAATCCGTATGGCATCCGTACTGCGAGATTTTCGCGCAGGCTTGCAAAACCGACATCTAATGGATTTATGTGCTCAAATGTTCGGGAAAACATATATACAGTATATATATATATATATATGTCATTGTGACACATATATATATATTCTGTATTTAGATTTCAATCAGCGCGATATCTGTGAACAGCCGGTAATTCAATTGCCGGCTTTTCATTTCTCCTGCACAAACCCGACAGGATATGAGACATGGTTTACATACAGTAAACCATCTCATATCCCCCTTTTTTTTGCATATTCCACACTACTAATGTTAGTAGTGTGTATGTGCAAAATTTCTGCGCTGTAGCTGCTAAAATAAAGGGTTAAATGGCGGAAAAAATTGGCGTGGGCTCCCGCGCAATTTTCTCCGCCAGAGTGGTAAAGCCAGTGACTGAGGGCAGATATTAATAGCCAGGAGAGGGTCCATGGTTATTGGCCCCCCCGTGGCTAAAACCATCTGCCCCCAGCCACCCCAGAAAAGGCACATCTGGAAGATGCGCCTATTCTGGCACTTGGCCACTCTCTTCCCACTCCCTGTAGCGGTGGGATATGGGGTAATGAAGGGTTAATGCCACCTTGCTATTGGAAGGTGACATTAAGCCAGATTAATAATGGAGAGGCGTCAATTATGACACCTCTCCATTATTAATCCAATTGTAGGAAAGGGTTAAAAAACACACACACATGATTGAAAAGTATTTTAATGAAATAAACACAGCGGTTGTTGTAATAATTTATTGTTCTCTCAAATCCATTTGCAGTCCCTCGCTTGGCAACATAATAAACGCACAAGATACATACCTTCTGATGTACTGTCAGGTCCAACGATGTAATCCATCTGAAGGGGTTAACTAATATTACAGGCAGGAGCCCTGCTAAATGCAGCGGTGCTCCGTGCCTGTAATCCCCGGCGAATGAATGAAATGTAGGTCATTGACCTACATTTCATTCATTCGCGGTGAGGCGCCCTCTGGTGGATGTTCTCATGAACTGCAGCCTGGGAACTTTTTCCCACGCTCCAGGTCATATGAGGACATCCACCAGGGGGCGCATCACCGCGAATGAATGAAATGTAGGTCAATGACCTACATTTCATTCATTCGCCGGGGATTACAGGCACGGAGCACCGCTGCATTTAGCAGGGCTCCTGCCTGTAATATTAGTTAACCCCTTCAGATGGATTACATCGTTGGACCTGACAGTACATCAGAAGGTATGTATCTTGTGCGTTTATTATGTTGCCAAGCGAGGGACTGCAAATGGATTTGAGAGAACAATAAATTATTACAACAACCGCTGTGTTTATTTCATTAAAATACTTTTCAATCATGTGTGTGTGTTTTTTAACCCTTTCCTACAATTGGATTAATAATGGATAGGTGTCATAATTGACGCCTCTCCATCATTAATCTGGCTTAATGTCACCTTCCAATAGCAAGGTGGCATTAACCCTTCATTACCCCATATCCCACCGCTACAGGGAGTGGGAAGAGAGTGGCCAAGTGCCAGAATAGGCGCATCTTCCAGATGTGCCTTTTCTGGGGTGGCTGGGGGCAGATGTTTGTAGCCACGGGGGGGCCAATAACCATGGACCCTCTCCTGGCTATTAATATCTGCCCTCAGTCACTGGCTTTACCGCTCTGGCGGAGAAAATTGCGCGGGAGCCCACGCCAATTTTTTCCGCCATTTAACCCTTTATTTCAGCAGCTACAGCGCTGAAATTTTGCACATACACACTACTAACATTAGTAGTGTGGAATATGCAAAAAAAAAGGGGATATGAGATGGTTTACTGTATGTTAACCACGTCTCATATCCTGTCGGGTTTGTGCAGGAGAAATGAAAAGCCGGCAATTGAATTACCGACTTTTCACTAACAGCGCTGCGTATTTCTCGCAAGTCACACTGCTGGTCCGTGTGGAATCCGTATTTTTCTCGCCCCCATAGACTTTCATTGGCGTATTATTTGCGCAATACGCTGACAAACGCAGCATGCTGCGATTTTGTACGGCCGTAGAACGCCGTATAATACTGAACCGTAATATACGGCTAATAGGAGCAGCCCCATTGAGAAGCATTGTGCCGTATGTAATGCGAGTTTTACGTACGTAGTTTTTGCGCTCTTACGTACGTAAAACACGCATTTGTGACCCCAGCCTAAGTTGTTTGACAGCAACAAATAAAGTTACTTTGGTTAAGATTTTAAAACAATGAGGAAGTCTGGTGCAAGAGGTCGTCGTGGGCGTTCATTGTCAGCTGGTAATGATGGTAGTGGTAGTGGAGCATCAGGTGGTCGTGGGGATAAAAATATTCCACCTAAGTCTGGAGCTGTGGAGCCAGTTTCGTCGTCAGGCTACACAAGGCCTCGAACGCTCTCTTTTCTGGGAGTAGGAAAACCGCTTTTAAAGGCGGAGCAGCAACAGCAAGTTTTGGCTTACATTGCAGACTCAGCCTCTAGCTCTTTTGCCTCCTCTTCCGAAACTGGTAAATGTAAAAGCAGCGCGTCGCTTGTGGATGTTCACGGTCAGGGACAAGTCGCTTCCTTGTCCTCCTCAGCAAAAACTACAACAAGAGAGAAGGATGCAGCAGGCGACACAACGGGTCACTCCATGGAGCTCTTTACACATACCGTCCCTGGCTTAGAAAGTGAAACATTTAACAGGCCATGCCCATTACAAGTATATTCTGACATGGAGTGCACTGATGCACAGCCACAGCCAGAGTACTATGCTGCTCCTTTGACTCAGACCACCACATTGCCCTCTCAGGGTACAGATCCACAATCAGACCCTGATGAGACTATGTTGCCCCGCCACGAACGCTATACCACCGACCGACACAGTGACACAGACGAAGTTGCACACGAGCTCGAAGAGGAGGTAATAGATGACCCAGTTATTGACCCCGATTGGCAGCCATTGGGGGAACAGGGTGCAGGCGGCAGTAGTTCAGAAGCGGAGGTGGAGGAGGGGCCGCAGCAGGCATCAACATCGCAACAGGTTCCATCTGCCGGGCCCGTATCTGGCCCAAAACGCGTGTCAAAGCCAAAACCTGTTGGAGGACAGCGTGGCCATCCGGTTAAAGCTCAGTCTGCAATCCCTGAAAAGGGATCCGAGTCTAGGAAGAGTGCAGTCTGGCATTTTTTTAAACAACATCCAACTGATCAGCGCAAAGTCATCTGTCAAAAATGTTCAACTAGCTTAAGCAGAGGTCAGAATCTGAAAAGTCTAAATACTAGTTGCATGCATAGACACTTAACCACCATGCATTTTCAAGCCTGGACTAACTACCAAACGTCCCTTAAGGTTGTAGCACCCTCGGCCAATGAAGCTAGTCAGCAACGCAACATCCCTTCCGTCACTGTAAGGCCACCATTTTCCGCACCACCGGCAGTATCTGTGCAGGTTTCTTTGCCAGCCAAAAGCAGTCAGGGTCAGGGAACCACCAGTTTTGTAGGAGGAAATATTGCATCTAGGGCACCGGCGGAAACAATACCATCTCCAACCGTCTCTCAGTCTGCCATGTACACCGGCACACCCGAAAGTTCCACGATCTCCAGCTCTCCAGTCCAGCTCACCCTACATGAGACTCTGGTTAGAAAAAGGAAGTACTTATCCTCGCATCCGCGTACACAGGGTTTTAACGCCCACATAGCTAGACTAATCTCGTTAGAGATGATGCCCTACCGGTTAGTTGAAAGCGAAGCTTTCAAAGCCCTGATGGAGTACGCTGAACCACGATACGAGCTACCCAGTCGACACTTTTTTTCCAGAAAAGCCATCCCAGCCCTGCACCAGCATGTTAAACAGCGCATTGTCCATGCACTCAGGCAATCTGTGAGTACAAAGGTGCACCTGACTACAGATGCATGGACCAGTAGGCATGGCCAGGGACGTTATGTGTCCATCACGGCACACTGGGTGAATGTGGTGGATGCAGGGTCCACAGGCGACATCAATTTAGGGACAGTTGTGCCTAGCCCACGGTCTAGGAAACAGTTGGCTGTAGGCGTTCGCACCCCCTCCTCCTCCTCCTCCTCGTCCTCCTGCAGAAGCTACAGCTCTTCCACAGAACGCAGTCTGCCAACCACTCCATCGGCAGATGACACTGTTGCACACCAGTTGTCCAATTATGGGCCAGCTACTGCCAAGCGTCAGCAGGCTGTATTGGCTATGAAGTGTTTGGGCGACAACAGACACACCGTGGAAGTTCTATCCGAGTTCTTGCAACAAGAAACGCAGTCGTGGCTGGGCACAGTAGATCTTGAGGCAGGCAAGGTAGTGAGTGATAACGGAAGGAATTTCATGGCTGCCATCTCCCTTTCCCAACTGAAACACATTCCTTGCCTGGCTCACACCTTAAACCTGGTGGTGCAGTGCTTATTGAAAACTTATCCTGGGTTCTCCGACCTGCTCCTCAAAGTGCGTGCACTTTGCTCACATATCCGACGTTCGCCTGTACACGCCAGCCGTATGCAGACCTATCAGCGGTCTTTGAACCTTCCCCAGCATCGCCTAATCATAGACGTTGCAACAAGGTGGAACTCAACACTGCACATGCTTCAGAGACTGTGCGAACAGAGGCGTGCTGTTATTTATTTGTGGGAGGATACACGGGCAGGCAGTAGGATGGCAGACATGGAGTTGTCAGGTGTGCAGTGGTCTAAGATACAAGACATGTGTCAAGTCCTTCAGTGTTTTGAGGAATGCACACGGCTGGTTAGTGCAGACAACGCCGTAATAAGCATGAGCATCCCCCTAATGCGTCTGCTGATGCAAAGTTTGACGCACATAAAGGAGCAGGCGTCTGCACCAGAGGAAGAGGAAAGCCTTGATGACAGTCAGCCATTGTCTGGTCAGGGCAGTGTACAGGACGAGGTAGCGGGCGAAGAGGAGGTGGAGGACGAGGAGGATGATGGGGATGAGTATATTTTTAATGCCGAACCTTTCCCGGGGGCACAGGAAATTGGTTGCGTGTCACGGCCGGGTTCTGGTTTTTTGAGGGACACAAGTGACGTAGATTTGCCTGCAACTGCCCCTCAACCAAAAACAACCGGAGATTTGACAACTGGAACTTTGGCCCACATGGCGGATTATGCCTTACGTATCCTAAAAAGGGACACACGCATTACGAAAATGATGAACGATGACGATTACTGGTTGGCCTGCCTCCTTGATCCACGCTATAAAGGCAAATTGCAAAATATTATGCCACATGAGAACTTGGAACTAATATTAGCAACCAAACAATCAACTCTTGTTGACCGTTTGCTTCAGGCATTCCCAGCACACAGCGCACGTGATCGTTCTCACACAAGCTCCAGGGGGCAGCAGACTAGGAGTGTTAGGGGTGCACACATCAGAAGTGGCGTTGGACAGAGGGGTTTTCTGACCAGGTTGTGGAGTGATTTTGCTATGACCGCAGACAGGACAGGTACTGCTGCATCAATTGAAAGTGACAGGAGACAACATTTGTCCAGTATGGTTACTAACTATTTTTCATCCCTTATCGATGTTCTCCCTCAACCGTCATTCCCATTTGATTACTGGGCCTCCAAATTAGACACCTGGCCAGAATTGGCAGAATATGCATTGCAGGAGCTTGCTTGCCCGGCAGCAAGTGTCCTATCAGAAAGAGTATTCAGTGCTGCAGGTTCAATATTAACCGAAAAAAGGACTCGTCTGGCTACCCAAAATGTTGACGATCTAACATTCATTAAAATGAACCACAACTGGATTTCGAAATCTTTTGCCCCACCTTGCCCGGCCGACACCTAGCTTTCCTATGAAAAGCTCTTGCCTGTGAATTACTTTTCTAATGTCTAATTTGCTGCAGCTGATTGTACAGCATACGACATGTTTACACCTCCCTAAATGGCAAAACTCCCCACACGGGGCCGTGGTATCGCGACTTGGCGCAAGCACCCGTGAGACTGCTGTTTGTCTGAAGAGGTGGGTGTGCTCGCTTTTGGTTGACGGCATTGCTACTGGGTCCCTCATAGTACAATGTAGTGTCTCTGGCGGTGGTGGTGCGCACCCAACGTCAGACACACCGTTGTAACATGAGGGGCCCTGGGGCGGTCCCGCCGGCCTCAAGAGAGTTCCCCCCTACCCCAGCTCAAAATGTGCTCTACCACGTGCAAAATTATGTCGCACAGCTCCACCAATCTTTAGTCTATTCGCTGACATCATTCAATGTCTGGCACTGACAATACAAATTTGTAGACATCTATGATGCAACTTAAAGTAGTCTGTGTCTGTGTCCTATATTGGCACCATTAAATAGTTACTGCCAAATTACTATGTCAGAAACTCAGTAGATGAGCCCACCCCTGTACCTAAGTATGCCACCTTTTTTTTTGTTTTGGTTGTTTTGCGAGACATTAACATCTATTTATATTTTGGGAGTACTGGGACAGACACTCCTTGCACTACTCCTCCACTCACCACCAAGCTGCCTGTGTATCCATGTAACCAATGTAAAACAGCCATGAGCCTATTGTTTGTTATTTTAGGCCTTTGATAGCCTGTCTGCGGTCCCTACTTTAAATACTCCTCCACTGACCACCAAGCTGCCTGTGTATCCATGTAACCGATGTAAAACTGCCATGAGCCTATTGTTTGTTATTTTAGGCCTTTGATAGCCTGTCTGCGGTCCCTACTTTAAATACTCCTCCACTCATCACCAGCTGCCTGCCCGTGTATCCATGTAACCGCTGTAAAACTGCCATGAGCCTATTGTTTGTTATTTTAGGCCTTTGATAGCCTGTCTGCGGTCCCTACTTTAAATACTCCTCCACTCACCACCAAGCTGCCTGTGTATCCATGTAACCGCTGTAAAGCTGCCATGAGCCTATTGTTTGTTATTTTAGGCCTTTGATAGCCTGTCTGCGGTCCCTACTTTAAATACTCCTCCACTCACCACCAAGCTGCCTGTGTATCCATGTAACCGATGTAAAACTGCAGTATTTTGCTTATAAAAAAGAAAATACTGGAGAGATATCAAATGCAGACATTTTAACATTAAAAACAAAAACACATACAACAAAAAACTGGTACAGTACAAAAATTGGCCACCAGCTACAAAAACTTTCTCCTGCAAGTAGTTAACTGAAAGGTTTTTTTCCATTGAAAACACAGATATGGCATCCACCGAGTGTTGTCCTGTCGCGTCTTCTTTATATTATTGCCAAGAAGCTGCAACTGAATAAAGCTGAGCTTCTACCTTCTGCCTCTTATTAACTGCTTTTTTTTAAAAAAATTGTCCACCAGCTACAAAAACTTTCTCCTGCAAGTAGTTAACTGAAAGGTTTTTTTCCATTGAAAACACAGATATGGCATCCACCGAGTGTTGTCCTGTCGCGTCTTCTTTATATTATTGCCAAGAAGCTGCAACTCAATAAAGCTGAGCTTCTACCTTCTGCCTCTTATTAACTGCTTTTTTTAAAAAAAATTGTCCACCAGCTACAAAAACTTGCTCCTGCAAGTAGTTAACTGAAAGGTTTTTTTCCATTGAAAACACAGATATGGCATCCACCGAGTGTTGTCCTGTCGCGTCTTCTTTATATTATTGCCAAGAAGCTGCAACTGAATAAAGCTGAGCTTCTACCTTCTGCCTCTTATTAACTGCTTTTTTTAAAAAAAATTGTCCACCAGCTACAAAAACTTTCTCCTGCAAGTAGTTAACTGAAAGGTTTTTTTCCATTGAAAACACAGATATGGCATCCACCGAGTGTTGTCCTGTCGCGTCTTCTTTATATTATTGCCAAGAAGCTGCAACTCAATAAAGCTGAGCTTCTACCTTCTGCCTCTTATTAACTGCTTTTTTTTAAAAAAATTGTCCACCAGCTACAAAAACTTGCTCCTGCAAGTAGTTAACTGAAAGGTTTTTTTCCATTGAAAACACAGATATGGCATCCACCGAGTGTTGTCCTGTCGCGTCTTCTTTATATTATTGCCAAGAAGCTGCAACTGAATAAAGCTGAGCTTCTACCTTCTGCCTCTTATTAACTGCTTTTTTTAAAAAAAATTGTCCACCAGCTACAAAAACTTGCTCCTGCAAGTAGTTAACTGAAAGGTTTTTTTCCATTGAAAACACAGATATGGCATCCACCGAGTGTTGTCCTGTCGCGTCTTCTTTATATTATTGCCAAGAAGCTGCAACTGAATAAAGCTGAGCTTCTACCTTCTGCCTCTTATTAACTGCTTTTTTTAAAAAAAATTGTCCACCAGCTACAAAAACTTGCTCCTGCAAGTAGTTAACTGAAAGGTTTTTTTCCATTGAAAACACAGATATGGCATCCACCGAGTGTTGTCCTGTCGCGTCTTCTTTATATTATTGCCAAGAAGCTGCAACTGAATAAAGCTGAGCTTCTACCTTCTGCCTCTTATTAACTGCTTTTTTTTATAAAATTGGCTGTTCCGGCCTACTAAAGGTGTCTGTCTGCCCCTGCCTGGTGTTGTCCTCAACTGAATAAAGCTGAGCTTCAACCTTCAGTTCCAAATTACCATTTTTAAAAATGCAATTGGCTGTTCCGGCCTACTAAAGGTGTCTGTCTGCCCCTGCCTGGTGTTGTCCTCAACTGAATAAAGCTGAGCTTCTACCTTCTGCCTCTTACTAACTGCTGTTTTTTTAAAAAAATTGGCTGTTCCGGCCTACTAAAGGTGTCTGTCTGCCCCTGCCTGGTGTTGTCCTCAACTGAATAAAGCTGAGCTTCTACCTTCTGCCTCTTACTAACTGCTGTTTTTTTAAAAAATTGGCTGTTCCGGCCTACTAAAGGTGTCTGTCTGCCCCTGCCAGGTGTTGTCCTCAACTGAATAAAGCTGAGCTTCAACCTTCAGTTCCAAATTACCATTTTTAAAAATGCCATTGGCTGTTCCGGCCTACTAAAGGTGTCTGTCTGCCCCTGCCTGGTGTTGTCCTCAACTGAATAAAGCTGAGCTTCAACCTTCAGTTCCAAATTACCATTTTTAAAAATGCCATTGGCTGTTCCGGCCTACTAAAGGTGTCTGTCTGCCCCTGCCTGGTGTTGTCCTCAACTGAATAAAGCTGAGCTTCTACCTTCTGCCTCTTACTAACTGCTGTTTTTTTTAAAAATTGGCTGTTCCGGCCTACTAAAGGTGAATGTCTGCCCCTGCCTGGTGTTGTCCTCAACTGAATAAAGCTGAGCTTCTACCTTCTGTTCCAAATTACCATTTTTAAAAATGCCATTGGCTGTTCCGGCCTACTAAAGGTGTCTGTCTGCCCCTGCCTGGTGTTGTCCTCAACTGAATAAAGCTGAGCTTCAACCTTCAGTTCCAAATTACCATTTTTAAAAATGCAATTGGCTGTTCCGGCCTACTAAAGGTGTCTGTCTGCCCCTGCCTGGTGTTGTCCTCAACTGAATAAAGCTGAGCTTCTACCTTCTGCCTCTTACTAACTGCTGTTTTTTTTAAAAATTGGCTGTTCCGGCCTACTAAAGGTGTCTGTCTGCCCCTGCCTGGTGTTGTCCTCAACTGAATAAAGCTGAGCTTCAACCTTCAGTTCCAAATTACCATTTTTAAAAATGCAATTGGCTGTTCCGGCCTACTAAAGGTGTCTGTCTGCCCCTGCCTGGTGTTGTCCTCAACTGAATAAAGCTGAGCTTCTACCTTCTGCCTCTTACTAACTGCTGTTTTTTTAAAAAATTGGCTGTTCCGGCCTACTAAAGGTGTCTGTCTGCCCCTGCCAGGTGTTGTCCTCAACTGAATAAAGCTGAGCTTCAACCTTCAGTTCCAAATTACCATTTTTAAAAATGCCATTGGCTGTTCCGGCCTACTAAAGGTGTCTGTCTGCCCCTGCCTGGTGTTGTCCTCAACTGAATAAAGCTGAGCTTCAACCTTCAGTTCCAAATTACCATTTTTAAAAATGCAATTGGCTGTTCCGGCCTACTAAAGGTGTCTGTCTGCCCCTGCCTGGTGTTGTCCTCAACTGAATAAAGCTGAGCTTCTACCTTCTGTTCCAAATTACCATTTTTAAAAATGCAATTGGCTGTTCCGGCCTACTAAAGGTGAATGTCTGCCCCTGCCTGGTGTTGTCCTCAACTGAATAAAGCTGAGCTTCTACCTTCTGTTCCAAATTACCATTTTTAAAAATGCCATTGGCTGTTCCGGCCTACTAAAGGTGTCTGTCTGCCCCTGCCTGGTGTTGTCCTCAACTGAATAAAGCTGAGCTTCAACCTTCAGTTCCAAATTACCATTTTTAAAAATGCCATTGGCTGTTCCGGCCTACTAAAGGTGTCTGTCTGCCCCTGCCTGGTGTTGTCCTCAACTGAATAAAGCTGAGCTTCAACCTTCAGTTCCAAATTACCATTTTTAAAAATGCAATTGTCTGTTCCGGCCTACTAAAGGTGTCTGTCTGCCCCTGCCTGGTGTTGTCCTCAACTGAATAAAGCTGAGCTTCTACCTTCTGCCTCTTACTAACTGCTGTTTTTTTTAAAAATTGGCTGTTCCGGCCTACTAAAGGTGAATGTCTGCCCCTGCCTGGTGTTGTCCTCAACTGAATAAAGCTGAGCTTCTACCTTCTGTTCCAAATTACCATTTTTAAAAATGCCATTGGCTGTTCCGGCCTACTAAAGGTGTCTGTCTGCCCCTGCCTGGTGTTGTCCTCAACTGAATAAAGCTGAGCTTCAACCTTCAGTTCCAAATTACCATTTTTAAAAATGCAATTGGCTGTTCCGGCCTACTAAAGGTGTCTGTCTGCCCCTGCCTGGTGTTGTCCTCAACTGAATAAAGCTGAGCTTCTACCTTCTGCCTCTTACTAACTGCTGTTTTTTTAAAAAATTGGCTGTTCCGGCCTACTAAAGGTGTCTGTCTGCCCCTGCCTGGTGTTGTCCTCAACTGAATAAAGCTGAGCTTCAACCTTCAGTTCCAAATTACCATTTTTAAAAATGCAATTGGCTGTTCCGGCCTACTAAAGGTGTCTGTCTGCCCCTGCCTGGTGTTGTCCTCAACTGAATAAAGCTGAGCTTCTACCTTCTGCCTCTTACTAACTGCTGTTTTTTTAAAAAATTGGCTGTTCCGGCCTACTAAAGGTGTCTGTCTGCCCCTGCCAGGTGTTGTCCTCAACTGAATAAAGCTGAGCTTCAACCTTCAGTTCCAAATTACCATTTTTTAAAATGCCATTGGCTGTTCCGGCCTACTAAAGGTGTCTGTCTGCCCCTGCCTGGTGTTGTCCTCAACTGAATAAAGCTGAGCTTCAACCTTCAGTTCCAAATTACCATTTTTAAAAATGCAATTGGCTGTTCCGGCCTACTAAAGGTGTCTGTCTGCCCCTGCCTGGTGTTGTCCTCAACTGAATAAAGCTGAGCTTCTACCTTCTGCCTCTTACTAACTGCTGTTTTTTTAAAAAATTGGCTGTTCCGGCCTACTAAAGGTGTCTGTCTGCCCCTGCCAGGTGTTGTCCTCAACTGAATAAAGCTGAGCTTCAACCTTCAGTTCCAAATTACCATTTTTAAAAATGCCATTGGCTGTTCCGGCCTACTAAAGGTGTCTGTCTGCCCCTGCCTGGTGTTGTCCTCAACTGAATAAAGCTGAGCTTCAACCTTCAGTTCCAAATTACCATTTTTAAAAATGCAATTGGCTGTTCCGGCCTACTAAAGGTGTCTGTCTGCCCCTGCCTGGTGTTGTCCTCAACTGAATAAAGCTGAGCTTCTACCTTCTGTTCCAAATTACCATTTTTAAAAATGCCATTGGCTGTTCCGACCTACTAAAGGTGTCTGTCTGCCCCTGCCTGGTGTTGTCCTCAACTGAATAAAGCTGAGCTTCAACCTTCAGTTCCAAATTACCATTTTTAAAAATGCAATTGGCTGTTCCGGCCTACTAAAGGTGTCTGTCTGCCCCTGCCTGGTGTTGTCCTCAACTGAATAAAGCTGAGCTTCTACCTTCTGCCTCTTACTAACTGCTGTTTTTTTAAAAAATTGGCTGTTCCGGCCTACTAAAGGTGAATGTCTGCCCCTGCCTGGTGTTGTCCTCAACTGAATAAAGCTGAGCTTCAACCTTCAGTTCCAAATTACCATTTTTAAAAATGCAATTGGCTGTTCCGGCCTACTAAAGGTGTCTGTCTGCCCCTGCCTGGTGTTGTCCTCAACTGAATAAAGCTGAGCTTCTACCTTCTGCCTCTTACTAACTGCTGTTTTTTTAAAAAATTGGCTGTTCCGGCCTACTAAAGGTGAATGTCTGCCCCTGCCTGGTGTTGTCCTCAACTGAATAAAGCTGAGCTTCTACCTTCTGCCTCTTACTAACTGCTGTTTTTTTAAAAAATTGGCTGTTCCGGCCTACTAAAGGTGTCTGTCTGCCCCTGCCTGGTGTTGTCCTCAACTGAATAAAGCTGAGCTTCAACCTTCAGTTCCAAATTACCATTTTTAAAAATGCAATTGGCTGTTCTGGCCTACTAAAGGTGTCTGTCTGCCCCTGCCTGGTGTTGTCCTCAACTGAATAAAGCTGAGCTTCTACCTTCTGCCTCTTACTAACTGCTGTTTTTTTAAAAAATTGGCTGTTCCGGCCTACTAAAGGTGAATGTCTGCCCCTGCCTGGTGTTGTCCTCAACTGAATAAAGCTGAGCTTCAACCTTCAGTTCCAAATTACCATTTTTAAAAATGCAATTGGCTGTTCCGGCCTACTAAAGGTGTCTGTCTGCCCCTGCCTGGTGTTGTCCTCAACTGAATAAAGCTGAGCTTCTACCTTCTGCCTCTTACTAACTGCTGTTTTTTTAAAAAATTGGCTGTTCCGGCCTACTAAAGGTGAATGTCTGCCCCTGCCTGGTGTTGTCCTCAACTGAATAAAGCTGAGCTTCTACCTTCTGTTCCAAATTACCATTTTTAAAAATGCCATTGGCTGTTCCGGCCTACTAAAGGTGTCTGTCTGCCCCTGCCTGGTGTTGTCCTCAACTGAATAAAGCTGAGCTTCAACCTTCAGTTCCAAATTACCATTTTTAAAAATGCAATTGGCTGTTCCGGCCTACTAAAGGTGTCTGTCTGCCCCTGCCTGGTGTTGTCCTCAACTGAATAAAGCTGAGCTTCTACCTTCTGCCTCTTACTAACTGCTGTTTTTTTTAAAAATTGGCTGTTCCGGCCTACTAAAGGTGTCTGTCTGCCCCTGCCTGGTGTTGTCCTCAACTGAATAAAGCTGAGCTTCAACCTTCAGTTCCAAATTACCATTTTTAAAAATGCAATTGGCTGTTCCGGCCTACTAAAGGTGTCTGTCTGCCCCTGCCTGGTGTTGTCCTCAACTGAATAAAGCTGAGCTTCTACCTTCTGCCTCTTACTAACTGCTGTTTTTTTAAAAAATTGGCTGTTCCGGCCTACTAAAGGTGTCTGTCTGCCCCTGCCAGGTGTTGTCCTCAACTGAATAAAGCTGAGCTTCAACCTTCAGTTCCAAATTACCATTTTTAAAAATGCCATTGGCTGTTCCGGCCTACTAAAGGTGTCTGTCTGCCCCTGCCTGGTGTTGTCCTCAACTGAATAAAGCTGAGCTTCAACCTTCAGTTCCAAATTACCATTTTTAAAAATGCAATTGGCTGTTCCGGCCTACTAAAGGTGTCTGTCTGCCCCTGCCTGGTGTTGTCCTCAACTGAATAAAGCTGAGCTTCTACCTTCTGTTCCAAATTACCATTTTTAAAAATGCAATTGGCTGTTCCGGCCTACTAAAGGTGAATGTCTGCCCCTGCCTGGTGTTGTCCTCAACTGAATAAAGCTGAGCTTCTACCTTCTGTTCCAAATTACCATTTTTAAAAATGCCATTGGCTGTTCCGGCCTACTAAAGGTGTCTGTCTGCCCCTGCCTGGTGTTGTCCTCAACTGAATAAAGCTGAGCTTCAACCTTCAGTTCCAAATTACCATTTTTAAAAATGCCATTGGCTGTTCCGGCCTACTAAAGGTGTCTGTCTGCCCCTGCCTGGTGTTGTCCTCAACTGAATAAAGCTGAGCTTCAACCTTCAGTTCCAAATTACCATTTTTAAAAATGCAATTGTCTGTTCCGGCCTACTAAAGGTGTCTGTCTGCCCCTGCCTGGTGTTGTCCTCAACTGAATAAAGCTGAGCTTCTACCTTCTGCCTCTTACTAACTGCTGTTTTTTTTAAAAATTGGCTGTTCCGGCCTACTAAAGGTGAATGTCTGCCCCTGCCTGGTGTTGTCCTCAACTGAATAAAGCTGAGCTTCTACCTTCTGTTCCAAATTACCATTTTTAAAAATGCCATTGGCTGTTCCGGCCTACTAAAGGTGTCTGTCTGCCCCTGCCTGGTGTTGTCCTCAACTGAATAAAGCTGAGCTTCAACCTTCAGTTCCAAATTACCATTTTTAAAAATGCAATTGGCTGTTCCGGCCTACTAAAGGTGTCTGTCTGCCCCTGCCTGGTGTTGTCCTCAACTGAATAAAGCTGAGCTTCTACCTTCTGCCTCTTACTAACTGCTGTTTTTTAAAAAAATTGGCTGTTCCGGCCTACTAAAGGTGTCTGTCTGCCCCTGCCTGGTGTTGTCCTCAACTGAATAAAGCTGAGCTTCAACCTTCAGTTCCAAATTACCATTTTTAAAAATGCAATTGGCTGTTCCGGCCTACTAAAGGTGTCTGTCTGCCCCTGCCTGGTGTTGTCCTCAACTGAATAAAGCTGAGCTTCTACCTTCTGCCTCTTACTAACTGCTGTTTTTTTTAAAAATTGGCTGTTCCGGCCTACTAAAGGTGTCTGTCTGCCCCTGCCAGGTGTTGTCCTCAACTGAATAAAGCTGAGCTTCAACCTTCAGTTCCAAATTACCATTTTTTAAAATGCCATTGGCTGTTCCGGCCTACTAAAGGTGTCTGTCTGCCCCTGCCTGGTGTTGTCCTCAACTGAATAAAGCTGAGCTTCTACCTTCTGCCTCTTACTAACTGCTGTTTTTTTTAAAAATTGGCTGTTCCGGCCTACTAAAGGTGAATGTCTGCCCCTGCCTGGTGTTGTCCTCAACTGAATAAAGCTGAGCTTCTACCTTCTGCCTCTTACTAACTGCTGTTTTTTTAAAAAAATTGGCTGTTCCGGCCTACTAAAGGTGTCTGTCTGCCCCTGCCTGGTGTTGTCCTCAACTGAATAAAGCTGAGCTTCAACCTTCAGTTCCAAATTACCATTTTTAAAAATGCAATTGGCTGTTCTGGCCTACTAAAGGTGTCTGTCTGCCCCTGCCTGGTGTTGTCCTCAACTGAATAAAGCTGAGCTTCTACCTTCTGCCTCTTACTAACTGCTGTTTTTTTAAAAAATTGGCTGTTCCGGCCTACTAAAGGTGAATGTCTGCCCCTGCCTGGTGTTGTCCTCAACTGAATAAAGCTGAGCTTCAACCTTCAGTTCCAAATTACCATTTTTAAAAATGCAATTGGCTGTTCCGGCCTACTAAAGGTGTCTGTCTGCCCCTGCCTGGTGTTGTCCTCAACTGAATAAAGCTGAGCTTCTACCTTCTGCCTCTTACTAACTGCTGTTTTTTTAAAAAATTGGCTGTTCCGGCCTACTAAAGGTGAATGTCTGCCCCTGCCTGGTGTTGTCCTCAACTGAATAAAGCTGAGCTTCTACCTTCTGTTCCAAATTACCATTTTTAAAAATGCCATTGGCTGTTCCGGCCTACTAAAGGTGTCTGTCTGCCCCTGCCTGGTGTTGTCCTCAACTGAATAAAGCTGAGCTTCAACCTTCAGTTCCAAATTACCATTTTTAAAAATGCAATTGGCTGTTCCGGCCTACTAAAGGTGTCTGTCTGCCCCTGCCTGGTGTTGTCCTCAACTGAATAAAGCTGAGCTTCAACCTTCTGTTCCAAATTACCATTTTTAAAAATGCAATTGGCTGTTCCGGCCTACTAAAGGTGAATGTCTGCCCTTGCCTGGTGTTGTCCTCAACTGAATAAAGCTGAGCTTCTACCTTCTGTTCCAAATTACCATTTTTAAAAATGCCATTGGCTGTTCCGGCCTACTAAAGTTGTCTGTCTGCCCCTGCCTGGTGTTGTCCTCAACTGAATAAAGCTGAGCTTCAACCTTCAGTTCCAAATTACCATTTTTAAAAATGCAATTGGCTGTTCCGGCCTACTAAAGCTGTCTGTCTGCCCCTGCCTGGTGTTGTCCTCAACTGAATAAAGCTGAGCTTCTACCTTCTGTTCCAAATTACCATTTTTAAAAATGCAATTGGCTGTTCCGGCCTATTAAAGGTGAATGTCTGCCCCTGCCTGGTGTTGTCCTCAACTGAATAAAGCTGAGCTTCTACCTTCTGTTCCAAATTACCATTTTTAAAAATGCCATTGGCTGTTCCGGCCTACTAAAGGTGTCTGTCTGCCCCTGCCTGGTGTTGTCCTCAACTGAATAAAGCTGAGCTTCAACCTTCAGTTCCAAATTACCATTTTTAAAAATGCAATTGGCTGTTCCGGCCTACTAAAGGTGTCTGTCTGCCCCTGCCTGGTGTTGTCCTCAACTGAATAAAGCTGAGCTTCTACCTTCTGCCTCTTACTAACTGCTGTTTTTTTAAAAAATTGGCTGTTCCGGCCTACTAAAGGTGAATGTCTGCCCCTGCCTGGTGTTGTCCTCAACTGAATAAAGCTGAGCTTCTACCTTCTGCCTCTTACTAACTGCTGTTTTTTTAAAAAATTGGCTGTTCCGGCCTACTAAAGGTGTCTGTCTGCCCCTGCCTGGTGTTGTCCTCAACTGAATAAAGCTGAGCTTCAACCTTCAGTTCCAAATTACCATTTTTAAAAATGCAATTGGCTGTTCTGGCCTACTAAAAGTGTCTTTCTGCCCCTGCCTGGTGTTGTCCTCAACTGAATAAAGCTGAGCTTCTACCTTCTGCCTCTTACTAACTGCTGTTTTTTTAAAAAATTGGCTGTTCCGGCCTACTAAAGGTGAATGTCTGCCCCTGCCTGGTGTTGTCCTCAACTGAATAAAGCTGAGCTTCAACCTTCAGTTCCAAATTACCATTTTTAAAAATGCAATTGGCTGTTCCGGCCTACTAAAGGTGTCTGTCTGCCCCTGCCTGGTGTTGTCCTCAACTGAATAAAGCTGAGCTTCTACCTTCTGCCTCTTACTAACTGCTGTTTTTTTAAAAAATTGGCTGTTCCGGCCTACTAAAGGTGAATGTCTGCCCCTGCCTGGTGTTGTCCTCAACTGAATAAAGCTGAGCTTCTACCTTCTGTTCCAAATTACCATTTTTAAAAATGCCATTGGCTGTTCCGGCCTACTAAAGGTGTCTGTCTGCCCCTGCCTGGTGTTGTCCTCAACTGAATAAAGCTGAGCTTCAACCTTCAGTTCCAAATTACCATTTTTAAAAATGCAATTGGCTGTTCCGGCCTACTAAAGGTGTCTGTCTGCCCCTGCCTGGTGTTGTCCTCAACTGAATAAAGCTGAGCTTCTACCTTCTGTTCCAAATTACCATTTTTAAAAATGCAATTGGCTGTTCCGGCCTACTAAAGGTGAATGTCTGCCCTTGCCTGGTGTTGTCCTCAACTGAATAAAGCTGAGCTTCTACCTTCTGTTCCAAATTACCATTTTTAAAAATGCCATTGGCTGTTCCGGCCTACTAAAGTTGTCTGTCTGCCCCTGCCTGGTGTTGTCCTCAACTGAATAAAGCTGAGCTTCAACCTTCAGTTCCAAATTACCATTTTTAAAAATGCAATTGGCTGTTCCGGCCTACTAAAGCTGTCTGTCTGCCCCTGCCTGGTGTTGTCCTCAACTGAATAAAGCTGAGCTTCTACCTTCTGTTCCAAATTACCATTTTTAAAAATGCAATTGGCTGTTCCGGCCTACTAAAGGTGAATGTCTGCCCCTGCCTGGTGTTGTCCTCAACTGAATAAAGCTGAGCTTCTACCTTCTGTTCCAAATTACCATTTTTAAAAATGCCATTGGCTGTTCCGGCCTACTAAAGGTGTCTGTCTGCCCCTGCCTGGTGTTGTCCTCAACTGAATAAAGCTGAGCTTCAACCTTCAGTTCCAAATTACCATTTTTAAAAATGCAATTGGCTGTTCCGGCCTACTAAAGGTGTCTGTCTGCCCCTGCCTGGTGTTGTCCTCAACTGAATAAAGCTGAGCTTCTACCTTCTGCCTCTTACTAACTGCTGTTTTTTTAAAAAATTGGCTGTTCCGGCCTACTAAAGGTGTCTGTCTGCCCCTGCCTGGTGTTGTCCTCAACTGAACAAAGCTGAGCTTCCACATTCTGGCTTTCGCCCTATACTATCAGATATTAAACTGCATTTGGCCTACTAGTGTGGTTAGGCCCTTGAAACAGTGTCTGCTGCTCTTGGGTTTGCTACTCCACTGAACAAAGCAATGCCGCCTGTTTAGTCCTGTTACCAATTTTGAACTGCATTTAGCCTACTTTACTCTTTGGCCCTATATCTGTTTCCTCCTCATCCTGCCCATTGCCCAGCCACTGCTAGATGAGTCTGCTGGTACATTGACCTAGACCACTACATTCCCCTTATACTCTACACAGCCAGAATCTGACCCTGCTGAAAGTAAGGTTCCCCTTCCCGCATGTTATACCACCTTACACAGGGACAGAGAGGAAGGTGCAGATGAAAGTGCAGGTTCCTTCATCAGGTGGGGGGGCATACTCGTTGGCGACGTCACTGGCACAAGGCCCCTCAGAGTACGCAAAAGTGTCGCTGCTGGTGGGAGGCGCCCCCGCCATGCAAACACACATCGCTGTACTTTGAGGGGCCCTGTGCCAGTGCCAATGCGAACGAGTGGGCCCCCCCTGCTTGCTCAGGATCACAGCACTTGCAACGTTGAAATACTTACCTTTCCCTGCAACACCGCCGTGACGTAGTCCGCATTTCCTGGGCCCACGAAAAACTTGAGCCGGCCCTACTCCCCCCACAACTTTTGCCAAATGACCCCCAATTCCCTATGCCCAACTATTATTATAAAGTTAATTAAGATTGACAAGCTTCAGAAACAAGAATGGATGTTTTTGGCATTAAAATGGGCACTGTAGGTGTTTTCCTGGCCTCCACTCACTGCCGACTATGCTTCCCCATTGACTTGCATTGGGTTTCGTGTTTCGGTCGATCCCCGACTTTTAGCGATAATCGGCCGACTGCACTCGACTCGACTCTGGACAAAATCGGGTTTCACAAAACCCGACTCGATCTTAAAAAAATGAAAGTCGCTCAACTCTAAGCCCGATTATTAAGGGCAAACTCGGCCAATGGCAAAAAAGTCACCCAATCATCCTGATCAGCAGAAACAAAACATCTTAAATAAGTTTCCAAGGTCTGATTAGTTTGCTCGGTTTGACCATTCGTCTGAGGATGGAAGGCCGACGAAAAAGACAAATCAATGCCCATCTTAGCACAAAAGATCCGCCAAAATCTGGACACAAACTGGGATCCTCTGTCAGACACAATATTTTCAGGGATGCCGTGCAAGCGAACCACATTCTGAAAAAATAGAGGAACCAAATCGGAGGAGGAAGGCAACTTAGGCAAGGGCACCAAATGGACCATTTTGGAAAACGATCACACACCACTAGTGTTGAGCATTCCGATACCGCAAGTATCGGGTATCGGCCGATACTTGCGGGTATCGGAATTCCGATACCGAGATCCGATACTTTTGTGGTATCGGGTATCGGTATCGAAACAACATTAATGTGTAAAATAAAGAATTAAAATAAAAAATATTGCTATACTCACCTCTCCGACGCAGCCTGGACCTCACCGAGGGAACCGGCAGCGTTGTTTGCTTAAAATGCGCGCTTTTCCTTCCTTCCGTGACGTCACGGCTTCTGATTGGTCGCGTGCCGCTCATGTGGCCGCGACGCGACCAATCACAGCAAGCCGTGACGTAATTTTCAGGTCCTTCTAGGCATTCAGTATTTTAAAATTACGTTCCGGCTTTGTGATTGGTCGCATTGCGGTCACATGGGCGACGCGACCAATCACAAGCCGTGACGTCATGGGAGGCTGGACACGTGCGCATTTTAAAATGCGCGCGTCTCCTGCCTCCCGTGACGTCACGGCTTGTGATTGGTCGCGTCGCCCATGTGACCGCGACGCGACCAATCACAAAGCCGGAACGTAATTTTAAAATACTGAAGGACCTGAAATTACGTCACGGCTTGCTGTGATTGGTTGCGTCGTGGCCACATGGGCGACGCGACCAATCACAAGCCGTGACGTCACGGGAGGCTGGACACGCGCGCATTTTAAAATGCGCGCGTCTCCTGCCTCCCGTGACGTCACGGCTTGTGATTGGTCGCGTCGCCCATGTGACCCGCGACGCGACCAATCACAAAGCCGGAACGTAATTTTAAAATACTGAATGCCTAGAAGGACCTGAAAATTACGTCACGGCTTGCTGTGATTGGTCGCGTCGCGGCCACATGGGCGGCACGTGACCAATCAGAAGCCGTGACGTCACGGAAGGAAGGAAAAGCGCGCATTTTAAGCAAACAACGCTGCCAGTTCCCTCGGTGAGGTGAGTATAGCAATATTTTTTATTTTAATTCTTTATTTTACACATTAATATGGTTCCCAGGGCCTGAAGGAGAGTTTCCTCTCCTTCAGACCCTGGGAACCATCAGGGATACCGTCCGATACTTGAGTCCCATTGACTTGTATTGGTATCGGGTATCGGTATCGGATTGGATCCGATACTTTGCCGGTATCGGCCGATACTTTCCGATACCGATACTTTCAAGTATCGGACGGTATCGCTCAACACTACACACCACCCAGATGACAGACATTCTCTGAGAGACTGGAAGATCCGAAATAAAATCCATGGAAATGTGCGTCCAAGGCCTCTTCGGGACAGGCAAAGGCAAAAGCACACCGCTGGCACGAGAACAGCAAGGCTTAGCCCGAGCACAAATCCCACAGGACTGCACAAAGGAACGCACATCCCACGACAAGGAAGGCCACCAGAAGGACCTAGCCACCAAATCTCTGGTACCAAAAATCCCAGGATGGCCTGCCAACACCGAAGAATGAACCTCGGAAATAACTCTGCTGGTCCATCTATCTGGGACAAACAGTCTCTCTGGTGGGCAACGGTCCGGTCTATCCGCCTGAAATTTCTGCAGCACTCGTCGCAAATCTGGGGAAATGGCAGACAAAATCACTCCCTCTCTGAGGATACCAGCCGGCTCTGAAACTCCCGGAGAGTCAGGCACAAAACTCCTAGAAAGAGCATCAGCCTTCACGTTCTTCGAACCAGGCAGGTACGAGACCACGAAATCGAAACGGGAGAAAAACAACGACCAACGAGCCTGTCTAGGATTCAGCCGCTTGGCAGACTCGAGATAAATCAGATTTTTGTGATCAGTTAAGACCACTACACGATGCTTAGCTCCCTCAAGCCAATGTCGCCACTCCTCAAATGCCCACTTCATAGCCAACAACTCCCGATTACCAACATCATAATTTCGCTCAGCAGGCGAAAACTTTCTTGAAAAGAAAGCACAAGGCTTCATCACAGAGCAATCAGAGCTTCTCCGCGACAAAACAGCCCCTGCTCCAATCTCAGAAGCATCAACCTCGACCTGAAAAGGAAGAGAGACATCAGGCTGACACAAAACTGGAGCCGAAGAAAACCGGCACTTCAGCTCCCGAAAGGCTTCCACGGCCGCAGGAGACCAATTAGTCACATCAGAACCCTTCTTGGTCAAATCCGTCAAGGGTTTAACCACGCCAGAAAAATTAGCAATGAAGCAACGGTAAAAATTAGCAAAACCCAAGAACTTCTGAAGACTCTTAACAGATGTAGGCTGAGTCCAGTCACGAATAGCCTGGACCTTGACTGGGTCCATCTCAATAGTAGAAGGAGAAAAAATAAAACCCAAAAAGGAAACCTTCTGTACTCCGAAGAGACATTTAGAGCCCTTCACAAATAAGGCATTAGCACGCAGGACCTGAAATACCATCCTGACCTGCTTCACATGGGACTCCCAGTCCTCAGAAAAGACCAAAATGTCATCCAGATACACAATCATAAATTTATCCAGATATTCTCGGAAGATGTCATGCATGAAGGACTGGAACACAGAAGGAGCATTAGAGAGTCCAAAAGGCATCACCAAGTACTCAAAGTGGCCTTCGGGCGTTTTAAATGCTGTTTTCCATTCATCCCCCTGCCTAATGCGCACAAGGTTATACGCACCACGAAGATATATCTTGGTGAACCAACTGGACCCCTTAATCCGAGCAAACAGATCAGACAACAATGGCAAAGGATACTGAAATATCACCGTGATTTTATTTAGAAGACGATAATCTATACAAGGTCTCAGAGAACCATCCTTCTTGGCCACAAAAAAGAATCCTGCACCAAGAGGGGAGGAGGACGGGCGAATATGTCCCTTCTCTAAAGACTCCTTTATATAGCTCCGCATTGCGGCATGTTCTGGCACAGACAAATTAAAAAGTCGTCCCTTAGGGAACTTACTACCAGGAATCAAGTTTATAGCACAATCACAATCCCTGTGAGGAGGCAGGGCACCGGATGTGGGCTCATCAAATACATCCTGGTAGTCCGACAAAAACTCAGGGACCTCAGAAGGAGTGGAAGAAGCAATTGATACCAAAGGAGCATCGCCATGAATCCCCTGGCAACCCCAACTTGACACAGACATAGCTTTCCAATCCAGAACTGGATTATGGGCCTGCAGCCATAGCAGACCCAACACGACAACATCATGCAAATTATGCAGCACAAGAAAGCGAATCACCTCCTGATGTACAGGAGTCATGCACATGGTCACTTGAGTCCAATATTGAGGCTTATTCTCAGCCAATGGTGTAGCATCAATTCCCCTCAGTGGAATAGGGAATTCCAAAGGCTCCAGGACAAAACCACAGCGCCTGGCAAACGACAAATCCATCAGATTCAGGGCAGCACCTGAATCCACAAAAGCCATAACCGAGTAGGATGACAAAGAACAAATTAAAGTAACAGACAAAATGAATTTAGGCTGTATAGTACCAATGGTGACAGGTTTAGCAATTTTTTAATGCGCTTAGAGCATGCTGAGATTACATGAGTTGAATCACCACAGTAAAAGCACAACCCATTTTGACGTCTATGATTTTGCCGCTCAATTCTGGTCAGAGCTCGGTCACATTGCATAGACTCAGGTCTCTGTTCAGAAAACACCTCCAGATGGTGCGCAGATTTGCGCTCCCGCAAACGCCGATCAATCTGAATGGCCAAAGCCATTGAGTCATTCAGACTTGCAGGAGTGGGGAACCCCACCATAACATTCTTAATGGCTTCAGAAAGACCTTCTCTGAAATTTGCAGCCAGGGCACACTCATTCCATTGAGTAAGCACCGACCATTTCCGAAATTTTTGACAATACACCTCAGCTTCATCCAGGCCCTGAGAAAGAGCCAGCAAGGCCTTTTCTGCCTGGTTCTCAAGATTAGGTTTCTCATAAAGCAGTCCAAGCGCCAGAAAAAACGCATCCATATTCAGCAATGCAGGATCTCCTGGCACCAGAGAGAAGGCCCAATCTTGAGGGTCGCCACGTAACAAGGAGATAACAATTTTAACTTGCTGAGTGGAATCACCAGAGGAACGAGTTCTCAAAGATAGAAATAATTTACAATTATTCTTAAAATTCAGAAACCTAGATCTATCTCCAGAAAACAACTCAGGAATAGGTATTTTCGGCTCTGACATAGGGCTATGAACAACAAAATCCTGAATGCTTTGCACCCTTGCAGCAAGATGATCCACACTAGAAGTCAGACTCTGAATATCCGTGTCTGCAGCTGAACACAAAACCACCCAGAGATTAAGGGGATGAGAGAAGCTGGACAGACTGCAGCAAAGATAGAGAGAAAAAAAAATTGTACTCAGGGCTTCTCTTATCCCACTTCTGCGATGCATTAAACACTTGTTTGGCCTGCTGTACTGTTATGATCCTAGTGGCTGAGGATCACAAAACGGACTAGCTAAGTTTATGAACATAGACACGAGCTCTAGGGAGGTGGTAACTGGACTGACCGCAAAGCTGATCCTAACCAACACACTAAAGGAGGCCGGTGAATGTGCCTAAAATCCTGGACGTCTTGACACAGCCTGAGAGACTATCTACTCCTGGAGGGAAAGTAAGACCTCACTTGCCTCAAGAGAAATCACCCGAAAGATATAGGAAGCCCCCAACAAATAATAACGGTGAGGTAAGGGGAAAACACAAACGTAGAAATGAAAACAGATTAAGCAAATGAGGCCCGCTAATACTAAATAGCAGAAGACAGATAGGGAACTGTGCGGTCAGTAAAAAACCCTATGCAAAATATCCACACTGAGAATACAAGAACCCCCACACCAACTAACGGTGTGAGGGGAGAAACTCAGCCCCTAGAGCTACCAGCAAGCAAGGAAATCACATATTAGCAAGCTGGACAAAAATAAACCAAGAAACATGTGACCACTGATGGTCAAAAAATGAACCAAGCAAAACTTAGCTTCTCTTGAAGAGACTGATAACGAAGGACTGCAGGAGAGCTCCAAAATAGCACTGAAGACATTGACAGCAGGCAACAACTGAGAGTCCAGGTGAACTAAATAGGAAACCAGCTAAGAGATAACGAGACAGCTGATCCTGCCTCAGACCTGCAGAATGACACAAAGAACCACCAGAGGGAGCCCAAAGACAGCACTCACACAGTACCAGTTGTGACCACAAGAGGGAGCCCAAAAACAGAGTTCACAACAGAATGGGCTACAAAACCATAAGTAACAGGTTGGATGAGAAGGAGACAATTGTTAGCACAATAGTAAGAAAATGGAAGAAATACAGAATGACTGTCAATGGACATCGATCTGGGGCACCATGCAAAATCTCACCTCGTGGGGTATCCTTGATCATGAGGAAGGTGAGAGATCCGCCTAAAACTACATGGGGGGACTTGTTAATGATCTCAAGGCTGATGGGACCACATTCACCAAGAAAACCATTGGTAACACATTATGCCGTAAAGGTTTAAAATACTGCAGTGCCCACAAGGTCCTCCTGCTCAAGAAGGCACATATGCAGGCCCATTTGAAGATTGCCAGTGAACACCTGGATGATTCTGTGAGTGGGAGAAGATGCTGTGGTCATATGAGACAAAAATTTAGCTTTTTGGCATTAACTCATCTCGCCGTGTTTGGAGAAAGAGAAATGCTGACTATGACAAAAAGAACACTGTTCCCACTGTCAATCATGGAGGTGGAAACATTATGTTTTAGGGGTGTTTCTCTGCTAAGGGCACAGGGGTACTTTACTGCAACAATGGGATAATAGATGGAGCCATGTACCGTAAAATCCTGTGTGACAACCTCCTTCCCTCCACTAGGACATTAAAAATGGGTCATGGCTGGGTCTTCTAGCAAGACAAAGACCCAAAACATACTGCCAAGGCAACAAAGGAGTGGCTCAAAAAGAAGCACATTAAAATCATGGATTGGCCTACCCAGTCTCGAGACCTAAATCCCATGGAAAACTTATGGAGGGAGTTCAAGCTCTGAGTTGCCAAGCGACAGCCTCAAAATCTTAATGATTTAGAAATGATCTATAAAGAGAAGTGGACCAAAATTTCTCCTGACATGTGCGCAAACCTCATCATCAACTGCAAAAAAAGTCAGACTGCTGTGCTTGCCAGCAAGGGCTTTGCCACCAAGTATTATGTCTTGTTTGCCAGGGGGATCAAATACTTATTTCTCCCTGCAAAATGCAAATAAATTTATATAATTTATACAATGTGATTTTCTGGATTTTATTTTTGATATTCTATCTCTCAATGTTAAAATTAACCAACCCTTAAAATTATAGACTGTTCATGTCATTGTCAGTGGGCAAACTTACAAAATCAGCAAATAGATCCAATACTTATTTTCGCCACTGTATATTAGCATGGTCTATAAGCCACTTTATCCTAGTATGTCAGGCTTAACAGTCTTCATAATGAGCAATGTTACACCTTCCACAACAATGTCCTGTCACTCTCCAGGAAAAGTAGCACCAACATCGCTGGAATGGTGGAACAGTGCCACTACAAGAGATGAGTAAGCACTGCTTTTATTTTATATGGGGTCATGCATGTATATTAACATAAAGTTGTCCAGTAGTGGACAGCACCTTTTAGCAACTGCTTGCTTCCCCAGTCACCGTGGTCTGCCTAAAGTGTAGTATGTTCAACATTTTTTTTACTTTAAAAGAAAACAGACTTTTTAGACAGAAATGCTGCAAACAATCAGAAGTTAATTTTAATTTATTACTTTTATGGAATCTTACAATATTTTCTTGCAATACAAATAATTATTTAGTTTGATTTTTCAGAGTTCTAGAAATCACCCCTGTATTTTACACGGCATATACTTCTCAGTAACTATCCAAGACTTGTATTATTCATTTTTATATGATATATTACATGGTCTCTTGTCAAATAATGATACATGAGGTGATAAAAGTAATTGTGACCTGTAGGTTTGAGGTATACATCTTGTCAAACCTTATCTTAAAGCAAAACTTCACTTAATGATTTTTTATCCAAAACACAGTTGCTTTGCAGTGTACAACTTAAGCTGCCTTCACCTTACACATGCTTCTCTATTACAAAGAATGATGATATATTAAAATTTTAACTTTGAAATACCCTATGCTTCGTTTTATTCTAATCCATAGCAATTTTCATTTTTAATTTAAAATATTTACTAGTCTAGCAATAATGGAGTAAATGTTACAACAAGACAACATAGCTGTTTCTATTTACTGGACTTTAGCAACACAGAATAGAGTTCTATCACTTTTCTCTGTTGGAGATTTACAAGTTTAGGTATATACTGTAAATAGTTAAGAAAATGCTATACAAACATAAACATTTTACATTAGCTGAGAAATGCATATTATATGCCCTCTTTTTGAGCTATTGTGTCACTATTCAATCTCTAAGGTGCTTTTTTCATTCACCTAAGTTGACTTCTAGCCTTTCAGGCTATGCTAATCACAGTGATTATGGGTGGTGAATAAAAAGCCTTTTCCACATCATCATTTCAGAAGAATTTATTTAGTCCAGCAGAGCAGTCCACCTACGTGTTCATCCAACTGGATCCAATAACTCCTGGAAGATTTATCCCCTAGCCATGGGGCAGCAGCAGCTGTTTTTCTATAGGAGTTGTGCCTGTCACAACTTCATCAAGTGAGAATAACCTGCACTTTCCTACTCTCCCTCCATAGATATCACCCAATTGTGCATTTAGTTTCCCACTTTTAGATTTACAAATCACAGTGTTTATGAAATATTCTGAGAAACTATGCTTTCACTTGGATGACCGATGCGTTTTTTTATCTGCATCATCTTACGCATGACGCCAAAAAAAGCTGCATGTGCATTTGTATGCGTTTTGGCATGTGTTTGCGTTGTTTATGCGCATGTGTTAGATATTTCCAATGCTTCACAGTAGCTTTTCCTTGACATCAGACATCCAGTAGGCGTGTCTCATGGGATTTCTATATATATATAGACACACTGATGAAATCCTCATCTTTGGCTGCCTTATCAAGCTGCAAGAGAGATCTTGACATGGACAGCTTCTATGAAGATCTGAATTTGCAGTTGAAATTGGCTGCTGCCTTTGCTATGGCTTGTCAAGAAGAAAGAAGAAGAGAAAGACAGAGAAAACATTGTCGATATTGGCAACACCCCATCCTTGAACTCCGAGAGAGCTGTAGAGCCTACCAGTCTTTGTATACAAAGCTGCGTGCAAACCCTCAGAAGTTTTTTGACTACACAAAAAAGTCAGAACAGACCTGCTGCTACGTGTCCAAGGATCAGTTGCCAGGCAGGACACAAAGCTCCGTCGAGCAATTTCTGCTGAGGAACGTTTCTTAGTCATCCTGAGGTACGCAATTTGGAAAAATAAACACCTGTCATTAATATGATTTTTCTAAAAGCCATGTACTGATTTTTTTTTCTAATTTTCTGTTCCGCAGATTCCTGGCTACCAGAGAGACCTTATCATCCCTCCATTTTCAATTCAGGATTGGAGTGTCAACACTTTCTGGGATTATTGGAGACACCTGCCGTGCTTTAGATGAGGTTCTGCAACAAGAATTCCTCCCCCAACGCACAACTGAAATATGGCTTGAAAATGCTGAAAAATTCAAGGAAATTTGTAATTTTCCTAACTATGAGGGGTCTGTGGATGGCAAACACATTCGGATTCTGAAACTTGCCGGAAGTGGAACTGAATATTTCAATTATAAAAAATTATTTTCCATTGTTCTAATGGCAATTGCAGATGCTGAGTGTAGATTTGTCGCTGTAGACATTGGCTTATATGGATGAGGTAATGACTCACAGACTTTCAAAACCTCTGATATGGGCCAATGTTTACATGGGAATGATTTTAGTTTTCCACAGCCACAACCTCTTCCCAACACTGAATGGACTGCCAATGCTGTTTGTTGTGGTTGGGGATGAAGCGTTCCAAATGTGTGCCAACATCAGCAAACTGTACTCAAGTTGGGACTTAAATCACTCTAAAAAGATTTACAACTGCTGACTGACAAGGGTAAGAAGAACTGTTGAGTGTGCCTTTGGATTGATGGTTTCTAAATGGTGTATTTTGGGAACATGCATTAATCTAAAAATTGAGACTATTGATGAGGTTGTGAAAGCTTGTGTTCTTCTGCACAACTACATCCTAGCAAAAAAGCGACCAATCTTAGAACCTGAGGAACCTGTTTCATTGCATGATTACCAAGATCACGCTCTGATGACTTCAGTGGTAGTTGCTCAGATGAGGGATAAATTTGCTGCTTATTTTGTTTCTGATAATGTAATTGTTGCACGACAAGACAGAATGTTTAAGCCTCCAAGTAAAATTTTTCTTTAATGTTAAAATGTCCCTGTAGTGTTAAAATTTCCATGCAACATTAAAATTTACAAGTAATGTTAAAATGTACCTGTTCAAATGTACATGTGATTTTAAAATTTACCTACAATTTTACAATGTACCTTTAATGTTAAAATCTACCTTTAATTTTACGATGTACCTGTAATTTTTGCTTACTCAATAATTACCTAATAATAAAATACCTCCAGTTAAACTTACAAGTTCCCTCAACAATACAATACACAGCTGTGTGCGTTTGCGGCAGCGGCGCATAAAGATACAAAGAAAACACAGCTATTGTGGCAAAAATTACAAATTTTATTTAACAAAATTTAACAAAAAAAATGGGTTTAGGATAGGGGTGATTGGGTTTAGGATTGGGGTTTAGGATAGGGGAGATTGGGTTTAGGATCGGGGTCTATCTGAGGGTGTGATGGGGTGAACCTTGGGGGTGTGGGATGTGAGAATTGGGTGGTAGTTGATGAGGCAGGGGTTACAGGGGAAGGGGCAACAAATTGAAGGATTGGATCATGGATGGGAGTGGACACATTGGGGATAGATGACACAGTGGAATCATGGGAATGGATAGACAAACTGGAAGGGACAGACACAGACACAAGGGAAGGTAGTGACACATTGGTAGGTGAGGGTGGTGGGTCCAATTTTGGCAGTTTTTTGTAGCTCCGTGGCTCTGTCCTGGTTCTTTGTTTTCTTGGCCGACTGGGAGTGGTGGCCTCTGCATTAGTGTTCTGGCATGGTGCTGGGATGGGCAGCGTCATGGATACTGCTGGTTGCAGGGGTGCTGGAGTGGGCAGTGTCATGGATACTGCTGGCTTCAGGTGTGCTGGAATGGGCAGCATCATGGATAATGCTGGCTGCAAGGCTGCTGAACTCGGCAGCATGGTGGATCTATGAACTGAAGACAGTGGTGGTGGAGGATAGTTTGGTGCTGTAGGAGTTGTAAAGTAGATGTTCGGCTGCTAGTAATATCCTCCGGCCTGTGTATTGTAGCTTTGGGACTGCTGCTGGGGCTGCTGCTGCTGCAATGCGTGGCTGTAAGCAGCCTGGCAGGCATGCATGACATTCAGCTGGAGTTGAGGGATAAGGTTTTCTGAACGCTCCGCTCTATTGCTGAAAAGAAATGTCTTGCCAGTCTCTCAAAGTCAGCCTCCAGGCGGTCAAGGCGTTTGTTGACATCCTGCAAAAGTGTGTTCACATGGGTGAACCCAATCTTCAGTCTATCACCAAGCACCCTAATCCCATCCTGGAAAACTGAGCTTAAGTGCATAAACCCGGGCATGCCTGGCCTTTTACAGGCCCTCTTGCTGCTGACAAGAAGACCCAACTAAAGCAGAGGAAGAGGGTTGGGAGAGGGGATAACCAGATGGACCGTCTGCCTGTTCCCCAGTCTGTGAAGCCTGCCAGGTTGCTCCATCACTGGTGGATGATTGGGACTGCATCTGTTCATTGGCTGGTTGATGATGGGCCCTTCAACAGAGGATGATCCAGGTTGTGCTGGGCTGCACCAGGTTCTGTGTGAAAAATAAAAGCAAAACATTAGTTTAAAAAAACCACGCAACACAAAAGGTACTTACGTTCACTGAGCAAATGCAGGTGTCATGTCGGATTCTATTCACACTAGGGCGTCCGACAGACAGCGGTAATTCCACATTCATCCACTATATGCTCAGTGGCTCCGGCTAGACTTTATGCAGGCTGTCC
This sequence comes from Ranitomeya variabilis, assembly GCF_051348905.1. NCBI lineage: Eukaryota > Metazoa > Chordata > Amphibia > Anura > Dendrobatidae > Ranitomeya > Ranitomeya variabilis. The sequence continues at coordinate 794,398,292 of NC_135233.1, read as the reverse complement.
GGGGTTAATCTAGTTGGTAATCGGGTTGGAGGCTGGGTCACGCCCGTGGCCTTTAAATAGTCATTCTGGACTTTGGGCGTCGCCGATTAAAGCTTGTGTCTTGTGCCTGGTGATCTCGGTCTGGAGTGGTGGTCTACAAGAAGAAATATCGTATCTGGTGGTGTATTATCCTTTGTCATATTTCTTCTTCCTATATTTGTATTTGTTTTGCCTGTGCACATTATAGTGTTTTCCTGTGAGTCTGCGGCGTGGTGCGTTTTTAGTTTTCCCTGTCTGTGCTTTCTGTAGGGGTTGGTGTGTGGTCTAAGCACTGGGTGGCGGGTGGAGGTTTCAGCATAGGACTGAAACAGGAGTCAGGGTCAGGCCTGGCGGCCCAGACAAGCACACCATCAGTGTAAATTCTGGGAGAGGGACAGACAGGGTTTTCCCTAGTCTGAGGGATATCGCAGGGGCCCGGGTAATCAGCTGTAGACAACTCAGTACCCGCGTGACATTAGGCCTCAGAAAACCAAGGTTTTGGTGTAATTTATATTTTCTTAACCTTCGAGCAGCACCACTTTGCACCCGAATCTCGTCTCTGATATCCTTGTTGAAGCGGTCCTTCATGGAATGCCAATCGATTTTGATGCTCTTCCCTGTGAAGGGGTAAAAAAGGAACAATTTATTTGTAAAACAATGCACATACATTAACAGGTTCACTGCCATGTCAGACCACATTGCAATACTTACCAAAAGAATTTCTGGCACGTGGCGTGGTACGGTCCTAATCATCCATCAGCGATGTTGCCACTTTTTCCCAGAGTCGTCAAGTCACCACATTGTCGGAGTGCTGATGGTCACGGGTGTCCCACAATGGTACTCGCTCTTGCACAAGGTTGATCAGTTTTTCATTGTCAATTTCCAAGATGGCTTCTTCCCATTGTGGAACCTATAGATCAAATAGATAATGCATTTTAAGTAAAACTGCAAGCAAATTCTATTACAACTCTGATGAAAACCATACTTACACCCCGTATTTCCTCCTCAGAAACTTAAGTCGAACAACCCTGGGAAGCTTCATTTCCACACTCCTACTCCTGCTCTTCTGCACTGTCAGGTAACTGTAAAGAAAATAGAGGATTTACCACATGTATAGTATTACCAGTCAATGCATACCAATCAGTATAAATTAATGATAATCACCGCACTAATTATATCAGTACAACACCTTGCAGAGTAAATGTGCGATCAATTGTGGGTACATTTACTATCAATATTGTGGGTGGTAAAAAATGAGCCTTAAGTGCATAAATAAATGAAGATTTATAGCACTGCTAATTGTGAGTGGGACCAATGGATATGGTACATATAAACAAATGTGATAATATACTCACTTCAATTGTTATTCGCAGTATGAATTGCTGAGGATCCGTGCAGGAAATCTGTTTGTGGTGAGAGTAATACTTGGGAATGTTGCTCCCTTGAACCACCAAATTTCCCACTAATCAAATTGATTTTATATTTGCATTAGTTATATTGTTAAACAGTGGATACAGCCTGATCCAATAATGTCAATTGGGTATACTCACTATGAGTCTCGTGATTACTATATTGTGAAAATGACCTATTAGTGTTCAATATACAGGTGATTGGTTACGATAAAACGGATCAATGGGCTGGTAGAGAACAACAGTAATGAGTATCCCATTAAGTCTATGATCACCTGCGAATCCACAGGGGACATTTACATCCTCAAGTGCCCATGTGATAAAATTTATGTCGGCCGTACAAAAAGGTGCCTGTGGGACCGCACTAAGGAGAACTTGGATAACCTCAACAAAGGTTTTAAGGGACATCCCTTATCCTGACACTTTTATGAAAAACACAACAAATCATGCACGGAAATCTCATTTTATGGCATTCAATTAGTACCAAAAAACCAAGGGGTGGTGATTGCATTAGGATTATGTCAAGGGTGGAATCCAAATGGATCTTTACCCTTGACAGTTTAGCACTGAAAGGGTTGAATCAGGAAATAGAACTCTATGCACTTTAATCTACCTGTTTAAATAGAATCCATATAGTCAGATTTAGGATGGTGGGAAACCCATTATTAATGACTATATTCATTCAATTAATGTATTATTAATATATTTTTATATCCTATCATATGACTCTAATAGAAGAAAATAAGTAAAAATCAAAGATCATATGATCCTATTAATTAGACCCTTGCTATAATTTTAATAAGAGTATAACAAATATATGTTACATATTTTGTAATTTATTATTGTATTCAGCACGCATTTTTTGCTTCATCATAGCAAGGGCTCTAAGAACGAGTCTACAGATTTTTATATGTTTTTATATGTTTTATTGTCTAAAGGTACAGATGATATGGAAGATTTTAACACCGTTCACTTTGCTAAACATACATGCAGGCGTTTTTTCATTTTATAAATAATTAACCCCTTAAGCCCCAAGGGTGGTTTGCACGTTAATGACCGGGCCAATTTTTACAATTCTGACCACTGTCCTTCTATGAGGTTATAACTCTGGAACGCTTCAACGGATCCTGATGATTCTGACATTGTTTTCTCATGATACATTGTACTTCTTGATAGTGGTAAAATTCCTTTGATAAGACTTGTGTTTATTTGTGAAAAAAATGGAAATGTGGAGAAAATTTTGAAAATTTTGCAATTTTCCAACTTTGAATTTTTATCCCTTAAATCAGAGATATGTCACACAAAATACTTAATAAGTAACATTTCCCACATGTCTACTTTACATCAGCACAATTTTGGAACCACATTTTTTTTTTGTTAGGGAGTTTATAAGGGTTAAAATTTGACCAGAAATTTCTCATTTTTACGGCACCATTTTTTTTACGGACCACATCTCATTTGAAGTCATTTTGAGGGGTCTATATGATAGGAAATAACCAAGTGTGACACCATTCTAAAAACTGCACCCCTCAAGGTGCTCAAAACCACATTCAAGAAGTTTATTAACCCTTCAGGTGTTTCACAGGAATTTTTGGAATGTTTAAATAAAAATGAACATTTCACTTTTTTTCACACAAAAATTTATTTCAGCTCCAATTTGATCTATTTTACCAAGGGTAACAGGAGAAAATGGACCCCAAAAGTTGTTGTACAATTTGTCCTGAGTACGCCGATACCCCATATGTGGGGGTAAACCACTGTTTGGGCGCATGGCAGAGCTTGGAAGGGAAGGAGCGCGATTTGACTTTTCAATGCAAAATTGACTGGAATTGAGATGGGATGCCATGTTGCGTTTCGAGAGCCCCTGATGTGCCTAATCATTGAAATCCTTCACAAGTGACACCATTTTGGAAAGTAGACCCCCCTAAGGAACTTATGTAGATGTGTGGTGAGCACTTTGACCCACCAAGTGCTTCACAGAAGTTTATAATGCAGAGCCGTAAAAAATAAAAAATAATATTTTTTCACAAAGATGATATTTTCGACCCCAATTTTTTATTTTCCCAAGGGTAAGAGAAGAAATTGGACCCCAAATGTTGTTGTGCAATTTGTCCTGAGTACGCCGATACCACATATATGGGGGTAAACCACTGTTTGGGCGCATGGCAGAGCTTGGAAGGGAAGGAGCGCCGGTTGACTTTTCAATGCAAAATTGACAGGAATTGAGATGGGATGCCATGTTGCGTTTGGAGAGTCACTGATGTGCCTAAACATTGAAACCCCCAAAAGTGACACAGTTTTGGAAAGTAGACCCCCTAAGGAACTTATCTAGATGTGTTGTGAGAGCTTTGAACCCCCAAGTGTTTCACTACAGTTTATAATGCAGAGCCGTGAAAATAAAAATTATTTTTTTCCCACAAAAATTATTTTTTAGCCCCGGTTTTGTATTTTTCCAAGGGTAACAGGAGAAATTGGATGGCAAAAGTTGTTGTGCAATTTGTCCTGAGTACGCTGATACTCCATATGTTGGGGTAAACCCCTGTTTGGGTGCACGGGAGAGCTCGGAAGGGAAGGATCACTGTTTTACTTTTTCAACGCAGAATTGGCTGGAATTGATATTGGATGCCATGTCGCGTTTGGAGAGCCCCTGATGTGCCTAAACAGTGGAAACCCCCCAATTCTAACTGAAACCCTAACCCAAACACACCCATAACCCTAATCCCAACCATAACCCTAACCGCAACCCTAACCCCAATCCCAACCCTAATCCCAACCGTAAATGTAATCCAAACCCTAACTTTAGCCCCAACACTAACCCTAACTTTAGCCCCAACCCTAACTTTAGCCCCAACCCTAACCCTAACTTTAGCCACAGCCCTAACCCTAACTTTTGCCCCAACCCTAACCCTAACCCTAACTTTTGCCCCAACCCTAACCCTAACCCTAACTTTAGCCACAACCCTAACCCTAACTTTAGCCCCAACCCTAACCCTAACTTTTGTCCCAACCCTAACCCTAACTTTAGCCCCAACCCTAACCCTAACTTTAGCTCCAACCTAACCCTAACCCCAACCCTTACTGTAGCCCTAACCCTAACTTTAGCTCCAACCCTAACCCTAACTTTAGCCCCAACCCTAACCCTAACTTTAGCCCAAACCCTAACCTGAAAATGAAAATAAACAAATTTTTTTAAATTGTATTATTTTTGCCTAAGAGGGTGATGAAGGGGGTTTGATTTACTTTTATAGCGGGTTTTTTAACGGATTTTTATGATTGGCAGCCGTCACACACTAAAAGATGCTTTTTATTGCAAAAATAGTTTTTGCTTCTCCACATTTTGAGAGCTATAATTTTTCCATATTTTGGTCCACAGAGTCATGTGAGGTTTTGTTTTTTGCGGGACGAGTTGTCGTTTTTATTGGTACCATTTTCGGGCACGTGACAATTTTTGATCGCTTTGTATTCCGATTTTTGTCAGGTAGAATGAACAAAAACCGGCCATTCATGAATTTCTTTTGGGGGGGCGCTTATACCATTCCACGTTTGATAATATTGGTAAATCAGTTTTATTCTTCAGGTCAGTACGATTACAGTGATACCTCATTTATATATTTTTTTATGTTTTTGACGCTTTTATACAATAAAAACTATTTTATATAAAAAATAATTATTTTTGCATCGCTTTATTCTGAGGACTATAGCTTTTTTATTTTTTCGCTGATGATGCTATATGATGGCTTGTATTTTGCGGGACAAGATGATGTTTTCAGCTGTACCATGCTTATTTATATCCGTCTTTTTCATCACGTGTTATTCCACTTTTTTTTTTGGCGGTATGATAATAAAGCGCCATTTTTTGCCTGTTTTTTTACGGTGTTCACTGAAGGGGTTAACTAGTGGGATAGTTTCATAGGTTGGGTCATTACGGACCCGGCAATACTAAAGATGTGTGATTTTATTGGTTTTTTTATTTACATAACGAAATGTATTTATTGGAACAATATTTTTTTTTCTTTATTTAGGATTTATTTTTTAACACATGTAAATATTTTTTTTAACTTTTTTACATTGCCCCAGGGGGACATTACTACATATTATCAGATCGCTGATCTGACACTTTGAAATGCACTGTGTCAGATCAGCGATCTGACAGGCAGTGCAGGGAGGCTTCCCAGCACCTGCCCTGAGCAGGCGCTTGAAAGCCACCTCCCTGCAGGACCCGGAAGGCCCCCTGTAGCCATTTTGGATCCGGGCCTGCAGGGAGGAGGAGGTAGGAGACCCTCGGAGCAACGCAATCACATCGCCCGATGCTTCCCTATGCCGCCGGAACGCTGCGGTCCGTGACCGCTCTTGGCACATAATGCCGGATGTCAACTGCGATAGTCATCCACAATGACGTACTATCCAATCACTGGCAATTAAGACCCAGGTCACCTCGAGGGGATAGTACATCATATGGGATAAAGGAGTTAAAGGAAAAGCTAAAGCCAAAACGCTCCTTGCGAACATATGCTAAAGAGGAGGTATATATATTTTTTTATTTTTTTTATTTTTATTTTGCCTTATACACTCACTGGCCACTTTATTAGGTACACCTGTCCAACTTCTTGTTAACACTTAATTTCTAATCAGCCAATCACATGGCGGCAACTCAGTGCATTTAGGCATGTAGACATGGTCAAGACAATCTCCTGCAGTTCAAACCGAGCATCAGTATGGGGAAGAAAGGTGATTTGAGTGCCTTTGAACGTGGCATGGTTGTTGGTGCCAGAAGGGCTGGTCTGAGTATTTCAGAAACTGCTGATCTACTGGGATTTTCACGCACAACCATCTCTAGGGTTTACAGAGAATGGTCCGAAAAAGAAAAAAAATCCAGTGAGCGGCAGTTCTGTGGGCGGAAATGCCTTGTTGATGCCAGAGGTCAGAGGAGAATGGGCAGACTGGTTCGAGCTGATAGAAAGGCAACAGTGACTCAAATCGCCACCCGTTACAACCAAGGTAGGCCTAAGAGCATCTCTGAACGCACAGTGCGTCGAACTTTGAGGCAGATGGGCTACAGCAGCAGAAGACCACACCGGGTACCACTCCTTTCAGCTAAGAACAGGAAACTGAGGCTACAATTTGCACAAGCTCATCGAAATTGGACAGTAGAAGATTGGAAAAACGTTGCTTGGTCTGATGAGTCTCGATTTCTGCTGCGACATTCGGATGGTAGGGTCAGAATTTGGCGTAAACAACATGAAAGCATGGATCCATCCTGCCTTGTATGGAGCATCTTTGGGATGTGCAGCCGACAAATCTGCGGCAACTGTGTGATGCCATCATGTCAATATGGACCAAAATCTCTGAGGAATGCTTCCAGCACCTTGTTGAATCTATGCCACGAAGAATTGAGGCAGTTCTGAAGGCAAAAGGGGTCCAACCCGTTACTAGCATGGTGTACCTAATAAAGTGGCCGGTGAGTGTGTATATGTAATTATGAAGGAAAAATGTTTCTTAGCATTTTCCCTTAAAAAAATTTGGTTTGGTTTGGTAGGTCTTTTTAAAAATCCCTAAAACCCATATATTAGTCTGACAACATTATTCTCTGATACCATATGTCAGAAAGACATGCAGGTGTGATGCCCCAGGGTCCTGGTTGTCACAGTGGCATTGCTTTCCTCACAAGGAGAGTGATGTCACGCTTGGAAGCGATGGAAGATTCCTTTTCACAGGTAATTAGCACATACAACACCATTCTGACTTCAGGCCTGAAGGGGGAGCTCTACACCCAAAATCAGGGGAGATGCTCTCTCTTTGGTCGGGAGGAGGAGTCAGTTGCTAGGCAGTTGGGAAGATTTAGACAGTTGGTGCCAGACAGCAGAATGGAGCAGTCTGAGGCAGAAGGACGGGGCCGTACAGCCTGAGGTGTTGTAGCTACTAGATAGCGAGATACAGAAGGAAGAACAGGCTTTAGCTATTGTGCCGGAGAGCGAAGCACAGGAGTGTGACAATGGGAGAATAGCTGGGACTGGGCTACATCCCTGATTGAGCGCAGACAACGATAGAGGGAAGACCGAGGCTTTTGTGGGACTCTAAGACACATAGCAGAAACTGGCAGGACAGCTGGATTATACATAACCTGTTTGCCCTAACACCCAGGAGACACAGTGACACATAGAGCTCGGGTCATGATAGAGACTGTGTAAAAAGGCTCGAGTCACCTGTCATACAGGTTTGTGTCCCAGTTCAACAAAGGACAGAGATAACTGAGAGGACCTTGCTACAAAGCCATAGGCAGTAAAGGACTAAAACAACACAGCGTTAGAAGGAAGGATTTTAACTCCACCTGATAAAGCTGGATTCTGAACTCGCATCCAAGACGGCCGGACCCTGCTTGTACCTGTGATCTGGTGCCCTGGACTGTGGCTACCTGCTACCATCAGTAAACCAGGTAAAAAGACTGCACAACTGTATCCTTCATTCTTTACTGCACCACTCACCATCCTCCATCTATTCATCGGGAGCCCTGGGGACCTACTTCACCTGTGGGAAGTTATACCATCCGGCTGCCATAACATCACCCCAGAGGACCCCTTTAAGTAGCATTGGTCCCCACCGACCAAATACCACAGGTGGCATGACAAACATTTATTATGTTACAAAAACCCCTTTAAAGACCTTCTCTTTAACATGGGCGCCCAGGGCCACGGACGGGGTCGCCGTCGCCGTGACACATCCCTTTAAGTACCAGACCCAGTACCGAGTACCCCACGGCCCTGGCAGGTGACTCACAGGCATCTTCTTCATGCTGTTCCCATTTAGTTTTAGCTCTTTCCCATACATTTTAGCTTTTTCTCATGCTATCAGACCTGTTTGTTGGGTCTAGCAGTAAAATATTTAACTTTCCCAATTGACATGCATTGGATTTGTTATTCGGTGCGAATACATGGATATTATAAATTATTAGTGCCGATTTTCCCTAATCTGAATATTTTACTATTCACTCATCACTAATCTTTTAGCTTTTATTATATGCACTGAATGTATAAGATTTGTAGCTATCAAGACTACCAATCTTATGTGGCAAACTGTTTTATTGTTTTTATAAAAGTTAAAAAAAAACATTGTAAAATAAAAAAAACTTAACTAATTCATTGTGAAAGATTGATTTAAACAGTTTGTAATTCGCCCATGACACATTTTCTTTCATGGTAAGCTGGAACTACCATGCACATTAACAGGAAAAGGAGGAAATGTACGACCTTCACATGTTTATCTTTTAAATGCTAAGGGAAAGGATCCTTTTATATCATGCTACAAGGACTTCACTTACTGGAAATGCATCTGTATAAGTGTATTTCCTTTTTAATTTTGTATGCTCTTTGCAATTCAGAGGAAATGATTTCAGAGGAATATGTTGGAGGTCAGTTTTAATTGATTTTCAAGTAGATGAAATTCCATTTTAAGATTTCAAGGTTCCCTTTTGTCTATTTGTTACCATTAATTTTACAGTATATATTTTACATAATGTTTTTGTTATAGCTTGCCATTTATTACATGCAGAGTAAATAATACATGTGGTGTAAATCAAAGCATTTCTTGCTAAATATTTGTTTATTGCACACATTCAATCTTTATTTTTTGTAGTAGATGATTATGGAAACAGCTCTTTCATATAGAACACAGGAATGTTTGTAAAATGCAAAATAATAATTCTTGAGTATGGAGGAATCGGGATAGAGAGAGTTGTCAGCCAAATAACAGTTTGGCCAGCAGCTATCTAACGGTATGGTTAGCTTTAGGTATTAGACTGTTTGGGCTCCAATAACTGCCATTATCTTTCTACTCACATTTTATTAATATGAGAATAAAACTTTATTTTAACCAGTTGGATATGAAAGTGCAAAAAAGATAGTAAGAACTAAGTAAATGAAGAGCCAGAATGGAGGAATCTCATTGTGGCTAACAGTCCTCTATCTTACCTTTGGTGCTTACTTATTTTATATAGAGATGTATACAGATCTTTTAAAATTTCAATTCTCTAATTTTGCTGAATTTACCCACAAAATTTGATCTAGCCGAATTTCAATACTGGAAATGTCATGATCCGTTCCAGGGTTTAATCCTGTCTGCCCTTTTTCCGGGGGGATCATGTCAAGGGTTAACGTTGCTTTGCCTCATTCTGGGTTCAGGTGTGGTATTTAGCGCCGATGCATCCTGTTGGCGGTGTCAGCTATAGTTCTGCCTTCAGCCTGTGAACCTGACTCTGGTAGCTCTTGATTTGTCCTGCTGTGATCCCTGACTTGCCCCGTGTCTGTTGACTCCTTCAGTCTGCCCTTTTCCCAGTGTTTCCCTGTTTGTTGGCTTGATTCTCTGGATTTTGACTTGGCTCGTATTCAGACTCGCTTCTGCCTTCTGTCTTTGTCTTATCCACTTCTGACCATTGCTGAACCCCCTGGCTTGTTCCTGACCACGCATAATGCTGGTACTATTGGTACTTCTGCTTCTAAAGGTTTTTTGACTTGGGTTGTCTGACCAATCTCACACTTGGTGGTGACTGTGCTGCTGCTCTGTATGTGCAGTCTCACTTCCCGCTCAAGCTTCCCCTGGTGGAGGTTGTGCTAGAGGTGGAACTGTATTATGGAGGTGGTTTTGCATCCACTTCAGCGTTTGTGGACTGTGGATCTTCCATGATCTTCATTGACTTTAGTCTGGTGTCCAAGTTAAAGTTAGGGACAGTTAGGCTAGAGACTACCATCCATATCATTGCCATTGATAAGACACCGTTGGCTGAAAATGCCCTTAAGTTTGTCTCTGAGGAGTTCCTCCTCAAGGTGGGTTCCTTGCACCAAGAACAAATTTCATGTAATGTTATGAATAATCTTCCTGCGGGACTGGTGTTGGGGTTCCCATAGTTGTAGAGGCATAATCCTGTTATAGACTGGGGATCTCGTGATATTGTTAAATGGGGTCCTAATTGTTCCAATGGTTGTCTTTCTGCTGTTTTTGTGTCTGCCATTAGTCCAGAGGGTATTCCGGAGTACCTAAAGGACCCTGGGGACGTGTTCTCCAAAAAAGAGGCTGAGGTCTTCACACCCCATCATCCTTATGATTGTACCATTAATCTTATTCCAGGTTCTAAATTGCCCAAAGCCCATTTGTACAATCTTTCTGGCCTGGAACGAACTGCTATGAAAAATTATATCTCTGATAACCTATGCAAAGGTCACATCCATCCCTCTGTCTCACCTGTGGCTGCGGGATTCTTTTTTGTCAAGAAAAATGATGGTGGTTTACGCCCGTGCCTCGATTTCCGGGAACTAAATAAAATTACGGTGAGAAATACCTACCCTCTCCCACTCATTCCTGATCTCTATCACCAATTGTCTGGAGCTAAGTGGTTTTCCAAACTTGATCTCAGGGGAGCGTATAACCTTATCCGCATTAAACTTTGGTCATGCCCTTCGGTCTTACAAATGCGCCCGCGGTGTTTCAGAACTTCATGAATGATGTTTTTTCTGATTTTATCGGAAGCTTTATGGTTGTATACCTGGATGATATCCTTGTTTTTTCACCAGACAAGGAATCCCACATTGACTCCCTCTGTCTGCCCTTTTCCCAGTGTTTCCCTGTTTGTTGGCTTGATTCTCTGGTTTTTGACTTGGCTCGTATGCAGACTCGCTTCTGCCTGAGCTTGTCTGACCACGCTCTTGCCACTTGGTGGCATCTGTGCTGCTGCTCTGTTTGTGCAGTCTCACTTCCCTCTCAAGCATCCCCTGGGGGAGGTTGCGCTATACTGCACTGCAGCAGCATGACAGGAAAACTTGTAATTAGGGTTGAGTGAATCCGAACAGCAAAGATTGGGGTCCGTACTAGACACCTAGTGGCCATTACTGAACCCCAAACATGGACTTTTTACTATATGTTCATTTTTCTGTTCAGGTTTGTCAGTCTAATAAAGCTTATTGAAAGGCTGCAGCACAGCAACATGCTTTTAGGCCAGGGTCACACTTGCGAGTGCAATGCAAGAAACGTGCAAAAGTCTCTTGCATCAATAACTGGCACAGCCGCCGACTCTCGGGACCAGAGCGTGTGGCGGCATGTACATCTATGCAGCTGAATGCTCCAGTCCTGAGTGCCAGCAGCAGTGCCGGGTATTGATGCAAGAGACTCGTGCGAGTTTCTCATATTGCACTTGCAAGTGTGACCCCGGCCTTAGATTGTGGGCACTTCTGGACCCATCACAGCCATGCCAAGAATTTGCCAAGAATTTGCATGGCTGTGATTGGCCAGCACAGCATGTTACCTGGCCTGTGCAAAGGCAGGAACACAAGTTCTGGCACCATTATGCTCTATTTAGTGTAGGGAATTGGGATAAAATGCAGCTGGAGTGAGGAACAGATTCTGACTGTGCACTCTGCAAAAAAAAATTCTGTGAGTAATCTACAAGTAATCTGTGGTAGTAATGTGCTAGTACTGTGCTAAAATCCTCTGGGTGTACTTTGCAAATCCACCTGTAAGAGCACTGGGCTAAAAGCCGCTGTGTGCACTCTATATCTCCCCACATGTGGGAATACTGTCCTTTAAGCCGCTATGTTTACTCTGCACTCCCCCTGGCATAATAACTGGCATGAGCCATCTTGCTGCCATTTATAGACCAAATAAATAATTTTTCTGGACTGCTGTGTGTCTTTTTGAAGTCTGGGAAATAAACAGTTGGCATCAGCCATCTTGCTTCCATTTACAAGCCAAAGAAATAATTTTTCTGGACTGGTGTGTGTTTTTTAGTAGTCTAGAAAATAAACATTTGGTATCAGCTGTCTCGTTGCCATTTATAGGCCAAATTAAAAAAAATTCCAGACTGGTGTGTTTGCAAATAAGTAACGGGCATCAGTCATCTCGTTGCCATTTCTAGGCCAAACAAATAATTTTGCTGTACCACTGTGTCTATACTAGAAGTGTGTGTAAAAAATATGTGTACTCTGCAGCGTTTTTCTGCAAGCAGTGTGTGAAAAAAAATTATAGCTGTTTCTCTCCAATTTGTGGACAGAAAAAATATTTTATTACGCTGTGTATAGACGAGTAGTGTTTTTTAAAAATGTCTCTCCTCTGCAGCCGTCTTTTTGTGAGTAGTGTGTCTAAAAAAAATTATACTTTATCTGTATGAGTTGCAGCTGTGCCTAAAAAATTAATTGTGCATTTAAACAACCCTGTCTCTCGGAGTACTGTGCCAAATAGCCTCTGGGAGTACTGTGCCAAAAAGCCTCTAAGAGAACAGGGCCAGAAAGCATATGTGTGTACTGTGCCAGAAAGTTTCTCAGCTTACTCTGCAGCTGTGCTCATGTGAGTAGTGTGCCAAACAAATATTTACACTCTACAGCTGTGTCTATATGTATTGTGGGCCTAAAAAATAATCATACTCTGCACCCGTGTCTGTAGGAATACTGTGCGTAAAAACATATTTTTCAACTTTGCAATCCTGTCTCTGAGAATACTGTGCCATAAAAACCCGTGTGTGTACTCTGCATGAGTCTCTATGGGAGTTCTCTGAAAAAAAGCCTTTGTGGAAGAACTGTGTAAAACACCTTACTATTATTTTTTTTATTTGGGTAGGTCCAAAAACGTTGTGATTGGAAAATAGAACAAATTGTGTTGCAGTGTAACAATGGCTGGCTGTGACTGTTATACTTTTATATTCAGCCAAAGTTAGAAACAAGCCCTGTGGGATCCATGCCTGGTTCATTTTAAAGGGAACCTGTCACCACGTTTTTGGAAGATGGGATAAAAATAGCGTTAAATAGGGGCAGAGGTGGGCGTTACATTAGTGTGTGTGTTATCCGTTTATTACCCACCTAAGTTGCCGAAATAACTTTGCAAAGTCTCCGTTTTCGCCTGTCAATCAGGCTGGTCAGGTCACATGGGCGTGGTGTCTTCACCCAGATTTGGCGTAGTTTTCCGTTGGTGGCGTAGTGGTGTGCGCATGCCCAAAGTCCGGAATCCTCTTCCAGGGGATTTAAAATAGCGCGGTGTTCGTTATTGCATTGGTGATCGGTGGGCGCGGCCATCTTCCTTTGGCCGCGCGTGCGCAGAAGCGGCACTCTGCTGGCCGCGGCTTCAGGAAAATGGCCGCGGGATGCCGCGCGTGCGCAGATGGATATCGCGGCGGCCATTTTCCTGAAGCCGCGGCCAGCAGAGCGCCGCTTCTGCGCACGCGCGGCCAAAGGAAGATGGCCGCGCCCACCGATCACCAATGCAATAACGAACACCGCGCTATTTTAAATCCCCTGGAAGAGGATTCCGGACTTTGGGCATGCGCACACCACTACGCCACCAACGGAAAACTACGCCAAATCTGGGGGAAGACAACGCCCATGCGACCTGACCAGCCTGATTGACAGGCGAAAACGGAGACTTTGCAAAGTTATTTCGGCAACTTAGGTGGGTAATAAACGCATAACACACACACTAATGTAACGCCCACCTCTGCCCCTATTTAACGCTATTTTTATCCCATCTTCCAAAAACGTGGTGACAGGTTCCCTTTAATGAATGTGAGCTTGCCCACGTTGGCTGTGGACAGTTGCATGCAACTGTCTGTGAGCACGCCTCCTGCTGTGCTAAACACACATTCTAACAGTACACTTTCCACAGGGCAGGTCAGCACCTCCAAGGCATAAAGTGCAAACTCAGGCCATGGCTCTAATTTGGAGACCCAGAAGTTAAAGGGGGAGGCACATCAATCAGTATGTGGAAAAGTGTGACCAAATCATGTTGTTGAAACTGTCTTGCTCATCGATTTGATCCCTCAAGCTTGTGTTTTGTGGCCAGCTTCGTCTTCTGCTGAGCCAAAGATGGTACACCTTTTCTCTGAGCACTTGCATTCTGTTTTCTGGCTGAAGTTGGTATATCTTAATAACAGGTATTTTCCTTCGTCCAACTATCACCTTTTGGGTGCAGCTTTATATTCTGTCCCTCAGCGGGCGTTTCCTGCCGGTAATAGTTTTATATACTGTAGATGTTCTGATATAGTATTGATGTCTGGAGCCAGTCTGTGAGCTTTTAGCTAATGATTTTTACCTTGTTGTTTTTTGCTATACTTTGCACCTCTCTCCTGATTAACTTTAGTAAGTGGGCTGCATTTTTAAAGAGTAATTGCTTTATTTTTTGTTTGGTATTTCAGTATTTACTTTATTTACTGTAAAATTTTTCCTTTGTTTAGCACACTTATCCTCTTGCAGTTATCTCACACAATGCTTCATTCCATCTCTTCAGTCTCTGAGGATACAGCGTGACATGTGAAATGACTCATTTCTTGACAGGGAGCTCCTTTGAGCTGGTTTTGGTGTGCTCAGTTCATCGGTGCTTCTCCCATCTGCAAATCCCTTCATTGTCTTCCAATTCCACAACTTATCAAACTACTAACACTGCCCTACAAAGTCATCCATAATCTGTCATACCCATATAACTCAGAACTATTTTTCCTCCTCTTCATCCTGTGCCACCACCTGATTAATGATCCTCTGAAGCATTTTTCAAGGAAGCATACAAGTTTTATAATAATGCTGACGATGGCGTCATCAACACTGGCCATGTTTGTGGAGAACTCGTAGCAGGTAGTGCCTGCTCATAAAGAGATAGCCTAACACAGAACACATATCCCACATGGAGGCCCAATTGGACAGAGAAAAGTCTAGGTCATGCGCAGTAGCAGTCAACGTAATAGCTAAGGGCTGGCCTTGGCACTTTTGCACCTTGCTCCCTCCTTTGCTGTGCAGCTGGGGCAGCATGACCAGCTCCTATTGCTCTGAATTGCCCAGGTCACTTGGATAGCCTTAACTCAGTGTGGGGTGTAGGATTTCATCTCCCATTGGATCATAACACCTCTCCCATCTGTTTGTTACTCTGCTGCCTGAACCTACTGCCCTCTTCCCCATTATCCTGCAGAATGCAAGGTTGCAAGGGTAGGATCATGTCCTCTCTGTACCTGTCTGTCACTACTATTGCTGTTGCCAATGACAGGCCAAGTCGACCTGTCATTGGCTACCGTAGAACAAAGTGAAGGTTCTGGAGTTGCCACCTCAGTCTCCTGACCTCAATATTATTGAGCCACTCTGGGGAGATCTCAAGCATGCAGTTCATGCCAGACAGCCCAGGAATTTATAGGAACTGGAGGCTTTTTGCCAAGAAGAGTGGGCAGCTTTACCATCTGAGAAAATAAAGAACCTAATCCACAACTACCACACAAAACTTCAAGCTGTCATTGATGTTAGAGGGGACAATACATGGCATTAAGAAATGGGGTATGTGAACTTTTGATCAGGGTCATTGATCATTTGAATGTCTTGGGTTGTCATTATGATTTAAAAAGAGAAAACACAGTAGTTTAACAATAAGTGACTTCACCCAACCACTAATTATGAGTGTAGAAAAAGTTTTGGTGTTGTCATTCATATTTAGTGTTGAGCATTCCGATACTGCAAATATCAGGTATCGGCCGATATTTGCTGTATCGGAATTCCGATACCGAGTTCCGATATTTTTGCGATATCGGAAATCGGAATCGGAAGTGTGCAGTGCGTATGGTTCCCAGGGTCTGGAGGAGAGGAGACTCTCCTTCAGGCCCTGGGATCCATATTCATGTAAAAAATAAATAATAAAAATAAAAAATATTGATTATACTCACCCCTCCGGCGAACCCTGGCTCTTAGCGGTGCCTCCGTTCCTAAGAATTCAGGGAGTGAAGGACCTTTGATGACGTTGCGGCTTGTGATTGGTCGCGTGAGCGGTCACATGAGCGGTCACGCGACCAATCACAAGCCGCGACGTCATCGAAGGTCCTTCACTCTGCATTCTTAGGAACGGAGGCAGACGCTTGGACCGGTGAGAGCCGGGGCCATCGGAGGAGTGAGTATATCAATATTTTTTACTTGTATTCTTTATTTTATACATGAATATGGATCCCAGGGCCTGAAGGAGAGTTTCCTCTCCTTCAGACCCTGGGAACCATTCCAATATTTTGTGTCCCATTGATATGCATTGGTATCGGGTATCGGTATCGGCGATATCCGATATTTTTTGGATATCGGCCGATCCAATCCGATACCGATACCTTTGCATATCGGAAGGTATCGCTCAACACTATTCATATTCTCTGAAAAAAGGCCAAGAAAGCAAAAATTCTGCCAGGGTATGTAAACTTTTGAGCACAACTGTATATATGTATATACATACAGTACAGACCAAAAGTTTGGACACACCTTCTCATTTAAAGATTTTTCTGTGTTTTCATGACTATGAAAATTGTACATTCACACTGAAGGCATCAAAACTATAAATTAACACGTGGAATTATATACTTAACAAAAAAGTGGGAAAAAAATGAAATTATGTCTTATATTCTAGGTTCTTCAAAGTAGCCACCTTTTGCTTTGATGACTGCTTTTCACACTCTTAGAATTCTCTTGATGAGCTTCAAGGGGTAGTCACCGGGAATGGTCTTCCAACAATCTTGAAGGAGTTCCCAGAGATGCTTAGCACTTGTTGGCCCTTTTGCCTTCACTCTGCGGTCCAGCTCACCCCAAACCATCTTGATTGGGTTCAGGTCTGGTGACTGTGGAGACCAGGTCATCTGGCGTAGAACCCCATCACTCTCCTTCTTGGTCAAATAGCCCTTACACAGTCTGGAGGTGTGTTTGGGGTCATTGTCCTGTTGAAAAATAAATGATGGTCCAACTAAACGCAAACCGGATGGAATAGCATGCTGCTGCAAGATGCTGTGGTAGCCATGCTGGTCCAGTATGCCTTCAATTTTGAATAAATCCCTAACAATGTCACCAGCAAA
Source organism: Ranitomeya variabilis (assembly GCF_051348905.1). Classification (NCBI taxonomy): domain Eukaryota; kingdom Metazoa; phylum Chordata; class Amphibia; order Anura; family Dendrobatidae; genus Ranitomeya; species Ranitomeya variabilis. Next base: position 794,381,042 of record NC_135233.1, on the reverse strand, counting down.
GCACCCCTACACCATCACACCTCCTTCATGCTTCACGGTGGGAACCAGGCATGTAGAGTCCATCCGTTCACCTTTTCTGCATCGCACAAAGACATGGTGGTTGGAACCAAAGATCTCAAATTTGGACTCATCAGACCAAAGCACAGATTTCCACTGGTCTAATATCCATTTCTTGTGTTCTTTAGCCCAAGCAAGTCTTTTCTGCTTGTTGCCTGTCCTTAGCAGTGGTTTCCTAGCAGCTATTTTACCATGAAGACCTGCTGCACAAAGTCTCCTCTTAACAGTTGTTGTAGAGATGTGTCTGCTGATAGAACTCTGTGTGGCATTGACCTGCTCACTAATCTGAGCTGCTGTTAACCTGTGATTTCAGAGGCTGGTGACTCGAATAAACTTTTCCTCAGAAGCAGAGGGGACTCTTGGTCTTCCTTTCCTGGGGTGGTCCTCATGTAAGCCAGTTTCTTTGTAGCACTTGTTGGTTTTTGCCACTGCACTTGGGGGCACTTTCAAAGTTTTCCCAATTTTTCAGACTGACTGACCTTCATTTCTTAAAGTAATCATGACCACTCGTTTTTCTTTACTTAGCTGCTTTTTTCTTGCTATAATACAAATTCTAACAGTCTATTCAGTAGGACTATCAGCTGTGTATCCACCAGACTTCTGCACAACACAACTGATGGTCCCAACCCCATTTATAAGGCAAGAAATCCCAATTATTAAACCTGACAGAGCACAGCTGTGAAGTGAAAACCATTTCCGGTGACTACCTCTTGAAGCTCATCAAGAGAATGCCAAGAGTGTGCAAAGCAGTCATAAAAGCAAAAGGTGGCTACTTTGAAGAACCTAGAATATAACACATAATTTCAGTTGTTTCACACTTTTTTGTTAAGTATATAATTCTACATGTGTTAATTCATAGTTTTGATGCCTTCAGTGTGAATGTACAATTTTCATAGTCATGAAAATACAGAAAAATCTTTAAATGAGAAGGTGTGTCCAAACTTTTGGTCTGTACTGTATATATAACCTTTTTACTTTCAGGGGCATGGAAATCAGTGCGGCAAACTCTGCAGTGACCCCTGTTATGATCTGGTGGCCTAGGAGCAGCATGGATGAGCTCTGGAATAGGTGGCCTCTATACTGACCTCAGACCCTGAACTTAACACCGCAACTATAAGTAGCCGTGGGATGTTCCTGTCACTCCCTCGACACCTCATCACAGCCGGAGGACTAATTACCCCTAAAGAAAGAAACAGGAAAACTATCTTGCCTCAGAGAAAATCCCCAAAGGAAAGACAGCCCCCCACAAATATTGACTGTGAGAGGAGAGGGAAATTACAAACGCAGACTGAAAACAGAATTTAGCAAAGGAGGCCACGCTACCTAGAAAGAAAAGACAGGACAGAGTACTGTGTGGTCAGTATTAAAATACTACAAAAATCCACCACAGAGAATACAAAAATCTCCACACCTAACTAAAGGCATGGAGGGTAACTCTGCGACTCAAGAGCTTCCAGCTTGGCTGAATAAATCCTTACACAGACAAAGCTGGACAAGAAAAAACATAGCAATTCACTGAACTATAAAGTCCACCGCATGTGGACTGCAAAAACAAAGCCAGGACTTATCTTTGATGATTTGGACAATCCAGCAAGAGAAACCAAGCAGAGATGTGAATCCTCCAGAAAAACAATGGACAACTGGCACTCACTAAAGGGTGAAGCCAGACTAAATAGCCCCATCCAAAGTGGAAGCACCTGATGACTGCTGTGAAGGACAAACAGCAGCACTACCACTTATAACCACCGGAGGGAGCCTAAGAGCAGAACCCACAACAGAATTCACAACAGTACCCCCCTTGAGGAGGGGTCACCGAACCCTCACCAGAGCCCCCAGGCTGATCCAGACAAGCCAAATGGAAGGCACGAACCAAATCGTCAACATGAACATCGGAGGCAACAACCCAAGAATTATCCTCCTGGCCATAAACCTTCCAATTGACAAGATACTGAAGCCTCCGTCTTGAAAAACGAGAATCCAAGATCTTCTCCACAACATACTCCAACTCCCCATCAATCAACACCGGGGCAGGAGGATCAACAGAGGGAACCACGGGCACCACATATTTCCGCAACAAAGATCTATGAAAAACATTATGGTTGGAAAAAGAGGCTGGAAGGGCCAAACGAAAAGACACTGGATTGATAATCTCAAAAATCCTATAAGGACCAATAAACCGAGGCTTGAACTTCGGGGAAGAAACCTTCATAGGAACATGACGAGAAGACAACCAGACCAAATCCCCAACCCGAAGCCGGGAACCCACACGCCGACGACAGTTGGCAAAACGCTGAGCCTCCTCCTGAGACAACACCAAATTGTCCACAACATGAGCCCAAATCTGCTGCAACCTGTCAACCACAGAGTCCACCCCAGGACAATCAGAACACTCAACCTGCCCTGAAGGAAAACGAGGATGAAACCCAGAATTACAAAAGAATGGTGAAACCAAGGAAGCCGAACTAGCCCGATTATTAAGGGCAAACTCAGCCAATGGCAAGAAAGCTACCCAATCATCCTGATCGGCAGACACAAAGCATCTCAAATAAGTTTCCAAAGTCTGGTTAGTTCGCTCGGTTTGGCCGTTTGTCTGAGGATGAAATGCGGAAGAAAAAGACAAATCAATGCCCAGCTTAGCACAAAAGGACCGCCAAAACCTAGAAACAAACTGGGAACCTCTATCGGACACAATATTCTCCGGAATACCATGCAAACGAACCACATGCTGAAAAAACAACGGAACCAACTCAGAAGAGGAAGGCAATTTAGGCAAAGGTACCAAATGAACCATCTTAGAAAACCGGTCACAGACCACCCAGATAACAGACATCCTCTGGGAAACAGGAAGATCCGAAATAAAATCCATAGAAATATGCGTCCAAGGCCTCTCAGGGACCGGCAAAGGCAAAAGCATCCCACTGGCGCGGGAGCAGCAAGGTTTGGCCCACGCACAAGTCCCACAGGACTGCACAAAAGAACACACATCCCGTGACAAAGAAGGCCACCAAAAGGACCTACTAACCAAATCTCTGGTACCAAAAATCCCAGGATGGCCAGCCAACACAGAACAGTGAACCTCAGAAATCACTTTACTAGTCCATCTGTCAGGAACAAACAGTTTCCCCCGCTGGACAGCGATCAGGTTTATCAGCCTGAAACTCCTGAAGAACCCATCGCAAATCAGGGGAGATGGCAGAAAGAATCACCCCCTCCTTCAGAATATCAACCGGCTCAAGAATCCCAGGGGAATCAGGCAAAAAACTCCTAGAGAGGGCATCAGCCTTAACATTCTTAGAACCCGGAAGATACGAGACAACAAAATCAAAACAGGAGAAAAACAGGGACCATCGGGCCTGTCTAGGATTCAGCCGTTTGGCAGACTCGAGGTAAATCAGATTCTTATGATCGGTCAAGACCACAATACGGTACTTGGCTCCCTCAAGCCAATGTCGCCATTCCTCAAATGCCCACTTCATAGCCAACAACTCACGATTGCCGACATCATAATTGTGTTCCGCAGGCGAAAACTTTCGAGAAAAGAAGGCACACGGTTTCATCAAGGAACCATCACAATTCCTCTGAGACAAAACGGCCCCTGCCCCAATCTCAGAAGCGTCAACCTCAACCTGAAACGGAAAAGAAACATCCGGCTGACGCAACACAGGTGCAGAAGTAAATCGGCGCTTAAGCTCCTGAAAGGCAGAAACAGCCTCAGAGGACCAATTAGCTACATCAGCGCCCTTCCTCGTCAAATCGGTCAGGAGTTTAACCACACTGGAGAAGTTGGCAATGAAACGGCGATAAAAATGAGCAAAGTCCAAAAATTTCTGAAGGCTCTTCACGGATGTGGGCTGGATCCAATCATGAATGGCCTGAACCTTAACCAGATCCATTTCTATAGATGATGGAGAAAAAATGAAGCCCAAAAAAGAAACCTTCTGTACTCCAAAGAGGCACTTAGACCCCTTCACAAGCAAGGCATTATCACGAAGGACCTGAAACACCATCCTGACTTGTTTCACATGAGACTCCCAATCATCTGAAAAAATCAAAATATCATCCAAATATACAATCATGAATTTATCAAGATAATTCCGAAAAATATCATGCATGAAGGACTGAAACACAGATGGGGCATTAGAGAGTCCGAATGGCATCACAAGATATTCAAAATGGCCCTCGGGCGTATTAAACACAGTTTTCCATTCATCACCCTGCTTAATACGAACAAGATTATATGCCCATAAAGGTCAATCTTAGTAAACCAACTAGCCCCTTTAATCCTGGCAAACAAATCAGAAAGCAAAGGCAAAGGATATTGGAATTTGACCGTGATCTTATTCAAGAGGCGATAATCAATACAGGGTCTCAAGGAGCCATCCTTCTTGGCAACAAAAAAAACCCCTGCTCCCAATGGAGAAGAAGATGGCCGAATATGCCCCTTCTCCAAAGACTCCTTTACATAGCTCCGCATGGTGGCATGTTCAGGCACAGACAGGTTGAAAAGTTGGCCCTTAGGAAACTTAGAGCCTGGAATCAAGTCAATAGCACAATCACAGTCCCTATGTGGTGGAAGGGAACTGGACTTGGGCTCATCGAAAACATCCTGGAAATCTGACAGAAACTCAGGAATTTCAGAAGAGGGGAAGGAGGAAATTGACATCAGAGGAACGTCATCATGAACCCCCTGACAACCCCAACTAGTCACAGACATAGATTTCCAATCCAACACCGGATTATGTACCTGTAACCATGGAAACCCCAGCACAATAGCATCATGCAAATTATGCAACACCAGGAAACGACAATCTTCCTGATGGGCTGGCGCCATGCACATGGTTAACTGTGTCCAAAACTGAGGTTTATTTTTAGCCAATGGTGTAGCATCAATACCCCTCAAATGGATAGGACTCCGCAAAGGCTGTAAGGAAAAACCACAACGTCTGGCAAATTCTAAGTCCATCAAATTTAAAGCGGCGCCTGAATCCACAAATGCCATGACAGAGAATGACGATAATGAGCAGATCAGGGTCACAGATAACAGAAATTTAGGTTGTACAGTACTCATGGTAACAGAATTAGCGATTCTCTTGGCACGCTTAGGGCAATCAGAAATAACATGAGCAGAATCGCCGCAGTAAAAGCACAACCTATTCTGACATCTGAATCCTTGGCGTTCAGCTCTAGACACAATCCTATCACACTGCATAGGCTCAAGACTCCACTCGGAAGACAATGCCATAGTGTGCACAACTCTGCGCTCACGCAGGCGCCGATCAATTTAAATGGCCAGAGACATAGAATCACTCAGACCTGCAGGCGTGGGGAAGCCCACCATAACATCTTTAACAGATTCAGAAAGACCCTTTCTGAAAATTGCCGCCAAAGCATCCTCATTCCACTTAGTAAGCACAGACCATTTTCTAAATTTCTGGCAATATGATTCTGCCGCTTCTTGACCCTGACACAGGGCCAACAAGGTTTTCTCAGCATGATCCACAGAAATAGGTTCATCATACAATAACCCAAGCGCCTGGAAAAAGGTGTCTACATTAAGCAAGGCCAGATTCCCAGATTCCAGGGAAAATGCCCAATCCTGCGGGTCGCCACGCAACAGAGAAATGACAATTTTTACCTGCTGGATGGGATCACCAGAGGAACTGGGCTTCAGAGCAAAAAACAGTTTACAGTTATTCTTAAAGCTCAAAATTTTGGACCTGTCCCAAAAAACAAATCGGGGGTTGGAATTCTAGGCTCTAAAACAGGAGTCTGCACGATATAATCAGAAATACCCTGTACTCTAGCAGCAAGTTGATCCACATGAGAAGCAAGTCCCTGAACATCCATGTCAGTGCCTAACTCTTGAGCCACCCAGAGGTGAAGAGGGAAAAAAAACACAACAGAGTACAGAAATAAAATGGCTCAGCACTTTCTTTCCCTTCTTTTGAGATGCGGTTAACTCATTGTTGGCCAGTTGTACTGTTATGATCTGGTGGCCTAGGAGCAGCATGGACGAGCTCTGGAGTAGGTGGCCTCTATACTGACCGCAGACCCTGAACTTAACACATCAACTATAAGTAGCCGTGGGATGTTCCTGTCACTCCCTCGACACCTCGTCACAGCCGGAGGACTGATTACCCCTAAAGAAAGAAACAGGAAAACTATCTTGCCTCAGAGAAAATTACCAAAGGAAAGACAGCCCCCCACAAATATTGACTGTGAGAGGAGAGGGAAATTACAAACGCAGACTGAAAACAGAATTTAGCAAAGGAGGCCACGCTACCTAGAAAGAAAAGACAGGACAGAGTACTGTGCGGTCAGTATTAAAATACCACAAAAATCCACCACAGAGAATACAAAAATCTCCACACCTAACTAAAGGCATGGAGGGTAACTCTGCGACTCAAGAGCTTCCAGCTTGGCTGAATAAATCCTTACACAGACAAAGCTGGACAAGAAAAAACATAGCAATTCACTGAACTATAAAGTCCACCGCATGTGTACTGCAAAAACAAAGCCAGGACTTATCTTTGATGATTTGGACAATCCAGCAGGAGAAACCAAGCAGAGATGTGAATCCTCCAGAAAAACAATGGACAACTGGCACTCACTAAAGGGTGATGCCAGACTAAATAGCCCCGTCCAAAGTGGAAGCACCTGATGACTGCTGTGAAGGACAAACAGTATACCACTTATAACCACCGGAGGGAGCCCAAGAGCAGAACCCACAACAGAATTCACAACAGACCCCATTCTGGTTTAAGGATGTCGACAAGAAGGTGACGAAACAATGAAAATGGCTGTATTCAGATGAGACATCAGTGGTACGTTACTGGATGCAAATATTGATTCTTTATCTGCATCATAAAATTGTCTCTGATTACATGAATGGAGGGCACATGCACAGTGTGCCTGCAGGGATCTGCTGGCCTGCACCCTGCAACAATAGAAGATTTTTCCTATTGATTCATTTTGATCACTGTGATAGGGTCTATCACAGTGATCAAAATAAAAAAAATCGTAAAGAAAACACCCCTTTGTCACCCCCTAACAATAATGAAATTAAAAAATATATTTATTTCCATTGTTCCATTAGATTTACAGTTGGGCTAAAGTTATGGCTATTGTTGGGGTTAGGGTTGGGATTAGGGTTAGGGGTGGGATTAAGGTTAGGGGTGTGTTAGGGTTAGGGTTGGGCTAAAGTTAAGCTTTGGTATAGGATTGGGGCTAAAGTTAGGGTTAGTGTTGGGGTTAAAGTTAGGGATAGGGTTAAGGCTAAAGTTAGGGTTAGGGTTGAGGCTAGAGTTGGGGTTAGGGTTAGGGTTTGGATTACATTTACGGTTGGGATTATGGTTAGGGTTGGGATTAACGTCAGGGTTGGGATTAGGGTTAGGGTTGGGATTAGGGTTAGGGGTGTGTCAATGTTAGGTTTGTGGTTAGAGTTATTTTTAGGGGTGTGTTTGGGTTAGGGGTGAGTTGGGTTAGGGTTGTGGTTAGGGTTGGGATTAGGGTTAGGGGGTGTTGAGGTTAGAGGTATGGTTAGGGTTATGGATAGGGTTGGGATTAGGGTTAGGCATGTGTTGGAGTTAGGGTTGGAGTTATAATTGGGGGTTTCAACTGTATAGGCACATCAGGGGCTTTCCAAGCACGACACGGCGTCCGATCTCAATTCCAGCCAATTCTACATTGAAAAAGTCAAAGGGTGCTCCTTCCCTTCTGAGCTTTGCTGTGTGCCAAAACAGTGGTTTACCCCCACATATTGGGTATCGGCATACTCAGTACAAATTGGACAACTTTTACAGTCCAATTTCTCATGTGACCCTTGTGAAAATTAACAATTGAGGGCTAAAAAAATCATTTTTGTGGAAAAATAAATGATTTTTTATTTTCACGGCTCTGCGTTAAAAACTTTAATGAACTCTAACTCACAACACATCTAGATAAGTTCCCTGGCAGGTCTAGCTTCCAAAATGGGGTCAGTTGAGGGGGTTTCTACTTCTGTTTAGGCACATCAGTGGCTCTGCAAACGCAACATGACACCCGCAGGCCATTCCATCAAAGTCTGCATTCCAAAACGTTACTACTTCCCTGGGAAATGTTATTTAAAAATAACTTTTTTGTGACATATCTCTCTGATTTACAGGCATAAAATTCTAATTTTGAAAATTGGAAAATTTTGAAAATTTTTCTCCATATTTCTGTTTTTTTCCAGAAATAAACGCAAGTCATATCAAAGAAATTTTATCACTAACATGAAGTACAATATGTCCCGAAAAAACTATCTCATAATCAGCGTTCCAGAGTTATAACCTCATAAAGAGACAGTGGTCAGAACTGTAAATATTGGCCTGGTCATTAAGTCAAACTTGGCTCTGTCACTAATGAGTTAATAGTCTCTTTATGCACACAGTAAACAATGTGAACTGAGCGATCTGTAAAAGATGATTCACTGCACAGTGTCTACAAGTAGACATGAGCGAATATGTTCGGCTTCCTCCTTATTCAGCAAGTTATAGCGCTTACGGAAGAAGCTGCAGTGGGAACCTGCCTGGAGTGCTCCGATAATCAGGTGTCCGATGCCGCAGCGGCATGTGTCACGGCTGTGTGACAGTCACAACAAACAGGCTTCCATGCATTTGTTGTGACTGTCAGTCTGATCAGAATAATCGGACCGTTTTTGTCAGATGGAAAGAAAGCGGTTGTGCGCACTTACCTTTATAATGTAATGTGCCATCCCTTAGAATATAGGGTTTTTATCTAGTTGAGTTCAGCATCATCCCTTATTCTATAGCATATCCTCTTGTTACGTTCAGCGACATCCCATATTCTATAGCATTCCCTTTTGTTATGTTTAGTGCTGTCCCTTATTACATAGTACCCTCTATTGTTATGTGTAGCGCTCTACTTAAGGAAAAGATTCTGTCAGTCTAATTGCATTTGCAGATTTCCTCAAGAACACTTGCATGTTTATCATGTGACCTATCTCATGGCCTCCCAAAATCATTTGACGTGACCTCACAAAAATGTCATGTTACTTGATACATCGGGTGCTGGGGGGACAACGCATCATAAACTGCCCAGGCCCTAACTACGAATTATCTACCCGCTTATACCCTACTCTACAGAATAGAGCGAGAACCCTGTTTGTCATGAGAGCTCAAATAAACAAAATGATCCAGCTCATCCTTTACAAAATTAATTCAGTTAGTGGGGAGGTCTGGAAAGCGTGCCACTGCATGGCGTTTTAGATATATATGTTCAAGAAAAGTAAATAATCCAGCTTCCACTATATATAAAATACATCTAACTTTATTTAATCCATGAAAAAAAGTGAAAAAATATACATACTTTGCAAAAGGTTGCAGCGAATACCTTCCATAAAAAACAACGCATTTCAGATGCTACAGCGTTCTTAGTCCAAGTACCCATCATAGGAGCTGACACTCAACAGAAAATTGAGACATACCCAATGATTCTCTCTTCCTGTCTCTTTCTCTCTCTCTCCTCTTGGATTCCTAAACTGTAACACAAACTTCCAGGAGAAGTTCATTTTCGGAGTTCAGTCCATGTTCGGAGTATGGACCTTGAACTTTACAGTTCTGGTTCACTTTTCTCTAGTTAAAACATTTCAATTTTTTATACATTATTTAAAATAATATATATTTTTAATATTCTCTTGCAGGAAAACCTGATACAGCTATTACTATATACTTGACTTGTTGAAAATAAACACTATAATAACAGAAAAGCTATAACAAAAAGTTAGAACTCTTTGACCAATGAATGAGAAAAAATGCAAAAACTGTTCTAATTATTAACACCCAAAATATTTGGGGTAAAATGGGTTAAAAAGATATGTTCATTCCAGGAAGAAGAATGTGAACAGCTGCTTTTTCTTTTGTATTAGAGCCCATTTATTTAAAGGGAATCTGTCATCAGGTTTTTGCTGCCTCATCTGAGACCACTATGATGACAGAGACCCTGACTCCAACGATGTATCAGTTACTGTTTCTATAGGTTGCTGTATAACTGTAAGGTACACGGGAGCATTATTACTATATGGTGCTGTAAAACTGCAAGGAGGCACAGGAGACTTTATTACTATGAGGAAGTACATAGGAAGCACTATTACTGTGCAGGGGTACAGATTGGGAAATATTGTTGTGTGAGGGCACTATAGGTGGGAACTATTACCGTGCATGTCACAGAGGGTGCATTATTACTGCATAAGCCTTGGTTTTAGCGCTATAGCTTGTGTAGAGGTGGTGGAATCTGAAGATGGTTCTGGAAAATCAGTAAGCCTAAGTGGTCTGTGTGTTACATTTTGAAGGGACAGGTTATGAATGGAAGACATGGTCATGATGGTTTTGGGCAAATGGAAAAGGGAACCTTAATGTCTATGATCAGCGAGAACATCACTGCTGAGAACCTGTACAGTATACTCATAAATAGTCTGCAGAGTACTGTTGTAGATCTGATATCTACTAGTGATGAGCGAAAATACTCGTTACTCGAGATTTCTCAAGCATGCTCGGGGAACTCCGAGTACTTTTTAGTGCTCGGAGATTTAGTTTTTCTTGCTGCAGCTGAATGATTTACATCTGTTAGCCAGCATAAGTACATGTGGGGGTTGCCTGGTTGCTAGGGAATCCCCACATGTAATCAAGCTGGCTAACAGATGTAAATCATTCAGCTGCGGCAACAAAAACTAAGTCTCCGAGCACTAAAAAATACGTGGAGGACCCCCGAGCGTGCTCGGAAAATCTTGAGTAACGGGTATATTCGCTCATCACTAATATCTACCATTAAATGGTGACTGTATTGTGCTAATATCAGTTCTAGTTGTGTTGTTATTGATCAATATGGTGCTATTATCATTACTGTATATGCTGGCAATATTTTATCATAGTCTGGTGGTATTTTTCTATTAAGCTACGTTCCGAAGATGAGCTTTTGGTGAAATTTTGATAGATTTTGTTCACCTATTACTTAAATTAGGTCGCTTGCATTTTGTTTTTTTGTTTTTTCCATTGTATTGCATTTTTAATACTTTGGATTTTGTCTCTTTTTGGTATGTCAGCTTTTGAGTAAAGTTGCTTTGCTTTTGATGTTTCCTGGTATTTGACTTTGACAAAACATTATTTATACATTCATGTGTGGATTAAATGCGTTTTTAGAGCTTTTCTGCATCTAAGGGTACTGTCACACAGAGCAATTTTGATCGCTACGACGGCACGATCCATGACGTCGCAGCGATCGTATGATTATCGCTCCAGCGTCGTAGACTGCGGTCACACGTTGCAATCACGGCGCTGGAGCGATTCCGAAGTCCCCGGGTAACCAGGGTAAACATCGGGTTACTAAGCGCAGGGCCGCGCTTAGTAACCCGATGTTTACCCTGGTTACCAGCGTAAACGTAAAAAAAACAAACAGTACATACTTACATTCCGGTGTCTGTCCCCCGGCGTCTCAGCTTCTCTGCACTGTGTAAGCACAGCGGCCGGAAAGCAGAGCGGTGACGTCAGACGTCACCGCTGTGCTCGCTTTCTGGCTGGCCGGCGCTCACAGTGCAGAGAAGCTGAGACGCCGGAGGACAGACACCGGAATGTAAGTATGTACTGTTTGTTTTTTTTACGTTTACGCTGGTAACCACGGTAAACATCGGGTTACTAAGCGCGGCCCTGCGCTTAGTTACCCGATGTTTACCCTGGTTACAAGCGAACACATCGCTGGATCGCTGTCACACACAACGATCCAGCGATGTCAGCGGGTGATCAAGTGACGAAAGAAAGTTCCAAACGATCTGCTACGACGTACGATTCTCAGCAGGGTCCCTGATCACTGCTGCGTGTCAGACACTGCGATATCGTAACGATATCGCTAGAACGTCACGAATCGTACCGTCGTAGCGATCAAAATTGCACTGTGTGACAGTACCCTAATGCATTTCTATGGGGAAAGTTCGCACTTGGACCCCAGTGTATTGGTAAGAGAAATTGAAATGTCATGGATTGCAAACACGCACAGCAGATCAATTTACACAACATAAAAAAGCACAGTGGGAACGAGATTACTATAAATTCCATCCACCTTGCTGAAACTGTAAACCACTGTGTTTTTTGTACAACGAAAATCCGTTACATCAAAAACTCACCAAAAACTCATCATGGGAGCTTTAAGTTGTACTGAAATATAATTTTATTAGAAATATAGATAGTAGAAAATCTTGATTTCCTCAAGACTGAGTAATATTAGTAAAAGAGATCCTAATCTGGAGAAGGGGTCAGGGACTGCATAAGCCTATGTGCTTTGAAATTACATGGCTGAATTTTTTGACCCAGTCTATCTCAGCTTGCCTGTTATCAGCTCTCTGAATACTGAGCTATGTGCAACCCCACTCTAACCACTGATATGGCAGCTTTCTGTGTACACTGATCATTAACTGACAGCTGCTAATCATTGGGTGACTTATAAAAGAGCAGGATGAATACATGGCACAAGACAACTAGACCTGTAGAGATGAATGGATCAGTTTGCGGATTTTGAGCCTAGTTTCTTTAAAAATCACAGTTTCAAGCGAATTCAAAGATTTTGAGATTCAAGTATCAGGTTTGCAAGAAAAAAAAATACTTGTCTGGGGCCATTGTCCACATTGATCAAGCATCAGAGAACATGCATGTTGCATGCAAAATGCCTCACAGCTATGACATCCAACAGATTAGCATACCTTATACAGTGATGGTCATTACCTGGGCCATCAGAAATCAGCGGTTCCCAGTGGAGCACGGTTTGTATGGCAGAGTTATTATCCATTTCCGGAGTCACTGTGGCACAATGCTGCCTGCTGTCAGATTTTCCTTTAAATCTTTCATTGCAAATAAATTAGATGCTTGACAACAAAGACTGATTTTTAGCTAAAAATTTATCAGAGAAGGAAATTCATATATAAATAAAAACACTTTCAAATATTAGCTGAAACTATTACTATAAAGAAGATATGTTGGACCTAGTTCTAGTTTTAAGAAAAAAAGATGAAAACACTTGTATCTCTTTTGCACTTAAAGAGAATCCGTCATCAGGATTTTATAACCCTACTAATGGCATGTATTTAAAGGTGCCTCAATGCTGAGTAAATCCGTACATTTCTTGTACAAACCTATCTTTCTGTTTTAGAAAAATCCATAATTGATATTGTATGCTAATAAGTTGCAAGTGCAGTGGGTGGCCCTTATAGCTCTCCTGCTTCTCTGCCCTTTTCCTGTCTGCTGCCAGGTAGCAGGAGAGGAATAGGCAGAGGTGTATCTAGGGGGGCAGCTTAGGCAGGGAGGTGCAGGGAGGCGCAGTCAGGGTGCCTGATGCGGTGGTCCACAGTGTCTCCCTCGGTGGCTGCTTTCTGCTGCCCCCCGTACTGAGAGTCGGCTGTTCTCTGTGCCGACTGTCAAGCTGACAGCCGCACAGAGAATCTGCAGCGCACTGACTCCCAGGTATCAATTGTACTTGCATCTTTCAGAAGCAAGTACAATTGAGGCTCTGACTGCCAGGTCAGAGTTACGCGAGCAGCGTGATCAGATCATGTGATTACGCTGCTGACCTCAGTCGCCTGGGCTGCAGAGGCAAACATTAGTGGTAAGTGCTCCAGTGGAGTTGAAGACACTGAAGAATAATTGCACGGCGAGGGAGAATTTGAATGGGGATGGGGGGATTTATTAAGTGTGGTGAGAATTTGATTGGAGATGGTGGTGTCTAATGTGTGTGGGGATGGGGGGATTTATTATGGGTGGGGAGAATTTGAGTGGGAATGGGGGCACTTATTGTGAGTGGGGAGATCTGGAGTGGGGTTGGGGGGATTTATTACGTGTGGGTAAAATTGGAGTGGGGATGGGGAGATTTATTAAGTGTGGGGAGAATTGGAGTAGGGATGGTGGTGTCTAATGTGTGTGGGGATGGGGGGATTTATTATGGGTGGGGAGAATTTGAGTGGGAATGGGGGCACTTATTGTGAGTGGGGAGATCTGGAGTGGGGTTGGGGGGATTTATTACGTGTGGGTAAAATTGGAGTGGGGATGGGGAGATTTATTGTGTGTGGAGAGAATTGGAGTGGGGATAGGGGTGTTTAATGTGTGTGGGGAGAGTTGGAGTGAGGATAGGGGATTTATTGTGTGTGGGGAGAATTTGAGTAGGGATGGGGATATATTGTGTGTTTGGAGAATTGGAGTGGGGTGGGGGTGTCTAATGTGTGTCGGGAGAATTAGAATGGGGATGGGGAGATTTTTGTGTGTGGGTAGACTTGGAGTGGGGATGGGGGATTTATTGTGTGTGTGGGGAAAATTTGAGTGGGGATGGGGATATATTGTGTGTGGGGAGAATTTGGGTGGTGGTGTTTAATGCATGTGGGGAGAATTAGAATGAGGACGGGGAGACAGCAGGCGCGCTGTCTGGGTGTTATGTTTGACTCCAATCTCTCCTACACCTCCTATATACAATCTCTTGCCCACTAGTGCCGCTTACACCTAAAGAACATCTTGTGACAAAAAACAACGGAGTAAGATAGTCCCAAGCAACATAGTAAATAAAATACACAGTTTATTTAGATAATCACCATAAAATCATACAAACATGTATAAATATATGTATGTCTGCTGTACGCAGCATACATCAAACAGGAGTGTACACAATGAAGGACATAGCAGTACAACAGGAAAGAATGCGGCAGGAAAACATCCCTATGGTGTGCACTATAATATACCAATTGCTGGGCTTAAGAGGGCGGTATTAGTAGCTCAAAGAGCGTTTCGCGTTGAGCTTTTTCAACAGGGAACGATATATTGTACGTCTTTAATGCTTATATATGATTAAAACTGGAAACGCGCGTCCAGGGCCTCCAGGTGGCGTGTGGCGGGGTACCCCTTGTATATATGGGTAATTGTGCACTTTTCTTGGTTGCATATTTGCGGTATGGCTATTTATGGGGGACGGCTTGATGTGTTTGACTAATGCTCTTTGAGCTACTAATACCGCCCTCTTAAGCCCAGCAATTGGTATATTATAGTGCACACCATAGGGATGTTTTCCTGCCACATTCTTTCCTGTTGTACTGCTATGTCCTTCATTGTGTACACTCCTGTTTGATGTATGCTGCGTACAGCAGACATACATATATTTATACATGTTTGTATGATTTTATGGTGATTATCTAAATAAACTGTGTATTTTATTTACTATGTTGCTTGGGACTATCTTACTCCGTTGTTTTTTGTCACACTACTTTGGGAGTTGTCCTGTTAAGGAGCCCTTGAGGCATCTGGGGAGAGAGTTTCTCTCTCAAACTTACCGTATAGGGGTGTTTTTGGATTACGTTTATATACCTAAAGAACATCTCTAGAATCCGTTCTTTTCTTACCATGGAAACAACAAAAACCCTCACTGTCGCCTTGATCCACTCCTGCCTGGACTACTGCAATGCTCTACTAATTGGCTTCCCCTTTACTCGACTTTCCCCTCTCCAGTCTATCCTTAATGCAGCAGCCAGGGTTGTCCATCTAGCTAATCGTTACTCGGACGCGTCCGCTCTTCGCCAATCATTACAGTGGCTGCCCATTTATTACAGGATACAATTCAAAGTACTTGCTCTCACCCACAAAGCTCTCCACAGTGCAGCACCCCCTTACATCTCTGCCCTCATGACTTTCGACCAACCTCTGCACTATTCCATACCTCCCACTCCTGACTCCAAGACTTCTCACGTGCTGCGCCAATCCTTTGGAATGCTCTACCCCAAGATATCAGGACCATCCACAATTTGCATAGTTTTAGGTGCTCCCTAGTGTTGAACATTCCGATACCGCAAGTATCGGGTATCGGCCGATATTTGCTGTATCGGAATTCCAATACCGAGTTCCGATATTTTTGTGATATCGGAAATCGGAATCGGAAGTTCCCAGTGTATGTTTCCCAGGGTCTGGAGGAGAGGAGACTATCCTTCAGGCCCTGGGATCCATATTCATGTAAAAAATAAAGAATAAAAATAAAAAATATGGATATACTCACCCCTCCGGTAGACCCTGGACCTTCGCGATGTAACCGGCAGCCTCCGTTCCTAAGAATGCAGTGAGTGTAGGACCTGCGATGACGTCGTGGCTTGTGATTGGTCGTGTGAGCGGTCACATGAGCGGTCACGTGACCAAACACAAGCCGCGACGTCATCGAAGGTCCTTCACTCTGCATTCTTAGGAACGGAGGCAGACTGTTATGATCCGGTGACCTTGGAGCAGCATAAGAGACTTTCTCAGGAGTAGGTGGTACCTGTACTGACCGCAAACCCTAAACTAACACCGCAACTAGAAGTAGCCGTGGGATGTACCTAACACGTCCTAGACACCTCGACACAGCCGGAGGACTAAATACACCTATAGATGGAAATGGGAATTCTATCTTGCCTCAGAGCAGAACCCCAAAGGATAGGCAGCCCCCCACAAATATTGACTGTGAGTATAAGAGAAAAGACACACGCAGGCAGAAAAACAGGATTTAGCAAAAGAGGCACTTCTAGCTAAATAGAAAAGGATAGGACAGAATTCTAAGCGGTCAGTATTAAAATCCTAAAAATATCCACAGCAGATAATACAAATATTCTACATCTAACTAAAGACATAGAAAGTATATCTGCATCTCCTGAGAATCCAGCATGACTGAAAAATCCAAACAAAGTCTAAGCTGGACAAAAACACAATGAATTGCACTGAATTGCAAAGCACACTGCATGTGTGCACAAAGACAAAAAAACAGACACTTATCTTAGCTGAATTGGCAGAAGGGCATGATTAACCAGAGAGAAATGCAATCCCTCCAAGAACAATGAACAACTGGCCAGGACTCATGGATCCTGCACACCTAAATACCTAATAGAGCTGCAATAAGCAGAAACACCTGCCCTGGATTACAATGCCAAGACAACTGCACTACCACCAACAACCACCGGAGGGAGCCCAAGAGCAGAACTCACAACAGTACCCCCCCCTTGAAGAGGGGTCACCAAACCCTCACCAGAGCCCCCAGGCCGATCAGGACGAGCCAGATGAAAAGCACGGACCAAATCAGCAGCATGGACATCAGAGGCCAGAACCCAAGAATTATCCTCCTGGCCATAACCCTTCCATTTGACAAGGTACTGAAGCCTGCGCCTCGAAAAGCGAGAATCCAAAATCTTCTCAACCACATACTCCAACTCCCCATCAACCAACACAGGAGCAGGAGGATCAACAGAGGGAACAACGGGCACCACATATTTCCGCAATAAAGATCTATGGAAAACATGGATGGCAAAAGAGGCCGGAAGGGCCAAACGAAAAGACACCGGATTGATAATCTCAGAAATCCTATAAGGACCAATAAACCTTCATAGGGACATGACGGGAAGACAACCAGACCAAATCCCCAACCCGAAGCCGGGAACCAACACACCGACGACGGTTAGCAAAGCGCTGAGCCTCCTCCTGAGACAACACCAAATTGTCCACCACATGAGCCCAAATCTGCTGCAACCTGTCAACCACAGAATCCACACCAGGACAATCAGAAGGTTCAACTTGCCCCGAAGAAAAACGAGGATGAAAACCAAAATTACAAAAGAAGGGCGAAACCAAGGAAGCCGAACTAGCCCAATTATTAAGGGCAAACTCGGCCAATGGCAAGAAAGCCACCCAATCATCCTGATCAGCAGACACAAAGCATCTCAAATAAGTTACCAAAGTCTGATTAGTTCGCTCGGTCTGGCCATTTGTCTAAGGATGAAATGCGGAAGAAAAAGACAAATCAATGCCCAGCCTAGCACAAAAGGCCCGCCAAAACCTAGAAACAATCTGGGAACCTCTGTCGGACACAATATTCTCCGGAATACCATGCAAACGAACCACATGCTGAAAAAACAACGGAACCAAATCAGAAGAGGAAGGCAATTTAGGCAAAGGCACCAAATGAACCATCTTAGAAAACCGGTCACAAACCACCCAGATAACCGACATCCTCTGGGAAACCGGAAGATCTGAAATAAAATCCATAGAAATATGCGTCCAGGGCCTCTCAGGGACCGGCAAAGGCAAAAGCAACCCACTAGCACGGGAACAACAAGGCTTGTCCCGCACACAAGTCCCACAGGACTGCACAAAAGAACGCACATCACGCGACAAAGAAGGCCACCAAAAGGACCTACCAACCAAATCTCTGGTACCAAAAATACCAGGATGGCCAGCCAACACAGAACAATGAACCTCAGAAATCACTCTACTAGTCCATCTATCAGGAACAAACAGTTTCCCCACTGGACAGCGGTCAGGTTTGTCAGCCTGAAATTCCTGCAGAACCCGTCGCAAATCAGGGGAAATGGCAGAAAGGGTCATCCCTTCCTTCAGAATGCCGACCGGCTCAAATACCTCAGGAGAATCAGGCAAAAAACTCCTAGAGAGGGCATCAGCCTTAACATTCTTAGAACCCGGAAGATACGAGACCACGAAATCAAAACGGGAGAAAAACAAGGACCATCGAGCCTGTCTAAGATTCAGCCGTTTGGCAGATTCGAGGTAAATCAGATTTTTATGATCGGTCAAGACCACAATACGGTACTTGGCTCCCTCAAGCCAATGTCGCCATTCCTCAAACGCCCACTTCATAACCAACAACTCCTGATTGCCGACATCATAATTGCGTTCAGCAGGCGAAAACTTATGGGAAAAGAAGGCACACGGTTTCATCAAGGAACCATCAGAATTCCTCTCAGACAAAACGGCCCCTACCCCAATCTCAGAAGCGTCAACCTCAACCTGAAACGGAAGAGAAACATCTGGCTGACACAACACCGGGGCAGAAGTAAATCGGCGTTTAAGCTCCTGAAAGGCAGAGACAGCCATAGGGGACAAATTTGTTACATCAGCGCCTTTCTTCGTCAAATCGGTCAGGGGTTTAACCACACTGGAGAAGTTAGCAATGAAACGGCGATAAAAATTAGCAAAGCCCAAAAATTTCTGAAGGCTCTTCACGGATGTGGGCTGAATCCAATCATGAATGGCCTGAACCTTAACCGGATCCATTTCTATAGATGAGGGAGAAAAAATGAAGCCCAAAAAAGAAACCTTCTGCACTCCAAAGAGACACTTAGACCCCTTCACAAACAAAGCATTATCACGAATGATCTGAAATACCATCCTGACCTGTTTCACATGAGACTCCCAATCATCGGAAAAAATTAAGATGTCATCCAAATATACAATCATGAATTTATCAAGATAATTCCAGAAGATATCATGCATGAAGGACTGAAAAACAGATGGAGCATTAGAGAGCTCGAATGGCATCACAAGGTATTCAAAATGGCCTTCGGGCGTATTAAACGCAGTTTTCCATTCGTCACCCTGCTTAATACGAACAAGATTATATGCCCCCGAAGGTCAATTTTAGTAAACCAACTAGCCCCCTTAATCCTGGCAAACAAATCGGAAAGCAAAGGTAAAGGGTATTGAAACTTGACCGTGATCTTATTCAAGAGGCGATAATTAATACAGGGTCTCAAGGAGCCATCCTTCTTAGCAACAAAAAAAATCCCGCTCCCAACGGTGAAGAAGATGGCTGAATATGCCCTTTCTCCAAAGACTCCTCCTTAACATAACTCCACATGGCGGTATGTTCCGGCACAGACAGGTTGAAAAGTCGGCCCTTAGGAAACTTACAGCCTGGAATCAAGTCAATAGCACAATCACAGTCCCTATGCGGTGGAAGGGAACTGGACTTGGGCTCATCGAATACATCCTGAAAATCAGACCAAATTTCTGGAACTTCAGAAGAGGAGGAAGAGGAGATTGACATCACAGGAACGTCATTATGAACCCCCTGACAACCCCAATTAGTCACAGACATAGACTTCCAATCCAACACAGGATTATGTATCTGCAACCATGGAAAACCCAGCACAATAGCATCATGCAAATTATGAAACACCAGAAAACGACAATCTTCCTGATGGGCTGGCGCCATGCACATGGTCACCTGTGTCCAAAACTGCGGTTTATTTTTAGCCAAAGGTGTAGCATCAATGCCCCTTAAAGGAATAGGGTTCTGCAAAGACTGCAAGGGGAAACCACAACGCCTGGCAAATTCAAAGTCCATTAAGTTCAAAGCGGCGCCTGAATCCACAAACGCCATGACAGAAAATGACGACAATGAGCAGATCAAGGTCACAGATAGAAGAACTCAGCTGGGTATACTCCAAACAAAAAATAAACAGTAGCTATAGCAATTGGATATAGTTAAAACGTAACCTTTAATCGATTACCATAAAAAATGGCTACAAAAACACACACCCAAAAAAAGTGAATGAACTGTGCCCTAAAAACCACACAGGACAGGAGGACTAATACACACAAACACATAAATGTTTAAAAATTGACTGCACCTTGGTTAATATTTAATGTATCCAACCGTGGCCCAAGAAAAGGGACCCTGAGGGGCGGGATTATGCTATATATACATACATCTCAAACCCTTGATTTCTTAAAGGATATAAGCCCCCTGAATTTCTTGGGGTCCGTTATTCCTCCAATGTATTGCGCACTAAAGTATGTTAGCATAAATCACTGTTCTTAGATATACCAATGCAGATACATCCCCTATACGGTTTTTCTATAACCCAATAGTGACAGTCAATGGATATAAGCAGCGTTTCACTGCGGCTTCAGAATAAACAATAGCGCATAGTATCCCAAATCACATGCCTCAAGGAACCCCTGCTTCCTCATCTATTTATGAGCGTTCCAGCTATGCTTAATACAGGATTTAACGTAAATTCATATTAGAAGTGCTCTACAATAAGGCACTAATATGTCAAATGTGCGCCTGCAGAAAAAAGCCCACTGCCGTGGGTAGATCTCACCAGCATGTCACAGGTATATTCTGTCACTATCCAAATGCTCCATATGATGAGATGTTAATGAAGCCGCAGCGGTGGACAGCGTCTCCCGACGCGTTTCATCCTACCGGAATCATCAGGGGAGTAACAGGGTCTAAGTTAGCTGCCTTACCGATCTCCCCCGTTCCTGTGATATATAGCGGTTCTGATCCTTGGCACGTGAGGAAGCTCCGCCCCCCGCATGTGACGCGTCTAAGGTCGTGTGAAGTACTTCCGGTGTAGGTTAAGATGCTCATCTGACTTGGTGAACCGCAAACAAAGCAAACCAGTGGAACGCAAATTCCCCCCGGAGTGCGCATGCGTTTCTACTCCAGATACATGCTGCGCCAACCACAATACTTACAAGTTGGGGAATGTTATTTACAACAATGTGCACAACAGACCCCTTAATAGCCAAATCCAATGCAGGTAGAAAAATATATATTAATAAACCCTCCTTATGAATAAGGCTATGGAATAGGACGAATATTATCAGTATCTTTTATTAAAAAAATATGTACATATCGTCCTATACCCAAAGTGGCATGATTCAGAGTTAACCTCTACCATTCTTGCAAAACACGAAAGAGGTATTAAGAGCGCCAAAAGTGTAACCCAAGAAGGATAAATATGAACTATAAAAATGGCTATGAATTCATTTACTTGGACGTGACACCACTAGGACCCATATTAGAAAAAAATTGCAAGGGAAAAAGAAAAGAGGGGGAACAGGTGCAGGGGGACCTAATAAACCCTGTAAAGAGTCTGGCCCTGTCACTGGACTGTACCCTGCCTATCAGCGGAGGTTGGCACCCTAAAAAGAAAAGTACGCAAAGAAAAAGGCGCCCCCACTCGACGGCGGCTGTCCCTAACTACCTAACCCTATTCTATCCCTGTACAGTGCATGGGAGATAGGAAAGTAAAGTTTAGCTTGACAGGTAGTTTTAAATGTTGCAGGGCATTGGCACACTCTCCCTAAGTGCTGTGAGACTACCTAGCGTGGGGGTTGGCGCCCTAAAAATCCTGCGCATTGGCGCCCCCACTCCACGGTGGCTATCCTTTAGAGAATGTCCCTCGCTAAAAATAGCAAGAGGAAATGGACAGAGATGGAGATTTATAGAAAACAACTATAAGATTGTACCTCATTCATGCCTTTTGGCTGTACAGTTTGAAGAATAAATATCCACCTACTTTCTTTTTGGAGGATCAATTTATCCCAATCCCCTCCTCTTATTGGTGGGGATATTTTATCAATACCAACAAACATAATTTTTTTGGGGTTGCCTTGATGGAAAAGATTCATATGGGTTGCTACGGGGGTTTCCCTTTTTTTAACAATATCCCGAACATGTTCACCTACCCTCTTTCGAAATTCCCTCTTTGTCTTCCCCACATACTCCAAACCACATTCACAGGTGGCTTTATACACCACACCTTTTGTACGACAATTAATAAAATACCGAATGGAGTAGGGGGTACCAGTTACATTGCTCTGCAAGGTTTTTGTGGATGTGATTGAGGCACATGCCTTACATGAACCACATCCATAACAGCCAATTGTTGCATTCATCCATGTAGGTCTGTTTGCTGGTTGATAATGGCTGTGAACCAACCTATCTGATAGGGATCTACCTTTTTTATACGTAATCTGCGGCCCCCTTGGAATATATCCCCGTATGTCATTATCCATCTGGAGTATGGACCAGTGCTTATCCAGCACATTCTTAATGTCCCTTGCTCCATTAGAAAACCTGGTGATAAAACGAATGACATTCTCCTCATCAGTTTTAGGTTTTGGAATCAACAGTTGTTTCCTTTCTTTTTCCAAAGAGTCCTTATAGGCCCTATTGAGGACCCCTTCTGGGTAACCCCTCTCTAAAAACCTGTTTTTGAGATCATCTGCTTGTTCATGAAAGGTGTCAATATTCGAGCAATTTCTACGAACTCTCAAATACTGGCCCTTAGGGATGCCTCTTTTGAGTGGGACAGGATGATTACTTTCCCATCTAAGGAGGGAGTTGGTAGCTGTTTTTTTCCGGTGTGTTTTGGTACTAATCTCACCATCCTGTTTTCTCTCAATGCAAATGTCTAGAAATGCCAAACTAGTCGAGTTGGCTTCATAGGTGAACCGAAGACCAAGATCATTAGTGTTGAGGCTCTCGACAAAATTCCCAAATTCCATGGTACTACCCTTCCAGATTATCAGGACATCATCCAGATACCTTAACCAAAGTACTATCCTCTCATCCGGGTCCGTAGTACAATTACCAAAAACCACTGTTTCCTCCCACCAGCCCAGGAGCAAGTTGGCATACGAGGGCGCACAAGGGCTGCCCATCGCAGTGCCCCTGAGCTGGTGGAAGTACTTACGGTCAAATAGGAATACATTTTTTGTTAAACAAAAATTCAGGGCTTCTAGAATGAATTTGTTATGTTTTTCATATTGTATCCCTCTTGTACTCAGATAGTGGTTCACAGCCAGCAGACCTTTGTCATGTGGGATTGATGAATATAATGCCTCTACGTCAATGCTGCCCAAAATCATATCTGAGTCTAAATAGATACCATCCAATTTACTTAATAGGTCAGTGGTGTCACGTACAAAAGAATTCAGGGAACCAACAAAGGGTTTCAAAATACTGTCCAAGTATACTCCAAGTCTTTCAGTGAGACTGTTGTTACCGGAGACTATGGGTCTTCCTTTCAAAGGGTTTAGACCCTTATGAACTTTCGGTAAACAATAGAAAGTCGGCATGACCGGATTTTTTGGGAGAAGAAAATCCCTTTCCTCCCTACCTAAAATGCCATCATCATAGCCTCTCTTAATGAGAGTTTTTAATTCCTCCCCAAATGCTACCGAGGGATTACTAGGCAAAATCCTGTACTCTTCTTTTCTGTCCAACAGGGAAAGGCATAAGTCATGGTAATCAGTTGTGTTCATAATGACCACATTGCCCCCTTTATCAGAGGGCTTTATGGTGATACTGTGATCTTTTTCCAGGTTACAAAGACAAACCATTTCAGCCCTGGACAGATTGTGTGGATTCTTAGATTGTCTATTGGAAAGTTTCATTATATCCTCAGTTACTAGATTCAAAAAGATGTCTATAGCACTTACATCTCCTGTAGGGGGGGGGCATTTTGGAGCTCTTATTTTTTAATCCCGTAAATGGGCCCAGCCCCTCAGAATTAGGATCTGGATCCCCAAGATGAAATAGGAGATGAACATCTCTGAGTAAATCATCAGAGATGCCTAATTCGGCACATTGTTTTTGATCTTCTCTGAGAAAGAATTTTTTCCATTTCAGGCGTCTGATAAACAAATTCAAATCTTTTATTACCTCAAAGGTATCCATGTCAGAAGTTGGTACAAAGGACAAGCCCCTACTGAGAAGATTGTGTTCCTCCTCACTTAGTGGTCTAGAAGACAAATTAATAACCTGTGTACTCAAATGGGCGGGTTGGATCGGTTTCGGAGGGGGTAACTTATGTCTAAAAAACTACTCTTAGGAGGGGATCTTCTGCTATTACCTCGTCCCCAATTGTTACCTCTTCCTCTGCCCCTACCCCTACCTCTTTGCCCACTCGGTCTAGTCTCACTATCTGATATTTCTGCTTCAGAGGATGAAATATCTGTTTCTGTTCTACGTGGAAACCGGCTGGTGGAGAAGGAGTATGCCTTGTTTTCTTTAAATTCTTGAAGGTCTCTTATAAAGAATTTATGTTTTTTATCCTTCAAGTGATACTGAAATCTCTCCACAGAATTCTGTAGTTGTGTCTCCTTTTTTGAAAAGTCAGGCTCTGATGCAAATTTTTTTGTGATCTCTACTTGTTCCTTTAAGGAATCATTCAAGGCATTCAAGTTTTGTCTTTCCTCCTCCAGCAGAAGTCTCATTAATCTTAGAGAACTATCAGTGGCCTCTTTTTCCCACTTAGTCAACAACCCTGGATTTTTATACCGATATCCTGGTGCTAGAGTGATCCTTAGGTGTCTGGGAACAATTCCTGATTTAATGTAGTTATCCAAGGTCTGCACTTCCCACCAAGACGCAATTTGGTCTTTATATGTCTTAGTGAGCTCTTTAAAAGCTGCATTAAATGAAGGGACATATTTCTTTTGTGTATATGTCTTATCCGAAAACACATCCTTGGCCTCTGAAAACCATACATTCGTGTCGATACCCGTGGTAAGGAATCCTGCCATGCCACATATAAAGAAGAACTCAGCTGGGTATACTCCAAACAAAAAATAAACAGTAGCTATAGCAATTGGATATAGTTAAAACGTAACCTTTAATCGATTACCATAAAAAATGGCTACAAAAACACACACCCAAAAAAAGTGAATGAACTGTGCCCTAAAAACCACACAGGACAGGAGGACTAATACACACAAACACATAAATGTTTAAAAATTGACTGCACCTTGGTTAATATTTAATGTATCCAACCGTGGCCCAAGAAAAGGGACCCTGAGGGGCGGGATTATGCTATATATACATACATCTCAAACCCTTGATTTCTTAAAGGATATAAGCCCCCTGAATTTCTTGGGGTCCGTTATTCCTCCAATGTATTGCGCACTAAAGTATGTTAGCATAAATCACTGTTCTTAGATATACCAATGCAGATACATCCCCTATACGGTTTTTCTATAACCCAATAGTGACAGTCAATGGATATAAGCAGCGTTTCACTGCGGCTTCAGAATAGTGCGCAATACATTGGAGGAATAACGGACCCCAAGAAATACAGGGGGCTTATATCCTTTAAGAAATCAAGGGTTTGAGATGTATGTATATATAGCATAATCGAAATCGAAGTGCAGTGCCGTGCTTAGTAACCCGATATTTACCCTGGTTACCATTGTAAAAGTAAAAAAAAAAAAACAGTACATACTCACCTTCTGATGTCTGTCACGTCTCCCGGCGTCCACAGGGTTACGCGCTGCTGCTCAGAGCTTTCTGCACTGACTGTCAGTGCCGGCCGTAAAGCAAAGCACAGCGGTGATGTCACCGCTCTGCTTTAGGGCTGGCGCTTACACAGTGCAGGGAAGCGGACGCCGGGGGACACGACACACACCGGAATGTAAGTATGTAGTGTTTGGGTTTTTTTTACATTTACACTGGTAACCAGGGTAAACATCGGGTTACTAAGCACGGCCCTGCGCTTAGTAACCCGATGTTTACCCTGGTTACCCGGGGACTTCGGCATCGTTGGTCGCTGGACAGCTGTCTGTGTGACAGCTCTCCAGCGACCACACAACGACGAAACAGCGACGCTGCAGCGATCGGCATCATTGTCTATATCGCTGCAGCGTCGCTTAATGTGACGGTACCTTTAGGCTCCGGTGTCAATTCTCCCCTCCAGCATACCACTTGCATAACAATACAACTATATAAGCATGCAGAGATAAGAGTACTGCCATGTAAAGCAAAGGAAAAATGCAATGTTGTCTAACAAAAATATAAATAAATGCTATCTTACAAAAATAGATGCTGAACATGAACACATGAAACTGGCAGCATTGCCATGTAAAACATTAGGATAGTAAACTTAAATATGAAGGCCATGGTTGACAAGTGTGCGGGGATTTGAATGTCTTGTGCATGCTGCTCGGGCAACAAGCTGGGTATATCAAATACCCTTGTTTTCTGTGTCTATGGGACAGTCGAGACTGACAAAATCACTGGACCAAGATAAATTGGCATCTGAGGGTGCTCACAGTTGGTGAAAAAATGTCCTCCGAGAAACTTTGGTTCCTCCCCATAAAGTTCTTCTACCACCTCTCCACATAAAATTGGGATTGATGAAGCAATTCGTAAAATCGCTTCCAAAAGATGGAGAATGCTTCAAATACTTGGTCACCAAGTTTCCAGGCCTCTCGGAGGTAAAATTGAAGGAAGGTGTGTTCCTCGGACCAGACATTAGAAGGCTTATAGCTGATCAAGAGTTTATCAATACCATGACTAGTGTTGAGCGATACCTTCCGATATTCAAAAGTATTTGTATCGGATTGGATCGGCCTATATCCAAAAAATATCGGATATCGCCGATACCGATACCCGATACCAATACAAGTTAATGGGACACAAATATCGGAAGATATCCTGGATGGTTCCCAGGGTCTGAAGGAGAGGAAACTCTCCTTCAGGCCCTGGGATCCATATTCATGTAAAAAATAAAGAATACAAATAAAAAATATGGATATACTCACCCCTCCGACGGACCCTGGCTCTCACCGGTGCAAGCGTCTGCCTCCGTTCCTAAGAATACAGTGAGTGAAGGACCTTCGATGACATCGCAGTCACATGAGCGGTCACGCAACCAATCACAAGACCGCGACGTCATCACAGGTCCTACACTCACTGCATTCTTAGGAACGGAGGCTGCCGGTTGCACCGATGAGGTCCAGGGTCCGTCGGAGGGGTGAGTATATCCATATTTTTTCTTTTTATACTTTATTTTTTACATGAATATGGATCCCAGGGCCTGAAGGAGAGTCTCCTCTCCTCCAGACCCTGGGAACCATACGCACCGCACACACCTGGGAACTTATAGGAACTTCCGATTTCCGATTTCCGATATCACAAAAATATCGGAACTCGGTATCGGAATTCCGATACAGTGAATATCGGCCGATACCCGATATTTGCAGTATCGGAATTCTCAACACTAACCATGACGCATCCTCAAAAAGAAGGGTGGTTTTCATTTAAAGAGGTCGTAGAGAAATTTTTTGTCAATAACAAAGACCCTGACTACAAAAAATCGTCAGATGAATGCTGAAAGCATTTCAAGCTTTAGGCTGCCCGATGAGTTTGAAAGTGCATTTCCTCCATTCTCACCTTGACCACTTTCCTGGAAATTTGGGAGCTGTGAGTGAAGAGCAAGGTGAACGATTCCACCAGGACATTAAAGAGATGGAAAGAAGATACCAGGGAAGATGGAGCATTACAATGATGGCAGACTACTGTTGGATGCTTCAGAGAGACATTCCAGATGCTACTCACAAACATAAATGTACCAAGAGAAGCCTCACAGGGAAGAAGAATTGATTTTAGTGTGTGTTAGTGAGCTCATTGCAGTTAAAAAATGATTTTCATGAAACATTTGTAATAAAAAATTAATTTTATGAGTCTATTTTCATTTATATTGAGGTATTGTCTTATTTAACATAGTTACTTAAATTGTCAGAAAATGTGATGTCCTATGACAAAACGGAGGTCATTTTCAGATTCAGCACACTTAAAAACATAAAGATTACGTGGAATAACCAAAACAGCTCTTGAAATTTTTCTTTGCAGACCTGTGTAATTGATGCACCTACTTATATATTAATTGTACACAATTGCCCTGCTGCTTGAGACAGTTCCACACTTGGAATGAAGTGTCATCTTTTCACCATTGATCATTTTATATTGGACTCTGGAGTGCTGCTTTCATCTTGTTGGATATATCTATCTAAATTGCAAAATTTGCAGTGTGTCAAATACTTTTTTCCCCACTGTACATGACAGTCTATAATGCATCACTATTCTCAAATCCTTTAGAGGTTTGCATCCATTTGCAAATATCTGAAGTTTTGGAAGTGTTCTTCTCTTTCTTTCACAAAGATTGGCTAAAATACTGCCTGAAGGTAAGCACGTTCTGTACTCTAATACAAGATGAGTATTAATTACAAAACTGTTCTTTTCTGTAGTGAAAGCTCTCCATTCCCCTTATCCTCATTTCACTTAATCTATTATTTGCAATTATAGCCCTACTTGGAAACTTTCTTTTCCACAAAATTATTAGATATTCTACTGTCAATGAGTACAACAAGTTTTTAATTAATCTTGATTTTTTACATGTGTAGCCTACTGTAATCTTTAAAGTCACTAAGGGAATTCAAATAGTCAAAAATATGTAAAATAGATATGTTATTGAAGCTGTTTTACTTAGAGTATACATTTCCACATACAGGTGCTTCTCACAAAATTAGAATAACATCTAAAAGTTAATTTTTTTCAATTCTTCAATACAAAAAGTGAATCCCATATATTATATAGAGTCATTACAGAGTGATCTATTGAAAGTGTTTATTTCTGTTAATGTTGATTATGGCTTACAGCCAATAAAAACCCAAAAGTTATTATCTCAGTAAATTAGAATACTTTATAACAGAAGCTTGAAAAATGATTTTAAAATCTGAAATGTTGGCCTCCTGAAATGTATGTTCAATTAATACTTGGTCGGGGCTTCTTTTACATCAATTACTGCATCAATGCGGTGTGGCATGGAAGCGATCAGCCTGTGGCACTACTAAGGTGTTATGGAAGCCCATGCTGACTTGATAGCAGCCTTCAGCTCGTCTGCATTGTTGGGTCCGGTGTCTCTCACCTTCCTCTTGACAATACCACATAGATTCTCTATGGGGTTAAGGTCAGGCGAGTTTGCTGGCCAATCAAGAACAGTGGTACTGCTGTTTTTAAACTAGGTATTGGTACTTTTGGCAACGTGGACAAGTGCCAAGTCCTGCTGGAGAATGACATTTTCATCTCCAAAAAGCCTGTCAGCAGAGGGAAGCATGAAGTGCTCTAAAACTTCCTGATAGATTGCTGCGCTGACTTTGGTCTTGATAAAACACAGTGGACCTACACTGTTGTGGATTCTGTTTTTGGGCTCCCTCTGGTGGTTACAGCTGGTACTGGGTGACTTTGGTGGGTTGCGGTCTCTGGTTTCCACCTGTCCATCAGAGGCTGGGTGTTTCCTATTTAACCTGGCTTTCCTGTCATTCCCTTGCCGGCTATCAATGTATCAGTGTGTCTCTGTTACCTTTGCTACCTGCTCCTAGGCCTTCAAGACAAGCTAAGTCTGGATTTCCCTGTTTCATGTTTGCTTTCATGTTTTTAGTCCAGCTTGCAGATATGTAATTCTCTGCTGCTGGTTGCTCTAGTGGGCTGAAATTACCACTCATGTACCATGAGTTGGCACATGAGTTCAAGTAATTTCAGGATGGTATTTTGAAGGGTTTTCAGCTGACCGCGCAGTTCACCTTTTGTATCCTCTGCTATCTAGCTTAAGCGGGCCTCATTTTGCTGAATCTGTTTTCATAACTACGTTTGTGCCTTCCTCTCATTTCACCGTCATTATATGTGGGGGGCTGCTATTTCTGTGGGAATATTTCTCTGGAGGCAAGATAGGTCTGTGATTCTTCTGATAGGGGTAGCTAGATCTCCGGCTGGCGCGAGACGTCTAGAGTCCCCCCAGGAACGTTCCCCGGCTGCTGTTAGTTGAGTGTTGAGGATCGCGGTCAGCTCAGGTTCCATCACCCTAGAGCTCGTCCTGTTTTGCCCGTGTTATGTGTTCAATTCCCTGCCATTGGGAACATGACAGTATAGCCGGCCCACAAAGTGTTAATTGTTTGGGCTGAAGCAGGAGAAAAAGAAGTGTTGAAGGGAAATTATTTTTTTTTTTCCCTCAGAGTTTTGCTGCCTAGCCCTTAATTGCTGTCTAGCTGCTTCTTACCTCCTCTTAACCCTTGAATGGCTCTGACCTTAGCTGTTTAACATGGATGTCCAGAGTTTGGCTTCCAGCCTGAATAATCTTGCTGCAAAAGTTCAAAACATACAGGATTTTGTTGTTCACACTCCTATGTCTGAACCTAGAATTCCTATTCCAGAGTTTTTTTCTGGAGATAGATCTACCTTCCTGAATTTCAGGAACAATTGCAAATTGTTTCTTTCTTTGAAATCTCGCTCCTCTGGAGACCCTGCTCAGCAGGTCAAGATTGTAATATCTTTCCTGCGGGGCGACCCTCAGAATTGGGCATTTGCATTGGCACCAGGGGATCCTGCATTGCTCAGTGTGGATGCGTTTTTTCTGGCACTGGGATTGCTCTATGAGGAACCTAACCTGGAGATTCAGGCTGAAAAGGCTTTATTAGCCCTCTCTCAGGGGCATGATGAAGCGGAAGTATATTGTCAAAAATTTCGGAAATGGTCGGTGCTTACTCAGTGGAATGAGTGCGCCCTGGCTGCAAACTTCAGAGATGGTCTTTCTGAGGCCATTAAGGATATTATGGTGGGGTTCCCTGCACCTACAGGTCTGAATGAGTCTATGGCTATGGCCATTCAGATTGATCGGCGTTTACGGGAGCGCAAACCTGTGCACCAGTTGGCGGTGTCTTCTGAACAGGCACCTGAGACTATGCAATGTGATAGAATTCAGTCCAGAAGTGAACAGCAAAATTATAGGCGGAAAAATGGATTGTGTTTTTATTGTGGTGATTCAGCTCATGTTATATCAGCATGCTCTAAACGCACAAAAATGGTTGATAAATCTTTTGCCATTAGTACTCTGCAGTCTAAGTTCATTTTGTCTGTAACTCTGATTTGTTCACTGTCATCCATTTCCGTCGATGCCTATGTGGATTCGGGCGCTGCCCTGAGTCTTATGGATTGGTCATTTGCCAAACGCTGCGGTTTTAGTCTGGAGCCTCTGGAAGTTCCTATTCCTTTGAAGGGAATTGACTCTACACCATTGGCTATGAATAAACCGCAGTACTGGACACAAGTGACCATGCACATGACTCCCGTTCATCAGGAGGTGATTCGCTTCCTTGTACTGTATAATTTACATGATGTACTAGTGCTTGGTCTGCCATGGTTACAAACTCATAATCCAGTCCTGGATTGGAAAACAATGTCTGTGTTAAGCTGGGGATGTCAGGGGGTTCATGATGATGCACCTCTGATTTCAATCGCTTCATCTACTCCTTCTGAGGTCCCTGCGTTTTTGTCTGACTATCGGGATGTTTTTGAGGAGCCTAAGCTCAATTCGCTCCCTCCTCATAGGGATTGTGACTGTGCTATAGAATTAATTCCTGGCAGTAAGTTCCCTAAGGGTCGTTTATTTAATCTGTCAGTGCCAGAGCATACTGCTATGCGGAATTATATTAAGGAGTCCTTGGAAAAGGGACATATTCATCCATCTTCGTCCCCTCTGGGAGCAGGTTTTTTTTTCGTGGCAAAAAAAGATGGTTCCCTGAGGCCTTGTATAGATTATCGCCTTCTGAATAAGATTACAGTCAAATATCAGTATCCATTGCCATTATTGACTGATTTGTTTGCTCGCATTAAGGGGGCTAGGTGGTTCACTAAGATAGATCTTCGCGGTGCGTATAATCTTGTGCGGATAAAGCAGGGTGATGAGTGGAAAACCGCATTTAATACGCCTGAGGGCCATTTTGAGTATTTGGTAATGCCTTTTGGACTTTCTAATGCTCCTTCAGTCTTTCCGTCCTTTATGCACAATATTTTCCGTGAATATCTGGATAAGTTTATGATTGTGTATTTGGATGATATTTTGGTGTTTTCTGATGACTGGGAGTCTCATGTTCTACAGGTCAGGAAGGTGTTTCAAGTCCTGCGGGCCAATTCTCTGTTTGTGAAGGGCTCAAAATGTCTCTTCGGAGTCCAGAAGATTTCTTTTTTGGGGTACATTTTTTCTCCTTCTACTATTGAGATGGATCCCGTCAAGGTTCAGGCGATTTGTGACTGGACACAACCTACATCTGTTAAGAGTCTACAGAAGTTCTTGGGTTTTGCTAATTTTTATCGTCGGTTCATTACTAATTTTTCCAGTGTTGTTAAACCTTTGACTGATTTGACTAAAAAGGGTGCTGATGTTGCTAATTGGTCTCCTACGGCTGTGGAGGCCTTTCAGGAACTTAAGCGCCGGTTTTCTTCTGCTCCTGTGTTATGTCAACCAGATGTTTCACTTCCTTTTCAGGTTGAGGTTGATGCTTCCGAGATTGGAGCGGGGGCGGTTTTGTCACAGAGAAGTTCCGATGGCTCGGTGATGAAGCCATGTGCGTTCTTTTCTAGAAAATTCTCGCCCGCCGAGCGCAATTATGATGTGGGTAATCGGGAGCTTTTGGCCATGAAGTGGGCATTTGAGGAGTGGCGTCATTGGCTTGAGGGTGCTAGACATCGTGTGGTGGTCTTGACTGATCACAAAAATCTGATTTACCTTGAGTCTGCCAGGCGTCTGAATCCTAGACAGGCTCGTTGGTCGTTGTTTTTTTCTCGTTTCAATTTTGTGGTTTCATACCTGCCAGGTTCAAAGAATGTGAAGGCAGATGCTCTTTCCAGGAGTTTTGTGCCTGACTCTCCTGGAGACTCTGGGCCTACTGGTATCCTTAGGGATGGGGTAATATTGTCCGCCGTCTCCCCAGACTTGCGACGTGCATTGCAGGAGTTTCAGGCGGATAAACCTGATCGTTGTCCACCAGAAAGACTGTTTGTTCCGGATGATTGGACCAGTAGAGTCATCTCCGAGGTCCATTCTTCTGTGTTGGCTAGTCATCCTGGAATATTTGGTACTAGAGACTTGGTGGCCAGGTCTTTTTGGTGGCCTTCCTTGTCAAGGGATGTGCGCACCTTTGTGCAGTCTTGTGAAGTGTGTGCTCGGGCTAAGCCTTGCTGTTCTCGGGCCAGTGGGTTGTTGTTATCCTTGCCTATCCCGAAGAGGCCTTGGACGCACATTTCCATGGATTTTATTTCAGATCTCCCTGTCTCACAGAAAATGTCCGTTATCTGGGTTGTGTGTGACCGCTTTTCTAAGATGGTTCATTTGGTACCCTTGCCTAAGTTGCCTTCCTCCTCTGAGTTGGTCCCTTTATTTTTTCAGAACGTGGTTCGTTTGCATGGGATTCCGGAGAATATCATTTCTGACAGGGGATCCCAGTTTGTGTCTAGATTTTGGCGGACGTTTTGTGCTAAGATGGGCATTGATTTGTCTTTCTCGTCTGCATTCCATCCTCAGATGAATGGCCAGACGGAGCGAACTAATCAGACCTTGGAAACTTATTTAAGGTGTTTTGTTTCTGCTGATCAAGATGACTGGGTTGCCTTTTTGCCACTGGCTGAATTTGCCCTTAATAATCGGGCTAGTTCTGCTACTTTGGTTTCTCCTTTCTTTTGTAATTCGGGGTTTCATCCTCATTTTTCCTCTGGTCAGGTGGAGCCTTCGGATTGTCCTGGAGTGGACGTGGTGGTGGACAGGCTACATCAGATTTGGAATCAGGTGGTGGACAATTTGAAGTTGTCTCAGGAGAAGACTCAGCAGTTTGCTAATCGCCGTCGCCGCGTGGGTCCCCGACTTCTTGTTGGGGACTTGGTGTGGTTGTCTTCTCGTTTTGTCCCTATGAAGGTCTCTTCTCCTAAGTTCAAGCCTCGGTTCATCGGTCCTTATAAGATCTTGGAGATTCTTAACCCTGTATCTTTTCGTTTGGATCTCCCAGCATCGTTTGCTATTCATAATGTGTTCCATCGGTCGTTATTGCGGAGGTATGAGGTGCCCGTTGTTCCTTCGGTTGAGCCTCCTGCTCCGGTGCTGGTGGAGGGAGAATTGGAGTATGTTGTTGAGAAGATCTTGGATTCTCGTGTTTCCAGACGTAAACTCCAGTATTTGGTTAAGTGGAAGGGTTATGGTCAGGAGGATAATTCCTGGGTGGTCGCCTCTGATGTTCATGCGACTGATTTGGTCTGCGCCTTCCATAGAGCTCATCCTGATCACCCTGGGGGTTCTCCTCAAGGGGGGGGGTACTGTTGTGGATTCTGTTTTTGGGCTCCCTCTGGTGGTTAAAGCTGGTACTGGGTGACTTTGGTGGGTTGCGGTCTCTGGTTTCCACCTGTCCATTAGAGGCTGGGTGTTTCCTATTTAACCCGGCTTTCCTGTCATTCCCTTGCCGGCTATCAATGTATCAGTGTGTCTCTGTTACCTTTGCTACCTGCTCCTAGGCCTTCAAGACAAGCTAAGTCTGGATTTCCCTGTTTCATGTTTGCTTTCATGTTTTTAGTCCAGCTTGCAGATATGTAATTCTCTGCTGCTGGTTGCTCTAGTGGGCTGAAATTACCACTCATGTACCATGAGTTGGCACATGAGTTCAAGTAATTTCAGGATGGTATTTTGAAGGGTTTTAAGCTGACCGCGCAGTTCACCTTTTGTATCCCCTGCTATCTAGCTTAAGCGGGCCTCATTTTGCTGAATCTGTTTTCATAACTACGTTTGTGCCTTCCTCTCATTTCACCATCATTATATGTGGGGGGCTGCTATTTCTGTGGGAATATTTCTCTGGAGGCAAGATAGGTCTGTGATTCTTCTGATAGGGGTAGCTAGATCTCCGGCTGGCGCGAGACGTCTAGAGTCCCCCCAGGAACGTTCCCCGGCTGCTGTTAGTTGAGTGTTGAGGTTCAGGATCGCGGTCAGCTCAGGTTCCATCACCCTAGAGCTCGTCCTGTTTTGCCCGTGTTATGTGTTTAATTCCCTGCCATTGGGAACATGACACTACACCAGCAGATGACATGGCTCCCTAAACCATCACTTATTGTGGAAACTTCACACTAGACCTCAAGAAGCTTGGATTCTGTGCCTCTCCACTCTTCCTCCAGACTCTGGGATATTGATTTCCAAATGAAATGCAAAGTTTACTTTCATCTGAAAACAACACTTCGAACCACTGAGCAACAGTCCAGTTCTTTTTCTCCTTGGCCCAGGTAAGATGCTTAAGGCATTGTCTATTGGTCATGAGTGGCTTGATATAAGGAAAGAGACAATTGTAGCGTATGTACTGGATATGTCTGTGTCTGGTGGGTCTTGAAGCAATGACTCCAGCAGCAGTCCACTCATTGTGAATCTCCCCCAAGTTTTTGACTAGCCTTTTCTTAACAATCCATTCAAGGATGAGGTTATCTCCTTTGCATGTTGAACCTTTTTCTACCACACTTATAATACATGAATTTCACTTTTTTCTAATGGTTCCTGCGTGAGCAGAGATAGCCCTAACCACAGATGAGGTAATGGCAACTTGGACCTATGTTGCCTGAAATGCCATCATGCACTTGACATTCTTCTTAAAGAAATGGAGGGCAGAGCACAGCCCAACTTACCTGCAGAAAGTAGGTTCTTGTTACATTTTTCTGGTATATTAAATGCCCAAAACATTTTATGGATGCAATTATTCATCCACACACTGTAACGTGGTTCTTGTTATATTTGACAGGTATATTAAACTCTTAGAAAATCAATTGAAAACTTTTTATGGATTCAGTGATTCATTGATACACTGTAATGTGTTTCTTGCTACATTTCTCTGCTATATTAACCTCACAAAATACCTTAAAAACTTTTTATGGATTCAATTGTTCATCCATGCACTAAAACGTGGTTCTTGTAAAATTTTGCAGGTATATTAAACTCTAAAAAACACCTTCAAAAACTTTTCATGGATTCTTTTAGTCATCCATGGAATATTACGTGCTTTTTGTTACTGTATATTTCAGCGGTATATTAAACTGTAAAAAAACTTGCAAAACTTTTTATGGATTCAATGATTCATCCATATGTATGCATACATCCATATACAGTTGTGCTTAAAAGTTTACATACCCCGGCAGAATTTTTGTTTTCTTGGCCTTTTTCAGAGAATATGAATGATAGCACCAAAACGTTTTCTCCACTCATCGTTAGTAGTTGGGTGAAGACATTTATTGTCAAACTACTGTGTTTTCTCTTTTGAAATCAAACATTCAAATGACCCTGATCAAAAGTTCACAAACCCTGGTGATTTTGGCATGATAACATGCACAGAAGTTGACACAAATGGGTTTGAATGGCTACTAAAGGTAACATCCTCACCTGACACCTGTTTGCTTGTGATCGGTGTGTGTGCATAAAAGCTGAGTGAGTTTCTGGGATCCAGACAGACTCTTGCATCTTTCATCCAGCCACTGAAATTTCTTAATTGTGAGTCATGGGGAAAGCAAAAAATTGGCAATGAATCTACAGGGAAAATGTAGTTGAACGGTATAAAACAGGAAAGGGATACAAAAAGATATCCAAGGAATTGATAATGCCAGTCAACAGCATTCAAACTGTGATTAACAAATACAAATGGAAAATCATTGGCTCTGTAAAAACAAAACCACAGTCAGGTACACCAACAAAAATGTCCTCCACAACTGCCAGAAAAATTATTTGGGATGCAAAGAAAAACCCACAAATAACATCAGCTGAAATACAGGACTCTCTGAAAACTAGCAGTGTGACTGTTTCAAGATGCACAATAAGGAGGCACTTGAAGAAAAATGGGCTGCATGGTCATGTCACCAGAAGAAAGCCATTACTGCCCAAATACCACAAAGTATCTCACCTACAATACGCAAAACAGGACAGAGACAAGCCTCAAAACTTCTGAAACAGGGTAATTTGAAGTGATGAGACCAAAATTGAACTTTTTGGCCACAATCATAAATGTTATATTTGGAGAATGGTCAACAAGGCCTATGATGAAAGAAACACCATTCCTACTCTAAAGCACAGAGGTGGATCGCTGATGTTTTGGGAACATGTGAGCTACAAAAGCACAAGAAGCTTGGTCAAAGTTTAAGGAAAGATGAATGCAACACGATATCAGCAAATACTGGAGGCAAATTTGCACTCATCAGCACGCAAGCTGCGCATGAGATGTACTTGAACATTCCAACATGACAATGATCCAAAACACAAGGCCAAGTCGACTTGTCATTGGCTACAGCAGAACAAAGTGAAGGTTATGGAGTGTCTCTCTCAGTTTCCTGATCTCAATATCACTGAGCCACTTTGGTGAGATCTCAAGCATGCAGTTCATGCTAGACAGCCCAGGAATTTACAGGAACTTGAAGCTTTTTGCCAAGAAGCTGTTTAGGGTTGTGAGACAGGTATGATAGATGATTGATGAGAACTCGTTTTGTTTTGCTGCAGTCAGAATTTTTGCAGCATTTTTACAACTTCTGTTACTGGACGGGCAACTCCGCTCCCTTCCTTTGGCAGCCGTACAACGGTACACTTTGTAGATGAGGGCCAGAAAGAACATGTGCTCAAGTAGATGGCAAGATCTGCCTCAAGTGGCCTCTGCTCCTCTTCTTCCACCTTAACATCACACACAGTACATTCCTCAGTGGTGGCACCCCAATTACCCATTTTCCCCCATATCACAACTCTCCAAGCGCCCAACTGACTGTTGGGAACCACAGATGGCTGAGTCTGCAGAACTCTTCACTTATTGCATGCCTTGGGCATGGGAAGTGCACTCTAAAGATTCACAGAGTCAAGAAAAGGAAATCAACTGTAAATGGCTAGACGAAATTTGGTCTGAGCATAAACCAAACCCTCGTCAACAGACGTTAACTCCATTGGGTGAAAGTGATCCATTTGTGACAGGCCTCAGAAAACATTTTTTTTTCCAATATTATGAAGTGGGTATCCTAGATAGAGATTAGCAAACTTGTTTGGAAAACATTCACCAATCTAAAAGTTGGCATGAACGTAGCACATTCGGATTCGTGTTTGGTTTCCGGAGCATTTTTCTCAAAGTTGGCAAGTTATGTTGGTCATATTTAATCATGGAGCACACTGTTTATTTTGTTTAATTGAAATGTATATAGCATTAGAGTTAGGGCTATTTGTATAGTTTTACATGCTTTTAAATGTATGTCTCTTTGTCAATAAAGATTTAGTATATTTTTACGCATTAGCAGGTGTGCACATCCTTATGTAGTTCTTTTTTCTTCTTCCAATTATTGTATTCCTGATCATCTTCAAGACGTAGCACCCATGTTTATATATTAAAATTTTAATGTAGTACGCTCTGCTTACATTCATAATTCCTTTATAGAAACTTGATTCCAGCTCACCCAGTTGCTCTATGCTCATCCACCTGGGGCTCAGACACCGGCCTCGCCCTGGCCTCACATCAAGAAAAATAGAAAAAAATTGGAGTCCGGCTCAAAAGGACTGGATTAGGCCTAGGCAGTCTTACTCACAAAGGAGCACCATAGCAAAATGCGCGTTGGAGTACTTCTTCCTTGTCCTTTTTGCAGTTAATTTCAATATTCATGTTCACATTGTCTTCTCTTTTACACTCTGTATTACACGTGTCTTTCTCCTTTTTAAGTGGCTTACTATGGCAATACATCAGCCACAGGATGATGGTCTTTGTTATTTGGCACTGATTTCTTAGGCTTTTTGACTTCGCAGACAGGCTCTATATTTGTTTACAATCTTGGTTGGATTATTTATTGCACTTGCATTTTATACATCATAATTAGAGTAAGTGTATGCAGTGTTACTATCCCTGTCATATCACTATTATTTGTTGCATTTGCTGTTTTCCTGACAATTTGATTTGTCATTGGAGATAATTTTTGTATTATCTTTTGGACAATTTATGATTGTTTTTTGTATTATGTACCAACCTCATTGGACGTGGCACTTAGGTGTCACTATCCCTCTGCTTTATTCTATTTATCAATTTTTTAGATGTTTTACTATATATTACTTGCAATAAATAAATTATAAATTATACTAATGATTAATTGCTCTGAGGACCAGTGTTAAAATGAATATGCCTTGGAGATCGCAGTCACCTATGGGTCGGTGGCTGCGAATTTACACTTGCATTCTAAGGACTGGGATAGGGACAACTGAACGCTGTGCTGGGACCTGGACATAGTTGCTGATGGTGGGTGCAACTGTGCAATGACAGGAGCAGGGTGGGAGGCATATTTGCATGTGTCATGAACAGAGGATTGGAGTGCACGTAGAACATGGGAAGAGGCAGTGTTGTCACCTGCAGACACTGTTTCTGGACCCTGGTGTTTGGCTCAACTAGTCTGATGCTTTGTTGTCATATGACTGACCATGCTGGCAGTAGTCAGGCTGGTAGCTAAGTGCTACCGCTATGTATGCTGGCATGGCAGATATTGCAAATGGTCTTTTCTGGGTTAACTGGCCTATCTCTAAAAAAGCACCAGACTCAGGAACACCTATTCCTTGGCCAGGCAACCTCACCCATGTCAGTGTTCTGGGAAACAGTTGCCCGCCTTGTGTCTCTGGCCACCCAACTGCCTATTCCAGCCTGTTGTGGGACTGTGGATCTCTCCTGCTCTGTGCTGCTGTCCTCACATTGCATATAACCTTTCCAGGTTGGGCCAATGACTTAATCATTCACCACCTAGTCTTCCATTTCTGCACCCTGGTCCTCTTCCTGACTTGCTGACATAGCATCATCACTTGGTGGCAATTATGTCTCTTCATCTTCTACCTCTTGTGACAGTAGTTGCATTTTTCCACTGTCACCTTTTTGTGATCATGGCTGCAGAAATATTTGTGCATCACTACATGCAATCTCCTCTTGTCCCACTTGAAACGGGCAGTGCAAGAGGCCAGATTCTATAAATGGAAATGTGAACAACTCTTCGCATCACTTGTGTCCCAGCACTTGGCATATTGGGAGGAATGAGGATTAAGGTGAGGATTATGTGGTCCCGAATCACGGTTACTGAGACTGGATGATGTGGAAGACAGGGAGGTGCTGGCAAAGTGACTGGAAGCATTATCTGCTATCCACAGAGCAACATTTTCACAATGGTCTGGCTTCAATAATGGTGTTCCGCTTACTCTTACAAATTGGAGCAGGAAGCTAGGTCAACATGATGTGTGTGTTGTTTGTGCTTCCGCAGCAGGCACAGTTTCACCTTGCTTAGTGACTTGGTCTCTGCGCTCACCATCAGC
Source organism: Ranitomeya variabilis (assembly GCF_051348905.1). Classification (NCBI taxonomy): domain Eukaryota; kingdom Metazoa; phylum Chordata; class Amphibia; order Anura; family Dendrobatidae; genus Ranitomeya; species Ranitomeya variabilis. The sequence continues at coordinate 794,340,454 of NC_135233.1, read as the reverse complement.
ATCACTTCCACTTCCCTGTCCCTTACCACGCACCTTCCTCATTTTAAAATACATATGGTATATCCCTGTTGAGAAAGTTTTGCAGGATTAGTATTGCAGAAAAATGTGCCCACCTCAGATAAACTTGTTACAGTGCAGGACCAATATAGCTATGCTATTGCTAACCAACAAAGTCTGGCTGTATGCTTCTGTTGTACATATAATATTTTCTTTGCTGCAAACAATTTGCAGGATTACTATCACAAAAAAATTTGCCCACCTCAGATGGACTTGTTACAATGCTATTTTGTATCCAACCAAGTCAGACTTTTTTTTATTTTGATGCACAACTGGCACAGTATAAATGGCATATAATATTTCCCTGCTAAAAAAATAGATGAACTTGTTAGAGTTCAGGAGCAATATAGCAATGCTATTTGTAACCAACCAACTCTGTTTTTTATTGTGATGCACAACTACCACAGTATAAATGGTGTATAATATGTCCCTGCTAAAAATAAATTCCAGGATTGGTTTTGCAGGAAAATTTACCCACCTCAGATGGACTTGTCACAGTGTCGGAGCAATATAGCAATGCTATGTCTTACCAACCAATGCTGATTTTTTTTATTTTGATGCACAACTGGAGCAGTCTAAATGTAGTAAGGTATTTCCCTGCTGAAAACACTTTGCAGGAATACTAGCGCATGAAAATTTCCCCACTTCAGATGGACTTGCTACAGTGCAGGAACAATATAGCAATACTATTTCTAACCAACCAACTCTCCCTTTTTTATTTTGATGCCCAATTGGCACAGTATGAATAGCCCATACTATCTCTCTGCTAAAAAAAATTGCAGGATTAGTTTTGCAGGAAAATTTGCTTACCTCTGATGGACTTGTTACATTGCTAGCCAACAAAGTCTGGCTGTATGTTTTTGATGCAGAACTGGCACAGTATTATTGCCATTTAATATTTCACTGCTGAAATAAAGTTTCAAGATTACTATTGCAGGACAATTTTCCTACCTCAAATGGACTTGTTGCACTGCAGGAGCAATATAGCAATGCTTTTGATAACCAACCAAGTCTGGCTGTATGCTTCTGATGTACATATAATATTTCCTTGCTGCAAACAATTTGCAGCATTACTATCACAAGAGAATTTGCCCACCTCAGATGGACTTGTTACAGCGCAGGAGCAATATAGCAAATGCTATTTGTATCCAACCAAGTCTGATTTTTTTATTTTGATGCACAACTGGCGCAGTATAAATGGCATATAATATTTCCCTGCTAAAAAAAATTGCAGGATTAGAATTGCAGGAAAATTTTTCCACCAAAGATGATCTTGTTAGAGTGCAGGAGCAATAAGCTGATGCTATTTGTAACCAACCAACTCTGGCTTTTTTTATTTTGATGCATAACTGCCACAGTAAAAATGGTGTTAAATAAGTCCCTGCTAAAAATAAATTGCAGGATTGGTATTGCAGGAAAGTTTGCCCACCTCAGATGGACTTGTCACAGGGTCGGAGCAATATAGCAATGCTATGACTTACCAACCAACTTTGAATTTTTTATTTTGATGAACAACTGGAGCAGTATAAATGCTGTAAGATATTTCCCTGCTGAAAACACTTTGCAGGAATACTAGCGCAGGAAAATTTCCCCACATCAGATGGACTTGCTACAGTGCAGGAACAATATAGCAATACTATTTCTATCCAACCAACTCTCGCTTTTTTATTTTGATGCACAATTGACACAGTGTGAATAGCCCATAATATTTCTCTGCTAAAAATTTTTTATGGATTAGTATCGCAGGAAAATTTGCCCACCTCCGATGGCCTTGTTACATTGCACTATCAATTTACCAATACTATTGTTAATTAATTTTATCAGCACATATGGTACCAAAATAGTAATGTAGTTTTAGCACATTGACAGGACTGCAGAATACTCTACCAGCAGTGCTATGTACACGCTACACACGTGGTCAAAATTGTTGGTATCCCTCGTTTAATGACAGAAAAACCCACAATGGTCACAGAAATAACTTGAATCTGACAAAAGTAATAATAAATAGAAGATCTACGAAAATGAACAAATGAAAGTCAGACATTGTTTTTCAACCATACTTCCACAGAATTTAAAAAAAAAAAAAATCCCATGAAATAGGCCTGGACAGAAAAGAAGGTACCCCTGAAAATAATGCAAAAAGGGACATGTTAAATCAAGGTGTGTCCACTAACTAGCATCACAGGTGTCTACAATTTTGGAATCAGTGAGTGGGCCTGTGTATAGGGCTCTAGATACTCACTGTGCTGTCTGGTGACATGGTGCGTGTGTGTGTGTGTGTATCACACTCAACAAAGACCAGAGGAAGCAAAGGAAAGAGTTGTCTCAGGAGATTAGAAAGAAAATTATAGACAAACATGTTAAAGGTAAAAGTTATAAGACCATCTCCAAGCAGCTTGATATTCCTGTGACTACAGTTGCGCACATTATTCAGAAATTTAAGCTCCATGGGACTGTAGCTAACCTCCATGGACATGGCCTCAGGAAGAAAATTGATGGCAAATCAAAGAAACAGATAAAATGAATGGTAACAAAAGAGCCCAGAAAAACTTCTAAACAGATTAAAGGTGAACTTCAAGTTCAAGGAACTTCAGTGTCAGATCACACCATCTGTTGTTGTATGAGCCAAAGTGGACTTCAAGAGAGAAGACCAAGGAGAACACCATTGTTGAAAAAAATCATTAAAAAGCCAGACTGGAATTTGCCAAACTACATGTTGACAAGCCACAAAGCTTCTGGGAGAATGTCCTATGGACAAATGAGACAAAAATTGAACTTTCTGGCAAGGCACATCAGCTCTATGTTCACAGACAGAAAAATGAAGCATAACAAGAAAAGAACACTGTCCCTACTGTGACACATGGAGGAGGCTCTGTTATGGTCTGGGGCTGCTTTGCTGCATCTGGCACAGGGTGTCTAGAATCTGTGCAGGGTATAATGAAATCTAAATGACTATCAAGGGATTCTAGAGAGAAATCCTCTGCCCAGTGTCAGAAAGCTTGGTCTCAGTCGCAGGTCATGGGTGTTGCAACAGGATAATGACCCAAAACACATAGCTAAAAACACCCAAGATTGGCTAAGAGGAAAACATTGGACTATTCTGAAGTGGTCTTCTATGAGCCCTGACCTAAATCCTATTGAGCATCTTTGGAAAGAGCTGAAACATGCCATCTAGAAAAGGCAGCCATCAAACATGAAACAACTGGAGCAGTTTGCTCTTGAGAAGTGGGCCAAAATACCTGTCGAGAGGTGCAGAGGTCTCATTGCCAGTTACAGGAATCGTTTGATTGCAGTGATTGCCTCAAAAGTTTATGCAAAAAAATATTAAGTTAAGGGTACCATCATTTCTATCCAGGCCTATTTCATGAGTTTTATTTTTTTTTAATTCTGTGGAAGCATGGTTGAAAAACAGTGTCTGACTTTCATTTGTTCATTTACATATATTTTTTATTTATTACTTTTGTTAGATTCAAGTTATTTCTGTGACTATTGTGGGTTTTCTGTCATTAAACGTAGGGTACCAACAAATTTGACCACGTGTGTATACTGAGATGGTGGGATAATAAAATGCAACTAGTGTTTTCTGGGTGTTATAGAATCTAGCACAGAACACATTTCCAGAAGCCAAGCAAACACAAAATGACATATGGAAGGAACACACACCTGTATTTAGCCACTGCTTTATTAATAAATACTAAGATAATAGTACCCACATGGAAAATAAAGGTAGAAGTTACAAATGAAATATGCCTTGTTTCTTACTATGATTTCCATGTTTATGGACTGATAAAGAAAACAGATTGCATACTTTTTTGATACAAAACTATTTGAAGTACACTTTTACTTGAAACAATATATGCTATGATTTCTCATTGCCTTGCATAGTAAAGATATTCAGTTTATTTGAAAACTCAGCAATACATGGATACAAACAATGGTAGACATGGACTTAAATTTAAACCCTTCACGCTGAGCCCATTTTCGCGTTTTCCTCCCCTTCTTCCCAGAGCCATAACTCTTTTATTTATTTGTCTACATAGACATGAGAGTTTGTTTTTTCAGAACGAGTTTTACTTTTGAATGTTATCATTCATTTTACCACATAGTGTACTCGAAAAATGGGAAAAAAAATGCAAGTGTGGTGATGTTCTAAAAAAAAGCAACACAATTCTGACATTGTTTTTTGGAGATTGTTTTTATGGTGCATATTTTGTGGTAAAAATGACCATACTAAATGATTCTCCTCATCAATACCATTACGGCAATACCAAACATGGCCAATTTTTGTATTTAGTGGTGGATGGAGCTGTATGGTAGCTTATTTTTAGAGGAGCAAGATGATGCTTTTGTTTGACTTTTTATCACTTGTTACAGCATTTTTTGAGGAATTGTGGCTACCAAAAGAACGTAATTTGGCATTCTTGATCTCTTTAACTGTTTAGGGTGTTTACCAATCGGGTTAATGGTTCTTATATTTTGATAGATGGGTAGTGTTGAGCATTCCGATGCTGCAAGTATCGGGTATCGGCCGATACTTGCTGTATCGGAATTCCGATACCGGGATTCCGATACTCTTGTGGTATCGGGTATCGGGTATCGGAACAACATTAATGTTAAAATGTGTAAAATAGAGAATTAAAATAAAAAGTATCGCTATACTCACCTGTCCGACGCAGCCGGGACCTCAGCGCAGGAACCGGCAGCGTTGTTTGTTTAAAATTCCCGCTTTTACATGGTTACGCGAAGTCCCGGCTTGTGATTGGTCAGGGCGGCCATGTTGCCGGGCCGCGGACCAATCACAGCAAGCCATGACGAAAATACGTCACGGCTTGCTGTGATTGGTCCGCGTCCCGGCAACATGGCCGCCATTAACCAATCACAAGCCGTGACGTCACGGGAGGCTGGAAACGCGCTCATTTTAAAAAGGGCGCGTGTCCAGCCTCCCGTGACGTCACGGCTTGTGATTGGTTGCGTCGCGGTCAACCAATCACAAGCCGGGAGGCTGGACACGCGCCCATTTCAAAATGAGCGCGTCCAGCCTCCCGGCTTGTGATTGGTTGATCGCGGCGCAACCAATCACAAGCCGTGACGTCACGGGAGGCTGGACACGCGCCCATTTCAAAATGAGCGCGTCCAGCCTCCCGGCTTGTGATTGGTTGATCGCGGCGCAACCAATCACAAGCCGTGACGTCACGGGAGGCTGGACACGCGCCCATTTTAAAATGAGCGCGTGTCCAGCCTCCCGTGACGTCCTGGCTTGTGATTGGTCAGGGCGGCCATATTGCCGGGACGCGGACCAATCACAGCAAGCCGTGACGTAATTTCGTCACGGCTTGCTGTGATTGGTCCGCGTCCCGGCAACATGGCCGACCTGACCAATCACAAGCCGGGAATTCACGTAACCAAGTAATAGCGCGATTTTTAAACAAACAACGCTGCCGGTTCCCTCGCTGAAGTCCCGGCTGCGTCGGACAGGTGAGTATAGCGATATTTTTTATTTTAATTCTTTCTTTTACACATTTATATGGTTCCCAGGGCCTGAAGGAGAGTTTCCTCTCCTTCAGACCCTGGGAACCATCAGGGATACCGTCCGATACATGAGTCCCATTGACTTGTATTGGTATCGGGTATCGGTATCGGATTGGATTCCGATACTGTGACGGTATCGGCCGATACTTTCCGATACCGATACTTTCAAGTATCGGACGGTATCGCTCAACACTATAGATGGGACTTTTCTCAACATGGTGATACCAAATATGTGTATTTTTAATTCTTTTAATATCTTTATTTTCACTGGGTGGAAAGGCAGTTGATTTGAACTTTTATTTATTTTATTTTTCAAAACTTTTTTTTTTACTGATTTTGATAGCCCCTTTAGGGGGCTTGCGATATATGCAGCGTTGTCTTTTGAAGCTCTGCCACAGCAGGGTTTCAAGGGAGTTTCATAATGACAATCACAGGGGTCATCAGCTGATCCCTGGCAGTTTTAACAACCCTTCAGTGATCTGCGATCACGTTATGAGTGAGCCGATGGACAGAAGTTAGGACATGCATGCTCATCAGGGCAAGTTAAATGCCACTGTCAGAAATTGACAGCAGCAGTATTTAGCATTTTAACAATTGTGGGCAGAACTCTGTGCTGAGGCCCTGAGAGCAAGAAGCCATGGGAGGAGAAGGAGACACAGTCGAGTATGTCTGCGTCACTGCTTGGAGGAGAGAAAAATACCATGCAGGGAAGCCGGCACTGGCGTTATAGCATATAGATTACTGGTTACTATTATTGGCACCCCTTCATTTTTTCATAGACTGTGCAATACTTTCATAAATAAATGGAAATGTACCAAAGTTATATCCACAGGATTTTTTATTTAGTGATCCAAAGAAATAGAACAATAAAACATTGTTTTTGAACCTACATGTTGCAATTTCAAAGAAGAAACTGAATAAATAGCTTGTGCAGCAATAAAGGCACCCCTAATTAATACTTAATTGTACACTCTTTGGCATTGTTGACAGCCTCCAATCATTTATTATAGCCATCTATAAGCTTCTTGCATTTCTCAGCTGGTATTTTCTCCCACTTTTCCTTTGCAGTTTGTTCAAGCTCTTGAATTTTTGCAAGGTTCTTTTTTCCAAGAGGATGGAGAGGAAGAAGAAAAAAGCAAAGATAAAATCAATCAAATAAATTAAATGTTAAAAATCCATACTTCTATCCAATACATGCCAGAACAGAGTGCATGGATAAATTCCAAGAAATTATTGAAAGAGAATTGAAAAAACTAGAAAACAATAATACAGGTTTTTCAAAGGAAAAAACAAAACAGAAATCTAAGCTACAAACAAAGAAAAGCATTAACAGAACTTGAAAAAATGACTAATATCTTTTTAAAAACGAAGTGATAAAGGAGGGAAGGTAGTTATTCTAAACATTGAGGACGACAAAAATAAAATGATGAAACTACTGTCGGATACCATTACAAACGAAAAACTAATTAAAAACCCCACTATTGAATTTACTGAAAAAATTTACAGAATCATCGAAGAAGGACTTCGCATTGGTGTTCTTAATAAGAAACAAGCTGATTTTTTGACTGTACCCAACCCAATCATGCCCATAATATATGGAATACCGAAAATTCACAAATCTGAAGGAATACCACCCATGAGACCGATTGTATCCGAAATAGGATCTCTTAATGAACACTTTTGTGAATGGGCTGACTCTTTACTGCAACCACTTATACACAAATTACCTGGATACTTAAAAGATTCAGGAGATGCATTGGGGGCTCTATCTAAGAAAATATGGACTAAGAAATTTACATGGTTGGCGTGCGCTCTGATCTCTCTGTATACCTGTATCACCCACATAATGGCTATGATAGCGATGCATTTTTTCTTAAAAAGTTTAGCCAATATTCTGATGATATTATTGATTATTTGTTACAGGTGATATTTTTCCGGCTCAAACATAATTTATTTTCTTTTGATAATGACATCTATTTACAAAAAGCAGGTGTCCCAATGGGAGCGAAATACTTACCATCCTTAGCTAACTGGGAACATGAGTTCATCTATACAGCTAATAATCCTTTCATTCAAAATATTACATGGTATGGCAGATTTATCGATGATACCCTGTTCATGTGGGGTGGAAATATCTCTGCCATTTAAACTACATGAACTCCAATAATTATAATATTTGCTTCACCCACAATGTGGAAAATTATTCCATCTCCTTTCTGGATCTTGAATTACTAGGTAATATAGGACTACCAATTGATAGCAAAACACATTATAAACCATTAAAAGGCAGTACTATTCTGCATGCCATAAGTAGTCATCCAAAACATACCATAAGATCCATCCCATTAGGAGAACATATTAGAATAAGAAGAAACTGCTCAGGTGACAAAAATATGAACAAAGAATTTAAAAACTTGCACATTAATCTGAAAAAACGCAATTATCCAGACTAGTCTCTGAGGAGATCAAGGGAAATCACCAATACTAAAAATAGAGATGATCTGATTGAACCCAAACAAAAAGTTAAAAAGAATGTAAATACAAATAAGAAACCATATGTATGCTTACAATACAGTAGACGGTTCAAAAAAGTTAAAAATATTATTTATAAATGTATACCCATACTTTATGAGGATGACACCCTAGCCAAAATTTTAGAATCAGGAGTAAATATTGCATCCAGAAGAGCCCCAAATATTGGAAATAAAATATCACCTAGTGCGTTTTCATCCAGGTCACCAACACAAAATTGGCTTAATTGTAAAGGTTTTTTTAAATGCGGCCATAACAAATGTAATTGTAATTTAAATGTGATATATAGAATCGACTGTAGTGCATGCCATCTAACTTACATAGGTGGCACTACAAGGAAACGTAAAAAGCATTTTGGAGAACATCTTGGAGACATAAATAAAATAATAGTTCAGTCCGTAATATTTCCATGGCCTCCAAACATTTTATTTCTCAACATAATGGCAATACTTCTTCGCTAACAATACCAGGAATAGAGCAGCTAAAGAGCCAGAAGCGTGGAGGGGATACAAAAAGACACCTCCTTACAAGGGAGGTATTCTGGATTTATAACCTAGAGACAAGACATCCTGTAGGTCTTAATAAAAGAAACAAAATTATGTTTCAATATTAAAGATCAATTACCTGGTAATAATATTTTGTAATTTTATAAAATATTTTAAGACACATCAACAGCATACGCTTATAATTAACAAATAATTTACGTTATGCTCATCAGGACCTTCCCAAACTAGATCACATGACACGGAATAATTACATGATTGGTCTGTCAAGTATATAAAAGGCTGCTGTTGGAGTGCAGGTCAGCTGTGACAAAGATCCACATTAGGATCGAAACGCGTCGCTTGGCCGCCAGTGACTGGTGTGCCTATCCACGTCTATAGAGGATCCTGCCGTTTTTAACGTTTTATTAATTGGAAAAATAAAGGAATTCGTTTTTAAAGGAGCTGGAACGTCTAATACTCTTTTTTCCAATGACAGATTTAAGCTCTTCTCAAAGATTTTCAATGGGATTGAGGTCAAGACTCATTTCTGGCTATTTTACAAAAGTTAATTTTTTCTTTTTCAACCATTCCTGTGCACTTTTAGATGTGTCTTTTGGGTCATTGTCTTGCTAGATGACCCATGATCTTCGACTCAAACCAATCTTACACTCGGGAGGCCATTTTGATCTAAATTCTCATGATAATTTTCTGATTTCTTGAATCCTGTGAAACGGTCAAGACCTTCAGTAAAAGTCAAAGCAACCGTACAGCATTATGGATCCTCCACCATGCTTAACTGTTGGTAGGATGTTCTTTTCCTTATAAGCTTCATTGCCCCATCTATTAACAAATTGTTGCTTTGCATTGCCCAAAAGCTCTATTTTTGTTTCATCTGCCAACAGAACATTTTCATTGGATAATTCATGTCACATGGGTATTGACAATTAATCACAGGTGATTCTCATTTGTGATTTACCACATGCGAGCTTAAATAAGTTTCCATACTAATTTAATATAAATGGTGCCAATACCAGTGTAACAGCAAGTTTTAGGTTTTTCTATTTTTCCCTCCCATTGTTTTTTGCTTTAAATTATTGTTTAAAATTTGCTCTTTTGTATTTAACACAAGTATTCTTTACAAAAAAAACTTTTTCCCTTGATTCATTTTTTTCAGGAGACATTCCACATTATGTACTTAAACTTCATGGGTTCCGATAATGATGAGCAGGACTATAATAATCACAAGAAAGCCAAAAGTAACTTCTAAGTAACTAATGGCCTCTCACATTAGGTAATCTTAATGTTCATCATGAGGATGAAAGCAAGAAACAATGGTCTGCAGGCAGGATTGCAACTAGAAAGCCACTACTTTCCAAAAAGAATATTGCTGTCCATGTATAGTTTGCTAAACATCACCTAGACACACCAGAAGGCTATTGAACAATGGATGAGGCCAAAATAGAGCTTTTTAGTTTAACCCCTTAACTACCAGAGGTATTTCAGTTTTTGCATTTTAATTTTTGCTCCCCTACAGCCATAACGTTTTTATTTTTTTGTAAAAATGGCCATGCGAGGACTTGTTTTTTGCGGGACATGTTGGACTTTTGAACAACACCATTGGTTTTAACACAATGTGTACTGAAAAATAGGAAAAAAAATTCCAAGTGCAGTGAAATTGCAAAAAAAGTGCAATTCCATAGTTTTCTTTTTTACCATGTTCACTAAATGCTAAAACTGACCTGCCATTATGATTATCCAGGTCATTATGAGTTCATAGATACCAAACTTGTTACATTTGGATGTTTTGAGTTGTCATGATTTAAAAAGAGAAAACACAGTAGTTTGACAATAAATGGCTTCATCCAAACACTAACCATAAGTGGAGAAAAAGTTTTGGTGTTATCATTCATATTCTCTGAAAAAAGGCCAAGAAAGCAAAAATTCTGTTGGGGTATGTAAACTTTTGAGCACAACTGTATCTGCAGGTTTGGTGAGCACCTTAAACCTATAGGTGTTTCACAGAATTATATAATGTTGAGCCATGAAATGTATCTTTAGCCCAAAATTTTTTACTTTCACAAGAATAATTGAAGTGAAAGAATTGTTTAATTTCTTGTGCAATTTTCTTAAGTAGGCCAATACCCCGTATCTGGTGGAAAACTACTGTGTTTTGGGAAAAAAAACAGGGCTTGGTATGGAAGGTTCACCATTCAATCTTTGTGAGTGCAAAATTATCTGGAATAGATAACGGGTGCCATGTCATGTTTGCAGAGCCCCTGATGTGCCTAAAAAGTAGAAATCCCCCACAAATGACCCCTTTTTGAAGACTAAACCCATAAAGGCATTTATCTAGAGATTTGGTAAACACCGTGCACCAACTGGTGCTTGCTTAACAAAGTTTTAAAATATTGGACCATGAAAATGATGTTTTTCCCATAAAATATTGTTTTAGCCCCAATTATTTTTACTTTCACAAAAGGTACCAAGAGAAAATTGACCACAAAATTTGTTGTGCAATTTCTCCTGAGTACAGCCATACCCCTTGTGGTCAGAACCTCTTGTTTGGGTACACTGCAAGGTTTGCCAGGAAATGAGTGCTATTTGATTTTTGGAGTGCAAAATTGTCTGGAATAGATTGTGGATACCATGTTGCATTTGGATAGCGGCCATAGTTCCATAACAGCAGAAACCCCCAAAATTGAGCCCAGTTTTGAAAATACATCGCTGTAAGAATTCTTTTATGGGTGTAGTGAGCTTTTCACTCTGACAGGTATTTCACAGAATTGTATAACATTGGGGTGTGAAAATGAAAAGTTAAATTTTTTTCACTAAATTTTTTTTTGTTTCAAGTTTTTAGTTTTTAAAAGGGAAAATGGACCACAAAATGTATTAAACAATGTCTCCTGAGTACGGTAATGCCCCACATATAGTAAAAAATACTAATTAGGCACAGTACAAGGCTCAGAAGGGAAGTAGTATAATATTGGAGTGCAGATTTGCATTGAATGGTTTGCAGGTGCCATGTCACATTGGCAGAGCCTCTGAGGTATCAGGACAGCAGGACCCCATAAGTGAACACATTTTACAAACTACACTGTAACATCACTGCCGGCATCCCTGTTTGGCTTCCCATACCTCTCAATACAGTGACACCGACTTACTCATAACTAGTGTTGAGCATTCCGATACCGCAAGTATCGGGTATCGGCCGATACTTGCGGGTATCGGAATTCCGATACCGAGATCCGATACTTTTGTGATATCGGGAATCGGTATCGGGATTAATATCAATGTGTAAAAGAAAGAATTAAAATAAAAAATAGGGATATACTCAACTCTCCGACCCAGCCTGCACCTTACCGAGGGAACCGGCAGCCTTCTTTGCTTAAAATGCGCGCGTTTACTGCCTTCCGTGACGTCACGGCTTCTGATTGGTCGCGTGCCGCCCATGTGACCGCGACGCGACCAATCACAACAAGCCGTGACGTAATTTTCAGGTCCTGAATGCCTAATTCTAGGCATTCAGGACCTGAAAATTACGTCACGGCTTCTGATTGGTCGCGTGCCGCCCATGTGACCGCGACGCGACCAATCACAACAAGCCGTGACGTAATTTTCAGGTCCTGAATGCCTAATTCTAGGCATTCAGGACCTGAAAATTACGTCACGGCTTCTGATTGGTCGCGTGCCGCCCATGTGACCGCGACGCGACCAATCACAACAAGCCGTGACGTAATTTTCAGGTCCTGAATGCCTAATTCTAGAATTAGGCATTCAGGACCTGAAAATTACGTCACGGCTTGTTGTGATTGGTCGCGTCATGGTCACATGAGCGGCACGCGACCAATCAGAAGCCGTGACGTCACGGAAGGCAGTAAACGCGCGCATTTTAAGCAAAGAAGGCTGCCGGTTCCCTCGATAAGGTGCAGGCTGCGTCGGAGAGGTGAGTATATCAATATTTTTTATTTGAATTCTTTATTTTACACATTAATATGGATCCCAGGGCCTGAAGGAGAGTTTCCTCTCCTTCAGACCCTGGGAACCATCAGGGATACCGTCCGATACTTGAGTCCCATTGACTTGTATTGGTATCGGGTATCGGATTAGATCCGATACTTTGCCGGTATCGGCCGATACTTTCCGATACCGATACTTTCAAGTATCGGACGGTATCGCTCAACACTACTCATAACTGAATGCTATGCCATGAGTTCTATGTCCTCTGCTTGCTGTGTGCTGTAAGCTCCGTGTCCTCTGATTGCTATGCATACTTCCTGGCTTCATGCTTAGGGTGGCTGCGCCTGCACTTCCTGATTCATAAAGAAACAGTGCGCCCTTTCCTAATGTGTACCCAGCCTATTGCTAAGAGGCACTGGGTACTTAAAGCTCCTCAACATGTTGGGAGGTGCCTGTACCACGTTCACTTTCAGAGTATGTGCAACTGCTGAGTTGCCAGGGTCTTTCCTGTTCCTGCCACCCTTGTGGAAGAATACCTGGGCATGAACTCTGATTCTGTACCTGTATCTGATCTTTCCTATGTCCACCTCCCTGTAGGCTGAGTACCCAGGCCTGAACCCTGAACCTGTATCTGTGTCTGCTCTTTTCTGAATAAGGACCTGTATCTGAACCTGTTTGTATCCAAGTCAGGATCTTTCCCTAAACCTGCTGTGTCTGTATGTGTACCTATCCCTAAAATGTGCAGTGTCTGAACCTGTACCTATTCCTAAGACCTGCAGTGCTTTAACTTCTTCCTATCCCTAAAACCTGCAGTGACTGAACCTGTACCTATCCCTAAAGCCTGCAGTGTCTGAACCTATAGCTATCCTTAAAACCTGCAGTATCTGTACCTGTTCATATCTCTGAAGCCTGCAGTGTCTGAACGAGACCCTACCTCTAATCTGTTGTAGCTCTGCAACTTGCTACTTCATTGTAAGTAGACCGTGTGAACTTGTCCCAGTCTGTCTTGTCCATACCTATCATTGTATGCATCCTGTGTGAACATGACCCTGTCTACGCCTTGTGAACACAGTCCTGTCTGGCCTGTACATGTTTGCGGTTCCCTGTCTGTCCACTTCTGCAGTTCCCTGTCTTTGATCTTTGATAATTGGTGGTGGTGTGGGATCTGCATGATATCTCCTGTGTCATCTTTGACACTTTTGGAGAACAAAGTTTTGCAGAAGTTTTCAGCCTTCATATATGCAGAGCCCCTAATTGCTATAAGAGCAGGATGCCCCCCTCATTTGATCCCAAATTTGAAATTACATCCCTTTGGGAAACATCTATGGGTGTAGTGATGATTTTGAATACATGGTTGTTTTCCAGAAATTTCCAGCAATAGACGTTGCAGAGTGAAAATGCGAATATAGCATTGTAGTATATGTACATTGCAGTGCCCATACATTGCAGTGCCTGTACATTGTGCCCAGCTCTTGCTTCTGGAGACACGCACCCCATATATTAAGTGGGCTCCCTCTACAACAGTAATGCCCAATATGTGAATATTAACTGCAGCTTAGGCACCCTGTGGGGCTCAAGCGGAGGGGACATTTAAATTTGAGAGCACAGATTTTGCTGGATTTCTGTTCTTGGAAGCCACATCACTTTTCCAGAGCTTTTATGGACACCACCTATATCTCTGTTAACAGATATCGGACTTGAGTGGGGACTTGTTGTTTGTGGGTTTAGTAGAAACTTTTATTGAAGGCTACAAATGAGTGAACCCGAACAGTAAAGTTCAGCGTCTGTATGGAACACCTACTGTTGGAACATGGACCCCGAACATGGACTTTACCAAGAAGTCTGTGTTACTGTTCAGGTTTGGCACCCCAAACACCAGGCATTTCTCGCTATGTCAACTGCATGACAGCATAAGAAACACCGGCATCTCTGATTAGTGGTAAGATAATAACCACCTGTCAAAGAGCTGCGGCTCACTTGCTGTCAAATGACAGCATGAGCCCACAGCTGTGATCAGAGGTAAAAAGTTTACCAAAGGTCACAGGCATCAGCTGATGGGACTACTACTCCCATCAGACTATGCCTGCTGTGGCTAATAATAACAAGAGCAGGCAGCGGCTGATGGGAGTATTCATCAGCTGGCGCCTGTGCTATAAATAAATAATAAAAAATGTCATGAGTTCCCCTGTATTTTTGATAACCAGCCAGGCAAAACTGACAGCTGCAGGCTGCAATGCTCAGCTGTCAGCTTTAGCAAAGCTTGTTCTGAAGAACAGAAGGGCCGCCAAGCGTTTTTTTTAATACATAAATAATTTTAAAAAACAGCATGGGGTTCCCCCATTTCTGACAACCAGCCAAGCTATAGTTGTCAGCTGGGGCTGATATTCTTAGGCTGGTAAGGGGCCATGGATATTGACCCCCAGCCTAAAAATAGCAGCCCACAGCTGCCCCCAAAAATGCACTTCTATTAGATGTGCCAATTCTGGTGCTTTGCCTGGCTCTTCCACTTGCCCTGTGGCGGTGGCAAGTGGGGTTCATATTTGTGAGGTTGATGTCATCTTTGTATTGTCCAGTGACATCAAGCCAATGGCTTAGTAATGGAGAGGCATCTATAAGACTCCAATCCATTACTAATCCTTTAATTATATTGGAAATAATGCACAGCCAGTATAAAGTCCTTTATTTGAAATAAAACAGTTTTACTTTTTTATTTTTAAAATAACAAACACCATTATACTCACCTTATCCCATTCCATTAAAGCCCTAGTTTGCTGTAGAAAAAACTGAAAATAATAAACAGCAAAAATACTTACCTAACACCAATTTCATTGAAGACATGGTCTCCTGTAAAAAAACAAAAATAAAAAACAACCATTTCCCTCACCTGTTCGACGTTCAGTCCCTCACCTTAATCCATGTCTTGGATAAATAGTTTTCAATTTGGACAGAGCCAAGATGCGACTGTCCAGGATGAAAACTATGGGAGAATGAGCTCTATGGTGGCTCAGTGGTTAGGGGTACTTGGTTCAAATCCCACCAAAGACAACATTTGCAAGGAGTTTGTATGTTCTCCCCATGTTTGCATTTGTTTACTCCAGGTACTCTTGTTTCCTCCCACACTCCAAAGACATACTGATAGGGAATTTGGATTGTGAGCCCAATTGAGGATGATAATCTATTTAAAGTGCTGTCAAATAATATAGTGCTATATAAGCAAAGCATAATAAATAATAAATAATCAAATATAGACAAACAAATGGCACTCACAGGCTAATTTTTCAGACTTTACTGCAGCATCTTCTGCAGGAGAATGGGAACAGGGGTGTGTGAATGACGATGATCGTTTCGCACAAGTGCGCTTCAACGGCTCACATAGGGATATGGATGGCAGCACTACAGGTGTTTAAGTGGTGCGGACTCTTTTGGCTCCTTCATGAGCAAATAATAAATAAATAAGCTGTTGCAAGCTCAGCCTCAGTGACTAGCAGTGACATCATCAAAATTACCCCTGCCGAACACTTGAATTGCAGTGACTTCAGTGAGATCATCACCAGCACCATGAAAAGAAAATGTTGAAACTGTGTTTAGATTTTATCTTTGGATTGAGAGCGAATGACCAGTCCAGTAGGAGAAAGAAACAGATTTCTCTGTTAAAATATATTACATTAAGTTTTTTACCTTTATGAAAAAATGTCATTCACTATTTAATTTACCTCCATAACATTAACAGGACATGCCTAATATTATGTAGATTACCCTTAGTTCTGCCAAAACACATCTGATGGTATTTTGTTGTATATGGCAAGTATCCTTTTAGTCCTGTGATTTGTAATGTGAGGGCTCATGGAAGAGGCTTGTTTTTCCAGCAGATCCCACAGATGAACAATCAGATTGATCTTGGTAATCTCTAAATTATAAATAATTCAACAGCTTGAACTATTGGACCTCATTCAGATGTCAGTATTTACCATGTATGAGAAAAGCAGACCAATTATTTTGATTAGGCTTTGATCACCGTTTGATCAGAGGTTTATCAGAGCCTGGTCTGAATGTAATCAGTTTTTGTCATACATGGAAAAAAAAAGTTTCTCCATCTTCTACTTTCTGACAGTCCGTGAAAATTGGACCGCACTCCGCGATGGCATCTGTGTGCAGTCCTCATTTTTCATGGATCCATAGAATTGCAATTCCAATTTTTATCTAACCCTGGGATCAAACTTGGATATGTCTCCATTTTTATAACCCTTTCACGACATATGACATATATTTACGCCATTTGTTGTATTTCTGACTTTCATGAGGGCACACAAGCTAAACCCGCATCTTTCCTGGCACATGACAGCTGATTTAATTAGCGGTCATGCACATCTAACAGCCACAGGTGGAGCGTGGCTCAGCTTGCAGCTGTTAAGCTGTTAAATGTTGCTGTCAATCTTTGACAGTGGAATTTAACACATGCTGTTTGGTGAACCCGTAACATGATCATGGGGTGCCAATGGGTTTCAATGAAAGGCTGGGGTCTGTTGAAGACCTCTGTGCTTGTCAAGACAATTCTTTTGTGAAAGCCAGCATTTAGCTGGCATTCACAGAATAGCAGGATTTTCACTATGCATAGTAGTGCTGATGTGCTGCTATGTATAGTACAAGCAACCAGATGATCATAGCTTCAAATTCTCTAAAGGGACTAACAAACACAGTTAAAAGCTAAAAAAGTTTTTAAACTATTACCCGTATTTTGCCCCAATAAAATAAAACAATTGAAAAATACGCATATTTGGCATTGTTGCAATCGTAAAAGTCCAAGCTATCAAAATTTAAAATAAATTAATTCAATCAATCGTTAAACGGCATAATGAGGAAATGAATTACAAAGCCAGAATTAAATTTTTTCAATTCAATAAGAAGTGATTAAAACATTGTATCTCCCCAAAATGGAATCAGTAAAAACATCCGCTCAGGGCATAAGAAATAATCCCTCAAACACCACCAATTCCTGAAAATGCTACAGTACTTGGAAAATGGTGACACAAACTTATTTATTTACTTTACAAATTTCCAAATTTAGTTTCACCACTTAAATAAAAAGCTAAAAACTATATATATTTGGTATCTAAGTAATCACGCTGACCTGTAGAATCGTAATTCCAGGTCAGTTTTACTGTAACATGAACATGGTAAATAAAAAAAAACAGAAAACAATTGTGAAATTGCACTTTTTATGAAATTTAAAAAAAATATCAATTCAGAAAGGAAAAAAAAAACTATCATTTTTTTCCAAAACTAAGACATTTTTAGGGCAGGAAATTGGTGCATTAACAGAGAAATATGAGTTACCTAATTGGTGAAGCTTTTGCACTGTGAATGGTTGCTAACTGAAAGAATGACCAAGTGAAAACTATGCACTGCAAAATTGACACTTCTCCATGTTTGCGACCCATGCACAGGGCAGGTTAGCAGTGGGAAAATTAATAGAAGGCGTTACATTTTTTAAATTTTCAAAAACAAATTATTTGAACTTAATTATTCCAATATTCTTTGACAAAGTTAAAAATTTTGCAAATATTCGAGGCAGCAGCACCAATTAGAACATTTTTTTTACATGAAGATTTATCTGCCAGTCCAAAAATCGATGCACATCAGCAAACAATGAGGTTTGTACTACCTGTCTACATTCATCTGCCCATATGCAAAGGAATAAGCTTTAGGTCGGGGTCACACTTGAGAGTGCAAAGCGAGAAACTCATGCCGCAATACCCGGCATTGCCCCCGGCACTCATGACCGGAGCATTCAGCTGCATAGAAAAACATGCATCCGCATGCTCCAGTACCGACTGCCGGAGGCAGTGCTGGGTATTGAAGCGAGAGACTCACGTGAGTTTCTTGCATTGCACTCACAAGTGTGACTCCGGCCCAGATGGGGGAAGTCATTTGCACATTAAAAAGGCTGTGTTTGCATTACAGAACTCAAAACATGTTCAATTGACTCCAAGGACAACTCTCAGTGTTCTACAAATATTTTCAAGGCAATTATAGTTTTTTTTAATGCAATTTGTACAAAATTATTTGCTGCAAATCAAATTTTTTAGTAAAATTTGGCGCAGTTGGATAAATCAATTTTCAAAAGATGCAATCAACTCTTTCTGGTACCACAAGATAATGTAAATCACTTTGTCAGTGTTTTTCATTTTATAGCTATGTGAAATTATATCTATCTATACTTCTGCAAGTGCTTCTTCCAAGGATAACTTTATTCTGCTAAATAAAATAGGCTTATTGTTTATTTTCAGTCCTGAACTTACAAGAAATAAGAATATATCACTAACATTGTATAGTTAATGGATATTAATGACATAGACAGTGTTGCATGCTGAGGCAGAAAAGTATATGAACTGGCATAGACACTAAAATGTATATTATATACTCTATCTTGATAAAATATCTCTTTTGCAAATATATTTTAAATTGATTGTTTTCAAAATGATGAGATCTTTTAAGGCTAGAAGTAGTGGAAAATAGGCAGTATACCTGTCTTCTTGTAAAGGAAAATCTGCCCTTGAGCTAAATATAAAGGTTCTTGTGAGCACTAATCAAATGGAATAATGTCAATCAAGACCTGTTTAGAGCTTAAAGTCTCGAATAAATACAACACTTGACTTAAGAAGCATTCCATAAAAAAATGGGTAAAAAATAAAACTTATGTTTATATTTTGCTGTAATGTAGCTTAGATTTTCACATCAAAAGAAAGTAAAGTAGTTTCACATGCAGTCACAAGAAAATGAATAATCATTTCCTACAGAAATACTGATTGACGGTGTATTTGATCTTAATTATTGTACATTATTCATATTATTCTATAAATTTTATGCACACTAATTGCCCATTTTAAAAATAGGTTTTAGAAAAAATATTAGTATAATGTAAATAGTAGGGTTGAGCGAAACGGATCGTTCATTTTCATAAGTCGCCGACTTTTGGCTAAGTCGGCATCTCATGAAACCCGATCCGACCCCTGTGCGGGGTCGGCCATGCGGTACGCGACTTTCGCGCCAAAGTCGCGTTTCAATTACGCTAAAAGCGCCATTTCTCAGCCAATGAAAGTGGACGCAGAGTGTGGGCAGCGTGATGACATAGATCGCAGTCCCCACCATCTTAGAGAAGGGCATTGCAGTGATTGGCTTGCTGTCTGCCGCGTCACAGGGGCTATAAAGGGGCGTTCCCGCCGACCGCCATCTTACTGCTGCTGATCTGAGCGTAGGGAGAGGTGCTGCCGCTTCTTCAGAAGCAGGGATAGTGATAGGCAGGGTCCATAAAGCTACAAACCGCTTGTGCTGTAGCGATTTCCACTGTCCAACACCACCTTTTGTTTGCAGGGACAGTGGAAGCTACATTTTTTTTTCCTCAGCGCTGTCGCTCATTGGGCTGCCTTAGAAGGCTCCCTGACCCTGATAGCTGCGTTGCTGTGCCTGTGTGTGTACGACGCTGTGCAAACCAACTGCTTTTTTCAAAGCACAAATCCTGTATTTCCTTCCTTTCTGCACAGCTATCTTGTGTGTTTGTCCACACTTTTGTGTGCAGCAGTCCTTTTTCTAGCTGCCTGCCATACTTTTCTGAGATAACTGCAGGGAGATACATATTGGCAAGTCTGCCTCCGTGCCATTGCTGTGGGTGGCATCTCTCTCTCATTGTGTGGCACCGAAAAAACCACTGTGTGATACTTGGCCATTTTTTTATTTTTTTTTGGCTACATTGTCCCTTTTAAAAAACAAAAAAAAATAGTGGGAGATAAATATTGGCAAGTCTGCCTCCGTGCCATTGCTGTGGGTGGCATCTCTCTCTCATTGTGTGGCACCTAAAAAACCAATGTGTGATACTTGGCCATTATTTTTTTTTTTTTGGCTACATTCTCCCTTTAAAAAAAAAAATAAAAATTAGTGGGAGATAAATATTGGCAAGTTAGCCTCCGTGCCAGTCCTGTGTGTGGCATCTGTCTCTCATTGTGTCCCACCAAAAAGCACTGTGTCATACTGGGCCTTTTTTGTTTTTTTGGGTCAATTCTCCCTTTTTTTAAAAAAAATAGTTAGTGGGAGATAAATATTGGCAAGTTTGCCTCCGTGCCAGTCCTGTGTGTGGCATCTGTCTCTCATTGTGTCCCATCAAAAAGCACTGTGTCATACTGGGCCTTTTTTGTTTTTTTGGGTCAATTCTCCCTTTTTTAAAAAAAAAATAGTTAGTGGGAGATAAATATTGGCAAGTTTGCCTCCGTGCCAGTCCTGTGTGTGGCATCTGTCTCTCATTGTGTCCCACCAAAAAGCACTGTGTCATACTGGGCCTTTTTTGTTTTTTTGGGTCAATTCTCCCTTTTTTAAAAAAAAAATAGTTAGTGGGAGATAAATATTGGCAAGTTAGCCTCCGTGCCAGTCCTGTGTGTGGCATCTGTCTCTCATTGTGTCCCACCAAAAAGCACTGTGTCATACTGGGCCTTTTTTTGGGGGGGTGTCAATTCTCCCTTTAAAAAAAAAAATAGTTAGTGGGAGATAAATATTGGCAAGTTTGCCTCCGTGCCAGTCCTGTGTGTGGCATCTGTCTCTCATTGTGTCCCACCAAAAAGCACTGTGTCATACTGGGCCTTTTTTGTTTTTTTGGGTCAATTCTCCCTTTTTAAAAAAAAAATAGTTAGTGGGAGATAAATATTGGCAAGTTAGCCTCCGTGCCAGTCCTGTGTGTGGCATCTGTCTCTCATTGTGTCCCACCAAAAAGCACTGTGTCATACTGGGCCTTTTTTTGGGGGGGTGTCAATTCTCCCTTTAAAAAAAAAATAGTTAGTGGGAGATAAATATTGGCAAGTTTGCCTCCGTGCCAGTCCTGTGTGTGGCATCTGTCTCTCATTGTGTCCCACCAAAAAGCACTGTGTCATACTGGGCCTTTTTTGTTTTTTTGGGTCAATTCTCCCTTTAAAAAAAAATAGTTAGTGGGAGATAAATATTGGCAAGTTTGCCTCCGTGCCAGTCCTGTGTGTGGCATCTGTCTCTCATTGTGTCCCACCAAAAAGCACTGTGTCATACTGGGCCTTTTTTGTTTTTTTGGGGTCAATTCTCCCTTTAAAAAAAAAATAGTTAGTGGGAGATAAATATTGGCAAGTTTGCCTCCGTGCCAGTCCTGTGTGTGGCATCTGTCTCTCATTGTGTCCCACCAAAAAGCACTGTGTCATACTGGGCCTTTTTTGTTTTTTTGGGTCAATTCTCCCTTTAAAAGAAAAATAGTTAGTGGGAGATAAATATTGGCAAGTTTGCCTCCGTGCCAGTCCTGTGTGTGGCATCTGTCTCTCATTGTGTCCCACCAAAAAGCACTGTGTCATACTGGGCCTTTTTTGTTTTTTGTGGGTCAATTCTCCCTTTAAAAAAAAAATAGTTAGTGGGAGATAAATATTGGCAAGTTTGCCTCCGTGCCAGTCCTGTGTGTGGCATCTGTCTCTCATTGTGTCCCACCAAAAAGCACTGTGTCATACTGGGCCTTTTTTGTTTTTTTGGGTCAATTCTCCCTTAAAAAAAAAAATAGTTAGTGGGAGATAAATATTGGCAAGTCTGCTTGAATGCTGCTCCTGTGTGTGCCATCTGTCTCCAATTATTGGGGCACAGAAAACCTGGTGTGTAACATTGGGCCTGATTTTCCTTTCAGTGTCAGGCACCTATAAAGGTATATATAAATCCTACAGAAGTTTGAGTTAAACTTATAAGTTGTTTTACAGTAACAAATAGCGTTACTTTGGTTACGTTTTGCAAACAATGAGGAAGTCTAGTGGAAGAGGTCGTGGCCGTGGGCGGTCATTGTCAGCTGGTAATGATGGTAGTGGTGGTGGTGGAGCATCAGGTGGTCGTGGTAAAAGCAGTACAGCACCTGTCTCGAGTTGTTGAGCCAAAAACGTCGTCTGCCTACACAAGGCCTCGAACGCTCTCTTTTCTGGGAGTAGGAAAACCACTTTTGAAGCCGGAGCAGGAGGAACAAGTATTGGCTTTCATTGCTGACTCTGCCTCTAGCTCTTTCGCCTCCTCCTCGGAAAGTGCCAAATGTCAGAGTAGTGCATCGTCAGTGAATGCTCCCGCTCAGGAACAAGTCGCTTCCTTGTGTCCTTCACCCAGAACAACAGTGAAGGATGCGTCAGTCGACACAACAGGTTACTCCATGGAGCTCTTTACACATACCGTTCCGGGGTTAGACAGTGAAACAGTTAACAGGCCATGCCCATTAGAAGTTGAATGGGACATGGAGTGCACAGATGCAGAGCCACAGCCAGATTACTATCCTGTTCCTTTGACTCAGACCAGAACATTGCCCTTGCAGTGTACTGAGCCAGAATCAAAACCAGCAGAGACTATGGTGCCCCGTCACGAACGCTACACCACCGGCTTACACGGTGACACAGACGAAGTTGCACACGACATAGAAGAGGAGGTCATAGATGACCCAGTTGTTGACCCCGATTGGCAGCCATTGGGGGAACAGGGTGCAGGCGGCAGTAGTTCTGAAGCGGAGGAGGAGGAGCCGCAGCAGGCATCAACATCACAACGGGTTCCATCTACCGGGCCCGTATCTGGCCAAAAACGCGTGGCAAAACCAAGACCAGTTGGAGGACAGCGTGGCCATCCGGTTAAAGAAGCTCAGTCTGCAATGCCTGAAAAGGTATCCGATAGTAGAAAGAGTGCAGTCTGGCATTTTTTTAAACAACATCCAAATGATCAGCGCAAAGTCATCTGTCAAAAATGTTCAACTACCTTAAGCAGAGGTCAGAATCTTAAAAGTCTAAATACAAGTTGCATGCATAGACATTTATCCACCATGCATTTGCAAGCCTGGAATAACTATCAAATGTCCCTAAAGGTTGCAGCACCCTCGGCCAATGAAGCTAGTCAGCAACGCTACATCCCTCCCCTCACAGTAAACCCACCATTTCCCGCACCACCTGCAGTATCTGTGCAGCTTTCGTCGCCAGGCCAAAGCAGTCAGGGAATCGCCAGGTTTGCAGTAGGAAACACTGCATGTAGGGCACCGGCAAGAATACCATCTCCAACCCTCTCTCACTCACCCATGTCCACCGGCACCACCGCTAGTTCCACAATCTCCAGCTCTCCAGTCCAGCTCACCCTACATGAGACTCTTGTTAGGAAAAGGAAGCACTCATCCTCGCATCCGCGTACACAGGGTTTGAACGCACACATTGCTAGACTAATCTCATTAGAGATGATGCCCTACCGGTTAGTTGAAAGCGAAGCTTTCAAAGCGCTGATGGACTACGCTGTACCACGCTATGAGCTACCCAGTCGGCACTTCTTTTCTAGAAAAGCCATCCCAGCACTCCAACAGCATGTTAAAGACCGCATCGTCCATGCACTCAGGCAGTCTGTGACTGCAAAGGTGCACCTGACAACAGATGCATGGACCAGTAGGCATGGCCAGGGATGTTACGTGTCCATCACGGCACACTGGGTGAATGTTGTGGATGCAGGGTCCACAGGGGACAGCAATATTCGGACAGTTTTGCCTGGCCCACGGTCAAGGAAAGAGTTGGCTGTAGGCGTTCACCCCCCCTCCTCCTCTTCCTCCTCCTCATGCAGAAGCGAGAGCTCATCCACAGACCGCAGTCACACATCCACTCCATCCGCAGCTGCCACTGTTGCACACCAGGTGTGCCATTATGGGACAGCTAGTGGCAAGCGTCAGCAGGCTGTATTGGCAATGAAGTGTTTGGGCGACAACAGACACACCGCGGAAGTTCTGTCCGAGTTCTTGCAGAATGAAACTCAGTCATGGCTGGGCACTGTACATCTTGAGGCAGGCAAGGTTGTGAGTGATAACGGAAGGAATTTCATGGCTGCCATAGCCCTTTCCCAACTGAAACACATTCCTTGCCTGGCTCACACCTTAAACCTGGTGGTGCAGTGCTTCCTGAAAAGTTACCCGGGGTTACCCGACCTGCTCCTCAAAGTGCGCAGACTTTGCTCGCATATCCGCCGTTCGCCCGTACACTCCAGCCGTATGCAGAACTATCAGCGGTCTTTGAACCTTCCCCAGCATCACCTAATCATCGACATTGCAACAAGGTGGAACTCCACACTGCACATGCTTCAGAGACTGTGCGAACAGAGGCGTGCTGTTATGTTTTTGTGGGAGGATACACATACACGGGCAGGCAGTTGGATGGCAGACATGGAGTTGTCAGGTGTGCAGTGGTCGAAGCTACAAGACCTGTGTCAAGTCCTTCAGTGTTTTGAGGAATGCACACGGCTGGTTAGTGCAGACAACGCCATAATAAGCATGAGCATCCCCCTAATGCGTCTGCTGATGCAAAGTTTGACGCACATTAAGGAGCAGGCGTCTGCAGCCGAGGAAGAGGAAAGCCTTGATGACAGTCAGCCATTGTCTGGTCAGGTAAGTGTTGAGGACGCGGTAGCGGGCGAAGAGGAGGACGAGGAGGATGATGGGGATGAGTACTTTTTGAACGAGGAAGCTTCTCCTGGGACAACAGACATTGGTGGAGTTGCAAGGCCGGGTTCTCTTTTTTTAAGGGAGACAAGTGACGTAGATTTGCCTGTAACTGCCCCTCCAAGCAGCACAAACGCAGATTTGACAACTGGAACTTTGGCCCACATGGCGGATTATGCTTTACGTATCCTCAAAAGGGACACACGCATTATTAAAATGATGAGCGATGATGATTACTGGTTGGCCTGCATCCTTGACCCTCGCTATAAAGGCAAATTGCAAAATATTATGCCACATGAGAACCTCGAACAAATTTTAGCAACCAAACAAGCTACTCTGGTAGACCGTTTGATTCAGGCATTCCCAGCACACAGCGGCGGTGATGGTTCTCACACAAGCTGCAGGGGGCTACATGGCAGAGGTGTTAGAGGTGCACAGATCAGAAGTGGCGTTGGACAGAGGGGTTTTCTGACCAGGTTGTGGAGTGATTTTGCAATGACCGCAGACAGGACAGGTACTGCAGCATCTATTCAAAGTGACAGGAGACAACATTTGTCCAGTATGGTTACTAACTATTTTTCATCCCTTATCGATGTTCTCCCTCAACCGTCATTCCCATTTGATTACTGGGCATCAAAATTAGACACCTGGCCTGAATTGGCCGAATATGCATTGCAGGAGCTTGCTTGCCCAGCAGCTAGTGTGCTATCAGAAAGAGTATTCAGTGCTGCTGGTTCAATATTAACCGAAAAAAGGACTCGTCTGTCTGCCCAAAATGTGGATGATCTCACCTTCATTAAAATGAACCACTCCTGGATTTCAAATTATTTTGCCCAACCTTTCCTGGCTGACACCTAGCTTTCCTATAGAAAGTGCTTGCTTGTGGACTGGTCTTACTGAGTGTTCCAATCTGTTAATTTGCAGCAGCTGTTTGGCCAGCATACGACATGTTTACACCTCCCGTAATGTGAAAACTCCCCCCACGGGGCCGTGGTCTTGCCACTTGGCTCAAGCACCCGTTACAGAGCTGTTTGTCTGAAGAGATGGGTGTGCCCGCTTTTGGTCGACGGCACTGCCACTGGGTCCCTCATAGTACAATGTAGTGTCTCTGGCGGTGGTGGTGCGCACCCAACGTCAGACACACCGTTGTAACATGAGGGGCCCTGGGGCGGTCCCGCCGGCCACAAGAGAGTTCCCCCCTCCCCCAGCTCAAACTTTGCTCTACCACGTGCAAAATTATGTCGCACAGCTCCACCAATGTTTAGTCTATTCGCTGACATCATTCAATGTCTGGCACTGACAATACAAATTTGTAGACATCTATGATGCTACTTAAAGTAGTCTGTGTCTGTGTCCTATATTGGCACCATTAAATAGTTACTGCCAAATTACTATGTCAGAAACTCAGCAGATGAGCCCACCCCTGTACCTAAGTATGCCACCTTTTTTTTTTTTTTTTTGGTTGTTTTGCGAGACATTAACATCTATTTATATTTTGGGAGTACTGGGACAGACACTCCTTGCAATACTCCTCCACTGACCACAATGCTGCCTGCCTGTGTATCCATGTAACTGATGTAAAACTGCCTTGAGCCTATGTTTTGTTATTTTAGGCCTTTGATAGCCTGTCTGCGGTCCCTACTTGCAATACTCCTCCTCCGCTGACCACCAAGCTGCCTGTGTATCCATGTAACCGATGTAAAACTGCCATGAGCCTATGTTTTGTTATTTTAGGCCTTTGATAGCCTGTCTGCGGTCCCTACTTTAAATACTCCTCCTCCGCTGACCACCAAGCTGCCTGTGTATCCATGTAACCGATGTAAAACTGCCTTGAGCCTATTTTTAGGTATTTTAGGCCTAGGAAGCCTGTCTGCAGTCCATAATTCAAGTTGTCCTCAAATGAATAAAGCTGAGCTTCTACCTTCTGCCTCTCATTAACTGCTGTTTTTTTTTTTTTTAAAAATGGTGTTTAGGGCCTACTAATGGTTTCTGCCCCTCCCTGGTGTTGCCCTCAACTGAATACAGCTGAGCTTCAACCTTCTGGCTCTCATTAAGTGTTTTTTAAAAAACAAAATGGTGGTTAGGGCCTACTAACGGTTTCTGCCGCTCCCTGGTGTTGTCCTCAACTGTATAAAGCTGAGCTTCAGTCTTTAGGCTTTTGGCCTATAGTAGCAGATATTAAACTGCATTTGGCCTACTAGTGTGGTTGGGCCCTTAAAACAGTGTCTGCTGCTCCTGGGTTTGCTACTCCACTGAACAAAGCAATGCTGCCTGTTTAGTCCTGTTACCAATTTTGAACTGCATTTAACCCACTTTATTCTTTGGGCCCATATCTGTTTCCCCCTCATCCTGCCCATTGCCCAGCCAGTGATAGATGAGTCTGCTGGTACATTGACCCATAATGCAACATTCCCCGTGCACGCTACACTGCAAGATTGTGACCCTGCTGAAAGTCAGGTCCCCCTTCCCGCATAAAATACCACCTTACACGGGGACAAAGAGGAAGGTGCAGATGAAGGTGCAGGTTCCTTCATCAGGTGGGGGGAGGAATACTCGTTGGCGACGTCACTGCCACAGGGCCCCTCATAGTACGCAAAAGTGTTGCTACCGGTGGGAGGTGCCCCCGCCGTGCAAACACACCGCTGTACTTTGATCGGTGACTACCCAGATAATGGTGCAGCTACGACACTTAAGTAAGCCCACCACGAAGTCCATCCTGACCATCTCCCAGGGCCTGTCTGCCACTGGCAGGGGGTAAAGTAGCCCAGCAGGCCGTTGCCGAGTAGACCGATTCTTGGCGCAGGAGACACATGCCCGAATATTATCCCCGACGTCACGAGCCATATGCGGCCACCAGTATGTTCTCGCCAGAAGCTCAAATGTCCTCTTGATCCCGAAATGTGTACCCTCCTTGGACAAAGGAGCCCAACAGAGAAACTCCGGTCGCAAATTTGATGGTACAAAAGTCTTGCCCAGGGGAACAGACTCTAGTGAATCCGGAGCCACGGTTCTCAGGCTCTCAGAAGGGACAATAAGCCAAGGCTCCTCCTCCTCTGATGACACTACGGAGTGGGAGAGAGCGTTGGCACGAATGTTCTTCAACCTGGAGAAAAAAGTTAGGGTGAAATGGAACCGGGAGAAGAACAGGGACCATCTGGCCTGGCGAGAATTTTGCCGCTGGGCTGTCTGTTAGTACACAAAATTTTTTTGGTCTGTAAAAACTTTAGGAGGTGTCTCCACTCTGAGAAAGCCAACTTCATGGCTAGCAACTCCCTGTCCACGATGGAATAATTCCTCTCCGCTGGTGAGAAGGTCTTGGAGAAGAAGCAAGGATGCTTCCGACCTTGAGCATCCTTTTGGAAGAGGACTGCTCCAGCACCAACGGATGAGGCATCCACCTCTATTATAAATGCCTTATCTACATCGGGGCGATGTAGGATGGGAGCGCTAGCGAAGTGTGACTTAATAGTGAGTAGGGCCTTGGAGACCTCCTCCGACCACAACTTGGGATTTGCTCCCTTCTTGGTGAGGGCAACCAAGGGAGCTACCAAAGATGAGAAGTGTGGGATGAACTGGCGATAGTAATTAATGAACCCCATAAAGCGCTGCACTGCTTTAAGAGAATGGGGTTCTTGCCAGTCCATTACAGCCTGTAGCTTGGCAGGATCCATAGCCAATCCCTGGTCAGAGATGATATAGCCAAGGAAAGGCAAAGACTCCTGCTCAAACACACACTTCAGTTTGCCCGTAAGAGGTCAAAAACTTTGAAAACATCTCTCTGATTGGAGTCAATATCTGGAGAGTAGATGAGAATATCATCCAGATAGACTACGACCGAGGTGGTGATAATCACCCGGAAGATGTCGTTCACAAAGTCTTGGAAAACGGCTGGGGCATTACAGAGTCTATCAAAGAGCTCAGATATCAAGGGCAAAGGATACTTATTCTTAAGTGATGGCGTTAAGACCCCAGTAGTCTATGCATGGACGTAGTTCTCCCCATATTGACAGCAGCATCAGAGGGGCTAAACGCCCACGATCAATGCTAGCAGGGCGTCACCTCTCATATTGAGTTGACACCCACATTTGATCGTGATGGTGCTTTGTGTGAGCTCATATGATCCCACAGCACTGTACATATATGGCGCATGTTGGGAAGGGGTTAAGAAAGAAGTGTGTAAAGACAGAAGACACAACCTTCAAAGAAATCATGCATTTTGGAAATTAAGAAAAGTAAACACTGAATCAGAAGGCAAACATTTTAATAAAATTCACAATACTAATAACAATACCACACACAATACAATACAACCACTCACCGATTCATCAAACCTACATACTAAAGATGACCTGCTAATAGTTGTTATCACATTTTACTGTCTTTATAAGTATAACAGCAGCTCTAGAATGTTGTCTTTATGTTGTTTTTTATCTATTTTGAAACACTACTGCTTTTGACAGAACAAACTTGACATTTCAGTCTGTCTTAAAATATTGTGCACAGGGCAACAAGCTCAGAGTACAAAACCAGCACTAAAACTACATATAAATTATGCAAAAGGAATCAATGAAGAAAGTAATGCAATAAAAGGAACAAATAATGTCATGTGAAATGCATACAGGTTGCTGGGGAGAGGATGTATGCCTACAAAAAAGTGCTGAATGATTGCCCACTGTCCTTAAAAGGTGATGATACCTATGGTGATAATTGCAATCAGTTCCTTCTATAAAATCTTGCAATGGCTTTAAAATATAACACATTAAGTAGCAATGAAGAAAGTGTTTAAGTAGGAAAGATGGATATGCTTCTTAGACCAGCTAATTTTCCTTACTGCTCAGTTCACAGATCTGGGGGTATGACCTAGAATAATGGCCCAACAAACTGAACTTGATAACATTTCACCTGAGAAGAGCTGACAAGTGTCCATTCAGTTTTTATTATATATAACAGTAAAGGCATAACAATCATTTCCAAACCATGAAATCTTTGAGATCTCTTAGAGCCACAATTACAAAAAATATATAATGTGACTCATTAGAAACACATATATAAGACACTTTATAAGCGTGTCCCGAGGAACACTCCGGTATAAAACATCAGAAAATATAAAAATAAGTATTTTGCTTATAAAAAAGAAAATACTGGAGAGATATCAAATGCAGACATTTTAACATTAAAAACAAAAACACATACAACAAAAAACTGGTACAGTACAAAAATTGGCCACCAGCTACAAAAACTTTCTCCTGCAAGTAGTTAACTGAAAGGTTTTTTTCAGTTGAAAACACAGATATGGCATCCACCGAGTGTTGTCCTGTCGCATCTTCTTTATATTATTGCCAAGAAGCTGCAACTGAATAAAGCTGTGCTTCAACCTTATGGCTTTCGGCCTATAGTATCAGATATTAAACTGCATTTGGCCTTCAACTTTGGTTACGGCCTACTAACGGTGTCTGCCCCTCCCTGGTGTTGTCCTCAACTGAATAAAGCTGTGCTTCAACCTTCTGTTCCAAATTAAGATTTTTCAAAAAGATATTGGGTGTTTAGGGCCTACTAACGGTGTCTGCCCCTCCCTGGTGTTGTCCTCAACTGAATAAAGCTGTGCTTCAACCTTCTGGCTCTTATTAACTGCTGTTTTTTAAAAGATTGGTGGTTCCGGCCTACTAACGGTGTCTGCCCCTCCCTGGTGTTGTCCTCAACTGAATAAAGCTGTGCTTCAACCTTCTGGCTCTTATTAACTGCTGTTTTTTAAAAGATTGGTGGTTCCGGCCTACTAACGGTGTCTGCCCCTCCCTGGTGTTGTCCTCAACTGAATAAAGCTGTGCTTCAACCTTCTGTTCCAAATTAAGATTTTTAAAAAAGAAATTGGGTGCTTAGGGCCTACTAACGGTGTCTGCCCCTCCCTGGTGTTGTCCTCAACTGAATAAAGCTGTGCTTCAACCTTCTGGCTCTTATTAAGATTTAAAAAAAAAAAAAATGTTTAGGGCCTACTAACGGTGTCTGCCCCTGCCTGGTGTTGTCCTCCACTGAACAAAGCTGAGCTTCTACCTTCTGGCTCTTATTAAGATTTAAAAAAAGAAAAATGTTTAGGGCCTACTAACGGTGTCTGCCCCTGCCTGGTGTTGTCCTCCACTGAACAAAGCTGAGTTTCCACCTTCTGGCTCTTTTTTTTTTTTTTTTTTAAATTGCTGGATGGGGCCTAATAGCTCTGTTTGCTCCTCCCTGGTGTTTGTCCTCAACTAAAAAAAGCTGAGCTTCAACCTTCTGGCTTTCGGCCTATAGTATCAGATATTAAACTGCATTTGGCCTTCAACTTTGGTTCCGGCCTACTAACGGTGTCTGCCCCTGCGTGGTGTTTGTCCTCAACTGAATAAAGCTGAGCTTCAACCTTCTGGCTTTTGGCCTACAGTAGCAGATATTAAACTGCATTTGGCCTATTAGTGTGTTTGGGCCCTTAAAACAGTGTCTGCTGCTCCTGGGTTTGCTACTCCACTGAACAAAGCAATGCCGCCTGTTTAGTCCTGTTACCAATTTTGAACTGCATTTAGCCTACTTTATTCTTTGGCCCTATATCTGTTTCCTCCTCATCCTGCCCACTGCCCAGCCACTGCTACATGAGTCTGCTGGTACATTGACCTAGACCACTACATTCCCCTTGCACTCTACACAGCCAGAATCTGACCCTGCTGAAAGTCAGGTTCCCCTTCCCGCATGTTATATCACCTTACACAGGGACAAAGAGGAAGGTGCAGATGAAAGTGCAGGTTCCTTCATCAGGTGGGGGGGGCATACTCGTTGGCGACGTCACTGGCACAGGGCCCCTCAGAGTACGCAAAAGTGTCGCTGCTGGTGGGAGGCGCCCCCGCCATGCAAACACACATCGCTGTACTTTGAGGGGCCCTGTGCCAGTGCCAATGTGAACGAGTGGCCCCCCCCTGCTTGCTCAGAATCACAGCACTTGCAACGTTGAAATACTTACCTCTCCCTGCTCCACCGCCGTGACGTAGTCCACGTTTCCTGGGCCCACTAAAACCTTGAACCAGCCCTACCCCCCACAACTTTTGCCAAATGACCCCCAATTTCCAGTGTCCAACTATTATTATAAAGTTAATTAAGATTGACAAGCTTCAGAAAACAAGAATGGATGTTTTTGGCATTAAAATGGGCACTGTAGGTGTTTTCCTGGCCTCCACTCACTGCCAACTATGCTTCCCCATTGACTTGCAAGGGGTTTTGTGTTTCGGTCGATCCCCGACTTTTAGCGATAATCGGCCGACTGCACTCGACTCGACTCTGGACTAAGTCGGGTTTCACAAAACCCGACTCGATCTTTAAAAAATGAAAGTCGATCAACCCTAGTAAATAGCACTGTAAACTGTTTGTAAAACTCCTCAAGAAAATTTGGCATAGAGATATTTACCACATTTCCAAAATGCTTCCTGCTCTCTGCATACATAGAAAAAGAAAATTTCCTGAGAATAATAAAAAACTTAATGCTGGTTCTTATTCTTAACTAACAGCTTTACTTTGGTAACAGAAGAATTATACTTTATGGTGCTGGAAAAAACATGTTTAACCCTTTTCTGTGTGGTCAATTTTTTTTTATTTTTTTTTCCTTTAGGTTTTCAACATGCCTATTCTTTTACTTTTATGTCAAAATATTCTTATGGGGTTGTATTTTTGTGAGAAAAGTTGTGGTTTTGAATGCTACCACTTTACTATATTGAAAAAATGGGAGACAAATTCATTTGTGCTGTGGAATGGAGAAAAAAAATAAATTTATGTTTTGCATTTTATTATCCATGAACCAGGTGGCAGACACACAGAACCTCTGTGATAGCAACCCATTGGCCTATCACAATTGCATCATGTACGTGTGGATGGGGTGATAGAAGATGCCCCATCTAACCATTTAAAAGTAAAACTGCTGTGGTTGAAATTTCAAGTATTATAGTTTAACCCCTTCACTAGGGTTGAGCGACTTTTATTTTTATAGGATCGGGTCGGGTTTCACGAAACCCGACTTTCTCAAAAGTCGGGTCGAGTGAAATCGGCCGATCCTATAAAAAAGTCGGGGTCGGGGTCAGCCGAAACACGAAACCCAATGCAGTGCAATGGGATACTATGGTTCCCAGGGTCTGAAGGAGAGGAAACTCTCCTTCAGGCCCTGGGATCCATATTAATGTGTAAAATAAAGAATTCAAATAAAAAATATTGATATACTCACCTCTCCGACGCAGCCTGGACCTTACCGCTGGTAACCGGCAGCCTTCTTTGCTTAAAATGAGCGCGTTCAGGGCCTTCCATAACGTCACGGCTTCTGATTGGTCGCGTGTCGCTCATGTGACCGCCACGCGACCAATCACAAGCCGTGACATAATTCTCAGGTCCTAAATTCCTAATTCTAGGAATTTAGGACCTGAGAATTACGTCACGGCTTGTGATTGGTCGCGTGACGGTCACATGGGCGGCCGCGACCAATCACAAGCCGTGACGTCATCTAAGGCCCTGAACGCGCTCATTCTTAGGAAGGAAGGCTGCCGGAAAGAAGCTGAGGGTGAGTATATTCCTATTAGGTATATACTCACCCTCGGACGCGCCCTGCTTCTTTCCGGCAGCCTTCCTTCTTAAGAATGAGCGCGTTTAGGGCCTTCCATGACGTCACGGCTTCTGATTGGTTGCGTGCCGCTCATGTGACCACCACGCGACCAATCACAAGCCGTGACGTTATTCTCAGGTCCTAAATTCCGAATTCTAGTCATGGAAGGCCGTAAACGCGCTCATTTTAAGCAAAGAAGGCTGCCGGTTACCAGCGGCGATGTCCAGGGGCCTCCGGAGAGGTGAGTATATCAATATTTTTTATTTTAATTCTTTATTTTACACTTAAATGTGGATTCCGATACCGATTTCCGATATCGCAAACATATCGGAACTCGGTATCGGAATTCCGATACCAGATTCAGAAGATCGCCGACCTCATGGCCGACCCCACACAGGGGTCGGGTCAGGTTTCATGAAACCCGACTTTGCCAAAAGTCGGCGACTTCTGAAAATGGCTGACCCGTTTCACTCAACCCTACCCTTCACTATTTTGCATTTTCTTTTTTTTTCTGTCTTCCAAGAGCCCTAACTTTTTTTTTACTTTCATGGCCTGTAGTGCACTGGTAGCTCCTCCTGTCTGCAACTGTGACACATGCCAGTCCTTCCTTCGGGCACAGGACAGTCTACCTCCGGTTCACCTTCGTGCACAAGACCTGTCTGCATCCATGACAAGTCATGGTGGACAGCAGCATCACTGTGTATGCTGTGGGTTGTCAGGCCTCACTCTGGCCCTGACACACCTGAGACACCTCAGACTCAACTCTATACTACAGGGCTTTTAACAATTGTAATCACAGATACACCTGCAACAACAACGCCCTCTCATGGCCTCACTACGCCTCTGTGCTCATCCTGGGGAGAACTGTTGTGAATTTACCTTTTGGCTCCCTCTAGTGGCTACTAGTGATTTTACTCTGGGTATGTCATTCATCCCTTGTATGCTCACCTGGGTCGTTAGGTCAGGGGTGTTGCTATATAAGCTCCCTGGACCTTCAGTTCTATGCCTGGCAACGTTGTAATCAGAGCTAATCTGTTGTGCTCTTGTCTACTGATCCTGGCTCCTGCAAAATTAAGCTAAGTCTGCTTTCTTGCTTTTTGCTATTTGTTTTTGTTTGCATTTTTGTCCAGCTTGTACATAATCTGTATCCTAACCTTGCTGGAAGCTCTGGGGAGGCTGGAGTTCTCCCCCCGGGCCGTTAGACGGTTCGGGGGTTCTTGAATCTCCAGTGTGGATTTTTGTAGGGTTTTTGTTGACCATATAAGTTATCTTACTACATTCTGCTATTAGTAAGTGGGCCTCTCTTTGCTAAACCTAGTTCATCTCTGTGTTTGTCATTTCCTCTTACCTCACCGTTATTATTTGTGGGGGGCTTGTATCCTACTTTTGGGGTCTATTCTCTGGAGGCAAGAGAGGTCTTTGTTTTCCTCTTCTAGGGGTAGTTAGTTCTCCGGCTGGCGCGAGACATCTAGCGACCAACGTAGGCATGTTCCCCGGCTACTTCTAGTGTTGGCGTTAGGAGTAGATATATGGTCAACCCAGTTACCACTGCCCTATGAGCTGGATTTTTGTACGTCGCAGACTTACTTGTTCCTCTGAGACCCTCGCCATTGGGGTCAAAACAGTTTGCCAGGCCCGTATTAAATGTTAAATGCATTGCAGAAGCGGGATTATAAGAAAGAAAGTTTTGAGTTTTTTTTTCTCTCTCTCATTTTTTTTTCTTTTCCCCTTTACCTCTGAGTGGCTTGTGTTTGCTGCAGACATGAATGTCCAGACCTTGATTACAAGTGTGGACCAGCTTGCTGCTCGTGTGCAGGGCATACAAGATTATGTTATCAGAAATCCTATGTCAGAACTAGTGTTGAGCGATACTTTCCGATATCGGAAAGTATCGGTATCGGAAAGTATCGGCCGATACCGTCAAAATATCGGATCTAATCCGATACCGATACCCGATCCCAATGCAAGTCAATGGGACGAAAATATCGGAATTAAAATAAACCCTTTCTTTCCTTGTAGGTTCATTCTACATGAAGGAAAACAACTAAGAATAATGTAGGATGTATTGGGGGACGTGGCGGAGACATTAAAGGCACAGAGGTTTAGCCCAATGTAATAGAATAGCAGGATTTTGGTTTTTTTTATGACGTTCGGCGTTAGAAAGATTTTGACTATGTTAATTTTTTTTTATTTTGTCAGATATTGATGTTTCACTACTTCCACGCCCTTCACCTTCTTTTTTACTTCTCCCACACTTTCTTCTTCATTATCCTCATCATCAGCTTCTTTGACATCAACTTCTTCACCTTATTCATCTTCTTCTTCATCTTCTACCTATTATTTTTTTTGTTACATACATTGTTCATATTCTTTTTATTTTACTATTATCTTCTTCATATTCAACTTCTTCATCATATTCTTATTTGTGACAGGCATTCTCGTAGTTGTTATCTATAAAAGTTTGAAGATTACACCTTCCGTTCTGCCTGTCACAAAACAGTTACATTTGTCCGCGTTCAGTTTGGCCTGCAGCATCAGGCTTTATCCAGGGGCACCACGAGGAGGAATGGACTCACCCCCATACACTGCTTAGTCTTCTTCTGCTTATAATTTAGATAATATTTTTTGCTCTGATATTTAGTGTTATGCTTAATGTTCTTCTGCTCTTTGTTCTGCAGCCTCTTGTTCTTCTGCTTCTCGGTCTTCCAGGTCGTCGTCGTCTCCAGGGTCGTCGTCTCCGGGGTCATCGTCATCGGTAGGGTTGAGCGAAACGGGTCGATCATTTTCAAAAGTCGCCGACTTTTGGCTAAGTCGGCGTCTCATGAAACCCGATCCGACCCCTGTGCTTGTCGGCCATGCGGTACGCGACTTTCGCGCCAAAGTCGCGTTTCAATGACGCGAAAAGCGCCATTTCTCAGCCAATGAAGGTGAACGCAGAGTGTGGGCAGCGTGATGACATAGATCCTGGTCCCCACCATCTTAGAGAAGGGCATTGCAGTGATTGGCTTGCTGTCTGCGGCGTCACAGGGGCTATAAAGGGGCGTTCCCGCCGACCGCCATCTTACTGCTGCTGATCTGAGCTTAGGGACAGGTTGCTGCCGCTTCGTCAGAAGCAGGGAGAGCGTTAGGCAGGGTCCACTAACCACCAAACCGCTTGTGCTGCAGCGATTTCCACTGTCCAACACCACCTTCGGTGTGCAGGGACTGTGGAAGCTATTTTTTTTTTTTTTTCCCCTCAGCGCTGTAGCTCATTGGGCTGCCCTAGAAGGCTCCGTGATAGCTGTATTGCTGTGTGTACGCCACTGTGGAAACCAACTGCTTTTTTCAAAGCACATATCCTCTTGTTCCTTCCTTTCTGCACAGCTATCTTTTTTGTTTGTCCACACTTTTTATTTAATTTGTGCATCAGTCCACTCCTATTGCTGCCTGCCATACCTGGCTTACATTACTGCAGGGAGATAGTAATTGTAGTACAGTTTTTTTTTTTTTTTTTTTTTTTTTGTGGGAGATTAAGATTGGCATTTCTGCTACAGTGCCATCCCTGTGTGTGCCATCTCTCACTGAGTGGGCCATAGAAAGCCTATTTATTTTTTCCGTGATTTGTGTTCTAAAATCTACCTCAACACAAAAACACTACATCAATCAGTGGGAGAAAAATATTGGCCTCAGTCAGGGCTTGTGTGCCACTGCTGTGTGTGCTATCTCTCATTCAGTGGGCTATAGCAAGCCTATTTTTTTTTTTTTTTTTTTAATATTATTTGGTTTCTAAAGTCTCCCTGAAAAAAAAAAAAAACCTAAAAAAACAGTGGGAGAGTAATATTGCCCTTTCAGCTTGTGTGCCAGTCTTGACTCCTGGGTGTGCCACCTCTCTCCCTCTCATTCAGTGGGCCATAGAAAGCCTATTTATTTTATTTTTTTAATATTATTTGGTTTCTAATTCTCCCTGAAAAAAAAAAAAAAAAACCTAAAAAAACAGTGGGAGAATAATATTGCCCTTTCAGCTTGTGTGCCAGTCTTGACTCCTGGGTGTGCCACCTCTCTCCCTCTCATTCAGTGGGCCATAGAAAGCCTATTTATTTTATTTTTTAAATATTATTGGGTTTCTAAAGTCTCCCTGAAAAAACAAAAAATACATAAAAAAACAGTGGGAGAGTAATATTGCCCTTTCAGCTTGTGTGCCAGTCTTGACTCCTGGGTGTGCCACCTCTCTCCCTTTCATTCAGTGGGCCATAGAAAGCCTATTTATTTTTTCCGTGATTTGTGTTCTAAATTCTACCTCAACACAAAAACACTACATCAATCAGTGGGAGAAAAATATTGGCCTCAGTCAGGGCTTGTGTGCCACTGCTGTGTGTGCTATCTCTCATTCAGTGGGCTATAGCAAGCCTATTTTTTTTTTTTTTTTTAATATTATTTGGTTTCTAAAGTCTCCCTGAAAAAAAAAAAAAACCTAAAAAAACAGTG
The DNA here is from genome assembly GCF_051348905.1 of Ranitomeya variabilis. Classification (NCBI taxonomy): domain Eukaryota; kingdom Metazoa; phylum Chordata; class Amphibia; order Anura; family Dendrobatidae; genus Ranitomeya; species Ranitomeya variabilis. The sequence goes on along the minus strand of NC_135233.1, from coordinate 794,302,353 downwards.
GGAGAGTAATATTGCCCTTTCAGCTTGTGTGCCAGTCTTGACTCCTGGGTGTGCCACCTCTCTCCCTCTCATTCAGTGGGCCATAGAAAGCCTATTTATTTTTTTTTTTTAATATTATTTGGTTTCTAATTCTCCCTGAAAAAAAAAAAAAAACCTAAAAAAACAGTGGGAGAATAATATTGCCCTTTCAGCTTGTGTGCCAGTCTTGACTCCTGGGTGTGCCACCTCTCTCCCTCTCATTCAGTGGGCCATAGAAAGCCTATTAATTTTTTTTTTTTAATATTATTGGGTTTCTAAAGTCTCCCTGAAAAAACAAAAAATACATAAAAAAACAGTGGGAGAGTAATATTGCCCTTTCAGCTTGTGTGCCAGTCTTGACTCCTGGGTGTGCCACCTCTCTCCCTTTCATTCAGTGGGCCATAGAAAGCCTATTTATTTTTTCCGTGATTTGTGTTCTAAATTCTACCTCAACACAAAAACACTACATCAATCAGTGGGAGAAAAATATTGGCCTCAGTCAGGGCTTGTGTGCCACTGCTGTGTGTCCTATCTCTCATTCAGTGGGCTATAGCAAGCCTATTTTTTTTTTTTTATTTTTTTTTTAATATTATTTGGTTTCTAAAGTCTCCCTGAAAAAAAAAAAAAAACCTAAAAAAACAGTGGGAGAGTAATATTGCCCTTTCAGCTTGTGTGCCAGTCTTGACTCCTGGGTGTGCCACCTCTCTCCCTCTCATTCATTGGGCCATAGAAAGCCTATTTTTTTTTTTTTTTTAATATTATTTGGTTTCTAATTCTCCCTGAAAAAAAAAACAAAAACCTAAAAAAACAGTGGGAGAGTAATATTGCCCTTTCAGCTTGTGTGCCAGTCTTGACTCCTGGGTGTGCCACCTCTCTCCCTTTCATTCAGTGGGCCATAGAAAGCCTATTTATTTTTTCCGTGATTTGTGTTCTAAATTCTACCTCAACACAAAAACACTACATCAATCAGTGGGAGAAAAATATTGGCCTCAGTCAGGGCTTGTGTGCCACTGCTGTGTGTGCTATCTCTCATTCAGTGGGCTATAGCAAGCCTATTTTTTTTTTTTTTTTTAATATTATTTGGTTTCTAAAGTCTCCCTGAAAAAAAAAAAAAACCTAAAAAAACAGTGGGAGAGTAATATTGCCCTTTCAGCTTGTGTGCCAGTCTTGACTCCTGGGTGTGCCACCTCTCTCCCTCTCATTCAGTGGGCCATAGAAAGCCTTTTTTTTTTTTGGTTTTTTTAATATTATTTGGTTTCTAAAGTCTCCCTGAAAAAAACAAAAAAAACATAAAAAACAGTGGGAGAGTAATATTGCCCTTTCAGCTTGTGCGCCAGTCTTGACTCCTGGTTGTGCCACCTCTCTCTCTCTAATTGTGGGCCATAGAAAGCCTTTTTTTTTTTTTTTTTTAAATATTATTTGGTTTCTAAAGTCTCCCTGAGAAAAAAAAATAAATAAATTAGGTGGGAGATTAATATTGACATTAGTGCTTGAGTGACAGTCCTGCGTGTGTGTCATCTCTGTGATTTTGTGCCACAGAAAACAGAGTGTGTAACATTGTGCCTGATTTTCCTTGTGGTCTCACCAACCTGTTAAGGGATATTGAAATCATACTGAAGTTATAGCTCACCGTGTAAGTTGTTTGACAGCAACAAATAAAGTTACTTTGGTTAAGATTTTAAAACAATGAGGAAGTCTGGTGCAAGAGGTCGTCGTGGGCGTTCATTGTCAGCTGGTAATGATGGTAGTGGTAGTGGAGCATCAGGTGGTCGTGGGGATAAAAATATTCCACCTAAGTCTGGAGCTGTGGAGCCAGTTTCGTCGTCAGGCTACACAAGGCCTCGAACGCTCTCTTTTCTGGGAGTAGGAAAACCGCTTTTAAAGGCGGAGCAGCAACAGCAAGTTTTGGCTTACATTGCAGACTCAGCCTCTAGCTCTTTTGCCTCCTCTTCCGAAACTGGTAAATGTAAAAGCAGCGCGTCGCTTGTGGATGTTCACGGTCAGGGACAAGTCGCTTCCTTGTCCTCCTCAGCAAAAACTACAACAAGAGAGAAGGATGCAGCAGGCGACACAACGGGTCACTCCATGGAGCTCTTTACACATACCGTCCCTGGCTTAGAAAGTGAAACATTTAACAGGCCATGCCCATTACAAGTATATTCTGACATGGAGTGCACTGATGCACAGCCACAGCCAGAGTACTATGCTGCTCCTTTGACTCAGACCACCACATTGCCCTCTCAGGGTACAGATCCACAATCAGACCCTGATGAGACTATGTTGCCCCGCCACGAACGCTATACCACCGACTGACACAGTGACACAGACGAAGTTGCACACGAGCTCGAAGAGGAGGTAATAGATGACCCAGTTATTGACCCCGATTGGCAGCCATTGGGGGAACAGGGTGCAGGCGGCAGTAGTTCAGAAGCGGAGGTGGAGGAGGGGCCGCAGCAGGCATCAACATCGCAACAGGTTCCATCTGCCGGGCCCGTATCTGGACCAAAACGCGTGTCAAAGCCAAAACCTGTTGGAGCACAGCGTTGCCATCCGGTTAAAGCTCAGTCTGCAATCCCTGAAAAGGGATCCGAGTCTAGGAAGAGTGCAGTCTGGCATTTTTTTAAACAACATCCAACTGATCAGCGCAAAGTCATCTGTCAAAAATGTTCAACTAGCTTAAGCAGAGGTCAGAATCTGAAAAGTCTAAATACTAGTTGCATGCATAGACACTTAACCACCATGCATTTTCAAGCCTGGACTAACTACCAAACGTCCCTCAAGGTTGTAGCACCCTCGGCCAATGAAGCTAGTCAGCAACGCAACATCCCTTCCGTCACTGTAAGGCCACCATTTTCCGCACCACCGGCAGTATCTGTGCAGGTTTCTTTGCCAGCCAAAAGCAGTCAGGGTCAGGGAATCACCAGTTTTGTAGGAGGAAATATTGCATCTAGGGCACCGGCGGAAACAATACCGTCTCCAACCGTCTCTCAGTCTGCCATGTACACCGGCACACCCGAAAGTTCCACGATCTACAGCTCTCCAGTCCAGCTCACCCTACATGAGACTCTGGTTAGAAAAAGGAAGTACTTATCCTCGCATCCGCGTACACAGGGTTTTAACGCCCACATAGCTAGACTAATCTCGTTAGAGATGATGCCCTACCGGTTAGTTGAAAGCGAAGCTTTCAAAGCCCTGATGGAGTACGCTGAACCACGATACGAGCTACCCAGTCGACACTTTTTTTCCAGAAAAGCCATCCCAGCCCTGCACCAGCATGTTAAACAGCGCATCGTCCATGCACTCAGGCAATCTGTGAGTACAAAGGTGCACCTGACTACAGATGCATGGACCAGTAGGCATGGCCAGGGACGTTATGTGTCCATCACGGCACACTGGGTGAATGTGGTGGATGCAGGGTCCACAGGCGACATCAATTTAGGGACAGTTGTGCCTAGCCCACGGTCTAGGAAACAGTTGGCTGTAGGCGTTCGCACCCCCTCCTCCTCCTCCTCGTCCTCCTGCAGAAGCTACAGCTCTTCCACAGAACGCAGTCGGCCAACCACTCCATCGGCAGATGACACTGTTGCACACCAGTTGTCCCATTATGGGCCAGCTACTGCCAAGCGTCAGCAGGCTGTATTGGCTATGAAGTGTTTGGGCGACAACAGACACACCGCGGAAGTTCTGTCCGAGTTCTTGCAACAAGAAACGCAGTCGTGGCTGGGCACAGTAGATCTTGAGGCAGGCAAGGTAGTGAGTGATAACGGAAGGAATTTCATGGCTGCCATCTCCCTTTCCCAACTGAAACACATTCCTTGCCTGGCTCACACCTTAAACCTGGTGGTGCAGTGCTTATTGAAAACTTATCCTGGGTTCTCCGACCTGCTCCTCAAAGTGCGTGCACTTTGCTCACATATCCGACGTTCGCCTGTACACGCCAGCCGTATGCAGACCTATCAGCGGTCTTTGAACCTTCCCCAGCATCGCCTAATCATAGACGTTGCAACAAGGTGGAACTCAACACTGCACATGCTTCAGAGACTGTGCGAACAGAGGCGTGCTGTTATTTATTTGTGGGAGGATACACGGGCAGGCAGTAGGATGGCAGACATGGAGTTGTCAGGTGTGCAGTGGTCGAAGATACAAGACATGTGTCAAGTCCTTCAGTGTTTTGAGGAATGCACACGGCTGGTTAGTGCAGACAACGCCGTAATAAGCATGAGCATCCCCCTAATGCGTCTGCTGATGCAAAGTTTGACGCACATAAAGGAGCAGGCGTCTGCACCAGAGGAAGAGGGAAGCCTTGATGACAGTCAGCCATTGTCTGGTCAGGGCAGTGTACAGGACGAGGTAGCGGGCGAAGAGGAGGTGGAGGATGAGGAGGATGATGGGGATGAGTATATTTTTAATGCGGAAACTTTCACGGGGGCACAGGAAATTGGTTGCGTGTCACGGCCGGGTTCTGGTTTTTTGAGGGACACAAGTGACGTAGATTTGCCTGCAACTGCCCCTCAACCAATCACAACCGGAGATTTGACAAGTGGAACTTTGGCCCACATGGCGGATTATGCCTTACGTATCCTACAAAGGGACACACGCATTACGAAAATGATGAACGATGACGATTACTGGTTGGCCTGCCTCCTTGATCCACGCTATAAAGGCAAATTGCAAAATATTATGCCACATGAGAACTTGGAACTAATATTAGCAACCAAACAATCAACTCTTGTTGACCGTTTGCTTCAGGCATTCCCAGCACACAGCGCACGTGATCGTTCTCACACGAGCTCCAGGGGGCAGCAGACTAGGAGTGTTAGGGGTGCACACATCAGAAGTGGCGTTGGACAGAGGGGTTTTCTGACCAGGTTGTGGAGTGATTTTGCTATGACCGCAGACAGGACAGGTACTGCTGCATCAATTGAAAGTGACAGGAGACAACATTTGTCCAGTATGGTTACTAACTATTTTTCATCCCTTATCGATGTTCTCCCTCAACCGTCATTCCCATTTGATTACTGGGCCTCCAAATTAGACACCTGGCCAGAATTGGCAGAATATGCATTGCAGGAGCTTGCTTGCCCGGCAGCAAGTGTCCTATCAGAAAGAGTATTCAGTGCTGCAGGTTCAATATTAACCGAAAAAAGGACTCGTCTGGCTACCCAAAATGTTGACGATCTAACATTCATTAAAATGAACCACAACTGGATTTCGAAATCTTTTGCCCCACCTTGCCCGGCCGACACCTAGCTTTCCTATGAAAAGCTCTTGCCTGTGAATTACTTTTCTAATGTCTAATTTGCTGCAGCTGATTGTACAGCATACGACATGTTTACACCTCCCTAAATGGCAAAACTCCCCACACGGGGCCGTGGTATCGCGACTTGGCGCAAGCACCCGTGAGACTGCTGTTTGTCTGAAGAGGTGGGTGTGCTCGCTTTTGGTTGACGGCATTGCTACTGGGTCCCTCATAGTACAATGTAGTGTCTCTGGCGGTGGTGGTGCGCACCCAACGTCAGACACACCGTTGTAACATGAGGGGCCCTGGGGCGGTCCCGCCGGCCTCAAGAGAGTTCCCCCCTACCCCAGCTCAAAATGTGCTCTACCACGTGCAAAATTATGTCGCACAGCTCCACCAATCTTTAGTCTATTCGCTGACATCATTCAATGTCTGGCACTGACAATACAAATTTGTAGACATCTATGATGCAACTTAAAGTAGTCTGTGTCTGTGTCCTATATTGGCACCATTAAATAGTTACTGCCAAATTACTATGTCAGAAACTCAGTAGATGAGCCCACCCCTGTACCTAAGTATGCCACCTTTTTTTTTTGTTTTGGTTGTTTTGCGAGACATTAACATCTATTTATATTTTGGGAGTACTGGGACAGACACTCCTTGCACTACTCCTCCACTCACCACCAAGCTGCCTGTGTATCCATGTAACCGCTGTAAAACTGCCATGAGCCTATTGTTTGTTATTTTAGGCCTTTGATAGCCTGTCTGCGGTCCCTACTTTAAATACTCCTCCACTGACCACCAAGCTGCCTGCCCGTGTATCCATGTAACCGCTGTGAAACTGCCATGAGCCTATTGTTTGTTATGTTAGGCCTTTGATAGCCTGTCTGCGGTCCCTACTTTAAATACTCCTCCACTGACCAGACCACTGCTGCCCGTGTACCCCTGGAACCAATTATAAAGTGCCTACAGCCAGCCCATTTTCTTATGTTAGGCCTTTGAAGCCTGTCTGCGGTCCCTACTTTAAATACTCCTCCACTCACCACCACCAAGCTGCCTGCCCGTGTATCCATGTAACCGCTGTGAAACTGCCATGAGCCTATTGTTTGTTATGTTAGGCCTTTGATAGCCTGTCTGCGGTCCCTACTTTAAATACTCCTCCACTGACCAGACCACTGCTGCCCGTGTACCCCTGGAACCAATTATAAAGTGCCTACAGCCAGCCCATTTTCTTATGTTAGGCCTTTGAAGCCTGCCTGCGGTCCCTACTTTAAATACTCCTCCACTGACCAGACCACTGCTGCCCGTGTACCCCTGGAACCAATTATAAAGTGCCTACAGCCAGCCCATTTTCTTATGTTAGGCCTTTGAAGCCTGTCTGCGGTCCCTACTTTAAATACTCCTCCACTCACCACCACCAAGCTGCCTGCCCGTGTATCCATGTAACCGCTGTGAAACTGCCATGAGCCTATTGTTTGTTATGTTAGGCCTTTGATAGCCTGTCTGCGGTCCCTACTTTAAATACTCCTCCACTGACCAGACCACTGCTGCCCGTGTACCCCTGGAACCAATTATAAAGTGCCTACAGCCAGCCCATTTTATTATGTTAGGCCTTTGAAGCCTGTCTGCGGTCCCTACTTTAAATACTCCTCCACTGACCAGACCACTGCTGCCCGTGTACCCCTGGAACCAATTATAAAGTGCCTACAGCCAGCCCATTTTCTTATGTTAGGCCTTTGAAGCCTGTCTGCGGTCCCTACTTTAAATACTCCTCCACTCACCACCACCAAGCTGCCTGCCCGTGTATCCATGTAACCGCTGTGAAACTGCCATGAGCCTATTGTTTGTTATGTTAGGCCTTTGATAGCCTGTCTGCGGTCCCTACTTTAAATACTCCTCCACTGACCACCAAGCTGCCTGCCCGTGTATCCATGTAACCGCTGTGAAACTGCCATGAGCCTATTGTTTGTTATGTTAGGCCTTTGATAGCCTGTCTGCGGTCCCTACTTTAAATACTCCTCCACTGACCAGACCACTGCTGCCCGTGTACCCCTGGAACCAATTATAAAGTGCCTACAGCCAGCCCATTTTCTTATGTTAGGCCTTTGAAGCCTGTCTGCGGTCCCTACTTTAAATACTCCTCCACTGACCAGACCACTGCTGCCCGTGTACCCCTGGAACCAATTATAAAGTGCCTACAGCCAGCCCATTTTCTTATGTTAGGCCTTTGAAGCCTGTCTGCGGTCCCTACTTTAAATACTCCTCCACTCACCACCACCAAGCTGCCTGCCCGTGTATCCATGTAACCGCTGTGAAACTGCCATGAGCCTATTGTTTGTTATGTTAGGCCTTTGATAGCCTGTCTGCGGTCCCTACTTTAAATACTCCTCCACTGACCAGACCACTGCTGCCCGTGTACCCCTGGAACCAATTATAAAGTGCCTACAGCCAGCCCATTTTCTTATGTTAGGCCTTTGAAGCCTGTCTGCGGTCCCTACTTTAAATACTCCTCCACTCACCACCACCAAGCTGCCTGCCCGTGTATCCATGTAACCGCTGTGAAACTGCCATGAGCCTATTGTTTGTTATGTTAGGCCTTTGATAGCCTGTCTGCGGTCCCTACTTTAAATACTCCTCCACTCACCACCAAGCTGCCTGTGTATCCATGTAACCGCTGTAAAACTGCCATGAGCCTATTGTTTGTTATTTTAGGCCTTTGATAGCCTGTCTGCGGTCCCTACTTTAAATACTCCTCCACTGACCACCAAGCTGCCTGCCCGTGTATCCATGTAACCGCTGTGAAACTGCCATGAGCCTATTGTTTGTTATGTTAGGCCTTTGATAGCCTGTCTGCGGTCCCTACTTTAAATACTCCTCCACTGACCAGACCACTGCTGCCCGTGTACCCCTGGAACCAATTATAAAGTGCCTACAGCCAGCCCATTTTCTTATGTTAGGCCTTTGAAGCCTGTCTGCGGTCCCTACTTTAAATACTCCTCCACTGACCAGACCACTGCTGCCCGTGTACCCCTGGAACCAATTATAAAGTGCCTACAGCCAGCCCATTTTCTTATGTTAGGCCTTTGAAGCCTGTCTGCGGTCCCTACTTTAAATACTCCTCCACTCACCACCACCAAGCTGCCTGCCCGTGTATCCATGTAACCGCTGTGAAACTGCCATGAGCCTATTGTTTGTTATGTTAGGCCTTTGATAGCCTGTCTGCGGTCCCTACTTTAAATACTCCTCCACTGACCAGACCACTGCTGCCCGTGTACCCCTGGAACCAATTATAAAGTGCCTACAGCCAGCCCATTTTCTTATGTTAGGCCTTTGAAGCCTGTCTGCGGTCCCTACTTTAAATACTCCTCCACTGACCAGACCACTGCTGCCCGTGTACCCCTGGAACCAATTATAAAGTGCCTACAGCCAGCCCATTTTCTTATGTTAGGCCTTTGAAGCCTGTCTGCGGTCCCTACTTTAAATACTCCTCCACTCACCACCACCAAGCTGCCTGCCCGTGTATCCATGTAACCGCTGTGAAACTGCCATGAGCCTATTGTTTGTTATGTTAGGCCTTTGATAGCCTGTCTGCGGTCCCTACTTTAAATACTCCTCCACTGACCAGACCACTGCTGCCCGTGTACCCCTGGAACCAATTATAAAGTGCCTACAGCCAGCCCATTTTCTTATGTTAGGCCTTTGAAGCCTGTCTGCGGTCCCTACTTTAAATACTCCTCCACTCACCACCACCAAGCTGCCTGCCCGTGTATCCATGTAACCGCTGTGAAACTGCCATGAGCCTATTGTTTGTTATGTTAGGCCTTTGATAGCCTGTCTGCGGTCCCTACTTTAAATACTCCTCCACTCACCACCAAGCTGCCTGTGTATCCATGTAACCGCTGTAAAACTGCCATGAGCCTATTGTTTGTTATTTTAGGCCTTTGATAGCCTGTCTGCGGTCCCTACTTTAAATACTCCTCCACTGACCACCAAGCTGCCTGCCCGTGTATCCATGTAACCGCTGTGAAACTGCCATGAGCCTATTGTTTGTTATGTTAGGCCTTTGATAGCCTGTCTGCGGTCCCTACTTTAAATACTCCTCCACTGACCAGACCACTGCTGCCCGTGTACCCCTGGAACCAATTATAAAGTGCCTACAGCCAGCCCATTTTCTTATGTTAGGCCTTTGAAGCCTGTCTGCGGTCCCTACTTTAAATACTCCTCCACTCACCACCACCAAGCTGCCTGCCCGTGTATCCATGTAACCGCTGTGAAACTGCCATGAGCCTATTGTTTGTTATGTTAGGCCTTTGATAGCCTGTCTGCGGTCCCTACTTTAAATACTCCTCCACTCACCACCAAGCTGCCTGTGTATCCATGTAACCGCTGTAAAACTGCCATGAGCCTATTGTTTGTTATTTTAGGCCTTTGATAGCCTGTCTGCGGTCCCTACTTTAAATACTCCTCCACTGACCACCAAGCTGCCTGCCCGTGTATCCATGTAACCGCTGTGAAACTGCCATGAGCCTATTGTTTGTTATGTTAGGCCTTTGATAGCCTGTCTGCGGTCCCTACTTTAAATACTCCTCCACTGACCAGACCACTGCTGCCCGTGTACCCCTGGAACCAATTATAAAGTGCCTACAGCCAGCCCATTTTCTTATGTTAGGCCTTTGAAGCCTGTCTGCGGTCCCTACTTGCAATACTCCTCCACTGACCACACCAATGCTGCCCGTGTACCCCTGGAACCTATTTAAAAGTTCATAGAGCCTAGTTATATATTTTATTTACTATTAATAAGGCCATGATGGACTACGCTGTACCACGCTACAAGCTAACCAGTCGACACTTCTTTTGCGAGAAAAGCCATCCCAACCCTCCACCAGCATGTAGAAGACCGCATTGTCCATGCACTCTGGCAATCTGTGAGTACAAAGGTGCACCTGACAACAGACGCATGGACCTGTAGGCATGGCAACGGAAGATTACGTGTCCATTACGGCGCAATGGGTTAATGTGGTGGATGCATGGTCCACAGGGGACAGCCTACTAAGTCTGTCTGCAGTCCCTAATTCAAATTGTCCTCCACTGTCTAAATCGGAACTTCCACCTTCTGGCTTTCGGCCTATACTATCTGAAATTAAACTGCATTTGGCCTTCAACTTTGGTTAGGGCCTACTAACGGCTTCTGCCCCTCCCTGGTGTTGCCCTCAACTAAATAAAGCTGAGCTTCAACCTTCTGCTCCAAATTACCATTTTGAAAAATGCAATAGGCTTTTCAGGCCTACTAAAGGTGTCTGTCTGTGTGCCCCTGCCTGGTGTTGTCCTCAACTAAATAAAGCTGAGCTTCAACCTTCCGGCTCTCATTAAGTGGTTTTAAAAAAAAAATGGTGGTTAGGGCCTACTAACGGCTTCTGCCCCTCCCTGGTGTTGTCCTCAACTAAATAAAGCTGAGCTTCAACCTTCCGGCTCTCATTATGTGGTTTTAAAAAAAAAAATGGTGGTTAGGGCCTACTAACGGCTTCTGCCCCTCCCTGGTGTTGTCCTCAACTAAATAAAGCTGAGCTTCAACCTTCCGGCTCTCATTATGTGGTTTTTAAAAAAAAAATGGTGGTTAGGGCCTACTAACGGCTTCTGCCCCTCCCTGGTGTTGCCCTCAACTAAATAAAGCTGAGCTTCAACCTTCTGCTCCAAATTACCATTTTGAAAAATGCAATAGGCTTTTCCGGCCTACTAAAGGTGTCTGTCTGTGTGCCCCTGCCTGGTGTTGCCCTCAACTAAATAAAGCTGAGCTTCAACCTTCTGCTCCAAATTACCATTTTAAAAAATGCAATAGGCTTTTCCGGCCTACTAAAGGTGTCTGCCCCTCCCTGGTGTTGTCCTCAACTGAACAAAGCTGAGCTTCCACATTCTGGCTTTCGCCCTATACTATCAGATATTAAACTGCATTTGGCCTACTAGTGTGGTTAGGCCCTTGAAACAGTGTCTGCTGCTCTTGGGTTTGCTACTCCACTGAACAAAGCAATGCCGCCTGTATAGTCCTGTTACCAATTTTGAACTGCATGTAGCCTACTTTATTCTTTGGCCCTATATCTGTTTCCTCCTCATCCTGCCCATTGCCCAGCCACTGCTAAATGAGTCTGCTGGTACATTGACCTAGACCACTACATTCCCCTTGTACTCTACACAGCCAGAATCTGTCCCTGCTGAAAGTAAGGTTCCCCTTCCCGCATGTTATACCACCTTACACAGGGACAAAGAGGAAGGTGCAGATGAAAGTGCAGGTTCCTTCATCAGGTGGGGGGGCATACTCGTTGGCGACGTCACTGGCACAGGGCCCCTCAGAGTACGCAAAAGTGTCGCTGCTGGTGGGAGGCGCCCCCGCCATGCAAACACACCGCCGTACTTTGAGGGGCCCTGTGCCAGTGGCAATGCGAACGAGTGGGCCCCCCCCCTGCTTGCTCAGGATCACAGCACTTGCAACTTTTAAATACTTACCTTTCCCTGCAACACCGCCGTGACGTAGTCCGCATTTCCTGGGCCCACGAAAAACTTGAGCCAGCCCTACTCCCCCCACAACTTTCCCCCAATTCCCTATGCCCAACTATTATTATACAGTTAATTAAGATTGGCAAGCTTCAGAAACAAGAATGGATGTTTTTGGCATTAAAATGGGCACTGTAGGTGTTTTCCTGGCCTCCACTCACTGCCGACTATGCTTCCCCATTGACTTGCATTGGGTTTCGTGTTTCGGTCGATCCCCGACTTTTAGCGATAATCGGCCGACTGCACTCGACTCGACTCTGGACAAAATCGGGTTTCCCAAAACCCTACTCGATCTTAAAAAAATGAAAGTCGCTCAACCCTAGTCATCGGGGTGGTCTTCAGGGTCGTCGTCTCTGGGGTCGTCGTCATCGGGGTGGTCTTCAGGGTCATCGTCTCCAGGGTCGTCGTCATCACGGTGGTTGTCGTCTCTGGTGTCGTCGTCATCTTAGGGGTGGTCTTCCGGGTCATCGTGATTAGTCTCTTGAACTTGGAAATGTAGCAGAAGGTACAAGAAGGCTGAGAAAATGCCGAGAACCAGCTGATGGAACTGGAACTCGGATGGCTACCCGAAGGTCCAAGAGCCAATGGAACTACCGAGGACCAGCTGACGTTACTGGAACCTGGGTACTAAGCAGGAGGTACCCGTGCCTGAAAGCACTACCAAGGACCACCTGACGTTGGTGGAACTCGGATACCCAGAGGGAGGCACCTAAGCCAAAGGCTCTGCCCGGAACCAGCTGACGGTACTGGAACCAGGATGGGGAGCAGAAGGTACAAGAGCAAGTGTCTGCGTGGCTTTTGCAGGACACGATGCCGGCTGCACAGCAGGGGAACAGCTGGCGGTGCTGAACCCCACTGACACATTGGCTGGTGTTTTTCTCTGTGCAGCTAGCAGTACCGGGCCCCAACTGGCGGTGTTAGAGCCCGGGGTCAGCAGGAGGAGGAGATGGAGCAGAGTGTAGGCCGAAGCCTGCACTGGCGGCAGCTTTGGGTCTGTTGTGCCTGCGTGGCTGTTGCAGGACACGTTGCCGGCTGCACAGCAGGGGAACAGCTGGCGGTGCTGAACCCCACTGACACATTGGCTGGTGTTTGGCTCTGTGCAGCTAGCAGTACCGGGCCCCAACTGGCGGTGTTGGAGCCCGGGCTCTGCAGGGGGAGCAGAGTGTAGGCCGAAGCCTACTTGAACCAATTTCAAAGGTAACCTTTAACCCCCCCTCAGGGGTTACAAAGTAGAAGAGCCACAGCTTATGCAGCAGTAGTGCTGCACAAGTCAAAGGTTGCTCTTTTAATTTTGCTCCTTGCACACGCTGAATGAAACACGTATAACATTTAGCCCTTTATACAGTCAAACTGTGTTGGAGGCGCGAGTTCCCTTTGTAATGAGACGCAGCACAGATGTCAAGAATCCCACCTTGGTGCTGGGTGCAGCCTCCTGAGCGTTGTTATTTGCTGTACAGGAGTCTGCGCTGTCGTGTTATCCCCTGGCCTAGCGCTGTTAGCGCTGCCCATCTTCTGACCTCATTTAATGTCGGCCGCTGCGGTTCGCGATGACCATGAATCCCAGCCCCGCGGTGTCTTAACATTGTTAAAACACTGCGGGGCTGTGATTCATGGCCTGGCGCAGCACATATGTTCGCCTCTCGCACTCGGGTCCTTACACCCGCTGCAGACTGTGCGGCGTCAGCTGATCCCTTATCGCATGCCACGGCCATGAAGCCGCACAGTCCGAAGAAGGCGGAAGGAGATGAGGGACAGGCGAAGAAATGCACCGTTCATGCCCATCAATCACACCCTCGCAGTCCCAATAAATAAGACACCGAGGGGCGTTGTGTGGGTCAGGGCGGCCGCAGAGGCGCAGGCAGCCAAACAATGATGCCAGAAGACGGGCAGCGCTACCAAGGGGGTTGCAGCGTGTCATTACAAAGGAAAGTCACACCTCCGGGACGGTTAAATGGTCACGCAGAGGACACATTTTAGACGTGTTTTCAGTTCCACATGTGCGAGGAGAATACGTTTATGAGCCACCTTGCACACATGCAGCATTACCGCTGTACAAGGTGGCCTTAAAAACGTACAAACGCCTGGGGGAGGGGGGACAGGTTCCCTTCAATTTCAGTTCTTGTGTCTGCGTGGCTTTTGCAGGACACGATGCCGGCTGCACAGCAGGGGAACAGCTGGCGGTGCTGAACCCCACTGACACATTGGCTGGTGTTTTTCTCTGTGCAGCTAGCAGTACCGGGCCCCAACTGGCGGTGTTAGAGCCCGGGGTCAGCAGGAGGAGGAGATGGAGCAGAGTGTAGGCCGAAGCCTGCACTGGCGGCAGCTTTGGGTCTGTTGTGCCTACGTGGCTGTTGCAGGACACGTTGCCGGCTGCACAGCAGGGGAACAGCTGGCGGTGCTGAACCCCACTGACACATTGGCTGGTGTTTGGCTCTGTGCAGCTAGCAGTACCGGGCCCCAACTGGCGGTGTTGGAGCCCGGGCTCTGCAGGGGGAGCAGAGTGTAGGCCGAAGCCTACTTGAACCAATTTCAAAGGTAACCTTTAACCCCCCCTCAGGGGTTACAAAGTAGAAGAGCCACAGCTTATGCAGCAGTAGTGCTGCACAAGTCAAAGGTTGCTCTTTTAATTTTGCTCCTTGCACACGCTGAATGAAACACGTATAACATTTAGCCCTTTATACAGTCAAACTGTGTTGGAGGCGCGAGTTCCCTTTGTAATGAGACGCAGCACAGATGTCAAGAATCCCACCTTGGTGCTGGGTGCAGCCTCCTGAGCGTTGTTATTTGCTGTACAGGAGTCTGCGCTGTCGTGTTATCCCCTGGCCTAGCGCTGTTAGCGCTGCCCATCTTCTGACCTCATTTAATGTCGGCCGCTGCGGTTCGCGATGACCATGAATCCCAGCCCCGCGGTGTCTTAACATTGTTAAAACACTGCGGGGCTGTGATTCATGGCCTGGCGCAGCACATATGTTCGCCTCTCGCACTCGGGTCCTTACACCCGCTGCAGACTGTGCGGCGTCAGCTGATCCCTTATCGCATGCCACGGCCATGAAGCCGCACAGTCTGAAGAAGGCGGAAGGAGATGAGGGACAGGCGAAGAAATGCACCTTTCATGCCCATCAATCACACCCTCGCAGTCCCAATAAATAAGACACCGAGGGGCGTTGTGTGGGTCAGGGCGGCCGCAGAGGCGCAGGCAGCCAAACAATGATGCCAGAAGATGGGCAGCGCTACCAAGGGGGTTGCAGCGTGTCATTACAAAGGAAAGTCACACCTCCGGGACGGTTAAATGGTCACGCAGAGGACACATTTTAGACGTGTTTTCAGTTCCACATGTGCGAGGAGAATACGTTTATGAGCCACCTTGCACACATGCAGCATTACCGCTGTACAAGGTGGCCTTAAAAACGTACAAACGCCTGGGGGAGGGGGGACAGGTTCCCTTCAATTTCAGTTCTTGTGTCTGCGTGGCTTTTGCAGGACACGATGCCGGCTGCACAGCAGGGGAACAGCTGGCGGTGCTGAACCCCACTGACACATTGGCTGGTGTTTTTCTCTGTGCAGCTAGCAGTACCGGGCCCCAACTGGCGGTGTTAGAGCCCGGGGTCAGCAGGAGGAGGAGATGGAGCAGAGTGTAGGCCGAAGCCTGCACTGGCGGCAGCTTTGGGTCTGTTGTGCCTGCGTGGCTGTTGCAGGACACGTTGCCGGCTGCACAGCAGGGGAACAGCTGGCGGTGCTGAACCCCACTGACACATTGGCTGGTGTTTGGCTCTGTGCAGCTAGCAGTACCGGGCCCCAACTGGCGGTGTTGGAGCCCAGGGTCAGCAGGAGGAGGAGAGGGAGCAGAGTGTAGGCCGAAGCCTGCACTGGAGCAAGTTGAAAGGGAAACTTTAACCCCCCCCCAGGCGTTTGTAGCTGAAAGAGCCATCGTGTACAGCACTAATGCTGGAAAAGGTAAACTTAGCTCTTTTAATTATGGTCCTTGCACATGCTGAACCTAACACTTATAAAAAGTGTCCCCTCCTACCGTGATACCGTCCGGTAGGTGGAACTTTCCTTTGTGATGTGACGCAGCACAGCCGTCATTCTTACCCCCTTGGTGCCGTGCGCCGCCTCCTCAGCGTTGTTTGAATCAGTCCCGGAGCCTGCGCTGTTAGGTTAGCCCTTGGCCATGCACACATTTTGCGCTGCCCGTCTTCTGACATCATTTGGTGTCAGGCTGGCTGCGCCTGTGCGGCCGCGCTGGCCGAGAGCCCGCCTCGTACTGTCTTCTGATTTAATCCCACTGGGGGCCTGAGATCCATGGACATGCGCAGTGCATATCTGAAACTCCACCTCTCACTCATCTCCCTACGGCTTCTTCTGACTGTGCGGTGTCACGGCCGTGGCATGCTATTAGGGACCAGCTGACACCGCACAGTTTGAAGAAGCCGTAGGGAGATGAGTGAGAGGTGGAGGTTCAGATATGCACTGCGCATGTCCATGGATCTCAGGCCCCCAGTGGGATTAAATCAGAAGACAGTACGAGGCGGGCTCTCGGCCAGCGCGGCCGCACAGGCGCAGCCAGCCTGACACCAAATGATGTCAGAAGACGGGCAGCGCAAAATGTGTGCATGGCCAAGGGCTAACCTAACAGCGCAGGCTCCGGGACTGATTCAAACAACGCTGAGGAGGCGGCGCACGGCGCCAAGGGGGTAAGAATGACGGCTGTGCTGCGTCACATCACAAAGGAAAGTTCCACCTACCGGACGGTATCACGGTAGGAGGGGACACTTTTCATAAGTGTTAGGATCAGCATGTGCAAGGAGCACCACGAAAAGAGGCACTTTTTCCCTTTGCATCATTACTGCTGCACAAGGTGGCTCCTTCAGTAACAAACGCCTGGGGGGGGGGACAGGTTCCCTTAAATTTAACTTGTTGTGCCTGCGTGGCGGTCGCAGTACACGTTGCCGGCTGCACAGCAGGGGAACAGCTGGCGGTGCTGAACCCCACTAACACATTGGCGAGGTGTTTGGCTCTGTGCGGACAGCACTTCTGGACGGCAACTGGCGATGTTGGAGCCCAGGGACAGGTGGAGGAGGAGGAGGTAGGAGGGATTGCCACACACACAGCAGGGGAACAGCTGACGTTACTGAACCCCAATAACAGAGGAGCGACTGTTGACTGTGCGTACAGCACTTCTGGACGGCAACTGGCGGTGTTGGAGCCCAGGGACAGGTGGAGGAGGAGGAGGTAGGAGGGATTGCCACACACACAGCAGGGGAACAGCTGACGTTACTGAACCCCAATAACAGAGGAGGGACTGTTGACTGTGCGTACAGCACTTCTGGACGGCAACTGGCGGTGTTGGAGCCCAGGGACAGGTGGAGGAGGAGGAGGTAGGAGGAGGTAGGAGGGATTGCCACACACACAGCAGGGGAACAGCTGACATTACTGAACCCCAATAACAGAGGAGGGACTGTTGACTGTGCGTACAGCACTTCTGGACGGGAACTGGCGGTGTTGGAGCCCAGGGACAGGTGGAGGAGGAGGAGGTAGGAGGAGGTAGGAGGGATTGCCACACACAGCAGGGGAACAGCTGACGTTACTGAACCCCAATAACAGAGGAGCGACTGTTGACTGTGCGTACAGCACTTCTGGACGGCAACTGGCGGTGTTGGAGCCCAGGGACAGGTGGAGGAGGAGGAGGTAGGAGGAGGTAGGAGGGATTGCCACACACACAGCAGGGGAACAGCTGACGTTACTGAACCCCAATAACAGAGGAGGGACTGTTGACTGTGCGTACAGCACTTCTGGACGGCAACTGGCGGTGTTGGAGCCCAGGGACAGGTGGAGGAGGAGGAGGTAGGAGGAGGTAGGAGGGATTGCCACACACACAGCAGGGGAACAGCTGACGTTACTGAACCCCAATAACAGAGGAGCGACTGTTGACTGTGCGTACAGCACTTCTGGACGGCAACTGGCGGTGTTGGAGCCCAGGGACAGGTGGAGGAGGAGGAGGTAGGAGGGATTGCCACACACACAGCAGGGGAACAGCTGACGTTACTGAACCCCAATAACAGAGGAGGGACTGTTGACTGTGCGTACAGCACTTCTGGACGGCAACTGGCGGTGTTGGAGCCCAGGGACAGGTGGAGGAGGAGGAGGTAGGAGGAGGTAGGAGGGATTGCCACACACACAGCAGGGGAACAGCTGACATTACTGAACCCCAATAACAGAGGAGGGACTGTTGACTGTGCGTACAGCACTTCTGGACGGCAACTGGCGGTGTTGGAGCCCAGGGACAGGTGGAGGAGGAGGAGGTAGGAGGAGGTAGGAGGGATTGCCACACACAGCAGGGGAACAGCTGACGTTACTGAACCCCAATAACAGAGGAGGGACTGTTGACTGTGCGTACAGCACTTCTGGACGGCAACTGGCGGTGTTGGAGCCCAGGGACAGGTGGAGGAGGAGGAGGTAGGAGGAGGTAGGAGGGATTGCCACACACACAGCAGGGGAACAGCTGACGTTACTGAACCCCAATAACAGAGGAGGGACTGTTGACTGTGCGTACAGCACTTCTGGACGGCAACTGGCGGTGTTGGAGCCCAGGGACAGGTGGAGGAGGAGGAGGTAGGAGGAGGTAGGAGGGATTGCCACACACAGCAGGGGAACAGCTGACGTTACTGAACCCCAATAACAGAGGAGGGACTGTTGACTGTGCGTACAGCACTTCTGGACGGCAACTGGCGGTGTTGGAGCCCAGGGACAGGTGGAGGAGGAGGAGGTAGGAGGAGGTAGGAGGGATTGCCACACACACAGCAGGGGAACAGCTGACGTTACTGAACCCCAATAACAGAGGAGGGACTGTTGACTGTGCGTACAGCACTTCTGGACGGCAACTGGCGGTGTTGGAGCCCAGGGACAGGTGGAGGAGGAGGAGGTAGGAGGAGGTAGGAGGGATTGCCACACACACAGCAGGGGAACAGCTGACGTTACTGAACCCCAATAACAGAGGAGCGACTGTTGACTGTGCGTACAGCACTTCTGGACGGCAACTGGCGGTGTTGGAGCCCAGGGACAGGTGGAGGAGGAGGAGGTAGGAGGGATTGCCACACACACAGCAGGGGAACAGCTGACGTTACTGAACCCCAATAACAGAGGAGCGACTGTTGACTGTGCGTACAGCACTTCTGGACGGCAACTGGCGGTGTTGGAGCCCAGGGACAGGTGGAGGAGGAGGAGGTAGGAGGAGGTAGGAGGGATTGCCACACACACAGCAGGGGAACAGCTGACGTTACTGAACCCCAATAACAGAGGAGGGACTGTTGACTGTGCGTACAGCACTTCTGGACGGCAACTGGCGGTGTTGGAGCCCAGGGACAGGTGGAGGAGGAGGAGGTAGGAGGAGGTAGGAGGGATTGCCACACACACAGCAGGGGAACAGCTGACGTTACTGAACCCCAATAACAGAGGAGGGACTGTTGACTGTGCGTACAGCACTTCTGGACGGCAACTGGCGGTGTTGGAGCCCAGGAACAGGTGGAGGAGGAGGAGGTAGGAGGAGGTAGGAGGGATTGCCACACACACAGCAGGGGAACAGCTGACGTTACTGAACCCCAATAACAGAGGAGGGACTGTTGACTGTGCGTACAGCACTTCTGGACGGCAACTGGCGGTGTTGGAGCCCAGGGACAGGTGGAGGAGGAGGAGGTAGGAGGAGGTAGGAGGGATTGCCACACACACAGCAGGGGAACAGCTGACGTTACTGAACCCCAATAACAGAGGAGCGACTGTTGACTGTGCGTACAGCACTTCTGGACGGCAACTGGCGGTGTTGGAGCCCAGGGACAGGTGGAGGAGGAGGAGGTAGGAGGGATTGCCACACACACAGCAGGGGAACAGCTGACGTTACTGAACCCCAATAACAGAGGAGCGACTGTTGACTGTGCGTACAGCACTTCTGGACGGCAACTGGCGGTGTTGGAGCCCAGGGACAGGTGGAGGAGGAGGAGGTAGGAGGGATTGCCACACACACAGCAGGGGAACAGCTGACGTTACTGAACCCCAATAACAGAGGAGAGACTGTTGACTGTGCGTACAGCACTTCTGGACGGCAACTGGCGGTGTTGGAGCCCAGGGACAGGTGGAGGAGGAGGAGGTAGGAGGAGGTAGGAGGGATTGCCACACACACAGCAGGGGAACAGCTGACGTTACTGAACCCCAATAACAGAGGAGCGACTGTTGACTGTGCGTACAGCACTTCTGGACGGCAACTGGCGGTGTTGGAGCCCAGGGACAGGTGGAGGAGGAGGAGGTAGGAGGAGGTAGGAGGGATTGCCACACACACAGCAGGGGAACAGCTGACGTTACTGAACCCCAATAACAGAGGAGCGACTGTTGACTGTGCGTACAGCACTTCTGGACGGCAACTGGCGGTGTTGGAGCCCAGGGACAGGTGGAGGAGGAGGAGGTAGGAGGGATTGCCACACACACAGCAGGGGAACAGCTGACGTTACTGAACCCCAATAACAGAGGAGCGACTGTTGACTGTGCGTACAGCACTTCTGGACGGCAACTGGCGGTGTTGGAGCCCAGGGACAGGTGGAGGAGGAGGAGGTAGGAGGAGGTAGGAGGGATTGCCACACACACAGCAGGGGAACAGCTGACGTTACTGAACCCCAATAACAGAGGAGGGACTGTTGACTGTGCGTACAGCACTTCTGGACGGCAACTGGCGGTGTTGGAGCCCAGGGACAGGTGGAGGAGGAGGAGGTAGGAGGAGGTAGGAGGGATTGCCACACACACAGCAGGGGAACAGCTGACGTTACTGAACCCCAATAACAGAGGAGGGACTGTTGACTGTGCGTACAGCACTTCTGGACGGCAACTGGCGGTGTTGGAGCCCAGGAACAGGTGGAGGAGGAGGAGGTAGGAGGAGGTAGGAGGGATTGCCACACACACAGCAGGGGAACAGCTGACGTTACTGAACCCCAATAACAGAGGAGGGACTGTTGACTGTGCGTACAGCACTTCTGGACGGCAACTGGCGGTGTTGGAGCCCAGGGACAGGTGGAGGAGGAGGAGGTAGGAGGAGGTAGGAGGGATTGCCACACACACAGCAGGGGAACAGCTGACGTTACTGAACCCCAATAACAGAGGAGCGACTGTTGACTGTGCGTACAGCACTTCTGGACGGCAACTGGCGGTGTTGGAGCCCAGGGACAGGTGGAGGAGGAGGAGGTAGGAGGGATTGCCACACACACAGCAGGGGAACAGCTGACGTTACTGAACCCCAATAACAGAGGAGCGACTGTTGACTGTGCGTACAGCACTTCTGGACGGCAACTGGCGGTGTTGGAGCCCAGGGACAGGTGGAGGAGGAGGAGGTAGGAGGGATTGCCACACACACAGCAGGGGAACAGCTGACGTTACTGAACCCCAATAACAGAGGAGAGACTGTTGACTGTGCGTACAGCACTTCTGGACGGCAACTGGCGGTGTTGGAGCCCAGGGACAGGTGGAGGAGGAGGAGGTAGGAGGAGGTAGGAGGGATTGCCACACACACAGCAGGGGAACAGCTGACGTTACTGAACCCCAATAACAGAGGAGGGACTGTTGACTGTGCGTACAGCACTTCTGGACGGCAACTGGCGGTGTTGGAGCCCAGGGACAGGTGGAGGAGGAGGAGGTAGGAGGAGGTAGGAGGGATTGCCACACACACAGCAGGGGAACAGCTGACGTTACTGAACCCCAATAACAGAGGAGCGACTGTTGACTGTGCGTACAGCACTTCTGGACGGCAACTGGCGGTGTTGGAACCCAGGGACAGGTGGAGGAGGAGGAGGTAGGAGGGATTGCCACACACACAGCAGGGGAACAGCTGACGTTACTGAACCCCAATAACAGAGGAGCGACTGTTGACTGTGCATACAGCACTTCTGGACGGCAACTGGCGGTGTTGGAGCCCAGGGACAGGTGGAGGAGGAGGAGGTAGGAGGAGGTAGGAGGGATTGCCACACACACAGCAGGGGAACAGCTGACGTTACTGAACCCCAATAACAGAGGAGGGACTGTTGACTGTGCGTACAGCACTTCTGGACGGCAACTGGCGGTGTTGGAGCCCAGGGACAGGTGGAGGAGGAGGAGGTAGGAGGAGGTAGGAGGGATTGCCACACACACAGCAGGGGAACAGCTGACGTTACTGAACCCCAATAACAGAGGAGGGACTGTTGACTGTGCGTACAGCACTTCTGGACGGCAACTGGCGGTGTTGGAGCCCAGGGACAGGTGGAGGAGGAGGAGGTAGGAGGAGGTAGGAGGGATTGCCACACACACAGCAGGGGAACAGCTGACGTTACTGAACCCCAATAACAGAGGAGCGACTGTTGACTGTGCGTACAGCACTTCTGGACGGCAACTGGCGGTGTTGGAACCCAGGGACAGGTGGAGGAGGAGGAGGTAGGAGGGATTGCCACACACACAGCAGGGGAACAGCTGACGTTACTGAACCCCAATAACAGAGGAGCGACTGTTGACTGTGCGTACAGCACTTCTGGACGGCAACTGGTGGTGTTGGAGCCCAGGGACAGGTGGAGGAGGAGGAGGTAGGAGGAGGTAGGAGGGATTGCCACACACACAGCAGGGGAACAGCTGACGTTACTGAACCCCAATAACAGAGGAGGGACTGTTGACTGTGCGTACAGCACTTCTGGACGGCAACTGGCGGTGTTGGAGCCCAGGGACAGGTGGAGGAGGAGGAGGTAGGAGGAGGTAGGAGGGATTGCCACACACAGCAGGGGAACAGCTGACGTTACTGAACCCCAATAACAGAGGAGGGACTGTTGACTGTGCGTACAGCACTTCTGGACGGCAACTGGCGGTGTTGGAGCCCAGGGACAGGTGGAGGAGGAGGAGGTAGGAGGAGGTAGGAGGGATTGCCACACACACAGCAGGGGAACAGCTGACGTTACTGAACCCCAATAACAGAGGAGGGACTGTTGACTGTGCGTACAGCACTTCTGGACGGCAACTGGCGGTGTTGGAGCCCAGGGACAGGTGGAGGAGGAGGAGGTAGGAGGAGGTAGGAGGGATTGCCACACACACAGCAGGGGAACAGCTGACGTTACTGAACCCCAATAACAGAGGAGCGACTGTTGACTGTGCGTACAGCACTTCTGGACGGCAACTGGCGGTGTTGGAGCCCAGGGACAGGTGGAGGAGGAGGAGGTAGGAGGGATTGCCACACACACAGCAGGGGAACAGCTGACGTTACTGAACCCCAATAACAGAGGAGGGACTGTTGACTGTGCGTACAGCACTTCTGGACGGCAACTGGCGGTGTTGGAGCCCAGGGACAGGTGGAGGAGGAGGAGGTAGGAGGAGGTAGGAGGGATTGCCACACACACAGCAGGGGAACAGCTGACGTTACTGAACCCCAATAACAGAGGAGCGACTGTTGGGACTGTGCGGACAGCACTTCTGGACGGCAACTGGCGGTGTTGGAGCCCAGGGACAGGTGGAGGAGGAGGAGGTAGGAGGAGGTAGGAGGGATTGCCATACACACAGCAGGGGAACAGCTGACGTTACTGAACCCCAATAACAGAGGAGCGACTGTTGGGACTGTGCGGACAGCACTTCTGGACGGCAACTGGCGGTGTTGGAGCCCATGGACAGGTGGAGGAGGAGGAGGTAGGAGGAGGTAGGAGGGATTGCCACACACACAGCAGGGGAACAGCTGACGTTACTGAACCCCAATAACAGAGGAGGGACTGTTGACTGTGCGTACAGCACTTCTGGACGGCAACTGGCGGTGTTGGAGCCCAGGGACAGGTGGAGGAGGAGGAGGTAGGAGGAGGTAGGAGGGATTGCCACACACACAGCAGGGGAACAGCTGACGTTACTGAACCCCAATAACAGAGGAGCGACTGTTGACTGTGCGTACAGCACTTCTGGACGGCAACTGGCGGTGTTGGAACCCAGGGACAGGTGGAGGAGGAGGAGGTAGGAGGGATTGCCACACACACAGCAGGGGAACAGCTGACGTTACTGAACCCCAATAACAGAGGAGCGACTGTTGACTGTGCGTACAGCACTTCTGGACGGCAACTGGCGGTGTTGGAGCCCAGGGACAGGTGGAGGAGGAGGAGGTAGGAGGAGGTAGGAGGGATTGCCACACACACAGCAGGGGAACAGCTGACGTTACTGAACCCCAATAACAGAGGAGGGACTGTTGACTGTGCGTACAGCACTTCTGGACGGCAACTGGCGGTGTTGGAGCCCAGGGACAGGTGGAGGAGGAGGAGGTAGGAGGAGGTAGGAGGGATTGCCACACACACAGCAGGGGAACAGCTGACGTTACTGAACCCCAATAACAGAGGAGGGACTGTTGACTGTGCGTACAGCACTTCTGGATGGCAACTGGCGGTGTTGGAGCCCAGGGACAGGTGGAGGAGGAGGAGGTAGGAGGAGGTAGGAGGGATTGCCACACACACAGCAGGGGAACAGCTGACGTTACTGAACCCCAATAACAGAGGAGCGACTGTTGACTGTGCGTACAGCACTTCTGGACGGCAACTGGCGGTGTTGGAGCCCAGGGACAGGTGGAGGAGGAGGAGGTAGGAGGAGGTAGGAGGGATTGCCACACACACAGCAGGGGAACAGCTGACGTTACTGAACCCCAATAACAGAGGAGCGACTGTTGACTGTGCGTACAGCACTTCTGGACGGCAACTGGCGGTGTTGGAGCCCAGGGACAGGTGGAGGAGGAGGAGGTAGGAGGGATTGCCACACACACAGCAGGGGAACAGCTGACGTTACTGAACCCCAATAACAGAGGAGGGACTGTTGACTGTGCGTACAGCACTTCTGGACGGCAACTGGCGGTGTTGGAGCCCAGGGACAGGTGGAGGAGGAGGAGGTAGGAGGAGGTAGGAGGGATTGCCACACACACAGCAGGGGAACAGCTGACGTTACTGAACCCCAATAACAGAGGAGCGACTGTTGGGACTGTGCGGACAGCACTTCTGGACGGCAACTGGCGGTGTTGGAGCCCAGGGACAGGTGGAGGAGGAGGAGGTAGGAGGAGGTAGGAGGGATTGCCATACACACAGCAGGGGAACAGCTGACGTTACTGAACCCCAATAACAGAGGAGCGACTGGTGGGACTGTGCGGACAGCACTTCTGGACGGCAACTGGCGGTGTTGGAGCCCAGGGACAGGTGGAGGAGGAGGAGGTAGGAGGAGGTAGGAGGGATTGCCACACACACAGCAGGGGAACAGCTGACGTTACTGAACCCCAATAACAGAGGAGCGACTGTTGACTGTGCGTACAGCACTTCTGGACGGCAACTGACGGTGTTGGAGCCCAGGGACAGGTGGAGGAGGAGGAGGTAGGAGGAGGTAGGAGGGATTGCCACACACACAGCAGGGGAACAGCTGACGTTACTGAACCCCAATAACAGAGGAGCGACTGTTGGGACTGTGCGGACAGCACTTCTGGACGGCAACTAGCGGTGTTGGAGCCCAGGGACAGGTGGAAAAGCAGAGGAACACAATGTAGGCCGAAGCCTGAGAAAGTCGAAAGGGAACCTTTAACCCCCCCCCAAGGCGTTTGTAGCTGAAAGAGCCAGCTTGTGCAGCACAAAAGATGCAAAAGGAAAAGGTGGCTCTTTTCATCACGCTCCTTGCAAACACAGAACTAAACACTTATAAAATGTGTCCCCTGAAACCGTGAAACCGTCCCGGAGTTGGGACTTTCCTTCGTAATATGACGCAGCACAGCCGTCATTCCTACCCCCCCGGCGCCGCGCCCCGGCTCCTCAGCGTTGTTTGATTCCGTCCCGGAGCCTGCGCTGTTATGTTATCCCGTGGCCAGGCACACTTAGCGCTGCCCATCTTCTGACATCATTTGGTGTCAGGCTGGCTGCGCCTGTGCGGCCGCGCTGGCCGAGAGCCCGCCTCGCAGTGTCTTCTGATTTAATCCCACTGGGGGTCTGGGATCCATGGCCATGCGCAGTGCATATCCTCGCCTCTCACTCCCCTCCCTACGGCTTCTTAAGACTGTGCGGTGTCACGGCCGTGGCATGCTATTAGGGACCAGCTGACACCGAACAGTCTGAAGAAGCCATAGGGAGATGAGTGAGAGGTGGAGGTTCAGATATGCACTGCGCATGTCCATGGATCCCAGGCCCCCAGTGGGATTAAATCAGAAGACACTGCGAGGCGGGCTCTCGGCCAGCGCGGCCGCACAGGCGCAGCCATCCTGACACCAAATGATGCCAGAAGACGGGCAGCGCTAAGTGTGCCTGGCCACGGGATAACATAACAGCGCAGGCTCCGGGACGGAATCAAACAACGCTGAGGAGCCGGGGCGCGGCGCCGGGGGGGTATGAATAACGGCTGTGCTGCGTCATATTACGAAGGAAAGTCCCACCTCCGGGACGGTTTTACGGTATCAGTGGACACATTTTATAAGTGTTAAGTTCTGCGTGTGCAAGGAGCTAAAACAAAATAGCTACCTTTTCCTTGTGTACTGCTGCACAAGGTGGCTCTTTCAGTAACAAACGCCTTGGGGGGGGGGACAGATTCCCTTACATTTCAGTTGTTGTGTCAGCGTGGCGGTCGCATAACACATTGCCGGCTACACAGCTGGGGATCAGCTGACGTTACTGAAACCCAATAACACTGGGTCGTATGTTTTGACTGTGCAGACGGCACTTCTGAGCCTCAACTGGCGGTGTTGGAGCCCAGGAATTTAAGTTCAGGTGGTAGAAAGATGAACACAACAGGAGACCTGGATAACATATACAGTGACCTAATTATTTAATCAGGAGGAGGAGTGGCAAATTCCTGCGAGATCCAGGCCTTGTTCATTTTCAGGAAAGTAAGCCGGTCAACGTTATCGGAGGATAGTCGCATGCGACGGTCAGTTAGTACACCACCTGCAGCACTAAAGACGCGTTCCGATAATACACTGGCCGCAGGGCAAGACAGCACCTCCAATGCATACTGGCTTAGCTCTGGCCATGTATCCAGCTTTGAGACCCAAAACTTGAAAGGGGAAGAGCCGTCTGGGAGTACAGCAAGAGGGCAAGACATGTAGTCTGTCACCATCTGACGGAACCGTTGCCTCCTGCTGACTGGAGCCGTCTGTGATGGTGTAGACTTTTGTGGGGGGCACAGAAAACTGTGCCACAGTTGGGCCATACTGGTCTTGCCTTGGGCAGAGGCACTGCTTCTGCTCCCTCTTTGTGCAGAGCCTCCACCACTGCCTGGACGCACTGAGCTGCTTTGGAATGCACTAGCAGCACTTCTCTCAGTTGGAATGGAGAAGATGATGGAATTGACCAGTGTGTCTTGGTACTCCCGCATTTTTCGCTCCCGGTTCAACGGTGTGATGAGGCTTTCTACGTTGTCCCGGTAGCGAGGATCGAGGAGGGTGAACACCCAATAATCAGACATGTTGAGAATGTGGGCGATGCGGCGGTCGTTTCTCAGGCACTGCAGCATGTAATCCACCATGTGCTGCAGACTGCCAACTGCCCAAGAAACGCTGTCCCCTGCTGGAGGCGTGATCTCTGCCCGCTCGTCATCACCCCACCCTCGCTGTACACACTGAGTACTGGACAATTCGGTAACTCCCTCCTCTGGATGGATGTCTTCCTCCTCCATTGACTCCTCCTCATCCTCCTCACAAACTGTCCCCTGCCTACGCGTTTGTGAGGAACCACGTGGCGCTGACTGTCCAGAAGATGATGGAAATGGTGAATCCTCATCCTCCACCTCTTCCACAACATCATCCCTTAGCGCTTGCAGTGATTTTTCAAGCAGGCAGATAAGGGGGACAGTCATGCTGACTAGTGCATCATCTGCACTCGCCATCCGCGTGGAATAATCAAAGGGACGCAAAACCTGGCAGACGTCATTCATAGTGGCCCACTCTGTGGTTGTGAAGTCTGTACGGCGCTGAGTGCGACTTCTTTGCGCCTGAAGCAGCTGGTACTCCATTACAGCTTGCTGCTGCTCACACAACCGCTCCAACATATGTAACGTGGAATTCCACCTGGTAGGTAGGTCACATATGATGCGATGTTCCGGCAGGCGGTGTCGGCGCTGCAGAGCCGCAATGCGCGCTTTTGCCGTGCTGGAACGCCGCAAGTGAGCACACTCTAGGCGGACCTTGTGCAGCAGTGCATCAAGATCCGGATAGTCCCTCAAAAAGCTCTGCACGACCAAATTGAGCACATGTGCCAGACATGGGATGTGAGTGAGGTTGCCGAGGCCCAGAGCTGCCACCAGATTTCGGCCATTATCACACACTACCATGCCTGGCTGGAGATTCGCTGGCACAAACCACACATCGCTCTCCTGCTTGATGGCATTCCAGAGCTCCTGCGCTGTGTGGCTACGATTCCCCAAAAAAATTAATTTCAAGACGGCCTGTTGACGTTTGGCCACGGCTGTGCTCATGTCGGTCGTAACAGGTACATGTTCATCACGGGTCCATGTGGAGGTGGACTGTGACGGCTCCTGCAGCGATGATTCTGAGGAACTGGTGTAAGAGGAGGAGTCAATGCGTACAGAATGGATTCCTGCAATCCTTGGAGTGGGCAGGACACGTCCTGCGCCACTCGCACGGTCTGTACCCGGCTCAACGACATTAACCCAATGGGCAGTGAGGGAAAGGTATCGCCCCTGTCCATGTTGACTGGTCCACGCATCGGTGGTGAGGTGGACCTTGCTACTGACGGCGTTCAGTAGCGCGTGTTTTATGTGTCCCTCCACATGCTTGTGCAGGGCAGGGACGGCTTGCCTGCTGAAGTAAAAGCGGCTGGGCACATTGTACTGTGGGACTGCCAATGACATCAAGTCACGGAAGCTGTCAGTGTCCACCAGCCTGAATGACAGCATTTCCAGTGACAGAAGTTTGGCAATGCCTGCAGTCAGAGCCTGTGCTCGTGGGTGGTTTGACGAGAAAGGCCGCCTTTTCTCCCATGCCTGTACTACCGATGGCTGTAGACTGGGCTGGGAGTGTGTGGATGACTGGGAAAGTGGTGCTGCGGGTGGAATTACAGCGGGTCTCTGGACAACAGGGCCAGAGGTTCTTCCACGGCGATCCTGGGAGGAAGCCGAACCAGCTGCGTGTGAGCTGGAGGAAGAGGCAACACGAGCTGAAGAGGTGGTAGCTGCCGCTGTTGGTTGGCCTAGCTCTTCAGTGTGTTTTTCTAACAACGCCGGGTGCCTGGTGCGCACATGTTTCCACATGTTGGAGGTATTGAGGCTGCTGACATTTCAACCTCTTTTTACTTTGTGATGACACACCTTGCATTTGACATAGCAAATGTCATCTGCAACTGTGTCAAAAAAGGCCCAGGCACTGCAAGTCTTGGGAGCGCCCTTTTTGGCTTTTGGAAGAGACATGCTCCTAACGGGTGCCAAAGCGGAGGCTGCAGGATCCGCAGTCTTCCCCCTCCCTCTCCCTCTTTGGGCCGTACGGGGAATCTCTTCCTCAGAGCTGCTCCCACCACCTTCCTGTCCCTCACGCCAAGATGGGTCAAGGACCTCATCATCTACGCTACCCTCTGCCCCCAACTGCTCCTCCTGGGTAGTCTCAGCAGCAGAGCACGCACCAGTAAGTGGCACCTGAGTGTCATCATCAGCTGATGCAGCCTGCGATGTGGTGACCGGAGCCACTGGCCCACCCGCCTCTTCAGAGGAAGAGAGAAAAAGCTGTTGGGCATCACTGCACCCTGCCTCTTCTTCCATTTCTCCAATGCTGCTTGGCTGGCCCCCTGTTTCCAAGCCAAGAGATTCAGAGAACAGAAGTAGAGACGGCTCCTGTCCTGGGCTCTCTGTCTGCCTGGGCAATTTGGCAGGTGGTGAAGAGACAGATGGCTGCTCTCCAGTGCTCTGTGTCTGAGAGGATGTGGCACTAATTGAAGTTGATGCATTAGCTGCCATCCATCCGACAACGGCTTCAATTTGGTCTTCACGCAGCAGCGGTGTAGGGCGCTCTGACACAAAGCTGCGCATGAACGACTGTTGCCTGGTGAATGTGGGTGCTGATGAGTCACCGGTGCCCGCAGCAGGCACAGAATCCCCACGTCCCCTGCCTGCTCCGCGCCCACGCCCACGCCCACGTGCCTTACTCACTGCCTTCTTCATCTTGGTTGACTGATAAAGATAAGCAGAAAAGTACTAACGGCTTTGTGTGCTTATTCCTGAGCAACTCCTCCTAACAGGTATAAGAAACACTAATTTTCTAAAGTGTGGACTAGACTTTAATATGAGCTAATGTGGCCTACACAAATGTAAAGTGGTGTAACTGGTGTGTTTGGTGAACTTTATTATTTATTTATTTTTTGGGGGCTGAACTGACAACGGATAGAGCTGCAGTCACACGGAGACCGTGCAGACAGACGTAAACGGCGCTGCAAGGCCCAAAAACCCTCCTCTACGTTATCCTATGTAGTGTTTTTCCACAAGTTAGCTGGAGACGGGTGGAAAGACACTAATAGGAATTTTTTGAAAAAATGTGCAGCAGCCTGCACTACTTAAAACAAAATGAAAATTGATTTGGCGGTATGACGCAGTGAACAACCCTGAGCTGGAGACAACCAGGCTACGGCTGCTCACAGACTACAGGGCGAGCTGCAGTCACACGGAGACCGTGCAGACAGCCGTAAACGGCGCTGCAAGGCCCAAAAACCCTCCTCTACGTTATCCTATGTAGTGTTTTTCCACAAATTAGCTGGAGACGGGTGGAAAGACACTAATAGGATTTTTTTGAATAAATTAGCAGCAGACTACACTACTTGAAAAAAAAAAAAAAAAAAAGAACAGTATGAGGCAATGAACCACCCTCCCTGAACTGAATACAACCAGCTATGGATGGCCTATGTGGCTGCACTCAGACTAGAGAGTGGGCTGCACTCACACACACACACACACAGACCTTGCAGATCGCTGTGAAAACAGCGCTACAAGGCAAAAGCTAGGTGAATAATAGGTGAACACAGCGGTTGCTAAATTAGCCTTTGGAAAGCACAAAGAAGCAAATCGCTATCTCTAAACTGTCCCTCAGTCAGCAAACAGCGTCCTGTCACTAACTGAATTCACAGCAGAGTGATCGCAAAATGGCGCCAGCGACTTTTAAACTGCATCATGACATCATTTCAGCAGCCAATCACAGCCTTGCCAGTAGTTTCATGCCCTCCATGCTAAACAGGATGTGCCCACACTTGGAATCATTCTCATTGGCTGAATTTCTGCATTTTGAATCTTGGAACTTCCGATTCCGGTATCCGATACGCGGCAAGTATCGGAATCCCGGTATCGCAATTCCGATACCGCAAGTATCGGCCGATACCCGATACTTGCGGTATCGGAATGCTCAACACTACTCATTATACATGTTCTATTTTAACTGTTTGAATACAATATACAAGTGCATCTCACAAAATTAGATCATCATCAAAAAGTAAATTTATTTCAGTTCTTCAATACAAAAAGTGAAACTCATTATATAGAGTCACTACAGAGTGATCTATTTCAAGTGTTAATTTATGTTACTGTTGATGATTTTGGCTTACAGCCAATGAAAACCCAAAAGTCATTATCTTAGTATATTAGAATACTTTATAACACTAGCTTGAAAAAATTATTTTAAAATCCGAAATGTTGTTCTACTGAAATGTAGCAACTTGGCTTGTGTCCCTCTCCACTCTCCCTCCAGACTCTGGGACCTTGATTTCCAAATGAAATGCAAAATTTACTTTCATCTGAAAACACCAAGGACCACTGAGCAACAGTCCAGTTCTTTTTCTCCGTGGCCCAGGTAAGACGCTTCTGGCGTTGTCTATTGGTCATGAGTGGCTTGACACAAGGAATGCGACACTTGGAGCCCATGTCCTAGATACATCAGTGAGTGGTGGCTCTTGAAGCAATGACTCCAGCAGCAGTCCACTCCTTGTGAATCTCCCCCACATTTTTGAATGGCCTTTTCTTTACAATACTTTCAAGACAGCGATTATCCCGGTTGCTTGTGCACCTTTTTTCTACCACACTTTTTCCTTCCACTCAACTTTCCATTAATATGCTTGGACACAGCACTCTGAACAGCAAGCTTCTTTAGAAATGACTTTTTGTGGCTTACCCTCCTTGTGGAGTATGTCAATGACTGCCTTCTGGACATCTCTCAAGTCAGCAGTCTTCTCCATGATTGGATAGTTTTTTCCAATGAAGCTAACATTAAATGATTCAGAAATACACTCTATTCATTGTTAATGTGGTAAATGACTATTCTAGCTGCAATCGTCTGGTTTGTAATGCAATATCTTGATAGGTATATAGAGGCCCATTTCCAAGTGTTCTCATGATACTTTGTGTTTGCTAACTGTGTAAGAAGGCTAATGGATGGTTAGAATACCCTTGAAAACCCATGTGCAAGTATGTTAGCACAGCTGAAAACAGTTTGGCTGATTAGAGAACCTATAAACCTGACCTTTCTTTGAGCTACTTGAGAATCTGGAGCATTACATTTGTTGGTTCCATTAAACTCTCAAAATGGCCAGAAAAAAAAGAACTTTCATGAGAAACTCAAGTCTATTCTTGTTCTTAGAACTGAAGCCTATTCTATGCGAGAAATTGCCAAGAAACTGAAGATTTCCTACAACGGTGTGTACTACTTCCTTCAGTGGAGAGCACAAACAAGCTCTAACCAGAGTAGAAAGAGAAGTGGGAGGCACCTGTTATGAACTGGTGGCCTAGGAGCAGCATGGACGAGCTCTGGAGTAGGTGGCCTCTATACTGACTGCAGACCCTCAACTTAACACATCAACTAGAAGTAGCCGTGGGATGTTCCTGTCACTCCCTAGACACCTCGTCACGGCCGGAGGACTAATTACACCTAAAGAAAGAAACAGGAATACTATCTTGCCTCAGAGAAAATTCCCAAAGGAAAGGCAGCCCCCCACAAATATTGACTGTGAGAGGAGAGGGAAATTACAAACGCAGACTGAAAACAGAATTTAGCAAAGGAGGCCACGCTACCTAGAAAGAAAAGACAGGAAAGAGTACTGTGCGGTCAGTATAAAAAATACTACAAAATCCACCACAGAGAATACAAAAATCTCCACACCTAACTAAAGGCATGGAGGGTAACTCTGTGACTCCAGAGCTTCCAACTTGGCTGAGTAAATCTTAACACAGACAAAGCTGGACAAGAAAAAACATAACAATTCACAGAACTATTAAGTCCACCGCATGTGGACTGCAAAAACAGAGCCAGGACTTATCTTTGATGATTTGGACAATCCAGAAGGAGAAACCAAGCAGAGATGTGGATCCCTAGAAAACAATGGACAACTGGTACTCAATAAAGGAAGGAGCCAGACTAAATAGCCCCGTCCAAAGTGGAAGCAGCTGATGACTGTTGTGAAGGACAAACAGCAGCACTACCACTTATAACCACCGGAGGGAGCCTAAGAGCAGAACCCACAACAGAATTCACAACAGGCCCCGCTGCACAACTGAGCAACAAGACAAGTACATTAGAGTCTGTAGTTTGAGAAATCAACACCTCACAGGTCCTCAACTGGCAGCTTCATTAAATAGTACACGCAAAATGCCAGTGTCAACGTCTACATCAGAACCTAAGATACCGATTCCTGAACCGTTTTCTGGAGACCGATTTAAATTTAGAAATTTCAGGAATAATTGTAAATTGTTTTTGTCCCTGAGACCCTGTTCATCTGGAGACTCCGCTCAGCAAGTAAAAATTGTTATTTCTTTTTTACGGGGCGACCCTCAGGATTGGGCCTTTTCGCTGGCGCCAGGAGATCCGGCATTGGCTGACATTGATGCGTTTTTTCTGGCGCTCGGTTTGCTTTATGAGGAACCCAATCTTGAGATTCAGGCAGAAAAAGCCTTGCTGGCGATGTCTCAGGGCCAGGACGAGGCTGAAGTGTATTGTCAAAAATTTCGGAAATGGTCCGTGCTGACTGTCATGATCTCCATGGCCAGAGAACTAGCATAAGCCTCTATAGGAACAAGCTCTTGGAAGATGTAACTATACTGACCATGAACTAAACCTACCGCATCATCTAGAAGTAGCCAGGTAGCATGTCCTACTTTTTATCCCTATATGCCCAGCGCCGGCCGGAGAACTAAATAATGCTAGCAGAGGGAAATATAAGACCTGACTCACCTCTAGAGAAATGCCCAAAAAAAGGAGACAGAAGCCCCCCACATATATTGGCGGTGATATGAGATGAAACAACAAACGCAGCAGGAAAATAGTTTTAGCAAATTTGAGGTCCGCTTTCTAGATAGCAGAAGACAGAAAGCATACTTTCATGGTCAGTAGAAAACCCTAACAAAACACATCCAGAAATTACTTTAGGACTCTGGCATTAACTCATAATACCAGAGTGGCAATTCCTGATCAACAAGAGCTTTCCAGACACAGTAACGAAACTGCAGCTGTGAACTGGAACCAAAATACAAAAACAAAACATGGACGAATGTCCAACTTATCTAGTAGATGTCTGGGAGCAGGAACAAGCACAGAGAGGCTTCTGATAACATTGTTGACCGGCAAGCATCTAACAGAGAAGCCAGGTTATATAGCGACACCCAGATCTAATCAGAACAGGTGAACAGGGAAGATGATGTCACAAGTTCAATTCCACCAGTAGCCACCGGGGGAGCCCAGAATCCAAATTCACAACAGTACCCCCCCCTCAAGGAGGGGGCACCGAACCCTCACCAGAACCACCAGGGCGATCAGGATGGGCCCTATGAAAGGCACGAACCAGATCAGAGGCATGAACATCAGATGCAGTGACCCAAGAATTATCCTCCTGGCCATATCCCTTCCACTTGACCAGATACTGGAGTCTCCGTCTGGAAACACGGGAGTCCAGGATTTTTTCCACAACGTACTCCAACTCACCCTCAACCAACACCGGAGCAGGAGGCTCAACGGAAGGCACAACCGGTGCCTCATACCTGCGCAATAACGACCGATGAAAAACGTTATGAATAGAAAAGGATGCAGGGAGGTCCAAACGGAAGGAAACAGGGTTAAGAATCTCCAATATTTTATACGGACCGATGAACCGAGGCTTAAACTTAGGAGATGAGACCCTCATAGGGACAAAACGAGAAGACAACCACACCAAATCTCCAACACAAAGCCGAGGACCAACACGACGGTGACGGTTGGCAAAAAGCTGAGTCTTCTCCTGGGACAACTTTAAATTGTCCATCACCTGCCCCCAGATATGATGCAATCTCTCCACCACCGCATCCACTCCAGGACAATCCGAGGATTCCATCTGACCGGAGGAAAATCGAGGATGGAACCCCGAATTACAGAAAAACGGGGAAACCAAGGTGGCAGAGCTGGCCCGATTATTGAGGGCGAACTCCGCCAATGGCAAAAAAGCAACCCAATCATCCTGGTCAGCAGACACAAAACACCTCAGATATGTCTCCAGGGTCTGATTAGTCCGCTCGGTCTGGCCATTAGTCTGAGGGTGAAAAGCAGACGAAAAAGACAAATCTATGCCCATCCTAGCACAAAATGCCCGCCAAAATCTAGACACAAATTGGGTTCCTCTGTCAGAAACGATATTCTCAGGAATACCATGCAAACGAACAACATTTTGAAAAAACAGGGGCACCAACTCGGAAGAAGAAGGCAATTTGGGCAGGGGAACCAAATGAACCATCTTAGAAAAACGGTCACACACCACCCAGATGACAGACATCTTCTGAGAAACAGGCAGATCTGAAATAAAATCCATCGAGATGTGTGTCCAAGGCCTCTTAGGAATAGGCAAGGGCAACAATAATCCACTAGCCCGAGAACAACAAGGCTTGGCCCGAGCACAAACGTCACAAGACTGCACAAAGCCTCGCACATCTCGTGACAGGGAAGGCCACCAGAAGGATCTTGCCACCAAATCCCTGGTACCAAAAATTCCAGGATGACCTGCCAACGCAGAAGAATGCACCTCAGAGATGACTTTACTGGTCCAATCATCAGGAACAAACAGCCTATCAGGCGGACAACGATCCGGTCTATCCGCCTGAAACTCCTGCAAGGCCCGCCGCAGGTCTGGAGAAACGGCTGACAAGATAACTCCCTCCTTAAGAATACCTGTGGGGTCAGAGTTGCCAGGTGAATCAGGCTCAAAACTCCTAGAAAGGGCATCCGCCTTAACATTCTTAGAACCTGGTAGGTACGATACCACAAAATTAAACCGAGAAAAAAATAATGACCAGCGCGCCTGTCTAGGATTCAGGCGCCTGGCGGTCTCAAGATAAATCAAATTTTTGTGGTCAGTCAATACCACCACCTGATGTCTGGCCCCCTCGAGCCAATGGCGCCACTCCTCAAACGCCCACTTCATGGCCAAAAGCTCCCGATTCCCAACATCATAATTCCGCTCAGCGGGCGAAAATTTACGGGAAAAGAAGGCACAAGGCCTCATCACGGCGCAGTCAGAACTTTTCTGCGACAACACTGCCCCAGCTCCGATCTCAGAAGCGTCGACCTCAACCTGAAAAGGAAGAGTCACATCAGGCTGACGCAACACAGGGGCAGAAGAAAAACAGCGCTTAAGCTCCTGAAAGGCCTCCACAGCATCAGGGGACCAATTAGCAACATCAGCACCCTGTCTAGTCAAATCGGTCAATGGCTTAACGACATCCGAAAAACCAGAAATAAATCGACGATAAAAGTTGGCAAAGCCCAAAAATTTCTGAAGACTTTTAAGAGAAGAGGGCTGCGTCCAATCACAAATAGCTTGAACCTTGACAGGATCCATCTCAATGGAAGAGGGAGAAAAAATATATCCCAAAAAGGAAATTCTCTGAACCCCAAAAACGCACTTAGAACCCTTGACACACAGAGAATTAGACCGCAAAACCTGAAAAACCCTCTTAACTTGCCGGACATGAGAGTCCCAGTCATCCGAAAAAATCAGAATATCATCCAGATACACTATCATAAATTTATCCAAAAAATCGCGGAAAATATCATGCATAAAGGACTGGAAGACTGAAGGGGCATTAGAAAGACCAAAAGGCATCACCAAATACTCAAAGTGGCCCTCGGGCGTATTAAATGCGGTTTTCCACTCATCCCCCTGCCTGATCCGCACCAAATTATACGCCCCACGGAGATCAATCTTAGAGAACCACTTGGCCCCCTTTATGCGAGCAAACAAATCAGTCAGCAACGGCAATGGGTATTGATATTTAACCGTGATTTTATTCAAAAGCCGATAATCAATACATGGTCTCAAAGAGCCGTCTTTTTTTGACACAAAGAAAAAACCGGCTCCTAAGGGAGATGACGATGGACGAATATGTCCCTTTTCCAAGGACTCCTTTATATATTCTCGCATAGCAGTATGTTCAGGCACAGACAGATTAAATAAACGACCCTTTGGGTATTTACTACCCGGAATTAAATCTATAGCACAATCGCACTCACGGTGCGGAGGTAGTGAACCAAGCTTGGGTTCTTCAAAGACGTCACGATAGTCGGACAGGAACTCAGGGATTTCAGAGGGGATAGATGATGAAATGGACACCAAAGGTACGTCCCCATGAGTCCCCTTACATCCCCAGCTCAACACAGACATAGCTCTCCAGTCAAGGACTGGGTTGTGAGACTGCAGCCATGGCAATCCCAGCACCAAATCCTCATGTAGATTATACAGCACTAGAAAACGAATAGTCTCCTGGTGATCCGGATTAATACACATAGTCACTTGTGTCCAGTATTGTGGTTTATTATTAGCCAATGGGGTGGAGTCAATCCCCTTCAGAGGAATAAGAGTTTCCAAAGGCTCTAAATCATACCCACAACGATTGGCAAAGGACCAATCCATAAGACTCAAAGCGGCGCCAGAGTCGATATAGGCGTCAGTAGTAATAGATGACAAAGAGCAAATCAGGGTCACAGACAAAATAAATTTAGACTGTAAAGTGCCAATGGAAACAGATTTATCAAGCTTTTTAGTACGTTTAGAGCATGCTGATATAACATGAGTAGAATCCCCACAATAGAAACACAACCCATTTTTCCGTCTAAAATTCTGCCGCTCGCTTCTGGACAGAATTCTATCACACTGCATGCTTTCTGGCGTCTTCTCAGTGGACACCGCCAGATGGTGCACTGGTTTGCGCTCCCGCAGACGCCTATCGATCTGAATGGCCATTGTCATGGACTCATTCAGACCCGCAGGCACAGGGAACCCCACCATAACATCCTTAATGGCATCAGAGAGACCCTCTCTGAAAGTAGCCGCCAAGGCACACTCATTCCACTGAGTAAGCACAGACCATTTACGGAATCTTTGGCAGTAAATTTCAGCTTCATCTTGCCCCTGCGATAGGGACATCAAAGTTTTTTCTGCCTGAAGTTCCAAATGAGGTTCCTCATACAGCAAGCCCAAGGCCAAAAAAAACGCATCCACATTGCGCAACGCAGGATCCCCTGGTGCCAATGCAAAAGCCCAGTCTTGAGGGTCGCCGCGGAGCAAGGAAATCACAATCCCAACCTGCTGTGCAGGGTCTCCAGCAGAACGAGATTTCAGGGACAAAAATAGCTTACAATTATTTCTAAAATTCTGAAAGCTAGATCTATTCCCTGAGAAGAATTCCGGCAAAGGAATTCTCGGCTCAGATACCGGAGCATGAATAATAAAATCTTGCAAATTTTGTACTTTCGTGGTGAGATTATTCAAACCTGCAGTTACACTCTGAAGATCCATTATTAACAGGTGAACACAAAGCCATTCAAAGATTATAAGGAGAGAGAAAAAAAAGAAAGACTGCAGCATAGACAGACTGGCAAGTGATCCAATTAAGAGCACAGGAAAAAAAAAAAAAACTCTCAGCAGACTTCTTATTTCTCTCCTTTCTCAGCCAAGGATTTTAACCCTTTAGTGGGCCGGTCAAACTGTCATGATCTCCATGGCCAGAGAACTAGCATAAGCCTCTATAGGAACAAGCTCTTGGAAGATGTAACTATACTGACCATGAACTAAACCTACCGCATCATCTAGAAGTAGCCAGGTAGCATGTCCTACTTTTTATCCCTATATGCCCAGCGCCGGCCGGAGAACTAAATAATGCTAGCAGAGGGAAATATAAGACCTGACTCACCTCTAGAGAAATGCCCAAAAAAAGGAGACAGAAGCCCCCCACATATATTGGCGGTGATATGAGATGAAACAACAAACGCAGCAGGAAAATAGTTTTAGCAAATTTGAGGTCCGCTTTCTAGATAGCAGAAGACAGAAAGCATACTTTCATGGTCAGTAGAAAACCCTAACAAAACAC
Organism: Ranitomeya variabilis; assembly: GCF_051348905.1. NCBI lineage: Eukaryota > Metazoa > Chordata > Amphibia > Anura > Dendrobatidae > Ranitomeya > Ranitomeya variabilis. Next base: position 794,263,208 of record NC_135233.1, on the reverse strand, counting down.
ATCCAGAAATTACTTTAGGACTCTGGCATTAACTCATAATACCAGAGTGGCAATTCCTGATCAACAAGAGCTTTCCAGACACAGTAACGAAACTGCAGCTGTGAACTGGAACCAAAATACAAAAACAAAACATGGACGAATGTCCAACTTATCTAGTAGATGTCTGGGAGCAGGAACAAGCACAGAGAGGCTTCTGATAACATTGTTGACCGGCAAGCATCTAACAGAGAAGCCAGGTTATATAGCGACACCCAGATCTAATCAGAACAGGTGAACAGGGAAGATGATGTCACAAGTTCAATTCCACCAGTAGCCACCGGGGGAGCCCAGAATCCAAATTCACAACAGCTGACCCAGTGGAACGAGTGTGCATTGGCTGCAAATTTTAGAAATGGCCTTTCTGAAGCCATTAAGAATGTGATGGTGGGTTTTCCCATTCCCACAGGTCTGAATGATTCTATGGCCCTGGCTATTCAAATCGACCGGCGGTTGCGGGAGCGCAAAACCGCAAATTTCCTCATGGTGTTGTCTGAACAGGCACCTGATTTAATGCAATGTGATAGAATCCTGACTAGAAATGAGCGGAAAATTCATAGACGCCAGAATGGCTTGTGTTACTACTGTGGTGATTCTACACATGTTATCTCAGCATGCTCTAAACGTCTTACTAAGGTTGTTAGTCCGGTCGCCATTGGTAATTTGCAACCTAAATTTATTCTATCTGTAACTTTGATTTGCTCACTGTCATCGTATTTTGTGGACTCAGGTGCTGCCCTGAGCCTTATGGATCTGTCATTTGCCAAGCGCTGCGGATTTGTTCTTGAGCCATTGGAAAATCCTATCCCTCTTAGGGGTATTGATTCTACGCCATTGGCAAAAAATAAACCGCAGTTTTGGACACAGGTTACCATGTGCATGACTCCCGAACATCGGGAGGTAATACGTTTTCTTGTTCTGCATAAAATGCATGATTTGGTTGTTTTGGGTTTGCCATGGTTACAGACCCATAATCCAGTCTTGGACTGGAAGGCTATGTCAGTGTCAAGTTGGGGCTGCCATGGAATTCATGGAGATTCCCTGCCCTTGTCTATTGCTTCTTCTACGCCTTCGGAAGTTCCGGCGTATTTGTCTGATTATCAGGATGTCTTCAGCGAGTCTAAGTCCAGTGCACTGTGCGCCTCCTCATAGGGAATGTGACTGTGCAATAGATTTGATTCCTGGCAGTAAGTTTCCTAAGGGGAGACTGTTTAATCTGTCGGTACCTGAACATACCGCGATGCGTTCATATATTAAGGAATCTCTTGAGAAGGGGCATATCCGTCCTTCTTCTTCCCCTCTTGGTGCGGGATTCTTTTTTGTGGCCAAAAAGGACGGATCTTTGAGGCCTTGTATTGACTATCGGCTTTTAAATAAGATCACTGTCAAATTTCAGTATCCTTTGCCGCTGTTGTCAGATTTGTTTGCCCGGATTAAAGGTGCCAAGTGGTTCACCAAGATAGACCTTCGTGGTGCGTACAACCTTGTGCGCATTAGGCAGGGCGATGAATGGAAAACCGCATTCAATACGCCCGAAGGTCATTTCGAGTACTTGGTGATGCCATTTGGGCTCTCTAATGCACCTTCAGTTTTTCAGTCCTTCATGCATGACATTTTCCGGAAGTATCTGGATAAATTTTTGATTGTTTATCTGGATGATATTCTGTTTTTTTCTGATGATTGGGACTCGCATGTGGAGCAGGTCAGGATGGTTTTTGAGATTCTGCATGAAAATTCTTTGTTTGTAAAAGGCTCAAAGTGTCTCTTTGGTGTACAGAAGGTTCCCTTTTTGGGGTTCATTTTTTCCCCTTCTGCTGTGGAGATGGATCCAGTCAAGGTCCGAGCTATTCATGATTGGACTCAACCCTCGTCAGTTAAGAGTCTTCAGAAGTTCTTGGGTTTTGCTAACTTCTACCGTCGTTTTATCGCAAATTTCTCTAGCGTTGTTAAACCGCTGACGGATATGACCAAGAAAGGCTCTGATGTAGCTAACTGGGCTCCTGCTGCTGTGGAGGCTTTCCAGGAGTTGAAACGCCGGTTTACTTCGGCGCCTGTTTTGTGCCAGCCTGACGTCTCACTTCCCTTTCAGGTTGAGGTGGATGCTTCGGAGATTGGGGCAGGGGCCGTTTTGTCGCAGAGAGGCCCTGGTTGCTCTACTATGAGACCTTGTGCCTTTTTCTCTAGGAAGTTTTCGCCGGCAAAGCGAAATTATGATGTGGGCAATCGGGAGTTGTTGGCCATGAAGTGGGCATTTGAGGAGTGGCGTCATTGGCTCGAGGGAGCTAAGCATCGTGTGGTGGTCTTGACTGATCACAAAAATCTGATGTATCTCGAGTCTGCTAAACGCCTGAATCCTAGACAGGCCCGCTGGTCATTGTTTTTCTCCCGTTTTGACTTTGTGGTCTCGTATTTACCAGGTTCTAAGAATGTGAAGGCCGATGCTCTGTCTAGGAGCTTTGTGCCTGATGCTCCTGGAGTCGCTGAACCTGTGGGTATTCTTAAGGAAGGAGTTATCGTGTCTGCTATTTCTCCAGATCTGCGACGTGTGTTACAGAGATTTCAGGCTGGTAGGCCTGACTCTTGTCCACCTGACAGATTGTTTGTGCCTGCTAGATGGACCAGCAGAGTCATTTCCGAGGTTCATTCCTCGGTGTTGGCAGGGCACCCGGGAATTTTTGGCACCAGAGATCTGGTGGCCAGGTCCTTTTGGTGGCCTTCCTTGTCAAGGGATGTGCGGTCATTTGTGCAGTCCTGTGGTACTTGTGCTCGAGCTAAGCCTTGCTGCTCTCGTGCCAGCGGGTTGCTCTTGCCCTTGCCTGTCCCGAAGAGACCTTGGACACACATCTCTATGGATTTCATTTCTGATCTTCCGGTGTCTCAGGGCATGTCTGTCATCTGGGTGATATGTGATCGTTTCTCCAAGATGGTCCATTTGGTTCCTTTGCCTAAGCTGCCCTCCTCTTCTGATCTGGTTCCTGTGTTCTTCCAGAACGTGGTTCGTTTGCACGGCATTCCTGAGAATATTGTGTCGGACAGAGGATCCCAGTTTGTTTCCAGGTTCTGGCGATCCTTTTGTGGTAGGATGGGCATTGAGTTGTCGTTTTCATCCGCTTTCCATCCCCAGACTAACGGACAAACGGAGCGAACTAATCAGACTCTGGAGGCTTATTTGAGGTGTTTTGTCTCTTCTGATCAGGATGATTGGGTGACCTTCTTGCCGTTGGCTGAATTTGCCCTTAATAATCGGGCTAGTTCCGCCACCTTGGTTTCGCCATTTTTCTGCAACTCTGGTTTCCATCCTCGTTTTTCCTCGGGACATGTGGAGCCTTCTGACTGTCCTGGGGTGGATTCCGTGGTGGATAGGTTGCAGCGGATCTGGAGTCATGTGGTGGACAACTTGAAGTTGTCACAGGAGAAGGCTCAGCGTTTTGTCAACCGCCGCCGCGGTGTGGGTCCCCGACTTCGCGTTGGGGATTTGGTATGGCTGTCTTCTCGATTTGTTCCTATGAAGGTCTCCTCTCCCAAATTTAAGCCTCGCTTCATTGGTCCTTACAAGATATTGGAAATCATTAATCCTGTATCCTTTCGCCTGGATCTTCCGGTGTCGTTTGCCATTCACAACGTATTTCATAGGTCCTTGTTGCGGCGGTACGTTGTGCCTGTGGTTCCTTCTGCTGAGCCTCCTGCTCCGGTGTTGGTTGAGGGCGAGTTGGAGTACGTGGTGGAGAAGATCTTAGATTCTCGTCTCTCCAGGCGGAGGCTTCAGTACCTGGTCAAGTGGAAGGGCTATGGTCAGGAGGATAATTCCTGGGTGGTCGCCTCTGATGTGCATGCGGCCGATTTAGTTCGTGCCTTTCACGCCGCTCATCCTGATCGCCCTGGTGGTCTTGGTGAGGGTTCGGTGACCCCTCACTAAGGGGGGGGTACTGTTGTGAATTTACCTTTTGGCTCCCTCTAGTGGCTACTAGTGATTTTACTCTGGGTATGTCATTCATCCCTTGTATGCTCACCTGGGTCGTTAGGTCAGGGGTGTTGCTATATAAGCTCCCTGGACCTTCAGTTCTATGCCTGGCAACGTTGTAATCAGAGCTAATCTGTTGTGCTCTTGTCTACTGATCCTGGCTCCTGCAAAATTAAGCTAAGTCTGCTTTCTTGCTTTTTGCTATTTGTTTTTGTTTGCATTTTTGTCCAGCTTGTACATAATCTGTATCCTAACCTTGCTGGAAGCTCTGGGGAGGCTGGAGTTCTCCCCCCGGGCCGTTAGACGGTTCGGGGGTTCTTGAATCTCCAGTGTGGATTTTTGTAGGGTTTTTGTTGACCATATAAGTTATCTTACTACATTCTGCTATTAGTAAGTGGGCCTCTCTTTGCTAAACCTAGTTCATCTCTGTGTTTGTCATTTCCTCTTACCTCACCGTTATTATTTGTGGGGGGCTTGTATCCTACTTTTGGGGTCTATTCTCTGGAGGCAAGAGAGGTCTTTGTTTTCCTCTTCTAGGGGTAGTTAGTTCTCCGGCTGGCGCGAGACATCTAGCGACCAACGTAGGCATGTTCCCCGGCTACTTCTAGTGTTGGCGTTAGGAGTAGATATATGGTCAACCCAGTTACCACTGCCCTATGAGCTGGATTTTTGTACGTCGCAGACTTACTTGTTCCTCTGAGACCCTCGCCATTGGGGTCATAACAGAGAACAAATAGTGCCCCCTAGCTGTATCAGAGGTCACTGCCTCACATATCCCCCTCCCCTGTTCAAACATGTGGGGTTGAACACTTGTCACCCCACATGGGTGCAAGACAGGGCTTCTGCATGCCCCTATGACATCCCGGCCCGACACTACACTAAGAAACCAAAGTAGGGACCGGAACCATCGATTGGCATATGCATCCCTTACCTTTGCGTTTCTCCTCTATACTCTATACGGGACCACCCACCACCCCTGTGTCCGTTGCTGACAACATGCTCACTTTCATGTTTTACCGTAGGTTTGGGCTGGTTTTGGGTGTTCTCAACCTTGTTTATTTTGAATTCACTAGCCCCACAGCTCATCCTGTCACCTAAATACCTACCTACTGGCCCCTGATACCGGTTCCTCCATTCCACTTACCCGTGCCCCAGTGACTATGTCACTCTGAAATGCGGCGGACCACGCTGGCAACTCCGAGCATTCTTCTGCATTACACTGCACCTAAACCTGAGCTTCCAGACACTCTCTCTATTTTACCCTGACCCATGGCCACATGCTTGGCCGGTGCCAGAGGGTTCCTATGCGCACGTACACCAGTCGCATCGGTGACTACACACTCCACGATCTTGCCAGCACCCTTTTTATTTACATGTTTCTTATACCTGCATCTCTGTGTGGGACCCTGGATCTGAGCTGTCCTGAACCTACCAGGGAACACCTCCAGCTTGGGGTTCAATGGGGTCCCCACGACCTCTACTGCCACAACCTCTAGAGAGAGCCTATCGGGGTTACACTCTATCCCTAAATTGGCGACCCCTGTGGCAGATATCTTAGCATCTTTGGGTTCTACGCCCGAAACAACATTTTCAGTTTCTCCTACCATTACCTCTAGGGGGAGCCTATCGGGATTACACTCTGTCCCTAGGTTGGTGATCCCTATAGCAGGTATCTCAACATCTTTGGGCTCTATACCTGACACAACATTTTCCATTGGGTCTCCCACAGGGACCAAAACAGGGGCAAGTCTCTCCACAACACAGTCCCATATGGAAGGGTCTTTGCCACTCTCACCACCTGTTTACAGTCCCCACACAGCGTGGAAAAATGAACCTATGTGATTGGGTACTCCCAGATTTCCTCATGGAAACCCATTACCTCCACTTTTGGTCCTTTGGGGTTGTCCTCAGCAACAAGAGACCTATAGACTAAAGTCACATTACTCTCCATGTCCAGGAGAGCCTTTGTTTGGTACCCATTCTGGAACCCTCCCATTGAAGAAGCAACACGCGATGCGCATCTGGGACTTGGACAGCCTAATCAGGTCATACACCTCTTTTCAATCTATATGCACATGCTATCCCATTGCTCACCTATGAACACCTATGGCATCTAAGCGCATTGTTGCACTAGAGGCGTTAGCCCTAATACAAGACATGTTAATGTGGAACTCTATCTATATGATGGTATCTATGCAATACAAACTATAGCACTATACACTTTATTTATTTATATTTAATTTGAATAGAGTGAGAATCAGTGAACACTAGTAAAATCTTTTAGGTGGTACTGACATATAGTCTGTCATGGGTAGTTAGATGGCTTAGCACTGTTGCAATCGTTTACTCGTTTACGCATTAAATACTAACTCAATGTAAGTTTATTATCCCTATGGCACAAGTACATTTATACCTTTAGACATTATTTTGATATCTATTTATGATGCTAAGGCTCTTTTATAGCCTTAATATACCAATTTTACACAAGTCTTAGCCCTAGAATAATTCAGTGAATATTATATAAAGAGGCCATATATGGATTTGTGTTGTTAATTGGAACCGAGGGACAAACTGCAAATGACCATATTTATTATTTGTGGGTGTGCTATGAGATTGGGCAGTCTAATTTGTATTGTTTCTCCATTTTTAAAAGGTCTTGTACCTTTTTAGAGCTTGTGTTAATAAAATTTATTTATTTTACTTTATGGCATTGGCTTTTGTTCTCTGCTTGGATTCAGCATCTTAGAATGTTGTCATAGTATTTGGCATCCATGCCTCTTTTTACTTAACTATTCTAATAGTAAAGAATCCTTTCATACATTAAACTGATGCATGAAAATTATTTTTCTCTCCATGTCAAGAATGTTCCCCTTTTTTTTAAGAATTACTGAAATTGGCTACAAGCATATACTTTTACATATGAGTAAGGAAGACACCGTTACATTTAAAGTGAAGCAAAAACTTAGGAGCTCTGATTGTTCCCAGCCTCTCATTATTAGCGTATATGCACGAAACATCCTAGTCAAGCAGATTCTACTTGGAAATCTTCTGAACAGTTGTTAAAAAATTGCCAAAAATAATAAACATAAGCAATGCAATGTCAAAATGTTACATATGTAATTGAAAAAAAATAGGTGACAGTAAAGCCGAGACAAAAAACGTCCAGGAAATTGTCAAAAACAATGCTCTAGGGAGAACAGCTCCGGCGTTTTCCTGAAGTGTTATCTACTTCAAAAGCAAATGGGGTACACTGGCATCTAAAATATGTTATGTTCATATTCCTTTAGAGAAACTTCCCTTGCAATTCAACTACTTAGTCAACTGCTTTTGATCCTACCCTACCTCACCAGCTTTTGACTGTTTTTTCACAATATGGAGCCTGCCACAGAGCTTCCTTAGAACCAGAACATTTAGGTCCTTTACTTGTTTTGTTATACCTAAGTTTATTCTATTTAATATGTAAGGAGAAATATTATTATTGTAGTGTTTGTGCAGTACTATATATTAAAATGTTTATCAAAATGTTATTGCCGATGGTATCTGCGTTTTAAGTTGCTATCAGAGCAATTTGAAAATATTTGGCAAATACTTCTCTGTCATGATCTCCATGGCCAGAGAACTAGCATAAGCCTCTATAGGAACAAGCTCTTGGAAGATGTAACTATACTGACCATGAACTAAACCTACCGCATCATCTAGAAGTAGCCAGGTAGCATGTCCTACTTTTTATCCCTATATGCCCAGCGCCGGCCGGAGAACTAAATAATGCTAGCAGAGGGAAATATAAGACCTGACTCACCTCTAGAGAAATGCCCAAAAAAAGGAGACAGAGGCCCCCCACATATATTGGCGGTGATTTTAGAAGAAATAACAAACGCAGCAGGAAAATAGTTTTAGCAAATTTGAGGTCCGCTTTCTAGATAGCAGAAGACAGAAAGCATACTTTCATGGTCAGTAGAAAACCCTAACAAAACACATCCAGAAATTACTTTAGGACTCTGGCATTAACTCATAATACCAGAGTGGCAATTCCTGATCAACAAGAGCTTTCCAGACACAGTAACGAAACTGCAGCTGTGAACTGGAACCAAAATACAAAAACAAAACATGGACGAATGTCCAACTTATCTAGTAGATGTCTGGGAGCAGGAACAAGCACAGAGAGGCTTCTGATAACATTGTTGACCGGCAAGCATCTAACAGAGAAGCCAGGTTATATAGCGACACCCAGATCTAATCAGAACAGGTGAACAGGGAAGATGATGTCACAAGTTCAATTCCACCAGTAGCCACCGGGGGAGCCCAGAATCCAAATTCACAACAGTACCCCCCCCTCAAGGAGGGGGCACCGAACCCTCACCAGAACCACCAGGGCGATCAGGATGGGCCCTATGAAAGGCACGAACCAGATCAGAGGCATGAACATCAGATGCAGTGACCCAAGAATTATCCTCCTGGCCATATCCCTTCCACTTGACCAGATACTGGAGTCTCCGTCTGGAAACACGGGAGTCTAGGATTTTTTCCACAACGTACTCCAACTCACCCTCAACCAACACCGGAGCAGGAGGCTCAACGGAAGGCACAACCGGTGCCTCATACCTGCGCAATAACGACCGATGAAAAACGTTATGAATAGAAAAGGATGCAGGGAGGTCCAAACGGAAGGAAACAGGGTTAAGAATCTCCAATATTTTATACGGACCGATGAACCGAGGCTTAAACTTAGGAGATGAGACCCTCATAGGGACAAAACGAGAAGACAACCACACCAAATCTCCAACACAAAGCCGAGGACCAACACGACGGTGACGGTTGGCAAAAAGCTGAGTCTTCTCCTGGGACAACTTTAAATTGTCCATCACCTGCCCCCAGATATGATGCAATCTCTCCACCACCGCATCCACTCCAGGACAATCCGAGGATTCCATCTGACCGGAGGAAAATCGAGGATGGAACCCCGAATTACAGAAAAACGGGGAAACCAAGGTGGCAGAGCTGGCCCGATTATTGAGGGCGAACTCCGCCAATGGCAAAAAAGCAACCCAATCATCCTGGTCAGCAGACACAAAACACCTCAGATATGTCTCCAGGGTCTGATTAGTCCGCTCGGTCTGGCCATTAGTCTGAGGGTGAAAAGCAGACGAAAAAGACAAATCTATGCCCATCCTAGCACAAAATGCCCGCCAAAATCTAGACACAAATTGGGTTCCTCTGTCAGAAACGATATTCTCAGGAATACCATGCAAACGAACAACATTTTGAAAAAACAGGGGCACCAACTCGGAAGAAGAAGGCAATTTGGGCAGGGGAACCAAATGAACCATCTTAGAAAAACGGTCACACACCACCCAGATGACAGACATCTTCTGAGAAACAGGCAGATCTGAAATAAAATCCATCGAGATGTGTGTCCAAGGCCTCTTAGGAATAGGCAAGGGCAACAATAATCCACTAGCCCGAGAACAACAAGGCTTGGCCCGAGCACAAACGTCACAAGACTGCACAAAGCCTCGCACATCTCGTGACAGGGAAGGCCACCAGAAGGATCTTGCCACCAAATCCCTGGTACCAAAAATTCCAGGATGACCTGCCAACGCAGAAGAATGCACCTCAGAGATGACTTTACTGGTCCAATCATCAGGAACAAACAGCCTATCAGGCGGACAACGATCCGGTCTATCCGCCTGAAACTCCTGCAAGGCCCGCCGCAGGTCTGGAGAAACGGCTGACAAGATAACTCCCTCCTTAAGAATACCTGTGGGGTCAGAGTTGCCAGGTGAATCAGGCTCAAAACTCCTAGAAAGGGCATCCGCCTTAACATTCTTAGAACCTGGTAGGTACGATACCACAAAATTAAACCGAGAAAAAAATAATGACCAGCGCGCCTGTCTAGGATTCAGGCGCCTGGCGGTCTCAAGATAAATCAAATTTTTGTGGTCAGTCAATACCACCACCTGATGTCTGGCCCCCTCGAGCCAATGGCGCCACTCCTCAAACGCCCACTTCATGGCCAAAAGCTCCCGATTCCCAACATCATAATTCCGCTCAGCGGGCGAAAATTTACGGGAAAAGAAGGCACAAGGCCTCATCACGGCGCAGTCAGAACTTTTCTGCGACAACACTGCCCCAGCTCCGATCTCAGAAGCGTCGACCTCAACCTGAAAAGGAAGAGTCACATCAGGCTGACGCAACACAGGGGCAGAAGAAAAACAGCGCTTAAGCTCCTGAAAGGCCTCCACAGCATCAGGGGACCAATTAGCAACATCAGCACCCTGTCTAGTCAAATCGGTCAATGGCTTAACGACATCCGAAAAACCAGAAATAAATCGACGATAAAAGTTGGCAAAGCCCAAAAATTTCTGAAGACTTTTAAGAGAAGAGGGCTGCGTCCAATCACAAATAGCTTGAACCTTGACAGGATCCATCTCAATGGAAGAGGGAGAAAAAATATATCCCAAAAAGGAAATTCTCTGAACCCCAAAAACGCACTTAGAACCCTTGACACACAGAGAATTAGACCGCAAAACCTGAAAAACCCTCTTAACTTGCCGGACATGAGAGTCCCAGTCATCCGAAAAAATCAGAATATCATCCAGATACACTATCATAAATTTATCCAAAAAATCGCGGAAAATATCATGCATAAAGGACTGGAAGACTGAAGGGGCATTAGAAAGACCAAAAGGCATCACCAAATACTCAAAGTGGCCCTCGGGCGTATTAAATGCGGTTTTCCACTCATCCCCCTGCCTGATCCGCACCAAATTATACGCCCCACGGAGATCAATCTTAGAGAACCACTTGGCCCCCTTTATGCGAGCAAACAAATCAGTCAGCAACGGCAATGGGTATTGATATTTAACCGTGATTTTATTCAAAAGCCGATAATCAATACATGGTCTCAAAGAGCCGTCTTTTTTTGACACAAAGAAAAAACCGGCTCCTAAGGGAGATGACGATGGACGAATATGTCCCTTTTCCAAGGACTCCTTTATATATTCTCGCATAGCAGTATGTTCAGGCACAGACAGATTAAATAAACGACCCTTTGGGTATTTACTACCCGGAATTAAATCTATAGCACAATCGCACTCACGGTGCGGAGGTAGTGAACCCAGCTTGGGTTCTTCAAAGACGTCACGATAATCAGACAGGAACTCAGGGATTTCAGAGGGAATAGATGATGAAATGGACACCAAAGGTACGTCCCCATGAGTCCCCTTACATCCCCAGCTCAACACAGACATAGCTCTCCAGTCAAGGACTGGGTTGTGAGACTGCAGCCATGGCAATCCCAGCACCAAATCATCATGTAGATTATACAGCACCAGAAAACGAATAGTCTCCTGGTGATCCGGATTAATACACATAGTCACTTGTGTCCAGTATTGTGGTTTATTATTAGCCAATGGGGTGGAGTCAATCCCCTTCAGAGGAATAAGAGTTTCCAAAGGCTCTAAATCATACCCACAACGATTGGCAAAGGACCAATCCATAAGACTCAAAGCGGCGCCAGAGTCGATATAGGCGTCAGTAGTAATAGATGACAAAGAGCAAATCAGGGTCACAGACAAAATAAATTTAGACTGCAAAGTGCCAATGGAAACGGATTTATCAAGCTTTTTAGTACGCTTAGAGCATGCTGATATAACATGAGTAGAATCCCCACAATAGAAACACAACCCATTTTTCCGTCTAAAATTCTGCCGCTCGCTTCTGGACAGAATTCTATCACACTGCATGCTTTCTGGCGTCTTCTCAGTGGACACCGCCAGATGGTGCACTGGTTTGCGCTCCCGCAGACGCCTATCGATCTGAATGGCCATTGTCATGGACTCATTCAGACCCGCAGGCACAGGGAACCCCACCATAACATCCTTAATGGCATCAGAGAGACCCTCTCTGAAAGTAGCCGCCAAGGCACACTCATTCCACTGAGTAAGCACAGACCATTTACGGAATCTTTGGCAGTAAATTTCAGCTTCATCTTGCCCCTGCGATAGGGACATCAAAGTTTTTTCTGCCTGAAGTTCCAAATGAGGTTCCTCATACAGCAAGCCCAAGGCCAAAAAAAACGCATCCACATTGCGCAACGCAGGATCCCCTGGTGCCAATGCAAAAGCCCAGTCTTGAGGGTCGCCGCGGAGCAAGGAAATCACAATCCCAACCTGCTGTGCAGGGTCTCCAGCAGAACGAGATTTCAGGGACAAAAATAGCTTACAATTATTTCTAAAATTCTGAAAGCTAGATCTATTCCCTGAGAAGAATTCCGGCAAAGGAATTCTCGGCTCAGATACCGGAGCATGAATAATAAAATCTTGCAAATTTTGTACTTTCGTGGTGAGATTATTCAAACCTGCAGTTACACTCTGAAGATCCATTATTAACAGGTGAACACAAAGCCATTCAAAGATTATAAGGAGAGAGAAAAAAAAGAAAGACTGCAGCATAGACAGACTGGCAAGTGATCCAATTAAGAGCACAGAGAAAAAAAAAAAAAAAAAAACTCTCAGCAGACTTCTTATTTCTCTCCTTTCTCAGTCAAGGATTTTAACCCTTTAGTGGGCCGGTCAAACTGTCATGATCTCCATGGCCAGAGAACTAGCATAAGCCTCTATAGGAACAAGCTCTTGGAAGATGTAACTATACTGACCATGAACTAAACCTACCGCATCATCTAGAAGTAGCCAGGTAGCATGTCCTACTTTTTATCCCTATATGCCCAGCGCCGGCCGGAGAACTAAATAATGCTAGCAGAGGGAAATATAAGACCTGACTCACCTCTAGAGAAATGCCCAAAAAAAGGAGACAGAGGCCCCCCACATATATTGGCGGTGATTTTAGAAGAAATAACAAACGCAGCAGGAAAATAGTTTTAGCAAATTTGAGGTCCGCTTTCTAGATAGCAGAAGACAGAAAGCATACTTTCATGGTCAGTAGAAAACCCTAACAAAACACATCCAGAAATTACTTTAGGACTCTGGCATTAACTCATAATACCAGAGTGGCAATTCCTGATCAACAAGAGCTTTCCAGACACAGTAACGAAACTGCAGCTGTGAACTGGAACCAAAATACAAAAACAAAACATGGACGAATGTCCAACTTATCTAGTAGATGTCTGGGAGCAGGAACAAGCACAGAGAGGCTTCTGATAACATTGTTGACCGGCAAGCATCTAACAGAGAAGCCAGGTTATATAGCGACACCCAGATCTAATCAGAACAGGTGAACAGGGAAGATGATGTCACAAGTTCAATTCCACCAGTAGCCACCGGGGGAGCCCAGAATCCAAATTCACAACACTTCTCCACAACACCTGAACTTTTTACTGTGAAATATATAAAAATGTAATGCACATGATTGAACTTGACCTTCAGATGATAATTATGCAATTGATTTTGTTTAAGACAGTCACAAAGGGCAGAGTTTAATCACATTCCAGGAGTGTGCAAGTACTTCCAATTACTAATATCTGGACAATTTTGGACAAAAGAAAGAATAAATTAAAACATGCATATATAATACATCAAACAAGATGATTCAAATATGATATCGACAATGGTAATATAAATAGTTCACTAGAACAAAATGGTTTCAAATACAACATTTATAAAATAATTTATATCATATGGATCCCCCTAAATGTCAAAGTAAAGTTTGCTACATCTGTAGATAATATATTACCAAATAATGTAAATTAGTGGCACTTCATACAATACAGTGAGGGGAAATAAGTATTTGATCCCTTGCTGATTTTGTAAGTTTGCCCACTGACAAAGACATGAACAGTCTATAATTTTAAGGGTAGTTCTTTTAACATTGGGAGATAGAATATCAAAAATAAAATCGAGAAATTCACATTGTATAAATTATATACCCAACCATTAAAAGTTATAGCTTAATCTTAATGATTTAGAGATGACCTGCAAAGAGGAGTGGAACAAAATTCATCCTGAAATGTGCGCAAACCTCATTATCAGCCACAAAAAATGTCTAACTGCTGTGCTTACCAACAAGGGTTTTGCCACCAAAGTATTAAGTCTTGTTTGCCAGACGGATTGAATACTTATTTCTCACTGCAAAATGCAAATAAATTTATATAATTTATACCATGTGATTTTCTCGATTTTATTTTTGATATTCTATCTCTCAATGTTAAAATTAACCTAACCTTAAAATTATAGACTGTTCATGTCTTTGTCAGTGGGCAAACTTACAAAACCAGCAAGGGATCAAATACTTATTTCCTCCACTGCACATCAAACTCATACTCTGGTTAAATATGGTCATCTAGCGTAAAGAAGAGAAGCATCATTATTATAACAAAAAATCTTTGTTAGACAACCAGTCTAAAAAATCACAGAGTGCGTGGTTTGAGGGACACCACTGTATCCTAAGCAGTAAGTGAATCACTACTAGATGAATGAATAAATGAATGAAGCAATAATCAAAGGAAAGGGTACTTAATTAAGGAAAGTCGAGTGACTCACCATAAGACTGTCACAATAATCACATCCAATCAGATCAAGAGTAATAATATCTCTAAGAATATAACAATGATTAGAGTGACATAAGTAACAAAAGAAAATGAATCAACCTCAAAATAAAGTAGTAAATACTGACACTAACATCCTGCCTAAGGTGTTATGAAAAAATAGCACATGATGTGGAACAAATATAGTCAAGGAATTGTGATATACAGCTCTGGCAAAAAATTATGAAACTACCACATCAAAACCCTGTCATGGGCAGCCCAATCTCCTGACATGAACCCCATTGAAAACCTCGGGAATGTAATCAAGAGGATGATGGATAGTCACAAGCCATCAAACAAAGAAGAACTGATTATCTTTGTGCACCAGAAACAGTGTGAAAGACTGGTGGAAAGCATGCCAGGGTGCATGAAAGCTGTGCCTAAAAAGCATGGTTATTCCACAAAATATTGATTTCTGAACTCTTCCTGAGTTACATTAGTATTGTTGTTTCTAAATGATTATGAACTTGTTTTATTTGCATTATTTGAGGTCTGAAAGCATCTGAAAGCACTGTTTTTTTAAAAAAAATTGACCATTTCTCCTTTTCAGAAAAAAAATACTAAATTTATTGCCTGAAAATTAGGAGACATGTTATCAGAAGTTTATAGAATAAATGAACAACTTACATTTTACTCACAACCATACCTATAAAGAGAAAAATCAGACAAACCTGAACATTTTGCAGTGGTCTCTTAATTTATGCCAGAGCTGTATATAAAATGACTTTGTGGTTTACAGGTACTATTGAGTGCAAAATAAACTCTTTGCAAACAATTATAAATATTACCAAAGCAAAATCCCATACAGACAGACTATACTATTGCAAAAAGCATGTGGTATCATTATTCTCATAGGTAAAGACCACAGGTAAAGACATAAAGAAAATTTTAATTGTTATACCTGTAAAACAATATCAGAAAAGGTAAGTAAAAATAGATACAACGTCCCTCCACCTCGACGCGTGTTTTGCCTCTAACTTCTTCTGTGGGCATGTCAGGGTGAGAGGTGGCTGCTTATTTAAATGATGTGTCTACCAACTAAGGCTTACAAAGGACTCAAAAGTGCCTATGACACTAGTGGGGCATGTCACATCCACCACTCCCTATGTGTAAATAGAACTTATTTGGAAGTGCTTCTTTAGAGGACGGACGGACTCACGGAAGGATTCACTCACTCACAGAGTACAGCACTCCCACAGAAGAGGTTGCAGAGTAGACACAGAGGCTTTTGGCACAGTACTACCACAAATATGGGTTGCAGAGTACACTCAGCTGCTTTTGACACAGTACTCCAACAAGCAAAATTGCAGAGTACACACAGCACCTTTTTTGCAGTGTGTGCATTACCTAAACTAATAAGAGCAGAATGGAAGTGGCACTTGTTATCCAGGACAGGTCACATGGTGTGCCAGCCAATCACAGCCATGCCTATACTTTGCATGACTGTGATGCCTTTTGAAGTGCCCACAGTTCAAAAGCTTGTTGATTGGCTGTGCTGCAGCCTTTCAACAAGCTTTATTAGTCTGTCGAACCCATACGTATATTAAAAACTCTGTGTTCGGGGTTGTTTACCAGACACTAGATGTCCTGTACGGACCCTGAATGTTAACATTCGGGTTCACTCATTACTATTGCTATGCACTCTTGATTTGATGAAATCTGCATTTCAGCCTCTCAGAAATTCATGCTGTCTAAACCATGAGCAATGTGGAAAGAATCCTTTTGCAAGTATCAAAACCAAACAAATGCATTAAAAACTGTTGGAAGCTTTTATGAACCAGTAAGTACAGTGCCTGACTTTAACAGACTCACCTCTTTATTTTGTGCTTTTTCTAAGCAGAGCGTACAATATTAATTTACGCATCAGAATATTTGTTATTACTTAAATAATGCTCAGCAATAATGCTCAGCATAAATGCTGTACTGTCATGTACTTTTGTCAGCCGATAATACATTCTGAGATCATTTTGAATCATGTAGTACTCTGGTCCAAAAATTAGGCTATGTACACACGTTGCAGATGGGCCGCTGCGGATTCGCAGCAGTTTTCCATGAGTTTACAGTACCATTTAAACCTAAGGAAAAAAAATCTGCAGTGCACATGCTGCAGAAAAAAACATGCGGAAACGCTGCGTTGTTTATTCCGCAGCATGTCAATTCTTTGTGCGGATTCCGCAGAGGTTTACACCTGCTCCTCAATAGGAATCCACAGGTGTAAAACCACAGGTGGAATCCACACAAAAACCGCAGAAAAAACATGGTTAATCCGCGGTAATTCTGCAGTAAATACGCAGTGCGGATTTCCTGCAGATTTACCAAAATCAGTGCGGAAAAATCCGCACACCTTTTCACAACGTGTGCACATACCCATAGACTCTTATCGCCTATATTAAAAAACTAACTTCACTGACACATCTTCCACTACAGCCAACCCAGCAGATAGAGAGCCAACCAGGAGACTTTACATTTCCAAATATTAGTGGCAGACACCACCAATGTGGCATAAATTTCACGAGAGTATAAATAGTGTAATAGGGACCGACACATCTTCCACTACAGCCAATCCAGCAGATGGACACCCAACAAGGTGTTTTCAAATTTCAAAAAATGAGGGCCTGACACCACCGTAGAGGCATCAATTTCACTAAAGTATAAATAGTATAATAGGGACCGACACGTCTTCCACTACAGTCAACCCAGCAGATGGATACCAACCATGACTGGTACATTTCCAAAAATTCTGTGTTAACATTTGCAGCAGAAAAAGCAGACACAGAGGCCACACTAAAGATATAAAAGAGTGCAATTACACGAGATCAATGCAGCACACTAACAACTACACCACCAGCATCCATGAAAATACATTCTAAGAGAATGCTGGCTGCCGGAGATGATAAAACCTCCAAAGCATGAGAGGAGAGCTCAGGCTCCTGATCCATTTTTGAAGATCAAAATGTAAAAGGGTCCAAACCCTCCCTTGCCTTCTTCTGGGCAAAATCCAAAATGTACGTAGGGGCAGGCACCATCACCTACCAGAGGTTACCTTTCTACTATCTCTATGTAGCAGAGGCAATTGGACAACTGCAGCTTACAGTCTCTCATGGAGACTATTGAATCAAGTAAAATGTAAAAAAAAATGTTTTTAAAAATATTTAAAAAATGTAAAAAAATAAAAGCTCAAATCACACCCCTTTCGCCCCATTCAAAGTAAAACAATAAAAAATATACACATATATGGTATGCCCTCATTTAGAATCACCCAATCTATCAATATATAAAAAGAAATAATCAAATTCGTAAACAGCGTAGCGAGAAAAAAATCGAAAAATCAGAATGACATCAAATGTAATAAGGGACGATCAGAAGATCATATCTACACCAATAGAAACATCAGATCGGCACACAAAAAATAAGCCATCACCTAGTTCCAGATCCCAAAAAATGGAGACGCTACGGGTCTTGGAAAATGGCAACTTTGTAATTTTTTTTTACCACTTAGATAAAAAAGAACCTAGACATATTTAATGTCTATGAACTCGTAATGACCTGGAGAATCATAATGATAGGTCAGTTTTAGCATTTAGTGAACCTAGTAAAAATGCCAAACAAAAAACAAGTGTGGGATTGCACTTTTTTTTGCAATTTCACCGCACTTGGAATTTATTTCATGTTTTCTATTACAGAACATGGTAAAACCAATGGTGTTTTTCAAAAGTACAACTCGTCCTGCAAAAAATCAAGCTCTCAAATGGACCTTTTTGATGAAAAAATAAAAAAGTTATGGCTCTGGGAAGAAGGGGAGCAAACAATGAAAATGAAAAACCAAAAATACCCCTTGTTATTAAGGGGTTAAAGAAAAAAAGGAAAAAGCAATACTTTTAAATGTACATTGGGTATGAGTTTTTATAAAATTAAATTCACCTTTTTTGTTTTTATGACTCATCTGATAAGGTGGATTCACTTAGCCCCAGGTCAGGGTGAGAACACAGAGCAAAGGTGACTGCACAGTTTGAAGGAATTTCCAGATGGTACATGGAACAGCATGGACTAGGACAAAAGGGTAAGCTGGACTGCAGGCAAGCAAGCAGAACAGGACACACCAAGAAACAGTGTCATGATTCTGGATTCTAGCTCTTTAATCTGTGTTCTGTGATCGGCATCACTTTACATTGAGCCACAACTGATACATCTTTTCTTTGGGTGTTTTAGTTCTGTTATCTTTGTTTCTGTGGGTTTTCGATAACAGGTGTTTATCATTTACTCTGTCCTATCACCTTTCAGATATAGCATTAAATTCCTACCCCTACTGGTGTTTTCTGTTGGTTATAATATGCAAATTGCCTCTTCAGAGAAAAAGAGGACTTAAACTCTATAGCACCACCTGTTGGAAGTAGCGATCCTGCAAGTTATAGACTTTGTTGGATTCATTCACTGTGCTGTAGTTTGTGTCGATTTCAGTTGCTTTGCATGTGATTTCTTTTCTCCGTAGAGTACTGCTACTTTAGCAATCCTAGCAGCAGCTAAGGTCAGTCAGAGTAAGCCGCCATAGAGTGGGGGCACCATTGAATTACCTTAGGGTGCCAACCTCCGCAGTCAGGCAGGAACAAACCAAGGTCAGAGAAGGGCTTTTCCTAATTTGAACAGGGACCTGTCAGGTTCAGGTATTTGTTTTCCTGGTTTATACGTTACCTGTGTGAATGTGTTTTGGCAGTCATAACAATATCACCAGTACATTCCATTTGTTGTGTGCCAAGAAGTCATCATGAACACCCTGACTGCGCAATTGAGCTCTTTGTCTTTGGAAGTGGCAGACATAAAGCAGCAACAACTACTTGCATTTTCCACCACTCTGCAGGTTCAACTCCATCCTCATCAGTCATCTGAGCCTAAGGTAAAATTACTGGACTGTTTAGACAGGGACAGAAGTAAATTTTCCATCTTTTTTCCTTCTTGTAAATTGTATTTTTGTCTCCATCCTACCTCATCTGGGGGAGAGAGTCAACAAGTCGGTATTATTTTGCCGTAGCTTTGTGGAGACTCTCAGGCTTGGGTATGTTCTTTGTCTCAGGAATCTCCAGTTTTTTCCTCTGCTCTAGAGCTCATTTACGATGACCCAGATAAAATTACAGTTGCTGATTCAATGATTCGTAGGTTGGTTCAGGGAAATCATAAAGTGGGGGACTACTGCTCTCAGTTCAGATACTGGACAGTGAAGACCTCCTGTAATGACCCAGTCCTTCATAGTTAATTCTGCCAGAGTCTCTCTAGTAATATACATGATACAATGGTTTAAAGTCCTTCTTCGCTGCCTGAACCGACGTCTTATGGATAAGGACACATTTGAGACTGTTTCTGTGTTTACTGTCTCTCATCCTACTGAGGCAGATGAACCTATTCAAAGTGGGGCCTTCAGTCCAAGAAGGGAGTTGTACGTGAAACACCTACTCATATATACCGTGGTCCAACGGGTCATAAAATGATTCAGTGTTTCAAATGCAATAATGAATTTCTTTAAGGTAAAGCAGATATATTTATATATATAAACATTAAGATGTAAGGACACTGATCCTAACAGTTTGAAGTTATCTCTCAAGTATAGTAGTGGTTGCTTTTTAAATGTATCTTTGGTTACCAAATCTAGAGTTATTATTACCTCTGCATATGTTGACTTAGGTTCCGCCTTAGATCTCATTGACAGTGATTTAGCTATCGAGTGTGAGTACACAGTGTCACCTCTCAGTCATCCTATTCAAGTGTCAGCAGTTGATAATTCTCCCCTTACCAAAAATCATGTTACTTCTAAAATTGACAATGTGGGCATGCGGGTGGGAGTGTTGCACACAGAATCAGTCTTTCATTGTCTTTCCTTCATTACAAGCTAAATTTGTGTTGGGTATGCCCTGGTTGGTGAAACAAAATCCATCTATCAATTGGGATAGTCGCAAGTAGGGTTGAGCGACTTTTATTTTTATAGGATCGGGTCGGGTTTCACGAAACCCGACTTTCTCAAAAGTCGGGTCGAGTGAAATCGGCCGATCCTATAAAAAAGTCGGGGTCGGGGTCGGCCGAAACACGAAACCCAATGCAGTGCAATGGGATACTATGGTTCCCAGGGTCTGAAGGAGAGGAAACTCTCCTTCAGGCCCTGGGATCCATATTTAAGTGTAAAATAAAGAATTAAAATAAAAAATATTGATATACTCACCCTCTGACGCGCCCTGGTAGTAATTGGCATCTTCCGTTCCTAAGAATGGCGCTTGAAAGACCTTTTGATGACGTCACGGCTTGTGATTGGTCGCGGCGGCCCACGTGACCGCTGAGCGACCAATCACAACAAGCCGTGACGTAATTCTCAGGTCCTAAATTCCTCATTCTAGGAATTTAGGCCATGAGAATTACGTCACGGCTTGTGATTGGTCGCTGAGCGGTCACGTGGGCCGCCGTGACCAATCAGAAGCCGTGACGTCAACGAAAGGTCCTTCACGCGCTCATTCTTAAGAAGGAAGGCTGCCGGAAAGAAGCCGAGGGTGAGTATATTCCTATTAGGTATATACTCACCCTCGGACGCACCCTGCTTCTTTCCGGCAGCCTTCCTTCTTAAGAATCAGCGCGTGAAGGACCTTTCGATGACGTCACGGCTTGTGATTGGTCGCGGCGCCCCACGTGACCGCTCAGCGACCAATCACAAGCCGTGACGTAATTCTAATGGCCTAAATTCCTAGAATGAGGAATTTAGGACCTGAGAATTACGTCACGGCTTGTTGTGATTGGTCGCTCAGCGGTCACGTGGGCCGCCGCGACCAATCACAAGCCGTGACGTCATCGAAAGGTCTTTCAAGCGCCATTCTTAGGAACGGAAGATGCCGGTTACCAGCGGCGATGTCCAGGCTGCGTCGGAGAGGTGAGTATATCAATATTTTTTATTTTAATTCTTTATTTTACACTTAAAAGTGGATTCCGATACCGAGTTCCGATATCGCAAACATATCGGAACTCGGTATCGGAATTCCGATACCAGATTCAGAAGATCGCCGACCTCATGGCCGACCCCACACAGGGGTCGGGTCGGGTTTCATGAAACCCGACTTTGCCAAAAGTCGGCGACTTCTGAAAATGGCCGACCCGTTTCGCTCAACCCTAGTCGCAAGGTTAAGTCTTGGGGGAATTTTTGTTTTCCAATTGTTTGTCTAAATCTCTGGCATCCATGATATCTTTTCTTCCAGATTTTATTCAGGATTTTGAGGATGATTTTTCTGTGACTGAATGGGCAATTCTTCCCATGCATAGGTCATATGATTGTGTTATTGAATTTATCCCAAGGGCTAAATTGCCTGAATCTCATCTGTTTAATCTCTCTCTCCTCGAAAGACATTCTTTGAAAGTGTGCATTCAAAAGAGTCTCTCCAAGGGTCACACAGGGCCTTCCGCCTCACCAGTCACCATGGGATATTTCTTTGTTAAAGGGAATCTGTCAGCAGGATTGTGCTAAGTAACCTACAGACAGTGTCAGGTTGACACTGTTTGACTGATTAAAATAATACCTTGGTTGATGAAATCCATCTTATGGTTGTTGTTTAATCTTTATTTTCAGTTTTGAGTTAATAATATGCTCGTGCTCTGAGGCAGGCCTGTGGGGGGGTCTTCCCTTTAGGAATAAAGATTGTGGATTGCATCCTTGTTTGGATTTAGGAGGGATTAATAATATTACTATACATAACTCATGCTCTCTATTTTTTATTCCTGATCTGTTTAATCAACTAGTGGGGGACAAGTGGTTTTCTAATCTGGATCTAAGAGGGGGATGTAACCAAATACGTGTTTTTTAAGGCGATGCGTGAAAGACTGCTTTCAATACTCCCAAGGATCACTTTGAGAATTTGGTCATGCCATTCGATTTGACCAATTCTCCTGCTGTGCTTCAGAACTTCAAAAATGATATTATTTCTTCTTTGGTTGCTAGATTTGTGGTGATTTACATAGATGATATTTTGATCTTCTGAGGTTCTCATGAGGAGCATCAGGAGCATCAGGAGCATGATCAACAGGTGCTTCAGGTTCTTCATGACAATGATTTGTTTGCCAAACTAGAGAAGTGTCAGTTTGAGGTGCAGGAGAATCAGTTTTTGGGTCATTTGGTTTTTGCTGAAGGTTTTCAAAAGGTTCCCATTAAAGTACAGGCCATTCTTGATTGGGTGCAGCCTGCTAACCTTACAGCTTTACAGAGGTTCTTAGGTTTTGCTAATTATTATGGTAAGTTAATTAAAATATCTCATGCATAATCAAACCTCTTACTAATATGACTAAGAAAGGTGCTGACTTTATCTCTGGGTCTTCTGAGGCAGCTGATGCTTTTGCTGCTCTCAAATTAGCCTCTTCAAAAGCTGTGGTTTTCAGTCAACCTAATGTTGATTTGCCTTTTGTGGTTAAGCTACATGGCTCTTCTGTAGGGATGGGTGCTTTTCTTTCACAGAAGGACTTTCTTTCATCCTTGTGCTTTATATGGCAGAAATTCATACAAGCAGAGTCTAACTATGTTAAAGGCGATTGGAAACTCTTAACAGTTAAGAGAGCTTTCGAGGAATTGAGACATTAGTTGGAAGGGGTTAAGCATTGAGTAACAGTGTTTACCAATCACAAAAATGTTCTGTGTGTTGACACTGATAAGTGCCTGAAAACTAGATAGGCCTGGTGTGTTCTCTTTTTTGCTCGGTTTGTTTTTTGTGTGACAGATCTCTCTGGTACTAAGAGTGTTAAGGTGGGTGTCTTATTACGTAGTTTCGTTCCAAAGTTCATTGGCAAAAACTGCGTCAAAATTGTGAGTGAAGGGGTGTTGGATATGAATCTCAGACAGAGCTTAGAAGAGGCTCAGGATGGGGCGCAGGACGACTTGCCACCTGGCGAGTTTTTTCTGCCGTCCTTGCTTCCTACTGATCTTAATGAAGTACATGACTCTGTGTTGACTGGATATTCTGGTTCCTCTGCCACGTAGAAAGCTGTTTCAAGGTCATTTTGATGGTGCAGTGCTAACAAAAAAACAGTCCCTTTATTACATTTAAACACATAAAAAAAATCTTTAGAAAAAGTATTTCTAAAGTCCATTTATAATATGTAAATGATGCATTTCATTAGTCGTTGGGTCGTTATGTCCCCAGACTAACAAATAAAGTTGCACTCTGTAGTGCTATAGCATGGAAATATGAAAAATGTCATGATTACATGCTATAGCACAACAGAGTGCAACTATATTTGCTAGTTATGTTTAGAGATGGCTACTACTTGTGTACATCTGTGCACACCTTTTTTCTATTTGGAAGTGGCAGTCAGTCCTTCAATTACACAGGTGCCCAAAATTGTGCACAGTATTCCATTTGTTTTGTAACTAGTGTTTTTAAAGTAAAACATGTTCAGGTCAAAATCAAGGAAAAAAGGAGCTGAATTCTTTAGTAATGCCCTATATATGGTTTTCTTGTTAACTAAGAGTTATAGACCAGTAATGGGTGAACATTTATATTGTCAAATGTCATTTGGATATTTATAACATAATTTGTGGGCCAAACCTATTGATTAACCTAAAAATTAGCCTGCTATATTTTGTCAAAAATGTAATACCTCACTCTTAGTGTGTTGGCTGGAACTGCTTCTCTTTGGTAAGGCATGTAACGTTAGGTGGTAGTGATGATGGTGCAACTCACAACTGATTTCCCAGGATTGCTTTAGTCAGTTTGTAGTGCAGTTGATTATTTGCAATTTTAAATTTCTAAAACATTGTTCACAGCAGTAAGTTGTTCTCAATGCAGTTGAATGTTTCAATGCGTGTCTCCTCAAAATGGGAAATTCATCCCTGCTGTAGTAATGATTATGGAACCCAAGCAGCGGGAGGTAAAATAGGCTACACTGAGACCGTAGCTGTGCACATCACAAAGGATACACTGAAACTTTGCTGTATACATCACATAGAATATACTGAGACTTCTGCATATACATCACATGGGAAACACTGCAACCACTTTAAACAGTATATCACACAGGAGACACTGTGCCTAATGTATATATTTTACATAGGATGCACTGAGACTATTGCATATATCACAGACAGGAGTGGACAGGAGAGCATAGCGCACTAACCCCACCTACAAAAAACATCCTCCTGTACTAAATCCAGTGTTGCATGCACTACAGTGGAGTTCAGTAGTAAATGTTGCATGTGCGTGCATGACCTCAACAGAGAAATTAAAATGCTAGCAGATGGAAAAATCAGACCAAAGGACCAATCACCGTGCCACACAGAGGAATCTGCCTGAGGACAGGACTAAATGACATTGCGGACCTTAAACGGCTCATAGGCCAGAGGTTATCCGCCCCTGTTTAAAACAGTGACAAACTAACCAGTAGTATCAACTAGCTAGTAACAAACAAAGAATTGTACTGTTCATGTCCTTCATTGAGCAAACTGAGTGAACATCCACAGTGCAGGAAGAAAAAGAGAACTTTTGTGTTAATAAGCTCTCCAATAGTTAATTGATGAAAGGTTTCACTGTATCTACCAAGTGTAAATGTTTTTATGCATACTGAAATACTTTATTGCAAGATCAAATGTAAAATGCTACTGAACCAGGGATGTATGCATCACCCTCATCAATTTTACTAGTTTTCCTTGAATTCTTTACTTTTCATAGTTGCTCCCAGAAGATAACAATGCTGAATAATTGCCAGTTGTTTCTATACAACCTCATAATTTCAATTGTACCACTTAGCAAGATACATCTCTATGTGTTTTGTGAGGAGCTGCTCCAGAATTTGTAATAATAACTTTTGACTCAATGGGACTTTTTTTTCTCTTCGTGCACACCACACTGAATGAAATGTTAGTGAGAATATTTACTGCATGATAAATTACTATAAGAAAGTCTTGTAATTAAATGGAATTGTATATTCATTTTTTGACAGATAGTAAATATTTATGTTACTCTGTACACCGCAAATAAAAATAACTATAAGAATTGGAATTGCGTTTATGCTGGGTCTGAGAAAATAAAATATAAAACAACTTGAGCTTACGTGGGAATATTGCATATACACAGTGATGACATTTTGCAGCACAAGTTCTCAGACATCATTTATACCGCCATGATCTTTCTTTAAATCCTGCTAAATGTTTAGAATCACTTTGCAAGCAGTTATCAGCAATAATATATGCAGCACCTTTTTTCCTCTTTTTTATATGCCGTTAACTCTACAGATCAAATAACATAATATTTTTATAGGTTCGCTTGTTCCATTTAAGTGATGTTTCTTTATTGTTCTATAATTTTGTATATTAAAACAATCAATATGGGGATGAAAGTGATATATTTTTTTCCTTATTTTCTATTTTTCAAATGTTTAAATTTTTTTAAATCTGTTTTATTTGTTATTTTACTTCCACCAGAGAACTTGAACCTGGTTGTGTCAGTTCACTTATTTAATGATAGTTCTGTATGACAGTGTATTACATCTAACAGCATAATGTTTATATGTATCCCTGGAGACTTAACAATTGTTACCAGAAATACATTTTTCAAAACTTCACACCTATTCCTTTAAAATTTTGATCAGAATACTGTATATATGCCCACTGTAACCTCATATCAAACCTCTTACTTGGTCCGTAACCTTATAGATGTAGCATTGCATGGTGACCACCACTGCATCCACACTGAGCCACCATAGAGAGCAACTCAGGTGCCCAACCGCCCAACATGTCTCGATACTGTAATTGGATTTCCCAGGGCAATGGGCTCCTTCTCTATCCCTAAGGCTCGAGTGCACCCTAGCTAGCCCTGCTCAACAGAATACCTCTGATGGTGAAGATGTCGGGGTCACATGCCTTACTGAAATGCACTAAAATGAAGTGCAAAACTGAAATGCACGAAAAGCGCTAAATGCACACTGAACTATTCTCTCCCCCACCCAGGGAGGTATGGGACCAATATGAAATCAGATAGCACAAACCAGACAACAGGGTAAACAGACTAGGATGAAAGGAAACTACAATCATACAAATATGCACAAAGGACAACAAAGTGGAAATCAAGGGAACATGAGGAGGGACCTACCAAATAGTAAAGGATAATGAAATACACATAATACCAAATACACACAGATAGTTGTAAACTATCATCAGCAAGGAACAGAGGCATCAGTGAGGTTTAAACAGAAGCACCTGCAGAGTGATAGGATAGCCAATAAGCAAATGTAAAATACCTGCTGTAAGAAAGGAGTGGACAAAAGGCAAACAGTTATTAGCACCCGGACAATGACAGGATCTCCAGTGACTGAGCCAGCAGCGCGCTGATACAGTTACATTCTGCAGCAGAGCAGGGAGAATCGATCTCCCTGCTCTGCCGCTATGGGGCCCCTGAGCAGGCGGGGGGGGGCCCGATGCCAGCAGTGGGCCCACCGTCATCGGAAGATCAGCTGTACTGGCATGTAGCCAATACACTGCTGCGCTCCTTCTCCTATCATTCCCCTGTCAGTGTTGGCATCTGACGTCGCCGACACTGACAGCGGGCGCGATGACGTCACTGCCCAGCGCCCGCTGTCAGGAGATCAGCGGGAGCAGTGTAGGAACCATGAAGAAGAGAGGTGAGTAGTTATTTTTTTTTTTTAATGGGTGCTGCTGCCTTATTACAGGGTCTGCCTATGGGGGCTGCATTATTATAGGATCTGACAATGGGGGTGCTGCCTTATTACAGGGTCTGACTATAGGGGTGCTGCCTCATTACAGGGTCTGACTATGGGGGGGTGCTGCCTTATTACAGGGTCTGAATATAGGGGTGCTGCCTTATTACAGGGTCTGACTATAGGGGTGCTGCCTCATTACAGGGTCTGACTATGGGGGTGCTGCCTTATTACAGGATCTGAATATAGGGGTGCTGCCTTATTACAGGGTCTGACTATAGGGGTGCTGCCTCATTACAGGGTCTGACTATAGAGGTGCTGCCTTATTACAGGGTTTGACTATAGGGGTGCTGCCTTATTGCAGGGTCTGACGATAGGGGTGCTGCCTCATTACAGGGTCTGACTATAGGGGTGCTGCCTTATTACAGGGTCTGACTATAGGGGTGCTGCCTCATTACAGGGTCTGACTATGGGGGTGCTGCCTTATTACAGGGTCTGACTAAGGGGGTGCTGCCTTATTACAGGGTCTCACTATAGGGGTGCGGCCTCTTTACAGGGTCTTCCTATGGGGGGCTGCCTTATTATAGTGTCTGACTATGGGGGTGCTGCCTTATTACAGAGTCTGACTAAGGGGGCTGCCTTTTTACAGGGTCTGACTATGGGGGGCTGCCTCATTACAGGGTCTGACTATGGGGGTGCTGCCTTATTACAGGATCTGAATATAGGGGTGCTGCCTTATTACAGGGTCTGACTATAGGGGTGCTGCCTCATTACAGGGTCTGACTATAGAGGTGCTGCCTTATTACAGGGTTTGACTATAGGGGTGCTGCCTTATTGCAGGGTCTGACGATAGGGGTGCTGCCTCATTACAGGGTCTGACTATAGGGGTGCTGCCTTATTACAGGGTCTGACTATAGGGGTGCTGCCTCATTACAGGGTCTGACTATGGGGGTGCTGCCTTATTACAGGGTCTGACTAAGGGGGTGCTGCCTTATTACAGGGTCTCACTATAGGGGTGCGGCCTCTTTACAGGGTCTTCCTATGGGGGGCTGCCTTATTATAGTGTCTGACTATGGGGGTGCTGCCTTATTACAGAGTCTGACTAAGGGGGCTGCCTTTTTACAGGGTCTGACTATGGGGGGCTGCCTTATTACAGGGTCTGACTATGGGGGCTGCCTCATTACAGGGTCTGACTATAGGGGTGCTGCCTCATTACAGGGTCTGACTATGGGGGTGCTGCTTTATTACAGGGTCTGACTATGGGGGCTGCCTTATTACAGGGTCTGACTATATGGGTGCTGCCTTATTACAGGGTCTGACTATATGGGTGCTGCCTCATTACAGGGTCTAACTTTGGGGGTGCTGCATTATTACAGGGGCTGCCTATGGGGGCTGCCTTATTACAGGGTCTGACTATATGGGTGCTGCCTCATTACAGGGTCTGACTATATGAGTGCTGCTTCATTACAGGGTCTGACTATGGGGGTGCTGCCTTTTTTCCAGGGTCTGACTATGGGGGCTGCCTTATTACAGGGTCTGGCTATGGAGGTGCTGCCTTATTACAGGGTCTGCCGCCGGTGACTACCTCTTGAAGCTCATCAAGAGAATGGCAAGAGTGTGCAAAGCAGTCAACAAAGCAAAAGGTGGCTACTTTGAAGAACCTAGAATATAAGACATGATTTCAGTTGTTTCACTTTTTTTTGTTAAGTATATAATTCCACATGTGCTAATTCATAGTTTTGATGCCTTCAGTGTGAATGTACAATTTTTATAATCATGAAAATACAGAAAAATCTTTAAATGAGAAGGTGTGTCCAAACTTTTGGTCTGTACTGTATATATATATATATATATATATATATATATATATATATATATATGTGTGTGTGTGTGTGTGTCTATATATATATATATATATTATAGACTGTATATATGTTTTCACGAATATTTGAGCCCATGGATCCATTATATGTCCATTTTGCAAGCTGGCGAGAAAATCTCACCATACGGATGTCATGCGGATGTCACACAGATGCTTACATGCGAGAAAATCGCATCCTCGCACTGCACACGGATGACATACGGATCACTGTTCACGGAACATTTCTGTGATTGTCGTTCTTGTAAAACAGACCGGTTTTTTTATACGTTGTGTGTTACTCCAACCTAAAGAAGATCCCCCAACATTAAACATAATGGTATTTTACTTACTGACCAGAAGGGATCTGATTGTCAGGACCTTGAAAAAGAACAGGGGCAGCAGCCTTTTTTCCCCTCCACAGCAGCACTGCCATCTATCTGCAGTGTAGGGAAGTGCAACACAGCCCTGTGTATGTGAACGGAGCAGCTCCCTGTACAGCAGTGCCACTTTGGAAAATTGACCACATAACTGAGTGTATTTACACCATTTTATAATAACTGGGAATATCACTTCAACAAAAAAAAGTAATATCTGCAGATTATTTTACCTTTTTGTTCCCTATGGTTGGATTTTGTTTCTCAATTTTTGCAAGGTTGTTTCCACCAATCTCCCCCATCGGGAAACAATGTACAGTTTGAGTTATGTCAACACTGCAGTTTTTTACTTGGAACCAGTAAATCTGATGGTTCAGAACCTCGTCCGGTCCCTTTTAGGCTGCATTAATTCATATCTTCAGTTTTAAAACTGAGGTCTTGAACAAGTAAAGTCTTACTTTTATTCTATTTCCATATATATAGCAAATATTTTATACGTACCTGCCTGAAATCGGCTGGGCAAGGAGTTCGGCAAGCTGGAAAGCCCCCAAGGCAAATGTTAGGATTTGTTTCAGCCTTGTGGGATTGTGCTTTGGGGTAGTGTGGTGCCACCTGCAGGTCATTTTTACTTACTGCAGTTTTATGAAAATTAATGTTTAAAATGTATTTTGTGATAACATCATGGATGTGTGGTTTGTTTCGCTATTTTAGTGGTGAAGGGGGCAAGTTTACCTTTCAAATGGTGCATCATTTGTGTGTGTGGGTGCAGTATGAATGGAGATACAAAGTAATCACTGAAAAAGAGTGTTTTGAAATAATATGGATTTCTGGCATTGAACTTACATTAACCACTAGGCACTTTAATAGGCTATGAGATAATGACTGATTAATACCTGACATTAGCACTTTGCAACTTTATTCTCTCTTAGTATTGAGGTCATTCTATGCACTTTGGCATTTTCTTTGCACCATGTACCATTCAACGTATGTAGTAGCGTATTGCTAATATATGAACAACATGATTATGAAACAGGTTGGCTTATGATACATCCAGGTTTTTCTAAGGATTTGACCATTTTTTTTTACTAAATAACCACTAACCAATTTATTTTTCTTAAGACTATCCTGTTCATATTTAATGGGTAATATGCACCTTATCTAATAACCCTTGCATCTACTTCTAATTCATACATTTATTTTTGATTAGATAGCAATACCATGTGTTTGCAGCTTTTTTGTATCTGCATCTTCACATTTCAATGTGTACTGTATTGTATTATTAATGTTTAATAAAATATGATTAAGTGTTTTTTTGAAAATTGGCATATGCTTTTGATGTTTTTGATGGCCTAGATGTTACAGCTACTCCACGTTGATTGTGGAATATTTCGGTAGGAAGAATTTGTACAAATTGACTTGTTGCAGGGGGGCAATTAAATGCCACTGTAGTTTTTCTTTTTAATGTAGTTTTGATAAAATCATTGATTATCAGCAGATTATCATTAGAGGACTAGTAAACCTGCTGCAGGTAGTCAAAAATATTCATGAGATTTGAATAAGTCCCCTCTCGCACATCAGTTATTTGCCGTCAGGCACAATCTGGCGAATTTTGAAAAAAACGGATCCGGCAAAAGTTGCCGCCGGATCTGTTTTTTTTTTCTCATAGACTTGTAATAGCGAAAGATTGTGATGAATGGCTTCACGTTTCATCTGTTTTTCGCCAGATCCGTTGAAAATTTGTTTTCTGGCGCCGGAGAAAATCAACATAGTAACGTTTTTTATGTCAGTCGAAAAAACGGACAGCCATGAATCTGTCACCGTCCGTCGTTTGCTATAATGGAAGCCTATGGCGCCGGATCCATCAAATGATGGAATCCGGCGATGGATTCCGTTTTTTAAACTAAGCATGCATTTTCCATTCTGGGGTCTCTCTCTCTCTTCCCCAGAATCCAGATAGCCAGATCAGCTAGTCGGATATGGCTAAAAAATGGATCCGTCACATCAGTTTTTCACAATTTGTTGCAGATCCGTTTTTTTCAAAATTCGCCAGATTGAGCCTGATGGCAAAAGTCTGATATGTCAAAGTAGCTGACCCCAGCCCCTACCACTGATTAGCAAATTGCTGTATACGCATAAAAAAGCACTAAAAAAACAATAAGACATTGAAAAACAAGTTATACTTTGAACGAATCCGGGATCCTCATAATCAAAGAGAGAAGAATCCAGAAGAGAGAAAATCAGATTCTTTAATGTTAAGTCAGAACAGTAGCAGGGCAAATATTAATGAAAATGCTGAACTATTGCCAAACTTTTCTTGACTTGTCTTCCTTTGACTATAACAAGTATAGTAAAATATGAATAGTTTAGTTTTGGTAGGTACTACCTATTTTACACAAACACTGCTGTTTCAAAAAACTTTCAGTGCAATCTCAAAATGCTAAAGTAGCAAAGAAATGATCATTCCTGCAAGCACATTGTACTCCAATAAAAGTAACTGTAAAGATGAGCAAATTGATTCTTCAGACTATAACATTTCTCAGATCCAGCGGTGATGAATTAATTAGACTTTCAGCCTTGGTTCACACAGAATACATTGAATAAAATATATCACTAGCTGTAAATTAAAAAGAAAATGTAACCAATCGCACAGCAGCCATTGCCAGAGCATGAACAGGTAGCATAGAGTCTCCTTTTAACATTGTAAAGTCTCAATGCCTTGTACATCACTTAAAGCTTTAGTGCTCATTTTCTGTTTTCACACAGAATCCTGAAAAACTGGAGGTTTTTATTATTTTATGAAATATATTATCATACCTGCTGTCATTGTATTTGCTACTTATGTGACACAAATCATAGTAGAAAGTTCAATCTGCTATCAAAATTTGTTTCCAAAACTAACTTTAACCCCTTTCTGACATTAGACGTAATAATTTGTTCATGTGCCCTGGGCATATTTGACCAAGGACGGATTATTGGGCAATCGCCGCCGGGTGTTAGCTGATTATGACAGCTGACAACTGGCACTATGTGCCAGAAGTGGTCATGCACCGCTCATGGCACTTTAACCCACGAAATGCTGCGATCGAACGTGACCACAGCATTCCAGGAGCTGGCAGTGGGGTGACAGCCCCTCCTCCTTTGAATTGGAGATCCCGGGGCGTGATGTGGGGTCCCGATCATTGCCATGGTGACCATTGTCGTAATGATGACATCCGGGTCAACAGACTTGCGCAGTGCATGATCAGCAACTTTCTCTGTCAATGTAACATAGTAACATAGTTATTAAAGTTGAAGGAAGACTTTAAGTCCATCTAGTTCAACTCATAGCCTAACCTAACATGCCCTAACATGTTGATCCAGAGGAAGGCAAAAAAAAAACCCTTGTGGCAAAGAATAAGCTCCACATTGGGGAAAAAAATTCCTTCCCGACTCCACATATGGCAATCAGACTAGTTCCCTGGATCAACGCCTTATCAAGGAATCTAGTGTATATACCCTGTAACATTATACTTTTCAAGAAAGGTATCCAGTCCCCTCTTAAATTTTAGTAATGAATCTCTCATTACAACATCATACGGCAGAGAGTTCCATAGTCTCACTGCTCTTACAGTAAAGAATCCGCGTCTGTTATTATGCTTAAACCTTCTTTCCTCCAGACGTAGAGGATGCCCCCTTGTCCCTGTCTCAGGTCTATGATTAAAAAGATCATCAGAAAGGTCTTTGTACTGTCCACTCATATATTTATACATTAAAATGAGATCAGCCCTTAGCCTTCGTTTTTCCAAACTAAATACCCCCAAGTGTAATAACCTATCTTGGTATTGCAAACCTCCCAGTCCTCTAATAATCTTGGTCGCTCTTCTCTGCACTTCTCTATTTCAGCTGTGTCTTTCTTATACACCGGAGACCAGAACCGTACACAGTATTCTAAGTGTGGTCGAACTAGTGACTTGTATAGAGGTAAAATTATGTTCTCCTCATGATCATCTATGCCTCTTTTAATACATCCCATTATTTTATTTGCCTTTGAAGCAGCTGCCTGACACTGGCCACTAAATGTGAGTTTGTCATCCACCCATACACCCAGGTCTTTTTAATTGACGATTTTGCTCAGTGTTTTACAATTAAGCACATAGTTATACATCTTATTACTTCTGCCCAAGTGCATGACCTTACATTTATCCCCATTAAAGCTCATTTGCCATTTATCAGCCCAAGCTTCTAGTTTACATAAATCCTCCTGTAATATAAAATTGTCCTCCTCTGTATTGATTACCCTGCAGAGTTTAATGGCATCTGCAAATATTGAAATTCTACTCTGTATGCCCCCTACAAGGTCATTAATAAATATGTTAAAAAGAAGAGGGCCCAAAACTGACCCCTGTGGTACTCCACTGCTAACCGCGACCCAGTCCGCGTGTGCTCCATTAATAACCCCCCTTTGTTTGCTATCCCTGAGTCAGCTCTTAACCCACTTACACATATTTTCCTCATCCCCATTATTCTCATTTTATGTATCAACCTTTTGTGTGGCACCGTATCAAAAGCTTTTGAAAAGTCTATATACACTAGGTCCACTGGGTTCCCTTGGTCCAGTCCGGAGCTTACCTCTTCATAGAAATTGATCAGATTAGTCTGACAGGAGCGTTCCCTAGTAAACCCATGCTGATATTGGGTCATGAGGTTATTCCTCTTCAGATACTCTAGCATAGCATCTCTTAGAATACCCTCCAGGATTTTACCCACAGTAGAGGTTAAGCTTATTGGCCTATAATTTCCGAGCTCAGTTTTTGTCCCCTTTTTGAATATTGGCACCACATTTGCTATACGCCAGTCCTGTGGTACAGACCCTGTTTTTATGGAGTCTTTAAATATTAAAAATAATGGTCTATCAATGACTGTACTTAATTCCTGCAGTACTCGGGGGTGTATCCCATCTGGGCCTGGAGATTTGTCAATTTTAGTGATTTTTAGACACCACCGTACTTCCTGCTTGGTTAAAGGGAACCTGTCACCCTGTTTTTTCAATATGAGGTAAAAGTAATGTTCAATAGGGCCTGAGCTGTGCTGGACAATAGTGCCTTTATTATCCCCTGATTCCCCATCTTTGCTGCCAAAATACCTTAGTAAAGTCACCGTTTTTGGCTGTCAATCACGCAGGTCTGGTCAAAAGGGCGTGGTGCAATGGCTGTTTCCCACCTCTTTCTTTTCTTCCCGGCGTTGGCGTAATGCTTTGCGCATGCGCAACAACCGAATGCACTGCGCAATGGCAAATAAAGAGCACGATCTGTGCTATTCAGAGGTTTATCGGTGGGGGCGGCCATCTTCCTGAGGCTGCGCGTGCGCAGATGGAGTGCTCTGCTTCCTGGGGCTTCAGAAAAATGGTCACGGGATGCTGCGCATGCGCAGATGGAGATAACGGCGGCCATTTTCCTGAAGCCGAGATGCGAAACAGCCATTTCACCACGCCCTTTTGACGAGACCTGCGTGATTGACAGCCAAAAACGGCGACTTTACTAAGGTATTTTGGCAGCAAAGGTGGGGAATCAGGGGATAATAAAGGCACTATTGTCCAGCACAGCTCAGGCCCTATTGAACACTATTTTTACCTCATATTGAAAAAACGGGGTGACAGGTTCCCTTTAAGCAGGTGACATTTAATGGAGAGTTTTTGTTATCACTGATCATATTGTCTGCCATGGGATTTTCTTGTGTAAATACTGATGAAAAAAAGTCATTTAGCGTATTGGCTCTTTCCTCATCCTCATCCACCATTTCACCCAGACTATTTTTAAGGGGGCCAACACTATATTTTTTAGTTTCTTACTATTTATGTAGTTAAAGAATATTTTGGGATTATTTTTACTCTCTTTGGCAATGAGTCTCTCTGTCTCAATTTTTGCAGCCTTGATTTGCTTTTTACAGAATTTATTTAATTTTCTATATTTATTTAATGCCTCACAACTACCTACTTCCTTTAATTCTCTAAATGCTTTCTTTTTTCACTTATTGCGCCCATTATAGCTCTTTTTAGCCATAGTGGTTTCCTCCTATTTCTAGCATGTTTATTCCCATACGGTATATACTGTGCACAGGTCCTATCCAGGATGCTAATAAATGTCTCCCATTTTCTTTGTGTATTTTATGTCTCAGGATATCATCCCAGTTAATTGCACCAAGATCATCTCTCATCCGTTGGAAATTTGCCCTCCTGAAGTTTAGTGTCCTTGTAACCCCTCTACTACACATCATATTAAAGGATACATGAAAACTTATTATTTTGTGATCACTATTACCCAAGTGACCCCAAACCGTTATATTTGCTATGCAGTCTGGCCTGTTGGTTAACCCCTTAATCCCATATGACGTACTATCCCGTCAAGGTGACCTGGGACTTAATTGCCAGTGACGGGATAGTACGTCATATGCGATCGGCAGCGCTCACGGGGGAGCGCGGCCGATTGCAGCCGGGTGTTAGCTGACTATCGCAGCTGACATCCGGCACTATGTGCCAGGAGGGGTCACGGACCGCTCCCGGCACATTAACCTCCGGCGGTACAGGGAAGCATCGCGCAGGGAGGGGCCTCCCTGCGTGCTTCCCTGAGACGATCGGTACAAGGCGGTGTGCTCACCTTGTACCGAGCATATCCTCCCTGCAGGCCCCGAATCCAAAATGGCTGCGGGGCTACTTTCGGGTCCTGCAGGGAGGTGGTTTACCAAGTGCCTGCTCAGAGCAGGCGTTGGTAAACCAGGAGTGCTGCATGTTAGATCCCTGATCTGACACAGTGCTCTGCAAAGTGTCAGATCAGCGATCTGTCACTATACAGTGATGTCCCCCCTGAGACAAAGTAAAAAATAATAAAAAAATATTTTTAAATGTGTAATAAAAAAAAAAAAATTCCTAAATAAAGAAAAAAAATATTGTTCCCATAAATACATTTCTTTATCTAAATAAAAAAAACAATAAAAGTACACATATTTAGTATCGCTGCGTCCGTAATGACCCGACCTATAAAACTGTCTCACTAGTTAACCCCTTCAGTGAACACCGTAAAAAAAAGGCAAAAAACAACACTTTATTATCATACCGCCGAACAAAAAGTGGAATAACGCGCGATCAAAAAGGCAGATATAAATATCCATGGTACCGCTGAAAACGTTATCTTGTCCAGCAAAAAAACGAGCCGCCATACAGCATCATCAGCAAAAAATTTAAAAAATTATAGTCCTCAGAATAAACCGATGCAAAAATAATTATTTTTTCTATAAAATAGTTTTTATCGTATAAAAGCACCAAAACATAAAAAAATGATGTAATCGTAATCGTACTGACCAGAAGATTAAAACTGCTTCATCCATTTTACCAAACGTGGACCGGTATAAACGCCCCCCCAAAAGAAATTCATGAATGGCTGATTTTTGGTCATTCTGCCTCACAAAAATCTGAATAAAAAGCGATCAAAAAATGTCACATGCCCAAAAATGGTACCAATAAAAACGTCAACTTGTCCCTCAAAAAACAAGATCTCACATGACTCAAAATATGGAAAAATTATAGCTCTCAAAATGTGGTAACGCAAAAAATATTTTTTGCAATAAAAAGCGTCTTTTAGTGTGACAGCTGCCAATCATAAAAATCCGCAAAAAACGGCTATAAAAGTAAATCAACCCCCCTTCATCACCCCCTTAGTTAGGGAAACACAAACATTTTAAAAAAAATGTATTTATTTCCATTTTCCCATTAGGGCTAGGATTAGGGTTAGGGTTAGGGCTAGGGTTAGGTTTAGGGCTAGGGTTAGGGTTAGGGTTAGGGCTAGGGCTAGTGTTAGGGCTAGGATTAGGGCTAGGGTTAGGGTTAGGGCTAAGGTTAGGGTTAGGGCTACGGTTAGGGTTGGGGCTAAAGTTTGGGTTAGGGTTGGGGCTAAAGTTAGGGTTTGGATTACATTTATGGTTGGGATTAGGGTTAGGGGTGGTCAGGGTTAGGGGTGTGGTTAGGGTTATGGTTGGGATTAGGGTTAGGGGTGTGTTTGGGATAGGGTTTCAGTTATAATTGGGGGTTTCCACTGTTTAAGCACATCAGGGCTCTCAAAACGCGACATGGCGTCCGATTTCAATTCCAGCCAATTCTGCTTTGAAAAAGTAAAACAGTGCTCCTTACCTTCCGAGCTCTCCTGTGCGCCAAAACAGGGGTTTAGCCCAACATATGGGGTATCAGCATACTCAGGACAAATTGGACAACAACAATTGGGGTCCAATTTCTCTTGTTACCCTTGGGAAAATAAAAATTTGGGGAGCTAAAAAAAATATTGTTGGAAAAAAAATAATTTTTATTTTCATGGCTCTGCGTTATAAACTGTAGTGAAACACTTGAGGGTTCAAAGTTCTCACAACACATTTTGATAAGTTCCTTGGGGGGTCTAGTTTCCAATATAGGGTCACTTGTGGGGGATTTCTACTGTTTAGGTGCATCAGGGGCTCTGCAAATGCAACGTGATGCCTGCAGACCAATCCATCTAAGTCTGCATTCCAAATGGCGCTCCTTCCCTTCCGAGCTCTGCCATGTGCCCAAACGGTGGTTCCCCCCCACACATGGGGTATCAGTGTACTCAGGAAAAATTGGAGAACAACTTTCGGCATCCATTTTCTCCTGTTAACCTTGGAAAAATACAAAACAGGGGGCTAAAAAATAATTTTTGTGGAAAAAAATGATTTTTTATTTTCACGGCTCTGCGTTATAAACTGTAGTGAAACACTTGGGGGTTCAAAGTTCTCACAACACATCTTCATAAGTTCCTTGGGGGAGTCTAGTTTCCAAAATGGTGTCACTTGTGGGGGTTTCTACTGTTTCGGTGCATCAGGGGCTCTGCAAATGCAACGTGACACCTGCAGAACAATCCTTCTAAGTCTACATTCCAAATGGTGCTCCTTCCCTTTCAAGCTCTGCCATGCACCCAAACGGTGGTTCCCCCCACATATGGGGTATCAGCATACTCAGTACAAATTGGAAAACAACTTTTGGGGTCGAATTTCTCCTTTTACCCTTGGGAAAATACAAAACTGGGAGCTAAATATAATTTTTGTGAAAATTTTTTTTTATTTTCACGGCTCTGCATTATAAACTGTAGCGAAACATTTGGGGGTTCAAAGCTGTCAAAACACATCTAGATAAGTTCCTTAGGGGGTCTACTTTCCAAACTGGTGTCACTTGTGGGGGGTTTCAATGTTTAGGCATATCAGGGGCTCTCCAAATGTGACATGGCATCCCATCTCAACTTCAGTCAATTTTGCATTGAAAAGTCAAATGGCGCTCCTTCCCTTCCGAGCTCTGCCATGCACCCAAACAGTGGTTTACCCCCACATATAGGATATGGGAATACTCAGGACAAATGGCACAACAACTTTTGTGGTCCAAATAATTCTCTTACCCTTGGGAAAAAAAAATTGGGGGCGAAAAGATCATATTTGTGAAAAAATGAGATTTTTTTTTTTTACGGCTCTGCATTATAAACTTCTGTGAAGCACTTGGTGGGTCAAAGTGCTCACCACACATCTAGATAAGTTCCTTAGGGGGTCTACTTTCCAAAATGGTGTCACTTGTGGGGGTTTCAATGTTTAGGCACATCATGGGCTCTCCAAATGCATCATGGCATCCCATCTCAATTCCAGTCAATTATGCATTGAAAAGTCAAACAGCGCTCCTACCCTTCCGAGCTCTGCCATGCGCCCAAACAGTGGTTTACCCCCACATATGGGGTATCGGCGTACTCAGGACTCAGGGGCTCTCCAAACGCAACATGGCATCCCATCTCAATTCGGTGACCAGAAAATTTCCCACAGGATAATTGCCCACAGGATAATGGCCCACACGAAAATTGCCCACATGAAAAATGCCCACAGGAAAAATGCCCACAGGAAAATTGCCCACACTGAAAATTGCCCACACGGAAACTTGCCCACACGGAAATTTCCCGACACGGAAAATTGCCCACACGGAAAATTCCCCACACAGAAAATTCCCCACACGGAAATTTGCCCACACGGAAAATTGCCCACATGGAAAATTCCCCACATGGAAAATTTCCAATTGCAGCATCACAAAGTTTCAGATCCATGATATTTGAGGTGCAAGGTGAAGAATGCCCACAGAAAATTGCCCACAGGCTGAATTATAGGTTAAATGCTCTGTAGGACAGTGGGATAGTATATGCATGTATACATGAGATGCTCTACAGGGCAGAAGAATAATATAGAATTGTAGGTGAGATGCTCTGCAGGACAGAGAATAGCAAAGAGATATAGGTTAAATGCTCTGCAGGACAGGGGGATAGTATGCAGGTATACGTGAGATGCTCTGCAGAGCAGAGAATAGTATAGAATTATAGGTGAGATGCTCTGCAGCACAGAAGAATGTCGGCAAAAAATGATTAAGACGTTAATCGAAACGTGTTGGAAGAACGCTGCCATGTGTGCATAATGCTGTAAGAAATTATAACTTATTTACAAGTGGTGTACCATAGGATACAACCCTTTCCTTTTAAAAAAAAAATGAAGAAATACATTTAGTGATTTTACTACATTCCTGCTGGATTCATCGATTTTTCTGTGGAACAAGTTTATTAAGAACAGTTTATTAAGGAGTTCTAATAACAACAATAACTTAAGTTTATTAAACAATCATTGCACACCTGCAAATAATTAGCTGCCGGGTGATTGTCCTGGACTTCCATGGGCTCCATTGAAATACAATACAGCACAACACTGGCAGCAAAGAAAATGCAGAATGTATTTCAACAATGGTCTCTGGGCCCAGTTTACTTCTCCAGGTTCTACAGGTTCGATTCACTCATCCCTAGTCCCAGAGTACGGAGTATGTTCTTAGGAGTTGTCATTCCACTGTGCTAACAATAATTCTACTCTCATTGTGGTGTGTGTGGGCCTAGAGACCCTTAGGCTATGTTCACACGCTGCGGATTTTGCTGCGCATCAGCAGCGTTTCCGCAGCTGCGGGTCCGCAGCGGTTTCCCATGTGTTTACAGTACAATGTACTGTACAATGCACATGCTGCGGAAAAAAACGCGCGGAAACGCACTGGTTTACATTCCGCAGCATGTCAATTCTTTGTGAGGAATCCGCAGCGGTTTTACACCTGCTCCATAATAGAAAACCGCAGGTGTATAACCGCAGTGGAATCCGCACAAAAACCACGGTAATTCCACAGTAAATCCACAATAAATCCACAGGAAAAACGCGCAGTTTTTGCCCTGCGGATTTATCAAATCCGCTGCAGAAAAATCCACAGAGGATCATTCTACATGTGCACATACCCTTATTCAAATCCACTCTGCATTTCCTTCCATCCTGTGCCTGCCTGCACCTGCAGTATATGTGTATGATACATAACTAGGTAGGGTCTGTTCACTCTTACTCTTGGTAGTCATAAGTGGACAGGGAAGGAAGTGCAGGCCCCAGATTCACCGCCACTGAAGTCAATGGGAGAGTGGAGCTGCTATGGCACTTCCACTCCTCTGACAGATTCTGACAGAATCTCACCTTTCTGCTGTGCCTTCTGGGCTTCCAGGACCATCTATCTCAGCCAGCAGCACCCTGCTTTTGGTGGGCACCCACTGAGATGATACTGTATTAGATCTGACCTGCAGTCCCATGTAACTCAACAGATAATAGTGATTCTTTTGTGGGTACTGATAGCGGTGATGGCTCCTCTGGATCACACTGCTGCTGGTTCTGCATGTGCTGCTGTTCTGGGCTGGTGGGAGGAGTAAGGCAGAATCAGTGAGAGATGAGAGCAGACTAGATCTATCTATTGCTAAGAATGACAGACTGCTACAAACCACAGATCTTCAGCATGTTTGCAGTTTTGCACTAGGTCAGCTGTAAATCACAAGTTAATCACATATCATGTGAACATCTTCACCTTTCACCTCAAATATCATAGATCTGAAACTTTGTGATGCTGCAATTGGCAATTTTCCATGTGGGGAATTTTCAGTGTGGGGAATTTTCCGTGTGGGCAAATTTCTGTGTGGGGAATTTTCCATGTGGGCAATTTTCCGTGTGGGGAATTTTCCGTGTGGGGAATTTTCCGTGTGGGCAATTTTCCGTGTGGGGAATTTTCCGTGTGGGCAATTTTCCATGTGGGCAATTTTCTGTGTGGGCAATTTTCATGTGGGCAATTTTCCTGTGGGCAATTTTCAGGGAACCCTCAATTCCAGTCAATTTTGCGTTGAAAAGTCAAACGGCGCTCCTTCCCTTCCGAGCTCTGCCATGCACCCAAACAGTGGTTTACCCCCACGTATTGGGTATCAGTATCAGCGTACTCAGAAAAAATTGTACAACAACTTTTGGTGTCAATTTTCTCCTGTTATCCTTGGTAAAATAAAACAAATTGGAGCTGAAATAATTTTTTTGTGAAAGAAAGTTAAACATTCATTTTTTTTAAACATTACAAAAATTCCTGTAAAACACCTGAAGGGTTAATAAACTTCTTGAATGTGGTTTTGAGCACCTTGAGGGGTGCAGCTTTTAGAATGGTGTAACACTTGGTTATTTTCTATCACATAGATCCCTCAAAATGACTTCAAATGTGATGTGGTCCCTAAAGAATATTGGTGTTGTAAAAATGAGAAATTGCTGGTCAACTTTTAACCCTTATAACTCCCTAACAAAAAAAAATCGGTTCCAAAATTGTGCTGATGTAAAGTAGACATGTGGAAATTGTTACTTATTAATTATTTTGTGTGACATATCTCTGTGATTTAAGGGCATAAAAATTAAAAGTTGGAAAATTGCTAAATTTTCAAACTTTTCGCCAAATTTCCATTTTTTTTTCACAAATAAACGCAAGTTATATCGAAGAAATGTTACCACTATCATTAAGAACAATAGGTCTCAAGAAAACATTGTCAGAATCACTGGGATCCGTTGATGCGTTCCAGAGTTATAACCTCATAAAGGGACAGTGGTCAGAATTGTAAAAATTGGCCCGGTCATTAACGTGCAAACCACCCTTGGGGCTTAAGGGGTTAATATTAGGTGTAGCATTGATCCCCTTCTTTTTGGGTCCTGAACCAGTTGTGAAAGGTTCATAGTTGTCAAAAACCGATTACCTTTGCTGGAATTGCAGGTTTCTGTTCCCCAATGTATTTCAGGGCAGTTGAAGTCCCACATAATAATGACTGCTCCTTGAGTCGCTGCTTCATCTATTTGCTTTACGAGGATATTCTCCATTGCTTCTATTATTTTTGGAGTCTAAGGCCATGTGCACACGTTCAGTATTTTTCGTGTTTTTTTCGCGTTTTTTCGCTATAAAAACGTGATAAAAACGCGAAAAAAACGCTTACATATGCCTCCCATTATTTACAGTGTATTCCGCATTTTTTGTGCAAATGTAGCCTTTTTTTCCGCGAAAAAATCGCATCGCGGAAAAAAAAGCAACATGTTCATTAAAATGCGGAATTGCAGGGGATTCCGCACACCTAGGAGTCCATTGATCTGCTTACTTCCCGCACGGGGCTGTGCACACCATGCGGGAAGTAAGCAGATTATGTGCGGTTGGTACCCAGGGTGGAGGAGAGGAGACTCTCCTCCACGGACTGGGCACCATATAATTGGTCAAAAAAAAAGAATTAAAATAAAAAATAGTCCTATACTCACCTTCGATGTCTTCCCGCCTCTCCACTGCACGCTGTCGCTTCGGTTCCTGTAGCTGGTGTGCGGTGAAGGACCTGCCGATGACGTCACTGTCCTGTGATTGGTCGTGAGCGGTCATGTGACCGCTCACGTGACCGTGACGTCATGGAAGGTCCTGCGCGCACACACCATCTATACGGAACGGACGCCGGTGAGGAGATCAGCTGTCTGCAGGTGAGTATAAGCATTTTTTTTATTTTTTTTATTATTTTTAAACATTCTATCTTTTACTATAGATGCTGCATAAGCTGCATCTATAGTAAAAAGATGGTCACACTTATCAAACGCTATGTTTGACAAGTGTGACCAACCTGTCAGTCAGTTTTCCAAGCGATGCTACAGATCGCTTGGAAAACTTTAGCATTCTGCAAGCGAATTACGCTTGCAGAATGCTAAAAAAAAAGCGAAAAAAAACGGAAAAAAAATGCAAAAAAAAAAATGCGGATTTCTTGCAGAAAATTTCCAGTTTTCTTCAGGAAATTTCTGCAAGAAATCCGGACGTGTGCACATACCCTTATAACTAACTCCTATCATTAATTTATTATTTTTTCCCCCTCCCCTTATCTCCACCCACAGGGACTCTACATTTTCATTAGATTCACCTATATTATCA
Organism: Ranitomeya variabilis; assembly: GCF_051348905.1. Lineage (NCBI taxonomy): Eukaryota > Metazoa > Chordata > Amphibia > Anura > Dendrobatidae > Ranitomeya > Ranitomeya variabilis. Next base: position 794,219,456 of record NC_135233.1, on the reverse strand, counting down.
GGATGGGTTTTAAGAATGATTTTACATATAGACCCACACCTCCCCCTCGCTTATCCGTTCGGTCATTTCTGAAAAGACTATAGATATACTAAGCTATAGTGTGAAGTAATCACCACTATTAATATATCCTCAGGATCAAAACGTAAACCAGCTAGGAGGATACCCCTATATATAAAACTTAACTTTTAATAACTACCACATAAAATAGACAACTCAGCCGACACAAACCAAAAAAGTGCTCATGTGAAAAAGTGCTCAAACAATAAAAATTGGTTGGATCTCACCAATGAGTGGTGATTACTTCACACTATAGCTTAGTATATCTATTCCTGGTTTTTCGTTTTGTTATGGCTGGTTTCCTTGCAGCAGGTCCGGACACTGAGTTGTGGCTTACTGAGGCCAAAGATATTTTTTCAGAAAAAACATTCTCTCAAAAAAAAATATACCCCTACCTACACGGCAGCATTTAAAGATTTTAAAAAAATATATAAGGAACAGATAGTGTCCTGGTGGGAACTCCAGAGTCTGGAGAATTACATCAAAAATGGGATTGTCCCGAGGGGCCTTCGCATCTCCCTCCTCCCGGCAACACGCTGTAGAAATCCCCAGCTTATGAGTTTATGGGAAAAGGAGGCCACCTGCAGTTCTCTGAGGTTCATGCAAATTTTGGTTAATGAGGAGAAAAATAATCTTGAGAGACTTAATGAGAAGCTCAACGAGCAAATAGAGACTACAAAGAAATTCAAAACAGAAAGTGATTTCACTGTAAAGGAAACCCAATTACAGAATTCTCTAGAAAAATTTCTATATAATCTAACAGAAAGAAAACATAAAAAATACCTCAGAGACCTGCAGGACTTCAAAGATAATAAAATCTACCAAGTGGTGGTAGAGAGGCAGGAAAGAATAGAAAGGGAGATTGAACTTTCCTCAACTGAGACTGATCTTTCAGATAGTGAGATTAGGGCCACCACCTCAAGGGGCCGACAGAGGGGTTTTCGCAGAGGTGACAAATACCAATCCACAGTGCAGAGAACTGTTTTTTTAGATCGACCGTATCAGCTGCGGAGCCGCAACCCTTTCAACAGAGAGGAGAATTACAGATTTTGAACCTGTCAGATAGACAGCTCACTGACACTGAGATGGCTGTTCTGTCTAAAGGTACCGTCACACTCAGCGACGCTGCAGCGATATAGACAATGAGCCGATCGCTGCAGCGTCGCTGTTTAGGTCGCTGGGGAGCTGTCACACAGACAGCTCTCTCCAGCGACCAACGATCAGGGGAACGACTTCAGCATCGTTGAAACTGTCTTCAACGATGCCGAAGTCCCCCTGCAGCACCCAGGTAATCAGGGTAAACATCTGGTTACTAAGCGCAGGGCCGCGCTTAGTAACCCGATATTTACCCTGGTTACCATTGTAAAAGTAAAAAAAAAACACTACATGCTCACCTTCTGATGTCTGTCACGTCCCCCGGCATCCACAGGGTTAAACTGCTTTCGGCAGGAGCGCTTGCTAATGCTGCGCTGCTGCCGAGAGCTCTTCCTGCACTGAATGTGTCAGCGCCGGCACCCGGCAGTAACAGCGGTGACGTCACCGCTGTGCTCTGCTTTACGGCCGGCACTGACAGTCAGTGCAGGAAGCTCTCGGCAGCAGCGCGTGCATTTAGCAGCGCACCTGCCGAAAGCAGTTTAACCCTGTGGACGCCGGGGGACGTGACAGACATCAGAAGGTGAGTATGTAGTGGTTTTTTTAACTTTTACAATGGTAACCAGGGTAAATATCGGGGTACTAAGCACGGCCCTGCACTTAGTAACCCAATATTTACCCTGGCTACCATTGTAAAACATTGCAGGCATCGTTGCTTTTGCTGTCAAACACAACGATACACACCGATCTGATGACCAAATAAAGTTCTGGGCTTCTAGCTCCGACCAGCGATATCACAGTGGGATCCAGATCGCTGCTGCGTGTCAAACACAACGAGATCGCTATCCAGGATGCTGCAACGTCACGGATCGCTGTTGTTCTTGTTGTAAAGTCACTCAGTGTGAAGGTACCTTTAAGGGTTGTAATTTGCACCCAGTACAGATTTTGTTACATTTGATATGGTCAAGGATTTAAACCTATTTGTCAGGAAACTCAGGTGGCATAAGTTTTACAAGCAACAAGATAAAAAGACATGTCAGACTCAGGAGCATAACATACCCCCTGATATGTTACATGATGTACGGTTATTGGCAGGATTGGATAGGTTACCAGACACTACTTATGGGCAGGGCCCCTTTACCCAATTGAAAAATACAAGTAAAAAGGTGGCACCTGTGGGAGGGGACCTCTCAGGCATAGATGTCTTTTTGAACCTCTGCACTAACGACATTAAAAAACAGGTCCAAAATCAATCAAGACATAACCTTAATAAGGAACAGATAGATGCCCTGAGGACCTTGGAGATGGATAAGGATATCATCCTGAAACCCTCAGATAAAGGGGGAATGTTGTCGTAATGGGGACGGAAAAATATAAGGACATGTGTTACTTACTTCTGAATGATAAGAGTACATATGCAAGTGTGACACATAATCCAACTGCCAAATGCCTGAGTGACCTGGAAACTATATTGCTCAAAGCAAGGTCTGATAAATTGATCAGTGATGATGAATACATGTTTCTCCACCCCCGGTGCCCAGTCATGGCCACCTTCTATGCCCTACCCAAGGTTCACAAGGGATTGGACCCACTGAAGGGGAGACCCATCGTGTCAGGAATAGGGAGCATAGGACAGAACATAGGTATATACACTCACTGGCCACTTTATTAGGTACACCTGTACAACTTCTTGTTAACACTTAATTTCTAATCAGCCAATCACATGGCGGCAACTCAGTGCATTTAGGCATGTAGACATGGTCAAGACAATCTCCTGCAGTTCAAACCGAGCATCAGTATGGGGAAGAAAGGTGATTTGAGTGCCTTTGAACGTGGCATGGTTGTTGGTGCCAGAAGGGCTGGTCTGAGTATTTCAGAAACTGCTGATCTACTGGGATTTTCACGCACAACCATCTCTAGGGTTTACAGAGAATGGTCCGAAAAAGAAAAAAAATCCAGTGAGCGGCAGTTCTGTGGGCGGAAATGCCTTGTTGATGCCAGAGGTCAGAGGAGAATGGGCAGACTGGTTCGAGCTGATAGAAAGGCAACAGTGACTCAAATCGCCACCCGTTACAACCAAGGTAGGCCTAAGAGCATCTCTGAACGCACAGTGCGTCGAACTTTGAGGCAGATGGGCTACAGCAGCAGAAGACCACACCGGGTACCACTCCTTTCAGCTAAGAACAGGAAACTGAGGCTACAATTTGTACAAGCTCATCGAAATTGGACAGTAGAAGATTGGAAAAACGTTGCTTGGTCTGATGAGTCTCGATTTCTGCTGCGACATTCGGATGGTAGGGTCAGAATTTGGCGTAAACAACATGAAAGCATGGATCCATCCTGCCTTGTATGGAGCATCTTTGGGATGTGCAGCCGACAAATCTGCGGCAACTGTGTGATGCCATCATGTCAATATGGACCAAAATCTCTGAGGAATGCTTCCAGCACCTTGTTGAATCTATGCCACGAAGAATTGAGGCAGTTCTGAAGGCAAAAGGGGGTCCAACCCGTTACTAGCATGGTGTACCTAATAAAGTGGCCGGTGAGTGTATATTGACAAGGTTCTCAGACCCTTTGTTATCTCGCTCCCATCCTATGTCAGGGACACGATGGATCTCCTCCGTAGATTGGAGGGGCTCTCCTTGGAGCGAGGCACGCTCCTGGCAAGCATTGATGTGGAGGCTCTCTACTCCTCGATTCCTCATGACTGTGGAATTTGAGGGGTCCAACATTTTCTGAGCACAAGAGGGCGACAATACCAGGCCCACAATTAGTTGATTGTTACACTCCTCGACTTCATACTCAGGAACAACTACTTCTGTTTTGATGGTAAGGTCCTCCACCAGCTCAGGGGCACTGCTATGGGCAGCCCTTGTGCGCCAACCTTAGCAAATTTGTTCCTGGGCTGGTGGGAGGACCAGATTGCCTTCTCAGAGACCCATGAGGAGTTCCTAGCCTCCATCGACCTCTGGGTCAGATATATAGATGATATATTTATATTGTGGAGGGGCACAAAGGAAGATTTTGGGAGATTCATCTCCTCATTGAACCATAATGAGGTTGGTCTAAAGTTCACCTCTGAGATACAAGAGGTGGAACTACCTTTTCTGTATGTCCTGATTATGAGGTCTGAGGATGGGGGGAGCCTACAAACCACTATCTACAACAAGCCCACAGCAACCAACTCTTTGCTCAGGTGGGACAGCCAGCATCCATATCCCCTGAGGAAGGGTATTCCGAATGGGCAGTACCTGAGACTGAGGAGAAATTGCTCTAGTCAGGGGGATTTTAAAAGAAAGGCGGATGACCTCAGACAGAGATTTTTAAGTAAGGGGTATCCGGACTGGGTTATAAGGAGAGCATTTCAATTTGCTAATAAACAGTGTCGGGTATCTCTCCTTCCACCCTCAACTATGGAGGGAGAGATGGATAAGAAGGTCAGACTGATTTGTGTTGTGGATTCTGTTTGTGGGCTCCCTCTGGTGGTTACTGCTGGTACTGGGTGACTTTGGTGGGTTGCGGCCTTTGGTTTCCACCTGTCCATCAGAGGCTGGGTGTTTCCTATTTTACCTGGCCTTTCTGTCATTCCCTTGCCGGCTATCAATGTATTCAGATGTGCTCTGTTTGGTTCCTGCCTACCTGCTCCCAGATCTTTCAGGATAAGCTAAGTGCTGATTTTCAGTTGTTTGGTTTTTTTGTCCAGCTTGCTTATTATGTCTCTATGCTAGCTGGTAGCTCTAGTGGACTGAGGTTCTCCCCATGTGCCATGAGTTGGCACATGGGTTCTTGTAATCTCAGGATGGTTTTTTGATTAGGGTTTTTTGCTGACCGCTCAGACCCCTTTTGTATCGTTCTGCTTTCTAGTTTACAGCGGGCCTCAATTTGCTGAACCTATATATATCATCTCTATGTGTGTGCCTTCCTCTCATTTCACCGTCAATACATGTGGGGGGCAACTATACCTTTTGGGGTTCATTCCTCTGGAGGCAAGTGAGGTCTTATTTTCTCTGCAGTACTAGTTAGCTCTTAGGCTGGTGCGTGGTGTCTAGAACCAACGTAGGCACGCTCCCTGGCTATCTCTAGTTGCGTTTGTCAGGCGTAGGGCAGCGGTCAGCCCAGGTTCCATCACCCTAGAGCTCGTCCGATATTTTGTATTACTTTGCTTGTCCCTTGCTATCCCTAGCCATTGGGATTCATGACAGTATAGCCGGCCCACAAAGTGTTAATTGTTTGGGCTGAAGCAGGAGAAAAAGAAGTGTTTAAGGGAAATTTTTTTTTTTTTTTTTTTTTTCCTTCAGAGTTTTGCTGCCTAGCCCTTAATTGCTGTCTAGCTGCTTCTTACCTCCTCTTAACCCTTGAATGGCTCTGATATTAGCTGTTTAACATGGATGTCCAGAGTTTGGCTTCCAGCCTGAGTAATCTCGCGGCAAAAGTTCAAAACATACAGGATTTTGTTGTTCACACTCCCATGTCTGAACCTAGAATTCCTATTCCAGAGTTCTTTTCTGGAGATAGATCTACCTTCCTGAATTTCAGGAACAATTGTAAATTGTTTCTTTCTTTAAAATCTCGCTCCTCTGGAGACCCTGCTCAACAGGTCAAGATTATAATATCTTTCCTGCGGGGCGACCCTCAGAATTGGGCATTTGCATTGGCACCAGGGGATCCTGCATTGCTCAATGTGGATGCGTTTTTTCTGGCATTGGGATTGCTCTATGAGGAACCCAACCTGGAGATTCAGGCTGAAAAGGCTTTATTAGCCCTCTCTCAGGGGCATGATGAAGCGGAAATATATTGTCAAAAATTTCGGAAATGGTCGGTGCTTACTCAGTGGAATGAGTGCGCCCTGGCTGCTAACTTCAGAAATGGTCTTTCCGAGGCCATTAAGGATATTATGGTGGGGTTCCCTACGCCTACAGGTCTGAATGAGTCGATGGCTATGGCCATTCAGATTGATCGGCGTTTACGGGAGCGCAAACCCGTGCACCAGTTGGCGGTGTCTTCTGAACAGGCACCTGAGACTATGCAATGTGATAGAATTCAGTCCAGAAGTGAACGGCAAAATTATAGGCGGAAAAATGGATTGTGTTTTTATTGTGGTGATTCAGCTCATGTTATATCAGCATGCTCTAAACGCACAAAAAGGGTTGATAAATCTTTTGCCATTGGTACTCTGCAGCCTAAGTTCATTTTGTCTGTGACTCTGATTTTTTCACTGTCTTCCATTTCCGTCGATGCCTATGTGGATTCAGGCGCTGCCCTGAGTCTTATGGATTGGTCATTTGCCAAACGCTGCGGTTTTAGTCTGGAGCCTCTGGAAGCTCCTATCCCTCTGAAGGGAATTGACTCTACACCATTGGCTATGAATAAGCCGCAGTATTGGACACAAGTGACCATGCGCATGACTCCCGTTCATCAGGAGGTGATTCGCTTCCTTGTACTGTATAATTTACATGATGTACTAGTGCTTGGTCTGCCATGGTTACAAACTCATAATCCTGTCCTGGACTGGAAAACAATGTCTGTGTTAAGCTGGGGATGTCAGGGGGTTCATGATTATGCACCTCCGATTTCAATCGCTTCATCTACTCCTTCTGAGATCCCTGCGTTTTTGTCTGACTATAGGGATGATTTTGAGGAGCCTAAGCTCAATTCGCTCCCTCCTCATAGAGATTGTGACTGTGCTATAGAATTGATTCCTGGCAGTAAGTTCCCTAAGGGTCGTTTATTTAATCTGTCACTGCCAGAGCATACTGCTATGCGGAATTATATTAAGGAGTCCTTGGAAAAGGGACATATTCGTCCATCTTCGTCCCCTCTGGGAGCAGGTTTTTTTTTCGTGGCAAAAAAAGATGGTTCCCTGAGGCCTTGTATAGATTATCGCCTTCTGAATAAGATTACAGTCAAATATCAGTATCCACTGCCATTATTGACTGATTTGTTTGCTCACATTAAGGGGGCTAGGTGGTTCACTAAGATAGATCTTCGTGGTGCGTATAATCTGGTGCGGATAAAACAGGGTGACGAGTGGAAAACCGCATTTAATACGCCTGAGGGCCATTTTGAGTATTTGGTAATGCCTTTTGGACTCTCCAATACTCCGTCAGTCTTTCAGTCCTTTATGCACAATATTTTCCGTGAATATCTGGATAAGTTTATGATTGTGTATTTGGATGATATTTTGGTGTTTTCTGATGACTGGGAGTCTCATGTTTTACAGGTCAGGAAGGTGTTTCAGGTTCTGCGGGCCAATTCTCTGTTTGTGAAGGGCTCAAAGTGTCTCTTCGGAGTCCAGAAGATTTCTTTTTTGGGGTACATTTTTTCTCCTTCTACTATTGAGATGGATCCCGTCAAGGTTCAGGCGATTTGTGACTGGACACAACCTACATCTGTTAAGAGCCTTCAGAAGTTCTTGGGGTTTGCTAATTTTTATCGTCGGTTCATTGCTAATTTTTCCAGTATTGTTAAACCTTTGACTGATTTGACTAAAAAGGGTGCTGATGTTGCTGATTGGTCTCCTGCGGCCGTGGAGGCCTTTCAGGAACTTAAGCGCCGGTTTTCTTCTGCTCCTGTGTTGTGTCAACCAGATGTTTCACTTCCTTTTCAGGTTGAGGTTGATGCTTCCGAGATTGGAGCGGGGGCGGTTTTGTCACAGAGAAGTTCTAATGGCTCGGTGATGAAGCCATGTGCATTCTTCTCTAGAAAATTCTCGCCCGCCGAGCGCAATTATGATGTGGGTAATCGGGAGCTTTTGGCCATGAAGTGGGCATTTGAGGAGTGGCGTCATTGGCTTGAGGGTGCTAAACATCGTGTGGTGGTCTTGACTGATCACAAGAATCTCATTTACCTTGAGTCTGCCAGGCGTTTGAATCCTAGACAGGCTCGTTGGTCGTTGTTTTTTTCTCATTTCAATTTCGTGGTTTCATACCTGCCAGGTTCAAAGAATGTGAAGTCAGATGCTCTTTCCAGGAGTTTTGTGCCTGACTCTCCTGGAGACTCTGGGCCTACTGGTATCCTTAGGGATGGGGTAATATTGTCCGCCGTATCCCCAGACTTGCGACGTGCATTGCAGGAGTTTCAGGTGGATAAACCGGATCGTTGTCCACCAGAAAGACTGTTTGTTCCGGATGATTGGACCAGTAGAGTCATCTCCGAGGTCCATTCTTCTGTGTTGGCTGGTCATCCTGGAATATTTGGTACTAGAGACTTGGTGGCCAGGTCTTTTTGGTGGCCTTCCTTGTCTAGGGATGTGCGTACCTTTGTGCAGTCTTGTGAAGTGTGTGCTCGAGCTAAGCCTTGCTGTTCTCGGGCCAGTGGGTTGTTGTTATCCTTGCCCATCCCGAAGAGGCCTTGGACGCACATTTCCATGGATTTTATTTCTGATCTCCCGGTTTCACAGAAAATGTCCGTTATCTGGGTGGTGTGTGACCGCTTTTCTAAGATGGTTCATTTGGTGCCCTTGCCTAAGTTGCCTTCCTCCTCTGAGTTGGTCCCTTTATTTTTTCAGAACATGGTTCGTTTGCATGGGATTCCGGAGAATATCGTTTCTGACAGGGGATCCCAGTTTGTGTCTAGATTTTGGCGGACGTTTTGTGCCAAGATGGGCATTGATTTGTCTTTCTCGTCTGCATTCCATCCTCAGACGAATGGCCAGACGGAGCGAACTAATCAGACCTTGGAAACTTATTTGAGGTTTTTTGTTTCTGCTGATCAAGATGACTGGGTTGCTTTTTTGCCGCTGGCCGAATTTGCTCTTAATAATCGGGCTAGTTCTGCCACGTTGGTCTCTCCTTTTTTTTTGTAATTCGGGGTTTCATCCTCGTTTTTCCTCTGGTCAGGTGGAGTCTTCGGATTGTCCTGGAGTGGACGTGGTGGTGGACAGGCTACATCAGATTTGGAATCAGGTGGTGGACAATTTGAAGTTATCTCAGGAGAAGACTCAGCAGTTTGCTAATCGCCGTCGCCGCGTGGGTCCCCGACTTCTTGTTGGGGATTTGGTGTGGTTGTCTTCTCGTTTTGTCCCTATGAAGGTCTCTTCTCCTAAGTTCAAGCCTCGGTTCATCGGTCCTTATAGGATCTCGGAGATTCTTAACCCTGTATCTTTTCGTTTGGATCTCCCAGCATCGTTTGCTATTCATAATGTGTTCCATCGGTCGTTGTTGCGGAGGTATGAGGTGCCCGTTGTTCCTTCGGTTGAGCCTCCTGCTCCGGTGCTGGTGGAGGGAGAATTGGAGTATGTTGTTGAGAAGATCTTGGATTCTCGTGTTTCCAGACGCAAACTCCAGTATTTGGTTAAGTGGAAGGGTTATGGTCAGGAGGATAATTCCTGGGTGGTCGCCTCCGATGTTCATGCGACTGATTTGGTCCGCGCCTTCCATAGAGCTCACCCTGATCGCCCTGGGGGTTCTCGTGAGGGTTCGGTGACCCCTCCTCAAGGGGGGGGTACTGTTGTGGATTCTATTTGTGGGCTCCCTCTGGTGGTTACTGCTGGTACTGGGTGACTTTGGTGGGTTGCGGCCTTTGGTTTCCACCTGTCCATCAGAGGCTGGGTGTTTCCTATTTTACCTGGCCTTTCTGTCATTCCCTTGCCGGCTATCAATGTATTCAGATGTGCTCTGTTTGGTTCCTGCCTACCTGCTCCCAGATCTTTCAGGATAAGCTAAGTGCTGATTTTCAGTTGTTTGGTTTTTTTGTCCAGCTTGCTTATTATGTCTCTATGCTAGCTGGTAGCTCTAGTGGACTGAGGTTCTCCCCATGTGCCATGAGTTGGCACATGGGTTCTTGTAATCTCAGGATGGTTTTTTGATTAGGGTTTTTTGCTGACCGCTCAGACCCCTTTTGTATCGTTCTGCTTTCTAGTTTACAGCGGGCCTCAATTTGCTGAACCTATATATATCATCTCTATGTGTGTGCCTTCCTCTCATTTCACCGTCAATACATGTGGGGGGCAACTATACCTTTTGGGGTTCATTCCTCTGGAGGCAAGTGAGGTCTTATTTTCTCTGCAGTACTAGTTAGCTCTTAGGCTGGTGCGTGGCGTCTAGAACCAACGTAGGCACGCTCCCTGGCTATCTCTAGTTGCGTTTGTCAGGCGTAGGGCAGCGGTCAGCCCAGGTTCCATCACCCTAGAGCTCGTCCGATATTTTGTATTACTTTGCTTGTCCCTTGCTATCCCTAGCCATTGGGATTCATGACAGATTTGCACCTATAACAATGACGCACATTCTGTGAAGGAAAAATTCTCAGGCACCATTGGGGAATTCTAAAAATGGATGAGGATCTCATGGATGCGGTGGGGGAGGAACCACTTATCACCTATCGTAGGTGCAGAACGTCGGGTGACAGATTGGTGCATAGCCATTTCAGTACTCCCACAAAAGAGACTTGGCTCCCCAAAAAACCTGTGGGGTGCTTTAAATATGGCACATGCACTGCATGTGCATTCATCCAAGGGGGGAAAGAATTTTTCAATGAGAACACGCAGGAAAGTTTCCCATTAAGGGAATTTTTTAACTGTAAAATGAGAGGCATCATCTACAGGGCCTTCTGTACATGTGGGGCCACCTATGTCGGGAAGACAATCAGGGAGTTTCGAAAATGGATATTAGAATATGTGGGTGACATACGGAACAAAAGGGACACCCCCATTGCCCGACACGTCAATGGCGTACATGGGGGGGACACGAAGGTGATATGTTTTATGGGAATAGACAAAGTCAACACGCCTCCCAGGGGAGGGGACCTGGATAGGCTACTCCTACAAAGAGAGGCAAAATGGATCTTTACCCTGGACTCGTGTCACCCCAGAGGCCTGAATGACCAGTTGAGCTATGCATGTTTTTTGTGACCCTAATGGGTTCCACAGGCCCCAATCCATCCCCTTTTTCTCCCCCTCCACTGGACATGGACCTTTCCATATTTCTCCCACACATAATGATCTGCCACTGATTTGAGGATTAGCTTTTTCGGTGGGTTTGGGCCGATCTAGCAAGGGACCGTCAAAGAAAGCAAAGAATCTTAGATCGATTGTGAAAATCAGGAGAGACCTACCTGTCTCTCTTCTGGCATATTGCCCCATTCTCTGACTCCATAACCCATTTGCGTTGTTGAAATAATGGGGGCATTGGGACAATTATTTGTTAACTACTCAACTCAGCTTTGTCTTAATATGCCTCTTTAAATGTTTGTGTGGTGGTTGTTTTTCCCCCCCCACCCTTTTTTTCTTTCCACCTCCTTCTTCCACATTTTCCTCTATATGTTCTTTGTGAGGGAATACATGTGGGTGTGCCCATCGTGGATAATTCTGCCATTATATGAATCAAATATGCGCACTGTGTGGGTCCTATTGTTGGACTTTAATGTATCAGCAGCATGAAGGCACTCCTTCTGTTATTGCTATTATATGTTCTATATATTATTTTATAATTTGTTTGGAATCTGTATCACTATAAAGTTCCATACTTCATTGTCGTGGTGGTCGGGTATGTCCGTTGCTATGGGACACTAACGTCACCTACGTAGTACATGGTACTTGGCTTTATAATGTAGCCTTCCCTTTTAAAATTCGGCTAAGTATTGGAGCGCATAGAGGGGGCATTACAGTAAATTGCATATCATGTGATACAGAATGCACACCCACAACATGGCAACCGGACTTGTGGTTGGCAAATACCACATGATTTGGAGCGCATGAAAGGGCGGAATGACATTCATAACATGGCGGCCGTACTTCCGGCTGGCCAGCGTTCCACTGTGTGGAGCACAAGCCATTTACAGAAGTGGCTTTATGATGCTGCTCCCTACCGGAAGTGACACACGCAGTATGGCGACAGTACTTACGGTCGGGAAGCGTTCCAGCGTTTGGAGCGCAAGCCACCCACGTGTTTGTTGGTTTGTCATTCCTGTTACCGGCGTCACCTGTGAGTATAATGATCCCCCTCCAATGTATGGTATCCTTGATGGGTGTTTACGGGGGTGCAACTTTGCTCACAGCTGTCTGGGCAGGCCTAAATCTACGGACTATTTAAGCACACATCTACTGAGTGGGGGTAAGGATTGCCACAATTAACACAAATGGCGGTATGGGTACCTAGCCACTGCGGGTCCCCCTTCTTCTAAAAGGACTTTTCTTAAAAGGACTGTTTATCTTATCTCTATTGGACTATTGGCCAGCTTTCACTGGCATATCTTCTCCCCTGATGAGTGTCCGTTACTGGATATGAAACGCATTGGGAGAATTCGTTACTGTCAATGATTTGGTGGAGTCCATAGTTAGGGATCACTTGGGGCCTGTCCTTGTGAGGGCAGGAGCTTGAACGGGGTTAACAGGGAAGTCAGCAAATACCCCATCCCAGCCCCTTTCCCCTTTCACTTGCCACGGCAATTGGGGATCATCTGACTGCACAGTCTGAAGAAGGCGGAGGGAGATGAGTGAGAAGCTTAGATATGCACTGCGCATGCCCAGGAATCCCAGTCCCGCTATGCGCTCTCGGGCAGGGCGGCTGCACAGGCGCAGTCAGCTAGACTGCAAATGAGGACAGAGGATGGGCAGTGCTCACTGCGCATGCCCAAGGCATGAGAGAAGAGTGCAGGCGCCAGCTCATTTGAAAACAGCACTGAGGAGGTGGCGCCTGGCACCAAGAGGACATGAGTGATGGCGGTGCTACGTTTGCAGCAGGGGGGAAGGACCTGCCTCCAGGAGTGATTCAAGGTATTTGGGACAAATTATAAAATGGATTATTTCTGAAGTTACAGCACCAATAACTAAAAGAGCCACCTTGTCAGAATGCAGCATTATTGCTGCACAAGGTGGCTCTTTTAGTTACAAATGCCTGGGGGGTGACAGGTTCCCTTTAAAGGGAAATGGCACTGTAAACTTAGATAATATAGAAATACACTATATAGTAAGTGAACTTTCATTAACAATAATAAATATATTTGCAAATTATTTTTATTATTGAAGAAATATTAATATTTTAATTCAATGGGATCCATCATATGGTGGAATGAGTCATGATTTTCAATGCTTCTTCAGCGTCAAAAACATCTGTGAAAACATATATTAAAACATTTTATTCAAATATGCAATTAAAAAAGTTGAGAAATTACACAAAATCACAACTCAGTATACCAAAAAGAGACAAAATTATCCTTAGATAATTCATATTGATGTTTGCAATTTAAAGTCCACATTAAGGCCATTGTGTTTCAGAGCATTAAGTCTGTAAAGGTACCTTCACACTACACGACTTTGCAACAATAATGATAGCGATCCGTGACGTTGCAGCTAGGGTTGAGCGACTTTGACTTTTTTAGGGTCGAGTCGGGTTTCGGGGAACTCGACTATCTCAAAAGTCGGGTCGAGTGAAATCGGCCGATTATCTCGTAAAGTCAGGATCGGCCGAAACATGAAACCCAATGCAAGTCAATGGGGCAGCATAGTCGGCAGTGAGTGGGGGCCAGGAAAACACCTAGAGTGCCCATTTTAATGGCAAAAACATCATTCTTGTTAATGAAGCTTGTCAATCTTAATTTCCCTTATAATAATAGTTAGGCATTGGAAATTGGGGGTCATTTGGCTAAAGTTGTTGGGGGTAGGGCTGGTTCAAGTATTTTGTGGGCCCAGGAAATCTGGACCACGTCACGGCAGTGGCGCAGGGAGAGGTAAGTATCTCAACTTTGCAAGTGCTGTGATCCTGAGCAAGCAGGGGGGCCCACTCTTTGGCATTGGCACTGGCACAGGGCCCCTCAAAGTACGGGAGTGTGTTTGTACGGCGGGGGTGCCTCCCACCGGCAGCATCACTTTTGCATACTATGAGGGGCCCTGTGCCAGTGACGTCGCCAACAAGTATGCCCCCCCACCTGATGAAGGAACCTGCACTTTCATCTGCACCTTCCTCTTTGTCCCCGTGTAAGGTGGTATAGCATGCGGAAAGGGGAACCTTACTTTCAACAGGGTCAGATTCTGGCTGTGTAGAGTGCAAGGGGAATGTAGTGGTCTGGGTCCATGTACCAGCAGACTCATCTAGCAGTGGCTGGACAATGGGCAGGATGAGGAGGAAACACAGATATAGAGCCAAAGAATAAACTAGGCTAAATGCAGTTCAAAATTGGTAACAGGACTAACCAGGCGGCATTGGTTTGTTCAGTGGAGGACAACAGTAATGAGAGGCTGACACAGTTAGTAGGCCCAAGTAATTAAGTGGGCCAAATGAAGTTCAAAATTGGTAACAGGAGTAAACAGGCGGCACTGCTTTGTTCAGTGGAGGAGAACACCAAGGAGCGGCAGACACCGTTACTAGGCCCCAACCAAAGCAGTAGGGCAACTGCAGTGTGACATTAAAAAATACTCAATGAGAGCCTGAAGGTTGAAGCTCAGCTTTTTCAGCGGAGGACAACACCAAGGAGCGGCAGACACCGTTACTAGGCCCCAACCAAAGCAGTAGGGCAACTGCAGTGTGACATTAAAAAATACTCAATGAGAGCCTGAAGGTTGAAGCTCAGACAAGGAAACCTGGAGGAGAACACCAAGGAGCGGCAGACACCATTACTAGGCCCCCAAAAAAGTAGTAGGCCAACTGCAGTGTGACATTAAAAAATACTCAATGAGAGCCTGAAGGTTGAAGCTCAGACAAGAAACCTGGAGGAGAACACCAAGGAGCGGCAGACACCGTTACTAGGCCCCAACCAAAGTAGTAGGGCAACTGCAGTGTGACATTAAAAAATACTCAATGAGAGCCTGAAGGTTGAAGTTCAGCTTTTTCAGTGGAGAGCAACACCAGGGAGCGGCAGACACCGTTACTAGGCCCCAAACAAAGTAGTAGGCCAACTGCAGTGTGACATTAAAAAATACTCAATGAGAGCCTGAAGGTTGAAGCTCAGACAAGGAAACCTGGAGGAGAACACCAAGGAGCGGCAGACACTGTTACTAGGCCCCAAACAAAGTAGTAGGCCAACTGCAGTGTGACATTAAAAAATACTCAATGAGAGCCTGAAGGTTGAAGCTCAGACAAGGAAACCTGGAGGAGAACACCAAGGAGCGGCAGACACGGTTACTAGGCCACAACCAATGTAGTAGGGCAACTGCAGTGTGACATTAAAAAATACTCAATGAGAGCCTGAAGGTTGAAGCTCAGCTTTTTCAGTGGAGGACAACACCAGGGAGCGGCAGACACCGTTACTAGGCCCCAAACAAAGTAGTAGGCCAACTGCAGTGTGACATTAAAAAATACTCAATGAGAGCCTGAAGGTTGAAGCTCAGACAAGGAAACCTGGAGGAGAACACCAAGGAGCGGCAGACACTGTTACTAGGCCCCAAACAAAGTAGTAGGCCAACTGCAGTGTGACATTAAAAAATACTCAATGAGAGCCTGAAGGTTGAAGCTCAGACAAGGAAACCTGGAGGAGAACACCAAGGAGCGGCAGACACGGTTACTAGGCCACAACCAATGTAGTAGGGCAACTGCAGTGTGACATTAAAAAATACTCAATGAGAGCCTGAAGGTTGAAGCTCAGCTTTTTCAGTGGAGGACAACACCAGGGAGCGGCAGACACCGTTACTAGGCCCCAAACAAAGTAGTAGGCCAACTGCAGTGTGACATTAAAAAATACTCAATGAGAGCCTGAAGGTTGAAGCTCAGCTTTTTCAGTGGAGGACAACACCAGGGAGCGGCAGACACCGTTACTAGGCCCCAACCAAAGTAGTAGGCCAACTGCAGTGTGACATTAAAAAATACTCAATGAGAGCCTGAAGGTTGAAGCTCAGACAAGGAAACCTGGAGGAGAACACCAAGGAGCGGCAGACACCATTACTAGGCCCCAAAAAAAGTTGTAGGCCAACTGCAGTGTGACATTAAAAAATACTCAATGAGAGCCTGAAGGTTGAAGCTCAGACAAGAAACCTGGAGGAGAACACCAAGGAGTGGCAGACACCGTTACTAGGCCCCAACCAAAGCAGTAGGCCAACTGCAGTGTGGCATTAAAAAATACTCAATGAGAGCCTGAAGGTTGAAGTTCAGCTTTTTCAGTGGAGGGCAACACCAGGGAGCGGCAGACACCGTTACTAGGCCCCAAACAAAGTAGTAGGCCAATTGCAGTGTGACATTAAAAAATACTCAATGAGAGCCTGAAGGTTGAAGCTCAGACAAGGAAACCTGGAGGAGAACACCAAGGAGCAGCAGACACCGTTACTAGGCCCCAAACAAAGTAGTAGGCCAACTGCAGTGTGACATGAAAAAATACTCAATGAGAGCCTGAAGGTTGAAGCTCAGACAAGGAAACCTGGAGGAGAACACCAAGGAGCGGCAGATACGGTTACTAGGCCACAACCAAAGTATTAGAGCAACTGCAGTGTGACATTAAAAAATACTCAATGAGAGCTTGAAGGTTGAAGCTCAGCTTTTTCAGTGGAGGACAACACCAGGGAGCGGCAGACACCATTACTAGGCCCCAAACAAAGTAGTAGGCCAACTGCAGTGTGACATTAAAAAATACTCAATGAGAGCCTGAAGGTTGAAGCTTAAACAAGGAAACCTGCAGAACACCAAGGTGCGGCAGACACCGTTACTAGGCTCCAACCAATGTAGTAGGGCAACTGCAGTGTGACATTAAAAAATACTCAATGAGAGCCTGAAAATTGAAGCTCAGCTTTTTCAGTGGAGGACAACACCAGGGAGCGGCAGACACCGTTACTAGACCCCAAACAAAGTAGTAGGCCAACTGCAGTGTGATATTAAAAAATACTCAATGAGAGCCTGAAGGTCGAAGCTTAGACAAGGAAACCTGGAGGAGAACACCAAGGAGCGGCAGACACCGTTACTAGGCCCCAACCAAAGTAGTAGGGCAACTGCAGTGTGACATTAAAAAATACTCAATGAGAGCCTGAAGGTTGAAGTTCAGGTTTTTCAGTGGAGGGCAATTCCAGGGAGCGGCAGACACCGTTACTAGGCCCCAAACAAAGTAGTAGGCCAACTGCAGTGTGACATTAAAAAATACTCAATGAGAGCCTGAAGGTTGAAGCTCAGACAAGGAAACCTGGAGGAGAACACCAAGGAGCGGCAGACACCGTTACTAGGCCCCAAACAAAGTAGTAGGCCAACTGCAGTGTGACATTAAAAAATACTCAATGAGAGCCTGAAGGTTGAAGCTCAGACAAGGAAACCTGGAGGAGAACACCAAGGAGCGGCAGACATGGTTACTAGGCCCCAACCAAAGTAGTAGGGCAACTGCAGTGTGACATTAAAAAATACTCAATGAGAACCTGAAGGTTGAAGCTCAGCTTTTTCAGTGGAGGACAACACCAGGGAGCGGCAGACACCGTTACTAGGCCCCAACCAAAGTAGTAGGCCAACTGCAGTGTGACATTAAAAAATACTAAATGAGAGCCTGAAGGTTGAAGCTCAGACAAGGAAACCTGGAGGAGAACACCAAGGAGCGGCAGACACCATTACTAGGCCCCAAAAAAAGTAGTAGGCCAACTGCAGTGTGACATTAAAAAATACTCAATGAGAGCCTGAAGGTTGAAGCTCAGACAAGAAACCTGGAGGAGAACACCAAGGAGCGGCAGACACCGTTACTAGGCCCCAACCAAAGTAGTAGGGCAACTGCAGTGTGACATTAAAAAATACTCAATGAGAGCCTGAAGGTTGAAGTTCAGCTTTTTCAGTGGAGGGCAACACCAGGGAGCGGCAGACACCGTTACTAGGCCCCAACCAAAGTAGTAGGCCAACTGCAGTGTGACATTAAAAAATACTCAATGAGAGCCTGGAGGTTGAAGCTCAGACAAGGAAACCTGGAGGAGAACACCAAGGAGCGGCAGACACCGTTACTAGGCCCCAAACAATGTAGTAGGCCAACTGCAGTGTGACATTAAAAAATACTCAATGAGAGCCTGAAGGTTGAAGCTCAGACAAGGAAACCTGGAGGAGAACACCAAGGAGCGGCAGACACGGTTACTAGGCCACATCCAAAGTAGTAGGGCAACTGCAGTGTGACATTAAAAAATACTCAATGAGAGCCTGAAGGTTGAAGCTCAGCTTTTTCAGTGGAGGACAACACCAGGGAGCGGCAGACACCGTTACTAGGCCCCAAACAAAGTAGTAGGCCAACTGCAGTGTGACATTAAAAAATACTCAATGAGAGCCTGAAGGTTGAAGCTTAGACAAGGAAACCTGCAGAACACCAAGGTGCGGCAGACACCGTTACTAGGCCCCAACCAATGTAGCAGGGCAACTGCAGTGTGACATTAAAAAATACTCAATGAGAGCCTGAAGGTTGAAGCTCAGCTTTTTCAGTGGAGGACAACACCAGGGAGCGGCAGACACCGTTACTAGGCCCCAAACAAAGTAGTAGGCCAACTGCAGTGTGACATTAAAAAATAGTCAATGAGAGCCTGAAGGTTGAAGCTTAGACAAGGAAACCTGCAGAACACCAAGGTGCGGCAGACACCATTACTAGGCCCCAACCAAAGTAGTAGGGCAACTGCAGTGTGACATTAAAAAATACTCAATGAGAGCCTGAAGGTTGAAGCTCAGCTTTTTCAGTGGAGGACAACACCAGGGAGCGGCAGACACCGTTACTAGGCCCCAAACAAAGTAGTAGGCCAACTGCAGTGTGACATTAAAAAATACTCAATGAGAGCCTGAAGGTTGAAGCTCAGACAAGGAAACCTGGAGGAAAACACCAAGGAGCGGCAGACACTGTTACTAGGCCCCAAACAAAGTAGTAGGCCAACTGCAGTGTGACATTAAAAAATACTCAATGAGAGCCTGAAGGTTGAAGCTCAGACAAGGAAACCTGGAGGAGAACACCAAGGAGCGGCAGACACGGTCACTAGGCCACAACCAAAGTAGTAGGGCAACTGCAGTGTGACATTAAAAAATACTCAATGAGAGCCTGAAGGTTGAAGCTCAGCTTTTTCAGTGGGGTCAACACCAGGGAGCAGCAGACACCGTTACTAGGCCCCAAACAAAGTAGTAGGCCAACTGCAGTGTGACATTAAAAAATACTCAATGAGAGCCTGAAGGTTGAAGCTTAGACAAGGAAACCTGCAGAACACCAAGGTGCGGCAGACACCGTTACTAGGCCCCAACCAAAGTAGTAGGGCAACTGGAGTGTGACATTAAAAAATACTGAATGAGAGCCTGAAGGTTTAAGCTCAGCTTCTTCAGTGGAGGACAACACCAGGGAGCGGCAGACACCGTTACTAGGCCCCAACCAAAGTAGTAGGCCAACTGCAATGTGACATTAAAAAATACTCAATGAGAGCCTGAAGGATGAAGCTCAGACAAGGAAACCTGGAGGAGAACACCAAGGAGCGGCAGACACTGTTACTAGGCCCCAAACAAAGTAGTAGGCCAACTGCAGTGTGACATTAAAAAATACTCAATGAGAGCCTGAAGGTTGAAGCTCAGACAAGAAACCTGGAGGAGAACACCAAGCAGCGGCAGACACCGTTACTAGGCCCCAACCAAAGTAGTAGGGCAACTGCAGTGTGACATTAAAAAATACTCAATGAGAGCCTGAAGGTTGAAGTTCAGCTTTTTCAGTGGAGGACAACACCAGGGAGCGGCAGACACCGTTACTAGGCCCCAAACAAAGTAGTAGGCCAACTGCAGTGTGACATTAAAAAATACTCAATGAGAGCCTGAAGGTTGAAGCTCAGACAAGGAAACCTGGAAGAGAACACCAAGGAGCGGCAGACACCGCTACTAGGCCCCAAACAATGTAGTAGGCCAACTGCAGTGTGACATTAAAAAATACTCAATGAGAGCCTGAAGGTTGAAGCTCAGACAAGGAATCCTGGAGGAGAACACCAAGGAGCGGCAGACACCGTTACTAGGCCCCAACCAAAGTAGTAGGGCAGCTGCAGTGTGACATTAAAAAATACTCAATGAGAGCCTGAAGGTTGAAGCTCAGCTTTTTCAGTGGAGGACAGCGTGATTTAGGGGCGCAGACAGACAAAGGTAGTATGTGTTAACTAAAAAAGTTGGCTCTATGCAGTTTTAAATTGGTTACAGGGGTACACAGGCAGCATTGGTGTGGTCAGCGGAGGACGATTGCAAAGAGGGACCGCAGACAGACTTACTAGGCCTAAAATAATAAAATAGGCTCTATGCAGTTTTAAATAGGTTACATGGTTACACAGGCAGCATTGTTGTGGTCAGCGGAGGACGATTGCAAGGAGGGACCGCAGACAGACTTACTAGGCCTAAAATAAAAAAGCAGGCTCTATGCAGTTTTAAATAGGTTACATGGGTACACAGGCAGCATTGGTGTGGTCAGCAGAGGACGATTGCAAGGAGGGACAGCAGACAGACTTACTATGCCTAAAATAAATAAAAATAGGCTCAAGGCACTTAGAGTTATCTCGCAGGGGTACACAGGCAGCATTGTTGTGGTCAGCGGAGGACGATTGCAAGGAGGGACCACAGACAGACTTACTAGGCCTAAAATAAAAAAGCAGGCTCTATGCAGTTTTAAATAGGTTACATGGGTACACAGGCAGCATTGGTGTGGTCAGCGGAGGACGATTGCAAGGAGGGACCGCAGACAGACTTACTAAGCCTAAAATAAATAAAAATAGGCTCAAGGCACTTAGAGTTATCTCGCAGGGGTACACAGGCAGCATTGGTGTGGTCAGCGGAGGACGATTGCAAGGAGGGACCGCAGACAGACTTACTAGGCCTAAAATAATAAAATATGCTCTATGCAGTTTTAAATAGGTTACATGGGTACACAGGCAGAATTGTTGTGGTCAGCGGAGGATGATTGCAAGGAGGGACCTCAGACAGACTTACTAGGCCTAAAATAAAAAAGCAGGCTCTATGCAGTTTTAAATAGGTTACATGGGTACACAGGCAGCATTGGTGTGGTCAGCGGAGGATGATTGCAAGGAGGGACCGCAGACAGACTTACTAGGCCTAAAATAAATAAAAATAGGCTCAAGGCACTTAGAGTTATCTCGCAGGGGTACACAGGCAGCATTGGTGTGGTCAGCGGAGGACGATTGCAAGGAGGGACCGCAGACAGACTTACTAGGCCTAAAATAAAAAAGCAGGCTCTGTGCAGTTTTAAATAGGTTACATGGGTACACAGGCAGCATTGGTGTGGTCGGCGGAGGACGATTGCAAGGAGGGGCTGCAGACAGACTTACTAGGCCTAAAATAAATAAAAATAGTCTCAAGGCACTTAGAGTTATCTCGCAGGGGTACACAGGCAGCATTGGTGTGGTCAGCGGAGGACGATTGCAAGGAGGGACCGCAGACAGACTTACTAGGCCTAAAATAAAAAAGCAGGCTCTATGCAGTTTTAAATAGGTTACATGGGTACACAGGCAGCATTGGTGTGGTCAGCGGAGGACGATTGCAAGGAGGGACCACAGACAGACTTACTAGGCCTAAAATAAAAAAGCAGGCTCTGTGCAGTTTTAAATAGGTTACATGGGTACACAGGCAGCATTGTTGTGGTCAGCAGAGGACGATTGCAAGGAGGGACCGCAGACAGACTTACTAGGCCTAAATTAATAAAATAGGCTCTATGCAGTTTTAAATAGGTTAAATGGGTACACAGGCAGCATTGTTGTGGTCAGCGGAGGACGATTGCAAGGAGGGACCGCAGACAGACTTACTAGGCCTAAAATAAAAAAGTAGGCTCTATGCAGTTTTAAATAGGTTACATGGGTACACAGGCAGCATTGGTGTGGTCATCGGAGGACGATTGCAAGGAGGGACCGAAGACAGACTTACTAGGCCTAAAATAAAAAAGCAGGCTCTATGCAGTTTTAAATAGGTTCCATGGGTACACAGGCAGCATTGGTGTAGTCAGCGGAGGACGATTGCAAGGAGGGACCGCAGACAGACTTACTAGGCCTAAAATAAATAAAAATAGGCTCTATGCAGTTTTAAATAGGTTACATGGGTACACAGGCAGCATTGTTGTGGTCAGCGGAGGACGATTGCAAGGAGGGACCGCAGACAGACTTACTAGGCCTAAATTAATAAAATAGGCTCTATGCAGTTTTAAATAGGTTAAATGGGTACACAGGCAGCATTGTTGTGGTCAGCGGAGGACGATTGCAAGGAGGGACCGCAGACAGACTTACTAGGCCTAAATTAATAAAATAGGCTCTATGCAGTTTTAAATAGGTTAAATGGGTACACAGGCAGCATTGTTGTGGTCAGCGGAGGACGATTGCAAGGAGGGACCGCAGACAGACTTACTAGGCCTAAAATAAAAAAGCAGGCTCTATGCAGTTTTAAATAGGTTACATGGGTACACAGGCAGCATTGGTGTGGTCAGCGGAGGACGATTGCAAGGAGGGACTGCAGACAGACTTACTAGGCCTAAAATAAATAAAAATAGGCTCTATGCAGTTTTAAATAGGTTACATGGGTACACAGGCAGCATTGTTGTGGTCAGCGGAGGACGATTGCAAGGAGGGACCGCAGACAGACTTACTAGGCCTAAAATAAATAAAAATAGGCTCTATGCAGTTTTAAATAGGTTACATGGGTACACAGGCAGCATTGTTGTGGTCAGCGGAGGACGATTGCAAGGAGGGACCGCAGACAGACTTACTAGGCCTAAAATAAATAAAAATAGGCTCTATGCAGTTTTAAATAGGTTACATGGGTACACAGGCAGCATTGTTGTGGTCAGCGGAGGATGATTGCAAGGAGGGACCGCAGACAGACTTACTAGGCCTAAAATAAATAAAAATAGGCTCTATGCAGTTTTAAATAGGTTACATGGGTACACAGGCAGCATTGTTGTGGTCAGCGGAGGACGATTGCAAGGAGGGACTGCAGACAGACTTACTAGGCCTAAAATAAAAAAACAGGCTCTATACAGTTTTAAAAAGGTTACATGGGTACACAGGCAGCATTGGTGTGGTCAGCGGAGGACGATTGCAAGGAGGGACCGCAGACAGACTTACTAGGCCTAAAATAAAAAAGCAGGCTCTATGCAGTTTTAAATAGGTTACATGGGTACACCGGCAGCATTGGTGTGGTCAGCGGAGAACGATTGGAAGGAGTGTCTGACACAGTTAGTACTCCCTAAAAATAAATAGATGTTAATGTCTCGCAAAACAACAAAACAAAAAAACAAAAGTGTGGCATACTTAGGTACAGGGGTGGGCTCCTCTGCTGAGTTTCAGACATAGTAATTTGGCACTAAGAATTTACTGGTGTCAATATAGGAAACTGACCCTGACTATTTTAACTAGCATCATACATGTCAACAAATTGGTATTGTCAGTGCCAGGCATTGAAGGATGTCAGCGCATAGACTAAACATTGAATCATATAAGAACAAAACACCAACAGAGAAATTTAAATAACTAAAGTTTATTGGAAAAAATGCCAAACAGACGACATAATACACAAAGTAAAATAGGGATGTGACAAAGTGAACCATGAGCAGATGGCACCACAGAGAGACAGAACCCAGTCAGGTTAAACAAAAAGTACTATAATTGCTCAAAGACTACCAAATGATCTACATAATCACAGAAAGTGCAAGTGTGTAAGGAGGGCTGTAAACCACCTCTATAGCTGAGAGCAACAGAGAACCAATGCGGTCAGAGAGTAAGGAGCATATATTTACCTGAGAGGGCGCTGAGAATCTGCGGTGCCACCTGTCCCCTACGCGCGTTTCGGCGCTATGTGCCTTCTTCCGGGGGATGGCATCCAAAGTGTTATAAACTCCTTATAAAGGAGAACTTGCCCAGCAAAATTAAATCCAGCTGATGAAAAGCACCGCATGTGGCGGCGCATGTGAACGCCGACATGACCGGAAGTGAGCGCCGGCGAGGACGTCACCAGGTGAGTCATCCCCCCGCGAGGCCACGCCCACCGGGGAGTGAGCGGAGCCCGGCGAGCAGGAAAAAAAACACATGGGAGAAGACGCCGTCACAAGCGTCCAATGACCAGAGGTAAGCGCACATGCGCACAGCGGTGAAGAACAAAAGACACTAGCCGGATGACTAAAAAGTGATGTGCAATGAGTGCATATATGTGCAAATTACAAAGAATTGGATACATGAATTACTAATGAATAAATAAATAACATGGTGATCATTATGTAAACAAGATGATGGATTGTATAAAGAAGAAAAAATGTATATAAATACATATAAAATATATGCACCCAATATACAATAACATTCACTAAAATGCATATGACAATCAGACAAGTGTCAAAAATAAAAAATTATATACATATAAAAATATAAATATATAGCATAATAAATACAACTAATGTGCTACGATAGTGGAAATGTGTAGAATAATAGTCCAGCTTATGTCCATAGGAGTAAATAATAAGGGTTAGCTCCTCCAAAGCTGGATAAGGGCAAGTAATCACACCAATGGACTATAGGAAAAAAAAGAGGGAAATACTGTTAAAAACACAATAAAGATGCCAATAAAAACATTATACAGCAAGGGATTTAGGGAGTTTTCAAATATGGAACAAAACTTAAAACTTCATTTAACCCATGTGGTTGTAAAGAACGGAGTTTCCAGATCCAGAATGATTCCTTCTGGGCTAAAAGGCGACTAGCATTACCCCCACGAAGACCCAAAACAATACGGTCAATGCCCACTACCCGAAGACCAGAAGGGTCACAAAGATGGAATTTCTTGAAGTGACGTGGGATAGTTTTTAGAATATCAATATTGTCTTCCTCAGCAGCAGCCTGGATATCACGAACATGCTCCCTGGTTCTCACCTTAAGAGCTCGTGTGGTAAGACCCACGTATGCTGCATCTACATATCAAGGCCTCCTGATGAGCCGCTTAGGTGAAACGCGTAGAGGCGGATGAATTAACATCTCCTGATGAGTATCACTCTCTCTCACTTCCTGTTACTATATTACTATATGCATATATACATGTGTTTTTTTCAGCTAAGGATGGGAGCTGTTTCTTGCTGTTTTCTATCTGGTCCTATGTGCTAATTTAAGCATTGGCTAAATCCCTGTAGCTCTGAAACTAATTATCAGTAGGGACTTCCAGGGATAGCCGCCGATGAGTGGGGGCGCCATATCCGCTGTAGAGTAGGGTGCCAACCTCCACAGTCAGGCAGGCATTTACAGCAGCAGGGTATAGTGAGAGAGGTTTTTGTTTTTTCATGAGCACTTTTTATTTTCTGCACTATTGTCTGTGTACGTGCAACTCACCCTGCCACAATAATAATAAAAAATCATTATACATGCGTATGTGCTTATATATATACATACACATGTTGTGCTAACCTATCTATATTGCTTATTTCCGTCTAAATGCTGGCGTATATGAGACACCATAATCAGGGTATACCATAGGAGAAAAAGGGTCAGCCGACGGTGAGTGGGGGCGCCATTCTCGTATCTGTGTAGTAGGGTGCCAACCTCCACTGATAGGTAGGTTGACATAGGTCTATCAGTTGCAGGGTGCAATTAGTTTGCACGGTTGTATGTGGTCTTTGTGAAATTAATGTTTGTAGTTGTTTCATGGTTTTAAAGGAACATTAATAAACTTTAGTTTTATCTTAATCATCAAAAATATATAGGGGTACTTTCTGATTTTTTCTAATTGATTTTTTTACCTCAGGGCTGTTTATCAGCTTTTGTTTGACGTTGTCTGCACTAACCAGCCATGTGCATTCCTCAAAACACTGAAGGACTTGACACAGGTCTTGTAGCTTCGACCACTGCACACCTGACAACTCCATGTCTGCCATCCAACTGCCTGCCCGTGTATCCTCTCACAAATACATAACAGCACGCCTCTGTTCGCACACTCTCTGAAGCATGTGCAGTGTGGAGTTCCACCTTGTTGCAACGTCGATGATTAGGCGATGCTGAGGAAGGTTCAAAGAACGCTGATAGTTCTGCATACGGCTGGGGTGTACGGGCGAACGGCGGATATGCGAGCAAAGTCTGCGCACTTTGAGGAGCAGGTCGGGTAACCCCGGATAACTTTTCAGGAAGCACTGCACCACCAGGTTTAAGGTGTGAGCCAGGTAAGGATTGTGTTTCAGTTGGGAAAGGGCTATGGCAGCCATGAAATTCCTTCCGTTATCACTCACTACCTTGCCTGCCTCAAGATGTACAGTGCCCAGCCATGACTGAGTTTCTTGGTGCAAGAACTCGGACAGAACTTCCGCGGTGTGTCTGTTGTCGCCCAAACACTTCATTGCCAATACAGCCTGCTGACGCTTGCCACTAGCTGTCCCATAATGGCACACCTGGTGTGCAACAGTGGCAGCTGCGGATGGAGTGGATGTGCGACTGCGGTCTGTGGACGAGCTCTCGCTTCTGCAAGAGGAGGAGGAAGAGGAGGAGGGGGGGCGAACGCCTACAGCCAACTCTTTCCTTGACCATGGGCTAGGCAGAACTGTCCCAATATTGCTGTCCCCTGTGGACCCTGCATCCACCACATTCACCCAGTGTGCCGTGATGGACACGTAACGTCCCTGGCCATGCCTACTGGTCCATGCATCTGTTGTCAGGTGCACCTTTGCAGTCACAGACTGCCTGAGTGCATGGATGATGCGGTCTTTAACATGCTGTTGGAGGGCTGGGAAGGCTTTTCTAGAAAAGAAGTGCCAACTGGGTAGCTCGTAGCGTGGTACAGCGTAGTCCATCAGCGCTTTGAAAGCTTCGCTTTCAACTAACCGGTAGGGCATCATCTCTAATGAGATTAGTCTAGCAATGTGGGTGTTCAAACCCTGTGTACGCGGATGCGAGGATGAGTACTTCCTTTTCCTATCAAGAGTCTCATGTAGGGTGAGCTGGACTGGAGAGCTGGAGATCGTGGAACTAGCGGTGGTGCCGGTGGACATGGCAGACTGAGAGAGGGTTGGAGATGGTATTCTTGCCGGTGCCCTACATGCAGTGTTTCCTACTGCAAAACTGGTGATTCCCTGACTGCTTTGGCCTGGCGACGAAAGCTGCACACATACTGCAGGTGGTGCGGGAAATGGTGGGCTTACTGTTGTGAACTCTGTTTTTGGGCTCCCTCTTGTGGTCACAAGTGGTACTGTGTAGTGCTGTCTTTGGGCTCCCTCTGGTGGCTCTTTGTGTCATTCTGCAGGTCTGAGGCTGGATCAGCTGTCTCGTTATCTGTTAGCTGGTTCCCTATTTAGCTCACCTGGACTATCAGTGGTTGCCTGCTGTCGATGTATTCAGTGCTATTTTGATTGCTCCTGAATTCCTTCGTTATCAGTCTCGCCAAGAGAAGCTAAGTTCCTGTTTGGTTATTTTTTGCTCATCAGTGTTCTATATGTTCCTTGGTTATTTATTTGTCCTTGTCCAGCTTGCTAATATGTGATTTCCTTGCTTGCTGGTAGCTCTAGGGGGCTGAGTTTCTCCCCTCACACCGTTAGTTGGTGTGGGGGTTCTTGAACTCTCAGCGTGGATATTTTGTATAGGGTTTTTTACTGACCGCACAGTGCCCTGCCTGTCTTCTGCTATCTAGTATTAGTGGGCCTCATTTGCTGAATCTGTTTTCATTTCTTCGTTTGTATTTTCCCCTTACCTCACCGTTATTATTTGTTGGGGGCTTCCTATATCTTTGGGGTCATTTCTCTGAGGCAAGTGAGGTCTTACTTTCTCTATAGGGGTAGCAAGTTTCTCAGGCTGCGTCGAGACGTCCAGGAATTTAGGCACGTTCACCGGCTACCTTTAGTGTGTTTGGTTAGGATCAGGTTTTGCGGTCAGTCCAGTTACCACCTCCCTAGAGCTTGTTCTATGTTCAGTAACTTAGCTAGTCCTATCTGTGATCCTCAGCCACTAAGGATCATAACAGCTTACAGTGAGGGATGGGATGTAGCATTGCTGACTAGCTTCATTGGCCGAGGGTGCTGCAACCTTTAGGGACGTTTGGTAGTTAGTCCAGGCTTGCAAATGCATGGTGGTTAAATGTCTATGCATGCAACTTGTATTTAGACTTTTAAGATTCTGACCTCTGCTTAAGGTAGTTGAACATTTTTGACAGATGACTTTGCGCTGCTCATTTGGATGTTGTTTAAAAAAATGCCAGACTGCACTATTTCTACTATCGGATACCTTTTCAGGCATTGCAGACTGAGCTTCTTTAACCGGATGGCCACGCTGTCCTCCAACTGGTTTTTGTTTTGCCATGCGTTTTTGGCCAGATACGGGCCCGGCAGATGGAACCTGTTGTGATGTTGATGCCTGCTGTGGCTCCTCCTCCTCCGCTTCAGAACTATTGCCGCCTGCACCCTGTTCCCCCAATGGCTGCCAATCGGGGTCAACAACTGGGTCATCTATGACCTCCTCTTTTATCTCGTGTGCAACTTCGTCTGTGTCACCGTGTAAGCCGGTGGTATAGCGTTCGTGACGGGGCACCATAGTCTCAGCTGAGTTTGATTCTGGCTCAGTACACTGCGAGGGAAATGTTCTGGTCTGAGTCAAAGGAACAGCATAGTAATCTGGCTGTGGCTGTGCATCTGTGCACTCCATGTCCGATTCAACTTCTAATGGGCATGGCCTGTTAACTGTTTCACTGTCTAACCCAGGAACGATATGTGTAAAGAGCTCCATGGAGTAACCCGTTGTGTCGCCTGACGCATCCTTCTCTCTTGTTCTGGGTGAAGAAGACAAGGAAGCGACTTGTCCCTGACCGTGAACATCCACTAACGACGTGCTGCTTTTACATTTAGCACTTTCAGAAGAGGAGGCAAAAGAGCTAGAGTCAGCAAGGAAAGCCAAAACTTGTTCTTGCTGCTCCGGCTTTAAAAGCCGTTTTCCTACTCCCAGAAAAGGGAGCGTTCGAGGCCTTGTGTAGCCAGACGACGAACCTGGCTCAACAACTCGAGACTTAGGTGCTGTATTGCTTTTACCATGACCACCTGATGCTCCACCACCACTACCATCATTACCAGCTGACAATGACCGCCCACGGCCACGACCTCTTCCACCAGACTTCCTCATTGTTTGCAAAACGTAACCAAAGTAACAGTATTTGTTACTGTAAAACAACTTATAAGGTGAACTCAAACTTCTGTAGGATTTATATATACCTTTATAGGTGGCTGACACTGAAAGGAAAATCAGGCCCAATGTTACACACTAGGTTTTCTGTGCCCCAATAATTTGAGACAGATGTCACACACAGGACCGGCACTCAAGCAGAAATACCAATCTTAACCTCCCACTATTTTTTTGTTTTCAGGGAAAATTAAAAAAAAATAAAAAAATCCCAGTATGACATACTAGGTTTTCTGTGCCCCAATAATTTGAGACAGATGGCACACACAGGACCGGCACTCAAGCTGAAATGCCAATCTTAATCTCCCACTATTTTTTTTGTTTTCAGGGAGAATTTAAAAAAAAAATTCCCAGTATGACACACTAGGTTTTCTGTGCCCCAATAATTTGAGACAGATGTCACACACAGGACCGGCACTCAAGCAGAAATACCAATCTTAACCTCCCACTATTTTTTTGTTTTCAGGGAAAATTAAAAAAAAATAAAAAAATCCCAGTATGACATACTAGGTTTTCTGTGCCCCAATAATTTGAGACAGATGGCACACACAGGACCGGCACTCAAGCTGAAATGCCAATCTTAATCTCCCACTATTTTTTTTGTTTTCAGGGAGAATTTAAAAAAAAAATTCCCAGTATGACACACTAGGTTTTCTGTGCCCCAATAATTTGAGACAGATGGCACACACAGGATCGGCACTCAAGCAGAAATGCCAATCTTAATCTCCCACTATTTTTTTTGTTTTCAGGGAGAATTAAAAAAAAAAAAAAAATTCCCAGTATGACACACTAGGTTTTCTGTGCCCCAATAATTTGAGACAGATGGCACACACAGGATCGGCACTCAAGCAGAAATGCCAATCTTAATCTCCCACTATTTTTTTTGTTTTCAGGGAGAATTAAAAAAAAAAAAAAATTCCCAGTATGACACACTAGGTTTTCTGTGCCTCAATAATTTGAGACAGATGGCACACACAGGACCGGCACTCAAGCAGAAATGCCAATCTTAATCTTTAATCTCCCACTATTTTTTTTTTTCAGGGAGAATTAAAAAAAAAAAAAATTATTCCCAGTATGGCACACTAGGTTTTCTGTGCCCCAATAATTTGAGACAGATGGCACACACAGGATTGGCACTCAAGCAGAAATGCCAATGTTAATCTCCCACTATTTATTTTTTTTCAGGGAGAATTAAAAAAAAAAAAAAAAAATTCCCAGTATGACACACTAGGTTTTCTGTGCCCCAATAATTTGAGACAGATGGCACACACAGGACCGGCACTCAAGCAGAAATGCCAATCTTAATCTCCCACTATTTATTTTGTTTTCAGGGAGAATTAAAAAAAAAAAAAAAAAATCCCAGTATGACACACTAGGTTTTCTGTGCCCCAATAATTTGAGACAGATGGCACACACAGGACCGGCAGTCAAGCAGAAATGCCAATCTTAATCTCCCACTATTTTTTTTGTTTTCAGGGAGAATTAAAAAAAAAAAAAAAAAAAAGGGACTGTCCTACAATTACTTTCTCCCTGCAGTACTCTCAGCAAGGTATGGCAGGCAGCAATAACAAGGAGTGAACAGCTGCACAAAAAAAAACAAAAGTGTGGACAAACAAACAAGATAGCTGTGCAGAAAGGAAGGAACAACAGGATTTGTGCTTTGAAAAAAGCAGTTGGTTTGCACAGCGGCATACACACACAGCAACACAGCTATCAAGGAGCCTTCTAGGGCAACCCAATGAGCTACAGCGCTGAGGAGAAAAAAATGTAGCTTCCACTGTCCCTGCAAACAAAAGGTGGTGTTGGACAGTGGAAATCGCTACAGCACAAGCGGTTTGGGGGTGAATGTACCCTGCCTAACACTATCCCTGCTTCTGACGAAGCGGCACCTCTCCCTATGCTCAGATCAGCAGCAGTAAGATGGCAGTCGGCGGGAAAGCCCCTTTATAGCCCCTGTGACGCCACAGAAAGCAAGCCAATCACTGCAATGCCTTTCTCTAAGATGGTGGGGACTGAGATCTATGTCATCACGCTGCCCATACTCTGCGTCCACCTTCATTGGCTGAGAAATGGCGCTTTTAGCGTCATTGAAACGCGACTTTGGCGCGAAAGTCGTGTACCGCGTGGCCGACCCCACACAGGGATCGGGTCGGGTTTCATGAAACCCGACTTTTCAAAAAGTCGGCGACTTATGAAAATGACCGATCCGTTTCGCTCAACCCTAGTTGCAGCGTCCTGGATAGCGATATCGTTGTGTTTGACACGCAGCAGCGATCTGGATCCTGCTGTGATTTCGCTGGTTGTTGCTGAAAGTTCAGAACTTTATTTGGTCGTCAGATCGGCGTGTATCGTCGTGTTTGACACCAAAAGCAACGATGCCAGCAATGTTTTACAAAGGTAACCAAGGTAAATATCAGGTTACTAAGTGCAGGGCCGCACTTAGTAACCCGATATTTACCCTGGTTACCATTGTAAAAGTAAAAAAAACAAACAGTACATACTCACCTTCTGCTGTCTGTCACTCGTCCCCCGCCATCCGCTTCCCGCACTGACTGTGAGTGCCGGCCGTAAAGTAAAAGCAGAGCACAGCGGTGACGTCACCGCTGTGCTGTGCCTTACGGCCGGCACTCACAGTCAGTGCAGGAAGCAGACGCCGGGGGACGTTACGGACACTGGAATGTAAGTATGTACTGTTTTTTTTTTTTACATTTACACTGGTAACCAGGGTAAACATCGGGTTACTAAGTGCGGCCCTGCGCTTAGTAACCCGATGTTTACCCTGGTTACCCGGGGACTTCGGCATAGTTGGTCACTGGAGAGCTGTCTGTGTGACAGCTCTCCAGCGACCACACAGCGACGCTGCAGCGATCGGCATCGTTGTCGATATCGCTGCAGCGTCGCTTAGTATGAAGGTACCTTAAGTCTATTCTAATTCCTTCTTTTTAAGTAGTTTTTCTTTATCACCTCCTCTCCTGAATGGGAAAACAAGATCAATTATAGAAAATTTCAGATCCTTTTATTTATGCCCCAATTCCACAAAATGCTTTGAGACAGGTAAATCTAGTTCCCTTTTTCCTAATTGTACATCAATGGTGTTGTATCCTAGTTTTAAAGCACTAAGTAGTTTTCCACACATATAGCTGTTAATATGGGCACTGTAGAACATAAACAACATATTGAGTATCACAAGACATAAAGAATTTAATGTCAACTATGATACATTTTAATATAATTTATCAAAAAAACATTTGATATTAAATTCTATGTAAAGTGTGATACCGAATAGGTTGCTGTACAGAATTGCTGGACGACGTGGGAACCCCAATGGATTATGCCAGAACTGCAGGAATTTCCTGTCTGTGTTTTCATTTTTGGATTACTATGTTAGTAATGGGAGTGTCTGATAGATACCTCTCCATTACTAACCCCTGGGCTTTATGCCAACTGACATTACAAAGTTGACATCAACCCCAGAAGCATCCAAAACGCTGCTATTCATGATTATGGGCACGCAGCCTTAGACTCTCTCATAGCATGGTCGATACCGTAGGATTGGATGATAGCTGACATGGTACCGATATTTAAGAAAGGTAAGAAGGTGGATCCCGGCAACTACCATCTGATAGTTTGATTTCAATGGTGTGCAAAATTTGTAAGGGCATTATAAGTAATCACCTGCAAAAATATATTGCAAAGAAAATAACTGACAACCAAAACGGATTCAAGAAAGATAGGTCGTGTCTAACTTGCATGCTATTTTTTTAAGTACAAATCTATATGTGATATATCAGGACTTTGCAAAGGCATTTGTTACTGTACTACACAATAGCCTTATACTGAAGCTTTACAACAGGGACTATGGGACACTGTATGCCCATGGGTAAAAAAACTGGTTAATGGAGAGGAAACTAAGGATCATTGTAAATGTTTCATTCTCTAAATGGGATAAAGTCAGCATTGGGGACCACAAGGATTTGTGTTAGGACTATCTTTTATTCTCTCTATTAATGACCTTCTGGATGGGATTGAGAGTGTTTCAGTGTTTGCTAATGACACAAAACTAGATAGGATAATAAAAACTAAACTGATTACATTACTCTACATTTGTCAATGTTAAACTTCATCTGTCATGTGTTTCCCCATCTGTCTCATGCAGGTGTCTGAGTGGGCAAACACATGACAAATGAAGTTTAACATTGACAAATCTAGAGTAATGTACCTAGGTAATCTTATTACTGCATAAACATTAAATTCATATAACCCATGGAAAAGTAGCCTGCCTTCGGTGACAGTATGAGAAACTATGACTTTAGCCTTCCTTACCAATGGAGGCCTTGGTTTCTTCATGTTTGTGACAGAGCAGTTTTGATGGCATTTGTGAACCAGACTCTAAATACAACATTTAGCTTGTGTTTTTGTTCCTTGATACTTTTTCTTGAAGGTCCTTGCTTTTCCTTAAAAGGAGGGAGAATGTGCACAGAAAGAACTAAACAGGAAGGTAAAATAAAGCCAGCACGCTACACACAGGGTGACACCATGTCAAAAGATAGAGAGCAAATGGCGATAGCCTCCTCCAAAGAGAGGACCTCTGGAATTGGAAGCTGGCTACATATTTATGAGCCACCCTGTAATAGGGACAGAACAAGACTTGGTATTCTGGTTACTTGTAGCTGAGCCATAATGCTCAATGTCAGGCAGTAGCAGCAAAAGCAAACAAGATTTTAGGGTGCATAAAAAGAGAGAGAAAATTATGTGATTCAAATGTATTATTACCCTTCTAAAAATCACTTGTAAAGCAACATCTTGAATATAGTCTCCAGTTTTGGGCTCCACATTTTAAAAAGGATATTGGTTGGGAGGTTAGACTCTGTTAAAAGGTGGGTAGCTAGAATGTTACAAGGGATGGTAGGCATCTCCTATCATGAGAGATAAGAAAGTTTAGGCTTGTTTAGCTTAGGAAAAAAAATGTAATTTATATGTATAAATATTTGTGTGGTCAATACAAAGAACTGGCACATAACGTATTCCTTCCAAAGACTTTTCAAAGAACCAGGAAACATTCACTAGTACTTCATGTGGAACGAAGGTGATTCTGGCTTTTAAATAGGAAAGGGTTTTCTATAGTTATAATAGCTAGGTAAGGAAGTCTGGCACCATATGTCCACCTTGATATTCCGTTAATCCAAAGTACCAAAAAAACACACCAAACAACAGGGATTTTTGGCGCTGCACTGGTGTGTTGGCCAAATATATTAACATCAAAGTGAGAAGGAAAAGGTAACACTCACTATCCTTTAAAAATGCCTTTATTGCAAAAAAGTTAAAACATTGCTGCAGGAGAAATGGAACACGTACTGGATGACAGCCGTTTTGTGCCTCTCTGCACTTCAATGAGTTCTTGAATGCCAATCGTCCATTATTAGTGATGAGCGAGTGTACTCGTTGCTCGGGTTTTCCTGAGCACGCTCTGGTGAGTATTTGTTAGTGTTTAGAGATTTAGATTTCGTCACCTCAGCTGAATGATTTACAGCTACTAGTCAGCTTGATTACATGTGGGGATTCCCTAGCAACCAGGCAACCCCCACATGTACTCAGGTTGGGTAGTAGCTGTAAATCACTCAGCCACGGCAATGAAAACTTAATCTCCAAGCAGTTACAAATACTCGGAGGTCACCCGAGCGTGCTCAGGAAAACCCGAGCAACGAGTACACTCGCTCATCACTATCCATTACATGTTCCATTTCTCCTGCAACCATGTTTTACATTTTTGTGCAATAAAGGGATAGTGAGTACCAGCTTTTCCTTCTTACATTGATGTTTTTTATAGTTACAGCAGTCAGACTGCGAAATGCGCTACTGCAAGAGGTAGTAATGACAGATACTATATCGGCATTTCCAAAAGTGTTAGATACTTTTCTCACAACAAATAGCATTGTTAGATATACAGTAAGTAATCTAGCAATAAAGAATGTATAACTGGTGGAGAAATTTTGATCTTGATGGACTTAAGTCTTTTCTCCACCTATGTAACTATAAAACTGTTTAACTTGACTCAGAAGCTCCATTGTGATCAAATAGTTACTAAATCTCATATTAGTTAATCTATCCTATATTTGTTGGACATAACCTTTAGGAATTCTATAACCATTCTCTCAATTTTTTAAATTCTTAAATCATAGGTAAAAACCTTATAGCATTTACACCTGCTTTTTTTTTAATCTGCCTTCTACATTTGTTTCCTTCGTGAACTATTTTACCAACATGTCCAGTGTGACCTTGTGTCTTCCTCTGACACACATGCCAATTTCCTTTGGCTTACTCATGCATGCTGAAATAATTTCCCAATAGTAAAAGGCTTGTAAAACTAAATTCAAATTATAAAGTTAATTAATGATGTAAATACTTAGAGCTATAACATCTTTAACCTAATCTGCTGTAAATACGATAAAAACAAAACTAGTACATTTAAGGTTATTACTGACATGATGATCTTGAATTGAAATTCTATACCTCTATTTTATAAATATTTTAATAAATAATTTGAACGGAAATATTTTCAGAAATAGTTTTAAAGGGACCTTTCCTTTTTACCATCTTTTGTGTCTTTATATTCCTCATAATATACTCATTAATAATAATTTTTAATAGATTTTTTTTCTTAGAAATATATACCTTTTTTGTTATTCCTCCAATGACCATTATCCACACATTCGACTTTCACAGGGCGATTAGAGCAGCCTTAGGTTTTTTGTTTCAAACTCAACAGCCTTAGGCCGGCATCCCACCTAGTGTAGGGAAATACGGTCCGTTTTTTACAGTCGTAATACGCAGAAAAGTTCCTAAACAATGATCTGTTTTCAACGCGAGGATGCGATTTTTTCTCAAAAAATGATCCGTGTGTCATCCGTATGACATCCGTATGGCATTCGTACAGCGAGATTTTCTTGCTGGCTTGCTAAATGGACATAGAATGGATCCATGGGCACAAATATTTGTGAAAACATATATACAGTCTCTCTCTCTCTCTCTCTCTCTATATATATATATATATATATATATATATGTCAGTGAGACACACATATATATATATTTATATTTAATACAGAGCTAGATAGCATAAAAGCCGGTAATTCAATTACCGGCTTTTGCTACCTCCTTCTCAAACACGACAAGATATGAGACATGGTTTACATGCAGTAAGCCATTTCATATCCCTTATTTTTTTTACATATTCCTCACTAATAATGCTAGAAGTGTCTGTGTGCAAAAGTTGGGAGCTATAGGTGTTAAAATAAAGGGTTAAATCACGGAAAAAACTGGCGTGGTCTCCCGTGCAATTTTCTCCGCCAGAGTGGGAAGGCCAGTTACTGAGGGAAGATATTAATAGCTTAGAGAGGGACCATGGTTATTGGTCCCCCCTGGCCACCCCAGAAAAGGCACTTCTGTAAGATGCGCCCACTCTGGCACTTAGCCTCTCTCTTCCCACTCCCCTGTAGCGGTGGGATATGGGGTAATAAGGGGTTAATGTCACCTTGCTAATGTAAGGTGACATTAAGCCTGGTTAATAATGGAGAGGTGTCAATAAGACACCTATCCATTATTAATCCGATATTAATAAAGGGATAAAAAACACACACAAATTAGGAATAAAGTATTTTAATGAAATAAATACACATGGTGTTGTAATAGCTTTATTATACGCTCAATCCAAATGATGACTCTTGTCTTCTAAAAAAAGTTAAAATAAAAAACAACAATATCCCATACCTGTCCGCCATACAGTCATGTCCCACAATGCAAATCCATCTGAAGGGGTTAAATAACTTTACAACCATGAGCCTGCTAATGCAGCTGCCCCTGGCTGTAAAAACTGGGGAATGAATGGAATGCAGGGGAACATAGCTACATAGACTTGCAGTGCTGCGCCCCCTGCAGGCATGACCTCATATGAACTCTAGCGTGGGAATTTTTCAGAATATTTTCCAACGCTAGACTTCATATGAGTTTCTGCCACCAGGGGGCGCAGCACCGCAAGTCTAGGTAGCTACATTCCCATGCATTCCATTCATCCCCACTCTTGACACACTGATAGCAATGCTGAAGAATAAATGCTAGCACAGGCTGCACGTTGTTTCAGATGCTTCACATCTCGTATCTTCACAGCATAGACAATTGCCTTCAGATGACCCCAGCATCTGAAACAATGGATACTGGAAGCCTGTGCTAACATTTCTTCTGCGCTGTTGCTATCAGTGTGTCAAGAGTGGGAGAAGATGGTTGCACTGACAATCCAACACAATGGGCAGCACTTTGAACACATTTTATAAGTGGTCATAATCTTGTAAATAACTCTTGAAAGAATAAATATATATTAAAACCAAGCACACCATTGTTTTTCTTGTGAAATTCTCAATATGATTGATGTGTCACATGACCCTCTTCCCATTGGAAAAAATAAAGTTGGATCCAAAATGGATGACTTCAAAATGGCCGCCATGGTCACCACCCATCTTGAAAAGTTTCCCACCTCCCATATACCAATGTGCCACAAACAGGAAGTTGATATCACCAACCATTCCCATTTTATTTAGGTGTATCCATATAAATGGCCCACCCTGTAGTGGCTCACCTTTGAACTGACTCTTACTTATACATCTCAAAATCTTGTTTGCTTTTGCAGCTGCTGCCTGACATTGAGTACTGCTGCTCAGCTTACTTGTGTCTGCTTCTGGAGCTTCAGTATAAGGCTGTTTTTTCAAATGCCTTTGCAAAGGCTAGATAATTCACATCAGCTGCATTATCAATATGCAGATTTGCACTTGCCTCCTCATAGAAACCCAACATGTTGGTAAGACATGACCTACAGGTGCTTCTCCCAAAATTAGAATATCATCAAAAAGTTAATTTATTTTAGTTCTTCAATGCAAAAAGTGAAACTCATATATTTTAAAGTCATTTACAAACAGAGTGATCTATTTCAAGTGTTTATTTATGTTAATGTTGATGATTATGGCTTAAGGTACCTTCACATTAAGCGACGCTGCAGCGATACAGACAACGATGCCGATCGCTGCAGCGTCGCTGTGTGGTCACTGGAGAGCTGTCACACAGACAGCTCTCCAGCGACCAGCGATGCCGAAGTCCCCGGGTAACCAGGGTAAACATCGTGTTGCTAAGCGCAGGGCCGCGCTTAGTAACCCGATGTTTACCCTGGTTACCAGTGTAAAATGTAAAAAAACAAACAGTACATACTTACATTCGCGTCCCCCGGCGTCCGCTTCCCTGCACTGTGTGAGTGCCGGCCCTAACAGCACAGCGGTGACGTCACCGCTGTGCTCTGCTTTTACTTTACGGCCGGCGCTCAGTCAGTGCAGGAAGCAGACGGCGAGGGACGTGTGACAGACATCAGAAGGTGAGTATGTACTATTTGTTTTTTTTACATTTACGATGGTAACCAGGGTAAACATCGGGTTACTAAGCGCGGCCCTGCGCTTAGTAACCCGATATTTACCCTGGTTACCATTGTAAAACATCGCTGGCATCGTTGCTTTTGCTGTCAAACACAACGATACACGGCGATCTGACGACCAAATAAAGTTCTGAACTTTCAGCAATGACCAGCGATATCACAGCAGGATCCTGATCGCTGCTGCCTGTCAAACTCAACGATATCGCTATCCAGGACGCTGCAATGTCACGGATCGCTAGCGATATCGTTTAGTGTGAAGGTACCTTTACAGTCAATGAAAACCGAATAGTCATTATCTCAGTAAATTAGAATATTTAACAAAAACAACCGAAAAGGCTTCCTAAGCTTTTAAAAAGGTCTCCTAGTCTGTTTCAGAAGGCTCCGCAATTATGGGGAAGACTGCTGACTTGACAGATGTCCAGAAGGCAGTCATTGACACACTCCACAAGGAGGCTAAGCAACAAAAGGTCATTGCTAAAGAAGCTGGCTGTTCACAGAGTGCTGCATCCAAGTGTATAAATGGAAAGTTGAGTGGGAGGAAAAAATGTGGCAGAAAAAGGTGCGCAAGCAATCGGGATAATTGCAGTCTTGAAAGGAAATTTTGAGGGAGATTCACAAGGAGTGGACTGCTGCTGGAGTCATTGCTTCAAGAGCCGCCACACACAGATGTATCCAGGACACTGGCTACAAGTGTCGCATTCTTTGTGTCAAGCTGCTCATGACCAATAGACAAGACCAGAAGCGTCTTACCTGGGCCAAGGAGAAAAAGAACTGGACTGCTGCTCAGTGGTCCAAGGTGTTGTTTTCAGATGAAAGTAAATGTTGCATTTCATTGGAAATCAAGGTCCCAGAGTCTGGAGGAAGAGTGGAGAGGCACACAACCCTGGCTGCTTGAGGTCTAGTGTGAAAATTTCCACAATCAGTGATGGTCTGGGGAGCCATATCATCTGCTGGTGTAGGTCCCCTGAGTTTTATCAATACCAAAGTCTGAGCAGCTGTCTACCAGGACATTTTAGAGCACTGTATGCTTCCCTTTGCCAACAAGCTTTTTGGAGATGGAAATTTCTTTCTCCAGGAGGACTTGGAGCTGTAATCTTCAAAGGAGGTTCAAGTCCCCTAAAGAGACTAATACATACAATGAAATTTTCTTTTTCTTTTTTTTAAAGTATGGAAAAAAATAATAAAAAAACATAGTTCAAATCAACCCCTTTTCCCCCATTAAAAATAAGAAAACAAAAAAGCATATATTTGGTATAGATGCATCCTGAAATGTCCTATGTAAAACATTTTAAAAAATTTACCTGGTTGATAATCTCTGTGAACAGAAAAATCTTTAATACATTTCTGGTCACTACAATACTATAAAAAATGCTGTAACAACTGTGACGCAGTGACCCGGTGTTACATGCGAGGGTCATTATGTGTCCCCCAGGATATGCCAAGAAGCATATGGAGGCCATGGGAGTGCATTGCAGTCACAGGCATAGCTGTGGTTGCAATGAAAGAATAGAAGTGAGTGTTGACTTTGGGCAAGCTATTTGTCCAAGGCATATTTAGGAAAACCGGTCATGGGCTTTTATTTTTTAAATGGACTACAGGTAGGTAGTGGGTTTTGTCTGTTTCCTCCCCTGCCCTGGGTTTTCCATGTGGCCGACTGCCACAGTTTCTTTTGTAAAAAACCCTGCAGCAGGGGGTTGGGTGTGTCAGTTTTGGTCTTGGAAACAGACCAAGCAAGAGGCTTTACAGAGCTTTTCCTGTGTGAAGCAACACAGGGCCAAAGCGGAGCCAAAAAGCCTGGCACCCCCAGCGCACATGGAGGTGCAGTCATCAATGGCAAATGGTCACAGTCTGTCTTTGTTTTCCCAGCTGCAATCCAGAGGATCCATTTTACCTTCTGTTTGTGAGTACGCTGTACATTAAGCAAGACTTTATTTTGAACTTTTTCCGGATCACTGCCTTCTCCCTGCCCAGCGAGGACACCGCTGCACTACACAACCAATGAAAATGTCATATGTTTCCCAAAATGATATCAATAAAAATATTTTCTCACCCTGCAAAAAATAAGCCTTTTACATTATGGTTATGGTTTTCTTCATACTTTGAATTTTTTTTGCTTTAAGTACACTGGTAAAATTAATGGTGTCTTTTAAGAGTACAACTGCTGCCACAAAAAAATAAAGCCCTCATATGTCTATGTGGGCAGGAAAATAAAAAGTTATGGCTCTTGGAAGAA
Organism: Ranitomeya variabilis; assembly: GCF_051348905.1. NCBI lineage: Eukaryota > Metazoa > Chordata > Amphibia > Anura > Dendrobatidae > Ranitomeya > Ranitomeya variabilis. Next base: position 794,178,608 of record NC_135233.1, on the reverse strand, counting down.
GGGGCGGAAAAAGTGAAAAAAAGCAAAACAAAAAAAACGAATTGGTCGTCATGGGAAAGGGTTAAAATTGCCTGTACACAATACCATATAATAGGATGCAGGTTCTCAAGACATGACTAATATTTTACGCCTTCCCCCTAAGAGCACATTTAAACAAGTTGATAATCTGGAACAGGCATTCCTAGGAACACTAGTTTCTTGATTATCAACTTCTAAACCGGCGACCAATCATCTGACGAACAAATAACGACATCCATCAGGTGAAATTATTCTTAATATGGATGAAAAATCAGCATTCTCAGTGCCCACACACATTAGACTGTAAGCCAATCCCTCCAATATTGGTAGACGTTAATTTAATGTGTAAACGGGCCGAAACCCTTTCCCTATCCCTTATTGTAATCCTATTTCTTGTCCGAACCCTCTGCCTAGTTTTGATCTTAGTCCTTATCCTAACCATAGTTTTAACCTTCCTCCATTTATTTACCTTAGTGCTAATCTCCATCCTAACCCTCTTCATAGTCTTATTTTTAGCCTAACCCTAATCTTAGTCCTAACACTAATTAGGGTTAGAAAAAATAAGTAGAAATGAAAAGTTCAGAATAATATGTCATGTGTCAGCATGTGCTCAGGGTCGGCTATAAACCACTAGAATTCCGGCACCTCCGGAGAGGAATTTGTCTGTGTGAATTTAGGGCTGGTGTATAGCCACTAGAATTCTGGCACCTACGGAGAGGAGTTTGTTTGTGTGAATTTAGGGCTGGCGTATAGCCTCTAGAATTTTTGCACCTCCGGAGAGGAGTTGTTTTGTGTGCTGTTGCTGACTGTATGACCACTATATGCTACCTGCTCCATTAGTGAGCTTTGATCCTCTGTGAGGTTAAAAGAGTACAGCGTTACCTTTAATCCCTGCGACTCTGTGAAGCAACAGAGGTCGCTCCTATACAGACTGGGTGACGGAACTCGTGTCTATTCAGGCATAGTACCGCCATATAGTGGCGCCACTTACTAGCAGCAGGTTCCACTCCTGCACGGTGGACCTCGGGCTGCGAACGCACCTATACTATCTCTATATTTACTCGGTGTGTTCCGCCAGCCCTAACATAAGCAGGTGAAATAAGCATTAAACATGTCACTAATTTTCTAAGTAAATATATTTCTAAAGGTGCTATTGACATGAAATCCTCATCAAATGTCGGTAACAACTCATCCAATCCACACCGACAATGACATCAAACCATAGATATCTGTAAACTAAGTTATTTGTAATTATGAGAATTCCCAACCCCCTTTACTGGTACTAATTCCCTGCTAGAGAAGGGTTGTGTAGTGGCAATTCTATAATTTTATTATCTGAGAATTGTTAAATATTATGTTTGTAGACATAGTAAACATCTATGAATAGATTTGCTTTTTCATCCTTGCTGAAAAAGTGACAGATCTTCTTGCTGATGTCTTCTGGGGGTCTCGTGACCTAGATTCAAGAAACTGGTTGTAAGGAATTGTAGATAGGACTCTGCTTGGCCAAATACAGGTGTAGTATTTCTTGAAAGGAAACTGCTTGGTGCACTATGTATAGCGAACTAGGAGAGACAAGAGTGGACCCTCTGGACCGTGGGGAGCCCTACCCCTGGGCGAGCGACCTAGGAGATAACGACCCCTATACAGGGACCGCAAGGAGCAAGCCCAGAGGTCACTTACCCACGGTGAGATACCAGTAGGGACGGCTCCAGGAAGAGAGATAAACGAAGGCAGGATACTGAGGAAGAATACGGGAAGCAGCTAGAGAGCCCGGAGGGCTGGGAGGCAGGAATGGAGCTGAGCTGAGGGAAGGAAAACAAAACAAAGACCTTAGGTAAACTACAGGAAAAGAAGAACGGGGACTGCAGGTAACAACAAGGAGGCAACGGAGTGAACCAGAGAGAACCGGAAGGTAGCACGGTAAGGCACAGAGTGCAGGTACTTGAGCAGGGAATACGAAGGGCCAAACGTAATAGCAAACGTGCTAAAACAATCAGGCACCAGGAAGAACTACCTTTTATAGGAGGAGCAGGAACAGGATTGGGTGGAAAGAACATGTGACTTCAGGAGGAGGTAACAGAAACGCTGGGCCTGCGAGCTACAGGGAAGCTAGAGCGCCTGCGCAGAGAAAGAACACCTGCAGAGGAGCGTGCAGACCGGGACGCTGGAGCGATGGAACGAGGACGCTGGAGCGTAGCGGAGGATGTAACACTATGCCTCTAATGTACACTATTTGCATATTGTGTCAGCTCATTAGTTGATTATTGTTAACTGTCAAGTTCCCACCACTGCACAGGGGGAATCTCGAACCATGTCCGCTGCAGTCTCCCATTCTCCTCCAGCCGCAGTGGAACCTGCTCAGCAGAGATATCTATCCCAGCGTCTGGCTCAAGCTGATACTGTGCGCTTGGTTACTGCTGCCTTTCCAGGCTCAGCCCTTGTAGCCAGCACTGATCAGTGGTGAGCAGATGTTCCAAGGACTATGTCCTGCTTTTCCCCTACTGAGCATGCCCACGGGTCGACCTCTCATTGGAGGTCGGGGTCACATGCTTAGGTCCTGTAGCGGCTCCTATTAGATCACGAGGAAGGTCCTGGAGAGCTACAGCTATAAAAGGTTTGCATGGCCTCACAGCCATGCGCTAGTATAAATCACTTATTGTGTGTGTGTGGATGTATGCCTGTTCTGGTGAAAGCTCCGAATGTACCCATCCCTAGTGTTGATGAATGCTCGCGAATGTTGGAGCTGTCTAGCACCAGTTAGTGCCATCCAGCACCAGGCACAATATATAGCATCTGTCAGCAGAGTTAGCCAGTGTGGCACCATGCGCAACCAGTGCGCTTACCTGTCCCCAGTTAGGGCGGTTAGTGGTGTCCGCCAGAGCGACGCTGCGTGCACCCAGTGCGCTAAATCTATTTTAAGTTTAGTTTTCTCCTGACAACACTGTAGCAGTGTTGAGCTCAAGAGTAGTGTTGAGCGATACCTTCCGATATGCAAAGGTATCGGATTGGATAGGCCGATACCCAAAAAGTATCGGATATCGCTGATACCGATACCCGATACTAATGCATATCAATGGGACACAAAATATCGGAATGGTTCCCAGGGTCTGAAGGAGAGGAAACTCTCCTTCAGGTCCTGGGATCCATATTCATGTATAAAATAAAGAATAATAAAAAAAAATTATGATATACTCACCCCTCTGATGGCCCCGGCTCTCACTGGTCCAAGCGTCTGCCTCCGTTCCCTACGAATGCAGAGTGAAGGACCTTCGATGACGTCGCGGCTTGTGATTGGTCGCGTGACTGCAAATGTGACCACTCACGCGACCAATCACAAGCCGCGACGTCATCGCAGGCCCTACACTCACTCATTCTTAGGAACGGAGGCTGCCGGTTACATCGCTAAGGTCCAGGGTCCGCCGGAGGGGTGAGTATATCAATATTTTTTATTTTTATTATTTATTTTTTACATGAATATGGATCCCAGGGCCTGAAGGAGAGTCTCCTCTCCTCCAGACCCTGGGAACCATACGCACCGCACACTTCCGATTCCGATTTCCGATATCGCAAAAATATCGGAACTCTGTATCGGAATTCCGATACAGCAAATACTACTACTCAAGAGGTCTCGAGGGACTCTTACCCTGAGTCTTGGGGCAGAGTTCTGTGACTCCTTGCTTGCGCTCTCTTGCGGTATCCCGGCCCTGTGACACAACAGGGTTCGCTTCCTTCATACCGGGTGAAGCTAACCCGTGTGTGTCTTCTCTTAATACCTCCACATAGTCCGTTATTACTGAGCAGCAGGTGGCTTTTCTGCATGGTGGACCCCGGACTGTGAACCCATCTCATATCGCCTCTTATTTATATTTGGTGCATTTCGCCAGTCCTAACAGATTATACTATTTTTTTTTTTAAAAGAGGACATTTTTAAACTTGGAAAACTCTCCCAGTAAATCTGTGTCTCCTCTCACAAAATTGTAAGTGAAAGAGAAAAGAGTCAAGGATCAGTGGGAAGCCATAGAAATATTGGGTGAGCTGTGGAACAAGCAAAGAATGGGGGAGCGGTGGAGGATACAAAAAGAACGGGGGAGCTGTGGGAGCACATACACAGAACGGGGAAGCTGTGGGACCGCATACAATAAATGGGGGAGTTTTGGGACATACAAAGAATGGGGGAGTTGTGGACGACATAGAAAGAACTGTGGACTGTGGGTAGACATACACAGAATGGGGGAGCTGTGGGAGGACATACAATAAACTAGGAAGCTGTAGGAAGACATACAAAGAACTGGGAGCTGTGGGACATACAAAGAACGAAGGACCTGTGGGAAGACATAGAAAGAATGAAGGCATTATGGGAGGACATGGGAAAAATAGGGGCACTGTGGTAGGACACACGCAGAATGAGGGTGCTGTGGGAATGACATACACAGAACAGGGGAGCTAATGGTGGACATGCATAGAACGGGGGTGCTGTGGAAGGACATACACAGAACGGAGGAGCTGTGGGAGGACATAGAAAAAATGAAGGGGATGTTGGAGGATATACACAGAATGAGGGAGCTGTGGGAGGACATACAATAAACTAGGAAGCTGTAGGAGGACATTAAAAGAAAGGAGAGATGTTGGGCATACAAAGAACGAAGGAGCTGTGGGAGGACATAGAAAGAACGAGGACACTTTGAGAGAACAGAGGAAAAATAGGGGCACTGTGGGAGGGCATACACAGAACGGGGGTGCTGTGGGAACATCATACAAAGAACAAGGGAGCTAATTGCGGACATACATAGAACGGGGGCGCTGTGGTAGTACATACACACAACGGAGGAGCTGTGGAAGGACATAGAAAAAATGAAGTTGCTGTGGGAAGACATAAAAAGAACACATGATATAGAGGACATACAATAAACTAGGAAGCTGTAGGAAGACATACAAAGAACTGGGAGCTGTGGGACATACAAAGAACGAATGACCTGTGGGAAGACATAGAAAGAATGAAGGCACTATGGGAGGACATGGGAATAATAGGGGCACTGTGGTAGGACACACGCAGAATGAGGGTGCTGTGGGAATGACATACACAGAACAGGGGAGCTAATGGAGGACATGCATAGAACGGGGGTGCTGTGGTAGGACATACACACAACGGAGGAGCTGTGGAAGGACATAGAAAAAATGAAGTTGCTGTGGGAAGACATAAAAAGAACACGGATGATATATAGGACATACACACAATTGGGTGCTATAGGAGGACATAGAAAAACCGGGGGTGCTCTGGGAGGTTATAGAAAGAATGAGGGTGCTATGACAGGACAAACACTAAACGGGGGAGCTGTGGGAGGGCATACAATAAACGGGGAAGCTTTGTGACATACAATGAATGGGGGAGCTTAGGAGGACATACACAGCACAGGGGAGCTGTGGGAGGACATGTAAAAATTGAAGAGGCTGTGAGAGGAGAGGGGATGCTGAATCAGTGCTGCAGTAGTTCTGGTGAGTTTGTCATATGGTTGCAGCTCTCTCCACGGACATAGATCATAAATTTGTCAGTGCAATGCGCATTGTCAGCTCTGCTGTTTCCTGAGCAGAAATCAGGAACCAGATGACAAACTCATCACAACTGTTGCTGTTTGTGCTGGTAGCAGTGATTGACCAGACAAAGCACTTGCTGAATGCTTCACTGATTCAACTCCCTGTTGAGAAATGGGGGAAGTCCCATAGGAATCAGGAAACACGTGGGAGGAGAGATCATCAACAGGAGAACTGTGGAGAAACGGGTGGGGGAGGCTGACCTGTGCAGCCAGGGGGAATCTGGATCAGTGAAGCATTCAGCAAGTGTTTGTTTGTCTTCTGGATCCCTGCTGCCATTGCAGAAAGCACAGCTCTTGTGGGGAGTTTGTCAACTGTTTGCTGCCATCTGTAGAGAAAATGTCCTCTTCAGAGAAAAAGAGGAATTGAACTCTATAGCGCCACCTATTGTTAGTAGCGATCCTTCAAGTCACAATCAACCCTTTAATGAGTCTTGCAATATGACTTAGGATAAGAGCCAAATCAGTATCTCAGTTCACAGACATGGTGTTTTGGGCTGTTGGCCCTTGTCAGTGCGAAGCATGAGAACTGATTTGGCTATGTGAGAGGTGAAACCTTACCGCTTAGGCCTATGAGCATGGCAGCAACCAGGTGCCAAACCCATTACAATTATTTTGCTCTGCACTGGCAGCCATCAGTAAGCAAACCACCTAAATATTTAGCTCTCCTCATCATGATGAAGGGGGTGGGAGACGAAGTGACTGTAGATGCTACCCCGCACCTAACTGCTTTCCATCAGATGAAATCTGGCTGGCTGAGGTGGAGGGATTATCCTTCATGGCTGATGCGACCATTTTAAGGGAGAGGGAACTGGGCATGTTCGGCCATTAGTAAGAGAATTAGACGGATGGACATAGAAGCCATTAGTGCTAATGCTAGGGGCAGTCATAAGACACTTCAAAGGGACATATAATTTGAATGAGGCATCATTTTTAATAGTGATAAATTGCAAAAGTGTTTCTTTCCTTGATGTCAGCACCTCTACCTATATGTTATATCTCGTTAACATTGCACTCATAACTTGGTATGGGTCCATACAATTCATGTGTTCCTGATTTGAAACAGAGTTATTTCTCTTAGCTAATTAATCACAGATTATTTTATCTTTCCATGAGTATTACTGCTTATTTGGAGGGTGTCCACAGAACAGCATGTGTCCCTGAAGACCTTGACCCTTTAAAAGTTATGCATTCTTTTCATTTTTTTTTCCTTAAATAGAAATTGATTCAAAAAGTTTTAAAATCTTCTTTTATTATTTCACAACTATTAAATTTGTATTGGAACTTCATCTTCACATGACAAATCGAAAACTATTTACACAGACAATAATTTGATTGTTTACCGTATTTTTCACAATCACCTTTTGTGTGTTTTTTTTAAACTATTGTGTTTTTTTTTGTCTGTTCTGTATTGTATCTATGTGTCCAAGAGAAAGACAATTTAAGGTCAATATATAATTACTAGACTGTGGCCCGATTCTAATGCATCGGGTATTCTAGAATATGCATGTCCCCGTAGTATATGGACAATGATGATTCCAGAATTCGCAGCAGACTGTGCCGTCGCTGATTGGTCAAGGCAACCTTTATGACATCATCGTCGCCATGGCAACCATTATGACATCTACGTCGATACTGTGCCCGTCGCTGATTGGTCGAGGCGAATTCGCGGCAGACTGTGCCCGTCGCTGATTGGTCGAGGCAACCTTTATGACATCATCGTCGCCATGCTGTGCCCGTCGCTGATTGGTCGAGGCCTGGCGGCCTCGACCAATCAGAGACGCGGGATTTCCAGGACAGACAGACAGACAGACAGACAGACAGACAGACAGACGGAAAAACCCTTAGACAATTATATATATAGATTAAAGTTGCAAGAGATCCTTAAAAAGTTTCTTGTAAGCAAAAGAACAACCTTTTCCATTGTTAAATGTTTCTTTTACCAGCCTTATCAGTTGTGGCATATAGCAACTGTACTCCCTGAAGGAAAAAAAATAAGAAAAAAGTTTTACTTTTTCTGTAATCCTGCCTTAATTGCTTCTTTTCCCCTGCTGGGTAGATGTCATAAAATGTTTAAGGCGTTGGAATTAATCAAGACTTCTTTGTTGTGTATAAGCTTACCAGTAAACAATATATACTTTTAGTTTCTACTTATAATAGGCAATCAAGTTTGCATAAAATGATGACATGCAAAATTATGAGATGCACTGCTTTGAAAATATTTCAAGTGATCTTATAAACTGTTGGTGTTAGGGAAAGTCTGCAAATTTTAATAGGACTGTAAGAAGGACAAATCTTTCATTGTTCAAAGAATAGCAATCTGTAGGACTGATTAAATGTTTATAAGACACAGTGTGCAAAATTCAGCAAAAATACAAGTTTCTGTATTTTCCACAAAACACTTTTAATTGTATGAACAGCTTTTTGTACAAGTCTCAGTGTATATGTTGCCTCGAATATTTCTGTAACAGAATCAAATTGTGAATAGAAAAAGCTCATCTGAGCCAACTTAAAAGAAACAATATTTTGCTGTCCCTGCTATTAAAAGAGATAATAATAATAATTTTAGTTATATAGCACCAACATATTTCACAGCACTTTACATTATAGAGGGACTTGTACAGACAATAGACATTACAGCGTAACAATAAACACAGATCAAAACAGATACCAAGAGGAATGAGGGCCCTGCTCGCAAGCTTACAAACTATGAGGAAAAAGAGAAGACACGAAAGGAGATGCCAAGGCTATTTAAAAAATTGCAAAAGATTAAGAAAAAAGTACTAAATATTATAATATGGATAAGACCTCTCAACCACAGGAAGTATAATTTGGACATGATAAGAAGTAACCGTAGGCACTACTAATTTGGACATGACGTCCCTAAATCATAAGAGATAAATAAACTTTGGCACGGAAATATGGATAAGACCAAAATGATTGTTTCAATTGTGTTTAATGAGTTGGACAAGTGAATATACAGATATAATAGCCAATGTTTCAAGATGATGAGGTTTTTATCAATGTTATCTGTGTCATAGTAGCAAGGAAAAAAACTACATCAATTCCATGAAAGGAGAATATACATAAGTATAAATATATACCAAAAACTGTGGCATGTAAAAGATTGGCTACCTCTGGTCAAAATTACTGTAATTGTGAACAGTTAAGCAAGTTGAAGATGAAATGATTTTTAAAAACCAAAGGTTAAAGATGACAAATTTCTTTTGTCTTCTATTTAGAGGTTTAGCCACAGATTTTCAATGATGTTCAAATCAGGGGACTGTGAGGGCAATTGCAAAACCTTCAGCTTGCACCTTTTGAGGTAGTCTATTGTGGATTTTGATGCGTTTTTGGGATCATTATCCATTTGTGGAAGCCACAGTATATACTTATAATTACATGCATAGAACTAAGGTTAGAGATTTTACAGCATTGGCTGCCAAAGCATACTACATAATAGGTGAAGATGCATATCGCTGTTGACATTAATCAATTTGCAGACGAGTCACTGAAGGTGAGTAAATAGACTATGTGATTACTGTGGAACTAGGGGTCAACTAGGATAGTGGAGAATTGTAGTACCTATAAAGAAAATATATTGGTAAGTAGGGTTGAGCGACTTTCATTTTTTTAAGATCGAGTAGGGTTTTGGGAAACCCGATTTTGTCCAGAGTCGAGTCGAGTGCAGTCGGCCGATTATCGCTAAAAGTCGGGGATCGACCGAAACACGAAACCCAATGCAAGTCAATGGGGAAGCATAGTCGGCAGTGAGTGGAGGCCAGGAAAACACCTACAGTGCCCATTTTAATGCCAAAAACATCCATTCTTGTTTCTGAAGCTTGCCAATCTTAATTAACTGTATAATAATAGTTGGGCATAGGGAATTGGGGGAAAGTTGTGGGGGGAGTAGGGCTGGCTCAAGTTTTTCGTGGGCCCAGGAAATGCGGACTACGTCACGGCGGTGTTGCAGGGAAAGGTAAGTATTTAAAAGTTGCAAGTGCTGTGATCCTGAGCAAGCAGGGGGGGGCCCACTCGTTCGCATTGCCACTGGCACAGGGCCCCTCAAAGTACGGCGGTGTGTTTGCATGGCGGGGGCGCCTCCCACCAGCAGCGACACTTTTGCGTACTCTGAGGGGCCCTGTGCCAGTGACGTCGCCAACGAGTATGCCCCCCCACCTGATGAAGGAACCTGCACTTTCATCTGCACCTTCCTCTTTGTCCCTGTGTAAGGTGGTATAACATGCGGGAAGGGGAACCTTACTTTCAGCAGGGTCAGATTCTGGCTGTGTAGAGTACAAGGGGAATGTAGTGGTCTAGGTCAATGTACCAGCAGACTCATTTAGCAGTGGCTGGGCAATGGGCAGGATGAGGAGGAAACAGATATAGGGCCAAAGAATAAAGTAGGCTACATGCAGTTCAAAATTGGTAACAGGACTAAACAGGCGGCATTGCTTTGTTCAGTGGAGTAGCAAACCCAAGAGCAGCAGACACTGTTTCAAGGGCGTAACCACACTAGTAGGCCAAATGCAGTTTAATATCTGATAGTATAGGGCGAAAGCCAGAATGTGGAAGCTCAGCTTTGTTCAGTTGAGGACAACACCAGGGAGGGGCAGACACCTTTAGTAGGCCGGAAAAGCCTATTGCATTTTTTAAAATGGTAATTTGGAGCAGAAGGTTGAAGCTCAGCTTTATTTAGTTGAGGGCAACACCAGGGAGGGGCAGAAGCCGTTAGTAGGCCCTAACCACCATTTTTTTTTTTTAAAACCACTTAATGAGAGCCGGAAGGTTGAAGCTCAGCTTTATTTAGTTGAGGACAACACCAGGCAGGGGCACACAGACAGACACCTTTAGTAGGCCGGAAAAGCCTATTGCATTTTTTAAAATGGTAATTTGGAGCAGAAGGTTGAAGCTCAGCTTTATTTAGTTGAGGACAACACCAGGCAGGGGCACACAGACAGACACCTTTAGTAGGCCGGAAAAGCCTATTGCATTTTTTAAAATGGTAATTTGGAGCAGAAGGTTGAAGCTCAGCTTTATTTAGTTGAGGACAACACCAGGCAGGGGCACACAGACAGACACCTTTAGTAGGCCGGAAAAGCCTATTGCATTTTTTAAAATGGTAATTTGGAGCAGAAGGTTGAAGCTCAGCTTTATTTAGTTGAGGACAACACCAGGCAGGGGCACACAGACAGACACCTTTAGTAGGCCGGAAAAGCCTATTGCATTTTTTAAAATGGTAATTTGGAGCAGAAGGTTGAAGCTCAGCTTTATTTAGTTGAGGGCAACACCAGGGAGGGGCAGAAGCCGTTAGTAGGCCCTAACCACCATTTTTTTTTTTTAAAACCACTTAATGAGAGCCGGAAGGTTGAAGCTCAGCTTTATTTAGTTGAGGACAACACCAGGCGGGGGCACACAGACAGACACCTTTAGTAGGCCGGAAAAGCCTATTGCATTTTTTAAAATGGTAATTTGGAGCAGAAGGTTGAAGCTCAGCTTTATTTAGTTGAGGGCAACACCAGGGAGGGGCAGAAGCCGTTAGTAGGCCCTAACCACCATTTTTTTTTTTTTAAACCACTTAATGAGAGCCGGAAGGTTGAAGCTCAGCTTTATTTAGTTGAGGGCAACACCAGGGAGGGGCAGAAGCCGTTAGTAGGCCCTAACCAAAGTTGAAGGCCAAATGCAGTTTAATTTCTGATACTATAGGCCGAAAGCCAGAAGGTGGAAGCTCCGATTTAGACAGTGGAGGGCAATTTGAATTAGGGACTGCAGACAGACTTAGTAGGCTGTCCCCTGTGGACCATGCATCCACCACATTAACCCATTGCGCCGTAATGGACACGTAATCTTCCGTGGCCATGCCTACAGGTCCATGCATCTGTTGTCAGGTGCACCTTTGTACTCACAGATTGCCAGAGTGCATGGACAATGCGGTCTTCTACATGCTGGTGGAGGGTTGGGATGGCTTTTCTCGCAAAAGAAGTGTCGACTGGTTAGCTTGTAGCGTGGTACAGCGTAGTCCATCATGGCCTTATTAATAGTAAATAAAATATATAACTAGGCTCTATGAACTTTTAAATAGGTTCCAGGGGTACACGGGCAGCATTGGTGTGGTCAGTGGAGGAGTATTGCAAGTAGGGGCTGCAGACAGGCTATCAAAGGCCTAAAATAACAAACAGTAGGCAGTCATGGCAGTTTTACATCGGTTACATGGATACTCCAGGCAGCATTGTGGTCAGTGGAGGAGTATTGCAAGTAGGGGCCGCAGACAGGCTATCAAAGGCCTAAAATAACAAACAATAGGCTCATTGCAGTTTTACAGCGGTTACATGGATAGACGGGCAGGCAGCTTGGTGGTGAGTGGAGGAGTATTTAAAGTAGGGACCGCAGACAGGCTATCAAAGGCCTAACATAACAAACAATAGGCTCATGGCAGTTTTACAGCGGTTACATGGATACACGGGCAGGCAGCTTGGTGGTCAGTGGAGGAGTATTTAAAGTAGGGACCGCAGACAGGCTTCAAAGGCCTAACATAAGAAAATGGGCTGGCTGTAGGCACTTTATAATTGGTTCCAGGGGTACACGGGCAGCAGTGGTCTGGCCAGTGGAGGACTAGTGGAAGGAGGGACCGCAGACAGGCTTCAAAGGCCTAACATAAAAAAATGGGCTGGCTGTAGGCACTTTATAATTGGTTCCAGGGGTACACGGGCAGCAGTGGTCTGGTCAGTGGAGGACTAGTGGAAGGAGGGACCGCAGACAGGCTTCAAAGGCCTAAAATAACAAACAATAGGCTCATGGCAGTTTTACAGCGGTTACATGGATACACGGGCAGGCAGCTTGGTGGTCAGTGGAGGAGTATTTAAAGTAGGGACCGCAGACAGGCTTCAAAGGCCTAACATAAGAAAATGGGCTGGCTGTAGGCACTTTATAATTGGTTCCAGGGGTACACGGGCAGCAGTGGTCTGGCCAGTGGAGGACTAGTGGAAGGAGGGACCGCAGACAGGCTTCAAAGGCCTAACATAAGAAAATGGGCTGGCTGTAGGCACTTTATAATTGGTTCCAGGGGTACACGGGCAGCAGTGGTCTGGTCAGTGGAGGACTAGTGGAAGGAGGGACCGCAGACAGGCTTCAAAGGCCTAAAATAACAAACAATAGGCTCATGGCAGTTTTACAGCGGTTACATGGATACACGGGCAGCTTGGTGGTGAGTGGAGGAGTAGTGCAAGGAGTGTCTGTCCCAGTACTCCCAAAATATAAATAGATGTTAATGTCTCGCAAAACAACCAAAACAAAAAAAAAGGTGGCATACTTAGGTACAGGGGTGGGCTCATCTGCTGAGTTTCTGACATAGTAATTTGGCAGTAACTATTTAATGGTGCCAATATAGGACACAGACACAGACTACTTTAAGTTGCATCGTAGATGTCTACAAATTTGTATTGTCAGTGCCAGACATTGAATGATGTCAGCGAATAGACTAAAGATTGGTGGAGCTGTGCGACATAATTTTGCATGTGGTAGAGCACATTTTGAGCTGGGGTAGGGGGGAACTCTCTAGAGGCCGGCGGGACCGCCCCAGGGCCCCTCATGTTACAACGGTGTGTCTGACGTTGGGTGTGCACCACCACCGCCAGAGACACTACATTGTACTATGAGGGACCCAGTAGCAATGCCGTCAACCAAAAGCGAGCACACCCACCTCTTCAGACAAACAGCAGTCTCACGGGTGCTTGCGCCAAGTCGCGATACCACGGCCCCGTGTGGGGAGTTTGGCCATTTAGGGAGGTGTAAACATGTCGTATGCTGTACAATCAGCTGCAGCAAATTAGACATTAGAAAAGTAATTCACAGGCAAGAGCCTTTCATAGGAAAGCTAGGTGTCGGCCGGGCAAGGTGGGGCAAAAGATTTCGAAATCCAGTTGTGGTTCATTTTAATGAATGTTAGATCGTCAACATTTTGGGTAGCCAGACGAGTCCTTTTTTCGGTTAATATTGAACCTGCAGCACTGAATACTCTTTCTGATAGGACACTTGCTGCCGGGCAAGCAAGCTCCTGCAATGCATATTCTGCCAATTCTGGCCAGGTGTCTAATTTGGAGGCCCAGTAATCAAATGGGAATGACGGTTGAGGGAGAACATCGATAAGGGATGAAAAATAGTTAGTAACCATACTGGACAAATGTTGTCTCCTGTCACTTTCAATTGATGCAGCAGTACCTGTCCTGTCTGCGGTCATAGCAAAATCACTCCACAACCTGGTCAGAAAACCCCTCTGTCCAACGCCACTTCTGATGTGTGCACCCCTAACACTCCTAGTCTGCTGCCCCCTGGAGCTCGTGTGAGAACGATCATGTGCGCTGTGTGCTGGGAATGCCTGAAGCAAACGGTCAACAAGAGTTGATTGTTTGGTTGCTAATATTAGTTCCAAGTTCTCATGTGGCATAATATTTTGCAATTTGCCTTTATAGCGTGGATCAAGGAGGCAGGCCAACCAGTAATCGTCATCGTTCATCATTTTCGTAATGCGTGTGTCCCTTTTTAGGATACGTAAGGCATAATCCGCCATGTGGGCCAAAGTTCCAGTTGTCAAATCTCCGGTTGTGATTGGTTGAGGGGCAGTTGCAGGCAAATCTACGTCACTTGTGTCCCTCAAAAAACCAGAACCCGGCCGTGACACGCAACTAATTTCCTGTGCCCCCGGGAAAGGTTCGGCATTAAAAATATACTCATCCCCATCATCCTCCTCGTCCTCCACCTCCTCTTCGCCCGCTACCTCGTCCTGTACACTGCCCTGACCAGACAATGGCTGACTGTCATCAAGGCTTTCCTCTTCCTCTGGTGCAGACGCCTGCTCCTTTATGTGCGTCAAACTTTGCATCAGCAGACGCATTAGGGGGATGCTCATGCTTATTACGGCGTTGTCTGCACTAACCAGCCGTGTGCATTCCTCAAAACACTGAAGGACTTGACACATGTCTTGTATCTTAGACCACTGCACACCTGACAACTCCATGTCTGCCATCCTACTGCCTGCCCGTGTATCCTCCCACAAATAAATAACAGCACGCCTCTGTTCGCACAGTCTCTGAAGCATGTGCAGTGTTGAGTTCCACCTTGTTGCAACGTCTATGATTAGGCGATGCTGGGAAAGGTTCAAAGACCGCTGATAGGTCTGCATACGGCTGGCGTGTACAGGCGAACGTCGGATATGTGAGCAAAGTGCACGCACTTTGAGGAGCAGGTCGGAGAACCCAGGATAAGTTTTCAATAAGCACTGCACCACCAGGTTTAAGGTGTGAGCCAGGCAAGGAATGTGTTTCAGTTGGGAAAGGGAGATGGCAGCCATGAAATTCCTTCCGTTATCACTCACTACCTTGCCTGCCTCAAGATCTACTGTGCCCAGCCACGACTGTGTTTCTTGTTGCAAGAACTCGGACAGAACTTCCGCGGTGTGTCTGTTGTCGCCCAAGCACTTCATAGCCAATACAGCCTGCTGACGCTTGGCAGTAGCTGGCCCATAATGGGACAACTGGTGTGCAACAGTGTCATCTGCCGATGGAGTGGTTGGCAGACTGCGTTCTGTGGAAGAGCTGTAGCTTCTGCACGAGGACGAGGAGGAGGAGGAGGAGGGGGTGCGAACGCCTACAGCCAACTGTTTCCTAGACCGTGGGCTAGGCACAACTGTCCCTAAATTGATGTCGCCTGTGGACCCTGCATCCACCACATTCACCCAGTGTGCCGTGATGGACACATAACGTCCCTGGCCATGCCTACTGGTCCATGCATCTGTAGTCAGGTGCACCTTTGTACTCACAGATTGCCTGAGTGCATGGACGATGCGCTGTTTAACATGCTGGTGCAGGGCTGGGATGGCTTTTCTGGAAAAAAAGTGTCGACTGGGTAGCTCGTATCGTGGTTCAGCGTACTCCATCAGGGCTTTGAAAGCTTCGCTTTCAACTAACCGGTAGGGCATCATCTCTAACGAGATTAGTCTAGCTATGTGGGCGTTAAAACACTGTGTACGCGGATGCGAGGATAAGTACTTCCTTTTTCTAACCAGAGTCTCATGTAGGGTGAGCTGGACTGGAGAGCTGGAGATCGTGGAACTTTCGGGTGTGCCGGTGTACATGGCAGACTGAGAGACGGTTGGAGACGGTATTGTTTCCGCCGGTGCCCTAGATGCAATATTTCCTCCTACAAAACTGGTGATTCCCTGACCCTGACTGCTTTTGGCTGGCAAAGGAACCTGCACAGATACTGCCGGTGGTGCGGAAAATGGTGGCCTTACAGTGACGGAAGGGATGTTGCGTTGCTGACTAGCTTCATTGGCCGAGGGTGCTACAACCTTGAGGGACGTTTGGTAGTTAGTCCAGGCTTGAAAATGCATGGTGGTTAAGTGTCTATGCATGCAACTAGTATTTAGACTTTTCAGATTCTGACCTCTGCTTAAGCTAGTTGAACATTTTTGACAGATGACTTTGCGCTGATCAGTTGGATGTTGTTTAAAAAAATGCCAGACTGCACTCTTCCTAGACTCGGATCCCTTTTCAGGGATTGCAGACTGAGCTTTAACCGGATGGCAACGCTGTGCTCCAATAGGTTTTGGCTTTGACACGCGTTTTGGGCCAGATACGGGCCCGGCAGATGGAACCTGTTGCGATGTTGATGCCTGCTGCGGCCCCTCCTCCACCTCCGCTTCTGAACTACTGCCGCCTGCACCCTGTTCCCCCAATGGCTGCCAATCGGGGTCAATAACTGGGTCATCTATTACCTCCTCTTCGAGCTCGTGTGCAACTTCGTCTGTGTCACTGTGTCGGTCGGTGGTATAGCGTTCGTGGCGGGGCAACATAGTCTCATCAGGGTCTGATTGTGGATCTGTACCCTGAGAGGGCAATGTGGTGGTCTGAGTCAAAGGAGCAGCATAGTACTCTGGCTGTGGCTGTGCATCAGTGCACTCCATGTCAGAATATACTTGTAATGGGCATGGCCTGTTAAATGTTTCACTTTCTAAGCCAGGGACGGTATGTGTAAAGAGCTCCATGGAGTGACCCGTTGTGTCGCCTGCTGCATCCTTCTCTCTTGTTGTAGTTTTTGCTGAGGAGGACAAGGAAGCGACTTGTCCCTGACCGTGAACATCCACAAGCGACGCGCTGCTTTTACATTTACCAGTTTCGGAAGAGGAGGCAAAAGAGCTAGAGGCTGAGTCTGCAATGTAAGCCAAAACTTGCTGTTGCTGCTCCGCCTTTAAAAGCGGTTTTCCTACTCCCAGAAAAGAGAGCGTTCGAGGCCTTGTGTAGCCTGACGACGAAACTGGCTCCACAGCTCCAGACTTAGGTGGAATATTTTTATCCCCACGACCACCTGATGCTCCACTACCACTACCATCATTACCAGCTGACAATGAACGCCCACGACGACCTCTTGCACCAGACTTCCTCATTGTTTTAAAATCTTAACCAAAGTAACTTTATTTGTTGCTGTCAAACAACTTACACGGTGAGCTATAACTTCAGTATGATTTCAATATCCCTTAACAGGTTGGTGAGACCACAAGGAAAATCAGGCACAATGTTACACACTCTGTTTTCTGTGGCACAAAATCACAGAGATGACACACACGCAGGACTGTCACTCAAGCACTAATGTCAATATTAATCTCCCACCTAATTTATTTATTTTTTTTTCTCAGGGAGACTTTAGAAACCAAATAATATTAAAAAAAAAAAAAAAAAAAAGGCTTTCTATGGCCCACAATTAGAGAGAGAGAGGTGGCACACCCAGGAGTCAAGACTGGCGCACAAGCTGAAAGGGCAATATTACTCTCCCACTGTTTTTTTAAGTTTTTTTTTTATTTCAGGGAGACTTTAGAAACCAAATAATATAAAAAAAAAAAAAAAAAAAAAAAAAAAAAAAAATAGGCTTTCTATAGCCCACTGAATGAGAGAGAGAGGTGGCACACCCAGGAGTCAAGACTGGCACACAAGCTGAAAGGGCAATATTACTCTCCCACTGTTTTTTTATGTTTTTTTTTTTTTTTTCAGGGAGACTTTAGAAACCAAATAATAAGAAAAAAATAAATAAATAAATAGGCTTTCTATAGCCCACTGAATGAGAGATAGCACACACAGCAGTGGCACACAAGCCCTGACTGAGGCCAATATTTTTCTCCCACTGATTGATGTAGTGTTTTTGTGTTGAGGTAGATTTTAGAACACAAATCAAGGAAAAAAAAAAAATGCTTTCTATGGCCCACTGAATGAGAGAGAGGTGGCACACCCAGGAGTCAAGACTGGCACACAAGCTGAAAGGGCAATATTACTCTCCCACTGTTTTTTTATGTATTTTTTGTTTTTTAAGGGAGACTTTAGAAACCCAATAATATTTAAAAAAATAAATAAATAGGCTTTCTATGGCCCACTGAATGAGAGGGAGAGAGGTGGCACACCCAGGAGTCAAGACTGGCACACAAGCTGAAAGGGCAATATTACTCTCCCACTGTTTTTTTATGTATTTTTTTTTTTTCAGGGAGACTTTAGAAACCCAATAATATTTAAAAAAATAAATAAATAGGCTTTCTATGGCCCACTGAATGAGAGGGAGAGAGGTGGCACACCCAGGAGTCAAGACTGGCACACAAGCTGAAAGGGCAATATTACTCTCCCACTGTTTTTTTATGTATTTTTTTTTTTCAGGGAGACTTTAGAAACCCAATAATATTTAAAAAAATAAATAAATAGGCTTTCTATGGCCCACTGAATGAGAGGGAGAGAGGTGGCACACCCAGGAGTCAAGACTGGCACACAAGCTGAAAGGGCAATATTACTCTCCCACTGTTTTTTTAAGTTTTTTTTTTATTTCAGGGAGACTTTAGAAACCAAATAATATAAAAAAAAAAAAAAAAGGCTTTCTATAGCCCACTGAATGAGAGAGAGAGGTGGCACACCCAGGAGTCAAGACTGGCACACAAGCTGAAAGGGCAATATTACTCTCCCACTGTTTTTTTATGTTTTTTTTTTTTTTTCAGGGAGACTTTAGAAACCAAATAATAAGAAAAAAAATAAATAAATAAATAGGCTTTCTATAGCCCACTGAATGAGAGATAGCACACACAGCAGTGGCACACAAGCCCTGACTGAGGCCAATATTTTTCTCCCACTGATTGATGTAGTGTTTTTGTGTTGAGGTAGATTTTAGAACACAAATCAAGGAAAAAAAAAATGCTTTCTATGGCCCACTGAATGAGAGAGAGGTGGCACACCCAGGAGTCAAGACTGGCACACAAGCTGAAAGGGCAATATTACTCTCCCACTGTTTTTTTATGTATTTTTTGTTTTTTAAGGGAGACTTTAGAAACCCAATAATATTTAAAAAAAAAAATAAATAGGCTTTCTATGGCCCACTGAATGAGAGGGAGAGAGGTGGCACACCCAGGAGTCAAGACTGGCACACAAGCTGAAAGGGCAATATTACTCTCCCACTGTTTTTTTATGTATTTTTTTTTTTTCAGGGAGACTTTAGAAACCCAATAATATTTTAAAAAAAAATAAATAGGCTTTCTATGGCCCACTGAATGAGAGGGAGAGAGGTGGCACACCCAGGAGTCAAGACTGGCACACAAGCTGAAAGGGCAATATTACTCTCCCACTGTTTTTTTATGTATTTTTTTTTTTAAGGGAGACTTTAGAAACCCAATAATATTTAAAAAAAAAAATAAATAGGCTTTCTATGGCCCACTGAATGAGAGGGAGAGAGGTGGCACACCCAGGAGTCAAGACTGGCACACAAGCTGAAAGGGCAATATTACTCTCCCACTGTTTTTTTATGTATTTTTTGTTTTTTAAGGGAGACTTTAGAAACCCAATAATATTTAAAAAAAATAAATAAATAGGCTTTCTATGGCCCACTGAATGAGAGGGAGAGAGGTGGCACACCCAGGAGTCAAGACTGGCACACAAGCTGAAAGGGCAATATTACTCTCCCACTGTTTTTTTATGTTTTTTTTTTTTTTTTTCAGGGAGACTTTAGAAACCAAATAATAAGAAAAAAAATAAATAAATAAATAGGCTTTCTATAGCCCACTGAATGAGAGATAGCACACACAGCAGTGGCACACAAGCCCTGACTGAGGCCAATATTTTTCTCCCACTGATTGATGTAGTGTTTTTGTGTTGAGGTAGATTTTAGAACACAAATCAAGGAAAAAAAAATAAAAAATGCTTTCTATGGCCCACTGAATGAGAGAGAGGTGGCACACCCAGGAGTCAAGACTGGCACACAAGCTGAAAGGGCAATATTACTCTCCCACTGTTTTTTTATGTATTTTTTGTTTTTTAAGGGAGACTTTAGAAACCCAATAATATTTTAAAAAAAAAATTAATAGGCTTTCTATGGCCCACTGAATGAGAGGGAGAGAGGTGGCACACCCAGGAGTCAAGCCTGGCACACAAGCTGAAAGGGCAATATTACTCTCCCACTGTTTTTTTATGTATTTTTTGTTTTTTAAGGGAGACTTTAGAAACCCAATAATATTTTTTAAAAAAAATAAATAGGCTTTCTATGGCCCACTGAATGAGAGGGAGAGAGGTGGCACACCCAGGAGTCAAGACTGGCACACAAGCTGAAAGGGCAATATTACTCTCCCACTGTTTTTTTATGTATTTTTTGTTTTTTAAGGGAGACTTTAGAAACCCAATAATATTTAAAAAAATAAATAAATAGGCTTTCTATGGCCCACTGAATGAGAGGGAGAGAGGTGGCACACCCAGGAGTCAAGACTGGCACACAAGCTGAAAGGGCAATATTACTCTCCCACTGTTTTTTTATGTATTTTTTGTTTTTTAAGGGAGACTTTAGAAACCCAATAATATTTTAAAAAAAAATAAATAGGCTTTCTATGGCCCACTGAATGAGAGGGAGAGAGGTGGCACACCCAGGAGTCAAGACTGGCACACAAGCTGAAAGGGCAATATTACTCTCCCACTGTTTTTTTATGTATTTTTTGTTTTTTAAGGGAGACTTTAGAAACCCAATAATATTTAAAAAAAAAATAAATAGGCTTTCTATGGCCCACTGAATGAGAGGGAGAGAGGTGGCACACCCAGGAGTCAAGACTGGCACACAAGCTGAAAGGGCAATATTACTCTCCCACTGTTTTTTTTTTTTTTTCAGGGAGACTTTAGAAACCAAATAATAAGAAAAAAAATAAATAAATAAATAAATAGGCTTTCTATAGCCCACTGAATGAGAGATAGCACACACAGCAGTGGCACACAAGCCCTGACTGAGGCCAATATTTTTCTCCCACTGATTGATGTAGTGTTTTTGTGTTGAGGTAGATTTTAGAACACAAATCAAGGAAAAAAAAAATGCTTTCTATGGCCCACTGAATGAGAGAGAGGTGGCACACCCAGGAGTCAAGACTGGCACACAAGCTGAAAGGGCAATATTACTCTCCCACTGTTTTTTTATGTATTTTTTGTTTTTTAAGGGAGACTTTAGAAACCCAATAATATTTAAAAAAAAAAATTAATAGGCTTTCTATGGCCCACTGAATGAGAGGGAGAGAGGTGGCACACCCAGGAGTCAAGCCTGGCACACAAGCTGAAAGGGCAATATTACTCTCCCACTGTTTTTTTATGTATTTTTTGTTTTTTAAGGGAGACTTTAGAAACCCAATAATATTTTTAAAAAAAAATAAATAGGCTTTCTATGGCCCACTGAATGAGAGGGAGAGAGGTGGCACACCCAGGAGTCAAGACTGGCACACAAGCTGAAAGGGCAATATTACTCTCCCACTGTTTTTTTATGTATTTTTTGTTTTTTAAGGGAGACTTTAGAAACCCAATAATATTTAAAAAAATAAATAAATAGGCTTTCTATGGCCCACTGAATGAGAGGGAGAGAGGTGGCACACCCAGGAGTCAAGACTGGCACACAAGCTGAAAGGGCAATATTACTCTCCCACTGTTTTTTTATGTATTTTTTGTTTTTTAAGGGAGACTTTAGAAACCCAATAATATTTTTTTAAAAAAATAAATAGGCTTTCTATGGCCCACTGAATGAGAGGGAGAGAGGTGGCACACCCAGGAGTCAAGACTGGCACACAAGCTGAAAGGGCAATATTACTCTCCCACTGTTTTTTTATGTATTTTTTTTTTTTCAGGGAGACTTTAGAAACCCAATAATATTTTTAAAAAAAAATAAATAGGCTTTCTATGGCCCACTGAATGAGAGGGAGAGAGGTGGCACACCCAGGAGTCAAGACTGGCACACAAGCTGAAAGGGCAATATTACTCTCCCACTGTTTTTTTAGGTATTTTTTTTTTTTCAGGGAGACTTTAGAAACCAAATAATATTAAAAAAAAAAAAAAAAAAAATAGGCTTGCTATAGCCCACTGAATGAGAGATAGCACACACAGCAGTGGCACACAAGCCCTGACTGAGGCCAATATTTTTCTCCCACTGATTGATGTAGTGTTTTTGTGTTGAGGTAGAATTTAGAACACAAATCACGGAAAAAATAAATAGGCTTTCTATGGCCCACTCAGTGAGAGATGGCACACACAGGGATGGCACTGTAGCAGAAATGCCAATCTTAATCTCCCACAAAAAAAAAAAAAAAAAAACAGGGACTGTCCTACAATTACTATCTCCCTGCAGTAATGTAAGCCAGGTATGGCAGGCAGCAATAGGAGTGGACTGATGCACAAATTAAATAAAAAGTGTGGACAAACAAAAAAGATAGCTGTGCAGAAAGGAAGGAACAAGAGGATATGTGCTTTGAAAAAAGCAGTTGGTTTCCACAGTGGCGTACACACAGCAATACAGCTATCACGGAGCCTTCTAGGGCAGCCCAATGAGCTACAGCGCTGAGGGGAAAAAAAAAAAAAAATAGCTTCCACAGTCCCTGCACACCGAAGGTGGTGTTGGACAGTGGAAATCGCTGCAGCACAAGCGGTTTGGTGGTTAGTGGACCCTGCCTAACGCTCTCCCTGCTTCTGACGAAGCGGCAGCAACCTGTCCCTAAGCTCAGATCAGCAGCAGTAAGATGGCGGTCGGCGGGAACGCCCCTTTATAGCCCCTGTGACGCCGCAGACAGCAAGCCAATCACTGTAATGCCCTTCTCTAAGATGGTGGGGACCAGGATCTATGTCATCACGCTGCCCACACTCTGCGTTCACCTTCATTGGCTGAGAAATGGCGCTTTTCGCGTCATTGAAACGCGACTTTGGCGCGAAAGTCGCGTACCGCATGGCCGACAAGCACAGGGGTCGGATCGGGTTTCATGAGACGCCGACTTAGCCAAAAGTCGGCGACTTTTGAAAATGATCGACCCGTTTCGCTCAACCCTATTGGTAAGTATAATGGTAACTGTGCTATGCCACTAAAAAGACAAAGTAAAAATAAATAAATAAACTCAATTTACTTCTTGAAGAAGAAGGGAGAGACCGTATAGCTTAGGGATAGGAAACAAAGGGTGGTTATTAATAGAACACACTCCGCCTGGGTTGTGGTTAGCAGTGGGGTATGACAGGGGTCAGTATTAAGCCCAATTCCTTTTAACATATTTATTAATGACCTTGTAGGGGGCATACAGAGTAGAATTTTAATTTTTGCAGATGACACTAAACTCTGCAGGGTAATCAATACAGAGGAAGATAATTTTATATTACAGAAGGATTTATGTAAACTGGAAGCTTGGGCTGATAAATGGCAAATTAGCTTTAATGGGGATAAATGTAAGGTCATGCACTTGGGCAGAAGAAATAAGATGTATAACTATGTGCTTAATTGTAAAACACTGGGCAAAACTGTCACTGAAAAATACCTGGGTGTATGGGTGGATTACAAACTCACATTTAGTGGCCAGTGTCAGGCAGCTGCTGCAAAGGCAAATAAAATAATGGGATACATTAAAAAAGGCATAGATGATCATGAGGAGAACATAATTTTACCTTTATACAAGTCACTTGTGCAACCACACTTAGAATACTGTGCACAGTTCTAGTCTCCAGTGTATAAGAAAGACATAGCTGAACTAAAGAGGTAGCAGAGAAGAGCGACCAAGGTTATTAGAGGACTGGGGGGTCTGCAATACCAAGACAGGTTATTACACTTGGGGCTATTTAGTTTTGAAAAATGAAGACTAAGGGGTGATCTTATTACAATGTATAGATATATGAGGGGACAGTACAAAGACCTTTCTGATGATCTGTTTACTCGTAGACCTGATACGGGGAAAAGGAGGCATCCTCTACGTCTGGAGGAAAGAAGGTTTAATCATAATAACAAACGCAGGTTCTTTACTGTAAGAGCAGTGAGACTATGGAACTCTCTGCCGTATGATGTTGTATTGAGTGTTTCACTACTAAAATTTATATATATCTAATATATAAAGCTGAATGTGTGTATGTGTGTATGTATGTATGTATGTGTGTGTGTATGTCCGGGATTGGCATCTGAACCGTCGCAGCTACAGCCACAAAATTTTGCACAGTCACACGTCTGGACCCCGAGAGTGTCATAGGCTATGTTGTGAGGCAAAATTTTAACCCCACGCATTCCAATTCACCAAACAATTTTGCCCCTATCTACATAATGGGGAAAAAATGAAAGGAAAAGTGTTGGAGGCAAATTAACAGCTGCCAGATGTGAACAAGGGGGACTTAAAGAATGAGAGCGATGGCGCCAAAGAGTATATATTGTACAGTTGCTAAGGTGGGGCCCCGACATGGGATAATCACCACACCACCACGGGGATATGAACACAAACACAAAATGCGCCACACACTACCACGTGCTTGAACACATATACGACCCTCAGCACACATTTCACCACACACACACCAACCTCGCCACATAAAAGTCGAAACACAAAAGTCACCACTCAAAACTCGCCACGCGCAAAACTCGCTACATGCAAAACTCGCCATATGCAAAACTAGGCTCACGCAAAACTCGCCACACGTGCAAAACTCACCTCATGGAAAACTCACCTCATGCAAAACTTGCACACGCGGAAAAATTGCCACATGTACAAAAGTTGCAACACATGCTAAAGTTGCCTCACACAAAACTTGCACATACTCAAAACGCACCACACATAAAACTCGCCACGCGCAAAACTCGCCATGCACAAATCTTGCTGCACACAACTTGCTACACTAACCTGTCACATGCAACTCGACACACAAAATGTTGCTACACGCATGTCACCACACAAAACTCATCTCACAAAAGTCGCTACATGCATGTCGCCACACGCAACTCAACACACACAACTTGACACATGAAACTCGCCCTAAAACACACACAAGTCTGGTATTATCCTTCAAAAATAAAAATCTGATTTAATAAGCTGACAAACTACAAGAGCAACAAATGTACCATATAGGAAATACGGCAGCTGTCAGTCACATGACCTGTCTATTATGTGTATGTGTGAGCTAATATATACTGCCAGGGGGTGGGCTTCCTGTTGGCTGGGGATTTATCAGGCTGCCAATAGCAACCAATCACAGCTCAGCTTCTATTTTGCTACAGTTAATTAATCTGAGCTCTGATTGGTTAATATAGGCAACAAAGACATTCTCAGTATAACAAAGCTAATATATGTTGTGAAATGCTTCTATTAGCTTAGTTTTTGCCTTTTAATAATTACATTTCTATCTATTTGTTTTGTGGTTTTTGCGTGCAGAATAAATTTTTGTTAACACATTCTATTTTGCTAACAGCAGTCATTAACCCGGGCGAAGCCGGGTAGTACAGCTAGTATATATATATATATATATATATATATATATATATATATATATATATACAGCTCTGGCAAAAATGAAGAGTCAGCCACAAAATGTTCAGTTTGTCTGATTTCTCTCTTTATAGGTAGATTTTTGAGTAAAATGTAAATTGTTCATTTATTCTATAAACTTAATTCAACATGTCTCTGAATTTCCAAGCAATAAATTTTGTATTTTTTTCTGAAAAAGAAAAATGGTCAATTTTTTTTAAAAAAAAACAGTGCTTTCAGACCTCAAATAATACAATAATATCAAGTTCATACTCATTTAGAAACAAGAATACTAATGTTTTAACTCAAGAAGAGTTCAGAAAACAATATTTTGTAGAATAACCATGATTTTTAATCACAGCTTTCATGCATCTTGGCAGGCTTACACCAGTCTTTCAAACTGCTTTCAGCACAAAAATTTAAGCATTTCTTCTTTGTTTGATGGCTTATGACTATCCATCATCCTCTTGATTACATTCCAGAGGTTTTCAGTGGGGTTCAGGTCTGGAGATTGGGCTGCCCATGGGAGGGTTTTGATGTGGTGGTCTCATAATTTTTGCCAGAGCTGTATATATATGTGTGTGTGTGTGTCACTGACATCTATATTTCCGCCTATCTTATGTGTATTTTTCACTTCTATCTATTCTATTCTAACCTGTCACGCTGTGATTTTTCTGAAAGTGGCGCATAAATTGACAGCTTTAATTCTATCTTTTACAGAATGTTACCTGCTTTTTCCTATTTTAAGAAAAATGCTCATGTTACCGATCATGAATCCGAATGTACCATATGTACATTCGGATTTATGTTTGGCGATTTTTTTTAAATTTAATTTTGATATTGAGTTATGGCTAGAGATTAGCAGGTGGCTTTGCGCAACCATGGTTCAAGTCAGCGCTCTCTGCTCATGGACTGAAGCTTTGAAAATTTCCTGACATTCTGGGTTTCTTGACATGTGATTTGCTGGCCTGGTGTGACTTCATCCAGCACAGAAAATTATAAGACAAGCCCCATATTTGATTCGCTGGCCTGGTATGACTTCATCCAGCACAGCAAATCGTAAGACAAGCCTCAAAGACCCCCGAAGATCAGAAAAGTACGACAGTACTGACCTGGACTGAAGCGATCTGCTAATCTCTAGCTTTGATACTGCAATTTCACAAATTACCCACATTAACAAATATGTAGCTTTCAATAAACAAATAATGATAGCACTAAATAATGTAAGGTTATACTTCTGTTCAGCCCATGGGATAGTGTAATATATTTTTAAATACATTTGCCAAATCTTTATTTGTTTTACCACTGTGAATCACCTTCTTTCCTGTTTTGTTCTGGTCTTTGGATTATTTTATCACACTTATCAAATGCTTTGAATTGCTGTCTTTATCAAGTGATATGTATCCTGGCCACTTAAAGCTAATTCAACACAAGAAGATAAATAATGTATGTGTTACAGTAGAAATTCTTACTGTTCAGAGAATTTACATTTCATAGTAATCACTTCACGGATTATTAATGTCAATTACAGGCATATTTCTGGTAAGAATTTAGACATTTTAAGCACAGGATTTGGAGTTTCCAGACACTTTGTTCCAAGACTGTGGATAATGATAGAATAATGAGGATCAAACAACTTTCTTCTTCAATTGTAAGACTTTCTTAAGTTTTTTGCTGGAAGAAGAACAAAGGCTGTAGTTACAGCTCTTGAAAGGAATTAGCAAATCACTCAGGTATTTTGGGAGTGTTTATATAAATTGTTTAGAAGTTAGACAAGAGGAATTACATTTACATTGAGATTCTAAGACAAAATAATGTTGCACTCTGAATTTACAGGTGTCTGACTGACGTACACATGTCACTAAGTCTTTGTATTTGAACTACTTTTTCTCTAGATACCAAGATTAAAAAATAGTTTTGTTCAGTTTTACAATTACCACAAATTAGGTAGAGAAAGAACTATTTATCTGATTTACTTCTTAATAATTTATTTAATATAATAATCAGTGGAGTTACAAGTACGGTACTGATGGGACCTTGCAGCTAAACTCTTAAAAGGTCCCTGCTTTTTGAGGTTACAAGTACTGATGGGACCTTGCAGCTAAACTCATAAAAGGGCTCTGCTTCTTGAGATTGGCAGGCAAGCTAGCAGTGAACTAGAATCATGAGCATATAGACAAGTGAGGAATTTTTGCAATTTTACTTTTCATTTCACTCACATCTTTTGACAATCTGTAGTATTTCAAATGGTAATTGATAGGCAAAAAAAGAATGGAAAAGTGGAAAAAATAAAATAAATATAAGTGAAGTGGAGGGAAACATAGTCAAAATTAAAGCAACACATAAATATTTAGAAGGAAAAAAATATGTTGTGTAGGACAAATTTAAAGGGAACCTGTCACCTGAATATGGCGGGACACTTTTGCGGTCATATGGGCGGGGTTTTCGGGTTTTTGATTCACCCTTTCCTTACCTGCTGGCTGCATGCTGGCTGCAATATTGGATTGAAGTTCATGATCTGTCCTCCGTAGTACACGCCTGCGCAAGGCAAGATTGCCTTGTGCAGGCGTGTACTACGGAGGACACAGCATGAACATCAATCCATGAATGGGCTGGTGTCATGAATTTACCACATTCTTCTGGCATCTGTGGTACATCTGAGATTAGAAGATCCTGGCCAATAGTTGAACAAAGGTCCTCTTTAAAACAGTCATTCATGAGTTTCTTGTGGCATGGAAAGAGTTTTGAGTTCCTCATAACCTATTTGCTGTGCTGCTTATTGGAACCACACCCACCCATTAAATAATCCTCCTCAACGATGACCCTGACCGGGTCTATCTTTACTGAGTCTCTGCTATGCAAGTTGCAGCAGGGGGATTGGCCAGCGGAGGAGTTTTGTTCTGAGTTCTGGAGATGGGCCACTGGCACTAGAAGGAACGATCCTATCCCTCAGAAGCCAGTTTTGTCAAAGTCTATCTCAAAGGCTAAAGAACGCATTGATCCTGTATGAAACTCCTGAATCCTTGGAGGCCGCTTTGGCCTTATTCAGATAGTCACCTAAAAGA
Source organism: Ranitomeya variabilis (assembly GCF_051348905.1). Classification (NCBI taxonomy): domain Eukaryota; kingdom Metazoa; phylum Chordata; class Amphibia; order Anura; family Dendrobatidae; genus Ranitomeya; species Ranitomeya variabilis. The sequence goes on along the minus strand of NC_135233.1, from coordinate 794,150,145 downwards.
TAGACTGTGATAACATCTCCCCCAACTGTACTCCCTAGGGGAGAGAGCTCTCATGTGTGTTCTGATGAGCCTATGCAGTTGGGGAGGACACCAGTTCAGTTTGAATCTCCTGTAGTCCACCACAGAACAGGGATTTGTTTCTTTTGTAGTCAGATGGGTCGCTTCTTTAGGGTCTGTCCCTCCGCACGTAATTTAAAGAAACTAGTGAAAACTTCTGACACAAGGTTGTGTGGAGGATTACAACCTGGGCATATACATTTCCTCCATGTGTACCACAAAGTTTTTCTTACCTGCAGAAATTGTTGTTGGTGTGGAAACTGAAAGTGCATCTATCCTGTTAGATAGTGGGGCAAGGACCAATATGATGGATGTACGGTTTTCCAGGACTCATGGCTTATCTTGTATTGTTCTGGCAAAACCCATTACCATATTTCCTTTAGATTCTGCACCTCTTGGTCAGGGATGTTTCACACAGTTGGTTCATAATTTGGGCTTTCACATTGGAGTCCTTAATAAGGAACGCATTCTTGCAATGTGCTTGAATGTTTTCTCACTCCTATAGTGCTGGGTCTCCCATGGTTAGTGATGGATAACCCTATTGTATATTGGCAGTCTAGAGAAATAGCAAAATTGAGTGATTTCTGTAACAACATAAGTCTTAATACGTGTCTCTATATCGTTTCCATCAAAATCCTGCTCTGTTTTCTGTCTGGTTTGGAGTAGGTGCTTTCTGCAGAGGGGGTACCAAAAAGTACCTCCGCATGGGGCTTATGACAGTCCCATTAATTTGTTTCATTGATCAAAATTACCCAAATCCAGGTTATATAAGTTTTCGGTTCCTGAAAGACAGGCCATGAAAGAGTATATTGCAGAAAGTCTTGCCAAGTGACATATCAGAACTTCCTCCTCCCCATTGCTAAATGTTTCTTTTTTGTCAAGAAAAATGATGGAGGTCTGCATCCTTGTATGGATTTTCAGCAGTTAAAACGGACTACCATACAAGACCTTTATCCCCTTTCTCTCTTTCCAGATTTGTTTAACCCCTTCACCCCTGGAGCATTTTTCGTTTTTTCGTTTAGTTTTTCGCTCCCCTCCTTCCCAGAGCCATAAATTTTTTATTTTTCCGTCAATATGGCCATGTGTGGGCTTATTTTTTGTGGGACGATACTTTTGAACGATGCCATGGGTTTTACCATGCCATGTAATAGAAAATAGGAAAAAAATTCCAAGTGCAATAAAATTGCAAAAAAGTGCAATCTCACACTTGTTTTTTGTTTGTCTTTTTTGCTAGGTTCACCAAATGCTAAAACTAACCTGCCATTATGATTCTCCAGGTCATTATGAGTTCATAGACACCAAACATGTCTAGGTTTACTTTTATCTAAGTGGTAAAAAAAAAATTCCAAAGTTTGCTTAAAAAAAAAAAAAATTGCGCCATTTTCCGATACCTGTAGCGTCTCCAATTTTCATGATCTGGGGTCGGGTGAGGGCTTATTTTTTGGGTGCCGAGCTGACATTTTTAATTACTCCATTTTGGTGTAGATACGTTCTTTTGATCACCCGTTATTGCATTTTAATGCAATGTTGCGCGACCAAAAAAATGTAATTTTGGCGTTTTGTTTTTTTTTCTCGCTACGCCATTTAGCGATCAGGTTAATCCTTTGTTTTTATTGATAGATCAGGTGATTCTGAAAGCGGCGATACCAAATATGTGTAGGTTTGATTTTTTTAATTGTTTTATTTTGATTGGGGCGAAAGGGGGGTGATTTGAACTTTTATATATTTTTTATTTTTTTATATTTTTAAACACTTTTTTTTAAATTTTGGCATGCTTCAAGAGCATGCACAACTTGATCGGCTCTGCTACATAAAGGTGAAGCACAGATGACCTCTATGTAGCAGAAATACAGGGTTGCTTTGAACGCAGACCACAGGGTGGCGCTCAAGGTATCGGCCATCAACAACCATAGAGGTCTCAAGGAGACCTCTGGTTGTTATGGCAATGCACCGATGACCCCCAATCATGTGACGGGGTCAGCGGTGCGAGTACCTCCGGCCGCGCGACCGGGAGCGCTAGTTAAATGCCGCTGTCAGTGCTTGACGGCGGCATTTAACTAGTTAATGGGCACGGGCAGATCACAATTCCGCTTGCGCTCATTGCGCGCACATGTCAGCTGTACAAAACAGCTGACATGTCGCAGCTTTGAGGTGGGCTCACCGCCGGAGCCAACCTCAAAGCAGGGGATCTGCCAGCTGACGTACTATTCCGTCATCTGGCTGAAAGGGGTTAATAAGATTGTTGGAACAAAATAGTTCTACAAGTTGGATCTTAGCGGGCCTATAATCTGATTAGAATCAGAGAAGGGTATGAGTGGAAAACAACACTTGCTAGTGAGAAAATGGCCAAATAATTATTTCACATAAATGGTCACCACTAGGGTTGAGCGACTTTTACTTTTTTGGGGTCGAGTCGGGTTTTGCGAAACCCGACTTTGTCAAAAGTCGAGTCGAGTGAAGTCGGCCGATTATCGCGAAAAGTCGGGGATCGACCGAAACATGAAACCTAATGCAAGTCAATGGGGAAGCATAGTCGGCAGTGAGTGGAGGCCAGGAAAACACCTACAGTGCCCATTTTAATGGCAAAAACATCCATTCTTGTTACTGTAGCTTGTCAATGTTAATTTACTTTATAATAATAGATAGGCATTGGAAATTGGGGGTCATTTGGCTAAAGTTGTGGGGGGTAGGGCTGGTTCAAGTTTTTAGTGGGCCCAGGAAACGTGGACTACGTCACGGCGGTGGAGCAGTGAGAGGTAAGTATGTCAAGTTTGCAAGTGCTGTGATCCTGAGCAAGCAGGGGGGGCCCACTCGTTGGCATTGGCACTGGCACAGGGCCCCTCAAAGTACAGCGGTGTGTTTGCATGGCGGGGCGCCTCCCACCGGCAGCGACACTTTTGCGTACTCTGAGGGGCCCTGTGCCAGTGACATCGCCAACGAGTATGCCCCCCACCTGATGAAGGAACCTGCACTTTCATCTGCACCTTCCTTTTTGTCCCTGTGTAAGGTGGTATAGCATGCGGGAAGGGGAACCTTACTTTCAGCAGGGTCAGATTCTGGCTGTGTAGAGTGCAAGGAGAATGTAGTGGTCTGGGTCAATGTACCAGCAGACTCATCTAGCAGTGGCTGGGCAATGGGCAGGATGAGGAGGAAACACAGATATAGGGCCAAAGAATAAAGTAGGCTAAATGCAGTTCAAAATTGGTAACAGGACTAAACAGGCGGCATTGCTTTGTTCAGTGGAGGAGCAAACCCAGGAGCAGCAGACACCTTTTTAAGGGCCCAAACACACTAGTAGGCCAAATGCAGTTTAATATCTGCTACTATAGGCCGAAAGCCTAAAGACTGAAGCTCAGCTTTATACAGTGGAGGACAACACCAGTGAGCGGCACACACCGTTAGTAGGGCCCAACC